>NC_139486.1:60070639-61270639 GCF_008360975.1 Lichenostomus cassidix
CCTTTGGAACTTGGTATTCTGGTGGTTTGAAATGGAATTGTTTTGGTATATTGAAACTGGAATTTTTTCAGCTTGTTTTTTTTTGTCTTTTGGAACCTGTGTTTTTGTGTTGGGTAACCTAGGTTTTCCATATTGTTGTAACCTGTGGGTTTTTTTGGTATTTTGGAACTTGGCTTGGGTTGAGTTGAGGGGTTTTTTGGTTTTGGCTTTGGTTTGTTTGTTTGTTTTGGTTTGTATGTTTGAACCTGGTTGTTCTGGAAATTAAATAATGTATTGTGTCATTATGGGTACGGATCAATCTAAAGGGATTCACAGGGATGGTATTTTGAGAAAATCACCATTTGGATGTACATTGAAACATTGAAGGAAGATTGGTGGCCCTTCCTCATGGAACAGCTGCCAGGGAGAATTTAATTAAATATTTTATCAGTAGTGGCCTTTGTATGAATTGGAGTCAGGAGAAAAATGGCCACAAAATGGTACCTGGGACTATAACAATTTTTTATAACTGATGTTATTCTTCTTTTGAGGACAAAATGAGATGAATGGCTGGATTAATGTTTTCCACTTTAAGAAATCTCCCTGAATACCAAAGGGATTATAGTGCCTTTGGATCCTTTTGGTTTGCCTTTAGAGAAGGACAATATGGAGAAAAGAATTCAGTGTTGTTGTTCTATGTGTAGCACAGACAAGTCTGCTCTAAGTATTTAGATGGCCAAAGGCAAAAAAGGTTTAAAATTCAGCTGCAAACTCCTGTGCAGAGAGAAATGAAAAACTGGGATTTGATTCAGTATTAAATACGCTCCAATGGGAATTAAGGAATCACTTTATCATAATTGTTGGTGCCACCAGGACTTGTGAAACATGACCCCTTTCCCAATCCAATTAAATTCACATTGAAATCTCTAAAATTCCTAAATATGTGGAAGCGTCAATGTTTATGTTACAGGAACTGACTTCCCAGTCTGAACCTACTGCAAAGAAAATTAAGGATGCAGTAATCCCCAATGGCCAGCGACATTCCTGGGAAATCAAAGAGTGGAACCTGTAAGAATCAAACTAAAATCATGCACAGGCCTGGTAAGGCATAACCAATATCCTTGAAATTTGAAATACTGAAAAGGATTTTCAGGAATTAATAACATAGAATGGTAGCTAACCCATATAGACTCATGATCGTGCAAAAAAATAAAAACAATAATAAAAAAATTGTTTCACTGGAATAGATTTAATGGATGCCTTTTTCTGCACACCTCTAAGCCATGACAACCAGGAACTATTCACATTTAAGTGGGAAAATCCACAGGCAAGTCTGTATTTCCACAAGGATTTAGAAATAGTCCCACAGTTTTGGAGAACCAACTGGCAAAGGAATTAGAAGAACAGAAGACTTTTAAACTGCAAGAGGCTTTGTTACAACATGTTGATGATATTCTGCTGGCCACCAAAACTAAAGAACTGTGCTGAGACCCAACTGTTGAATTGCTAAACTTTAAAAGACTAAATGATTACAGGGGATTGGGAGAGAAGGCCCAAGTGATGAAGAAGACTCTGAGCTTCCTGGGTTTTGAAATTCTCAGAGGCCAGAGAAAACTAAGCATGAGCCATGAGCTGTATGAGAATTGCGTGTCTTGCTTGGAATGGTTGGGTGGTGGATCAGGAATTTGGGATTACCAGTCCACCCTTTGTATGGAGTTTTTTAACTGCCCATAAAGATCTTATTGTATGGACTGATGATGCTTGGGCTGTGTTCAAACACCTTTAAAAAGCACTAATGGGAATCTTTCTTTGGGTTTGCCAGATCCCAGGAGATCTTTTGAATTATTCACTGATGGCAAGGATGGCCTGGCTGTTTGTGAGCAGTCACAGCTAAGGAGCTGTTGATTCAGGAAGCTCCTAAATGGGCTCTGGGACAAACTGCAGAGGGTGGAACTCCTCTCACCCAGGCATTGGAACTGAGCCAAAGGGAAAGTAAACATCTGGAGGGATTCTAAACATGCTTTTGGAGCATTGCCTGCCATCAGAGCAATGTGGAGACAGAGAAGTTTGTTATCTGCACAGGTTATGTCGATCAAGCATGGGAGGCTGAAAAACCAGCTGAAGTTGCAATTATGCCCCACAGAACACACCAGGCAAATAAAATAGAGTCAAAATATGGAAGTGGCTAAAGAAGCTGTAGAAAAGGTCATCCATGTTTTGGTTCTGCAACAGGTGATCTGTGCAACAGATATTAAGTCAGAATAAAGTGCACAAGATTGTCAGTTAATTGAAGCATTGTATTCTAGTTTTCGCCCTGGTGGATGGGCAGTCACCGCTGCTGGATAATAGTTCCTGAGGAAATAAAGCAGCCATAGAGCATGACCTATGGAGCTCTGCTGCCCTCCAGGGGAACATTTGGGATCAGCAGCATCCAGACCCCCTCCGACCACCTCCACACCCCTCCTGACCCCTCCAACAAACCCCAGGCCCCGCCCGTCTCGCCCTGATTCCCTCCAGACCCCCCACCCTCAGGGTCCTCTTCCCCCGGGCAGTGCCCCACAGCCCCGCTCCTGCCCCGCTCCAGCCGGGAGCTCCAGCAGTGTCTCCGCTGCTCCCAGACATTCCTGCTCCTCCACCCCAATAAATGCTGCTGGATCCATCCTGCCGCTGCCTCTTGCTCCTCACTGGGAGAGGCTGGGGGGCTGGATACTAAGGGGGGAAGCTCTGGAGAGGGGTGTTCCAGAAACAGTCCCCAGAACCTTATGGGGCAGCCTGGGGTGAGCATCCCATGAGGAGGGACTGGAGTCTCAGGGATGGGAATGGGAGAGATGGGAAGGACAGGAGGTGTGTGGGCTGCATGGGGGAGTGGGATAGGAGGTTGGGATGGGGTGTGGGACATGGTGAGGCTGGTTGGAATGGGGTGGGACATAGTGGGAAGGTGTGGGCTGTGGTGGGGCTGGTGACCTCAGTGAAGCCACAGGGGGAGAGGGTGATGCCCCGTGGAGCCCATGGTGACAAACACAGGTGTCACCCTGCTCCTGGAAGGAAATGGCTGTGCTGAGGACCATGGACTTCCCTTCCCCTTGCAGCTGCACCATCTCAGTCTGCTGAAAGAGAAGCTGAAACAATGGGAGAGGAAGAAATTTTGAGTCCTTTGCACCTGACTCACAACACTAGAAAGAAATTATATTTGGAGAGTTTTTTTGCTGTGCCACTCAGAGAGCAGCTGGGAAGGGAATGCTGAGCCCCTGGGCCATCCTGCCCATGCCGGCTGTGCCGCTGCCATCCCAGCTCTGGGCACTCAGGATCATGTTTGCTGCAGGGAGCACAAGCCATGCCTGTGTCCCCTCCCTCCCTCCCTCCCTCCACCCCCATTCCTGGCTGGCAGCAAGAGCCAGAGGAAGGCAGCAAGTGCTGGCAGATGGGGTGAAGGCAGCTCAGGGTTCAGGATGATGTTTGTTGATATCAGACTGCAGTGGGATGTAAGAACCATGCTGGGGGGATTTTTGGGATTACAGTTGTGTAGGGAAGGATCCCTTTTGGGGGAATAGTCTTTTAGGTCCTGGAAGGGAGGAGGAAAGCCATTCTCCAATGTGCTCCCTGGAGTGCATCCCTCCCACATGCCCCTGCTGTCTTCTCTTGCAGGATTACATCGTGGGAGGAGGGATGTTGGGGATGTTTATTAATCAGGTGGCTTGAAGAAACCCTCAGCCACTGTCCAAGGTTCCTTCAGCAGTTCAGTGGAAGGGATCAACAGGCTCAGAGTGCTGTGTCCATGGCTGAATCATTGCTGCTGGGAGTGTCTTCTTCTGGCTCCACCAAGACCCTCTGGAGGGAGAGCTGGAGTGACCTCATGAAGCAGTGCCTCCTCCAGCTCCCCATGCAGAGGCAGATAAAGGGGTTGCTGGCACTGTTGATGCAGGCGAGCAGGAAAGCAACCTGGGAGGACACAACAGTGTAGTCGAGCTGCTGCAGGAAATTGCAGAGGGTGATGGGCTGACTGAAGAGCACACTGAGGAAGATAGTGATGCTGAGCCTCTTGGGTTGTTGCTGCTTGGCGTTAATGAAGAGGATTGTGCTGGAAATGACCACGGCTGGGGCCAAGAGGAAGAGGTTGATGGCAAACATGGAGATGAGAGCCACCTGGCAGTGCTCGTGTTCCTGTGACTGGCACAGGGAAGTCACTGTGACAACAAAAGTGATGGAGAGCATCCAGAGCAGGACACACACCACCCATAACACGCACTGGGGGAGGTGGCAGTGGCACCGGAGTGGGCAGAGGGTGGAAATGCATCTCTCGATGCTGATGGCTGTCAGCAGGTACAGCCTCAGGTTGCAGGGAAACAAGGACAGCGTGAAACGCACCGTCAGGTACAGCAGGGACGGGGCAGCAGAGCAGGACACATCTGCCTGCAGGGAAAGCACAGTGCAGGGGACCACGAAGAGGAGGTAGAGGAAGTTGATGACAGCCAGATGGAAGATGTAGACAGTGATGGGGCTCCTTCACATGCGGAAGCCAAGGAGCCAGCCAACAGCCCCATTCCCAGCCAGCCCACAGAGGCAGATGAGCAGTGTGGCACCATCTGTGGCCAAGTCAGTGACATCTATCCCACACAGATCGTCTCCATCAGTAGGTGAAGTGGAAGGTTGGGATGTGGTGCTCAGCTCCATGGATGTACACAGGGCAGGCAGTGGGATATGGATCCCAGCTGTGGTCAGAGTGGATGGGAACTCAGTGGTCAGTGCTTGGAGAATCCTGGGATTGACCACGCAGCTCCTCAGCAGCTCCCTGCAGCAGGAAGGATTCAGTGGAGAGAAGTGAGATGTGCAGCGGAGGAGGGTGGTGGAAATTGTGAGGGTGGGAGAGGGAGGTGGGAGGGTTGGGATGTCCAGCAGGAGATGCAGAAGGAAAGCTCAGGGCAGAGGAGGGAGGAGCTGGGGAGGACACTGCAGTCACTGGGAGAGGGTGGCAGGAACAGAGCAGCTGCCGGAGGAGAGGCAGGTGGGGAAGGAAGGAAGGAAGGAAGGAAGGAAGGAAGGAAGGAAGGAAGGAAGGAAGGAAGGAAGGAAGGAAGGAAGGAAGGAAGGAAGGAAGGAAGGAAGGAAGGAAAGCATTGCACTGACCTGTTCAGTGTGGGGCAGCAGCAGGCAAAGGGTGTCTGTCCAGATCAGTGGCAGTTCCCAGCATCTCTTGCTCCTTTTGGATCCATATCCTAAAGCAGAGCCTCCCAGGTCAGTAACACGAAGGAGAAAGTGCCCAGATCCCCAGGAGGTCCCCACTCCAATCCCGCTGACTTCTCTCTGTGCCCTGTCACGGTCTTGCTTCCTAAGGGTTGGTGGAGTCATGGGGGAGTCAGAAACTGCCGCTCTGGCTACATCTGAGTTTCACTTTTACTTTTTTTTTCTGTAAACGAAATGGCTTTTTTCAAAAGCTCCACCAGAACTGTGTGAATGGCTTGTCATTTGCTCTTGACTAGAAACACTTCGTCCCTGCAGAATGTCCAATCTTCTGCCTGCCGTCCCACTCCCAACAGTTTTCTACCATTGCTCATTTCTGTTCCCTGAGGGGTCATGGTCCCTCCAGCAGCAGAGGGATGCTGGTGGTGCTGGTGGCACTGGAATGCTGGCAGTGCTGGCAGTGCTGGGAAGGCAGCTGGGTGCTTGTCAGAAACAACTCCCTTTCTAGAAAGAGCTCTGGGATCATTGCCAAAACCTTCCCTGGACTCAAGGGAGCACAACTGAGACAAGAATTCCCCTTTGTTGACATTCTTATGCAGGCACACTCTGTTGAAGCCTTTCACTAGCAGCTCCGCCTCCTCCTCCTCCTCTTCCTCTTCCTCAGTCCTGTGAGCACTTGTGGTTGTTTTTACTTGATCCCACCCTTTTGCCAGCAGCGACATTTTCACCAGACAAGGTTACTCCAAACACCATCCAATCTGGCCTGGAACACTTCCAGGGATCCTGGGGTAGCCACAGCTTTTCTGGACAACCTGTGCCAGGGCCTCAGCACCCTCACAGGGAAGGATTTCTCCCTAATATCCAACCTGAACCCACTCCCTGCAATAAATTATTAGAGATCAGATTTTGGAGTGCTGTTATCCCCCTATCAGCCCTTCACCAGAGCTCATCCTTCTTCTCCTCCATCCTGTGAGCACTTGTGGTTGTTTTTACTGATCCCACCCCTTCACCAGCAGCAACACCTTCCAAAAGTCCACATTGCTCCAAATGCAAATCAGCTTGGCCTTGGACACTTCCTGGGATCCTGGGGCAGCCACAGCTTCTCTGGTCAACCTGTGCCTCAGCACCCTCACAGGGAAGGATTTCTCCCCAGTATCACATCTGAACGCACTCTCTGTCAGTGGGAAGCCATATCCCCTTGTCCTGTCCCTCCAGACCCTTCTCCAAAGTCCCTCTCCAGCTCTCCTGGAGCCCCTTTAGCTCATGGATCATCAACTGTTTGCACAGGAAAGGATTGGCCCAGTGAGGGGATGTGAGATTCCATAGCTGGGGACACAAACACAGTGACAGTGAGGAAGAGAGGAGGCAGTTCTGCTCTCAGGGTCTCCACACACACCAGATTCCAGCAGGAGCATCCCAGTTCCAGGACACATGTCAGTCTGGGTGGGAATAATCTCATTTCAGCTTTCTAGGAATTCTTTGGAATTCACTGTCGGCTGCTGTCTGACTCCCAAGGGAGTGTAGAAGATGAGTCGAATGAAATCTCTAGCTTTCTAATGGTTGTAGCCAAGAGAGCAGCATTGATTAACCTCTTCTCAGAAAAAATGACATTTCTGAAATGTTAAATCATCCCTCTGCTGTATGCCTGTGCTCCAGCTCACACAGAGCATTCCTTATTGCATTAATCCTCTTGGAAACTGCATGGTGAAAGTCAAATACCATTGAATTTGTGGGATACAAGTACGAAAACAACATTTGAACCAGGAATCAAATTTTGTAGTGCAGGGTCCTAGGGATTCACCCCAGGAATGAGAGGGGCAAGTTCAGGCAGTTCAAAAGACAAGATTTCAGGATTGGGGTTGCTTTAAAACGAAAGAGGAACCTGACACAGAGACAAACTGCTTTCCCACAGGTCTCATTGCTGAGGCTCTCTCCTGTTACTCATTTCCTGGACAAAGTCAAGAGCAGATTAGAAGCAGAGCTCTGATCCCAGCAAAGGCTCAGAAAGTTCTCTGTTTGTGAGAGCCCTGGAGAACATGATCCAGCAGGGACAAAAGGGGGCCTGGGACAGACCCCTCACTGGACACTGCCCAGGCTCACCCAGCAGGTTTCTCTCCCCTTTCCCAAGTGAGCATTCCAGGGAAGCTCTTGAAGATCCTGACCCAGGGACAGCAGCTGGTGTGTGTGAGGCAATGTGAACCCACAGTGTGTCTGCTCCAGTGAAATTCTCCAGGCTGAGAAAGGAAAGGTCAGACTCTTCTCTTTCAATGTAATCAGTGTCTCTCTCTTTGAGATGGGACCTGCTGACTGATTTTGGTGGGGGAATTTTGGTCCGTAGGGTATTAAAGCTCTAAATATTGTGGGGAAAGGGAGGGGGAGAATACTGAAATGAATCTCCTGCAGTCATACCCATCTCCCACATCCTGCTAGCAATCTGTCCTGTCCCTTGCCTCTCCCTGTGCTGCTCCACATGGAAGCTGGGGGTGGGAAAAGATGGGAAAAGCCACGTGTGGGGGACAGCAGCATTGGTAAGGTGTGTGTGTTTGTCACCCCGCCAGCTGTGTGAGGGGAAGGAGAAGCAGCAGAGGTGTCACAATGAGCACATTGTCCCCTGCCACAGAGACAGCCAGCCCTGCCTGCTGGAGCCAGCCCCGTGGGAAAGTCTCCAATGGGAGCTGGAATGAGGACAAGCACTCCAACTGGACCGAGTGTGACAACAGCCACTCGAGCAGAGTCCCTGTCACACTGCTCCTGTGCCTGTGTGGAATGGTGGGGAACGGGGCTGTCCTCTGGCTCCTCTGCTTCCACACCCGCAGGAACCCCATCACCATCTGCATCCTCAGCCTGGCCATTGCTGACTTCACCTTCCTGCTCTTCATCACCATCACCCTGGGGATATTTTATGGCCCAGAGAGCTTCTGCCACCAGCTGGGCTCACGGGGTGTGACAGCCGGGCTGAACGTCACCATCCTCTTCTCTTTCACTGCCCGGCTCTACTCTCTGACAGCCCTCAGTGCTGGGACAGCTCTCTTTGTCCTCCCTGTGTCCTTCTGGCCCTGCCACCGCTCCCAGCGCTTCCCGGTGCTCCTGTGTGCTCTGCTCTGGCTCCTCTCCTTCCTGCTCACCGTCACCCCCTGTTTCTGCCCTTCGGTGCTGGTGGCCTTGGTGCTGAGCTACCTCTTCTCAGTGCTCACCCTGATCTGTTCTGCTCTAGCCCTGCTGGCCAGGCTCCTGTGCTGCTCATGGAAACAGCCCCCACGGAAGCTCTGTGCCCTGGTCCTGCTGCCTGTCACCTTCTTTCCCTTCTTCACCGCTGATTTTGGGTTCTGGCTCTTGCTGAGAGCCTTTGACCCCTCTGTCTTTGCCCTCAGCACCTCTGTCCTGCTCGCCTGGGCCAACAGCAGTGCCCAGCCTCTGATTTACTTCCTGGCTGGGAGCTGTGCAAAGGAATTCACCCTCTCTGTTAGAGTTACCTTCCAGAGGGCTTTTGAGGATGTGCCAGAGCCCCAGAATAGGGACAACACAGTGGAGTCATCATAAAGTGGAATCCTCATGAAATAGAATCACTGTGAAACAGAATCAAAAAACATCCTGAGTTTGAAGGGACTCACGAGGATCACGGAGTTCAGCTCCTGGCCCTGCACCATCCTGGCCATCTCCTGCACCTGCTCCCTGGCCATCCCAACAATCCCTCCCTGTGCCTGAGAGTGCTGTCCAAATGCTCCTGGAGCTCTGTCAGGCTGGTGCTGTGTGCAGCAGGGGAACTCCTGCCTGGGGTGGATTCTGGATGATGTGACGAATCATCATGGAAAGGTTTGGGTCGGAAGGAACCTTACAGATCGTCACATTCTGACCCTTTCTCCATGGGCAGGGACACCCTTGAAAGCTTTTGTTTTCAAGTCTTTGCTTTGAATCTTTCCTATTCAACAGCTCTGAGCTTTCTCTGCTTCAGAAATGAGCTTCCCTTCCCTGTGGAATATTAAAATTGAGTCACCAAGAATCAGACATTCTGCAAATGGATTTTCTTGGTGTGGTTGCTTAAAACCAGCATGCAGGTGGATAAGAAATCTTGGCACAGCAGTGCAGAACAATTCCTGAGTGATTCCTGTCCATCTCCAGCAAGTCCTGACACATGAGAAGACTGAGGTGTCGAAAATTCACACTGAGCCCTGTTGCCCAGACAAGTGGGCAGGTGTTTGGGATTGCCTCTGGAAGTCTTTTCCCAAAAATGCACACTGAGTTTGGGGCTGTGGGCTGTCTTGTCAGGACAAGGGGTTGGAGCTGGAACTGCCTATGCTGGGTTCTCCCATTTTCTCTGGGCTGTCTGGATGGTTTTAGCTCCGCTCATGTTGCAGCTGTGACTTGAGGTTTGGCTCCACTTGAGGTGCATCTGAGGGAAGCTGTGGCTGTCCCTGGATCCCTGGAAGTTTTCCAGGACAGGTTGGATGGAGCTCGGAGCAACATACTTTAGTGGAATAGCAATGTACTCTAGTCCCTGCCTGTGGCAGGGGGTCAGAAGAGGATGGTGTTTAAAGTCCCTTCCAACCCAAACCATTCTATATTTCCATGGAAAACAGGAAGCTCAGGTAGGGAGTGGCCTGGGTGACACTGGAGACAAGGAAGGTGCTTGGAGCTAGAAAAGTACATGGAAGGATCATGATCCTTCTGCACTTGCCTTGGGAGAAACTCCCTTCATGATGGGAGTCCTTTCCTGGATAAGAGGTTGTACCTCAGAAAGTTTCTACTTTCCAATGGACATGAAAATGGGAGACAGGGAGAGAAAAATCCCTCTCAGATGTGGAAGTTGCTCTGTTCTGTTAATCATTAACAACTCTGTTAATCAATGCTTCTTAGATGTTTAACCTCATGTGAGCCAATGTGGTGGTTTTGATTGGCCCAAAACATCAGTAAAGTATTTTTAACATCTAGGTGAAATTTGGACCCCTCAGAAGCTGTTGTGGTAGGCCTGGGGAGGTGTCTGAGGGGTGGGGTGTGGCAAAAAGATGGCTCCTGTGTGTCCTGAGTGCAAGTTCTGGAAGTTTTTACATCAAGTCCAGCAGAGCCAATCTCTGATGGCTCTGAAGGTGATGGACATGCTGCTGGCCAAGTTTGGGCCAATTGGAGGTGCTGGTTACGCCTCTGTGAAAACATATTTAAGAAGAAATCAAGGCAGGCACACACTTTTTTCACTTCTTTGTAGTTGGAGGAGGAGGAGGTGGAGATGAAAATATGTGAGGGAGAACAGCATGGAGACGTGAAGGTCAGTGAAGAAGGTGGGGGAGGAGCTGCTCCAGTGCTGGAGCTGAAAACTCTCTGCTAGCTGTGCTGAAGGCCATGGGGGGGCAGGAGGTTCCCCTGCAGCCCATGGAGTCCACAGGAGTGGAGAAATCCACCCACAGCCCGTGCCAGAGGAGCAGGTGGATGCCTGGAGAGGGCAGTGATCCAGTTTGGAGGCTCGAAAGAGTTAAAGCTACAGAGGCCTTTTCAAGGAAGAGAAAGGCCTTGCTCCTGGCATGGAAGCAGCCTGGCCTCAGCTTGGCAGAGTCTGCACAGCACTCTATGGACAAAGAGACTCATGTTGCAGCAGAATTCGGGCAGGATGTTGCTCATGAGATTGGACCCACGCCAAAGAAGTTCCCAGAGGACTGTCTCTTGTGGGAGGGACCCCTGGCTAAGTAGAGAACCCCTCTCCCTGATGGACTGACCAGAGAACAAACCCCTCTCAACCTGCGCCCTGTCTGTGTTGTGGGCTTGGAAAGAGGGAAAGGGGGGTGAGCAGAGAGACTGCTTCTTAAGAGGGTGGGGGTGAGAGCAGAGAAACTGCCTGATGAGAAGGAGAAATAAGTATAGATAAAGAGTATTTGTAGTAGAAAAATTGTGGTGATGAATAGATGTATGGACCTGCTCTGTGGACTGAAAAAAATACCCCCCCACCCCCTGCCCCCCCACCCAGGTTTGGTGGTTATAAAAGAGGAAAGGGGGTGAATACTATAGATTCTTTAAGGGAGGCAGGGGGAGTGAACAAAAACTGTATGAAAAGTTTATTTTTGCCTTGCATTTATCCTCCAACTCTCTTAGGTAATTAAATCACTGTAAAATTAAATCAACTTTAAGCTTGGAGCCTGCTTGCCCCTTTTTCTGTGCATCCTCCTGCCAACCAGTGTCCTATCTCATTTGACCCATGAGATTGGTGTGTATTTTTTATAGTTTTCTTTTTGTAGCAAGAGAGAGTCGAGGTGCCTGGCATTTAGTCAGGGCTAAACCTTGACAATCTCCAAAGCATGACTCACCACCCAAGGCTTTCACTCTCACTTCCCTTTCCAGAAGCAGTGGCACAGTGTCTTCCCCTGGATTTAAGGCAGTGGGAAAAGGAGGGACAACTTCCCCTGAGCAAGAGATGTGTCTGCTGCCCAGATCTCTCCCAGGAGGAATGAGGAGCTCTTGGCACTGTCAACATCATCCCAAGCATTGCAGGAATGTGCCTTAGGAAGAGCTCTCGTGTGAGACAGGTACCTGCCCTCCTCAGACAAGACAGAGGCTTTAGAGTGGGAAAAACTAAGGAAACGAGCAATTTTTGGACACTGCTCACTAGGGATGAGCTCTGCAGCAAATGGATGTTGTTTATTCAACACATTTTGAGATCAGAGTTACCATGTTGGAAACAAACAAAACAAATAAATCCAGATCTAATTATGGGGTGGTAACAATGTGAAAAAGATCAGTACAACCTGGATTTTGGCTCAAGCTGCTGTGCAGAGTTGCTGTTCAGCTCCTCCTGAGAATGGCCAGGTTCAGGATGGAGGTGCTGAAGGGCTTCCTTGGACATTGGTGCTGGAGAACCAGAGGATGGCCCCATTCTGCAGAACAGCAGCATAACCCCCTGATTTCTGCACAATAAAATGGTCCAAGCACCTGGTGATGTGAATTTCCTTATTTCAAGCTCTTTTTTGGTCACAGGCACCAGAATTCTGTGGAATTCACCATCGTCCCTGCACTTTACTCAGAATGATTTAATTATGGAATGAAAGAATGTGACAAATTCCCACTTAATGGGCAAGGGAATGTTGCTGTCCCTCCCCCAGCTCGGCAGCCTTACCTTGGGTCAGTTTGGTCTCTTCCCATCAGCAGGGAGTGCAGGGCTGGCTCTGTCAGACAGAAAGGAAAGGATGCTTCTTGAGATCCTTACCTTTCTCCTGCCATCTAGAGGCCCCAGCCCCACAGAGATTTGGGAAATCACTGCCATCCCATGCTGGATGTGTCCCCAGGACTTAACTTGTCACACTCTGCCCAGGCAAGAGATCCCCCAAAACCCCATGAAACTCATCTGCTGAGCCAAAGGAGATGGAGTTTATTCCCTGAGGCAATGAGGGTCATTCAGAGGGAATACAGGAACAGGACTGAGCTCAGAGCCATGTGCCCACATGGTCCCATATTTGTGGGTGTCTTTGAGGTGACACATCTCCAGGTGCCTCATGTCCAGCAGTGCCTCACAGAGCTGTCGCCTCCACCACAGCAGTGTCCCCAGGGCCATGGCTGCCCTCCTCACTCCTGGCTTTCTCCTCAAACACCCTCCGCAGGGCGACTTTGATGGAGCGCTGGAAGCGACGCTGCCGCCAGCTCCCCACCAGCACATAAATCACAGGGTTGAGGCTGCTGTTCAGCAGTGCCAGCAGAAAGTAGATGTTTTCGGAGAATAAAGGGCTAGAAAAAGGAAGATTGAGGAGAACCTCCAGGCAGAAAGGGATGCCACAGGCGAAGAAGAGCAGGACGTTGAGCAGGATGGTGACAAAGAGCCTCCCTGGGTGTCTCCTCTGGGAGCCACAGCAGAGCTTGAGGAACAGGAGCAGGTTGGAAACCAACATCATGAGGGAAAAAGCCACAGATATGGTGAGGGCTACACCTGCAAGGATAGGCTCAGAGTCTTCAGTAAAGGTGTAGGTGACAGATGGAGGACACAAAAACCCCCATGAGAACCCAGAGGGACCCACTGATGACACCCGAGAGGTGCCGGGGGCGGTGACAGCGATACCAGATGGGGCAGAGGATGGAGACACAGCGCTCCACGCTGAGGGCTGTCAGCAGCCCCAGGCTGCTCAGGTCAAACAGGTAGCATGGGAGCCCAAGGAAACTCACAAAATGCAAATAGTGTACAATAAAATGAAACAAAGATGTGCAAAATATTGCTAAGGTCAGAAAACCCAGTATAAGCAGGGAGAACAGGAGGAGCAGGGAGAAGTCAGCTATAGCCAGATTTAGGATGTAGACAGTGAAAGGGTTCTGCTTCATGTGGAAGCCCAGGAACCACACAACCATCCCATTCCCCACCAGCCCACAGAGGGAAATCCCCAGACAGACCCCGAAAAAGGCAATCCTTGTATATGGAATGCCCAAGCATACACATGTCACAAATTCCTCCCAGTCCAGGTCTCCATAAATTGTATCATTCAAGGTGAAGTTTGTTGTGCTGGTCTCCTCCATGGTGAATGATCCTGTTCCCAGTGGCTGCCTTCTCCTTCTTCCACCACCTTCTAGGGACAGATGGGGAACCAGAGGGAAATAAGGGCCATCAGCATTCCCAGCACTTCCCATCTGCTCACACAGCCCCACACCAGCCCCAGGAACAACCCCCACCCCTGCAGTGCCCAGGACAAACTAGACCCAGGAAGAACCCCCATCCCTGCAGTGCCCAGGAAAAACTCCCACCCTGTCCAGTCCTGTCCCTAGAAAGGAGGCATCACCCACTACTCCATCCCTGGACTCTTACCTCCAAGTAGGAACAGCTCTGTCGCAGGAGCCCCAGGGGAAAAGGATCTGGTGGTGGCTGCTGGGACCACTGGCTCTGCTTCAGCCTCATCCCTTGTGCCTGGTGTGCAGCCCTTAGCCCAGAGATCACATCCCATGGTCAGAGCCTCCCCTCACAATCTCACCACATCAGTGACAGCTTCCCCTCACATGTCCCAGGGACAGAGATCTTGTCAGGAGGAGGTGGCCATGTCACCCCCTTCCTCTCCTCCTGCCATTCTCTGCTGTTGTCCCACCATGTGAGGGGCTTCTGGCTTTCCCTGTGTGGTGGTGGATGGTGGGTATCCATCAACACAGGAGGGGACATATAACATTCCCAGGATGGCAGAGAGGTGAGAGAGATGAGCCAGAGACCTCCAAGAGTGAGAAATCCCTGATGCGCAGACCTGCAACAGCACAAGTTGCTCAGTGCCTCTAGTGACATGTATCTGGCACTCAAAGACTTCTCCCAACTTCCTTCTGGGACACACTTCCAGGAGTTGCACCTTTCTCCATTTCCCTCTCAGGGATGGACCTTGAACTTGTGTTCTCTCCTTGTTTCAAGTCTTCCTCTTGCTCTAAATCCTGCAGCTCCAGGCTGGACACCCTGGAGAGACCATGGACCTTGTGCATTAACAAGGATATCTTTGGAGCACATCAGTCTGGGGGATGACAAGCACAGGATACAGCTCCAGAGGAGATGGAAAATGCATGAAAGAAGGGCAGAAAATAAGCAACAAATGCCAGTCCCTGTGCTGTGAAAGGCTGAGGTTGTGTGGCAGGAACCACTTGGAGATAAGAGCACACTGGCAGCACCATGTACCCCACAAACCTAATCTCAGAGGAGACACATGCTCAGCAGGGGTAATTGGGCTGCTGATTGTGGTTAGATGGGATGTGATGAGAGGCTGTGGGCAAAGCCCTCGTGCACTCCTGTGTCTGGGCACTGGTGATTTCCCACAGCAAGTGGACACAAGGCCAGTGCTTGTCCTCATGGCTGCTGCTCAGGGGCTCTGTTGGCACCCAAGGGCTGGGGATTGGGTTCACAATGAGGTCTGGCATTTCTGAGGGGTTCACAAAACCCTGTAAAAGCTGAAAGGACCATAGTGGAGCAGGCTTTCCATGGACAGGATCTTCCCTCACCAGAGGAGTATTTTGCCTCAAGGTTCACAGCATCTGAAGGGACATAATATTATCTGTGCTGTACTCTCCTTCTTCATTGTTTTAGACCCAGTAAATGGTGTTTAAAATTATAGAATTTCAGTGTCTGAATTAATAGGATCATAGCAGATCAGCAGCTCCTCATGAAGAACTGGGGGGAGGAGAGGAAGGGGGTGATGAAGCCACCTCCTCCTGACAAGATCTCTGTCCCTGGGACATGTGAGGGGAAGCTGTCACTGATGTGGTGAGATTGTGAGGGGAAGCTCTGACCATGGGATGTGATCTCTGGGCTAAGGGCTGCACACCAGGCACGAGGGATGAGGCTGAAGCAGAGCCTGTGGTCCCAGCAGCCATCCCCAGATCCTTTTCCCGTGGGGTTCCTGTGACAGAGCTGTTCCTACAGGAGGTAAGAGTCCAGGGATGGAGTAGTGACAGATTTGTCCTGCCCTGGGCCTGGGCACTGCAGGGGTGGAGGTTCTTCCTGGGGCTGTGTGAGCAGATGGGAAGTGCTGGGAATGCTGATGGCCCTTATTTCCCTCTGGTTCCCCATCTCTCCCTAGGAAGTGGTGGGAAAAAGAGAAGGCTGCCACTGGGAACGGGATCATTCACCATGGAGGAGACCAGCACAACAAACCTCACCCTGAATGGATCTGTGGACTTGGAGGAATATCTCCCAGATCAATGCTCGAGCTTTCCCTACACACTGATTGCTCTTGCAGGGGTCTGTCTGGGGATTTCCCTCTGTGGGCTGGTGGGGAATGGGATGGTTGTGTGGTTCCTGGGCTTCCACATGAAGCAGAACCCTTTCACTGTCTACACCCTAAATCTGGCTGTAGCTGACTTCTCCCTGCTCCTCCTGTTCTCCCTGCTTATCTTGGCTTTTCTGACCTTAGCAGCATTTTGCACATCTTTGATTCATCTTGCTCCTCTCTACACAGATTTTGTATTTGCAGTGGAACTCCTGTGCCACCTGTTTGACCTGAGCAGCCTGGGGCTGCTGACAGCCCTCAGCCTGGAGCGCTGTGTCTCCATCCTCTGCCCCATCTGGTACCAAAGCCACCGCCCCTGGCACCTCTCGGGTGTCATCAGTGGGTCCCTCTGGGTTCTCACTGGGGTTTTGGTGTCCTCCCTCTACCTCACCTTTACTGAAGACTCAGGGACAGTCCTTGCAGGTGTAGCCCTTGTGATTTCCCTGATTCTGTCTGTAGTGATGTTGGTTTCCAACCTGTTCCTGTTCCTCAGGCTCTGCTGTGGCTCCCAGAGGTGGCAGCCAGGGAAGCCCTGTGTCACCATCCTGCTCAACGTCCTGCTCTTCTTTGCCTTCAGCATCCCTTTCTGCTTGGAGGTTCTCCTCAACCTTTCTGATTCTGTCAAGTTACTCCCAGAAAACACCTCCTGGCTGCTGGCATTGCTGAACAGCACCCTCAACCCTGTGATTTATGTGCTGGTGGGGAGCTGCCAGCAGCACTTTCTGTGCTCCATCAAAGTTGCTCTGCAGACAGGGTTTGAGGGGAAAAGCAGGAGTGAGGAGGGGAGCCACAGCCCTGGGGACACTGCTGTGGTGGAGGTGACAGCTCTGTGAGGCACTGCTGGACATGTGGCACCTGGAGATGTGTCAGAGACAGCCAGAAGTATGGGGACATGAGGCCACACGGCTCTGAGCCAGAGCAGCCTGCCTCAGCCCTGTTCTCTGGCTGTACTCCCCATGCAATGACCCTCTGTGTTGGTTTTGCTTGGCCCAGTTTTTGTTAGTAGGGGTGCCACAAAGATGGCTCCTGTGAGAAGCTTCTGGAAGCTTTCACCATGTCCAGCAGAGCCAATCTCTAATGGCTCTGAAGATGACATATATGCTGCTGGCCAAGCCTGTGCCAGTTAGAGATGTTGGGTACTCCTCTGTGATAACATATTGGAGGAGAAATCAAAGCAAATGTGCATGCAGTTGTTTCTAGCCAGGGAAGGAGGAAGAGGAGGTGACAACATGTGAGGGAAACAACATGGAGACACCAAGGGCAGTGCAGAAGGTGAGGGAGGAGGTGCTCCAGGCACCAGAGCCAAGTTTCCTCTGTAGGCTGTGGTGAAGACCATGGTGAAGCAGGATGTCACCCTGCAGCCCATGGGGTCCAACAGGGATGCAGAAATCCACCCACAGCCCATGGAGGAAGTGCCCCATGCCAGAGTGGGTGGGTGCCTGGAGGAGGCTGTGATCCAGTGGGAGACCTGCTGGAGAGAGAGAGCCCTTGATTCCAGGCTGGAGCAGCCTGTCCTTGGAGGAGTGCAGCCTGTGGATGAGGGAGCCACAGCACAGCAGTTTGGGAGGACTGACTGCCCGTGGGAGGAGCTCACATTGCAGCAGGATTGTCTGTGCTGCTGCTGCTCCTGAGTTTGGAGCTGCACTGGAGGAGTTCCCAGAGAACTGTCTCCTGTGGCAGGAAGCCCATGGCAATGCAGGGAAGGACCTCTCTCCCTGAGCAGTGGAAGATCCTGGGGATGAGCTGACCCAAAGCCCCACACCCTGCCCTCCCTGCACTGTTGGTGGGAAGGAGGGAGGGGGTGAGAGGAAAAACAGTGTCTTTAAGGGTTTCTTTTACTTCTCATTATCCTCCTTTGACTCTGTTAGTAATAAATTCACTTTGCAACTTTAAGTGGAGCCTGTTTTTCCCTTGAAGTGTTTTCTCACTGTCCTTTATTTTGACTCATGAACGCTTAACTGATTTATTTTTTTCCTCCCCTCTTCCCGGATGTGGCAGGGGAGAGAACAAGCAAGCAGCTGCCATAGGTGCCTGGTGTTTGCTGAGGCTGAAACCACGGCAGACACTCAGGAGGATGTGGATGCACAGAAATTAGTCTGAGGAAAGTGATGTTTAGGTACTAGATCAGAAACAAGTTTTAATGACTATGTATGGTTATAATGGATAAAACCCCTGCTGTAAAGTCTCACCTCAGACATAGAACCATGAGAGATCCTTCTGTGTGTCCTGTGCAGGTAAAGAATTCCTGCTTCCTAATGCTTCCCATTGTGTTAGAAAGTTTATTCCAGCCCCTTTTGGTATCGCTCCCCATCCCTATTTCCACCCCACTGCCCATCCCATCCCATCCCATCCCATCCCATCCAGCAGCTTTCCTGGCCTCTCCCTGGCTCTGAGCACAACCTGTAGATCTGCTGCTCTCCTGTGAGGACATTTGGGATCGGCAGCATCCACACCCTTCCTGACCCCTCCTGACCCCTCCGACACACCCAGACTCCCCCCAGGGCCACCTTCCCCCCTGACAGCCCAACTGCTGCCCTGCTCCAGCCGGGACCAGGGAGATCTTTGCTGTGACACTCAGAGAGCAGCTGGGAAGGGAATGCTGAGCCCCTGGGCCATCCTGCCCATGCCGGCTGTGCCGCTGCCATCCCAGCTCTGGGCACTCGGGATCATGTTTGCTGCAGGGAGCACAAGCCATGGCTCTGTCCCCTCCCTCCCTCCCTCCACCCCCATTCCCGGCTGGCAGCAGGAGCCAGAGGAAGGCAGCAAGCGCTGGCAGACGGGGTGAAGGCAGCTCAGGGTTCAGGATGCTGTTTATTGATATCAGACTGCAGTGGGATGCAGGAACCAGGTGCCAGGGGGATTTTTGGGATCACAGCTGTGTTGCAAAATATTCCCTTGGGGGAATAGTGTTTTAGGACCTGGGAGGGAGGAGGAAAGCCATGTTCCAATGTGCTCCCTGCAGAGCATCCCTCCCACATGCCCCTGCTCGCTTCTCCTGCAGGAATACAGTGTGGGAGGGAAATCCTGAGGATATTTATTAATCAGGTGACTCAAGGAAACCCTCAGCCACTCTCCCAGGGTCCCTCAGCAGTGCAGTCAAAGGGATTAACAGGCTCAGACCACTGTGTCTGTGGTGGTGTCTTTTTTGCGGGCAGAGTTGCCTTTCTGCTCATCAAAAACCCTCTGGAGAGATTTCCTTAGAGACTCCATGGAGAAGTTCCTCCAACACCTCCCCACCAGGAAGTAGACAAAGGGTTTGCTGGTGCTGTTGATGCAGGTGAGCAGGAAAACAACCTGGGAGGACACAACAATGTAGCCGAGCTGGTGCAGGAAGTTCCAGAGGGTGAGGAGGAGAGTGAAGAGCAGAATGAGGAAGATAACAATGTCACGCTTCTTGAGTTGCTGCTGCTGGGAGCCACATTTGGCATTAATGAGGTTGATTGATCTGGAAATTATGTCGGGTACAGCAAAGAGGAGCAGGGTGATGGTGAGCATGGAGATGAGAGCCACCTGACATTGCTCCTGCTTGTGTGATGGACACAGGGAAGTCACCATGGGAATGACAGTGATGAGAGTGAAGAAAGCCCAGAATTCGACACCGTTCATCACCCACACCAGGCGCTCCGGAAGGCGGAAGCGGCAGAAGTGTTGGCACAGCTTGGACAGGACCATCGCCATGCTGGTGTGTGTCAGCCGCCACAGCCCCCAGTAGTAGGAGACTATTGACATCTGGAAAAGGAAGCTCAGGTACACCCGGGGCATGATAGTGGAGCAGGACACTTCCTCCACCAGGGAGAGCAGGGCAGAGGGGACTGTGAAGAGGAGGAAGAAGAAGTCGACGACAGCCAGATTAAAGATTCCCAAGTTAAGGTCTTTCAGTCTGAGGAGGCAGAGGACAGCCCCATTCCCAGCCAGCCCACAGAGGCAGATGAGCAGTGTGACACTGTGTATGGCCATGCTGCTGACATCTATCTCACATGGATCATCTCCTTCAGTGGGTGAGGCAGGAGAGGGGGTGACAGTGCTCACCTCCATGGATGGACGCTGGGCAGGTGGTGGGATGAGGCCTCTGGCTGTGGTCAGAGCGGATGGGGAGTCAGTGCTTGGAGAATCCCAGGATGGACCATGCAGCTCCTCAGCAGCTCCGTGCAGCAGGAAGGATTCAGTAGAGAGCAGTGAGATGTGCAGGGGAGGAGGGCAGTGGAAATAGTGGGATGGGACAGGGAGGTGGGACGGTTGGGATGTTTGGCAGGAGAATGATAAAGAACACAGAGAATAAAAATTTTCAGCTTCCCTGAGGCTGTTAAAAGACCAGCTGGACAAAAAGATAAAAGGATGTAAAGGAGCATGGACAGAGAAGGATAAACGTGGGTGGAACCAGTGGAGAAAGAGATAAGGAAGCCTCCAGTGCTTCTGGGACAAGTTCTGTAACAAGAAGCAACAGCACATGGCCAAAGGAAAAGTTCAAGGAGGGTCACCTTTAATATTGCAGCATTCAGTGAATACTGCAATCCTGTACAGTGAATACAGTGAATACATTCAGTGATGATTATTTATTAGGAAAGAAACACTTTTTTATGACTTTGAAAGATTTTAATGGATAAAACCCCTGTTGGAAAGTCTCTCCACACACAGAAAAAGGAGAGATCCTTCTGTATGACCTGCACACATAAAGAATTCCCACTTCCTAATGTGTTCCATTAGGTTAAAAAGTTTTTTCCATCTGATTTCAATATCAAGATACAGAAGGGAAGCTCAGGGCAGAGGAGGGAGGAGCTGGGGAGGACACTGCA
The DNA here is from genome assembly GCF_008360975.1 of Lichenostomus cassidix. Lineage (NCBI taxonomy): Eukaryota > Metazoa > Chordata > Aves > Passeriformes > Meliphagidae > Lichenostomus > Lichenostomus cassidix. The sequence goes on from NC_139486.1 coordinate 60,091,281, forward strand.
GCCACCAGGAGAGGGTGGCAGGAACAGAGCAGCTGCTGGAGGAGAGGCAGGTGGAGTAGGGAGGAAGGAAAACATTGCACTGACCTGTTCAGTGTGGGGCAGCAGCAGGCAAAGGGTGTCTGTCCTGATCAGCACTGCTTCCTGAAATCTCTTGCTGCATTTGGATCAATATCCTAATGTGGATCCTCCCAGGGAGTAAGATGAAGGACAGAGTGTCCAGATCCCCAGAGATCCCCTCTCCTGTCCCGCTGACTCCTCTCTGTTCCCTGTCGCAGTGTTGCTTCCCAAGACTCAGTGGAGTCACAGGGCAGTCGGGAATTGCAGCTTTGGCTACATCTGAGTTTCACTGCCACTTTCAGTTTTTTGGTTTTTTGGTTTTTTTTTTTAACTGCAAAGGAGGTGGCTTTTGTTAAAAGCTCCACCAGAGCTGTGTGAATGGCTCTTCATTTCCTCTCGATCAGAAACACTCCTTCCCTGCAGAATGTCCCATTCTCCAACTGCTGTCCCATTCCTGACAGGTTTCTACCATTGCTCATTTCTGTTCCCTGAGGGGTCATGGTCCCTCCAGCAGCAGAGGGATGCTGGTGGTGCTGGTGGCACTGGAATGCTGGCAGTGCTGGTGAGGCAGCTGGGTGCTTGTGAGGAACAACTCCCTTTCTGGGAAGAGCTTTGGAACCATTGCCCAAACCTTCCCTGGACTCAAGGGAGTACAACTGAGACAAGGAATCCCTTTTTTTTTCATTCTGCTGTAGGCACACTCTGTCCAAGGGAAGGACAGCAAAGAGTTGCTTGCAGCCAGGTTATCAGCAGTTAGACCCCACATTAATTACTGCCTTAATGATACAATAAGTTATAAGAGATCAGATTTTGGAGTGCTGTTATCCCCCTATCAGCACTTCACCAGAGCTCAACCTCCTCGTCTGTCCTGGGAGCACTTGTGGTTGTTTTTACTGATCCCACCCCTTCACCAGCAGCAACACCTTCCAAAAGTCCAGGTTGCTCCAAATGCAATTCAACCTGGCCTTGGACACTTCAGGGATCCTGAGGCAGCCACAGCATCTCTGGACAACCTGTGCCTCAGCACCCTCACAGGGAAGGATTTCTCCCCAATATCACATCTGAACGCACTCTCTGTCAGTGGGAAGCCATCCCCCCTTGTCCTGTCACTGCAAGCCCTTCTCCAAAGTCCCTCTCCAGCTCTCCTGGAGCCCCTTTAGCTCATGGGTCATCAACTGTTTGCACTGGAAAGGATTGGCCCAGTGAGGGGATGTGAGATTCCACAGCTGGGGACACAAACACAGTGTCAGTGAGGAAGAGAGGAGGCAGTTCTGCTCCCAGGGTCTCCACACACACCAGATTCCAGCAGGAGCATCCCAGCTCCCAGACACATGTCAGTCTGGGTGGGAATCATCTCATTTCAGCTTTCTAGGAATTCTGTGGAATTCATTGTAGGCTGCTGTCTGACTCCCAAGGGAGTGTAGAAGATGACTCAGGTGAAACCTCTAACTTTCTAATGCTTGTAGCCAAGACAGAAGCATTGATTCACCTCTTATCACAAAAAATGAAATTTCTGAAATGTTAAATCATCCCTCTGCTGTATGCCTGTGCTCCAGCTCACACACAGCATTCTTTATTGCACGAATCCTCTTGGAAACTGCATGGTTAAAGTCAAATACCATTGAAGTTATGGTACACAAGTGGCAAAACAACATTTGAACCAGGAATCAAATTTTGTAGTGCAGGGTCCTAGGGATTCACCCCAGGAATTAGAGGGGGCAAGTTCAGGCAGCTCAGAAGACAAGATTTCAGGATTGGGGTTGCTTTAAAACAAAAGAGGAACCTGACACAGAGACAAACTGCTTTCCCACAGGTCTCGTTGCTGAGGTTCTCTCCTGTTACTCATTTCCTGGACAAAGTCAAGAGCAGATTAGAAGCAGAGCTCTGATCCCAGCAAAGGCTCTGAAATAGTTCCCTGTTTGTGAGAGCCCTGGAGAACATGATCCAGCAGGGACAAAAGGGGGCCTGGGACAGACCCCTCACTGGACACTGCCCAGGCTCACCCAGCAGGCTTCTCTCCCCTTTCCCAAGTGAGCATTCCAGGGAAGCTCTTGAAGATCCTGACCCAGGGACAGCAGCTGGTGTGTGTGAGGCAATGTGAACCCACAGTGTGTCTGCTCCAGTGAAATTCTCCAGGCTGTGAAAGGAAAGGTCAGACTCTTCTCTTTCAATGCAATCAGTGTCCCCCTCATTGAGGTGGGAGCTGCTGACTGATTTTGGTGGGGGAATTTCAGTCTGTAGGGTATTAAAGCTCTAAATATTGTGGGGAAAGGGAGAGGGGGAATACTGAAATGAGTGTCCTGCTGAAGGAATCCAGGAGCTCAGTGATATCAACTGACACATGACAATACAGGTCAGATTCAGCCCAAAGACCCTCACCCTGATATCTCCACAGGCAATCCTTTCCGTCTCCAACTGTTTTCCTCCTCCAGTTCTGTGCTATCCAAAGCCAGGAAGGAGGTATCTCCCTGGCTTTTGTGCCAGGCAGTCATACCCATCTCCCACATCCTGCTAACAATCTGCCCTGTCCCTTGCCTCTCCCTCTGCTGCTCCACATGGAAGCTGGGGGTGGGAAAAGATGGGAAAAGCCACGTGTGGGGGACAGCAGTGTTGGTAAGGTGTGTGTGTTTGTCACCCCTGCAGCTGTGTGAGGGGAAGGAGAAGCAGCAGAGGTGTCACAATGAGCACATTGTCCCCTGCCAGAGACAGCCAGCCCTGCCTGCTGGAGCCAGCCCGGTGGGAAAGTCTCCAACGGGAGCTGGAATGAGGACAAGCACTCCAACTGGACCCAGTGTGACAACAGCCACTCGAGCAGAGTCCCTGTCACGCTGCTCCTGTGCCTGTGTGCAATGGTGGGGAACGGGGCTGTCCTCTGGCTCCTCTGCTTCCACACCTGCAGGAACCCCATCACCATCTGCATCCTCAGCCTGGCCATCGCTGACTTCACCTTCCTGCTCTTCATCACCATTGCCCTGGGGATATTTTATGGCCCAGAGAGCTTCTGCCACCAGCTGGGCTCACGGGGTGTGACAGCCTGGCTGAACGTCACCATCCTCTTCTCTTTCACTGCCCGGCTCTACTCTCTGACAGCCCTCAGTGCTGGGACAGCTCTCTTTGTCCTCCCTGTGTCCTGCTGGCCCTGCCACCGCTCCCAGCGCTTCCCGGTGCTGCTGTGTGCTCTGCTCTGGCTCCTCTCCTTCCTGCTCACCGTCACCCCCTGTTTCTGCCCTTTGGTGCTGGTGGCCTTGGTGCTGAGCTACCTCTTCTCAGTGCTCACCCTGATCTGTTCTGCTCTAGCCCTGCTGGCCAGGCTCCTGTGCTGCTCATGGAAACAGCCCCCACGGAAGCTCTGTGCCCTGGTCCTGCTGCCTGTCACCTTCTTTCCCTTCTTCACCGCTGATTTTGGGTTCTGGCTCTTGCTGAGAGCCTTTGACCCCTCTGTCTTTGCCCTCAGCACCTCTGTCCTGCTCGCCTGTGCCAACAGCAGTGCCCACCCTCTGATTTACTTCCTGGCTGGGAGCTGTGCAAAGGAATTCACCCTCTCTGTTAGAGTTGCCTTCCAGAGGGCTTTTGAGGATGTGCCAGAGCCCCGGAATAGGGACAACACAGTGGAATCGTCATAAAGTGGAATCCTCATGAAATAAAATCACTGTGAAATAGAATCATAAAACATCCTGAATTTGAAGGGACTCATGAGGATCACAGAGTTCAGCTCCTGCACCTGCTCCCTGGCTATCCCAACAATCCCTCCCTGCTCCTGAGAGTGCTGTCCAAATGCTCCTGGAGCTCTGTCAGGCTGGTGCTGTGTGCAGCAGGGGAACTCCTGCCTGGGGTGGATTCTGGATGATGTGAGGAATCATCATGGGAAGGTTTGGGTCAGAAGGAACCTTACAGATCATCACATTCTGACCCTTTCTCCATGGGCAGGGTGTCAGAGACTGAAATAGTTCATGCCTCAAACATTGATATAAAGTTTTGCTCATTATAACAAAAAGTGTATAAAGAAGCTACAATCAAAGAAACCTCCCTGAAGATACCTGACTGGGACTTTGGACTGAGTCAAACTGCTGAGATTAGATAAAGGGAAACCCTATTGTTCAATCATCTCGGGCTCAGGGAAAGGTATGCATACACAAAGGCCAAAGCCACCAGCTGTGCTGAGAATCATCCCTGGCTGAGTTTGGGGTGGGGGCAGAGCACAGCTCACAGAAGCCAGGTTGACACAAACTGGCCCAGCTGTGGAACCCCCAACCTCACTGGCCACATCCATGGGACTTTCACATGAGAGGCAGCTGAGGGGGAGTCACAGTCCATCAAAGACCCCCCAGAGTGCTAGGCCTGGCACCACAGGAGTGCAGGTGATGCAAGCAGAGTCTGCTGCTAGAGGCTGCCCCCTCCCCCGGGGGGACATGCCTGGACATTGCCCCTGGCCTGAGTGTATATTAACCCATGGCATCCTGTGCTTTTGGGGGGGACCATCACCACCAAGGAGACCAGCTGGAGAGGATCAACGCAACATTGTTGGGATCCACGATGGTGATATTTTCTCTTTCCCTCTTTCTGTCCCCCCCACCTCTTTTCTTGCTTCTCTTTTTCTCTCTTTTCTTCTCTCTCTCTCTCTCTCATATTTTCTATCAAATAAAACTCAAAATATTGACTGGCATATGGTCTCGTTTGTACCTTAATTCGGGCAGAGGTATTTCTAAAGAACCTTAATAATTGGATCATAACACAGGGACACCTTTGAAAGATTTTGTTTTCAAGTCTTTGCTTTGAATCTTTCCTTTTCCACAGGTCTGAGCTTTCTCAGCCTCAGAAATGAGCTTCCTACCATGTGGAATATTAAAATTGAGTCACCAAGAATCAGACATTCTGCAAATGGATTTTCTTGGTGTGGTTGCTTAAAACCAGCATGCAGGTGGATAAGAAATCTTGGCACAGCAGTGCAGAACAATTCCTGAGTCATTCCTTTCCATCTCCAGCAGGTCCTGACACACGGGACAACTGAGGTGTGGAAAATTCACACTGAGCCCTGTTGCCAAAACGAGTGGGCAGGTGTTTGGGCTTGCCTCTGGAAGGCTTTCCCCAAAATGCACACTGAGTTTGGGGCTGTGGGCTGTCTTGTGGGCTGTCAGGACAAGGGGCTGGAGCTGGAACTGCCTCTGCTGGGTTCTCCCATTTTCTCTGGGCTGTCTGGATGGTTTTAGCTCTGCTCATGTTGCAACTGTGACTTGAAGTTTGGCTCCACTTGAGGTGCGTCTGAGGGAAGTTGTGGCTGCCCCTGGATCCCTGGAAGTTTTCCAGGACATGTTGGATGGAGCTCGGAGCAACATACTTTAGTGGAATAGCAATGTACTCTAGTCCCTGCCTGTGGCATGGGGTCAGAAGAGGATGGTCTTTAAAGTCCCTTCCAACCCAAACCATTCTACATTTCCATGGAAAACAAGAAGCTCAGGTAGAGAGTGGCCTGGGTGACACTGGAGACAAGGAAGGTGCTTGGAGCTAGAAAAATACATGGAAGGATCATGATCCTTCTGCACTTGCCTTGGGAGAAACTCCCTTCATGATGGGAGTCCTTTCCTGGACAAGAGGTTGTACCTCAGAAAGTTTCTACTTTCCAATGGACATGAAAATGGGAGACAGGGAGAGAAAATCCCTCTCATATGGGGAAGTTGCTCTGTTCTGTTAATCATTAACAACTCTGTTAATCAATGCTTCTTAGATGTTTAACCTCACATGTGTCAATGTGGTGGTTTTGATTGGCCCAAAACATCAGGAAAGTATTTTTAACATCTAGTTGAAATTTGGACCCCTCAGAAGCTGTTGTGGTAGGCCTGGGGATGTGTCTGAGGGGTGGGGAGTAACACAGAGATGGCTCCTGTGTGTCCTGAGTGCAAGTTCTGCAAGTTTTTATATCAAGTCCAGCAGAGCCAATCTCTGATGGCTCTGAAGGTGATGGACATGCTGCTGGCCAAGTTTGGGCCAATTGGAGGTGCTGGTTACACCTCTGTGAAAACATATTTAAGAAGAAATCAAAACAAAGCAGGCACACACTTCTTTCACTTCTTTGTAGTTGGAGGAGGAGGAGGTGGAGGTGAAAATATGTGAGGGAGAACAGCATGGAGACGTGAAGGTCAGTGAAGAAGGTGGGGGAGGAGCTGCTCCAGTGCTGGAGCTGAAAACTCTCTGCTAGCTGTGCTGAAGGCCATGGGGGGAGCAGGAGGTTCCCCTGCAGCCCATGGAGTCCACAGGAGTGCAGAAATCCACCCACAGCCCACTCCAGAGGAGCAGGTGGATGCCTGGAGAGGGCAGTGATCCAGTTTGGAGGCTCGAAAGAGTTAAAGCTACAGAGGCCTTTTCAAGGAAGAGAAAGGCCTTGCTCCTGGCATGGAAGCAGCCTGGCCTCAGCTTGGCAGAGTCTGCACAGCAGTCTATGGACAAAGAGACTCATGTTGCAGCAGAATTCGGGCAGGATGTTGCTCATGAGATTGGACCCACGCCAAAGAAGTTCCCAGAGGACTGTCTCTTGTGGGAGGAACCCCTGGCTAAGTAGAGAACCCCTCTCCCTGATTGGACTGACCAGAGAACAAACCCCTCTCAACCTGCCCCCTGTCTGTGTTGTGGGCTTGGAAAGAGGGAAAGGGGGGTGAGCAGAGAGACTGCTTCTTAAGAGGGTGGGGGTGAGAGCAGAGAAACTGCCTGATGAGAAGGAGAAATAAGTATAGATAAAGAGTATTCGTAGTAGAAAAACTGTGGTGATGAATAGATGTATGGACCTGCTCTGTGGACTGAAAAAAATACCCCCCCACCCCCTGCCTCCCTACCCAGGTCTGGTGGTTATAAAAGAGGAAAGGGGGTGAATACTATAGATTCTTTAGGGGGGGGGGAGTGAACAAAAACTGTATGAAAAGTTTATTTTTGCCTTGCATTTATCCTCCAACTCTATTAGGTAATTAAATCACTGTTTGTAACTTTAAGCTTGGAGCCTGCTTGCCCTTTTTCTTTTTCTGTGCATCCTCCTGCCAACCAGTGTCCTATCTCATTTGACTCATGAGACTGGTGTGTATTTTTTATAGTTTTCTTTTTGTAGCAAGAGAGAGTCGAGGTGCCTGGCGTTTAGTCAGGGCTAAACCTTGACAGTCTCCAGAGCATGACTCACCACCCAAGGCTTTCACTCTCCCTTCCCTTTCCAGAAGCAGTGGCACGTTGTCTTCCCCTGGATTTAAGGCAGTGGCAAAAGGAGGGACAACTTCCCCTGAGCAAGAGATGGGTCTGCTGCCCAGATCTCTCCCAGGAGGAATGAGGAGCTCTTGGCACTGTCAACATCATCCCAAACATTGCAGGAATGTGCCTTAGGAAGAGCTCTGGTATGAGACAGGTACCTGCCCTCCTCACACAAGACAGAGGCTTTAGAGTGGGAAAAACTAAGGAAACGAGCAATTTTTGGACACTGTTCACCAGGGATGAGCTCTGCAGTGAATGGATGTTGTTTATTCAACACATTTTGGGGTCAGAGTTACCATGTTGGAAACAAACAAAATGAATAAATCCAGATCTAATTATGGGGTGGTAACAACGTGAAAAAGACCAGTACAACCTGGATTTTGGCTCAAGCTGCTGTGCAGAGTTGCTGTTCAGCTCCTCCTGAGAATGGCCAGGTTCAGGATGGAGGTGCTGAAGGGCTTCCTTGGACATTGGTGCTGGGGAACCAGAGGATGGCCTCATTCTGCAGAACAGCAGCATAACCCCCTAATTTCTGCACAATAAAATGGTCCAAGCACCTGGTGATGTGAATTTCCTTATTTCAAGCTCTTTTTTGGTCACAGGCACCAGAATTCAGTGGAATTCACCATCGTCCCTGCACTTTACTCAGAATGATTTAATTATGGAATGGAAAAATATGACAAATTCCCACTTAATGGGCAAGGGAATGTTGCTGTCCCTCCCCCAGCTCGGCAGCCCTACCTTGGGTCAGTTTGATCTCTTCCCATGAGCAAGGAATACAGGGCTGGCTCTGTCAGACAGACGGGGAAGGATGCTCCTTGAGATCCCTACCTTTCTCCTGCCATCTAGAGGCCCCAGCCCCACAGAGATTTGGGAAATTGCTGCCCTCCCATACAGGATATGTCCCCAGGACTTAACCTGTCACACTCTGCCCAGGCAAGAGATCCCCCAAAACCCCACGAAACTCATCTGCTGAGCCAAAGGAGATGGAGTTTATTCCCTGAGGCTGAGGCAATGAGGGTCATTCAGAGGGAATACAGGAACAGGACTGAGCTCAGAGCCATGTGCCCACATGGTCCCATATTTGTGGGTGTCTTTGAGGTGACACATCTCCAGGTGCCTCATGTCCAGCAGTGCCTCACAGAGCTGTCGCCTCCACCACAGCAGTGTCCCCAGGGCCATGGCTGCCCTCCTCACTCCTGGCTTTCTCCTCAAACAACCTCTGCAGAGCGACTTTGACGGAGCGCTGGAAGCGACGCCGCTGCCAGCTCCCCACCAGCACATAAATCACAGGGTTGAGGCTGCTGTTCAGCAGTGCCAGCAGAAAGTAGATGTTTCCAGGGAATAAAGGGCTAGAATAAGGAAGAGAGAGGAGAACCTCCAAGCAGAAAGGGATGCCACAGGCGAAGAAGAGCAGGACGTTGAGCAGGATGGTGACAAAGAGCCTCCCTGGGTGTCTCCTCTGGGAGCCACAGCAGAGCTTGAGGAACAGGAGCAGGTTGGAAACCAACATCATGAGGGAAAAAGCCACGGAAATGGCAAGGGCTACCCATGCAAGGATGAACGCAGAGTGCCAAATAAAGGTAAAGGTGACATAGAAGGAGGACACCAAAACCCCCATGAGAACCCAGAGGGACCCACTGACGATACCCGAGAGGTGCCGGGGGCGGTGGCAGCGATACCAGATGGGGCAGAGGATGGAGACACAGCGCTCCATGCTGAGGGCTGTCAGCAGCCCCAGGCCGCTCAGGTCAAACAGGTAGCATGGGAACTCAAGGGCACTCACAAAATTCCTATAGTGATCAATAAAACGAAACAAAGACGTGCAAAATATTGCTAAGGTCAGAAAACCCAGTATAAGCAGGAGCAACAGGAGGAGCAGGCAGAAGTCAGCTACAGCCAGATTTAGGATGTAGACAGTGAAAGGGTTCTGCTTCATGTGGAAGCCCAGGAACCACACGACCATCCCATTCCCCACCAGCCCACAGAGGGAAATCCCCAGACCGACCCCAGAAATGGCAATCTGTGTATATGGAATGCCCAAGCATCCACGCATCATAAATTCCTCCCAGCCCAGAGCTCGATAAATTGTAACATTCAAGGTGAAGTTTGTTGTGCGGGTCTCCTCCATGGTGGATGATCCTGTTCCCAGTGGCAGCCTTCTCCTTCTTCCACCACCTTCTAGGGGGACATGGGGAACCAGAGGGAAATAAGGGCCATCAGCATTCCCAGCACTTCCCATCTGCTCACACAGCCCCACACCAGCCCCAGGAACAACCCCCACCCCTGCAGTGCCCAGGACAAACTCCCACCCTGTCTAGTCCCATCCCTAGAAAGGAGGCATCACCCACTGCTCCATCCCTGGACTCCTACCTCCAAGTAGGAACAGCTCTGTCACAGGAACCCCAGGGGAAAAGGATCTGGTGGTGGCTGCTGGGACCACAGGCTCTGCTTCAGCCTCATCCCTCGTGCCTGGTGTGCAGCCCTTAGCCCAGAGATCACATCCCATGGTCAGAGCCTCCCCTCACAATCTCACCACATCAGTGACAGCTTCCCCTCACATGTCCCAGGGACAGAGATCTTGTCAGGAGGAGGTGGCCACGTCACCCCCTTCCTCTCCTCCTGCCATTCTCTGCTCTTGTCCCACCATGTGAGGGGCTTCTGGCTTTCCCTGTGTGGTGGTGGATGGTGGGTATCCATCAACACAGGAGGGGACATATAACATTCCCAGGATGGCAGAGAGGTGAGAGAGATGAGCCAGAGACCTCCAAGAGTGAGAAATCCCTGATGTGCAGACCTGCAACAGCACAAGTTGCTCAGTGCCTCTAGTGACATGTATCTGGCACTCAAAGACTTCTCCCAACTTCCTTCTGGGACACACTTCCAGGAGTTGCACCTTTCTCCATCTCCCTCTCAGGGATGGACCTTGAACTTGTGTTCTCTCCTTGTTTCAAGTCTTCCTCTAGCTCCAAATCCTGCAGCTCCAGGCTGGACACCCTGGAGGGACCATGGACCTTGTGCATTAACAAGGGTATCTTTGGAGCACATCAGTCTGGGGGATGACAAGCACAGGATACAACTCCAGAGGAGATGGAAAATGCATGAAAGAAGGGCAGAAAACAAGCAACAAAATGCCAGTCCCTGTGCTGTGAAAGGCTGAGATTGTGTGGCAGGAACCACTTGGAGATAAGAGCACACTGGCAGCACCATGTACCCCACAAACCTAATCTCAGAGGAGACACATGCTCAGCAGGGGAAATTGGGCTGCTGATTGTGGTTAGATGGGATGTGATGAGAGGCTGTGGGCAAAGCCCTCGTGCACTCCTGTGTCTGGGCACTGGTGATTTCCCACAGCAAGTGGACACAAGGCCAGTGCTTGTCCTCATGGCTGCTGCTCAGGGGCTCTGTTGGCACCCAAGGGGCAGGGACTGGGTTCACAATGAGGTCTGGAATTTCTGAGGGGTTCACAAAACCCTGTAGAAGCTGAAATGACCATAGTGGAGCAGGCTTTCCATGGACAGGATCTTCCCTCACCAGAGGAGTATTTTGCCTCAAGGTTCACAGCATCTGAAGGGACATAATATTATCTGTGCTGTGCTCTCCTTCTTCATTGTCTTAAACCCAGTAAATGGTGTTTAAAATTATAGAACTTGAGTGTCTGAATTAATAGGATCATAGCAGATCAGCAGCTCCTCATGAAGAACTGGGGGGAGGAGAGGAAGGGGGTGATGTGGCCACCTCCTCCTGACAAGATCTCTGTCCCTGGGACATGTGAGGGGAAGCTGTCACTGATGTGGTGAGATTGTGAGGGGAAGCTCTGACCATGGGATGTGATCTCTGGGCTAAGGGCTGCACACCAGGCACGAGGGATGAGGCTGAAGCAGAGCCTGTGGTCCCAGCAGCCATCCCCAAATCCTTTTCCCCTGGGGCTCCTGTGACAGAGCTGTTCCTACAGGAGGTAGGAGTCCAGGGATGGAGTAGTGGGTGATACCTCCTTTCTAGGGACAGGACTGGACAGGGTGGGAGTTTGTCCTGGGCACTGCAGGGATGGGGGTTCTTCCTGGGGCTGGTGTGGGGCTGTGTGAGCAGATGGGAAGTGCTGGGAATACTGATGGCCCTTATTTCCCTCTGGTTCCTCATCTCTCCCTAGGAAGTGGTGGGAAAAAGAGAAGACAATCACTGGGAACAGGATCATTCACCATGGAGGAGACCAGCACAACAAACTTCACCCTGAATGGATCTGTGGACTTGGAGGAATATCTCCCAGATCAATGCTTGAGCTTTCCCTACACACTGATTGCTCTTGCAGGGGTCTGTCTGGGGATTTCCCTCTGTGGGCTGGTGGGGAATGGGATGGTTGTGTGGTTCCTGGGCTTCCACATGAAGCAGAACCCTTTCACAGTCTACACCCTAAATCTGGCTGTAGGTGACTTCTCCCTGCTCCTCCTATTCTCCCTGCTTATCTTGGCTTTTCTGACCTTAGCAGCATTTTGCACATCTTTGATTCATCTTGCTCCTCTCTACATAGATTTTGTATTTGCAGTGGAACTCCTGTACCACCTGTTTGACCTGAGCAGCCTGGGGCTGCTGACAGCCCTCAGCATGGAGCGCTGTGTCTCCATCCTCTGCCCCATCTGGTACCAAAGCCATCGCCCCTGGCACCTCTCGGGTGTCATCAGTGAGTCCCTCTGGGTTCTCACTGGGGTTTTGGTGTCCTCCCTCTACCTCACCTTTACTGAAGACTCAGGGACAGTCCTTGCAGGTGTAGCCCTTGTGATTTCCCTGATTCTGTCCATAGTGATGTTGGTTTCCAGCCTGTTCCTGTTCCTCAAGCTCTGCTGTGGCTCCCAGAGGTGGCAGCCAGGGAAGCCCTGTGTCACCATCCTGCTCAATGTCCTGCTCTTCTTTGCCTTCAGCATCCCTTTCTGCTTGGAGGTTCTCCTCAACCTTTCTGATTCTGTCGAGTTATTCCCAGAAAACTCCTCCTGGCTGCTGGCATTGCTGAACAGCAGCCTCAACCCTGTGATTTATGTGCTGGTGGGGAGCTGCCAGCAGCACTTTCTGTGCTCCATCAAACTCGCTCTGCAGACAGTCTTTGAGGAGGAAAGCAGGAGTGAGGAGGGGAGCCACAGCCCTGGGGACACTGCTGGGTTGGAGGTGACAGCTCTGTGAGGCACTGCTGGACACGTGGCACCTGGAGATGTGTCAGAGACAGCCAGAAGTATGGGGACATGAGGCCACATGGCTCTGAGCCAGAGCAGCCTGGCCCAGCCCTGTTCTCTGGCTGTACTCCCCATGCAATGACCCTCTGTGTTGGTTTTGCTTGGCCCAGTTTTTGTTAGTAGGGGTGCCACAAAGATGGCTCCTGTGAGAAGCTTCTGGAAGCTTTCACCATGTCCAGCAGAGCCAATCTCTAATGGCTCTGAAGATGACATATATGCTGCTGGCCAAGCCTGTGCCAGTTAGAGATGGTGGGTACTCCTCTGTGATAACATATTGGAGGAGAAATCAAAGCAAATGTGCATGCAGTTGTTTCTAGCCAGGGAAGGAGGAAGAGGAGGTGACAACATGTGAGGGAAACAACATGGAGACACCAAGGGCAGTGCAGAAGGTGAGGGAGGAGGTGCTCCAGGCACCAGAGGCAAGTTTCCTCTGTAGGCTGTGGTGAAGACCATGGTGAAGCAGGATGTCACCCTGCAGCCCATGGGGTCCAACAGGGATGCAGAAATCCACCCACAGCCCGTGAAGGAAGTGCCCCATGCCAGAGAGGGTGGGTGCCTGGAGGAGGCTGTGATCCAGTGGAAGTCCTGTTGGGGAGATAGAGAGCCCTTGATTCCAGGCTGGAGCAGCCTGTCCTTGGAGGAGTGCAGCCCGTGGATGAGGGAGCCACAGCACAGCAGTTTGGGAGGACTGACTGCCCGTGGGAGGAGCTCACATTGCAGCAGGATTGTCTGTGCTGCTGCTGCTCCTGAGTTTGGAGCTGCACTGGAGGAGTTCACAGAGATCTCTCTCCTGTGGAAGAGACCCCATGGCAATGCAGGGAAGGACCTCTGTCCCTGAGCAGTTGAAGATCCTGGGGATGAGCTGACCCAAAGCCCCACACCCTGCCCTCCCTGCACTGTTGGTGGGAAGGAGGGAGGGGGTGAGAGGAAAAACAGTGTCTTTAAGGGTTTCTTTTACTTCTCATTATCCTCCTTTGACTCTGTTAGTAATAAATTCACTTTGCAACTTTAAGTGGAGCCTGTTTTTCCCTTGAAGTGTTTTCTCACTGTCCTTTATTTTCACTCATGAACGCTTAACTAATTTTTTTTTCCTCCCCTCTTCCCGGATGTGGCAGGGGAGAGAACAAGCAAGCAGCTGCCATAGGTGCCTGGCATTCAGTGAGGCTGAAACCATGGCTGACACTCAGGAGGATGTGGATGCACAGAAATTAGTCTGAGTTAAGTGATATTTAGATATTAGATAAGAAACAAGTTTTAATGACTATGTATGGTTATAATGGATAAAGCCCCTGCTGTGAAGTCTCACCTCAGACACAGAACAAAGAGAGATCCTCTGTGTGTCCTGTGCAGGTAAAGAATTCCTGCTTCCTAATGCTTCCCAATGCTTCCCATTGTGTCAGAAAGTTTATTCCAGACCCTTTTGGTATCGCTCCCCATTCCTATTTCCACCCCAATGCCCATCCCATCCCATCCAGCAGCTTTCCTGGCCTCTCCCTGGCTCTGAGCACAACCTGCAGCTCTGCTGCTCTCCAGTGAGGACATTTGGGATTGGCAGCATCCACACCCTTCCTGACCCCTCCTGACCCCTCTGACACACCCAGACTCCCCCCGGGGCCACCTTCCCCCTGACAGCCCCACTGCTGCCCTGCTCCAGCCGGGACCAGGGAGATCTTTGCTGTGCCACTCAGAGAGCAGCTGGGAAGGGAATGCTGAGCCCCTGGGCCATCCTGCCCATGCCGGCTGTGCCGCTGCCATCCCAGCTCTGGGCACTCGGGATCATGTTTGCTGCAGGGAGCACAAGCCATGCCTGTGTCCCCTCCCTCCCTCCCTCCCTCCACCCCCATTCCCGGCTGGCAGCAGGAGCCAGAGGAAGGCAGCAAGCGCTGGCAGACGGGGTGAAGGCAGCTCAGGGTTCAGGATGCTGTTTGTTGATATCAGACTGCAGTGGGATGCAGGAACCAGGTGCCAGGGGGGTTTTTGGGATCACAGCTGTGTTGGGAAATATCCCTTTGGTGAAATAGTGTTTTAGGACCTGGGAGGGAGGAGGAAAGCCATGCTCCAATGTGCTCCCTGCAGAGCATCCCTCCCACCTGCCCCTGCTCGCTTCTCCTGCAGGAATACAGTGTGGGAGGGAGATCCTGTGGGTATTTATTAATCAGGTGACTCAAGGAAACCCTCAGCCTCTGTCCCAGGGTCCCTCAGCAGTGCAGTCGAAGGGATCAACAGGCTCAGACTGCTGTGTCTGTGGTGGTGTCTTTTTTGCAGGCAGAGTTGTCTTCCTGCTCCTCAAAAACCCTCTGGAGAGATTCCCTTAGGGACCCCACGGGGCAGGTCCTCCAACACCTCCCCACCAGGAAGTAGATGAAGGGTTTGCTGGTGCTGTTGATGCAGTTGAGCAGGAAAAAAACCTGGGAGGACACAACAATGTAGCCAAGCTGCTGCAGGAAGTTCCAGATGGTGAGGAGAAATGTGAAGAGCACAACGAGGAAGATAACAATGTCACGCTTGTTGAGTTGCTGCTGCTGGGAGCCACATTTGGCATTAATGAGGTTGATTGATCTGGAAATGATGTCGGGTACAGCAAAGAGGAGCAGGATAATGGTGAACATGGAGATGAGAGCCACCTGACATTGCTCCTGCTTGTGTGATGGACACAGGGAAGTCACTGTGGGAATGACAGTGATGAGAGTGAAGAAAGCCCAGAATTGGACACTGTCCATCTGTTATGATCCAATTATTAAGGTTCTTTAGAAATACCTCTGCCCGAATTAAGGTACAAACGAGACCATATGCCAGTCAATAGTATGAGTTTTATTTGATAGAAAATATGAGAGAGAGAGGGAAGAAAAGAGAGAAAAAGAGAAGTAAGAAAAGAGGTGGGGGGGACAGAAAGAGGGAAAGAGAAAATATCACCATCCGTGGATCCCAACGATGTTGCGTTGATCCTCTCCAGCCGGTCTTCTCGGTGGTGATGGTCCCCCCGAAAAGCACAGAATGCTATGGGTTAATATACACTCAGACCAGGGGCAATGTCCAGGCATGTCCCCCCGGGGGAGGGGGCAGCCTCTAGCCGCAGACTCTGCTTGCATCACCTGCACTGCTGTGGTGCCAGGCCTAGCACTTTGGGGGGTCTGTGATGGATTGTGACTCCCCCTCAGCTGCCTCTCACGTGAAAGTCCCGTGGATGTAGCCAGTGAGGCTGGGGGTTCCACAGCTGGGCCAGTTTGTGTCAACCTGGCTTCTGTGAGCTGTGCTCTGCCCCCACCCCAAACTCAGCCAGGGATGATTCTCAGCACAGCTGGTGGCTTTGGCCTTTGTGTATGCATACCTTTCCCTCAGCTTGAGATGATTGAACAATAGGTTTCCCTTTATCTAATCTCAGCAGTTTGACTCAGTCCAAAGTCCCAGTCAGGTATCTTCAGGGAGGTTTCTTTGATTGTAGCTTCTTTATACACTTTTTGTTATAATGAGCAAAACTTTATATCAATGTTTGAGGCATGAACTATTTCAGTCTCTGACAGCCACCCCGTGACTCAAACATTGTAATAAATGTCTCTTTTTTAGCAATCTTCTTTAGCCTATGGGTTGTCCACGGAGGTGATGAAAAAAAAGATAATGGGAGAAAAGATAGAAATAGTAGAAGCAATAACATGAGCAATTATACTAATAGGTACAATAGTTCAAAGCATAAATTTAATTGTAATCATCAATTTAATTTTCATTAGTTAGTACCTCCACCCCGCGACCCCAGGAATTAGTGTTTTTAAATGGGTGGTGGGTGTGAGGGGTATTTTTATATTGTATCTCTTAGATGTTAGCTTAATATGTTTGGAAATTGGTTATAGAATTATACAGCTGGTTTTCATTTTTTTTTGGTATAAATGTGGATGGATTTAGCAGGGATGTATCTTTCTTTTTCAATCACATTTACATATAGTTGGTAGAATTTTATAGGTAATATTTCTTTTTTGCTGGATAATTTTATACATCATGAAAATTACTTTTATGATATAAAATTAACATATAAAACATTTTATAAAAATTATTGTTAAGCAATCTTATCTTTACATGAGGGCTATGCTCTGTTTTTTAAGATTCAGATTATAGCACTGTTGTAATTTAGCCTTGAAACAAATTAGAAATTATAGCTTTACAATCAGTGTAATTAAAAAATGAAATTGATTCCTTTTCAAATTTAGTTGTATGATCTTAACTATTTTTTTTTCTTGCATTTTTGAGGTAGAGTTAAAATACTCACTTAGGATATATGGCAGGAGATTTAACAGCCATTGGTTTGAGAGCTGGTAGAAGGCTTTTCTGTATTTTATTTACGTCATTCTATATAACGTTTGTGTTTTGTTAAGGTTTTTTAATTCACTACTTAGTAAATTTGAAAAATTTAGCCAAATTATAATAATTTTAATTTTTCTAAGGCAGAACCGAGATGATTAGTGCATTTTGTATAAATTCTTATACCAACTCTCAGCATTAAATAGGTTGAGACAAATTATGCATCTATAACAACTTTTGCCACATTATTTTTCAGTAAAAAGACAAAATAAGTTGAACAAAAATCAAACATAAGAATATATAAAACATTTTAACTAATGTTTGATCTTTTAGCATGTCACTTGCAATGACAACACGAATAAATTACAAACATTAACAAACTGACAATGCAAGCAATTGTGGTGACATTTTAAATTTTCACTGGCTCTCATGCAGCATCATTTCATGTGTTGGTAGGTTCTTACAAAAGAAAAGTGAAAATGTGGCCCACCAGGCCAATTATTAGAAGGAAACAAAACTTCTTGTTGCTAACACTAAGCGACAGAGTTTACATGAAGAAAAGGTCATCACATTTAGGCATGATTTTGCTGTTTGCAGATTCTCTGCTCTCAAACTCGTTTTCCTTATCTTCAATGCAAGAGTGTTTGACATTCCTGGAAAAGAAAAGAAACAAGCTTCTCCGGCAATACTTTTTTTTGGACATTATTAAATTTAGTGACAAACAATGCCATTGTTTAAAACATTTTGAAGAATTAATCACCTTTTTAGTAACTAAGCATATTTTTAGTAACTAATTGCTTCTTATTCTACTTTTTCTTGCACTAAGTCTAAGCTAGGGTAGACAGGCAAGTAACAAATTAACTAAAGAAAGACAATACAACATTATCTTTCTACTGGCTGCTTGGGATAGGAATTTTCCCCTAAACTTTTTCTACAGCCTCCCAACAGGGGAAGCTGCATGAAAAATACGTAAGCTTGTACAGGGACAATACTATCTTCACAAGGCAGCAGCTTTATAATGGGCTTCAGGGTTAGAACCAATTCTAGTTTTCCACACAAACCACAGACTGGGGGGGGGAGGGTGGTGGGGGGTGTTCCCTAAAAGACAAGAGTTGCAGAAGTGACTTCAGGAGTGAAACCTGTCAATTCTGGCTTTTTACAACAAAATACACACACACACAAAAAACACAAAGTAGGGGCGTGGGTCCCCTCCAAACAGGAGTTTTTAGGCTCCGCACAACACCACGAACAGGAGCTTTCCAGCTCCGCACAAAGTAGGGGCGTGGGTCCCCTCCAAACAGGAGCTTTACAGCTCTGCACAAAGTAGGGGCGTGGGTCCCCTCCAAACAGGAGTTTTTAGGCTCCGCACAACACCACGAACAGGAGCTTCGCTAGCTCCGCACAAAACACCAAGGTGAGGCTTTTACTACAAACTACAGACAGGAAGGCCTCCCCACGAGACACAAGCAGCAGAATTGGCTTCAGGACTGAAACCTGCCAATTCTGGACTCGCACAACAAAAGACACTAAAGGGAACTAGAACCCCCATATCAGTTTACTATAACTTCTGGCCCCCAGAGATGACACTTTAATTTTCACAATGTACTCAGAGAAAATTGCAGTCAAATTTCTAAGTGTTTAAACAAACTAGAATATGCACAACCCGTCAAAGAAAGTTGGTCTAAGAGAATTGTTATGGATGGAGTTATAACAACTCTTATCACCCTTTAAAAAAAAAAAGGTAGTGTTTATATTTGTTAGTATATAGTATACTAACATAGTATAGTATAATTAATAATTATTATATAGTATAATTATTATAATTAAGTAGTATAAAAGGAAGAACGGGAAATTATTTGATGAGAGAAGACAATAGTATTGTGAAAGGCACTTTGGGTTAGAGAATGTTATCCTGCCGACTACGCCAATAAAATGTTATGATCCAATTATTAAGGTTCTTTAGAAATACCTCTGCCCGAATTAAGGTACAAACGAGACCATATGCCAGTCAATAGTATGAGTTTTATTTGATAGAAAATATGAGAGAGAGAGGGAAGAAAAGAGAGAAAAAGAGAAGTAAGAAAAGAGGTGGGGGGGACAGAAAGAGGGAAAGAGAAAATATCACCATCCGTGGATCCCAACGATGTTGCGTTGATCCTCTCCAGCCGGTCTCCTTGGTGGTGGTGGTCCCCCCAAAAAGCACAGGATGCCATGGGTTAATATACACTCAGACCAGGGGCAATGTCCAGGCATGTCCCCCCGGGGGAGGGGGCAGCCTCTAGCCGCAGACTCTGCTTGCATCACCTGCACTGCTGTGGTGCCAGGCCTAGCACTCTGGAGGGTCTGTGATGGATTGTGACTCCCCCTCAGCTGCCTCTCACGTGAAAGTCCCATGGATGTAGCCAGTGAGGCTGGGGGTTCCACAGCTGGGCCAGTCTGTGTAAACCTGGCTTCTGTGAGCTGTGCTCTGCCCCCACCCCAAACTCAGCCAGGGATGATCCTCAGCACAGCTGGTGGCTTTGGCCTTTGTGTATGCATACCTTTCCCTCAGCTTGAGATGATTGAACAATAGGTTTCCCTTTATCTAATCTCAGCAGTTTGACTCAGTCCAAAGTCCCAGTCAGGTATCTTCAGGGAGGTTTCTTTGATTGTAGCTTCTTTATACACTTTTTGTTATAATGAGCAAAACTTTATATCAATGTTTGAGGCATGAACTATTTCAGTCTCTGACACCATCACCCACAGCAGGCGCTCTGGAAGGTGGCAGCGGCAGAAGTGCTGGCACAGCTTGGACAGGACCATCCCAATGGTGGTGTCTGTCAGCTGCCACAGCCCCCAGTAGTAGGAGACCACAGACATCTGGAAAAGGAAACTCAGGTACACCCGGGACATGATAGTGGAGCAGGACACATCCTCCACCAGGAAGAGCAGGGCAGAGGGGACTGTGAAGAGGAGGAAGAAGAAGTCGACGACAGCCAGATTAAAGATTCCGATGTTAGGGTCTTTCAGGCTGAGGAGGCAGATGACAGCCCCATTCCCAGCCAGCCCACAGAGGCAGATGAGCAGTGTGGCACTGTGTATGGCCATGCTGCTGACATCTATCTCACATGGATCATCTCCTTCAGTGGGTGAGGCGGGAGGTGGGGTGATGGTGCTCTCCTCCATGGATGGATGCTGGGCAGGCAGTGGGATGAGGCCCCTGGCTGTGGTCAGAGTGGATGGGGAGTCAGTGCTTGGAGAATCCCAGGATGGACCATGCAGCTCCTCAGCAGCTCCCTGCAGCAGGAAGGATTCAGTAGAGAGCAGTGAGATGTGCAGGGGAGGAGGGCAGTGGAAATAGTGGGGTGGGAGAGGGAGGTGGGAGGGTTGGGATGTTTGGCAGGAGAATGATAAAGAACACAGAGAATAAAAATTTTCAGCTTCCCTGAAGCGGTTGAAAGACCAGCTGGACAAAAAGATAAAAGGATGTAAAGGTGTGGACTGAGAAGGATAAACGTGGGTGGAACCAGTGGAGAAAGAGATAAGGAGGCCTCCCGTGCTTTTGGGACAAGTTCTGTAACAGGAAGCAACAGCACATGGCCAAAGGAAAAGTTCAAGGAGGGTCACCTTTAATATTGCAGCATTCAGTGAATACTGCAATCCTGTACAGTGAATACAGTGAATACATTCAGTGATGATTATTTATTTGGAAAGAAATACTTTTTTATGACTTTGAATGATTTTAATGGATAAAACCCCTGTTGTAAAGTCTCCCCACACACAGAAAAAGGAGAGATCCTTCCATATGACCTGCACAGATAAAGAATTCCTGCTTTCTAATGTGTTCCATTGTGTCAAAAAGTTTCTTCCACTTGATTTCAATACCAAGATACAGAAGGGAAGCTCAGGGCAGAGGAGGGAGGAGCTGGGGAGGGCACTGCAGTCCCATGGAGAGGGTGGCAGGAACAGAGCAGCTGCTGGAGGAGAGGCAGGTGGGGTAGGGAGGAAGGAAAACATTGCACTGAACTGTTGAGTGTGGGGCAGCAGCAGGCAAATGGTGTCTGTCCAGATCAGCACTGCTTCCTGAAATCTCTTGCTGCTTTGGGATCAATATGGTAAAGTGGATCCTCCCAGAGCAGTAAAATGAAGGACAGAGTGCCCAGATCCCCAGAGATCCCCTCTCCTGTCCCACTGACTCCCCTCTATGCCCTCTCGCAGTGTTGCTCGGTGGAGTCACAGGGCAGTCGGGAATTGCATCATTGGCTACATCTGCGATTCACTTCCACTTTCGGTTTCTTTTTTTTTTTTTTTTTAACTGCAAAGGAAGTGGCTTTTGTTAAAAGCTCCACCAGAACTGTGTGAATGGCTCTTCATTTCCTCTCGATCAGAAACACTCCTTCCCTGCAGAATGACCCATTCTCCAACTGCTGTCCCATTCCTGACAGGTTTCTACCATTGCACATTTCTGTTCCCTGAGGGATCATGGTCCCTCCAGCAGCAGAGGGATGCTGGTGGTGCTGGTGGCACTGGAATGCTGGCAGTGCTGGTGAGGCAGCTGGGTGCTTGTGAGGAACAACTCCCATTTTGGGAAGAGCTCTGGGACCATTGCGAAACCTTCCCTGGACTCAAGGGAGTACAACTGAGACAAGGTTTCCTCTTTTTTTTCATTCTGCTGTAGGCACACTCTGTCCAAGAGAAGGACAGAAAAGAGTTGCTTGCAGCCAGGTTATCAGCAGTTAGACCCCACATTAATTACTGCCAATCCCTTTAATGATGCAATAAAAGTAATTAGAGATCAGATTTTGGAGTGCTGTTATCCCCCTATCAGCCCTTCACCAGAGCTCATCCTCCTCCTCCTCATTCCTGTGAGCATTTGTGGTTGTTTTTACTGATCCCACCCCTTTGCCAGCAGCAACACCTTCCACTAGGCCATGTGGCTCCAAACCCCATCCAATCTGGCCTGGAACACTTCCAGGGATCCTGGAGCAGCCACAGCTTCTCTGGTCAACCTGTGCCTCAGCACCCTCACAGGGAAGGATTCCTCCCCAATATCACATCTCAACCCACCCTCTGTCAGTGAGAAAGCCATTCCCCCTTGTCCTGTCACTCCAAGCCCTTGTCCAAAGTCCCTCTCCAGCTCTCCTGGAGCTCCTTTAGCTCATGGATCAGGAGCTGTTTGCACTGGAAAGGATTGGCCCAGTGAGGGGATGTGAGATTCCATAGCTGGGGACACAAACACAGTGTCAGTGAGGAAGAGAGGAGGCAGTTCTGCTCCCAGGGTCTCCACACACACCAGATTCCAGCAGGAGCATCCCAGTTCCAGGACACATGTCAGTCTGGGTGGGAATAATCTCATTTCAGCTTTCTAGGAATTCTGTGGAATTCTTTGTAGGTTGCTGTCTGACTCCCAAGGGAGTGTAGAAGATGAGTCGAATGAAACCACTAACTTTCTAATGGTTAAAGCAAAGTGAGCAGCATTGATTCACCTCTTATCACAAAAAATTACATTTCTGCAATATTAAATCATCCCTCTGCTGTATGCCTGTGCTCCAGCTCACACACAGCATTCCATTATTGCATGAATCCTCTTGGAAACTGCATGGTTAAAGTCACATAATATTGAAGTTGTGGTATACAAGTAGCAAGGCAATATTTGAACCAGGAAACAAATTTTGTAGTGCAGGGTCCTAGGGATTCGCCCCAGGAATGAGAGGGGCAAGTTCAGGCAGTTCAAAAGACAAGATTTCAGGACTGGGATTGCTTTAAAACAAAAGAGGAACCTGACACAGAGACAAACTGCTTTCCCACAGGTCTCGTTGCTGAGGCTCTCTCCTGTTACTCATTTCCTGGACAAAGTCAAGAGCAGATTAGAAGCAGAGCTCTGATCCCAGCAAAGGCTCTGAAATAGTTCCCTGTTTGTGAGAGCCCTGGAGAACATGATCCAGCAGGGACAAAAGGGGGCCTGGGACAGACCCCTCACTGGACACTGCCCAGGCTCACCCAGCAGGCTTCTCTCCCCTTTCCCAAGTGAGCATTCCAGGGAAGCTCTTGAAGATCCTGACCCAGGGACAGCAGCTGGTGTGTGTGAGGCAATGTGAACCCACAGTGTGTCTGCTCCAGTGAAATTCTCCAGGCTGTGAAAGGAAAGGTGAGACTCTTCTCTTTCAATGTAATCAGTGTCCCCCTCGTTGAGGTGGGACCTGCTGACTGATTTTGGTGGGGGAATTTCAGTCTGTAGGGTATTAAGGCTCGAAACATTGTGGGGAAAGGGAGAGGGGGAATACTGAAGTGAGTGTCCTGCTGAAGGAATCCAGGAGCTCAGTGATATCAAATGACACATGACAATACAGGTCAGACTCAGCCCAAAGACCCTCACCCTGATATCTCCACAGGCAATCTTTTCCTTCACCAACTCTTTTCCTCCTCCAGTTCTGTGCTATCCAAAGCCAGGAAGGAGGTATCTCCCTGGCTTTTGTGCCAGGCAGTCATACCCATCTCCCACATCCTACTAGCAATCTGTCCTGTCCCTTGCCTCTCCCTGTGCTGCTCCACATGGAAGCTGGGGGTGGGAAAAGATGAGAAAAGCCACGTGTTGGGGACAGCAGCATTGGTAAGATGTGTCTGTTTGTCACCCCTCCAGCTGTGTGAGGGGAAGGAGAAGCAGCAGAGGTGTCACAATGAGCACATTGTCCCCTGCCACAGACACAGCCAGCCCTGCCTGCTGGAGCCAGCCCGGTGGGAAAGTCTCCAACGGGAGCTGGAATGAGGACAAGCACTCCAACTGGACTGAGTGTGACAACAGCCACTCGAGCAGAGTCCCTGTCACACTGCTCCTGTGCCTGTGTGCAATGGTGGGGAACGGGGCTGTCCTCTGGCTCCTCGGCTTCCACACCTACAGGAACCCCATCACCATCTGCATCCTCAGCCTGGCCATCGCTGACTTCACCTTCCTGCTCTTCATCACCATCGCCCTGGGGATATTTTATGGCCCAGAGAGCTTCTGCCACCAGCTGGGCTCACGGGGTGTGACAGCCGGGCTGAACGTCACCATCCTCTTCTCTTTCACTGCCGGCTCTACTCTCTGACAGCCCTCAGTGCTTGGACAGCTCTCTTTGTCCTCCCTGTGTCCTGCTGGCCCTGCCACCGCTCCCAGCACTTCCCGGTGCTCCTGTGTGCTCTGCTCTGGCTCCTCTCCTTCCTGCTCACCGTCACCCCCTGTTTCTGCCCTTCGGTGCTGTTGGCCTTGGTGCTGAGCTACCTCTTCTCAGTGCTCACCCTGATCTGTTCTGCTCTAGCCCTGCTGGCCAGGCTCCTGTGCTGCTCATGGAAACAGCCCCCACGAAAGCTCTGTGCCCTGGTCCTGCTGCCTGTCACCTTCTTTCCCTTCTTCACCGCTGATTTTGGGCTCTGGCTCTTGCTGAGAGCCTTTGACCCCTCTGTCTTTGCCCTCAGCACCTCTGTCCTGCTCGCCTGTGCCAACAGCAGTGCCCACCCTCTGATTTACTTCCTGGCTGGGAGCTGTGCAAAGGAATTCACCCTCTCTGTTAGAGTTGCCTTCCAGAGGGCTTTTGAGGATGTGCCAGAGCCCCAGAATAGGACAACACAGTGGAATCATCATAAAGTGGAATCCTCATGAAATAGAATCACTGTGAAATAGAATCAAAAAGCATCCTGAGTTTGAAGGGACTCATGAGGATCACAGAGTTCAGCTCCTGGCCCTGCACCATCCTGGCCATCTCCTGCACCTGCTCCCTGGCCATCCCAACAATCCCTCCCTGTGCCTGAGAGTGCTGTCCAAATGCTCCTGGAGCTCTGTCAGGCTGGTGCTGTGTGCAGCAGGGGAACTCCTGCCTGGGGTGGATTCTGGATGATGTGAGGAATCATCATGGGAAGGTTTGGGTCAGAAGGAACCTTACAGATCATCACATTCTGACCCTTTCTCCATGGGCAGGGTGTCAGAGACTGAAATAGTTCATGCCTCAAACATTGATATAAAGTTTTGCTCATTATAACAAAAAGTGTATAAAGAAGCTACAATCAAAGAAACCTCCCTGAAGATACCTGACTGGGACTTTGGACTGAGTCAAACTGCTGAGATTAGATAAAGGGAAACCCTATTGTTCAGTCATCTCAAGCTGAGGGAAAGGTATGCATACACAAAGGCCAAAGCCACCAGCTGTGCTGAGAATCATCCCTGGCTGAGTTTGGAGTGAGGGCAGAGCACAGCTCACAGAAGCCTGGTTGACACAAACTGGCCCAGCTGTGGAACCCCCAGCCTCACTGGCTACATCCATGGGACTTTCACGTGAGAGGCAGCTGAGGGGGAGTCACAATCCATCAAAGACCCCCCAGAGTGCTAGGCCTGGCACCACAGGAGTGCAGGTGATGGAAGCAGAGTCTGCTGCTAGAGGTTGCCCCTCCCCTGGGGGGACATGCCTGGACATTGCCCCTGGCCTGAGTGTATATTAACCCATGGCATCCTGTGCTTTTGGGGGGACCACCACCACCAAGGAGACCAGCTGGAGAGGATCAACGCAACACCGTTGGGATCCACGGATGGTGACATTTTCTCTTTCCCTCTTTCTGTCCCCCCCACCTCTTTTCTTGCTTCTCTTTTTCTCTCTTTTCTTCTCTCTCTCTCATATTTTCTATCAAATAAAACTCATAATATTGACTGGCATATGGTCTCGTTTGTACCTTAATTCGGGCAGAGGTATTTCTAAAGAACCTTAATAATTAGATCATAACACAGGGATACCTTTGAAAGATTTTGTTTTCAAGTCTTTGCTTTGAATCTTTCCTTTTCAACAGGTCTGAGCTTTCTCAGCCTCAGAAATGAGCTTCCTACCATGTGGAATATTAAAATTGAGTCACCAAGAATCAGACATTCTGCAAATGGATTTTCTTGGTGTGGTTGCTTAAAACCAGCATGCAGGTGGATAACAAATCTTGGCACAGCAGTGCAGAACAATTCCTGAGTCATTCCTTTCCATCTCCAGCAGGTCCTGACACATGGGAAGACTGAGGTGTGGAAAATTCACACTGAGCCCTGTTGCCCAGACAAGTGGGCAGGTGTTTGGGATTGCCTCTGGAAGGCTTTTCCCAAAATGCACACTGAGTTTGGGGCTGTGGGCTGTCTTGTGGGCTGTCAGGACAAGGGGCTGGAGCTGGAACTGCCTCTGCTGGGTTCTCCCATTTTCTCTGGGCTGTCTGGATGGTTTTAGCTCCACTCATGTTGCAACTGTGACTTGAGGTTTGGCTCCACTTGAGGTGCATCTGAGGGAAGCTGTGGCTGCCCCTGGATCCCTGGAAGTTTTCCAGGACATGTTGGATGGAGCTCGGAGCAACATACTTTAGTGCAATAGCAATGTACTCTAGTCCCTGCCTGTGGCAGGGGGTCAGAAAAGGATGGTCTTTAAAGTCCCTTCCAACCCAAACCATTCTATATTTCCATGGAAAACAAGCAGCTCAGGTAGGGAGTGGCCTGGGTGACACTGGAGACAAGGAAGGTGCTTGGAGCTAGAAAAATACATGGAAGGATCATGATCCTTCTGCACTTGCCTTGGGAGAAACTCCCTTCATGATGGGAGTCCTTTCCTGGACAAGAGGTTGTACCTCAGAAAGTTTCTACTTTCCAATGGACATGAAAATGGGAGACAGGGAGAGAAAATCCCTCTCAGATGTGGAAGTTGCTCTGTTCTGTTAATCACTAACAACTCTGTTAATCAATGCTTCTTAGATGTTTAACCTCACGTGTGTCAATGTGGTGGTTTTGATTGGCCCAAAATATCAGGAAAGTATTTTTAACATCTAGGTGAAATTTGGATCCCTCAGAAGCTGTTGTGGTAGGCCTGGGGAGGTGTCTGAGGGGTGGGGAGTGACACAGAGATGGCTCCTGTGTGTCCTGAGTGAAAGTTCTGGAAGTTTTTACATCAAGTCCAGCAGAGCCAATCTCTGATGGCTCTGAAGGTGATGGACATGCTGCTGGCCAAGTTTGGGCCAATTGGAGGTGCTGGTTACGCCTCTGTGAAAACATATTTAAGAAGAAATCAAAACAAGGCAGGCACACACTTCTTTCACTTCTTTGTAGTTGGAGGAGGAGGAGGTGGAAGTGAAAATATGTGAGGGAGAACAGCATGGAGACATGAAGGTCAGTGAAGAAGGTGGAGGAGGAGGTGTTCCCGGTGCTGGAGCTGAAAACTCTCTGCTAGCTGTGCTGAAGGCCATGGGGGGAGCAGGAGGTTCCCCTGCAGCCCATGGAGTCCACAGGAGTGCAGAAATCCACCCACAGCCCATGCCAGAGGAGCAGGTGGATGCCTGGAGAGGGCAGTGATCCAGTTTGGAGTCTCAAAAGAGTTAAAGCTACAGAGGCCTTTTCAAGGAAGAGAAAGGCCTTGCTCCTGGCATGGAATCAGCCTGGCCTCAGCTCAGCAGAGTCTGCACAGCACTCTATGGACAAAAAGACTCATGTTGCAGCAGAATTTGGGCAGGATGTTGCTCATGAGATTGGACCCACGCCAAAGAAGTTCCCAGAGGACTGTCTCTTGTGGGAGGGACCCCTGGCTAAGTAGAGAACCCCTCTCCCTGATGGACTGACCAGAGAACAAACCCCTCTCAACCTGCCCCCTGTCTGTGTTGTGGGTTTGGAAAGAGGGAAAGGGAGGTGAGCAGAGAGACTGCTTCTTAAGAGGGAGGGGGTGAGAGCAGAAAAACTGTCTGATAAGAAAGAGAGATAAGTATAGATAAAGAGTATTTGTAGTAGAAAAATTGTGGTGATGAATAGATTATGGACCTGCTCTGTGGACTGAAAAAAATACTCCCCCACTCCCTGCCCCCCTACCCAGGTCTGGTGGTTATAAAAGAGGAAAGGGGGTGAATACTAATGATTCTTTAGAGGGAGGCGGGGGGAGTGAACAAAAACTGTATGAAAAGTTTATTTTTGCCTTGCATTTATCCTCCAACTCTATTAGGTAATTAAATCACTGTTTGTAACTTTAAGCTTGGAGCCTGCTTGCCCTTTTTCTTTTTCTGTGCATCCTCCTGCCAACCAGTGTCCTATCTCATTTGACTCATGAGATTGGTGTGTATTTTTTATAGTTTTCTTTTTGTAGCAAGAGAGAGTCGAGGTGCCTGGCGTTTAGTCAGGGCTAAACCTTGACACTCTCCAAAGCATGACTCACCACCCAAGGCTTTCACTCTCACTTCCCTTTCCAGAAGCAGTGGCACGTTGCTTTCCCCTGGATTTAAGGCAGTGGGAAAAGGAGGGACAACTTCCCCTGAGTATGAGATGTGTCTGCTGCCCAGGTCTCTCCCAGGAATGAGGAGCTCTTGGCACTGTCTACATCATCCCAAGCATTGCAGGAATGTGCCTTAGGAAGAGCTCTGGTATGACAGAGGTACCTGCCCTCCTCAGACAAGACAGAGGCTTTAGAGTGGGAAAAACTAAGGAAACGAGCAATTTTTGGACACTGTTCACCAGGGATGAGCTCTGCAGTGAATGGATGTTGTTTATTCAACAAATTTTGGGGTCAGAGTTACCATGTTGGAAACAAACAAAACAAATAAATCCAGATCTAATTATGGGGTAGTAACAATGTGAAAAAGATTAGCACAACCTGGATTTTGGCTCAAGCTGCTGTGCAGAGTTGCTGTTCAGCTCCTCCTGAGAATGGCCAGGTTCAGGATGGAGGTGCTGAAGGGCTTCCTTGGACATTGATGCTGAGAAACCAGAGGATGGCCCCATTCTGCAGAACAGCAGCATAACCCCCTGATTTCTGCACAATAAAATGGTCCAAGCACCTGGCTATGTGAATTTCCTTATTTCAAGCTCTTTTTTGGTCACAGGCACCAGAATTCTGTGGAATTCACCATCATCACTGCACTTTACTCGGAATGATTTATTACGGAATGAAAGAATGTGACAAATTCCCACTTAATGGGCAAGGGAATGTTGCTGTCCCTCCCCCAGCTCGGCAGCCCTACCTGGGGTCAGTTTGGTCTCTTCCCATCAGCTAGGAGTGCAGGGCTGGCTCTGTCAGACAGAAAGGCAAGGATGCTCCTTGAAATCCTTACCTTTCTCCTGCCATCTAGAGGCCCCAGCCCCACAGAGATTTGGGAAATTGCTGCCCTCCCATACAGGATATGTCCCCAGGACTTAACCTGTCACACTCTGCCCAGGCAAGAGATCCCCCAAAACCCCATGAAACTCATCTGCTGAGCCAAAGGAGATGGAGTTTATTCCCTGAGGCAATGAGGGTCATTCATAGGGAATACAGGAACAGGACTGAGCTCAGAGCCATGTGCCCACATGGTCCCATATTTGTGGGTGTCTTTGAGGTGACACATCTCCAGGTGCCTCACGTCCAGCAGTGCCTCACAGAGCTGTCTCCTCCACCACAGCAGTGTCCCCGGGGCCATGGCTGCCCTCCTCACTCCTGGCTTTCTCCTCAAACACCCTCCGCAGGGCGACTTTGACGGAGCGCTGGAAGCGACGCCGCAGCCAGCTCCCCACCAGCACATAAATCACAGGGTTGAGGCTGCTGTTCAGCAATGCCAGCAGAAAGTAGATGTTTCCAGGGACTAAAGCATCAGAATAAGGAAGATGGAGGAGAACCTCCACACAGAAAGGGATGCCACAGGCGAAGAAGAGCAGGATGTTGAGCAGGATGGTGACAAAGAGCCTCCCTGGGTGTCTCCTCCGGGAGCCACAGCAGAGCTTGAGGAACAGGAGCAGGTTGGAAACCAACATCATGAGGGAAAAAGCCACGGAAATGGTGAGGGCTACACCTGCAAGGATGGTCGCAGAGTAATCAATAAAGGTGTAGGTGAAATAGAAGGAGGACACCAAAACCCCAATGAGAACCCAGAGGGACCCACTGACGATACCCGAGAGGTGCCGGGGGCGGTGGCAGCGATACCAGATGGGGCAGAGGATTGAGACACAGCGCTCCACGCTGAGGGCTGTCAGCAGCCCCAGGCCACTCAGGTCAAACAGGTAGCATGGGAGCCCAAGGGCACTCAAAAAATTCCTATAGTGACCAATAAAACGAAACAAAGACGTGCAAAATATTGCTAAGGTCAGAAAACCCAGTATAAGCAGGGAGAACAGGAGGAGCAGGCAGAAGTCAGCTACAGCCAGATTTAGGATGTAGACAGTGAAAGGGTTCTGCTTCATGTGGAAGCCCAGGAACCACACAACCATCCCATTCCCCACCAGCCCACAGAGGGAAATCCCCAGACCGACCCCAGAAATGGCAATCCTTGTATATGGAATGCCCAAGCATTCACGCATAATAAATTCCTCCCAGTCCAGATATCCATAAATTGTATCATTAAAAGTGAAGTTTGTTGTGCTGGTCTCCTCCATGGTGAATGATCCTGTTCCCAGTGGCAGCCTTCTCCTTCTTCCACCACCTTCTAGGGAGAGATGGGGAACCAGAGGGAAATAAGGGCCATCAGCATTCCCAGCACTTCCCATCTGCTCACACAGCCCCACAGCAGCCCCAGGAATAACCCCCCACCCCTGCAGTGCCCAGGACAAACTCCCACCCCGTCTAGTCCCATCCCTAGAAAGGAGGCATCACCCACTACTCCATCCCTGGACTCCTACCTCCAAGTAGGAACAGCTCTGTCACAGGAGCCCCAGGGGAAAAGGATCTGGTGGTGGCTGCTGGGACCACAGGCTCTGCTTCAGCCTCATCCCTTGTGCCTGGTGTGCAGCCCTTAGCCCAGAGATCACATCCCATGGTCAGAGCCTCCCCTCACAATCTCACCACATCAGTGACAGCTTCCCCTCACATGTCCCAGGGACAGAGATCTTGTCAGGAGGAGGTGGCCATGTCACCCCATTCCTCTCTTCCTGCCATTCTCTGCTGTTGTCCCACCATGTGAGGGGCTTCTGGCTTTCCCTGTGTGGTGGTGGATGGTGGGTATCCATCAACATAGGAGGGGACATATAACATTCCCAGGATGGCAGAGAGGTGAGAGAGATGAGCCAGAGACCTCCAAGAGTGAGAAATCCCTGATGTGCAGACCTGCAACAGCACAAGTTGCTCAGTGCCTCTAGTGACATGTATCTGGCGCTCAAAGACTTCTCCCAACTTCCTTCTGGGACACACTTCCAGGAGTTGCACCTTTCTCCATTTCCCTCTCAGGGATGGACCTTGAACTTGTGTTCTCTCCTTGTTTCAAGTCTTCCTCTAGCTCCAAATCCTGCAGCTCCAGGCTGGACACCCTGGAGAGACCATGGACCTTGTGCATCAACAAGGGTATCTTTGGAGCACATCAGTCTGGGGGATGACAAGCACAGGATACAGCTTCAGAGGAGATGGAAAATGCATGAAAGAAGGGCAGAAAACAAGCAACAAAATGCCAGTCCCTGTGCTGTGAAAGGCTGAGATTGTGTGGCAGGAACCACTTGGAGATAAGAGTACACTGGCAGCACCATGTACCCCACAAACCCAATCTCAGAGGAGACACATGCTCAGCAGGGGAAATTGGGCTGCTGATTGTGGTTAGATGGGATGTGATGAGAGGCTGTGGGCAAAGCTCTCATGCACTCCTGTGTCTGGGCACTGGTGATTTCCCACAGCAAGTGGACACAAGGCCAGTGCTTGTCCTCATGGCTGCTGCTCAGGGGCTCTGTTGGCACCCAAGGGGCAGGGACTGGGTTCACAATGAGGTCTGGAATTTCTGAGGGGTTCACAAAACCCTGTAGAAGCTGAAAGGACCATAGTGGAGCAGGCTTTCCATGGACAGGCTCTTCCCTCACCAGAGGAGTATTTTGCCTCAAGGTTCACAGCATCTGAAGGGACATAACACTATCTGTGCTGTACTCTCCTTCTTCATTGGTTTAGACCCAGAAAATGGTGTTTAAAATTATAGAATTTGAGTGTCTGAAGTAATAGGATCATAGCAGATCAGCAGCTCCTCATGAAGAACTGGGGGGAGGAGAGGAAGGGGGTGACGTGGCCACCTCCTCCTGACAAGATCTCTGTCCCTGGGACATGTGAGGGGCAGCTGTCACTGATGTGGTGAGATTGTGAGGGGAGGCTCTGACCATGGGATGTGATCTCTGGGCTAAGGGCTGCACACCAGGCATGAGGGATGAGGCTGAAGCAGAGCCAGTGGTCCCAGCAGCCATCCCCAAATCCTTTCCCCTGGGGCTCCTGTGACAGAGCTGTTCCTACAGGAGATAAGAGTCCAGGGATGGACTGGTGGCAGATGACGCCTGTCCTTGTCCTGGGCACTGCAGGGATGGGGGTTCTTGCTGGGGCTGGTGTGGGGCTGTGTGAGCAGATGGGAAGTGCTGGGAATGCTGATGGCCCTTATTTCCCTCTGGTTCCTCATCTCTCCCTAGGAAGTGGTGGGAAAAGGAGAAGACAACCACTGGGAACAGGATCATTCACCATGGAGGAGACCAGCACAACAAACCTCACCCTGAATGGATCTGTGGACTTGGAGGAATAACTCCCATATCAATGCTCGAGCTTTCCCTACACACTGATTGCTTTAGAAGGGGTCTGTCTGGGGATTTCCCTCTGTGGGCTGGTGGGGAATGGGATGGTTGTGTGGTTCCTGGGCTTCCACATGAAGCAGAACCCTTTCACTGTCTACATCCTAAATCTGGCTGTAGCTGACTTCTCCCTGCTCCTCCTGTTCTCCCTGCTTATACTGGGTTTTCTGACCTTAGCAGCATTTTGCACATCCTTGATTCATCTTGCTCCTCTCTACATAGATTTTGTATTTGCAGTGGAACTCCTGTGCCACCTGTTTGACCTGAGCAGCCTGGGGCTGCTGACAGCCCTCAGCCTGGAGCGCTGTGTCTCCATCCTCTGCCCCATCTGGTACCAAAGCCACCGCCCCCAGCACCTCTCGGGTGTCATCAGTGGGTCCCTCTGGGTTCTCACTGGGGTTTTGGTGTCCTCCCTCTACCTCACCTTTACTGAAGACTCAGGGACAGTCCTTGCAGGTGTATCCCTTGTGATTTCCCTGATTCTGTCTGTAGTGATGTTGGTTTCCAACCTGTTCCTGTTTCTCAAGCTCTGCTGTGGCTCCCAGAGGTGGCAGCCAGGGAAGCCCTGTGTCACCATCCTGCTCAACGTCCTGCTCTTCTTTGCCTTCAGCATCCCTTTCTGCTTGGAGGTTCTCCTCAACCTTTCTGATTCTGGCGAGTTATTCCTAGAAAACTCCTCCTTGCTGCTGGCCTTGCTGAACAGCAGCCTCAACCCTGTGATTTATGTGCTGGTGGGGAGCTGCCAGCAGCACTGTCTGTGCTCCATCAAACTCGCTCTGCAGACAGTCTTTGAGGAGGAAAGCAGGAGTGAGGAGGGGAGCCACAGCCCTGGGGACACTGCTGGGGTGGAGGTGACAGCTCTGTGAGGCACTGCTGGACATGTGGCACCTGGAGATGTGTCAGAGACAGCCAGAATATGGGGACATGAGGCCACACGGCTCTGAGCCAGAGCAGCCTGCCTCAGCCCTGTTCTCTGGCTGTGCTCCCCATGGAATGACCTTCATTGCCCCATCCCTAGGTAATAAACTCTGTGCATGAAGCAAAGACTGCAAAAATGGGCAGAGCAGTGGGTGCTGCGTTGGTGATGGTGGAATTTGGGGTGTAAGGAATTCGAGACAGGGTAAAATTACAATTTAGGGGGAGAGAGAAAGAGAAAAATGGGAGAGAGAGAGACAGAGGGGAAGGGAAGGGAAGGGAAGGGAAGAGGGAAGGGAAGAGGGAAGGGAAGAGGGAAGGGAAGAGGGAAGGGAAGGGAAGAGGGAAGGAAGGGAAGGGAAGGGAAGGAAGGGAAGGAAGGGAAGGGAAGGAAGGAAGGAAGGGAAGGGAAGGAAGGAAGGGAAGGGAAGGGAAGGAAGGGAAGGGAAGGGAAGGGAAGGAAGGGAAGGAAGGAAGGGAAGGGAAGGAAGGGAAGGAAGGAAGGGAAGGGAAGGGAAGGAAGGGAAGGAAGGAAGGGAAGGGAAGGGAAGGGAAGGGAGGGGAGGGGAGGGGAGGGGAAGGGAGGGGAGGGGAGGGGAAGGGAAGGGAAGGGAAGGGAAGGGAAGGGAAGGGAAGGGAAGGGAAGGGAAGGGAAGGGAAGGGAAGGGAAGGGTATCCCCAGAGTGCTAAATCCCCACGAAAGGTTGAATCAGTCCCACAGTGGCTGGTCCTGCTTCCTCTGGAATAATTGGAGGAAGTGTTTTTCACCTAAGCACACAAAACACCTGGAATTAGCCCTTATAAAACAAACTTAGCTTTTCTGTCCTTTTTCAGTTGACACTGACTGGAAAGCTCTTCCTGTGCCTTAAATAAAAAAATATTTATCTGAGTTTATATTCTGTATGTTTTTATCACCTGATAAATCAAATAACAACAACAACGACAACTTTAAATACAATTTTCATCCCTTTGGGAAAAAAAAGCAACTTCTGGTCTTTTTAACAGTAACAGAAATGTTTCATTTGTCCCAATGATAAAATCATTTGAGATATCAAAAAGATAACAGTTTGAACATGAATCTGTGAGTTTTTTCAAAGCAAATTACCCATATTGCCTTTTCCCAAAAATTTTGGTTAAAAGAATAAACGTTAGGTAGTCTGATAGCACACATAATCCCATTTTGCCCCTCAAAG
This sequence comes from Lichenostomus cassidix, assembly GCF_008360975.1. Lineage (NCBI taxonomy): Eukaryota > Metazoa > Chordata > Aves > Passeriformes > Meliphagidae > Lichenostomus > Lichenostomus cassidix. The sequence goes on from NC_139486.1 coordinate 60,125,675, forward strand.
GATTTGGTCTAGAGAATAATTGTTGCAAATCATGGAATTTATTTACCTTGTTCTGTTTCCTGTATTTTTCCTACTATCCTTCAATTTATTTCTATTGGTAAAGGAGATTTAAAAGCCATAGATTCTGATCCACCCTTTCCAATGAGAAATAATAACTCAATGCATGCTGTAGTTAAATGCAGAGACTGTGACCAGGGCTGGAAGAAATTAAAATAACATGCAACAATATAATAACACAAAATAGTAATCTCCAGTCATGTATTTCATTGAAATAGAAGAAAAGGGAGGATGAAACTCAGTGAATAAATTTTTTAAGCAAGTTGGAAGGAGTTGGAGCCCTTTTCTGCTCTGTGGTGTAAAAACATCCCTCATTCAGAGAAGAAATGAACTTGTAAGATGTGAATCCTTTTAGTCCCTGATATGCTCTTATTAGGAAGCACAGAATGGCTCTGTGAGCCACAAAAGGCTGTGTGTGTGCTCAGACATGGGAATTCTAAATTAGCTGGGGTAGATGGACTCTTCCTCCACTAATTTTATATCTGCTTTCAACAAGAGGAGGGCTGGCTCTCATCTCATCTTCAGAGATCTGGGTGAAAAGCAACACTGAGAATTTATGAATTACAAGGATTTACTGAGTGAGATGTAAATCCTGAGCAGGATTCCTTCCATGAAATTCAAACACCAAGACATTCCACCTTATCAAATTAATATTACTTAAGTCACTGGAAAGATACAGGCACTTTTAATGTGGCCCAAATACAGGTCAGGAATATGCTGTGGTCCAAGTGCTTATGTGCTTTCACCCACCACAGATGGGACTTAAAATAATGGCTTAAAATATATACAAAGTGGGTAACTGAGGGCCAGGTGAGATGAACCTTCCCCAGTACCTCCGAGTTCTTCAGTTCTGCCAAGGAATTCCCGACAGGATTTTAGGAGGACATGGTTATTGTGTCTCGGGTTTCCCGCTCATCCCCTGAGTCTTGGAAGGCCCTCTGGAATGCCAGTCTGAGCGTGAGCCTGAATTTCCGATCCCTGTAGCTCCCCACCAGGAAGTAAATGATGGGGTTGAGGGTGCTGTTGACGCAGGACAGCACGAAGCCGATCTCCGGGGAATACAGAAACTTGTGGCCCAGGAAGTCCAGGAGGATGAGGATGCTGAGGGGCACAGCAAAAATGAGGAAGAGGAGGATGGTGAGCATGATGACGGTGAAGAGCCGGCCCGTTTGGAAGGGCTGGGAGCTGCACTTGACCCGCAGGAAGAGGGTGAGGCTGAAGAGCACCATGAGGGGCGCGCAGACGAGGAAGTCCAAGGCCCCGATGGAGATGAGCAGGCGCTGGCAGACCCTGGGAGAGGGGCGAACGGTACACAAAACATATCCCAGAGTGTTCAGGAGCAGCGACAGGGCCCAGAGCAGGCCGGACACCACGGCAGACAGGTGCTTTGGGCGGTGTGTCCGGCACCAGATGGGGGAGAGCACGGACAGGCAGCGCTCAATGCTGATGGCCGTCAGCAGGTACAGGCCCGTGCCGTACATGAAGAGATCCAGGAAGAGGAATATCCCAAACTGCACCCCCACGTTGAACTGCATCAGGTACTGCACGGTCTCCACGGCGATGCACAGCAGGTACCCGAAGTCGGCGGCCGCCAGGTTCAGGATGTAGACGGTGAAGTGGTTCCTGCGGATGCGGAAGCCCAGGTACCACAGGACCAGGCCGTTCCCCACCATCCCACAGGTAGCACTCAGCAGGCAGAAGCTCTCCATGAACTTGAGGACGGCATAGGATGGCTCCGGCTGTCCCGCAGTCCCGCTCTGGTTGGTCCCCAGAGCCTGGATGGCTGTGGTTGAAAGGAGGATTGGTGTGGTTGAGGGTCTCATAATGGGTGAGTCCAGACCTGGGAGAAGAGAGGGGAGACGTGCTAACTCCAGGGTGACTTCCCATCACGGTGACCTGGAGGGGTTCCTGGGTTTGTTCTAAGGCTTTGTAGCCAGAACTTGATTTCATGGAATCCCAAAATGATTTGGTTTGGAAGGGACCAAGACCCTGGAGTGACAGGACAAGGGGAAATGGCTTCCCACTGACAGAGTGTGGGTTTAGATGGCATATTGGGAATAAATCCTTCCCTGTGAGGGTGGTGAGGCTCTGGCACATGCTGCCTAGAGAATCTGTGGCTGCCCCACCCCGGAGGTGTCCAAAGCCAGGTTGGAGCAACCTGGTCTAGAGGAAGGTGTCCCTGTCCATGGCAGGGGGTCAGAACTGGATGATCTTTAATATCTCTTCCAACCCAAACCACTTTGTGATTCTATGAGAACAACTGGTAGTTTTTTATATTGATGACTGATTTCTATTTTAATAAAGTTCCATTTGATGTGGTTCTCCTGGGTCCCACGTACCGTGACAATAAACATTTTGGTCTGGCAGAGCCCTCCGCTTCTCCCTCAGAAACTGCAAGAACCACATGTGCGAAACCACAAAACATCTCCTCCTCACAGGATATGGGAGTTGTGGCTCTGATAGCTTATTCACCCCATTCCCTGAGTTAGGTCACTGTTTCCTTCCCCATGGTACTGAGATCTGACTGAGAATCTTGCGCGTGGAAAAAAAGGCTTTTAACACCTTTGTTTGGGTCTGATGAGAACAAATAACAGTGGTTCTTCTGCTGTCTCCCAACTAGGTGTTAATTTGGAAACACAAGGCAGAGAGGCACCATGAAGAATGGGTTAAAAAGAGGAGAGGAACAAAAAATGGGGTTTTCTGGGAAGACGTGAATCACTGAACCATGTAGCCAGCATGAATCCTCTGTTCTCTCTTTGTGGTGCAGCAGCACACATGGAGACAGACTTCCAAACCCACCCAGAATGTGACAGACTTGAATCACTGCTGTTCCATCCCAGCACCCCAGGCACACTGACCCCATGGATAGAGGGAGGAGAAGTGTGTGGTGCAGTGAATTTCAGGGCCAGGTTGGACAGGGTTTGGAGCAACCTGGGCTGGTGCAAGGTGTCCCTGCCCATGGCATGGGCTGGCACTGGATGGGCTTTAAGGTCCCTTCCAACCCAAATTATCTGAGGACTCTATGATTTCCTTTAGGGCTGATTGACACCAGGAAACTTCTGGCTCTGCAGAGCTGGATGATCCCATCCTCAGCTCTTATGTACCTTGAGCAGTTCTAACATGAAGATTCTGGAGATCAGCCCTGTGGCTGTTTCTCCCTCACAACCTGCTACAGGGCTACAAATGATCACATTTTTGCAGAAATTAAAACAACCTCAAGTTCTGAGTAGCTTCTCTGCTGCAAGAAGAGAGGAAGGCCCAGTGGTTAAGTGGTTTCCTAGCCTCTGTGCAACCAAATTTCCAGCCTATTTGAAGAGGTTGTGAACATCTGAGTGTTGCTTAAGCTCTGTCTTAGCTCACTGCACCCTCCACAGGTGCATCTCTCTCCACTCAGGATTCAGGGAATGACAAGTGATTATTTCCCAATGTTAAATGCCATGACTTTGTGCCATTGGTCATATCACAAAATCATGGAATGGCTTGGGCTGGGAGGAAACTTAAAGCTCATCCAGTTCCAGTCCCCTGCCATAGGTAGAGACACCTTGCACAGACCAGGTTGCTCCCAGCCCTGTCCAACCTGGTCTGGGACACTTCCATGGATGGGGCAGCCACAGCTTCTCTGGGAAACCTGTGCCTCACCTCCCTCACAGGGAAGAATTTCCCAATGTCTAATTCAAATCCATCATCTTCCAATTTAAAATAATTCCTCCTTGTCCTGTCACTCCAGGCCCTTGTCCAAAGCTCCTCTCCAGCTCTCTTGGAGCACCTTTAGGCATTGAAGGTGCTGTATGTGCATAAAGACTGTCAGGAACAGAAATGGCTGCAGTGGATAAACGACAAAACACCAATAAATTTGCCTCCTGCTTTAACAGAAGTGAAGAAATCCTTCTCTGACTTCTGCAGTGGAGAACACTGCAGAAGTCACTAACCATTCTCATTTATTTATTATATTTCCTTGGAAAGACTGAATTCCTGTCTCCAAGACACATTCAAGATGTGAATCTACTTCCTTCACATACCTAAGACGTGAAAGCTCTCCTCAAACAGCACCAGCCTGAGCCTAGGTGGTCTTTATCTCCCTTGAGATTAAACATCCTCCCTGTGGTTTGCCTGCAAATGTTGCCTGTAGTTCCTGAAGCAGAACAACCCTGACCCCACAAAGATATCTCAGACTACAGACAGAAAGTTATGCTGTTGTAACACCAGGTCTCTGAAAAATGACATTTTGTATTACAGAGGTGCATTTAGAGCAGTTCAAGAGCACTTGTTCATGGAAAAGACCCCCTGGAATGAAGCTTTCCATTTACTGAAAATGATCATGATTGATTCCTGACCTACAGCAAATTTCTATCCAACAGAAGTAAATATTTGAACGTTTTTCCTCCCTTGTATTAGTTTCTGCTCCCTTCCCCAAAGCTTGACAAAAACCATCAGAATGCAACGGCACAGACCCATCTCTGAATTTCTCACCTTTTTGTGGGTTCCTGGGAATTTCAGCACCTGCACCCGGAAATGTTGTCCCCTGGATTGTGTGACATAGGCTGCAGCCTGAGTCCCTGTGTCATTCTGCAGCGCTGGGCTGGGCAGCCACTATTTAAAAAGCCATGGTGTTTTCAGCGTGACCAGCCAGGCAGCCAATCACTCATGGGGGGAAACACCTCCTCTGTGTGTGTATGATCACCCAGATTTGAACCACTTCCCCCTCCCCTCTTTGCAATGTCATGGAAACATTTTTTTACTACTTCTCCCTTCCTCAGCCACTCTTGCAAGAACTATCCATACAAGCCTTGCACTGGTGTTGTGTCCTACTCGAGGCCCTGAGATGCTCTGGATTCACAGCCCCTGAAGGTGATGTTTTACTGCAGCTCAGGAATTGCCAGTCCTCTTCCAGAAGATCTTTGCTGGTCATTTTAGATCCTCCCTCAGCACTTCTCACTCCCTGCTGCCCCTGCCCAGCTGTCACACACACGTCACCACAGTGTTGTCTTCTGACCCACAGCCTCTCCCAACACATTTCAGCACCTTATGGAGTCTCTACTGCTTCATCCAACCTTGCACCCAAACTTCCCACCTCAGCAGTTCCAGCTGCTTGTGCTGCCCTCAGTACATAACTCTGAAGTCAGGAGCTCTTTCAGTGCACCTCCACACCCCACAGGCTTTCAGCACAGTCCTTCAACACCTGAGGTACTTCTGATTTCACAAAATCCCTCCAAGCCTCATGCCTTTCACTTCCAGTTTCACAACTTCCCCCTGAACAGAGCCTCAAACTCAGGGCTCTTCCCCACCTTGTGTCTCCTAAACAGAAGCCACCACCCACCCACAACATCCTACTCCTCTCTATGCACACTCCATGGCCACGAGCCAGCCAGATCCACCTGCCAAAGGGAATGGAAACAGAGGAAACACCTTTCTCCTTTCCTGGCATCCTCACAGGGAACTATTTTGCAACAGGGGAAACACCAGCATTAATCACCCCTTGTCAGTGCTCTGGGCCAGGGAAGCAAAGGGACAGGAGTGTGACACCACCCAGATTGCTGCCATGTGTGTCAGTGGGCACAGGAATGAGCAGCTCAGGCCCAAATTTGCTTAGCAGATCAGAAACACATTTGTTCATCTTCAGCTTCCGTTGTCATTTGTCCTTCCTCTTCCTTTCCCAAAGATTGTAAGACCGTTTTTACTTTCTTACTCAATCTTATTTCCTACAGTGGTTACTGGCAACCTTTACTAATCTGGCCAGGACTCCAGGCTATGGTGTAAAATGATATTTAAATTAAAAGAGTGTTTTCACCCAGAGCATTATTTAATCTCCCCATTAATTTGAGGGTTTCCATTTTCTCTGCATGGATTGCTGGCATTTCATGTTGGGAGACATTCAAAATGCCTCCATAGTTATGGGGCCATTCTGAATTTCAATAAATGTCAGCCAAACAAAGGTATTGGGTAGTGGATGAAACTATTTATTGATGCCCATAAATCACAAGTTGAAAATACACAGCAAACTTTAGAGAAGTGATGAGTTGAAGTGATGCACAAATTCATCAAATTTTGGGATAGTTTGGGTTAGAAAGACCATAAAGCTCATCCAGTTCCACCCTCAGCCATGGGCAGGGACACCTTCCATTATCCCAGGTTGCTCCACCCTGGCCTCGGACACTTCCAAGGGTGGGGCAGCCACAGCTTCCCTGGGCAACCTGTGCCAGGGCCTCACAACCTTGCAGGGAAAGATTTATTCTCAATATCCCACCTAAACCCACCTTCTGTCATTTAAAGCCATTTCCCCCTAATTGATCAGGTGAATAGATCCATTTCTTTCCAGAGGAAAGCCTGGAGTGGTAAAGGCTCAATTGACTTCCAAGATGTACAAGAGCTGACTTCCTCCTCTCTCTCAATTTCTTCTCTGGGCTACCAGTGACAAAATTTCATGGAAAAGAGCGACTTGGAGGGTCATCAAGAAGTGACCCAAGCCATTTTCTCTTTTCTACTTACTACTAAAATCTCTCCGATTATTTTTTTTAATGAGGATTTGTGAGGTTTTTTTGAGATACACAACAATTTAAACGTCCTGGTTTATTACTCACAATGCTACAAAGTTGTGGATCTAAGGGGCCTTTACACTTGGAAGAAAGCATAAAATATTAATTAATGGCAGACTCTGGGAATATTAACTGTACTAGGTCAAATCACATGCTTGTCCAATTTAATATTCACCTGTTCCACTGGCTGTTATTTCCAAGAATCATGGAATGGTTCAAGTTGGAGAAGGCTCCAAGATCAGTGAGTCCAACCATTCCCTCAAGCACTGCCAAGCCCTCCACTGAACCATGTCCCCAAGTGCCACATCCACACGTTTTCAATCCCTCCAGGTTGATGATGACTCCACCACTGCTCTGGGTAAACTGTGCCAGGGCTGGACAGCCCTGTGAGTGAAGAAATTTCTCCTAAAATCCAATCTAAACTTCCCCTGGCAGGATAGGATTAATTTCTCCTCCTTCCCACCTTCCTTTCATTGAGCATCACACCTCCCTCCTCTACCCCAAGAGCCCTTAAGCTGGGAGATTTCCTTGGAGACAGTGGAAGAGCTCTGTATAAACAAGGAATTAAGCCATGGGGAAGGGAGATTTCCTTGGAGAGGGCTGAGGAGAGTTACTTAAACAGTTTTTTTTCTCTCTGCTTGTTGGGCTGTGTGTGCAACCTTCAGTGCCCACAATCCCTCCAAGCAGCTCTAACATGGGCAGGAAAAGCCAGGATACACTTGGTGATACAGGAAAGCAAGGAATTAAATGAGGTGGGATTAAAAAAGTAAAAGGCAACTCCTAAGCAAGTGTTGGAAGCCTTCCAGAAGCTGTTCTGTGTTCTTGAAAGCCTCTACCAGGAAAGGCAGGTGTTGGGGAGATAAAATCTTACAACCTTTATACAAAAAATTAGATCTCCAAACGCAGAAGAGGTAAGTTTTCCAGGATTTTTTCCCTTTCCTCTTTTCTTTCCTCTTCCTGATTTCCTTTCCTCTTTTTTTTTTTCCTTCTTCTTGAACAAATGTGAAAGTACAAAAAGAAATTTCTCCTGAAGTTATCAATCATCTCTGGCTTTTTTTGTCTGGACTCACGTGCAGAGCTGGATCTGCAGTCCCAAATTAGGTTCTTTAACCCTTTTTTCCATTAACCACCTGAGGTTTTAGGGAAAAACCCTTGCAATAAGGAGATGGTACAATTCCTCATCCTTTTTTTTGAAATTATAAAAGTCCACATTGTATTTATTTCATACTGCAATTGATTGCACTGTATCACGTACCTCTAGTCAGTGACTAAAAAGATGATTTTAGAGGTGAGACCCCCTTTAACCGCCTTTCTTGAGTATCTTTTACCTCCAGCCAGTAAAACAGCAAGCACAGGAAAAGTCACAAACTTTCCCAACTTCCTCTTTAGGCTTCACTTTTTTGAGTTTGAGAGCAATTTTGTTTTTTCTCCATTTCAGCATTTCCTGTGCGTGCTTGATCAGCTTTTTGCCTGCACAGGAGTTTCTGATTTTGCTGTATTTTTAAATCATAAAATAGAAGCTCAGGTCAGATGGATCCAACCCCAGAAGGGTCCTAGTGGGTGGCATCCCTGCCCATGGCACAGAGGTTGGAACTAGATGGTATTGAAGATCCCCTACAACCCAAACCATTCCAGGAGTCTATGGCTGAGTCTCATGTAAGGGAAATTAAATATAAAGAGGGGAAGAGCAACAAAAAACCGGACAAAACCCAAAAGAAACAAAAAATGCACTTGATAAACTTAATTCTAATGCTATATATTTCTTAGTGAGGATGTACTTTTGGTAAAGAATTAATTTTTAAAAAGGAAAAAGGTAATGAATTGTTTTGTCTTTATCTTTCCTCGTTTCCAGACTCTGCACTGCACATTGCCCAGTAAATTAGCATGGAAAACTCCAGCAGCGTGAAGGAATTCATCCTCCTGGGCCTCTCAGAGAACCAAGGAGTGCAGAAAATATATTTTGTGTTGTTCCTGCTTTTCTACATGTTCACAGTGGCAGGAAATCTCCTCATAGTTCTCACTGTGACGAGCAGCCGGAACCTGAACTCCCCCATGTACTTCTTCCTCTGCCACCTCTCCTTTGTAGATATTTGCTACTCCTCTGTCACAACTCCCAAAATGATCTCTGGCTTCCTGGTGGAAAACAACACCATCTCCTTTGCAGGCTGCATAGGGCAGCTCTTTGGGTTTCATTTTTTTGGCTGCACAGAGATTTTCATCCTGACAGCCATGGCCTACGACCGCTACCTGGCCATCTGCCGGCCCCTGCGCTACCCCGCGCTCATGTCCCGCCGCCTCTGCGGCCGCATGGTGGGATGCTCCTGGGCAGGGGCCTTCCTGCATTCCACCCTCCAGACCCTTCCCACCGCCCTGCTCCCTTTCTGTGGCCCCAACAGAGTCGACCACTACTTCTGTGATGTCCACCCCCTGCTCCACCTGGCCTGTGCGGACACGCGTGCCGTGGGCCTGGCCGCGGTGGCCAACGGTGGGGTGATATCCCTGGGCTGCTTCCTCATCCTGGTCATGTCCTACGTGGTCATCCTGGTTTCCCTGAGGGGCCAAGAGGCAGCAGGGTGGCACAAGGCCCTGTCCACATGCGGGTCCCACATCACGGTGGTGATTCTGTTCTTTGGGCCCTGCACGTTTGTTTCTGTCCGCCCATCCGGCGATCTGTCTGAGGACAGGAGCGTGTCTGTGCTCTACACACTCATTGCACCCATGCTCAACCCACTCATCTACACCCTCCGGAACAGGGAGGTGAAGGGAGCCTTGAGAAAACTGTGCAGCAGGAAAGTGGGAAGTGGAAATGGGAAGGTGTAGGGCTGTGGTCACTTTCCCAAAGGATCAGAGAAAATCAAGCATCTTTCACTATAATGTCCCAAGACATTGTGCCTTTCAAAGGACAGCTGGCTGTTGGCTCCTGATGTAATTAGGAAGGCACTAAATGTTCATTTATTGATGGGAAAGACATTGGGAACTCTGGTATTCTCTTTCTATTCCTTGTCAAACAGCACAAGTCCAGACCAGAAGTTCCTCAGGAACTGCAACACCAGTGCTTAAATAAATACTGTTAAAAATATTGAAAATGTTGTCCAGCTAGAGTATCCCACAAGAAAAACCCCTACAAAACCCTGATATTAACTAGTTGGGTGGTTTGCTGATGCAGGAACAGGAGGAGAAACTTTCCCCATTCCTTTTTTCCCCAACACAACAAATCCTTTTTGCCCTGCTCCAAGCCAGGCTGGACAGGGCTTGGAGCAACCTGGTCTAGTGGAAGGTGGCCCATGGCAGGGGTTGGAATGAGATGGTCCTTACAGTCCCTTCCAACCCAAACACTTATTCTGCAATTCCATAATTATGCTATAATCCTATCTACTTCTATCTCTGCCCAACAGAACACTATAAAAAATAAATGTATTTTTAAATGTTTTGGAGGTGAACACCAGTGGGGTTTTTTTGGAGGTCTCACTTCTGAGAGCTTCTGTAGTTTACAGAAGGTGTCACTGGAAACCGTGTCAGGCTTCTCTACACTTTGCCAAGAATTCTTACAAGAATTTCATACTTGAGCTCAAAAATTGCTTCTGTGGTTTGCATTGTGTCAGTAAAAATAACCTGCTGAGCAGGGAAGGCTCACCATAAACCTTTATACAATTTTTAAAGTGATTTCCTGTGTTACTTCTTGTTTTAAATTTGTAAGTCAGCTATCTAAGGCATAACATTTGTGATACTTTTTTTTTGTGCTGTCAAGGTGTAATAGTAAGGGCCAGTTAATAAGAAATAAGACTGCAGATGAGAAATATTAGGACAGAAATCAGAATTTATATCCATTTGTATGAATTCATATAAATGTCATATGTAAGATACATCTTTACGCTGATGTCTCTCTCCAGGGACTACACTAATAACTACCCAGAGAACAATTTTAGCTCCTTGCCCACTGATGATTTCTGACAAAACTCCCTTTGCCTCCGGGATCTCATTACTCCTGATAGTCTTGTGCTTCTGCTGTGTGATTTACTTGAAGTATTTCTGCTACAAAAATAATACAGAAATAATTGCACTAGTAGATGCTGCTGGAGGTTGGGTTTTTTTTTCCAAATGGCAAATGCAGAAGGCTGAGCTGTTCTTTTCAGTGCTCAGAGTTGGCAGAGATACAGAGCTGCTTTCACAACTTCTGAGCAGCAACTTGCAGCTGAGAGGTTCTGTGGAATCCCTTGAAGTTGTTTGGGGAGATCACCAGTGGAGCAACAGCAAGTGAACTCTCTGTGGAAGTGCTCTGGAACTGTCCCTTTGTTTTTCTCAGGCTCCACTGAAATCCTGCCATTGCAAAGCAGCATTGCTGGTGAGTGACTCTTTTGAGGTCTAGTTTAAGATTTAGGGAAAAAACATAAAAAAATCAGTTATGGATTTAGAATCCCAGAATCGTGTGGGTTGGAAGGGACCTTAAAGCTCATCTTGTTCTGAGCCCCCCCTGCTATGGGCAGGGACACCTTCCATAGACCAGATTACTCCAAGCCCCATCCAGCTTGGTCCTGAGCACTTCCAGGGATGTCATGCACTAGTGATCCTTGTGTGCTGCATGGGAATGCTGCAAAGGTGGATTTGTGGGTGTTTGTCAGTAAAGGAGGGTCACCAACAGCTCATTCACTACCCCAGTGTCACTACAGGTGTATTGATGAGGTGTTCCACATGACATCCAGGACCTGGGTGTTATTTCTACCACCCTCCTCAGCTAATAATCAGAGCTTGTCATATGTCAATGACACATTCTGACTAGGATATCATTGTTCCTTCAGGGCAGTATTGACTTCAAATTGAAACTGAGCAGAACAAATACACTGAATATTCAACACACAAGAGGTCAGTGTGTGTGTCTGATAATGGGCTCTGTCTAATGATATGGCCATCTGGATCCTTTGGATCCTAAAGCAGCTTTATTTATTTATTTGGCATCATAGACATCTGCTTTCTTACTTACAACCTCCTGCTTGCTGAGTTATAAACTCCTCAGCAGAAATGAGCAGAGAAGGAATTTCCAGGTAGGACTATAAATGGAAAAGTGCATTCCTCTGCTGGTCGCACTTTAACCTCCACAGGACTGTGAGTGTATTTGTCTACTGAAGAACTTTAAAAATTCCTTTAAAAAATAAAGAAGTAGAAAAACAGTGCAGGGGTTTTGCAGCTTCTACTGTGTTAGCAACTCCAATTTCTGCAGTGAGAAACCTCCCAGACCTGGCTTCTGTGCATGTATTCCCAGTTTAAGAGTGGATGAGCTAACTGGAGAGCCCTTTCCTCAATTTACAGGAGTGCTGCTAGGATTAGGACATGGAACAACTCATGCTTGAGCATGGCAGCCTTCGCTTCCTTCATGGCACCTCAAATTCCCAGCAGATAAAAGAACAGTTCAGCATTGTTATCTTGTTATCTGAAAGCAGGATGTGCTTGAATCACTATCCTGGATGTGGCGCCTGGGGACATGGTTTAGTGCAGGGCTCGGCAGTGCTGGGGGGATGACTGGACTCAGTGGTCTTACAGGGCTTTTCCAATCTTAACAATTCCATGATTCTGTGATTTCTCCCTGACAAAATGGGGGCACACCAACTACAATGCAGGAAAATATTGGTCAGAGTGTGTTTGGGGGTGAAGGTCAATGTGGAGGGGCCAGAGACCTGAATAGGGGCAGAAGAGGGGGGGTGAGTGCAAACTCTGCTTTCTGTCATTTATGACATGACACTGTGTTTTCTGCAGCAGCAAATGTATCCTGCTCACACCATCCATGAGCCTTGGAGCTGTAGCACATTGCCTTCCCTTCCTGGTCAGCCCCACACCTGTGCCATGGGAGCCTGAGCTGCCATGATGGAACGGGGCAACTTCTCCCGGGTGACTGAATTCATCCTCCTGGGGCTTTCCGACACCAGGGAGCTGCAACTCCTCTTCTTCACCCTCTTCCTCCTGGCCTATGTAATGGTCCTGCTGGGGAACCTCCTCATCATCGTGACAGTCAGGACTGACCCCAAGCTCTCCTCGCCCCTGTACTTCCTCCTCTGCAACCTGTCCTTCATCGACATCTGCTACACCTCTGTCACCACTCCCCGGGTGCTGGTGGCCCTGCTCTGGGGGCACAAGGCCATTGCCTTTGAGGGCTGCATGGCCCAGCTGTTTTTCCTGCACTTTGTGGGCTCCTCGGAGATGTTCCTCCTGACGGTCATGGCGTTTGACCGCTACACAGCCATCTGCAGGCCCCTGCACTACACGACCATCATGGCCCGCCAGGCCTGCTGGGCCCTGGTCGCTGCCTGCTGGGCCGGGGGCTTTATCCACTCCATTGTCCAGACTCTGCTCACGCTCCAGCTGCCCTTCTGCGGCCCCAACACCATCCACAGCTACTTCTGTGACGTGCCACCAGTCATCCGCCTGGCCTGCACCGACACCGCCCTCACCCAGTGGCTCATGGCGTCCAACAGTGGCCTCATATCCCTGGGCTGCTTCCTGGTGCTGGTGGCTTCCTACATGCTCATCCTGGCCAAGGTGCGGGCTCGCCTCTCCCAGGGGCACTGGAAGGCACTGTCCACCTGTGCCTCGCACGTGATGGTCGTCACCTTGCTCTTTGTGCCCTGCATCTTCATCTACCTGCGGCCCTCTGGGACGTTGCCCTCCGACAAGTACGTCTGTGTCATCTACACCACCCTCTCCCCTGTGATGAACCCCCTCATCTACACCCTGAGGAGCAAAGAGGTGAAGGAATCCATGTGGGGACTGTGGAAGCGCTGCAGAGCTTTCTGAGACAAGTTGGGTTGGCAGAACCCTCGAGTTCCACCCTGTTGTTGCATTTTACTCTGCTCCTGTACACTAATGGCTCAGTGGCTAAAGCCTACAGACTTCAAATTATGTATAAATACATTTATATACACATATAACTGTTAATATTAAAAATATTAAAAATATTAAAAATATTAAAAATATTAAAAATATTAAAAATCCATGCTGAAACCCCCAGACTTTTCTAAACACTTCCACCCGTGTGAGATCATAATTTTCAAATAAATAAATGAATCCAGGATGAGGCTTGTCTCCCTTTCTGACGTGCTTTTCCTGTGGTGTGACAGCAGATGGCAGAGGCGCATGCATCAAGTATCCCCAAATTCACCCACCGACACTGGAAGGTAGAAACGGTGCAGATGTTGCTTGCAGGGTTTTCCTTAGACATGTAAGAACATTTTGAGTCATAATTCTCTCACAGATGCAAATAATTAAAATCTTACAAGTGACAATATATAGAGGAAGGAGAGGGAGTGGGGAGGGACTTTAGACAAGGGCCTGGAGTGACAAGACAAGGAGGAATGGCTTCACACCGACACAGGGTGGGTTTAGATGGGACACTGGGAATTAATTCTTCCCTGTTATGGTCTGGCACAAGTTGCCCAGAGAAGCTGTGGCTGCCCCATCCTGGGAAGTGCTCCAGGACAGGCTGGAGCAAACTCAGCTAGTGGAAGGTGTCCCTGCCCTTAGGAGGGGGTTGGAATGGGATTGTCTACAAGATACCTTCCAACCCAAACCACTTCTTGATTCTACGAGGAAGTAACCCAATCCAGCATTCTCCCTGGGGAGTTTAGGGAAGAAGACTGAGGAAAAGGCAATAGGATTTTGATCTGTGATGTGGTTTTCATAACCAACATTTCTGCCTGACAGTAATTAAGTTTCTGAGCTTCTTCAACCAGTTTTATCCTCTATGAGGGCAGCATCACCAAATCCATCAGGGATAGAAGTTCAGTGGCTGCCATCAGAACAGCATTAAGAACAACATTAAGTTTTCTTAATGATTTAGGATTGGATTCATCCCACCTAATCAATTGTAATCATTAATGTTGGAAAAGCCCTCTAAGATTATCAAGTCAAATCATTCCGTAGCACTGCCAAGACCTCTACTAACCCACGTCCCCAAGTGCCACATTCCCATGGCTGTTAAATCTCTTCAGGGTTAGTGACTCCACCACTGCCCTGGGCAGCCTGTTCCAGGGCTGGACAACCCTTTCCATGAAGGAATTATTCCCAATATCCAATCTAAATTGATGCACAGAAAGTGGGAGGCTTTCCACTTTCCCTGTCTCCACACTGTATTAAATTAGCCCTCACTCCCACACTAGTAGGAAGAGGAGGATCAGAAGCATCAGTGAGTCATTGATCCTTCTGGTTAAGAAAAATTTCCAAATCTCTCTCATCTTTGTGCGAATGAAGTTTCTTTTCAATGGTGAATTTCTACTCAGGATCATCATAGAATGGCTTGGGTTGAAAGGGAGATTTTTTTTTTTTTTGGTATTAGAGAGAAATGTTGAAAATTAAATGTCCTCCAGGTGAATTCAGGGTAAATTTCAATTCAGAAAAATAAAAATGTAACATAGTGAGGATTTTTTAAATTTCAATAAAGCTTTTATAAATATTTTATTTTCAAATCAATAGAAGGCCAATGGGATCTGTGGTCCAGTTATTTTGCTGGTGTCAATTTGTTCACCAGGTATAAACTGGGGATATCAACAATGAATTGATTTGAAGCAATTGTCCCATTTTTCATAAAATAAATAAAAATTCCATATTTTTGGGAGCTGGTGCCTCAATGCAAGAATGGGGCTTGGGGCAACCTGATACAGTGGAAGGTGTCCCTGCCCAAAGCAGGGGGTTGGAACAGGATGATCTTTAAGGTCCCTCCAACCCAAACCATTCTGTGAAGACAAACAATTTAATATAATTTATTTTTCTCCCCAGGAAACACCTTGGGATGACTTTAACAAGGCCTCAGAAGATGCTGTTAAAAAGTTGGTGCCTGACAAATTGCAAAGGTGCAACTTGGCAGCTGAGTTTCTCTGTGTGTGTAAATTGGCTCCAGTGCGCACCATTAAAATCCCGAATTCTCTCCCTCCTGGAAATTATCAGCTCTCTGAGCTCACCCTCAGATTGATTGCCCTCATCTAGAGGACAGTGAAAAATGGCCTCAAAGGAAAAAAATCCTTTGAGAACTGGCGGGATCTCTACAATGTTTTTATTAAATCCCAAGAAACCTGAAGAGATCCAAAGCTAATCAATTTTATTTACAGACTGTGGGACTGAAACACAAATGGACATCAGAGAAAAGGGAGCATTTTCAACAGACTGTAATTAATCTGGGGTCATCATAAGCATACATGGAAATATGGAAATCCGTGTTTCTCCTATATGGAAACCTCAAGGCTTGACAAAGCTGGGTAGTTCCAGAAATCCCAGAAGTAGCCAAAATCAGATCACTTTGGTTGTGTTACACTGGGGATGGCAGGGAGGAGTGGGCAACAGGGCAAGAGGGGTCTAATCCAGCATATCATCAATTAGTGCACATCTGGATTTTGCAAATAGAGTTATTTTTGTTGGTGGTGGTGATTTTGGGTGTGTTTTGGGTTTTTTAATGACTGTTTTTATAACAAAATATAATGCAATATAATTTTATTTATTTACCCTGAGGCAGAACACTTATTTCAAAGACTATCCTGTGTGTCTACTTCTAATAACCCAATTAAGATTATTGCTGCAAATACACAACTTAGATGTATAGCTGAGAGCCAGCAAAGAATAGTCCTGCGTGACTGGCACCTTTAAGGGACCAATGCATCTCGCCCTAAAGAAATTTAGGATTTATGAGAACAGGATCACAGAATGGTTCAGGGTGGAAGGGAGAGCTGAGGGATAAATCTCTTTGTTGTATCTCTTTCTGGCATCTGGGTTTATCACAAACCTCTTTATTGCAAAACTCCATGGGAAGGATGATGTCTGAAGGTCCAACTGCAGCACCCAGGGAAAGGTCTGGACCATGGGGATTTATTCCAGCCACAGCTCTGCACTCCCATGGCAGGATAGGCCTGTGCTGTGGGAGCCTTGGAGAATGCCAGTTTATAGAGTCCTGGAATTATTTGGGTGGGAAGGGACCTTAAAAGTCGTCTAGTTCCACCCCAGCCATGGGCAGGAACACCTTCCAGGGATCAGGTTACTCCAAGCACCATCCAACCTGGCATTGAACACTTCCAGGGATGGGGCAGCCACAGCTTCTCTGAGCAACCTCTGCCAGGGTCTCCCCACTCTCACAGGGAAGAATTTCTTCCTAATATCCAGTCAAAATCCCTCATCTTTTAGTTTAAATCAATTCCCTCTTTTTTTATCCCTGTTTCCCTGTGCAAAATGCAGAATCCTTGATTTTCCAGGAGTCACACCCTGCAGACACAGCAAACAGGCTGAAGAAGTAATTGACAGCCAGAGTCATTTTTGTGAACAGTGCAGAAGTTATGTATTCAAGTATCAAGTATTGCTGGAATAGGAACAAGCCTGTTCCTAATCCTGGACATCACAAGGGAAGTGCTGCTCCCATAAGTAATACGTGGATGCTTAATGGAACCAGAGGGGAATTTTGGTTAGCTCTTCAAAATAAGTGCTGGTCATTTTGGTTCTTTCGATTTCCAGCTCCCTTTGGCAATATTGTGAAAAAACCCTCCTACATGCAATTAAGGGAACATCCAAAAAAGCTTCAGAGACACTCGTCCCCAGACACTCCCTCATATTTATAAAACCTCATTAAAGAAGAGAGGTGCCTAGCCCTGCAGCCAAGCCAGCCCTTGTGCCAGTGCTGGAGTGAATATTCCAATGCTGCTGAATCGGGATTCATCTCTTCCTTAAGAGTGAAATAATTTTTATGTCACATGTAGATAGAAGAAAAATTATTGTTTCGTCTCCTGGAGATACAGACAACTATAAATCACCTGTAATAAATTCTGGGCAGCAGTGAGTATTTCTGTGTTGTTTCTGTGCTATTTCACCTGAATGAGACCCCCATTTTATGAACAAGTGATATCCCTTTTATTTCTGCTCAGTTAAATATTTCTAATGTACTTTAAACTCTGACTTTGGTCCTTCTCAAGTTTCTAGGAGAACGTGAGACCACAGAGGAGCTTGGCTCAGATGAAATATTTCATCAATCTATTTATCTCTGCATCTCTTACAAATGAGAACCAGGTACAATATTCCCACCATCTCAAAATCAATCTCAAAGTCTCCTAAAAAAGAAGGCATTTGGACTGAACTTTGCTTTCACTCCCTATAGGGCTGGTATGTAAATCCTTAATGTAAATACTGAGCTACATTCCATGGAGCAACACATGATAAATGGGAAGGTCCTTTATTGCTCAGTTTAGACTTCTTTGAGTTGGGAAGAGGGGAGGGGGTAAAGTCCAGATAGATCCTAAAAGTACTAATATTATTATGGAGTAAAATGTATAGAAAAAAGTGGGAGGTTTTTAATTGGATGCCAAATTATAACTTTTTTTTAATGACAGAATCATAGAATGGTTTGGGTTGGAAGCACCTTGGAGTTCAGCTGATTCCAACCTCCTGCCATGGGCAGCAACAGCTTTCACTAGATCAGGTTGCTCCAAGCCCCATCCAAAAGCTGAAAAAATTCCCCCAAAATGCATTTATCTGCTGATCACCAGGGATTGAATTCTCCTCTGACAACATCACTTCCTTAAAAATAAGTTTTAGCTTCAGTTACTAATCTAGACCACTTTGGTGATATTATTAATACTAAGTATTTTCTAAATTCTAAATACTAAATTCATTTCAAGATCAATAATTTATGTTGAAAGGAATTTTAGGAATCTGTACCTCACTCCCCTTGCTCAGAGAACCTACAAAGCCCCTCATGTTGCCTGGGCTGTGTCCAACCAAGCTGAACACCACAGGGAAGGTAACTTCAACTTTCAGCTCTTCTGTCTGAGGTGGCAACTTGCAAGAATTAACATTTTGGATTAATCACTGTGAAGCTTAATGGCTACATTTTGCCTTTTTCATGAGGACTATGTGGGTAAAATAGATTTTGAGTGTGGCAATGCTTGGAAATGGTTTTGAATTTCAAAACAGGCAAAAAAAAACCCTTAGAATCTTTAGAATGGGGATGAAATTGTGACTAAGTTGTACTTTCTTTATTCCAGGGAAGCCTGTGCCTCATTCCCACAATAAAAGACAAAATGCAGAGGGTCAACATTTCAACAGTGTCCGAATTTGTTCTTGTGGGCCTTTCTGATGCTCCAGAAATCCGTTTGCTTCTCTTTGTTCTGTTTCTGCTCATTTATTTGGCCACCCTGGCTGGCAACATCACACTCCTCATTGCCATTTGCACAGACTCCCACCTGCACAGCCCCATGTACTTCTTCCTTGGCAACTTATCCCTGCTGGACATCTTATGTCCCACCATCACCGTGCCCAAGATGTTGGGGGCCTTGCTGCTGGAGAACAGGGAGATTTCCTTCTCTGGCTGCCTGTTCCAGCACTTTTCCCTCATTGCTGTGGTGGGCACGGAGATTTTCCTCCTGGCTGTGATGGCCTATGACCGCTATGTGGCCGTGTGCCACCCCCTGAGGTACCTGAGCATCGTGAGCACGAAGCTGTGCATTCGCCTGGCCGTGGGCACCTGGGCAGCAGGGCTTTTGAACTCCCTGCTGCACACCTCTCTGGTTTTCACACTCTCTTTTTGTGGTCCTAACAAAATCCAGCAGTATTACTGTGACATTCCTCCTGTGCTGGCTCTCTCGTGCTCGTCCACCCACAGCAGGGAGTTGGTGATCCTGGCAGTGGCTGGGGTGCTGGGGAGCAGCGCCTGCGTGGTCACTTTGGTGTCTTACATCTATATCCTCCTGGAAATCCTGTCCAAGAACTCCCCTGGAATCTGGCAAAAGGCTTTCTCCACCTGTGGTTCTCACCTGACTGTAGTCTGCCTTTTCTATGGGACCACCATCTGCACCTATGTCCGCCCTTCCTCCACCTACTCCCCTCATCTGGACAGAGTCGTTTCCATGCTCTATGGAATGCTCACCCCACTCCTAAATCCCATCATCTACAGCCTCAGGAACAAAGAGGTAAAATGTGCCCTAAAAAGAGTGATCAGCCGGGTGAGAAGTGCTTTAACAAGATCAGAAAACCTCGCCCAGCCTCTACCATCAGCTGGGTAGAAACTGCAGTTTGTGCCTGATCTTCTCTACCTTTCAGCCATCTAAAAATTACATGCTGGATTCCAAATTATTTTTTCGGGGCTCAAAACTTCTTCTCTGGGCTGAAAACTCCTTCTCTTGGCTCCCTCTGCAGTTAGAAGGGAGAGCTGTGCACTGCCACAACTGGGTGGCACAGCTTTTGGTCATTTTCACAGGAGACGAAGACTCCAGCTGGGAATGTGGTTCTCCACTGAGCACTGAAGAAGCTTAGGTGAGAGCAGGCAAGTGTTGCATGCATATTTTAGAGCAGGAATTCTGGGAATTGGTACTTAGGCACACTTAGATACACTGTACTAAAGCAGTTTATAGGACCATTGCCTCTTTCTGGCTGCATCACGCCTGCACATCCTTGTGGGATATCAACGGGAAGGAAAGTTCCTTTGCCACCATTTAAAGTTGCAAATGGATGAGCCTCATCCATTCTTGGCTCTCAGTAATGTTGGAAATGGGTTCAAAAGTCAACTGTAACAATTCTGGACTTTCTGGGGTTTTCTTTTGTTTCATTGCTTGAGTTGTTATTACTAGTAGTAGTAGTAATATTTAGTATTATTAAATATATTCAATGTCTTGACCTACATCCCCTGTTGGAATTCAGTTTTCTAAGCCCAAGTTTTAATTGCATGCAAGGTGGCCCATGGAATCTCTCCTGCTCCACAGTTCCTGCTCCATAAAAAGTACAGAACCCTCAGCCCCAGCACTGAGTGTTTCTGCTTTGCCACCCACACACCAATTTTCCACTGAATTCACTGGATCTGAACCAAACAGGCAGAGCAGGAAAAAGGAAGAGCAGGAAAAATGTGAGGCTCCACCTTCCTACACTGTCCTTCTAACCCAGTCTGGGATGTTTTCGTCAGAATTCCCTCTCACCTCTATCCTGCTCAGTCCTACAATGTCTGCAATTCCATGGAGAAAATGCTAGAAACAGAGGTCTCCACCTCATCTGAGGTGGAAACTGGAGATAAGTAACCATGATTCCTTTCAAAATCAAACTCCAAATATATTAAACTATGTTTTACAGATCAGCCCTGAAATCTCTCTCCTCTCTCTGTCTCTCTCCTTGTTGGGTGTATATTGTTTGCTGGAATCGCCAGAGTTCCATCTCTTGAGCCATGTTTGCCACTACATTTTTCCCTTTTCCCGTTTTTTCTCCTTGCTGCATCCAATCCTAATGGAAAGAGAGGTGATGTTGCTTCCTGCAGCTCAACCCTCTCTTCACCACCTCTCGTCTTTGTAGAGAAATAATCAGTCATCCTGTAAAAATGCTGAGATTACCTTCATTTGGTTGATCCCAAAGGTTTCTGATTGGATTTGTTTAATAAAATCTCTTCTATTTAGCTACAAGTGGCTCTGGACTTTTTAAATACTTTAATTTTCTGATGAGACTTTGTATTAATTGCAGCCTTAAGGTGTCTGAAATGCAGGAAAAATTGTCAGTGTGAAGATTACAACTTAGAGCAGGATATTTACAAAGTATTTCATCTGCCTAAAAAAAATCCTAGTTCCAGCTCTTCCAGGTCTCTCAGTAGCAGCACAACCAGGGCACAGCAGCTGGATTTGTCTTTATCCACAACTTCCCTTCTGACTAGAACCCCTGGAACCTGGAATCTGGTCCATCACCTGCCATGGCTGTTGATGGCCCCCTTGGGATGTTCCAGGCACTTTGACAAGGTGCTAAGAAATTTCTGCTGACCACAAGTTGTTGGCCAGGAACATCTGCTGGTGCTGTGGTGGAGGATAATGGTGAAGGATCAATCATCCTTCAAATTCCTGCCACAACTTCTGCACCAACCTAGTGCAAGAGAGGTGTTGGCCAAGCCATGAACTCTCCAACCAAGGTGTGGAGAAGTTTTGACAAACTGAACTGCTTTGGAAGTTCTCACTTCCTTTAACAAGGAGGAAAGGTTCCTTCTCCTCAGTGCCGGTGAAGTTGTCCTCAGGGACTTGTTAGAAGGGTGAGGGAGGTCCACCAGGAGCTTCCTAAGAAGGTTTCAAGATCATTACAGGCTTCTTCAGGATGCCCAGAAGGGCTTGTTAAGCTGAAGGGCCTTGGGTGGCTGCTCCCTGCAGGACTGAAGAGTACTCCTTTGTCCAGAGGTGATGGAATCTAAATGTAGCTGGGTGGACAGATGCCTAAGGATGGGTATCAGCTCGTGTGCAATTCCAAACCCTAGACACCTTTAAAAAGAGGCATCTGAATTCTAAGGCAGCAAACTAGAAGCTGATTCCCAACCTGTGTACAGATGGGAGATTTTGATGCTTTTCCTGCCTTGAAAGATGGAGAGGTTGGATTATCAAGCTTACTTCTGCTACGGTTCCCTCCCTCTCCACCCACCAGAGCCATGTGTTCCCAAAAAGATCCACTTTAAAGAGCTGTCTGCTGCCAGTGGACAAAACAAGGCTCACTGGGATGGAGTTATTCAGGAACTTAGTTCAATATGTGAACAATATGTGAGCAATACGTGCATTTTCCCATTTCAACAGCAAAAAAGAATATTGAGGATGATGAGGCTCTGGCACAGGTTGCCCAGAGAAGCTGTGGCTGTCCCATCCCTGGAAGTACCCAAAGCTAGGTTGGACAGGGCTTGGAGTAACCTGGGACAGTGGAAAGTGTCCATTAGAGGTTCATTCTTTATCCTCAGCTGGACTGAGGACCTAATCCCTAAATATTCCTCAAAACTGAGACATCCTCCTTTATCTTCCCCATGCCCAGTAGTCTCTAACACTAGAAAGAGACAGCTGTGATTTTCTTTGACAGCACTGGAAAAATTTAGCAGGGAAGGATCTTAACGCACTCACCCAGTTCCTGATCCTGTTTCCCTGCACGTCTATTTCTGGCTGCTCTAGGAAATCAATACCCCTGGACTGACTCATCACCACAGAGCTCCTCTCAGATTCCTAGAAGTGGAGCTGCCCTGTTAGAATGGGAGTACAGACAGCACCATCATCCAAAGAAATTGAGAAAAAACACCCTGTATCAGTGAAATTCCCTTATGAATTATCCTCTGTGCATTTACACTTCGCTTTTGCCACTGATAATCAGATGTCACCTATTACTTGGCTAATCTCATGTAACTAGTAAGGGACCACTTTCATTTATCTATTCCTAAATGCAAAGGATTCCTGAAATTCTTGATGTGCCCTCAAAAGAAAAGAAAAAAAAAAAGGAAAAAAAAGGTTGTTTTTTTTTTTCCTTAAGCAAAGTCCAGCTATATTATTAACATGTGGATTTCATTGCTTGCCATGCAGCCAGGGCAGATTTTCCCCCCTCTTTTTTTTTTTTTTTCTGGTAAGGTGCTGCCAGATATAAAAATACACAACATAAAAGAGGTTGTGGATTATTTATTTTTCTCCTCTAAAAATAGTATCCACTCATAAAATTCAGGTTAGGCTACAGTTCTGGCTTTAAAACTCCCATGATTTTGGGAATCAAAAAAAGTTGCATTCAGTGTTTCAGTGTCATTTTCACCTCCCTTACCTCCATATTTTTTAATTCTGTGTACAAGAGACAGAATCAGAGAATGAAGGCTCCTTGTGAAGAGACTTTGTCCTCTCTGTAGTCATCTTTTAAACACATGGCTTAAGTGGCTTTAAACTGAAGGAGGGAGGGACTAGATTGGATATTGGGAAGAAATGTATCCCTGTGGGGCTGCTAAAAAAATGGTTGTTTATTAATCCCATTTTAGTTAGATTTGTGTTATCTCACTCAAGGGTAACTACTTAAAATTTTTGAACTTATTCTGGTCATCCAGGCTTCCTTTCTCTGCCCTGCCTAGAATTTATCCTGGCATCAGCAGAAATGTGTGTTAACTTTCGCAAAGTTAGGGTTAAATTATGTGCTTTTTCTTGAAAGGTTAAATTAACACCCAGAATTAGTTTTGTAGCAGACTGAGTCTAGTTCAAATTCAAGTAATAGTTTCAGGTTTAAAAATAAAAAAAAAGTGTGGGGGAAATTGCTCGTAAAATCTAAAAATATTTGGATTTGAATATTTAAAAACAATGCTCATGGCTTGCTTTTCATCAGCTGCTTAAGAATTCATCAGCCTCAGGAGAGTAAGTACACAAAATTTTGTAAGAAATCTCAGAATGAGGTGCAGCATTTGATTTTGAACTTGGAAAACTAAAAGCTTTTGTACAGGGAGAATACTTCCCTTATTTGGCAGCCATATCCTGTCTAGAGAAAGGAATCTCATTTTTATATATATTACTATATTTTTATGGCCTGTTCTGCTCTCACCAAACATCTTTCAGGCCTGTTCTCATCCTGCTTTATTGACAATTTCACTGCTTTCATATATTTTTCCATTATCTTTGCCTTTAGACCACAAGCCCTTGTTCCCCTTCCCACAACACAATTAGGTTTTTATTTCCGCTTAATTGTGTTATGAAATGCTTGTTGGCGGTTATGAGGCTGGCGGTGTTACAAAATACATACACACATTGATACTGAGTTTGGCTTGGCTTGGGGTTCTTTTTCTTTCTCTCACATATCCAAAGAACACAGAACTAACAGGCTGGGAGAGCTGGGAATGTTCAGCCTGGAGAAGGGAAGGCTCCAGGAGACCTTAGAGCTCTTTCCAGTGATGAAAGGGGCTCCAGGAGAGCTGGAAAAGGACTTGGGACAAGGGTTTGGAGTGACAGGACAAGGGGAATGGCGTCAAACTGACAGAAGGTGGGTGTGGATGGGATATTGGGAGGAGGTTCTTCCCTGTGAGGGTGGTGAGGCCCTGGAATGGATTTTCATGGGAAGCTGCCCCATCCCTGGAGGTGTCCAAGGCAAGGCTGGATGGGGCTTGGAGTAATCTGGGACTGTGGAAGGTGTCTCTGCCCAAGGAATGGGATGGTCTTTAAGGCCCCTTCCAACCCAAACCAGTCCGTGATAATCAGGGGTTTATTTAAACACCGGAAATTGTGATTTCTCAGAGGAAGAAAACGTTGTGTGTCCGCCTGTTTCTTATAAAATTGAAGATGCAATCTAGCGCTTCTGTTGCAACATCTGACCGTGGGTTTGGCACAGGTTCCACTGAGATTATCTCACTGTACACTCCTCTTTACACATGCCCTGCGCACCGCCCGCCTCCCTCCCCTCAGGGCTGTATGAGGGCGCAGCCCCCCCGCCGCCATGACAGCCGCCCGCTCCTCCCGCTGGCGTCATCCCCACGCGAGACCAATGCCCGAGCCCCGCAGTGCCGCATCCCGGCAGCGCCGCGGGATGACGGAAAACACCCTGCAGGCCCCCGAGTGCCCGTGAGGAGACATGAGTGCGGGGGCCTCCCCCGCCGAACCACGGCAGGGCCCCCGGGGGGCACCGCTCCGCCGTCCCGCCGCGCCGCGGGGACTACAACTCCCAGCGTGCCCCGGGGCAGCGGCGCACCGAGCGCGCTGATTGGCCCGCGGGTAGCAGCGCAGCGCGGGCGCCCCCACGTGGCGGCTCGGCCGGGACGGGACAAACAGGGACTAACCGGGACACACGGGCAATGCAGGGATAGCCCGTCACAGCCCGGGACTAACCGGGACTAACCGGGAAATACAGGGACAGCCTGGCACAGCCCGGGACTAACCGGGACAAACGGGGAATGCAGGGATAGCCCGGCACAGCCCGGGACTAACCGGGACAAGCGGGGAAAACAGGGATAGCCTGGCACAGCCCGGGACTAACCGGGACAAACGGGGAAAACAGGGATAGCCTGGCACAGCCCGGGACTAACCGGGACAAACGGGCAATGCAGGGATAGCCTGGCACAGCCCGGGACTAACCGGGACAAACGGGGAAAACAGGGATAGCCTGGCACAGCCCGGGACTAACCGGGACAAACGGGCAATGCAGGGATAGCCTGGCACAGCCCGGGACTAACCGGGACAAACGGGGAAAACAGGGATAGCCTGGCACAGCCCGGGACTAACCGGGACAAACGGGCAATGCAGGGATAGCCTGGCACAGCCCGGGACTAACCGGGACAAACGGGCAATGCAGGGATAGCCTGGCACAGCCCGGGACTAACCGGGACAAACGGGCAATGCAGGGATAGCCTGGCACAGCCCGGGACTAACCGGGACAAACAGGGAATACAGGGATAGCCTGGCACAGCCCGGGACAAACAGGGACAGCCCGGCTGCCCCCCGCTCCACAGTCATCCCGAGCCACCGACCTCTGCAGGGCTGCCTGGAGGGAGCCCGTGCTGGGTCTGGTGGCTGGGAACGGGGCCAGGTGCTGCGGCGGTTCCCTTCCCTCTCCCCTTCCTTTTCCTCTTCCGTTCTCTCCCTTTTCCCGTTCCCTCTCCTCTCCTTCCCTCCGCCGTTCCCTCCTCCCTTCTTTCTCCCTTTCCCTCTCCCTTCTCCCATTCCCTCCTCCCTCCCCTTCCATTCCCTTCTCTTCCCAGTTCTGATATTCCCTGTCTTGGAAAAGGCTGTAAAAGGCAAATGGCTCTAGATACCTTTCCTTTCTCCCTCTCCCCTTTTGCAGCTCTGCCTGTCTCCCGACATTCTAGGTGCAGGA
This sequence comes from Lichenostomus cassidix, assembly GCF_008360975.1. Taxonomy (NCBI): domain Eukaryota; kingdom Metazoa; phylum Chordata; class Aves; order Passeriformes; family Meliphagidae; genus Lichenostomus; species Lichenostomus cassidix. The sequence continues at coordinate 60,151,813 of NC_139486.1, forward strand.
TTTTCCCTTGTACCCCTATTTCTCTTGGTCGTTTCCCTCTCCTCTCCCTTTCCCTTCCCCTCCCACATCACAGTGGGCTGGAGGAGCTCTGGGACACAGCAGGGAGATTCCTGCATTTCCAGGCAGTCTCAGGCAGGCAGGTGAGGTGGAAATGTCACTTGGAAGGGTGCTGGGAGATGTGACCAGCCTCTCAGTGCCTTTCTTGTTGACTCTAATCTACTAAGATTAGATTAGCTGGAACATGATAGGAAATGTTAACAGAATTCCTGGAATCTTCATGGAGAAAGCTGTAAAGGACAGCATCCCTCACAGGGCAACTGAACTGAAATTACAGCTAATTAACCTTTCATTTATTCTCTGATTTATGGTATAACACATGATTTTGCAGGTGAAAAAAAGATGCTTTTTAAATGCGTCATGACTTTCTTAGTTTGGTTATTGTAAATAATCAGGCAAAGCACATTGTCTGAAAATGAAATGTTACCTCATTCTCAAGGAGGATGAGTAAAAGTCATGAGGTGGTTGGGAAGAGATCCCACCCACTTCCCAATTCATCTCCCTCAAGGTTTGGTTGCTTCTGTAGGTGCTGTTGCTCAATCCTGGTCCTCCCACCTGATAGGAAAGCAGGACCTGCCTGAAACGGTGACATCTGTCTGGTTATGGCCAAGAGTCATACAGGGAAAGGGGTAGAACTGTCTCCTCCTGATTACTTCTGGAAAAAGACACTTCTGAAGGACCTGGAACAAGAAGAGAAAGTTTCCAGCCGTTCTGAAGTAATAGTGGTGTCACTTTCTCTTCCCATTCCTCAGCCTCTCCATGCACTGGTGGTTCTCATGCTGGATGTGGCTCTAAAAACACAGAGTAAAACCACAGATTCTCAGTCCTCTTCCTCCTCCTTTTCCAGTCCCTGCAATTCCCAGCTGTGCTCCCAGTTTGTCATCCCCATCACTGTAGGCCTGTGTGTGGCTGTGTTCTCTGATGTGACTCTGGGCCAGTAGGGTTCAAATGAGTTTAGAAAGTGCTCCTTTGTCTGGATTGAGCTGTTTTCCTGCCCTCTGGACCACAGCAAGGAGGGATTGAACCCTTCCCACCTGGGGAATTTTGCAGTGACATTTTTCACCACAGCAAGGCTGGCGATTCACAGAAGGATTTCCAGCAAAAAAACTCTGGAAGTGGGAGTTTCCCAGGCTGACAGCCTCCCTGTTCCTCTTCAAATGTTCATATTTATGTGGAGGGAAGTAGGGCCTGGTGATTCCAGAGTAGAGGAGAGTAAACACGGACAGGGAATAAAGCTGGAATTGCCTTTTCCAGGCAGAGTCCACTGCTAGTTAAACCTGGCAGAGGCAGGGATGCAGGCACTCGGGAATTCCAGTAAAAGCCTGGTAGCTTTTTATGTGGTCATGCTGAGCCTGCTGGTGTTGGTTGAACAAAATTTCCTGGATTAAGTAACAATGCTGCAATTCTGGCTTCTTTTTCTTAAGCCCAGAGTCACAGACACTCTGTTTTCCTTGGTGACCTCAGAGATATCCTCGTGGTTTTGCATCCCGCTGCTCCCTCCCAGGCTGTTGTTTCAGCTTGTGTCAGCTCATTGCTCAACCTGCACCTCCTGACAGCAGAAATGCTTTGTCAGAGAACTCTTCCTTCCCTTCTGGGCCTGACTGAACATCCTCCATGCTCCTCAGAGTCTCAGCATCTTGGCCAAATTCTCTGTGATCTACCCTTTGCCCTTGGGTCTCTGAGTTCCTCTGTGTTCTTGTGACTCTGGAACTTTCAGAGCCATCCAGTGGCCAGGCCAGCCCTAGAAACTGGACAAAAATGCTGTTTCCTGCCAAGTTCATGGCCTGCAGAGACACACTAAAGGGTCAGCAGGGTGGCTGGAGACAGGGAAAAGAGACAAATGAGGTGTTTGTGTGAAGAAGGCAGTCTCCCCATTTTGGCTTTGGGGTTATTTCAGCTGCTTTGCTCTGAGTCTGCTGTAGTTTGTCTCTTCTCAGAGGCTTTTAGAAGGAACCAAGAGCACCAAACACCAGGCAAGGAAGGGCCCGGCCTTTGCTAAGTGTAGGGTGGAAATTTTTTTTTTTTTTTGGTCAGACTGGAAAGTTCCTGATTTGAGTTTCAGTCTTGGTCATCGCTGCCTATTTAGACAGGTTTGTGGCCATGCATGACTGAGCAAGCTACTCATAGAGCAACTGGGTGGAAGAACTGATTCCTTAGGCCAGGCAGAGCATTCCTCTGGCTGCTGTCTGAGGGGAATCTGAGGGCTTTGCCTCCACAGCTTTTAGTGGGAACATCTTCCCAGGACACACTGACCACGACCTCAGGTGGTCAGGGTGGTCTGCCTGAGGTTAAGGGTTCTGCCCAGTCCAGCAGAACATCTGAAGCAGCCACATGTGATTGCTGAGGACTCCTGTGGCTGCCCTTCCCTGTTATCTCCCTGCCCCATGGAGTGGGTGGCCTGTCTGTCACTGCTTTATTGCCTGCTGGAGTGCTGATATCTCTGGGCATGGCCCAACACCTGCTGAGCTGAGCACAACGACTTCAACGTGATCTTCGTGTCCAATCCTATTTAAAGTGTCACAGCCGTGGCTGGCCCCAGTAGAGACAATTTCCCCTGTTTTATTTCTCTCTCTGTGTAATTTCCTTGCTTTTTCCCCCTTCACAAGTAAGTTTCAAGGAGGTTTTTCCCAGTTTGTTCAGTGTGCAGGGAAAGCACCACTGGATCACTTCCCCACCTTGAGGAATGAGCTGTGGCTAGCTCATCCAGAGGTGACTTTGCAGGGACAACACTCCACGCTCCAGCACTGCCTGGCTGCTCCAACAGAGGACCAGGTCTAACTTGAGCCCCTTGAGCTGCTTTTCAGTATTTCAGCCTTGATGCCAAGGAAGTTACACCCAGCAGGGACGGTGGATGTGGGTGTGGAACCTGTGGAGTTGTGGCTGCATTTTGGCATGAGCCACACCGGTGTTTTCACTGTCCCTTCCCAGCACAGCACAGCAGAGAAAACTCGCCCTGTGCCTCACCTCTGCTGAGAACATCCCTCTACATCGATTTAATCCCTTCACTTCCTCTGAATAAACCATGGAATGAGTTCCTGGAGAGACCTGCTCAGCAGTTTGGGGGTGCCCCCCGCCCATCCTGCCCGACAGAGATCAGCCATGGGCCACTGCTTGCTTGTTTTTGTGGTGTTTTATCAGGCTGCTGCATGTCCTTTAACTGCCAGCTCCTTGTGAAAGCTTGTTTCATCTCCTCATGCTTGAAAACATTTGCTGCAGTGCCTTTTTGGGTGGCTGAGTATAGAAACAGCCTCCTCTGGAAGGTTTAGTGTCTGCTCAAACTCAGTGCTGCACTAAATCCATGGAAGAGCTTTGTGCATCCTCACAAAATTAACTGGTGGCCTCAGGGGAGACAGACCTATTTAAGGTTTGTTTCTTTGATTCCCAGATGAAACTTTTTGAAAAAAAACATTTCACCTATGCATCCCACTCAGAATGAAAGCTGCCTGGTCATCCATGAGGGCTTGAACACTCACCAGTGCTTTCCAGGGGAATTTATACTAGGAAGGAGGTGATTTTTGGGTATATTGAGAAATTTTGCTGTACTTGTTGACTTTAGATGGGTGGTTCTATTTGCAATTTTTGTACAGTATTTGAAGAGAAAGTTCAATACAGAACAGAAACAGGGGATAGGAATGGTCCCCACCCCCTGTTTTTAACACTGTAAATCTGAGGGTGGGGGGAAAGGGTGGATGGCACCATGGGATGATTGTGACAGTAGGGCAAATGTTGTGGATTGTGGCCTGTGGTGGAATGTCAACATCAAAATTATTGAGGCTTTTGCAGCTTGGCAAATCCATGTTGTGAAAGCTCCTGTACGTGCAGCTGGTGCACAGGCTGCTTTTGGAATCAGTGATGGAGCTTTTCCCTCACTGACAGTGGAGTCAATCTGGAAATTAGTTTAAAAAGGGCTGATACATCCAAGTCAATTCACCAGATCCTGCTTCTGGCCATGCTGACAGAATTGCTGTGTTACTAACATTGTTCTTCCTCACTCTCTTGGCTCTAAGTGTATTTTTACAAGGCTTATAAGAAATAAAAATAAATTAAAGGGTATTCTGGGCAAATCAGAGAATCATAATCTCCTACAGCATTTTCTTTAGACTGTGTGTAAAAATACTCCGGAGAGGAAAAAATTCTGTATCACAATTTAGAAAAAAATTGTCTGTCAAAAGAAGGTTTTATATTCCTTGTCTACAAAATCCTGTAGTACAAACTGCTACAGATTATTCTGTGCTTGGGACTTTCTTTTCCTTGCATCAGAAGAGCTTCGTGTTCGGTCTCCAAAGCGAATTTCCCAGCAGAATTTCAAACATCCTTTGTCTCTCTCCCTTTGGAGAGTGTTTCCAGGAACCAGCAGCTCTGTGTGCCCCAGTCATTTGCATTCTGTGCTGTCAGTACCCAGTGAAAACTTGTTGCCTAAATCCCGGGTTTTCCACTTGGAAAAATTCGGGCACCTAAAAGAAACAAACTGAAAAGTTTGCGCCGAGTGCTCTTCCCAAGGAGCTACAAGAAGGAGTTTTCAGTTAAACTGCCAGAGCTAGTGGAGCCCAGATGTTTTTAGTAAACAGCTTTCAAAACTCACAGTTGAGACCAGTGTCAAATTTCCAGACACATGATCAACCTTGGAGCCAAGTTTAGAGTTGCTTTTGTGTTTACATAAAGTCTGAAAGCTGGATGACACTGAAGTTTGTGGATGGAGTGCAGGTTCTCCACAACAAATATTTGACTGGATGCAATTTCTCTTATTTACAGGACTTTGAGCTTTGGGGGGGAAAAAATTACTGTAATTTTGTTGATTTTACATTTGAGGCATATTCAGCACTTTCTTGCTCATTGGAATTGGAACAGTTGTTCATTTTTAAACTGGGGTCTGTTATTATTCTGGCCATTAAAACAGCACAGCAAAGTCAAGCCTTTCAAAGCTAGAGGTGAACCATTTCTACAGGTCAGAAATTAAACTTTGTGCACTCCTGAGCATTCTGACTCTCTGCTCACACCAAGGCAGCCCTCTCACTGAATGTCTAGCTGGATGCCTAAGCCACATGCCAAGGTTTTTGCTCAGGGTCTGCATCAGCAAAAATCTCTCTCAGCATTTACTTTGGGCAAATACTGCCCAGTATTTGTTTAGGAGTCCTGTTTTCAGCCCATCTGGAAAGGTCCTGCGTGAGAAGGGCACAGGTAGAGTCAGGATAAATGATATTAAAGTGGGTGTAGGAGTCATGGAAACTTTCCCTTTGGGTATATCTTGATCTGTGCCTGAATAACCTTCTCTATCATATGCAGACACTCACCAAAGAAGCTCTGATTATTTCTGCATGCTTAAAGCTCAGCTTTACTACCCCTAAATGGGCGGATTTTGGGGTCTGTGCCCTGTGTACAGTAGCTGAGCTGTAAACAACAAGAGAGCTTGCTCCATTGTTCCTGATGGGATATCATCCAAGGGAAAACAGGGGTTGTCTTCAACAATTTGGAGCTTGTGTGGGCAGACAATACACTGATTTTGCCTGTGGGCAGCATGAACATGCCTCTACTTCAGCCCAAGAAAGCAGCTGAGAGGGACATGAATTCAAAATCCACAAATGCTGCCAAGAGGATGGGGAAGGCCCTGGGCAGCTGGGAGTGTTGGGGAGGTAAAAAGGTACTAAAAGAAGGAAAATTTCTACCTAAACAGTAAAGAATTCCTTCCTAAAGAACTTCACAGGCATTCTTGGGAAAAAGCCTGCTAAAAGCATCATCTCACCCAGGCTGGGCTCTCCATCAAGTGACATTCACATTTAGGAAGAAATTCTTCCCTGGGAGGGTAGGGAAGCCCTGGCACAGATTTTCCAGAGAAGCTGTGGCTGCTCCATCCTGGAAGTGTCCAAGGGCAGGTTGGACAGGGCTTGGAGCAACCTGGGATAGTGGAAAGTGTCTCCAGGGTGGAACAGGGTGATGTTTAAGGTTCCTTCCAACTCAAATAATTCAGGGATTGTATTTTCAATGGATTTTCGTGAAGAGCAGCACAAGCTAAAAGGAAGCCTGAACCAGGCCATGAGGAAAAAGTATGAAGTTAAGTCAGAATTAAAACAGCAGTTTGAGACAGGGAGGATCTGGGTATGGCTGAACCTAATCTCCTGTAAGAGCAGAGGGGTGAATTCTTCACCTTGGTTACCAAGACATGACCCCAATGGCTGTGCAACCCCGTGTTTCCTCTCCTGCCCACGAAAATCTGCTGTCATCAAACACAATGCACATTGTGCAACTCCAGAAAGCAGAATTTGGGACTTCCCTAATCCTACTGACGTGCTGTCACGGGTGGCACAGACTGTCCGAGCTGCAGAGGAAATATTCCTGATACAAACTTCGCAATTAGGGAGGTTTGTTTGATGTTCCTGTCGTGAAGACACTCCACTGTGAACACAGGAATAAAGAAAAAAAAAAAAGAATTAAAAGAGTCTGCCCAGCAGCTACAATTTTTTTTTTTTTTTTACATAAGCATTTATGTGGGAGGAGAACAGGAGATTTGAAATGTACCTTACCTGGCAGCCTGCTGAAGCATAGGTATGACCCACGTTATCTTATAGATCTTAATTACTTGTGATGGTTAACCGACAGGAGCAGCAGAAAACCCTGAAACAAAGGGAGGCTGAGGCTCCCTGTTCCCTCCAGGGCGTTTGGAGTGTCTGGAAAAGTGCTGTGGTGCTGCCCTTTACCCACACACAGCACTGGTGCAGTCACGCATGGGACATCCCACAGTGCTGGAAAGGGTCAAAGACCTGATAAAAATGTGTAGAAGGAGCTGTGAGAGGAAAAAAATTATTTAATCAGAGTTTATGGTCTCGGTACATACAGGAAAAATTATTTAATCTGGGTTTACGGGCTCAGTACATACAGGAAAAGTTATTTAATCTGGGTTTACAGGCTCAGTAAATTGTATTTCTGATGGATTTCATCAGGAACATTGGCCTGGGGAAAGCCAGGGTTAAACATTAGCTTGGGAAGAGGCAAGATTTTGGGAGTTCAGTGATATGGGATGATTTCAGTTTAAGCAGGAGGTTTCCAGCCACTTGTAACCTATTCAAAACTTCAGAAAGCAGAAAGTAAAAGACTCCAATGTTTGTTTAAATTAGTAAGCGAACTGAATGACTGAAGAACCCGATGTTTATTGAAAATAAATGATGGCACACACTGAATGACTGGGCCAGCACCAAAAGCAGCTGAAATAGTCATCCCACTACCAGAAGGCTCAGTTTTTTACTTTTGGCCTTCAATTTCTGGATTTAACAAGGACTTCAGAAACTTTTTCCCCCAGCAGAGTGCGGTCAGGCATTGGCGCGAACAGCCCGGGGCAGCAGCAAAGCCCTCGATCCCGCACGGGTGTGGGACACGGTTTGGCGGCAGGCTGGGCAGAGCGCTGGGGGGAAAAAGGGCCGAACTCGGTGATTTTGGGGGATTTTCCAACACATGGAGCCATTCTATGATGGACGGAGGGAGGGAGGGCGGGAGGGCGCGCGCGTGGCGGGAAAGGGCGCGCGCTGGCCCCGCCCCGCGGTGGGCGTGGCCTGGGCGGGTGCTGAGTCACGCCGGGCCAGCAGAGGCGCGCCGGGAAGTCCCGCCCCTCGCGGGGGCGCGGCCTGGCGCGCGCCCCTATAAAAGGCGCGTCGGCGGGCGGGCGGCCCTCACAGCGCGTCGGCGGCGGAGCGAAGCGGGTTCCTGCGTCAACAGTGCTTGGACGGAACCGGCCGCGCTCGGGCCCGCCGCGCCCCCCCATCACCACCGACAGCACATTCACCGCAAGACTCACCGGAGCAACCCAGCCATGGCAGCGCCCCCCTCTCAGGTGCGCCAGAACTACCACCAGGACTGCGAGGCCGCCGTCAACCGCCAGATCAACCTGGAGCTCTACGCGTCCTACGTGTACCTCAGCATGGTGAGAGCCGCGGGGGCAGTGGGCTCGGCGGGGTGAGGGAAGGGTCCTGCGCGGGATAAAGGGGCCGCAGAAGGGCCTGGCCCGGCGGGGGGTTCCTGGGTGCCGGGCGGTGCCTGCGGGCCCAGCTCCTCCTCCTCCTCTTTCTCCACCTCCTCCTCCCCCCTCCGCCTCCAGGCCCGTCTGCGCCGTCCCCTGGGTGTAGGTGAGGCCCTTTTATCTCGGCTGCTCCGCGGGCCCCGCGGCCCTTGCCCTTGGCGGCCCCGTTATCAGCCCAGCTCAGCGCCTCGCCGCCGCCTCTGCCCTTGGGGCCGGGCTGGGGAGCGGGAGGTGCCTCATGAGGCGCTTGGCACCTTTCCCGCAGTCGTGCTGGCCTCCCAGGCACGGGTTTTCCTCCAGGAATCGGTAGGAATCCGTGGTTTCGTTGGGCCCTCTGTTTGCATGTCTCCTTTGGCCCGAGGCGCACGTTTTAGCCATTCCGTGACCTCTGTGCAGCAATCCTGGTGCTTTGGGCGTGCAGGGACATTTAGGCTTTCTAGTGACACTGCGCTCTGTCGTGGCACTTCACACCTTTTTTCTATGCTAATTTGTTTCTGAGCCCTCTTTTGAGCCTGTTTTGGTGGGTGATAGTGGTGCACAAGCACCAGTCTCTTGCCTTGAACCTCCAGGCCGCTGGTTCAGTATGAGAGAATTCTGCAGTAGGTTGGTAAATAATTGGCAGTAGATACAGAACTTTCCATTGAATCCTACTAATGGCTCTGACCAAGAAATAAACAAGCTGTGTGATGGCTTCTAACTGCTGTTAGGTTTTTTTGCTTTCAAAAATGTATTTACTGTTGAATTTATATTTTAGTTCCGCTCACCTTTTGTATTTTAAATGTAATATTAATTTTTTCCCTAAAAATAGAAAGCATATTTCTTAATCTTGTCCCTGGAAAGTCTAGAGGGCTTTATTGCACAAGTACCTAAAAGTTCTTGGCTTACCCTTACCTGGTGTTGCAATGTGATCATTGTAAACAAGCTTGGGCAAACAAAGGGAAGATTTCTCCTTGAAAAAGGCTTTTCAAGGCTGCAGTTTAATGGTGCTCAGACCAGGTATTGGAGTGTCAGGGTGGGGTTTTTTTGTATCTTCAGAGCTGAGCCAAGGACACAAACACCATTTATTTGTGCCCTTGGTAGAGATACAGGTTAAAATTTAATACTAGCTGGAAAAATCGAACGGTACTAAGGGCAGAGTTGTTCCACACTGCCTTGCTGGCCTGGCCTTGGACTGCAGCCATCCTGAAGCAAGGTTTTTGAGCCTGTGAACACTTTATTTTTCAGTCCTACTATTTTGACCGGGATGATGTGGCCCTGAAAAACTTTGCCAAGTACTTCCTGCATCAGTCCCATGAGGAGCGGGAGCACGCTGAGAAGCTGATGAAGCTGCAGAACCAGAGGGGTGGGCGCATCTTCCTGCAGGACATCAAGGTCAGTAGTGGATTTGGGGACTGTCCCCATGCTGGAAGGGGATGAATAGCCCACCTCCTGTGGATTCTCTCCCAGAGGGAGCAGCAGCTGACACTGGAGAGGCACAGTAATGTGAGATGTGTAGTAATTTGATAATTGGTGCTGATGGACTAATAAAAAGTACTTCTAGTATAAGGAGAGGGCGCTTAGCCCCAGTTTGTTTGCTGTGTTATGAGGGCAGAACCAGAAGGCAGATGGTTCATCAGTTGTTAAATTTAACAGAGAAGTGCTCTGTTCTTATTAATTCTCTTTTTTGAGAATTCTCTTTTTTGAGAAGTGGGACTTTAAAGGTTCACTCAGTTCTGTTCTGAGGGTGCACTTCAAATTCTTGACTTTGCATAAATGCCTAAACTTGGCCTAAACAGGCCTTGAGAGTGGTCTAAAGACTCCACACCCTACTGGTCTGTGGGCTCTTACAGAAAACATGTCCTGTGCTTTCCCCTGCCAGAAGCCAGACCGTGATGACTGGGAGAATGGCCTGACTGCCATGGAGTGTGCCCTGCACCTGGAGAAAAACGTGAACCAATCACTGCTAGAACTGCACAAATTGGCAACCGAAAAGAACGACCCACACGTAAGTGGATGCTGAAAACCAATATGGCTGTCCAAGGATGTGTCCTAATTGTGTGGGTTTAGAGATCAGCTGTGTGTTCCTGGTGTGGTTAAAGTTAGAAAAAAATGAACCGGGGTGCAGCCCTTCCAAAGTCCTTTTTTAAAGAGCATTTTTAAGGTGGCATGGACCTGCTTTATTCCCTCTGAAGTATCTCTGAACAGTCTCTATGGAGACTGTTTCTGAGGGGGTTGAGTTCCATCTTTTTAAGGCTTTTTGTCACGAGGCTTTTTTGCCACAAAATTCTGGAGTTGCTTCAGAATATTAAAAGCCCCGATGTTTCAGAACAGTGTCTGAAAACATGGAATTCTACACAGATGAAAGGTTTTGGCAAGGCTGGTTTGAAGTTGCTTAATATCAAGAAGGGATTAGTACTTGTGAGAATCCAACCACTCTTAGGAGTTTCCTGCCTAAGTTAGAGGGACTTTTGAAAACAAACACAGAGGTATCAGTCCTCACTGCTGTGAGTGTGCTGTGTGGTCAGGGAGTCTAAATCTGTTCAGGAGCTTGGCTAATGCTTCCTGCAGTGAGGAAGAGGAGAGGCTTCCTGAGCTGCCTGGCTCTGCAGGGTTCTGGAGCAAGTGAACCCATGTAAGCCTGGTTCCCTTTGATCTTGTTGTGAAACAAAACTAGAGGCTGCTTTCCTCTCCTTTCCCTAGTGAGCCTTGGTAGGATTTCAGGCCTGAATTTAAACCTCTGGTCTCCCTTTCAGTTGTGTGACTTCATTGAGACCCATTACCTGGATGAGCAGGTGAAAGCCATCAAGGAGCTGGGTGACCATGTGACCAACCTGCGGAAGATGGGGGCCCCCAAATACGGCATGGCAGAGTATCTCTTCGACAAGCACACCCTCGGGGACTGTGACAATAACAGCTGAAGCCTTGCCAAGAGCCATGCTGTGGGTTTCACTGGGACTCCTACTTACTGTCCAGCCGTGCATGCAGCTTCAGCTATCTAGATAAACAGTTCCATACTCTGTACCAAATATCCCCCCTCTCTCTTTGTGTTTTATGTACTGCCCTCCAGCCAATAAAGTGACTTGGTTCCAGCTGGCTTTTCCTGTTTAGTTTGGAGGGAGAGCAAGCAGCTGTAGCAAAGGCAGTGGGAGGTCAACTTGTGACATTGGGGGATTTGCAGCTGCTGCTGAAGGCAGAAGTAGGAAAATCTCTGGTTTCTTTAAATTCCTTGCAGGGAACTAAAATGAGGAAATGAAACCAAGGTCCTGGGCTTGAGCCTCACTTTTATTTTCTGAGTGGTGTCTGCTGCCATCCAGCTTTCTCTGAGCACTGTCAGATCTGTGGCAGGGGGGATGTGGAACTTCATAAGGAAGTGATGTGCTGGGCAGATGCTGCAGCTGCCTGTGCTGGTCGGTAGGCCCTTACCCTGCCTTGTTCCAGTACTTTCTCAGTACTGGAAAACACCAGCCAGACAGGCCTGGAAGAAGCACTGTGGGTCTGCATCACACATGATGTGACTTGCTTCAGTCCCTTACTTTCCCTGGAGTATCTCTTTAGGAGTGCAAGTCCTGCCTGAGACTTGGAAGCTCAAGTCCTCATTCTTGCTGTGAGGAGGGAAGTGTCCACATTAACTGTGCTTCTGTTCAGGGCTACACCTGCCTGGTCAGGCTGGTACCTGCAATCCTTAGCACTGAAAGTCTTATTCTTTTGCTAGAGTGTTCTAAGGGTTTTTTAGTGCTTTTGTTCTCGTTGCAACATGAGTTGTGCCTGCTACTGTAGCTGAGGCCAGGAGCAGTATGTCCTAGTCCTGGTTTTAGCCCAGGCTGGGCTCCAGCTGCATGTCCAGCACTTCTGTTTGGGTGAGTGCCAGGAGTGAGGATAAGGCATGTGTCCCAAGGATCCATGGGGCCTCCTTTAGCTGTATTGATCCATCTGCTCCTCCCCTGGGCTTTCACTGGCCTCCAGGATCACCTCCATCAGCCCCACATAGTCACCCTCAGCTAGGGAGATGCCAGAGTCGTTGGGGGATGGACTCTCTGCTCTCCTGGGCTCTTTTGGAGCAGGGGGGTTAGTGCTTCCATTCCCAGTGTCTCTCATGTTCCTGGAAACCTCGGGGTGCTGGTCTGGAGCACTGGCTGCATCTTCCAAACTCAGGCTGCGAGCCTCAGGGCCCAGGTTGCCCTTGTGGGACCTCTCCAGCACTGGAGAGGTGACAGGAGTAAAGGAGAAGCAGAGGGAGGTGCTGCCTCCTGGGGTTTTGTTACTGGGGGTGTGAAAGGCACTGGAATGCTCTGAATTGGGAGTGGCCGAGGCTGTGCTCTCCAGGTTTAGCCAGGGTGGGTGAGAGGCTCTGGAACTCTTCAGACTCTTGAAGCTGCCTTGCTTCTCATGCTCAGGGGACTCTGCCAGGAAGGGGAATTTTGGGCTGTTGGATGCTGTGGACCGCGCTCCCGGGCTTCCCGTGGTGGCGGCTTCCCTGGAGCTGCTCTTTCCTTCTTCTACTGTCACAGCCATGGAGTCGGGACCTTTGCTCCTCTCTGTGGGCCAAACAAAGGTTTCCTTTGCAGCAGAGCCCAGGGAGCTCTGGCTCTTGTCCATGTCGCTGGCCCTGGAAGGGGAGGCGTTGACGATGACATCCCGAAGGGAAGTGGAGCACGCGGCGATGCTGGAGAGCGCCGGCGGCTTCTTGCGCCCTGGGCGTCGGGAAGGGAAAATCATGGGGATGGAGCTGATGGGTGTCTGTGGAGCGCTGTAGAAACCAGGCCTCTCGTAAAAGGGGGTGGACATGAAGGCATCAAACTCCCTCAGTTTTCCCTCTTCACTGTCCCACTGCTCCTGGGAGTCTCCCCTTGGCTGATTGATGCCACAAGGGCTTCCAGCCTTCCCCATGTCGTGGTAGGTGTAATGGGAGAAGGGTGACGTGGGATCTCCTCGCCGGCGCAGCAGGTTCATCCGGGAAGAGGACCTGGAGAAGCTTGGAGACTGGACACCCAGGAGGCGGCCCAGGTGTCCCAGCAAGGGAGTGGAGTGGTTGGCCTCTTCGTTCTCTTTAATCTGCTCCAGGGGCTGGAACTCCATCTCTTCCTTCTGCATGCTGGGAAAGGCAAAGTGAGCTGTTACACAACCACAGGGGGGGAGGATCTCCTGGAGAGGCTGGCAGCACTAGGAATGCTGCTGGCAGCACCGGGAATGCTGCTGCCAGTGGCAAGCCTCTCCCTGTATTGTTGTTAGATATTAGTCCCCCAAAAGAGGGATGCTCATTGCACAGGTGAGTGGAGGAAGGAGGTCAGAATTATCCTTTTCTATGGAGGATGCTGGCTGTTGTGGGTGAGCCTAAAAGCTCCTGAAGTGTTATATCCTGCACAAGACCTGATGCAGATGTTGTGACATTGTGTCCCTACACTCACCTGATGTCAAAAGTGGAGCCCAGGAAGGACGGGCGCTTGTACTCGGCGGTGGCTGCGGTGTAAGGAGGCTGGGGATCAGGCTCATTCCAGTACAGGTCCTTCTCCAGGATGGGTAAATCCTGGTGCATCTCATCCACTGCCATGAGGGACACCTGTGGGGGACAGCAGGAATGTCACACAGGGTGAGTATCTCTTGTGTGTCGGAATGCAGGGCTGGAGGAAGCAGTGCAGCACGGAAGCTGGGCAAGTGGCTGGGGTTGCTGTGGTTTCCTGTCACTTGGGTTGTTTCTCACACACAGATTTGATTACTGGAATGGAAATGATGTTGACGGAGGCAGGAAAGCAAGAGGCTCACTAGTACAGAAGGGCTGGAGGTGCAGAGTTAGTGCATGGCAGAAAGCAGAGGAGGCAGTTTTAGATGGACACAGCATGGGAAAGGCAAGGAGAGGCAGGAATGATGTGTCATTCAAAGGCAGCTGAGGCTGTGTGACCTGGATGCATTCCATGTGCCAGAGCATGGACTGAAGCTGCAGTTGGCCTCTGTGTACAAAGATATGCCAAAAGGCCCAAATTCCCTGGTGTGGATTCGGGGGATCTCTCCCATCACAGGCAGCGAGGTGGGGGGCAGAGGTGTCACAGGAGAATTTAGTCACTGCACGAGTAGGGCTGGCTAAACCCCCTGAGCAATCCTGCCTTGGTGTTCCTCTGTAGGTGAGGCTCAGCTGGAGGATCTTCCTCCCCTTTACCTGCAGGTTCCTGTCGATGAGCCAGTTGGTTTCAAAGTCATCATCATCTTCCCCAAAAGGGTTGATGAGTTGCTCGGCCACCTGCATGTGGAGAGCACACAGCAAAGGTTACCACTGTCATTCCTGCCCCTTTCCCTTCAGGGAGAAGTCAGGTGTGATGTCCCTTGAATTTCAAGCCATGTTTTTCCTCCCAAAAGGGGGTGGGTTAAAAGTGGAGGCATCCCAGGGGCTGTGAGACAATTGAATTCACAATAACTCCCCCCTGCTCACACAGCCCTCTGCAACTGCAGCCTCTTTTCCCCAAACTAGCCAGGACCAAAGCTTAGGAAAGGTGCAGCTGGTGTCCAGAATGAGACACTTGGAAAATTATAAAGTCCTGGCACATCCCTGAGCCCCTCTTGGCTTCCCATTGTTGCCCATAGATCAAAGAACACAGCTGGGTTCCTAGCAAGCTCACACTGGGAAAAACCCTTGGCTGGGCCAGATTCCAGCTCCAGCCATGTTTTTTGGACTTACCTTTAACCAGCCAGCATAGAAGAAGAATTGCAAAAACGTAAAGACAGGCACAAAGAGATCCAGCTCATGGCCAGGATATGCTTTCTCTGGATCCAGGAATTGCCTCCCAATCAGACAGGCCAGGAAGAAGCTGTAAACAGCCACGGTCACCACCTGGGAAGGATGCCAAGGGACACACGAGCGCAGCGTCAGTTCCCAGCATCTCACTTCAGTTCCACCCCACACAGCTCCAAAGGCAGGCTCTGTAGCCTCTGTTAAATCTTGGATTCAGTTGTGACAGGCTTTATGCAAGAGGTTGCACTTCCCTGCAGAAAGCTACAGATACTCCCTTTTCCCTTCAGCTTTTACGTACGCTGGGTGCTATTTCATGCCTTCCCTGGAATGACATCTGTGCAGGTGTCACAGGCCAGTGGCAGCAACAAGCACGTGACATCCTGGATGGACTGGAACCTGTTTCATGGCTCAGTCCATGCTGGCAGGCTGCTTCCAAGTCCGGGAAGGAAACCCTGGCATTGCTATTTCTTCCTTCCTGTTCCTCATGCTGAGCTTTTTTTAATATTTGCCTGCTTGGATTTCAGGCTGTGCTGAGCTTTGTGCTTTTCCCTGTCACCACAAGACTGGAAACTTCCCCTTTTCAAGTTAAAAGCAACCAAGACTCTCATATGTTCCCTTGATACAAACAAGGGGATTCAAAACAGGAATACACTTTCCCAAGGTGTTCTCTGGTAACCTTCAGTGCTGCCCAGAGCAGCAGCAGTTCCTGTTTCACGGTGAAGGACATCCATGTTATCTGAGCAGCTGGATTGTAGGAGACAAAGGAGCAAGGTGGTGCCAAAGTGTCTGCCTGGGCTGTTAAACAACTGAGTACCTGCCAGCCACAGCCTTCCCAGGACCTTGCCTGGGATGTGATCCCTGCAAGGCAGTGCTGGGAGTGGGTCTGTGTGGATTTGTTACCCCTAGAGAGGTGGATGTGTCTGAGTTAGGGAAAGGAGGCTGGGCTGGGCATGTGCTAAGCTACCTATGGAAGGGAGATGATGTGTGCAAGTGGGAATGAGCCCAGGATTCAAGAGTATCCTTCATTTTCCACGGGTGAGTCAGGTATGGAGCACTTCTACAAAGATGGGCTGAGAGAGCTAGGGTTGTTCATCCTGGAATTGAGAAAGTTTTAGGGGGGGAACTGTGGCCTTCCAGTACCTGCAGGGAGCTTAAGGAAAGGAGGGAGAGGGACTTTTTGCACAGGCACAAGAGACAATGGTTTTAAACTGATAAAGGGCAGGTTTAGATTAGATATGAGGAAGGAATTCTTTACTAAGAGGGTGTGAGGCCCTGGCATAGGTTTCCCAGAGAAGCTGTGGCTGCTCCATCCCTGGAAGTGTCCAAGGCCAGGTTGGACAGGGCTTGGAGCAGCCTGGGATAGTGGAAGGTGTCCCTGCCTATGACAGGGGGTGGAACTGGATGAGCTTTAAGGTCCCTTCCAACCCAAGGAAGGTGTGCTTGTAAATGGGGAAGTGCACAGGCAGTGGTGGAGCAATAGGAGTGGGGATTCCCTTCTCACCTGGGTATAGACCAGGGGGATGCTGATCCAGTCATATCCGTAGAGTCTCCCACACTGGCTGCGCAAGGTGTTGAGCTCCTGCAGCAGGGAAAAGGAATGGCCTGTCAGGATAACTCCCCACCCCCTTGCTGGGGATGCAGAGCCTCTCTGACACCACTGTCCTTCATTGCTCCAGCCCTTTCCCTTCTGCTGATACTTCCTCTGGAGAGGGGGCTCAGTCTCAGCCTTGGAGGAATTCCCTGCTCCCTGCATGTCTCCCCTGAGCCCAAGATCCCTTCCTAGCTCACTGCACAGCAGTTTTCCCCTAACAAAATGAGCAGCCAATAGGTGAGGCAAAGAATGCCCTCAGGAGCACCCATTTCTCTCTCCTGTCTATAGATAAATACCCCAGAGGGAGATTTCTCTCTCTCTGGGCAGATGAATCCCCCTTCAGGCCACAGAAACCACGTGACTTTCTCTGTAATGAATACCAAGAAGGATGAGCTGCTCCAGAGTCTTTTTCTGTGCAGCTGGGCAGGGATTGTTGCCAGGTCTTGCCTGTGGAGCATGGCCTGTTGCCCAAAACTATCCAAGAGTTTTTAACAGCAGTGTTTTCTACAGAACCTCAGTTGTTGAGGATGTTTATGACTTCTCCTAGCCTCTTGCAGATACATGCTTCCTTCTGGCTTTCCTTCTGGATCCTAGAAACCTCCACTGGCATTGGCTGCCCTGGAGTGTGTCAAGGACCTGCAACACAGGTGTCTCCCATTCCCCAGGATCTCAAACAGTTGCCTGTCACCTCTGTCACTCACATTCAGGATGCCTTGGAGCAGCACGCTGTCCCGGATCCTCCCGTCATTCCTCGCCTTCACAGCCAGGTTAGAGAACCACACGCAGGGGATCCAAAACTTGTTGTGGGGGGAATTCAAGCTTTCAAACTTCTTGTGCTCTTCTGGTGTCATGAGGCCTGGGTAGGGAAGAGCAGATGGGAGAGGGATGGACATAGAGGGCAGAAAGGAACTGATCTGAAATGAGAATATCTGAATTTCAGGTGGGTGCCTTAGCTCTCCTCGAAATTTACAGGAAAGACTCAGAGCTTTGGGAGACACACAGAAGGACAAGTCTCCTTGTTAAAACATTGAGTCATAAAGGCAGGATATTGGGATTTCACTTTGGATGTCTGCAGCACATCAGATCCGAGTCAGCAGGGAGATAAAGCACTGCTGATGTGTTCATAAACACTTGTTGAGAATGGGATAATTTGTGTCTCTGAAGTGCCTTTTCTTTTTAGGAAGCCAATGCTGTCACATCTCTATGGATTGCCAAGGGAACCCAGCTGATATGGGCAGACTGGGAACTGCTGCACCTTGAGAAGCACCTTCCAAGGAGATTCAGGGAGCCCAACAGTTAAGCTCGGAGACCTGGGACTCAAATTCCCACCTGCCCTGAGGTAGCAGCACTACCCCATTTCCACAGAGCCTTTCCCAAGGCTGTCTGCCCCTAGAGGAGCAGCAAGGAGCAGGACTGACCTGCCCTCACGACGTGCTCCATGCTGGGGAAGCGCTTGTAGACAGCGGTGCTGACAGAGCGCAGGATCAGCACGCTGACCAGGTTGCTGTAGCGCATTAGGGTGCGGCGCAGGAGCCTCCCGTACTCGTCCTCCCCATCCACGTTGCAGGACACCAGGTTCATGATCCTGTCTGGCCACGGGATGCTCTCATACTGGGCCCACCAGCGGGACACCACCAGGGCCACGTAAAAACCTAGAGGGGAGCTGAGAGAGTCAGGCATCCAAAAAGAGCTTCCTCCTCCCATTCCATCTCCCCCCTTTCTCTTCTGCTCATACAGGGGTGGGTGCAGGAATGTCTGGAGGGGAATTCAGTCCTCCATGCTAAAAAGAGTTTGGATTTCATAATTTGCTTCATAGAATCACTAAATAGTTCAGGTTGGAAAGGACCTTAAAGATCAACTTGTTCCAACCCCCTGCCATGGACAGGGACACATTCCACTAGCCTGGTTGTTCAGAGCTCCATCCAGCCTGGCCTTGAAAACTTTCAGGGATGGAGGCAGCCACAAGTTTCCCTGGGTGTATTTGGTGCCACCTGGAGCTGACAGAACCCAGAGCATGCACTGCCAGCCATGTGCTGGGGTATATGAAATGATGTGCTGGGGGATATTCCATCTGAGGAGTTTTACAAAGGAAGAGGGAAGGATCTGCTCAGTAAATCCCACCTGCCTGCAGAGCTCTACCAAACCAGGGAGAAGAAATGCTGTCCCATTCCCCTCCTTGTTGGATCCCAGACAGCTCCTTACCCAGCACGAAGGACACAGGGATTAGCTCAGCGTAGCTGTTGCAGTACAGCGCCAGCTTCTCGAACATCAGCCTTTGGCTCTCACTCAGGATCAGCCTAAAAGGGCAAACAGAAGCAGTTCTCCCTCTCCCTTCTCCTCTCCCCTTCCCTCCTGTGAACAGAGTCTGGTGAGTGCCTGTCCAGCAGGATCTCTGCCCCAGTCTCATGTTTCTCCCTTGTCCTGCTCCAGGCCAGGCTGTGCTGCTGTCAGGCTGAGAAGGTGCTCACCTGTAGACAAGACTGATGGTGAAGTAGAGCGAGATGAAGATCAGGAACTCGGAATAGAGCAGTTTGTAGATGCTGCCTTTCCATTGGAGCAGGAGCTGGGAGAAGGTGCCCAGGCGGGCATCAGCCACGCGGTTGGTGTAGGTCACTGTCATCACAGCTCCTGTGCAGGCACACAACAAGCAGGGCTCAGAGCTTGAGCAGGAGGAGGATACAGGGACATCCCAAGTGTCCCACCAAGCAAGATGGAAAGGAAGGAGAAAACAGAATGAGCTGAGATCAAAAGCCAGGTAAGATGAAGGCAGTGGCACAGAGAACCAGGAGGAAATCTATGGCAGGCAGTTAATTTGAGTTTCAAATTTTTTCCCTGTCCTTGAGCTACACCAGAACTGGTTACAGTGATAAAGGATGTATTTTCTGGTGAATCCTTTTGTTTTTAGTGTTTGATTGTTAGCATTCAAGTAGGACTGGCTGGTTGGAGAGGACAGAGCCCATGTGCTGCCCCCTTCTACAGAACACTTGTGTAAGATTAATCTCAGGGTCACAAACTCTGCAGTTTATGCTTATCCCAGTAATTTTCTTAATACAGTTTTTGTTCCAAATATGTAAATCTACTTGTTGGGAAGCATCTTCCTGGAATACTGCCGGAAAAAAAAAACCCAACCTAAGAAAAGGAAAAACCCCAGAAAGATTTTTTGGGACAGGTCCAGGTGAAGGCATCCCAACAAGCAGAGCTGTCTGGACTCTGCTGATCCTAGTCCTGCAGGCAGAGCAGCCTTCCCTGTTGGAGATCTGCAGGATGGAGTTTGGCCAGGCTCACAGGGCCCAGATTCCAGCAGCTCCACCTCCCTTCTCCTTCAACCATATGCTGCACAATAAATTACAGTGGATGAAAAAAAGGCATCCAGGCTCCTGAAATGCTCCCCAGACATGCAGCATCCCCACTGCACTTCTAGTCTAACTTGCATAAATAATTCCTTATAATCAATTAATAATCTGACTCATATTTGTATAAAGCTGAATTTGTGAAAAAAAAAAAACAACCCTACAAACAACAAGACACCAGTATTATCCATTCCAGGCAGACTGGTGAATGATTCCTTGGGTTAGAAATAATTATCCAAGGTGAAACTATTGGTATTTCTAAATCCTAACATGTCACCAGGCATTGCTATTTAACAGAGGTAATAATGTTAATGATTATGGGGCTCTCCTCTGAATGTTGGGGGTGAAGAAGCACTTCAAGGGACAGTTCACGCCCTGCAGCAGCTGAAGGCAGATAAGTTTGGGCCCATGTTTCTCATTTAAGCATCCTGGTGAGATACCTACACTTTGGTGGAGACAACTCAGGTCCCAGTGAGCTGCTGCTGTGAAGAAAACCAGCAAAGTCTGGATTTCTGGCTATTTCAACCAAGCAGCATCTTTGTCCTGGGTTTGGCTTTTGGTGCTGCCCCTCCTTTGGGACCTGTCATAACTCAGGTCCCTGAGTCCCCTCTTTAGGGTGATACAGAGGAGCAGAGCTGTCCCTGTCCCCAGCTGCAGAAATGCCCATTTCACTAAATCCTCGTGTCCATTCCATATAGATTTCTGGGCACAGCACTTGTAACAGTAGGTTTTAACTGCCCCAGAGGCTGCACACATGGGCTGCCCAGAAGAGAAGAGCATGCCCAAAACCCCTATATTTTTGGGGCCTCTTACACGAAGCTGCCTCTTTTCTCTGGGCATTGGGGCTCGAAAGCGCTCAGGGAGATTCTTCGTTGCGTAATTCAAATACAGATTCACTTTTTTACCAAAGAAGGAAAACTCCAGCTCTTGTCCATGTACATAATGGATGTCTCCCACCTCTACTCTGTTCTTCTCCCATATGGAATATGGGGCTTTTCCCAGTGCTTTTCCCTCCAGCCCTGAATGATTAAGGCACCTCCCTGCCCACCTGCCAGCCTGTGCTGGGCTGCCCTGGGATGTCACTGGGCAGCTGGCATGTTCCATTTGGGGCTGAGGTCTGTGGAGGGAGGTGACTCACTGGCACACTGGAGTCGGGATGGGCAGGAAGAGCCCACCCAGGGAGCTGCTGCCTGCCACTGCCTGCATTCATGCCCCTGCTCATCCCTCTGGATTAACCATTACACCTGGAAGTCAACTGACCTGGAATGCAGTTGTGAGACCCCACAGCAAGCAAGATTCAGGGACATCAGGTGCATCACCCACTGCAAACAGATCCAAGCAGTCTAAGCAGGTATCACAAAGACAACAAGCAGACAGAGCAGAGGGATGGAGCCAGAGGACACAGATAGGCAGGAAGATGCATCTTGGAAGGAGAGAGTGATCCCCCTGCTGCTGTTAGGAGGACCAGATACTCACAGTCATGAGCTCCTGAGCCGCGCTGGAGGCTGGGGAGGTTTGGTCCCGCACGTGTCCCCGCTGGGTCCTTTGTGGCCCGGGCCACCGCCCGCCTCCTCGTGCCCCCTTGGCTCATGGGGGGATTGGACCTGCCCCACACGGTGTGCTAAGGAGCCTGAGACCCACTTGGGAGCTGCAGCCGGTCACTTGATGCCATAATCCCTCCTCATTACAAAAGAGACTCTGTTGTCCTTTGCCCTGTTCCCTCCTAATCTTCTGAGTAAGCCCTGCGTGTTTATAGAGGCGGCCGGAGGAGGGGGAGGCAGGGCTGGCTGCTCTGCTGCTGCTAACTCCTGGCACAGCCATGGTGGCTGCCAGAAGAGAGGCATTTTTCCTCTAATTCTTTCCTGTTTGGTCCCTCTCTCCGTGTCACAATCTTACAGGAACCCCAGGAGATTATGCAGGGCTGGAATTTTCCACCAAGGCTGTAAAGCGCGGCATGCTCAGGGGCTGCCATCTCTTCCCTAGGTCAGTCAAACACCTGGTATGTGCTCTGCCTGGCTCTCACATGATGTTCCCCTGTCATCCCTCACTGTCCCTGGATGAGTTTGCCACCTCTTCCAGCTGTGGTTTGGATGCTGGGGACTTCCACTCTGCCACTGGCTCTCTGAGACTTTTTCTATGTGTTCACTTTCTTTTCCTCTTGTTTCTCCAGCAGTGCTTGAGAGCTGTCACTGTGCTTCCTTGCAGGACATCCTGAGAAACATTGATCCTTGCCTTGTCCTCAAACTTCCACCAAGCCAGAGAACTCCTTCCCTCTGTTTTTCCAGGGTCCTTAGTCCCTTTTTTGCTCCCAAGTCATCCCTCCCAGTTGTGACCATCCTTCCCTTCCACCACCTCCTCAATGCATCCTGTCAATTCTTTAGGACATTCCCCTTCCACGAGGCTCTGAATTAAAACCTTTCCTTACTGAATTGATGTTCCATCATTTAGGCACCTGTGGGACACTGTGGAGAAGGGAGCACAGGTCTGCTCCCTGCAGGTAAGAGCAGCTGGAGATCCAGGCTCCTGTAATAACCAACTTTCCCTTGTGCTTTTGTCTTTGACACTTACTTAACATCAGCAGTTGGGATCCATTTGTCCTAGCTGTAGTTTTCTCCTTCCTGTGGCTGATCCTTGACAAGTGGAGTGGGTTGTTTCACTGCTCCTCTGGGGCAGGTGCTGCCTGGCATCTGTCTAATGTGGGATTTCTGGTGCAGTCCTGGGAACTGTTGCCAGTGGCAGGAAGATCAGTTTAAAACATGGGATTCAGTGCTCTGTGAAAGGGGGTGAGAGCAGGGGAACCCTCCCTGAAGGGAATGTGGTCCACATCCAGGGAAGGAATTGGTGGATGGGCAGGCTGAGAGAGATCTTGAGGGTCTCGGATGGGCAGGCTGAGAGAGATCTTGAGGGTCTCGGATGGGCAGGCTGAGAGAGATCTTGAGGGTCTCAGTGCCTGAACTGTCATCCCCACACATAGCAGGGAGACAAAAAGTCATCAGGTGAGACTGGAGTGGTTGGAGTGCCCCTGGGGACATGGAACAACCCCCTGAGTGTCCTGCTGTTTGTGGAGGGATATGCTGGCATCTGGGGGCCTCTACTGTCCTCCTCTGAGAGCAGCTCCATTGGCAGCTCATATGCTCCACAGCTGCCTTTGGGAGAGCAGGAAATATGTGTGGAATTTAATATTAAAGTAAATAACTGAGGGGCTACCAGCGTGGCAGCACTGCTTGGATCCCTTTCCACATCCCCTTGGTCTCAGACCTGGAGGAAGAGGATGGTCTGAAAGCCTGCTTTGCTCAGAAGCAGAGCAGGCAGCAAAGAGGTGCTGGCATCCATCCTCAGCCTCCCAGCCCTGGAATCATCCTCATTTTCTCCATGCTAAAGATGCAGAGATTTAATTGCTGTACTGGGAGTTGAATCCCTGCTTTGGGAATGCCAAAGGGCCACGCTCAATGCTGAGGCAGCAGCGGCTGGCTGGGAAAGGCACAGTGCCCTCCTTGCTGTCTCCCAGAGAATAGTAAGTGTTTTCTGGGACAGTGGGTCCCAAAGCTTGATGAAATCCCCTCCCCTTCTCCAGTTTCAGTGCTGGGATAGACACAGAGGCAGCTGGCATCCAGGGCGTCTCTCAAAATTACTTTCTTCCCTGGAATCTGATGTAATTTAAAAGAAAAATAAACTGGGAAGTGTCTGGGGAGATGCTGTTTTTCATGGACAGGATTTACTCAAGGATTTGAGCTGGCCAGGAACGTTTGAAGAGGATGCAGTGACCCTGCAGTGCTTTTGTGAGGACCCCCATGCTTGTCCCCCTTATGCTGCAAAATTCCTCACTAATTCTGTGCCATCCTGGGCGGCCTTGGGAGCTGGGGGTGCCTGTCCCTGTGCCAAGCTCCATCTGACCCCTTGCATTTTGCTTTTAGAGGCTTGGAGGGTGACAAATCTCTCCCTTTTCCTCTGATTTTCAGTGTGTGCAACATGAAAATGAGGGAAGGCTCCTTAGCGAGATTCCCCTTCTTTTGCCTCAGGAATTGTGGTAGGGATTAGGTGCCAAAGGGAGGATCAAAAGTGTTGGTGTTGGAAATCAGAGATCCCAGAGGAGCCTTGCTGCACCCTTTGCAGCCAGCTGAGCAAATATGTGACACAGCCAAGGAGCCAGCCAGGAGGGGGTGGATGGAGCCTGGAGTTTTAGGCCATTTGTTTTCACTCTGCTTTCCGTGGCAATAACATCCGGTTTGGGTTTGCTGGGTAAGGGGCATCAGCAGGTCAGATCCTGCTTTCCAAGATCCGAGACAATCCCTGTTCTTCCTTCCTCTCCCAGCCTCCATCTGGCTTTCTTTTTTCTTCTTCTGTTTCTTTTTCCTTTTGTCTTTTTCCTCTCGTCTTGTCTCCTTTCCCCCTTTCCTTTCCCCCTTTCCTTTCCCCCTTTCCAGCTCCTCTTCAGGGAAGAAGAGGGGAGCACATGCCACTCTCCCCCTTGTGACAAGTTATTTTTTCAAGTGGCTGGGATTCAGCATCTCCAGCACATCCCCCTTAAAGCTTCCTGTCAGCACTATCACTTCTTATCCTTCCTGCCTTTGTTGGCTCCTCGAAGCACTTCCACCTTTCTAATTCGAGGATCCTCTGTTGCTGCCAGCCAAGCCTTGGGAGTTAATAATTACAAAGACTAATCACTTCTGGTACTGCCTTGCAGAGCTGAAGATCTTTCCCCTCCTCCCAAAAGCTCCCTGAAGATAGCAAAGGTTGCAGCCAGTGACACAAACATCCCTGTGGATCCTGGCCATGAGGCAGGGCAGGGCTGGAGGTGACACAGACACCCAGGAGATGCTGGGACAGAGAATTGCTCCCTGTGTGGTATCCACAGCAAAATCCTGCAGTGGACACAAGGATCGCCATGTCTGACTCTCCTGCCTCTGGCATTGGGTCTGTCCATGAGGCAGAGGATGGACAAGCAGAGAGCAGGGCAGGAGCTGCCCCTGTGTGCAAGGGCTCCAAGGGGATACAGCTGCCTGGAGAGAAGCCCGGGGCAATGGCAAGGTAGGATGTGATGGGAAACGTCCTCTGAGGGTGGCCTGCGAGGGCAGGGGCAACTTTTGGTTCAATGGAGACACTGTCACCAAAATTCCAGTGCTGCCAGTCCAGAGGTGGCGATGGGATTTGCTGTGGGACTGGGATAACAGTGGAGTGGTTTGCCTGCTTGGTTCCCAGCCCAGTGCTCTCCTTAAATGCTGAGTTTAAAACACTTGAAATCAGCAGCCTTTCTCACCCCAGCCAGATTTCCCCCATCCTTCCACCTTCCTGTGTATTATCCCTTGTTTACACCCCAGGTTTCCCCTCTATAGGGTTTGTGCGGCATGGTTTTAGTACCAGGGGGATGGAGATACAGGGAAGCAGAGATCCAGCTGCAGCGCATGGATGAGCCCATGCTGGAGCAGGGATGCCCGGCGGAGGCTGTGACCCCACAGGGAGCCTGTGCTGGAGCAGGGTCCTGGCAGGACATGTGGAGAGAGGAGTCGGCGCTGGATCTGCCTGTTCCTGAAGGATTAACCCCATGGAAGGAGCCGAGGCTGGAGCTGCCTGTTGCTGAAGGACTGACCCCTGGAAGGGACCCACCGGGGGCAGTTCATGAAGAACTCGCTGCAGAAGTTCATGGAGGGCTTCTCCCGTGGGAGGAACCCCACGCTGGAGCAGGGGCGGAGTGAGGCATCCTCCTCTTGAGGAAGAAGGAGCAGCAGAGCCAGCAGCCCCATTCCCCATCCCGCTGTCGGCAAGGAGGCGGAGGAAGCCAGGCGCGATTCCGAGCGGGGCACGAAGAGCGGAGCGCAGGGACTGTTGTTGGACACTTCCTTCTAACTCCTCATCGTCCCGCGGTGAGTTGATGGGTGACAAACCACGCTAATTCCCGACTCCAGCCCGTTTCGCCCGTTCCGCCGTTCGCCCAGCGACCCCTCCGCGGCCCCGGCGGCTCAGGGCGCAGTCGCGCCGGCATCACGTGGGCGGCGGGGCCGCGGCGGCTCGGGATCGCTCGGGACCGGCTCGGGATTGCTCGGGACCGGCTCGGGATCGGCTTGGGATCACTCGGGATCGGCTCGGGACCGGCTCGGGATCACTCGGGACCGGCTCGGGATCGCCCGGGATCGGCTCGGGACCGGCTCGGGACCGGCTCGGGATCACTCGGGACCGGCTCGGGATCGCCCGGGATCGGCTCGGGACCGGCTCGGGACCGGCTCGGGATCGGCTCGGGACCGGCTCGGGACCGGCTCGGGATCGCTCGGGACCGGCTCGGGGCCGGCTCGGGATCGGCTCGGGATCGGCTCGGGATCCCGTGGGAACGGATCTGGGTCTTGCTCCTCCGGACACGGCTCCGGCTGCGGCTCCGCTTCTGAGCCCTTCGGGCACGGCTCCGGCTGCGCCTCTGGTTCTGATCCCTCCGGCCACGGCTGCGGCTCCTCCGGGCATAGCTCCCGCTCCGCCTGCGGCTTCTCCGGGCGCGTCTCCGCCTCTCTCCCCGGCTTCTACCCCGGGCACGGCTCCGGCTTGTCTCCCCGGCACGGCTCCGGCTTGTCCCCCCGGCACGGCTCCCGCTCCCGCTCCCGGTGCGGCTGTCCCGGGCATGGGGGCGGCGGCGGGCGCGCCTCCGCCGTGAGCAGCAGCAGCAGCAGCAGCAGCGGGACCCAGCGATGTTGCGGGGGTAGGTGGTGGCAGGGTCTGGACGGGGAAGGAGTGGCGACAGTGCCGGGGCTCCGTGTCTCCGTAGAATCCTGGGATGGTTTGGGTTGGAAGGGGTCTTAGAGCAGGGACACCTTCCACCAGACCAAGTTGCTCTAAGCCTCGTCCAGCTTAGACGAGGCTAAGCTTCCAGGAATGGGGCAGGCACAGCTTCTCTGAGAAATCCACTCCACCACCCTCCCTGGGAAGAAGTTGTGTGGCAGCCAGGGAAGGAGATGGAATAAGGAGACCGCAGCATCCCCAGGCACAGGACACGGCGTTTCACTGCTGGGGCAAAGACAAGAAACACCACTTGTGTGTTCTGCTATAATATAACATAACAGTGTAACAAACCACCATCAGATGCTTTCCCGAAGCTTTTGAGGGATGATGGGGTAGTGAGCAGCTCTGTGCTGATGCTGGCCCTTGGGGATGGAAAAGTCAGGCTCTGCTCCCAAACCCGCTGGTAAGAGTTTAACCTGGAGAGAGCCAGAGGCTGCTCGCACGGGAAATAACCCTGTCGGATCAGCACTGCAGGAAACATGTGGGGCCCGCTGGAAAAAGTGCAGATCCTGCACATTTTTTTTGCTTTTTCCACAGAAACCAACTTTAGAAGGTTGTGGGGTGTTGGGTTTTTTTGTGGGTTTGGTTTTTTTTTTGTGTAGGTTTGCATTTCTTGTGTCATTGCGTGACTTTGAGGATGTGATCCATTTTTCCTGGAAAGACAGCTACCAGTCAGCAAGAGAGAGGGAGTGTTTGTGGGGTTTCCTTGCTCTCTGGGGTTGGATTTCAGAGCCCCACCTGGACACTGAGCAGAATCCAGCATAGCCAAGGCTTCCATGGGGATTGTGTTTGCGTGGCGTGAAGAATGAGTTATTCCATCATAGATGATTTTCCAGGATATGTTTTTGGCATTACAGGGCGTGGGTGGGACTGTTTAATTCCTTCATATCCTCCAGTTTTCTTCCTTAGTGTGTGGAAATATGCTGAAATATCTGTCTCCCAAGGCAACTTTCATCTGAGAATTTGGGAGTAATGAAATAACTTTCTTTTTTTTTTTTCCTGTGGGTTAGATTGGGTGCGTTAGTATCAGTAGTTTGGCGAAATGTCCCTTTTCCCTTCTGCTTGTTTTATTTATTTTTTTTATCCTCTGAATTCCTTGCTCCTTTCTGGTGTGATTTCTTCCAAGGGTTCAGAGAGTTCTCCACGTGTGGTGGTGGGCGAGGAGCAGTGGTGAGGAGGAGTGTGGGAGGAGGTGTGTGAAGAGAAGGGCTCAGCTGAGGCTTGTGAGCCACAGATAAGCAGCAGCAGGTTAGTCTGCAGGGCAGTGGCTGTGTCTGGGCAGGATAGAAAATTTCCATGGGGGGAAGGCTTGGACACACTCCCCCTGCCTTCAAATGGAGGGTGATTCCATGAGGAGAGTTCAGTGAGGAAGAGGGGAAATGCAGTGACAGCAGTGCCCTCCCTGCATGCAGGCACTCAAATGATGTTTTCCTCCACTAAAACCTCGCCAGCATCTGTGTTAATATGAGAGTTGACAAAGCCCTGTTGAGCACTGGTGACTCTTCTGGTTTCTTCTTTCTAGGATACCTGTGCTTGCTGGCCACTGAGACTGAAAAATAGGGCTTTGCCCCAGCTCAGGGAAAATGCACTGGTTTAGACAGCTCTGTGGAGGATTTTGGTGGGAAATAGGTGGGAAAATAAGTTAAAATAGGTTCAAAATAGATCATTTCCCTCTGAAGCAGATGCAGAGGGGGGGTAGAGGAAGGCTGGGTTGCCAGCAGAGGGGATTGGGGTCTGAATATTAGGAATGCAAAAGCTGTATTCCTTTTTTTTTTTGCTGCTTCAGTAGGGAAGTCTGACCTTAGGTTTACTGGGAATCTTAAAAGGGAATAGTGGAATCTTGGAAAGCCATCTCCAGGGTGTTTCTCTTGGACAGCAGGTGAGAATGGGATCCCTGGAGGAGCTTTCAGGGATCCCATTAGTTCTCCTGCCTTATCCTGAGTTTAGTGAGGACACCATGCCAAAAGGGTGAAGCATGTCCATAGGGATGCAGGGCAAAGGACCTGGTGCAGCTGTTGCTGCCCAAATTCTGCCCCATCACCCTCCCTGCCTCATTCCCATTGCCTGTGCCTGGATGTGTAGTGAGTGTTGGAGGAAGGCTCTGGATCACCCCCACGTTCATTTTCCCTGTGCTGTTACCCCCCAGCCAGGTCAGTTTGGAGGAAGAGAGCCAGAATCCACCCGCTGTGGGACACTGGAAGCCCCTGATGCCATCCAAAGGCGACAAGGAGGAGCCAGAGAGTGGATGCCAGGATGCTGGAGGTGTGGATGAGCCCCAGTCCACGGAGCAGCTCAACGTGTCCCGGCTGCGCAGCTCCTCGGTGGAGATCCGGGAAAAGGGCTCTGAGTTCCTGAGAGATGAGCTGCACAAAGCACAGAAGGTAAAGCCCAGAGGTTGTGGGAGCTCCTGGGAAGGGTGGCAGGGATTGGAGCAGGGGGGTGGTTTCCCAGACCTAGGGGGTGGTCTGGGAGTCTGGAGGAGGCACAAGAGGAAAGAGACTGAGCTGAGGTTCTTTGGAGCAGGACAGCAGATGCTGGATGTGCCAACATCCAAATTAGTCCTGGAAACCTGCTGCAAGGAAGCAGCTTGAGGCAGTGCCTCCTTGCTAATGCCAAATGAGCAATTCCAGCCTGAAAATCCTGCTGCACTTTAGGGAGTGATGCCTTTGGCAATGTGGAGTGTGGTGCTGGGTTTAGTGACAGGAATTTTGGGTCGGGGGTCTGTGTCGTGGTGGGGAGGAAGGGCTGGGGGTGACAGGCTGGGGCAGGGCATCAACACTCCTGTCTCCATTTCCTCAACAGGAGCTGAAGCTCAAGGACAAAGAATGTGAGAGATTGTCAAAAGTCAGGGAACAACTGGAGCAGGAGCTGGAGGAGTTAACAGCCAGCCTGTTTGAGGTACCACCCTCTTCCTTTTCCCATCATTTCTTAAGCTAAGCTTACATCCAGCTCCTTTAAGACAGGCTTTCTCTGGACTTCCAGCCACCTCCTCCCACAATTTCCTCCTCTCCCCTGTTGTTCTTTCCCACTTGGAGAAGCAGAGCTGGGCAGTGCTGCAGGCAGAGCCTCGGAGCAGGTTCCTGGGGAGCCTTTACCTGGATTTCTTTTCCCTTCTAGCAGCTGTGGGGTGGCATAAAGAGCACAATAGTTACAGTGGCAAAGTGTGGGAATGCCTGGAGCTGGAGCCAAGCACAGCTCCCTGTCCCTCTCCATGCCTGCTCTGTAGTCTGGGCAGCTGCTGTGTAATAGAGATGATTCCCCAGCTCATCCCAGCCCTTGCTAGGGGTGGGAACATGCTGGATGTCCTCATCCACTCTGCTCCAGTGAGTGTCCAGAAAGCCTGTTGGTTGTTGGCTTGGTTTTGTTTTTTTGTAATGTGATTCTTGCCAAGCTGTATCCTGGCAAAATCCCATTTAACAGCAGCTCTGATGTCTGGATCTGTCTGGGTAGTGAGGAAAGCCAGAGCCCATCTGTACCTTTGAAACACAGGGCTGTGAGAGCCAAGGGAGCATCCCCCTCCCGAAATTTGGGCTGCCTGAGCACAGGGTGATCTTGGAGATAATGTAGCCAAGGGCTGTCCCCTTTCTTTGGTGGCCTTGGTCAAGCACTGCTTCCAGACAGCGCTGCAGGGAGGCCCCAGCTGGGACTCATCCTGCTCCCCTCTTCCTGTGGGAGAAGCTGTTAAGCCAGTTTCCACCATTTGGGCCCCACCTGAGCTCCAGCTCCTGCTGTGTCACAGCCATGCCTGGAGCAGTGGGGACCAGCTGCTTGGGAAGGGAAGTGGGAGCAAAGTGCAGTAACAAGGCAGGCAGGAGCAGTGCCCTCACCAAGATGTGGAGCAGTGAGTCTGGATCAGGATCAGAGCCACACACAGCATCCAGGGTCAGGAATCAGTGCAGGGATCACCCAGCAGGGCTGCAGGAAGCCAGGCTGAGGTGGGGTCAGAGTCACAGAGGTGTTGGAATAGGGGCACACACAGCTGGGGTGTGGTGCAGGTGGGTTCCAGTGTTAAAGCAATTCCCAAGGGCAAGCAAGGGCAGGTCCTTGCTTCTGGCATTCTTCTCAGCAGCCTGTATCAGTGAGAGATGACCTTGGCCAGCTAAACTCTTTAACTTACCCAGCTACACTCCTAGAAGGTAGTGCACTCCAGGCTCTGGCACTGGGAGCCTTTTCCAGGAAATTCTGAGGGAAGGCTCTGCACAGCTGATGGAACAAGTCCCCTGGATGTGGCAGGGATGTCTGTCTCCTTGCCTGGAGCACGTGATGTAGCAGATCTGTGACCTGCCTTGTTGGCTGTGTGAGTTGGGGTGCAGCAGGTGGATTAAAACTCTCTCTGGTGCAGGAAGCCCACAAGATGGTGAGAGAAGCCAACACCAAACAGGCTGCAGCAGAGAAACAGCTCAGGGAGGCCCGGGGCAAGGTGAGTGACTCTGTGACTTCATTTTTGGGGTGGTGTGGTGGCATCCCTGTCCAGCCTGCCCACAGGGCTGTTTGTTGGCTGAGGAGAGTGCAGTGCAGCTTGATCTCTCCAAGAGGCTGTGATGCCTTTCCAGCAGACACTTGAGAGAAGGGGAAAAGGCCTCACAGACATCCCTGCAGTCTCCTGCTGATCCAGCTCTCATTTGGGAAATGGATGAGAGAAATAATGGGTTGTTTAATTGTCACATCTGTGGGATGGATGGATGGATGGATGGATGGATGGAGCAGGGACCCAGGGAGTTGGAATTTCCTGACACAGCTGCACCACAGGGCTGCTCAAGTGGCTCCATCTTGAGGAGAGAGAATTTTCTTTGGAGATACTGTTTCTGAAAAGAACCTGGGACAAAATGTGCTTATTGAGGGGCAGAGGGATAGATTCCCAAACAGCTGCTGTTTAACATTCGGGATGATGGTGGGCATCAGGAGGATGGGGAGTGGCTTCATGGCTGGGCTTGTGATTCCCTGTGGTCCCAATGTTTGATGGGGTGCAGCAAACTGGAGCCCAGCAGGTGCTGAGGGTGACTCCTGCCTCGTGTCCCCAGATTGACATGCTGCAGGCAGAGGTGACAGCCCTGAAGACGCTGGTGATCACATCCACACCGTCCTCCCCGAACCGGGAGCTGCACCCTCAGCTGCAGAGCCCTTCCAAAGCTGGCTTCAGGAAGGGCCACGGGCGGAACAAGAGCACCAGCAGTGCCATGGTGTCAGCTGCCAGCCAGAACGTGCCTCCAGAGCCCGTCAGCCGCGAATGCAAAGAGGTGGGTGAGGGGTTTGCTGCATCCTCCCCAGAGCTGCCGCTCCGGGTTTGGGCTTCTCCGTGGTCTTGCTGAGCAGCTGTTTGTGTCTTGTTCCCTTAATTTGTGCTGAGGCAGGCACTGGAGGGTTTCCTTTTGAGGGGATTTCCTCTCTGGGAGGTTGTGTCAGGACAAGAAGCAGTTGAGAGATCCTGGGGAGTGGGGCAGGTCCAGGGAGTGCCAGTGCTGTGAGTGGATGTCAGGAGCTGCTGAGGAGAAGCCAGTTTCACTAGCCAGATGTGGACACAGCTGTGCTGGGAAGCAAATAGGAGGCACTTGGTCAGGAAGAATGAAAATTAGTAAGAATGCTGTGGGGCATCAATAAGAATGTGTCTCACAAGTGATTTTTTTGGGAGCTGCAGCCTCTGCAGTCATGAAGAATTGTTGAGGGAGCACACAGGCACTTGCTTGTTAAAGATTTGGATCTGTAATTTCTTCAGGGAGGCAACTTCCACAGTTTGCAGATCTCCTGGGGTTTCAAATCTCAGGGCTCAGTTTCCAGAGTGCCCAATAATTTTATGTTTCAAGGATGTGATGGTTTTTTGTCCCTTGGAATCCTTACTGGCATGTGTGAGAGATGTTAAAAGGAAACTTGGAATTCATAGAGTTGATGCTCTATGGGAAAGTTCTTAAATTGAGCCTAAAAATGGCAATTTCTGTTCCCTTTTTGCACCTCAAGCTGAAGTCCAAAGATGTGGCCCTGTGGTGCCTTGAGGACCATGCTCAGTTCCTGGAGGGGAGGATTTGAGCCTTTCTCTGTATCTCATGTTTTTTACCTCCCTCCTTGCCTGTCTCTCTAAACCTCTTCCTTCACTGTCTGTCTCTCCCTCTGCCCTCCAAGTCTGGTTTCCCTGCTCTCCTCTCCCTGCTCCTTTGCATCCTCCCTGGGAAGGCTATCCACATCACCTATGAGCCAGGCTGGCAGGCCTTGGGAGCAGATGCTTCCTCCTCCTCCTCCTCATGGCAGGTAACCAACCTCTGGGCACGGGTGGGACCCACCTGCCTCTCACGCTTCCAGCCTTTCAGTTCCAGCTTCCTTTTTTATGCTAATCTCCATTTCTTTTCTTTCATTTTGTTTTTTCGCCATTTGTTTTTCCATCTTGTGGCTCTGAAGCTGTTCCTGGTCCCAGGTGAGCAGTCTCCATGGCACAGAGGGGGTGTGCTGGAATCCCAACTTGTCCAGTTGTATTCACTCATCCTCTTTGTGTTGCTCAGCTTAGTTTTCTTTTTTCCTTTCAGCAGCTTTTGTTGGGCTTTTGTAGGAGCTGCCCTGTCAGTCAGGTTGGTGCTTTGCCCTGTGATCCATCTGGGATTTAAATGCCAAGTCCCAGAGAGTCTGCTATGGCTTCTCAGCTGATCCCATCATTCCTGCTATCATGGCTTGGCCAGGCACTTGATCTGTTCAGTGCTTGTGTGGTGGCTTTCCTGCAACCACAGGAAGGAGGAAAAACCACCTGGAGGAAAATGGGATAGAGAGATGCCTGCAGTTTCTGGCACACACAGAACTGCTGCTGGGTGGGAAATGAGAGATCCTTGGAGCAAGGCAGCTTCCCTCGGACACTTCCACGATGTCTGAGCCTCTCCAGATGCCAGAGCAGATGTTTCATAGGATTCCTGCACAGTAACAAGTACCTCCTGATGTGATATTCCTCTTCCCCGTCCTCTGGGGACACTCGCTGCAGGTGGACTCCATTTTATTTGCCGAGTTCCAGGCCTGGAAGGAATCTCCAACTTTGGACAAATCCTGCTCCTTCCTGGACAGAATCTACCGAGAAGATGTAGGACCTTGCCTGGACTTCACCAAGCGGGAGGTGAGGGCTGGAAAAGCAGGACCAGCTGGCAGCTCCAGAGTGTCACCTGTCTGGAATTAATCCCTGCTCTCCCTTCTTTTGCTGCAGCTGTCGGAGCTGGTGCGAGTGGCTGTGGAGCAGAACACCCTCACCATCGAGCCAGTGGCTTCCCAGACTGTCCCCGTGGGGAAGGTGGCAGCAGAAGAGTATGGTGGCCCCAAGTAAGGAGTGTGTTTCCCCTCCCTTGTCCTCTCCTTGCTGCTGGTTTGCTCCCTGTGCTGGAGTGGTGTGACAGACAGCTTGGGGTCACCTCAGGGTCACCTCACACTAGCAGGAATGATGTGATATTCCAAACCCAGAGGAGGCATGTTATTCAGATATTAAATTTAAGGTCTTTCCAACCTTCCAATGTGTCCCTGTGATAGCAAGGGACATGCAGAGTTCCAACACTCTCCTGCAAATTACTCCCCAAACAGCCCATCCTGTGTTTATCCTTATCAGTTTCCTTTTGATTTTTTAAATTTTTTTTTTGTCTTTGCAGTGGCTTCCGGTCACAAATCGTAACGTAAGTGAAATATTTCTTGTTCAGCCAGTGATCAAAGATCTCTGGAGCATTAACAAGTCACTAACTCAATGCCATGTGGCAGCTTGGAGGCTTTTGCTGAGCTGACCTAACTCTTTAACCCTGTTTAAATTCCAGCCAGGCAGGATGGGAAGGAATCCATTGGCAATAAAAGACCCAAAAGGAATTTGTTCCCCTTTTTACCAGATGCAAAACACTGATTTTTATGGCAGCTTTGGTTAGCTGTGGTTGTGATAGCTGTGGTTTTACACCAGGTGGTAGCAAGCAAGCAAGAGTCACTTTTTTCCAGGATGTTGCAATGCCCAAATACGTGGCTCCTTACAGGTATCTTGTTTACAAAGGTTTTGGTCATCCTGCACCTCCTGGGAATTTTAATCTCCTTAAGTTGTGTTAATATTTGGTCAATGATTACTTCTGCTTGCATCTGGACACTTGGAACCCGTGCTTCCACTCTTGGCTAATGTTTGCCTTGAAAGCAGTGGAAAACAAGCCCAGGGACAGGAGGGCTCAGGAGCTCTCTGAAGCATCTGCTCCCCTCTGCTGTCACCTGCTGTGGCTTCCCAGAGAAGTTTTTTGTAGTTTGGTAGTGATGTTCCTCTTCCCACTGAGTCCCTGAGGAATGTGGTGATAACAGGGCAGTAGAAAATTCTGCTTGATTGCTTAAAGTGGTGATGGGAATCATCTGTCTTGCAAATAACAGGAGAAAACAGTAGAAAATAAAGGCATGCTGCACTCTTGGTGATGATGGTTTGGAAATCATCATGTTTTCACACTCTGAAATCTCAAAATTGGGAAGCCAAGCTCCTTCCCTGTGTGTCCAAGGAGGGGTTGGCTTGTTTTGAGTTCATGGTATGTGCAAATCCTGCTCAGATGCTGGATTTACCTGTTTTGAGGCCAGGTTTGGTCTCCAGCCAGTGTGTTTGCATCTCACCAGGAAAGCTGATACACTTGAGCCTGCCCTGGAATGTGGGGGACATGTGCAGAGACCAGGGGACATTGGTTGTGCTCTGCTCCAGCCTCACCTCAATATTTCCTGTGGTTTCCTCTGGGGCTGTGTGGCAGGGAAAAGGTGCTTTCACCCAAACTTGCCATTTATGGAATATTTCTAGGAGCAAAAGAACATCAGCCATGGGATTCTTTTTTCCTTCTTCACACTGCCTGACCCACGTGAGGCTTCTGATCTCTCACTTCCATCTCTCCAGGTGGCTGAATTCCTGATCTCTGCTGTGCCACTGGATTGCTGAAGTGCTTTTTCCTTTTCCTGCAGGAAATGTGCTCTGAGTGGCCTCCCCAGGACCTGCAAGCACCGGATCATGCTGGGGGATTCTGGAAATTACTACTACATTTCCCCTTGCTGCAGGGCCAGGGTGAGTTCTTCACCTTCCCAGGGTGCTTTGACCTTCCAAAATTATTCCATGTTCTGCAGTGCATGTGCTCCTGAGGTTCAGCCCTGGAACTGAGGAAGAACTGTGGGACTTCAGGTCATTCCTGAGGTCCAGGTTGGCTCTTGGTTGATGATTAAGGAGGCAGATCCAGCTCTTCCTTCAGTGTGTTCACTTCCCATGATTTCATTCAGTACAGGGCTTTGATTGTTTGGCTTTACTGTTATTATTTAATTCCCCTTTGTAAAACACAGTAATTTTCTGCTCTTTAAAGGCTGTTGCTGTTCCAGTCAGATCCGTGCCTGGCTGCAGGAACAAACTGTCCTTTCTGTGGAGGGGAGGGAGAAGGTGGATCGTTTGTTAGTGTTGTTCTTGGGGCTCTGATTCAGTGGAGGATTTTAGAAGTTAATTCCTTCCTGAGCTGCATTTTAGAAGAGCTGATCCCACAAAAAAGTTGGTTTTTTGTGCACAGATTTGACTCATTTTCGTCACTTGCACCAAAGCAATGTCTCAGATCTTTGTTCCTTTTTTCCCCCCTCTTTTCCTCTCTCCCTCACTGTGCACAGATTTGACTCATTTTCTTCACTTGCACCAAAGTAACGTCTCAAATCTTTGTTCCTTTTTTTCCCCCTCTTTTCCTCTCTCCCTCAGATCACAGCAGTGTGCAACTTCTTCACCTACATCCGCTACATCCAGCAAGGCCTGGTGAGGCAGGATGGTAAGAGCTGGCTCCAGTGGGGTGCTTTCCCTGGGGGCAACTGGGAGCTGCTGTTTGGAGTGACAGGAATGGGGTCATGGGGGTGTCTTTGAGAAGCAGATAAATGACAAAAGAAAGGCATGAGGGGAGGAGTGGAGCATCTCTCCCTTGCTTGGTGGGAGCTGGTAAGGGAGCTGGGAGCCCTGGGGTGGAGCTGGTAAGGGTGACCTGATGGGCCTGTCATGCTTCCCTCCCCTTGGGAATGCTGGCAGCACAGCAGAGCAGGAGCTGGTGGCCAGCTGTGCCTTGCTTACTGATTTTTTTGGTGTTTTTTTTTCCCCTTCTCTCCCCTCATTGTGCTTTGCAGTGGAGCTGATGTACTGGGAGGTCATGCGGCTCCGGAGGGAGATGTCTCTGGCCAAACTTGGATTTTATCCCAGTGAGATGTAAGCAGAGCTCTGAGCTTGGAAGGAAACTGCTCCTGGAGGAAGGGCTTGGAGTGCAGTGCCTGTCCTGCTCCCTCCCACCTTCCCTCTGCCTGGAGCAAGGAGCAAGAAGCACAAGCTCCACCTTCAGCTGTCCCACTCCTCCCAGTGTGACTGGAATGCAGCTGCCATGCTGCCCCCAGAGCTGGGCTGGCCCTGGCTGCTCTGGGATGGCCATCTCTGGACTCTGGAGTCTCCTATATGCAGTGTATATCCATTTTTAAAAACTTCTTGGTTTTAAATGCATCCTGCTTTGGCATAACCCAAGGCCAGGCCTGTGCAGGGTGAGAATTCTGGACTTTCCTTGTGAGCCAGTCTGTCAGGACAGATGCTGGCTGGCTGCTCCACTTGTTATTTTGGGATGGAGGGTGCTGTGCCCGAGGTCCTGCTGACCACAGCAGCCCTGAAAATGCCAGCAGAACACAATGCTCTTAGGGAGAGCCATGAACAGTTTGTTTCCAAGTACTTCCTTGTTCCTTTTAAAGGAGCCTGCAAGAGAAGCTTGTTGCCAGCAGAGTCACAAAGAGGGATTTGTTCCTGTTTTTAGCTGGATGTTTGGCTCTGGGTTATCCAGCCTGGGGAATGGCTGGAGCTGTGCACCTGGGGCCTCCAGCAGAAGAAAGGGAGCAGGGAAATTCCATAACTCCCAGCTGGCTGCAGGATGTTTTCTCCTGGACTGGGGAATCTGCTGCAGTTGTCAGAAGCAGATGCCACAGACCCTGTGTGTGACAGTCCCTGGTGGAAAGTCCCCCACGATGCTCCTAAATACAAATGTCACCCACAAACATGCCTTGGAGCTGCTCCTGCTCTGAGGGAGCTTTGGGCAGTCCTGTTCCCACAGTTCAGGCAGAATCCATGTTCCCAAGCTGGCTTCTTTGTGTCTCCAGAAGGAGCATGCCCAGGCTGGGCAGTCCTGAAGCCCAGAGATTCCTTCTCAGTGTTACATCAGACCTGGAGCTGCCTGTCCACTGGGAATCCCAGCTTTTCCTGGGCTTTTCCCTGCTGAGGGAATCTGAGACCTCTTTCTGTGCCCGTGAGGGATGTGGCTGAGGTTGCTGCATGCCCCAAAATGTGCTGGGAGAGAGGGATGTCACTGGAGCTGTGGGAGTGCACAGGAGTGCACACATCCTGAACTCAGACCCAGGTTTGTTAAAGCCATGACAGTATTTTGTAGCCAATTTAGCCCTTTTTTTTCAGTGACTCTGAAATCAGCTCAACCATCACCCACCCTGGGGTTTTCACTTCTGACTGGGTTGTCACCCTGTCCCTCTGCCAGCCTCAGCAAGCTGGTGCTCATCCTCAGCTCCATAATTCCATCCTCTCCTGAACGCTATTTTCTTCCACTGAGCTGCTGTGGTTTTGTCCAAGGGAGAGAGAACTAACACAGGGAAGATAAAACCTTTGGTTTCCCCAGCTGCAGATTTCAGCTCAGGTGAATTCCACCCCTGGAATTTCTCCCTGCATCTGTTCTCCCTGTCCTTTTGATCTCTCCATGTCTTCCTGTGCCATGAGCTGCTACATTGCACAACATTGCAGCATTGGGAATGAGATGATCTCTCTGGGTAGGAGATGTTTTGGTTTGTGGGATATTTTTCCTCCTTGGTGTCACAATGTAAAAGCACTTTGAGACAGAAGGAACTGGAGCAATGCCTTGTCTGAGGTTGCCTTGCATATCAAACGAAGCAGAGAGAACAATTTGTGAAGGAAAATGAAGTCACTCCGTTAACAGCGGGATGGTTGCACCCTGCTCTTTCATAAAGGAAAATAAATGTTTGCTATTAACCTCTACAAGCCTGGTTGGAGTTGGGGGATTGGGGTGCTTGGGGTGCAAGAGAAAATCCTACAGGATTGGGGTTTTGGATGCTATTATTCATCAGAGCAGGTCCCTGTTCTTCCTGAGGGAAGCTGAGGCTTCTCCTTGGTTTAGTCTCCTTTTATTTGCTGCTTTGAAGCACTGCATGAGTGCTGGGTAAATCAAGGATCTTCTTCCTCTTTCCTGAGCAGTCTCCCCCCTTTCCTCTCAGCAGGCAGAGGTTT
Organism: Lichenostomus cassidix; assembly: GCF_008360975.1. Taxonomy (NCBI): domain Eukaryota; kingdom Metazoa; phylum Chordata; class Aves; order Passeriformes; family Meliphagidae; genus Lichenostomus; species Lichenostomus cassidix. The sequence continues at coordinate 60,190,525 of NC_139486.1, forward strand.
TGGGTCGCTCTGGTTTCCCTAAAGTCACTTGCTCTCCACCCTGCTCAGCTCTGGACATTAACGTGGAAGACCTCATCCCCTCTAGGAGATGGCAGTGGGGAGATCTGTCTCCAGAAAGTGATTTAACTTCATTTTCAATTAAAAGGCTGTGCAAGAATCTGGTTGTGCAGCACAGCCAGGCAGCCACGAGAGGGCAGAGGCAGCCCAGGCAGGAGCTCTCCTTCCCTTTTTCCCTCTTTCCCTCCTTCCCCTCCCTGGGAGAATGGAGCATCTCCAGGTCCCACCGGCTCCTGAGCCTCTCCTGCAGCCTCTTGACAGGGATTCCTGCAGCTTCCCTGCGCTGCTGGCAATGGGAACTGGGCAGCTGGAGAGTGGCAAGGAAGGATTTGGATTTCTGTAAGGGTTGGTCAGGTGAGAGACCTGCAGTGGTTTGCTGTGCCTGGGTCTCTCAATGTAATGTCAGCAGGGATTTTTGTCAGAAGCTTCCCTGTGACATTGGCTCCTAAACTCCTACAGTGTTAGAAGCCATCCTGTCCCCTATTCCCGACCTTTTCCACCAGAGCTTTCCTGCTGTTTTTCCTCTCAGAAATAAACCATGGTCAGGTTTGAGCAGGGTCTTTGGGTCCCCTTGTACCTCTTGCTGGATGAACAGCAATTTTCCTTGCACTTATTTATCCCACAAAGGGCCTGCCAGCCTGTCCTGGGTCAGAATAAAGAGCTTCAGATGGATAGGAGTTCAAAAATCTGCTTTTGTAGATGTGTTTTACTTGCTTAATTTTGTTTTGAGCCCTCCTAGTCCTTTTTCCCCGTGACAAAGGGTGAGTTTGAGAGAGAAAAGGGATATTTGGGTTATGGTAGGGGTTAGTACTGTGCACAACAAGGTGCTTTTAAGCCTTTGGAAATTAATATATGAGAAACTGAGATTTAGACCAGAGAGATTTGGTTGCTCCTGGCAATTCCCTGTGTCTTCTGGCCCTATCCCTTCCCTGCCTGTGGAATTACTCCAGGTTTGCTCGGGGCTGTAAATCAAACTGTCGTTGCACAGCCAGTCAGGCTGTCCCCACATGCTCACAGAGATGGATTGTTCCTGCTCCCAGGAACCAACTAATTAAAGGGTTTTTTTTGTTTGGTTGTTTTGTTGTTGTTGTTCAGGTTTGGGTTTTTTTTTTTTTATTTGCTCCAGGTGCAATCAAGGAGAAGGGAGAAGATAAGCAGCTGGCCTCAGAAAAGTCAGGAGTTTCCAGGCATTTGTGGCTTTTCTGCAGCATGAATCCATCAAAGCAGTGAGGGTCACTGCAGAGCAGGCAGCACTGGGTCAGCCATGGGGAAATTCCAGTCATTTCGGACATTCAGGGAGTGCAGCACTGCCAGGAAAAAAATCAGATGTCCTGGCACCCCTCTCAGTGTGCACGTGGCACTGAGGGCAGCTCTGCCAAGGCAACACGTTCCTAATTGGAGCAAATCCCTGTGGTGCCACCAGTGCTGGGAGCCAAGAGGTCAGGTTTGCTGTTTATCATGTCAATATTCCCATGTTTGTGTGAGGCTCTCGGGGCTGAGCTGGAAGGTTAACTTTAGCCAGGCTGAGAAGGCAGCTGGACTTTGTGCTGGTTTGTGTAACTTCCAAGAGACTGTTTCACCTCCTTTGGGGGTGGATGAGGAGGGAAAGGGAATGTAGAGAAAATGAGACTTGGCCTAGTTGTGGGCTGGATGGGAGGGGAAAAAAGGGAAAATGGGTTTGGAACAGCCTTCAAATGAAGGAGGGTAAATTTGGATGAGATATTGGGGGCAGAAATTCTTCCCTGGGAGGGTGGGCAGGCCCTGGCACAGGATTTCCAGAGAAGCTGTGGCTGTCCCTGGATCCCTGTAAGTGTCCAAGGCCAGGTTGGACAGGGCTTGGAGCAACCTGGGGTAGTGGAAGGTGTCCCTGCCATGGCAGGGGGTGGAATGGGATGAGCTTTAAAGTCCCTCTTAGCCCAAACCATTCCATGATTCTGTGATAAATCTGAGCTGCCAGTGGTGTCCTGGCTCAAGAGATGGGGTAGCACTGGCTGCTGAATGATGGAGCAGAGGGACAGCAGGGAAAGTTTGGGAAGGAAAAGGTACTCCTTAGCTTTCATTTGGCTTAATCTTGAAATTATTCTCCTTGTAGGAGAAGACATCAGCTGCATGGGAAAAGCTGAGTCACTGGTACAAATCTGGTTACTTAGAAGTGACTTCAGTGATGGAAAAGCCATTTGTGCAGGAGTAGAAGTCCCAAAACAGCTCCCCATGGGACTGTCTCAGAGAGGGGAGCTGGGAGGAGGAAGCTGAAGCTGGAGGTGTTCCCCAGGAAGCTTTGCAGTGCAAACCCCAGCAGTCATTCCTGTGCTGCTCACAGAGCTCCCAGGGATATCCACCTGGGTACACAGAACATCCTGAGCTTTTAACTCTGTTAATGCTTCCAGTTCCTGCTCCCACCCTGCTTGTGGGGCTGCAGCCTTCCCTCTGGCAGATGTAGCCACGGGATTGGCCCAAAGACAGCTCTCTGCCCTTAATTCCCCTGTGCTAATTCTGCTCTGTTAATCACCTTAGAGTCAATTTAAGGTGCTTCATGCCAATGGACACGTATGTGGGTCACAGCTCAATGACACCTTTGCTCTTTCTGCATCAGCACCTGGGCAGACGTGACTTGTCCCCTGCCTTTGGTGACCTTCCCCTTTGTCAGGTGTCATGGTTTGACTCTGGCCAAACACCAGGCACCCATGATATCTGCTCACTCCCTCACCCCTGCCTCAGCTGGGCAGAGGAGAGGGGGAAAAAATTAATAAAGTGGTCCATGAGTCAAGGACTGGGAGAAAACACTTCTAGGGGAAAACAGGTTCAACTTAAGGTTGCAAAGTGAATTTATTACTAACAGAGTCAGAGGAGGATAATGCCTTGTGTCAAAAATCTTGGCAGCTCTGGCTGACATTTGTCCTAAAGACTCTTCTACACCAGGAGCATTAAGAGAGGGAACCTGAGCTCCAAATTTTATTCATCTCACACTGGAATACTGTGTGTGTGGAGAAGACCTCATGAGCTGTGTTTTTGAGTAGCACCTGATCCATCTGAGTTTGGAAAATTTTTCTGTTGTCAGCAGGGATGTCACTATTTTTTCTTCATGATGCTGGTTTTACAAGCCTGGCTTTGCACATTCAAAAATCACAAATGACTTAAACCCTCTCTCTTACTGCACTTGTGGACTCATCTCTGTCCCAATACCACCCCAGCCAGGAGAGCCCCTTTAATAGATATCTCAATAGAGACTTTAAAAACAGTCCCTTTCTGTTTAGAGAGACATTAGAAAGGAAATTGCTTCTTAATCTGTGTCCTCTGTTTTGTCGGTGATTAATTTGTGCATCACAGGGCAGAGCAGGCTCAACATCTCTTTGCTTTTTTATTTCTTTATTCTATTTTCAGTTATGCCAACAGAAGTGTTCCCAGGGAGATGGTTTTGGTTGGAAGGGATCTCTAAAGACCATCCAGCTCCTGACTTGCCCAGAAGCTCCTGCTGTACCCTTCAAGCCCAGACATTCTGTTATTGTGGAGCTGTTGATTTTCTGCAGGGATGTGGAAGGAGTCATGGTGCTGGAATGCTGCTGGAACACTGTGCCTTCACCATTCCTTGCCCTCTAGTGCTGTTGGATTCCGTTTCACTCACATACCTTCATCAATTCAGGTGTCTAATTTAGCTCTTGGTGAGCTCCAGCATGATGGGGAGACAAGAATGAGCAAGGCATGGAACTGGAATTGGCAGCAGCACTTTGATTTCTGCTCACACTTGATTTCCCCCTCCCCTGGGTGATGGTGAAGCACAGGCTGTGCTGCTCTGCTCCGTTTGGGGTTGTGAGCATAGCCTAAAGGTTTGGGGACTTGCAAAGGGTGATAGTTTCAATTCAGAGTGATTTACCTGGAGATGCTGGAGCAGGAACTGGCTCCAGCTGAGGAACCAACAGCATCTTCAGCTCAGAACCAAATTCCCATGTTTTGTCAGGCACCTGTAAGCAACAAGGGAACAAAACACACAGGGAAAGTGCAGCGTGGCTCCTGTATTTTATTATAAAAACCAACTGCTGCTTAATGAAGGCCAGGTTCATTGAGGCCAATTAAATTAATGAGGCAAGTGAACAAGCCACACCCATTCCAAGGAGGATGGGTGCAATCACAGGCAATTACTGTGATTAATCACTGTCATCCCCACAGCCAGCACCTGGCCCACAAGGTGGGGAGTTACCTAACTGTGCTCAGGAGGATGCTGCAGGCGAAGGTGGTGCTTCCAGGTGAGGATCCTCCTTCTCCTTGGCCTTTTCCCACTCCTGCCTCGAATTTCTGCTGAGCCTCCCTTCACCTGAGCAGCCTGGGCTTGACCTCCGAACCTCAGTGGTTGGCAGAAGGTGGAAAAGCTCTGAATCAGGATATTTTAAGAAACATCTTCATTCATCCCAGTGAAACTTACATTTGCACCCTCCAGCCTCTGTGGGGGTAGATAACACCTATCTTGCTATTTTATGTTATTATTTATATTATTTATATCTGTATTATTTCTATATATTTATATTCATATATTAGATTTTGCTATATTTTATGTTATGCTGGGGGGAAATGTTTCACCTCCTGGCTTGCTCTGGAATTCTGGGTTATTCCCTTTGTACTCTTTACTACATGGTTTCCAAATGGATGAAGAGTACATGCCTGGAAATGTGAATGGAATATTTGCCTTACAGCAGCTCCAACAATGTCCTGTTCTGTAGAATCCTCAGCACAGAGGGATGGTGTGAAGACAACTCAGTAAGGAAGTGTTTTGATGTTATATTTCAGGTATTCAGACTAATTTTTCAATAAAACATATAAGCCAGCACTCATAGTGGATAAAAATTGAGTTTTTTCCAGAGGCTGAGCTTGCTGTTGATTTTTTATGTTTTTTAACAGAGTTTTTAAAACCTGCTGCAAGAAGGAAGCTCACAAATGTGGCTGCCCTTTTCCTGGAAATGTTCAAAACCAGGTTGGAGGGGGTAGAAAACTGCACATCTGGACACCATGAACCTGTTTCTTACCATGTTGATGCCACACTGAAATTATGTTGTGAAGCAGTTTCCTGAGACCTCTGGAACTGGACCCCTGCAGAGTAAGTAAACCATGATTTTTCTGAAAGCAATACTGTTCATGGATGAAGACATCGATTTGTAATGGTTAATTTTTGTGTAAGAACCCCCTGTGTTTGTGTTAGGGGAACCTGTTTGCTCTGGGATGAAATGAAAGCCCTAAAAATGGGGTCATTTTCTCCTCTGAGCTCTGTGACACCTCGTGGCACCTGCTGCCTGGGCAGGACGAGTTTGCCTATGCAGCAATTCCTGTGGACTCTGGCAAGCTGCGGTGTTGGTTTTAGGGGACACATAAGGATAATCTGGCAATCTTTGTCTCCTGACCCCAGACAGCCTGTGAGCTTCCCTTGTGTGCTCCTCCAGCTGCTGAGAGACGTTTCAATGGGTTCCTTTGGCAGAACCAGCTCTGTTAAAGCCTCTGGGCTGACCTCAAGATAGTTTTGACCCAAAACCCACTGCTGCTGTCGACCCCAAACCCACCAAAGCATCAGGTCAAGCTGTGTGCTGGAAAAGCTGCTGGAAGGTGCTCACCACAGCCTGGCTTGAGCCATGAATGGGCACCAAATGGACTTTTAGAAAACTGTAAAATGCTTCTATGATGTTTTCACAGCAGTTTGGTTCTCAGCTGCCTCCTCAGGCAGCCTGGAGGCTGAGTTTGTGTGGCCAGGCAAATCTCTGACAGGAAAACCTCCTTTCCTTTGGGGCTTGTTCCCAGGATGAGGGGAAGCAGGACCAGTGATCCTGAGATTGTGAAGGCTGATAAAGAAATCCATTTGTGCTATTAGAGTCAATGGTATCAAAGTAACTCCACCAATTTCACCACGTGAAGTGGGAAAAGGACTTTCTATACTCATTGGCTAACAGCTTCTCCATAAAAAATAAACAGGAAAACCAAGGGAAGCCATAATTAGCAAGTCTGATCCCAAATCCTTTTTTAGTTGGCTTCCACAGTGTTCTTGGCTTGGAATCTGATTTTGAACTGCTAAAAACACCAGTTACAAGGCTAAATGTGAAATTGGAGCTTGAATCACCCTTCATGTCAAATCCTACCCTGATTCTTTACAATTCTGAATTTGAACCTATTTTTGATCTCAAAGCAAAAGCTGGATGGTGAAATTCCTGCCCAAAAATGTCCCAACTTGCTTAGTTGGCTCCTCCATGCCACCTGCTTGGGGTTTGTATGGCAGAAAGCTCTCCAAGAGGGAACAGATTCCCTCAGCACCAGAGACTCTGGATGTGACTGGAAAAAAAACACATAAAGCATTTTTATGGTCAACAAATAGTTACGATTTTATTGAGTGGTAGAACACACAAGAAAAAAAAATTGTTCTTTTTGAGTTACTGGAATATTATTTTATTTTTTATTTAAGAATGAAAAAAATCCAGGAGCTGTCCTATAAGGAATGTGGGTTTGCTGTTTTAACGTTGGAAATGTTAGGGCTTTGTTAGGAAGGCTTTCTCAGGAAAGCATCTACTAAGGAAAAGGATGTCTTTGCCCTAATGAAGACCTCAAATCCAGCCAGAGAGCAGCAGAGAAGGATGGTGCCTGGAGAGAGGGTACTGATGAGCCTCCCAAGCCCTGTTCCAGGGAGCAGTTGGGATCTAGGCTCCTCAAATCTATGTTTGAAAAGAAAACTCCACGGAAGCCCCCTGATTCCCATTGTGCCTGTCCCTGGCAATGTGGGGCAGTCAGTCAGCCCCTGCTCCCAGAGCTGCAGGAGGTGGGGCTCAGGGTGAGATCCAGCTCACTCCAAGGTGCCTGGGATGTCACCAGTCCTTGCCATCCCCTCTGGGCTCCTGTCCTGCCCTGTGTCTCCAGCACAGTCCTCCAGGCAGATTCCAGCCATGCTGAGAGAACATGGGACACCTGATTCCAAATTTCTTTTCCTCCTCCTTCACCCCACTCTGTATTTTTTCTCCCACTCTCATGCATCCCTCCCCAACCCCTGACCTTCCCAAACTTCTCCCATCTCTCTCCTTCTCCTCCCAAAACACACCCATCTGAGGCTTCTCTTTGCTGCAGTTTGTGCTTTTCTCTGCCATCCTGCTCCTCCAGCTCCTACTCCAGACCCCACAGTGAGGGAGGAGAACAAGTCCAGTCCTTCCCTGACTGTTGTTCCATTCTTGCCCTGAAACTAGCCCTCTTTCCAGCTCCCTGTTGCCATGTGGTGTAGCTGGGTTCAATAAACCCTGGCAGGCTCCCAGCACCTCTTACTGCTTTGTTGGTTTTTGTTTTTTTTTCATGTTTGTGTCTCATTTCAGTGCAAATGAATGACCTTTATCATGAGAGAACGTGGACAAGATTTCCCCTCGTTATTTTCAGAGAAACTGGTTAGTTAAGAGTCCTCAGAAAGCTGGGCAAAGCTGAAAATTCTGTGTTTCGGTCATTTTGATGGCAAATTTTAACCTCTCACTCATTGCTGCCTCGTTGGAGACAAAGCCAAGGAAGCTCGTGGGAAGTTTTTATCCATCTACACTTGCAGTTTTACTGAAACTCCTGGAACATCTCCAGAGGAACTTAATTTTACTTTGAGAACAATGATGACAAAGCAGATTGATCCAGACTTCCAGGGCTCTTTGCCAAGGATCTGTTTGGCCTGCTCCTGTTAAGGGTGGAGAGTTTAAAGAATCCTGGAATGCTTTGGGTGGAAGGGACAATAAAGATTGTCCAGTTCCACCCTCCTGCCATGGACAGGGACACTTTCCACTAGACCAGGTTGCTCCAAACCTCATCCAACACGTCCTGGAACATTTCCAGGGATGGGGTGTCAACAAGGCATCAAGGCACATAGGAAACAGCCCAAATTCCAAGACAGAAAGCTGGAAAGAGGGGAAAAACTGTACGAGGCAGAGAAACTTTGCTTGAAAAATCTGTGATTTTTTTTTGGGAGGGGGAAAAATGCCCATTTGATTGAGAGTTGATCTTTCCCCAAGGCCAACCCAAACAGTTTCCCAGGAAGAAAGGTGAGAAGAGAAGGGGACTGGGCTAAGGAGGAAAATATTTCCTCTGGAAATAAGACAAAAAACCATGGGTTGTCAGAAGAATAAGCTGGATATTCAAAAGCTTGCACTGTTGATGCCACTGTGCTCGTGGTCATCCTTGCAGGAGCATAGTGAGGTACATTCAAGGAGTCAGGAGGGGATGCACAAATTAAGGCAGTCCTGATGAGATTAGCCAAATTCCAGGCTAGCTCCTTGCTACCTGCCTGGGAAATCACAGCATCCAGAAGGATGTCATTTATGTAGCTTTTCACCCTAAATATTGCTGGTGGTACTTGGGTGGGCAGGAACCCCAGAATAAGCCCTTTACCAACCCTAAGTATCACTGGCTTGCTGAAGTTGCAAGATGCTGAATTCCCCATCTGTAAGCAAAGATAAAATCTCATTTTATTCTCCAAAGAAGGTGGGAAGGGAATACAATTTTTTTTTTTTTGCAATGCTGGCCACAGTCCCGGAGTCGTCTCTGATCATGAAGCACCTTGCTGATTCTGTGGGATGCTGTTAGGATTCAGGGATTTGATAAAGAAGATCCAGTTTCAGAGCTGAGGGAAGTAATGAGGCATGCAAGATAACCAGTCTCCCTCCTGGTGTTTGCAGGCAGCACTGAGGTGGATGCTGGAGCTGGAAGCTGCTTTAGGAACCACAGCCCTTTGTCCTAAAACATCTCTTCTGCTGTGTTGCAGCTGAACCTGAACCCCTGGATTGATTTGGGGTTAGGGTGCCTGCTCCAGAAGCACCTGGAAGCTGTTCATCCTTATCTCCTGATGAGCCATTAGTGGATTTTGGTAATTACGGTGCTGGGCAGAAAACTGAGTTTCAGACAAGATGTAAGAGGGTTCTCCAAAGGTTTCCCATCAGCAGCACAGCCTGGGCAGTCCTGATTCCAGCCGGGATTGACTGTTTGGGCACCTCCTCCTTTTGCAGGGAGAATTCCTCTTCTCCTGTGATTGTTCCCAAGGGCAGGGTGACCAGTGCCATGGCTCCTGGCCTCTGGCAGGCAGGAAGAGGCTCGGTGCCTGCCAGGAATGTGCAGACAGGCAGAGCCCTGGCTTTCTGTCTTTCTGCAGGGCAGGATGGTGACAAGGCTATTTGTGGTTCCCCTGGAGCACTGAGGAGCAATTAGCACGTTTTGCTTCTGTGATTGTTTTGGTCTTTTTTGTGATCTGCTGACAATTCGCTGTGCCAGACCTGCTGCTCATTAAAGAGAAAACAGACCCTTCTCCTAAAGGAGACATTTTGCCGTTTAAGCCCAGAAATCTGCTGCAGAGCCCTGGGAATAGGGGCTGGTCCTAAAAACAGAGCTATGTTAACCCTGCTGTGGTTAGGGGTTAGGTGTGCAGGGCCAGCATCACAGCTTGGACTGAAGGGATGCTACGATTAGGGGAGGAAGGGAGGCAGGGAGAGGAGAGAGCTTGCTCTGGACAGGGCTGGAAGCACAGTGCAGCAGCTGCTGGTCCCATGGACTGCAATTCCTCTTTCACACAAACATGGGAAAGAGGCATGAGCTGACTGAGCTATCCCTGCACTGCAAACACTCACTGAGACCTAAAAACCCTTAGGTGTGAATCAGGGCTTGTGTGGTTTAGGCAGAATGAGACCGAATCTTGTGAAAGGAAGGTCAGATATTAATGCCCCTTTTTTAAACATTCCTCATCATCCTCTCCCAGCCTTCTGTTCCCTGCTCTGCTGGCCTCACTTTCCACCCTCTGAAGCCCATTTTAAATCTGCCTGGATTAAACAGGTTGCCTGGGCCTGCAGCAGAAGCAGCTGACAAGACAGGAAACTCCCCTCCAACCGTGGATTTAGACTGAGATCTGAGAGTAAAAGACACAAGTGTGATTTCCCCCCCACACCCCCCCATCCCTCCCGGTCACTCACACCTCCCCAGAAAGATTCATGATCACTTATGGAGATAAGCATCCAGCCACAGATGACCAGATTTCTTTAGGGACCTGTGGGAAGAGAAGGAGGAGAAGTTTGGGAATCTAGCTTCTGTCGTGTTTTTCCTGCAATGAAGTCTGTTACTGAATTTTAATAGGATCACAGTCTTAGTGCAAAGCCATTCCCCCTTGTCCTGTCACTCCAGACCCTTGGCTAAGTCCCTCTCCAGCTCCTTTGGAGCTCTTTTAGGTGCTGGAAGGGGCTGTAAGTTCTCCTGGGAGCCTCCAGGCTTCACCCCACTCTGCCTTGGTACTGCATGGCCCTGTCCTAGCTGGATTTGAGGACAAAAGCAGGTTTGGAACTAGTTTTCAGCTCTTCTGCCCACTGTGGCCACCCCACTGTAATCTGCCTGTGCTCAATGGCTTGTGCAGGAGGCACCTGGACTGCAGAGCTTTCTCATGTTCCTTGCCATGAATTATTCCCCTCAGAGTAACTGAGACAGCAACATTAACACATTGTCCTGCTGCCAAGGACTGTGAGACTCGTCTCCAGCTCTGTCTGCAGGGAATTGCCTGTTGCTGCTGGCAGAGCTCTCAGGGGACATGCAGGGACTGTAACCTGACCAGTTTCCCTTTGATTCATCTCACTTTGCAGCAGCAGATGTGCTGGCAGCTCCCAACAGCAGGAACCACCAGCTGTCAGAACAGGGCGGTGTGAAAATCAGAATCATTAAGGTTGGAAAAGCCCTCTAAGATCAACCCCAACACTGCTGAGCCACCATGTCCCCAAATGCCATGGTCAGGTTTGAACCCATCTAAGGTTAAGTGTTTGGGACTTTAACAGCAGCAACACAAATTTCTAAAAGGATCTGCCATGTCCTGAATCCCCTGCGCTAGAAAATCTCAGGTGTCCCTGGAAAAATGAGGTGCAGGAGGGATCAGCAGAGCCTTACCCAACAATGTCTACAAATGCTTTCCCAAGGGGCTTCTCCTCATACTGGACTCCATACTTGGCACATAATGACTTCACCAGAGGCTTCACCTTCCAGAAGTTGTGCCGTGGCATTGTTGGAAACAGGCTGGAGAGGAGAGAGAGAAAACAAAGCTGAGAAAGCTCACGAGACAAGCGCCAAGGGATGTTTGCGTCCTCAGGGGTTCATTTTTGGTGACTACTCCTCAAGCTGTACAAACAAAGGAAGAGAGGCACAGACACATCCATGTTTTACACTCCTCTGTCTCAAGGAGGTGGTGTAAAACTGATGTTTGTCATGCCTGAAAGCAAAGCCATACTCAGGACACACTGAAAGCCAGTTCATGCAAGAAGGGACACTGTGAGTGCAGTGGGAAGGCAGCAGGAGTGAGGGAGCAGCCCCAGAAAGGCCACCCATTTCCTTTGGGAATAACTGTTTCTTGCTGAATTGAATTCCCAGTGAGCCCCTTTCCCAACTCTGGAAGCAGGCAAAGAAGGATTTGGGGGGCACCTTGCCATGCACTGTTCCATGGAGATTTCGTAAGCTGGCTTCCAAACCAGCCAGCCTCACCCTAAAAACCCTTTCTTTTACATTTGCTGTTGCCACTGGCAACAGACTGTCCATATGGCCCTGGTTTCCTTATTTTTTCTGGAATCAGGTACCCAGCAGCCTACGCAGTCCCACTCTCTATAAAACACGAGGGGAGGGGAGCTTTCTGATGTGGATGTTTGGGATTTGAGCCCACAGCCTTTGCAATGGTAGATGCATAATGGCAACTCCTAATTAAACCCTAAATGAAGGCTGTGAGAGTGTGTCTTGGGGTGATTTCATGATGCTACTCTATTCCTGATTGTCTGCTTTCTGCCCTGGAATGGTTCCTGTAGCTGTAAGCTGGTCAGGAGAGGGTTGGGAGCCAGTTCTGGCATGGGCTTGGTTCAAACTCTCACTCCTGCATGCATTGTTGCTTTTAGCTAGCTTGGTTTGTGTCAGCTGAGGCAAGAGTTTTTCCCTGGGCTGCAGTAGCAATTCTCAAGTGGCTTCTGTTGTCTTTTCTGGAGCTGTTCATCTTAGCTTCCATCCAACATCACACCATCAGCGGGAGCTGGCTGGTAAAAAGCCTCAGGAGAAGCTGAGCCAGCAAAAGGAAAGACTCTAAAATCCACCAGCTCTGTCTGCAGCAAGGAGTAGACCAACATCAGAAGTTCACCAGGTTCCCTTTTTATTTTTCTTCCCCAAGCTGCTGCATGGATTTTTTCTTCCATCCCTGAGGCAAAAGCTGTCTTTTTGTCCTTTCTTGCCACCTGCTAGGCAGAGTTTTTTTCCTTTCCCCTGGTATTTTGTGTTTGTTTGTTCTGCTGTGGGTAGGGGGGTGTGTGTGGAGGGTAAAGTTCTGATGGTTCAATACCTAACAGTTATTCATTTTCTCCCCTGCCATGAGGGCACCTTGGTTGTCAAATAAACAGGTTTTTGTCACTTTCATCGACTGGAAATTCATTTCATATGGGCAGGAAGGGATTGCTGAAACCCTTCTCTTTAGAGGAAACACTAATTCCAGAGCATTTTCTCCTAAACTTGTCTCTAAACCGAGACAGAGTGAAAGCTTTGAAGCAAGAGGGAAAAATGTCATGGCTGAAGCAGATTACCATGGGATGGTTTGGGTGGGAAGGGATTTTAAAGCCCATCCAGTTCCACTCCCTACCATGGGCAGGGACACCTTCCACTATCCCAGGCTGCTCCAAGCCCTGTCCAGCCTGGCCTGGGACACTTCCAGGGATAGGGTAACCACAGCTTCCAGCACAATGTAGTCTGGAATTCCCTTTCCTTGGCATGTGTTCCTGCCCCACCTCATCATTGCCTCCCCTGGGCTGTGACAGGCTGGCAATGCCTGAGTGACCCCAGCTCTGTACTCACTGGTGCTCGATCTGGAAGTTGAGGTGCCCAGTGAACCAGTCGTTGAAAAAGGACTGCTCGATGTTGCAGGTCGCTGCCATCTGCCAGGGACAGAGCGAGATGGGAGGGTTAGGGGTGGCTCTTCCCAAAATCAGGGTGGAATTCCTCTTCCCTGAGCTCTGGGAGTGCAGAGCCTGCCGTGCTGGGTGCTGCAAGGGGAGTTTAATCCTCCCTCAGGGCCTCAGGTAATCAAACTCTGACTGGTGGTGCAGTGATGGGGCAGTCCAAGCTCAGATTCCTAAATCTCAGCCTCTCCCATTGGAGATCAGATGGTTGACAGCAGTACCAAGGTGGAAGACAGGAGGAAAATGCACAGACACAAAGCTTCCCCATCCCCCTGTAGTTATTGCCCAGCTTGCCTTAAGTGCAATATTCTGACAATATTTCTTAGCTATTCTTGCTATTAATGATCATAAAATTAGTTATTTTTTCTTCAAAACCTTAAAATTTAATTCAAATCAAATTTTTGACTGGGTTCCTCCCTAAGACATTTTACTTGGATTTGCAGGGAGATAGAGCTGCCAATACATCCAGAATATGGTTCTAGAATAAAGAAGAGGAAAGGGAACACTCAGTCACTAATCTTCCAGAAAAAATGGACAAAGGCAGGCTCCAAATGAAGAGCCACCACTTTTTCCTCAGCTGTTTCACTGCTGGGGTCTACAGGCCTGGCCAAAACACCCAGGAATATTTTTTTGTGTTTGCAATCACATCCAGGTTCAGTCACCACAGTCACCCCCTCTCTCGATTTGCCTCCAGGAGCAGGTAACATTTTGATTGTCAAATTGATTGCAGAACTTTGATATTCCATGTCTTTGCCCAGCACTGCTGGCTCTGAGAAGAGTATCTTTATGGGAGAAATCATGGACACTCTACCCTAGTACCCAGGGGTGGTGATAACCCATCCACTCTTTGAGTAAATGCCATTTTGGGGTGACTTAGGGGGTTTTTTCTCCCCCTTCCAGTTACCTGGGAGCTCAGCCAGTCTCTGTGCTTCTCGGAATCAATTTCCATTGGAATGTGATTCATCTGGGTGACCCACACAAACCAGTGACTCTCCAGAAACCTGCAAAACCAGGAAAAATCATGACAATTTCTACTGGAGATGGGGACATCAGGTAAGCAGAGGGAGCAGCAGACACTTAGATGGATGTTGATAAGGAATTGGGTGGAATCACCCTTGTTCAAGGCTTGTTTTCTGCAAGAGCAGATGATCTGATTTTGCAATTTCATTTTTTTCCTCGCACTTTGAGCTTCATCAGAAAATTTGGGAATAATGGGCTGGTTGTGATAAGTTTTCCAGCTTTTCAAACTGGGAGCATGCAGAGTTACTTCCAGAGTCAGCTGGGAAGAGGGTGGGATGAGGCACTCTGGGAGGGTCCAGCTGTGATCAAAGTGGAAATCAGCAGTGTGTGAGAACAGGGAATAAGGAAAGGGAGGAAATCCTGGCTGGAGCATTGTGGGGCATGGGAGAGATGCAGGAAGACTGCCAGAGGAGCTGGAACTGGGAGATGCTGAGGGGGAAGTGAAGCAGTGGGACACAGCAGAGCACAGGCCTGGCTCAAACAGCACTGGAGGGACAGGAGAGCAGCAGGGATGTCCTTGATCCCCTACCTGACAAAGGTGAGCAGACACAGGGATCCCAGGATGCCATAGAACGGGATGAAGGTGATGAAGTAGCGCAGGTAGTAGCTGATGGCCCAGGCCAGGTCCTGGGGGCAGAGAAAACACCAGGCATCACTTTGCCCACCTTGCATAATGTGTCCTTTGCTGGTGATGTTGGGAACACTGGGTAATTCCTTCCTGCCCACTGGCCTCCCTCTCTGCTCCAGCTTCCAGACCCCATAAGGATGGAGGGGATGTTTCACTCACCGCCCAGAACCTGCGCCTGATCATGGTCGAGATGATTTGGATTTGGAAATACACAGGGATGAGCAGAGGCGGGAAGACTGCAAGGCAAAGGGAAATGGTTTGGCCATCAGAGAGGTGGGAAGGTGTGTGGCATGAGGGACTGCTTCCATGGAACTGGGAACATGCAGTTTTTCCATGGAACCTCTCACGTGGAGGTTATTCCCAATCTCAGTTGTTCCCTTTGCTTTACAGGGCTATGTTCCAGCTGCTTGGATATCCCTGAGCTGATTTTGGGACCTGCACAGGGGATGGTGGCCCTCAGGAAGGGTGGGATGAGTTGGGATTGGAGGAGTTGCTCTGTTCACACAGTGAGGGCTGCAAAGGATGAGTGGCATTCCAGGAACAGGGAAGAGAGGAGGGTGGATACTCACTGAGGAAGAAGTACTCGTGCTGGTGGTTGTAAGGCAGGTACTTCAGCTTCTTCTTGCCGTACTGCAGGACACAGTGAGACAGCTCAGCCTTAGACTGGGACACTCCCAGGGAAAAGCAGATTCTCTGCCATAATTCCTAATTTATTGACCATGGAGTTCTGACTGAATTCCCACCAGTGGGTGAGACATAATTTGGTGGGATTAAATATCCTGACTTTGGCATTGCATTAGGTGTAAACTCAATGTTTAAAGATAATTTCTATTTCCTTGATGGAATTTTGATGTGCTACCTTCTCCCATCCCTGTGTCTGTGGTAAGAGCTGCCAGCACCTCCATCTTTACTAATATGAATGTAACAGGCATGAAGTCTGACTTTTTGGAAGGGAAGGCTTGAAGCACAAATAAATCAGGCACATCTGTCCCTCTGGGTTGAACTCTGCAAGGCTGTGTGCTTGGCATCATCTGGAAAAGGGTTATATACCAACGTGAGAATATTGGGATAGACTGATCCTGGCCTAATCTCAGATACTTTGAGGAGGAAATCCAGTTTTCCTTGTTATCACAAATATTTAGGTTTTCCTTTAAGTGATAGAACCATGGTCTGCTTTCTCAATAATCTAAAATCTGGCTGAGAAACGATTTTAAGTGTTGTATGTCCCTGTGTTGTCTTTGCTGCTTGTCCATTTTCCTTGGGTTTTGTTTTTAAAATTAGAAATCCTTGTTCCACTGTGAAAAACACCATGATTTAAGTGCTTTGGGTAGTTTTTCATAAGCAGGCAGTAAATATTTTGGCTCTGGAGGGACAGATTGCATTAAAATTAAAGTCACTTGATGCTGGAAGATATTTGCTATGGAAATGGAAGGTCAGTTTTGAAATGCTCCTGCTGGAATACTGAGGAACACCATCATTCCCCCTCATGTTGGCATTTCAAGCCAGCAGGAAGAAATTGCTTTTAGTGGCTTTTTGCTTTCCCTCCAATCCCATCTGCATTATTTTTCCCGAGTTACCCCAGGACACTTTCTCCTGTGGTCAGCACAGGAAATGGATTGGGAATTAATAGCCAGTGCTGCTCCTCAGCCCAAGGGTTGGCTCCAAACTCCTGTCAGACAACGTAGCCAGACAAAATCCCTGGATGAAGCATTTCCTTTCTAGCATTCCTGGAAGTCCTGCCTGTGTAAGTCATGTCTAACAATGGGAGCCAACTCCTGGATTTGCGCAACCACTCTCCGAGGCCCTCTCACACAGCAGTTTTCCATGTTTTCCCCATTTTTCCATACCTCAACAGGCTGTGTGTCCCCAAGGACAAAAATGTGCAGCATGTTCACATCTGGGTCCTTCTTGAAGATGTTGGGCTTGGCGTGGTGCTGGAAGTGGCGGTGGTTCCACCAGTTTGCAGAGGCACCCTGGGCAAGGAGAACAAGGAGTTTTCATCCTTGGGGAGCTGCTCCAAAGGTGGGATTACACAATCATTCATTGGAACTGCACTGGTGAGTCTCAGATTGTGGCCAAAGTGGGATTTGTTTTGGAAAGAGCGGCGAGCAGGGAGTGGTGGAGTTGTTGGTTGCTATGAGACTGCTGGTTCCAGAGGGAGTCCTAAGGATCATCCACATTGAAAGAACATGGAATAAATACACTCTGAGTGAGTTACAGGTCACTGTGTGTTCCCACAGAAAATCCTGGAATGGTTTGGGTTGGAAGAGACCTTAAAGCTCATCCAGTTCCAACTCCCTACCATGGGCAGGGACACCTTCCAGTAGCCCAGGCTGCACTGTGGGCAATGGTCACCAACTTTTTTTGTGCCTCTGCTCACTTTGGGAAGGTTGAGAGCTGCTCTTTCCTACTCTGACACAGCCCAAGTGATGCATTCCCAGAATTCCCTGGCTCCATAATTCCCTTTACCTTCAGGTGTCCAATGACAAACTTGTGGACAATGTGGTTCCAGGAAGACTTCTTGAAGACAGAGAGGTGTCCAAAATCGTGTTGCAGCCAACCTGCCTGGGCCTGGGATGAGGGGAAATCAAATAGTTAGGAAGCTATTGGGAATCAGAGCTAAGCAGGAAAGAAAAGGTGATGGAAGGCACATTGGGAGTGTGAGGAAGAGAAGGAATTAAGGAAGGGGAGATCTTTGTTTGTCACCTGAGAAGTCGCAAGGATGCAGGCGAGGATGAGGGTTGTGATCCAGCCAGTCCCAAAGTAGGAAACCATGAGCCAAGCCAAAACTTCCATGGCAATGATGTGGCCCAGGTAAAGGGAGAAGAACAAAGGGCTGGCTCGGAACAGGTTCATGTCCTCTGCTGTCTTCCGCAGGGTCCGGAAATCCTCCACCAGCTGGGACTGCAAGGGGACAGGGAAGACCAGAGAGTGGCTTGTGAGAGAGTCTGAATGAGTTGTGTGAGCTCCATGGTAAGGACCCTGGCTCCATATTCCAACTTTCTGCCCTGTATTCCTAGGAATAAACATCCTGGCTGGTCTGAGCCCACATCCCAACCTTTAGGACCTGGAGCCAGGAGAGTAATCCAAGCTCTGTTGAGTCTCCCATCACCTGACAGCTCTTGTCCAGATGAGCTTCCCAAGCAAAGAAAAGCTGGAGCAAGAGGGAATTCAGTGCTCGTCCCTTATTCCAGAGCTCTGATAATGAGCAGAGCTCCCATCATCCATTCAATCCATAGGCCAGTTCCCATGCAGCCACCCATGAGGAGCATTCCTGGGTCACTGGGGCCAGCACTGTCCCCTCTATTGTGAGTGACACAGATATATCACAATCATGGCCAGCCACAAACAACAGGGCAGGATTGAGTTTCCTGGCCAGAGCCAGTTGTGCCTGAATAATGGATGAGCAGGGATACAGAGCTGCCCTGAGGATGGGGAGTGGCTGGGAAAGGCACTTGCTGGGCTCTGTTCCTGAGCATGGCCACCAAAATGAGACACCTGGGGACTTGTGTTTTGGAGCTTGGTCACCAGCAAAGCAGCAGCAAAAGGGAGCCCAGTCACCAGAGCTGGTGCACATTTCCCAGTTCATGCCTCAGTTCCCATTTCCCTTCAGGATGGGATCAGTCCAGCCTGGGTGCCTAAAACTGGCTGTTGGTGGGAAAGGAAAGGTTTGTCCAGCCAAAAGTGTGATCCCCTCCCCACACACATTTGAATCCATGATGGGATGCAAATACTGCTGAGTGGAGATGTTCAGTCACTGAGAACTTCTCTCCCTCACTGGAAAACATCCCAAGAGGGAAAAAATGGTGGAAATAGCCACCCTGAACCCCAGCTGAGGAACAAATACTCACATTTTTGTCTCGGTCCTGGCTGGGCTCCCCTGGAGCGAGTTCTCCGATAAGCAATGGCTTGAGAAACTTCTGCACCAAGGTGGGATTGATATGGAAAGCCTGGAATGCATCCTGAAGAGGAAACAGGAGGAGCTGTGTGAGCTGCAGGAGTGACCTGTGTGTCCATTCACTGTGACATTCCCACCCACCTCCAGCAGCTGTGGAACCTGTGGAAGAGGGGGGCCAGGTGACCTCCTGCTCTGTGATCACTGTTTGGGACATTAATTCCACTAAAGGCTGATGAATTTGCTGCCCTGGGTGAGACCTGGGATGGCATCCAGCCATATGGTGAAAGGCACCTCGAGAAGTTCTTTCTAAGCATCTAAATTCTTAAATCCTGTTAATTCCCTTAGAAGGTAGGCAGAGAGGAATTTGTGCAAATCCCTCCTAGGATATAAATACCCTTGGAAAGTCTGCTCCTGGAGGCAAGTCAAGAGAGGGGGTGACTGTGGTGACTGAAGCTGGATGTGACTGCAAACACAAAAAAATATTCCTGGGTGCTTTGGGCAGGCCTGGAGATCCCAGCAGTGAAACAGCTGAAGAAAAAGTGGTGACTCTTCAGAATAATGCCTTGATTGTGGAGTCATTTTGATCCAGGCATTCATGAGTTTATCTGACTCTTCTTTTTCTCTATTCCTTCCCCTTTCCACATATTTTTGTCTAGCTGTATCCTACAGGTGCCTGATGCTCCTAGTGAGATCTTGGCCAGATCCTTTCACATGGCACAGTTGGAATTTTAACCCCAAGGACAGCAGCAGGGACAGCAAGCTGGCCCAGATCAGAAACCCTCACTCTGTCCTTGTCCTTTCCTCACTGCACAAAAGTGGACTTAACTCTCAGAATTCACCTGGGAGAACTGGAAAGATTGGTTCCATGAAGTGCTTAGAGAGTATGAAAAAATAAATAACAGTTAATAACAAGAGCCAAGAGTGCCACGCTCCAGCCTTTCCACCTTTGTCCCACTGCCTAACAACTGTAGGGACCAACAAAAATCTCCCTCCTGGCTCTAAAGGGAAGGGCAGACTGGAAAGTGCTCCCTGTGTCCAGCTGACCCTTCTGGGAGCTGCCCTACATCAAAAGCCTGGGGTTCAAAAATGCCAGGCAACTACCTCAGCTCCAAAGTCCACAAAAATCAATAGGAACTTGGACCCATAACTGTGTCACTGCAATGTTGACTCTGGTTCCTGGTTCTCTTCTCTGGCACAATTTGCAGAAGGTGTGAAAGAGGAAGGAAAAGCAGAGTGAGGGGGGAAGTGAATAGCTGACTGTTCCTACTGAAAGGCTCTGCAATTTTGGTGGAGAAAAAAAGGGGAAGAAAGGGAAAGAGGGAGAGGGTGGCACACAAGAAGCAGTAAAAATGTTGATTCAATATTTTAACTGCTGGGAATAAAAAAGTCTTTGGAGGTCTGACTGGGTACTCACTGCCTAGAGATCCTGCAAGGGATGGAAGGATTAATTTTTAATAACTGTATCTCATGCAGCTCCTGTACTAATAGGTCCTGAATATAAGACAGCACCTGAATTTTGGAATTGTCCTCAGTTCTGTACTACAGGAGGTAAAAAGCTTAAGGGAAAAGATAATCCCTGGGAAATGCTGTGTGATATTGGCACTTGACCTCCCAAGTTTGTGATCTACTGACCAAAAAGGCTGAAGTGTTTTATGGGATGTGGGAATTATTCCAGTCACTTTTGGTGGGAAAAAAAGCTTTGTATAATTGAGATATGAGCTGTACCTGAGCATTGGAAGTAGAGCATAGAGCAGCATAGAGCAGTCAGCACAAGGATTTTCTTTTACATCCCTGATCACCTCTGGGACACAAAGTGTTCACTGCCTTGGTGTTCTGTGCATGAGGTGACACCTGAACAGGGTGTCCCAGACTTGTATGTTGTGTTACAAAAATCACAGAGCCATGGAATGGTTTGGGCTGGAAGGGACTTTAAAAATCATCTTATTCCACCCCTTGCCATGGGCAGGGACACCTTCCACTATCCCAGGTTACTCCAAACCCCATCCAACCTGGCCAGGAACACTTCCAGGGATGGAGCAGCCACAGCTTCTCTGGGCAACCTGTGCCAGAGCCTCTCCACCCTCACAGGGAAGCATTTCTTCCTAAAATTGAATCTAAACCCACACAGGGTCAAGGCCAAGCCTTTCTCCCCCTGAATGAGAGAGTGGTTTTTGGCTGTAAATGGTTATTCACCACAGGCAAGATGCAAAACTGATGCCAACCCTGGTTTGGTGCTCGGAGGGGTGATTTAACAATTTCAGAGCCTTTCTTAGGCCATCCTTCATGGCTTGTGGGATGTAACATAGGGTGGGGAGGTGGGAGGAGAACCCAGCAATTGATTCCAGCAATCCTGGAAGCACCAACCTATGTTTCAGCCTCCCTCTTCAAGGATTCCAGACAACTGCAGTAGCAGATGCTTTTTTGGTTGCTAATGGAGATACCGGAGTTAAATTCTTCCTGTTTCAGCAGCTCTGTGTTTAAGGAGTTGAAAGCAAAACCTGGCCCATCTTTTTGAGGGAGAAAGCTTTTCATTCAGAAAGCTTACTGAAAAGGGACAGAAAGGCCAAAATGCAGCTCGGTGCTTCAAGGAAAAGAATGGAAAATAACCATGGGACGCTGGGAAATGGGGGCTGATGGAAAGGGAAGGATCTGCCAAATAATTCTGTCACATGTGGAGCTTCCTCCCTGCTAAGGTGTCAGGAGCTGTGGGAGACCAACAGTTCCTGTTCCTGCTTGGTCTCTGCACGTTTTGAGAAGAGCTCTGAGGCAGCTTGGATATTATTAACATGCCCTGGGGAGAGAACATGCACTCTGGATGCACTTCTGAGGAAGGTGGTTTTGAGGGAAACTCCAGACAACAAGCAATTTATTTCTAATTTGTTCCTTTTTCAGCGTTGGGGGGTTTTTGTTGTTGATGTTGTTTGGTTTCTTATCTTTTAAGTTACTGAAACCTGAGAGGTGGCTGAACCCAGCACAGGAGCAGCTGGAGCAGCAGCAAATGGTTTGCTGCATTTTTTCCCCTCCTCTTTTCTGTAGCAACCTGTAACCAAATTCTCCAGAGAATTTTCTCCTGGGGAAAAAAAAGCTAAAAAAGCTCCTTGTCTTCAAACCTCCTCCCAGAAGCAACTTTGAGACACAGCCTGGCCTCTCTTTAACCCTCCCTGTGCTTGGCTGCGTGACTCCGCATGTCACAAAGCTGGAAAAGGGGAGATTTGGGACACTCTGCTCCCGAATTCAGGGCTCGAGGCACGGCACAAGCAGCAGACAAAGGCAAAGCGGCAGGATTTAAGCAGAGCAATCCCCGCCAGCCCGTTTTGCAGGCTCCGGGAGGAGCTGCATCCACCCGGACCAAGCGGGGAGCAGCGAAAGGGCTGAGCCGGGTGTGCAGCAGGTGTTGGGGACACGGGGACAGGGGACAGCTGGCTCCCTGCAGGGAGGGCAGGAGCTGTCAGAGGATGCTGCTGGAGCCGGGAGAGCCGCGGGGTTCGCTCCTTACCGTGGCATCCTCGCCGGCGCAGTGGCTGATCACTCGCTGGCCCCCCGGGTGTCTGTTTGCCCACTTGGTGACATTGTAAACCTTTCGCTCTATCACCAGCCACTTGTCCGTCCTCAGGTTATGCTTCTGGATCTCCTCCCAGGTGTAGAAGCGGATCTGCGCCGCCGGCTCGCCCGAGTCCCCCCCTTGCTCGCCCCCTTTCCCCATGGGGCCACCGGATTCTTTGTCTTCTTGCCCAGAGGGGGAGAGGAAGGGGGGAAGACCTGTCCCTGCGCTCCTTAGGGGTGTGCCGGGGGCGAAGAGCTTTCCTGGCGGGGTTGAACTCAGCTGATCCCCTGCTCCCTCCCTTCGCCTTGGCTCATGTCCTCCCTTCTCTTTGTTTCTGGCTTCCCAGCCCTTGGAATCTCTCCGCCTGCTCGGAAGTGCCCCCTAGGCTGGCTGTCCCCGCACTGATGCACTTTATCCTCGCACATAGCCCTGCGTTTTGCGGGAAGCTCGGCCCCTTCCCCCCCTCCTCACCCCCCCTCCCGAGCATCCTCCTCCCTCCCCCCGGCATTCCCCTCCCTCTCCCAGCATCATCCTCTCTCCCATGCTCTCCCCTCCCTGCCGGCATCCCCCCAGCCCGGCGCTCGGCATCCTCCTCCCTGCGGCCATCCCCCCGCCCGGTGCCGGGGCTCTCCCGGCGGGATCAGCCGAGCCCCAGCGCCAATCCCGGCTGTCCCGCCGCCCTGCCCCGCCTGCCCATTGGCCCCGGCCGATCTTTCGAAGCGCCTGCGGGCCGGGACCGCCCGGGGGACGGGGGACGGGAGCCGCTGGCCTCCTTCTCCTCCTCCTCCCGCTCCGAGCTTCGTGTCCTCGAGACTTTTTGGCTCCTGCTGTAAAGAGCTGCCCCCGCTTTTTTTTTTTCCTTCTTTTTCTTTTTTTTTTCTGTTTTCCCGCGTTTTCTTTCCCTTCCCCTTCTTTACCCCCCTTCCTTTTCCCTGTTTTATTTCTTCTTCATTTCTTCATTTCCTTTTCTCCCCCTTCCTCCTTCCTCCCTTTTTTCCCCCTCTCCTTCCCCACCTTTCTCACTTTCCATCCTTTCCCCTCTTTTTCCTACGTTTTCTTTCCCTTCCCCTTCTTTCCCCCCCTTCCTTTTCCCTGTTTTATTTCTTCTTCTTTTCTTCATTTCCTTTTCTCCCCTTTCCTTCTTCGTCCCTTTTCTCCCCCTCCCCTTCCTCACCTTTCCCACTTTCTCTCCTTTACCCTCTTTTTCCTCTCTTTATCCCCCTTTTCCTCCGTCTCCTCTTTCCCGCTTTTCTGGCCTTTCACCCTTTCCTCTTTCTTCCCCCTTTCCGCCGTTTCCTTTTCTTCACCCTTGCCCTCTTACCCATTTTGTCCCCTATTTCCCCTTTTCAACCCCCTTTTCTGCAATTCCCCTTTTATCCTCCCTGCTCCTCTTCCCTCCTTCTCCCCTTCCTGCCTTTTCCCCTTCCACTCCTTTTCTCCTCGTTTCTCCCTTCACCCCTCCTCCTGCTTTCCCCCCTTTTCACTGCTTTCTCCTTCTTTCTGCCTCCTTTTACTCTTTTCTACCCTTTTTTACCTTTCTTCCCTTCCCCCCCCTTTTAAATACATTTTTTTCCTTCCACCCTCCCTTCCTTCTGCCTTTTTTCCTCCAACACTTCTCACCCCACTTCTCACCGCTGAGATCACAAAGGAGCTGTTGCTGTTCTGCCCAAAATCTGCATTGTTTTGCTCTATTTTTGCCAGGCTGCCGCTGCTGGCTGCCAGACTTCACAGCTTTCCTGTGTCACAAGCAGAGCTGCTTGAGCCCAGCCACACTCTCCTGCCCGAGGCCATGCATTTATTAACAGGTGGGATAATGCCATCTTTCCCATCTTTTCCTTGCCGTGGGGCGCTTTACTGTACGCAATTCCTGTCGTTAGGTTACGCAAGGTGAGGTGTTGAAAGGACAAGAACGGCACAAGGCACACTCCCTGCAGCTTTGCTCCCCTCTGACAGGACCTGTGGCCACATTCCAGGGCCAGCCAGGTGTGATCTCCAGCCTTCCTGGCAATAGGAATCTTTTCTTGGGATTACTTTGCATAAGTAAGTGGGAGGATTATTAATCCTTTCTGTAGTGGCAGAGGCTGGGCTGAAGCAGGGGAAGGAATCCACAAGGTTAACTATGCAGTCACAGAAGGGTTTGGGTGGGAAGGGACCTTAAAGACCACCTGGTTCTAATTCCTTGCCATGGACAGGGACATCTCCCACTACCCCAGGCTGCTCCAAACCCATCCAACTTGGCCTCAACACTTCCAGGGATCCAGGGGCAGCCACAGCTTTCCTGGGCAACCTGTGCCAGGTCCTCACCTCCCTCACAGAGAAGGATTTCTTCCCCATGTCCAATCTAAATCTCTCCCCTTCAGCATTGTGCCAATCCATGCTGGAGCTTTCCTCTGTTTCTGCCTGGTGTTAATGCTGCAGGATGGCTTCAGCCTATTAAACAGTCTTTGCCTGTGGTGTGGGGTGAGGAAAGTCAGAAATGACAGGAATGTTTTGTTAAGACTCACTAGTTTTCTTTAGTTGGGTTCAAAATAGCCCTGTGGCAAGGATCAGACTAAATTACAGCCAGACACTGCATTAAGGCAGACCTAAAACTTGTGGCTTGTGATGAGGGAAAAGTTTGCCGAGTTCTCTGAATTTGGGGGTTTTAATCCTGTCGGTGTGCCTGGATATGTACAATTCAGGGCCTCCTTCCCTGGGAGGGTGGGGATGCCCTGGCACAGGTTTTCCAGAGAAGCTGTGGCTGCTCCTGGATCCCTGGAAGTGTCCAAGGCCAGGTTGGACAGGGCTTGGAGCAACCTGGGATAGTGGAAGGAGTCCCTGCCTATGACAGGGGGTAGAATGGGATGAACTTTAAGCTTTTCCGGCCCAAACCATTCCTGGATTCTGTGCTGAAATCACCTGATAAGGAGGTTGGTTCATTTTGCAATTTACCTGTGGATGGACAAAGAAGTAAAACCGGCACCCTGAACTCCCCAGCTGGATATTTCCCGTGGAAAATTGCATCATAACTTAATGACAAGCCATTGAAAGATGCCTCTAAAGAAATCCCTGCTGCTCTCAGCCTCCAACAGCACAGCTAGCCAGGCTGTCAGGCTTCAGGCAGCGCTTGTTCCGAGTTTTTTTTGGCTGCTGGGGCACAAATCAGCCCCGGCAAAGAGAGGAGAACAGGCTCTGCTCTATGGCCAAGTGGGTGAAAGGCTGCAGTCGCTGCCCGGTGTAGCTTTAGCAGCACAAAGAGCTTGTGTGAGGGACATAAAAGCCCTGAGTTTAACCAAGGAGTCACGAGATGCAGGCAGAAAAGGTGAGGAACATGAAAGGGAAAAAGGCATGGGAGAGGGGATGTGGAAGTGGGAGAGTTTTTGCAGGGAGCACAAGTGGAAGGGACATGTCTGCCCTCCAGAAATCCATAACTTAATGAGTTAGTGAAGGATGTCTGACTGGAATGGTGGAAAAACATGGAAAATTGGTGGTTCAGGTACCTTTACACTGTCTCATGCATTGGTTTAATGTAGAAGAAGTGGAAAGCCAAAAATGTAGCCAAAAAAGAGACATTTTCCTTGTTTGTTGTCTCATCCCTTTGTTGAGTTTTATGTAGGAGCTGGCAAGGTCTCACATGTTTATTTTAATTTGATTTTTAGAAAGGACTAGACTTTGACAGCAGCACCCAGCCTGGCACCAGCACATGGAAATGCCCTGTAGCTGTGCTTTAATCCTCATGGATGCAGGGAAAACCCTCCTTTTCCCCAGTTTATAAGTAGGAGATCCATCCCTTGGTAAGGCTGGATGGCTCCATGGGATGTGGTGGGAAAAGGAGGCAAGCAGAAGAGGGCAGTGAGCTAGGGAAAAATATAGAGCAAGTATGTGAAGGGGGAAAAGGCAGGAACTGAGGATAATGGGAGAAAAATGGAGTGAAAATCAGATTTAGCTTTAAACTTTATGATACCTTTAATAGACTTTTTGATAGCTTTGTCCTTTCTGCCAAGGAAAAATACATGTAAGGAGAAAAAGGACCCCAGGCTTTCCCCGTCTTTCACGAGAGGGAAAGGCTAAGGAGCTCTGAACTTAAAAATAAATAATAAATTGAATAATAAATTCAAACACAGTGGGAAAGAACTGGGCTGGGAATGGGGGGATGGAGCCTGAGGTAGGGGAACCCAGTGATTAGGTGGGAATGCTGTAGCAGTCCATGTATTTCAAACAAAACACTACCAAAGATGTGCTTGATACTTTTTACTCTGGATATTTTTCACTCTGACATACTCCACTTCTTTTCTAGTCCTGGGAGAGTGGCTGAAAGCTGAGGAACTTTCTGAGGGAAGCAACCAACAAAGGAACAGAAATCCCCATTGTGCAGCCGTGGCTGGCAGGGATTCCACATTCTGCAGTGGATCTTGGGCTGCCCATGGGATTATCAGGGCACAGACTGCTCTGGCTGCCAGCAGAGCAGAGGATGGAATCACACTCAGGAAGCAGCAGATTCTGCATCAGGATGGGAATAAGGAGAGAAATGCTCTGTTCTGATGCTGCTTTGTAATGATTTCTACTGAAAATCCTGCTGGTGTTCCCCTGTTATCAGCACTTGTTTTCCTTTGTTTCCTTACTCAGGTTTTGCTTTCAGAAGTGTAAAGCTCCAGACAATCACTGCCTCACTCCCTCAGTTGCTAATCTGAGTTTGTCTTGTGAAGGACAAAAAATAAGCTCATTTTTGCCTCATCCCTTACACAGGGTGTATTCCTGGGTGCTTTTTCTGGCAATATGTAAACTCCTCCCAAAGCTCAGTCTTTTTTTGCATCTAAATTTTAACGGTCAGCTGAGCTGTTAGGGCACAGCACTATGCAAATATTCCATGGAGTTAGACTGTCTGTATGGAAAATCAAGAATTTATTGTGGGTATAAAGAGTTAGCAACACAAAGAAAGAGTTCTGGGTACAACACTAACTCATTTAGGCCAAGCTATCCCAGTATTCCAGCTCATTCCCAATAATACAACAAGAATAAAGGAGATATTTCCAGTTTCTCCCCATTCTGCTGGTGTCACACAGATCCTTGCAGAATCCTAAGCCTGGTGTTACAGGGAGCTGTCAGGAGCTTCAAGCTCTTCCCTGGTAGTAACACAATGACTGAATTAGTGGTTTCCTGCTGCATTTGCTTCATCAGCGTGGCTGTTTTAATTACACTGATGACAGAACCTTGTAAATCACGCCACCACAATTCCCCCGTGCCCAGAATCTTCAGCTTTTCTTAGGCTGAACCAAAGCCAAGAGCTGAGTCTTCCTTTAGACTCTGCCCTTTTAAACTGTTTTTCAGCATTTGTTAGTTTTCCTTTAATTTTTTTTCTTTGGTTTCAGACCTCACCACCTATTGCTGTAACTCATTTTTTCTAAAAAAAGGAAAAGAAAGGCTGCTGTCCTTTCAGTCCATCTCCCTCTTTTCCTGACACCTGGTTTGGTCACCAGATGCCCAAATGTTTAGTGATCCCTCACCAACCAGGTCACTTGGGTTTTTTAAAGTAAGTTCCAGCCAACTCATGGCAGTGAAATAAGGAATGTTAATATATTTTCCTCCAAATTCTGGTGATCGCCAGTCAGCTAAGGTCAGAAGAGCAAACCAAAGAGCATGTCTTCCCTCCCCTCGGATTTTTGGTGGTTCCTGGTAACCTGGGGAGTTGGGTCACAGCGAGATGATGGCAGCAGATATGCAGATGGAAGCAGTGAAGGTGAAAAAATGGGTCAGGGCATTGAAGGACACGTTTTACCTGGTTAATTTTTTTCCAGCTGGGATTGATGCCAGGAGTCCCAGCTGGATGTGGGATGCTGGTGAGTCTATAACAGCAGCTGGTTTTTTTTCCCTGGTGGTTTTTATGACAAAGATCCCATTCTTGTCTCTGAGACACCCATTGAGATCCTGAGTGTGGCAAGGGCAGGGGAAAAAGCATTGCTGGCAACTGGAAGGACACAGAAAGCTTCACTGCTTAGGGGTGGGTGATTCCAGGAGCCTCCATGGCTTAACTTGAATCATCTGCTGCGGGGAAAACAACCACAGCCAGGGATTTTATGTCAGAAGGAGCTTGGAAGGGAATTCCACGGGCTGTTGTGTAATTTGTCTGGGAAAATGTGTTAAAAAGGTGTTAACATCCCTGGTAGCTGCTGAAGCCAGAGGAGGCATATGAGGGGAAGAAGAGTGGATTTTATCAGGTTTAGTGGTGCTTTTTTGCCTGTTAAGATCCCTTGAAGCACATCTCCAAAGGTTTAACTTGTGTAGGAAGATGGAATTTTTTTGCTTTTAATGTAGTGTGTAGGAAAAAGAAAACTGACCTCTGTGTGTCCCCCACATTCATGATAAAAGGTCATAAATATCAACTAAATTTAGGATAAATATCCTGTTGTGCAATAGATAATGGGCAAGGGAAATGGAATTTGAAATAATTGCTGCACTTTTCTGAGTATAATTGTTACATTTTAGAAGAGGCCAAACATGTATTAATGCCTATTAACATGAATTGCTGAAGGGAGGGAAATGAAAGCATTCTATCCAGTGTTTTTTCAGGCACAGAACTCCAAGATGTGATGTAGCCATCAGGTGATGCTCGGAACGCGAGGGGATGCAGCCTGGTGGCTCTTTGTTTCTATGGTTACCTTCGACTGGAATTGCTGTAACTAGGTCACATTGGAAGGTGTGAATGGAAACAAAGAAATCCAGAATCAATAACGAGAGTTCAGGGAGAAGGCTGGTGCTACTGTGGAAAGGGAGATAGATGAGTGTGGGGAGAGGAATTTTAATTTGTGGCTCATGTGGATCAAGTCCCACACAGATGGCTGGGCGTTTTTCAGCATCATTCACTCTTCCAGCCTTATTCATTAGTCTGTTGTCCGAAAAATCATCTGCAGGGTTTTGATTTACCTGTGGCAACACCTTCCCTCCCTCTGGCTGCATATCCAGGCATGAGCAGCTGAAAGGAGCCCTAGGAACAGGAGAGGCTGAGGCAGCTGGAGGGGAGAGGCAGAACAGATGGAAGACAGAGAAGGATCTGCTGGAAAGGGGAAGCAAAACCAAGGGCGGGGAAGTAAAGTCATCTTCAGCCCAGAAATAAGGAGAAACAGGTTGTAAAAGTGGCTCCAAAGAAGGAACTTCAGTGTGGGAAAGGGCAACTTGTCCTGGAAGGACAGTGTGGCCAGGTGGGGCTTGGTCTCTTCTCCCAGGTCACAAGTGCCAGGGCAAGAGGAAAGGGTTCAGGTTGTGCCAGGGGAGGTTTAGGTTGGATATGAGGGGAAATTGCTGTCAAGGCTTGGCAAGCCCAAGACCAGACTGTCCAGGTGGGCAGTCAGTCAGGAGTCACCAGAGGGATGATCTGGAGGGATTTAAAAGCCGTGTGGATGTGGCACTTGGGCACATCTTTTCCGTGGTGCCCAGCAACAGGACGAGGAGCAATGGCTGTAAATGAAGCACCAGAAGTTTCACCTCAACGCGAGGAAGAACTTTTTCACGCCGAGGGTGGCAGAGCTCTGGAAGAGGCTGCTCAGGGACCTCAGGGAGGGTGCGGAGTCTCCCTCTCTGGAGTCTCCAAACCACCTGGATGCATTCCTGTGCCACCTCTCCAGGGGACACTGCCTCGGCACGGCGTTGGGCTGGATGATCTCAGGATCCTTCCAACCCCAACGATCCCGTGATTCTGCCACTGCTGGGCTTGGTGGTGCTGGGGGACTCGCCGCTCTCCGAGCGCTTTTCCAACGGCGGTGATTCTGGGAACCATCCCAGCCGCACAGCCCGTTTCCCTGTGCCCGAGCCCCGCAGCATCCCGCCCGCCCCTCTCCGGCCCCGGGGGCGGGAGCACGGCGAGCCAGCCCAGTGGGCGGGGGGGACCGGGGTGGGACCGGCTGGGCGGGGGGACCCCGGGGAGGCGGAGCCGGGCCGAGCCGAGCCGAGCCGAGCCGAGCCAGGGCGAGCCGATCCCGGCCATGGAGGGCTCGGAGCCCGGCCGGGCGGGGATGCGGCGCTTCACCTGGGAGGAGATCGGGCAGCGCAACGGGAGGGGGCCGGCGGCGCAGGAGCGCTGGCTGGTGATCGACAGGAAGGTGTACGACATCAGCCACTTCTGCCGGCGACACCCGGGGGGCTCGCGGGTCATCAGCCACTACGCCGGGCAGGACGCCACGGTGAGCGGCCGGGCTGCGGGCAGGGAGGGAGCAATGGAGTGGAATGGAATGGAATGGAGGAGGGCTGAGCGCGGAGGAGGATCCCCGGGGATGGCAGCAAGGCAGCGGGCTGTGTGTGGCACGTTTGGATCCTTGCTGTGCGCCGGGAATGCACGGAGCGCTCGCTCCGCCGCCGGTTGTCTGCGGTTGTTGTTGCGAGGAAGCCTCGCTGGAGGAATCGCTAAAAACCGCGTGTGCAGCCAGGGGGAAAACACCCCAAACCGCTCGGTAGTTTTTGCACACACAGGAATATGAGATGCTGCGGGCTCACGCGTGTGGCACACGCGGTGACACGGTTGTTTGCCAGCGCACGAACCCTCCGCGAACTTCCCAAGAGGTGGCACGAGTGCAGGGTAGGGCTGCAAGTCGTGTTTCAGTCACGAAAAAGAAATGAATCACTCGTGTCTGAGCGCCAGCAGCTGTTGCAGAGTGGAATCAGTGCTGCTGGAGTTGGGTGTGCGGTGGCTTTGCCAGTGTTCTTTCCTTCCTTTGTCTGCTTGTGTCTTTTCCATGAATTTCTCCAAATGTGTGTGTTTGCACCCAAGGGTAGGTATAGGGTGTGAATCCACCTGTAGGATGGTTATGATGGACAGTGTTTCACTTTTCAATGTTTCATGGGGTCTCCACATGAAGATCCCGTTGTATGAGTATCATTTAAAGCCAAAAATAATTGGTAAATTTGCAACATTTCGTGCGGGCAGGGTGCACGTGTGCATTTTCAAAGCCCCATCACTAGAACAAGTTGTCCAGAGAGGTGGTGGAGCCTCATCCCTGGAAGTGTTCCAGGCCAGGTTGGATGTAGTTTGGAGCAGCCTGGGCTCATGGAAAGTGTGCCTGGCAGGGGGGAATGAGACGAGCTTTGAAGGGCCTTTCCCACCCAAACATTCTGTGT
Source organism: Lichenostomus cassidix (assembly GCF_008360975.1). NCBI lineage: Eukaryota > Metazoa > Chordata > Aves > Passeriformes > Meliphagidae > Lichenostomus > Lichenostomus cassidix. The sequence continues at coordinate 60,221,685 of NC_139486.1, forward strand.
TTCTGTGGCCAGAAAAGGGTCAGCACATGGCTGGATGGCGGGATTGCAGCCAGCTGCATTCTTTAGGTGATGATATCAGTGCCACTGCTGGGTGCAGTTGAACTGCTGACTGCTCAGAAACTCCCTGCCAAGTTTTACTTTCCAGTGGTTTTGTCGCTGGGGGTGAAAAGAGTGAGACTCCTCAAAACCGGGGGGAAATGGGATGTAAAGGAAGAACTCTTCTGGTTTGCTGTTCTGATTTCTAGAAGGTGCAATGGGCTGTCTCCTAACCTCTGGTCGGGATTACACTCCCAGGTTTTACAGCCTCCATGGAAAAAGGATTGGTCTAAATGTGTGGTGCCATCCTCCCCTGCTCTGCCCACATACTCCTCCCCATTGTTTTTTCCCCTTTTCCAATGAAAAAATGCAAATGTTGGTTGCCCTCTCTCTTTCCCTCCTTTATTCAGTGACCCTGAGCAGGGAGGATGCTACAGCTGATCCAGAGCTGGCAACAGCAGCCAGTTTTTTAACCCCTTTCCTAACTAGAGATCTTTTTAAAGCACATTTTATTTTAAAAGCACACAATGGTGGCCTAGTAATTATAGTGATAAGCAATGCATGGTGCAGGAATCTTACAAAGTGATGCCCAGCAAGCAAATATTTAAAAACCCAGATAATTTAAAAAACCCACATCCTTAGGCTGAGGGAGATTGTAAATATATTCTAGTTTGGGCACCAGGAGAGAAATATGGAAAAGGAGGTAAATGGGAGATCAGGAATTAGATGTCAAAGTGCTATGTGTGCTCAGAGGATTTGTAATTTAAATATAGGGACAGAATCTGCAATGATAACAACCACTAGTGATCTTTTTTTTTTTCCACCTGGTTGCCATGGAGATTGACACTACATTTAAATAATAAAAGTAACTGATTTCCCTAACAGGGATCTTTTGGATGGTCCAGCATATCATGGAATACATTTCCATTACTGCCACCTGAATGATGTTTTTTCTTCATCCTGTGTCTGTGTTTCAGGATCCTTTCATTGCTTTTCACCTTGACAAGGCGCTGGTGAGAAAGTACATGAGCCCTCTCCTGATTGGGGAACTGGCACCAGATCAGCCCAGCTTTGAGCCCAGCAAGAATGTGAGTGTCTTAAAAACCTGGAATTTGGGTTGAAATTGTGCTGTTTAACTTCTCCTGCTGGTGGGCAGAATTCCCTGTACATCACATCATAGGATCTCCTGGAATCACTGTTGGCTGAAGCTTCATTTCGTGCCATTATTTGTAGTGTTAGCAAAGATTTGCCTCGGGGTGACCCTCAGCTTTCCCCCTTTTCATCCCTGAGAGGGAAAACTTACACTCCTCTTTGTGTTCCTGAGGTATTTTCCAACCAGTGGGTGATTTTGGGTGTCCCCACAGAAAAAGCTGGTGGAGGATTTCCGTGAGCTCCGTGCCACCGTGGAGAAGATGGGACTTCTCCAGCCCAACCACACCTTTTTCTTCCTCTATCTCTGTCACATCTTGCTGCTGGATGTTGCAGCCTGGCTCATCATCTGGTATTTTGGAGCATCCTTGGTGCCTTTCCTCCTCTCTGCGGTGCTTCTGGGCACTGTCCAGGTGAGCAGCCCCACAAAACAAGCGCCCAAAAGCCAAATTTAGGACTTAGGTGCTTGTTTCAATAAGCAGGGGAGAAATCTTATCATCCTGGACTCCCCCAAATCCTGCTTCTCTCCAGATTCCACCAGAAATGTGTAGAGCAGGCTTTGCCTTGCTTTTTCCTCCCTGTGTTCCATCAAAGCCTTCCTTCTTGCAGCGTTCCCTGCAGGATGAGGGACGTGCCCAGCTCCTGAGCTCCAGCACTGCCAGAACTCCCAGGCTGTGAGCAGGGGCCAAGCCACCATGTTCCCATGGGAACTCGCAGGGAGGGAGAGGAGAGGGCAGAGCAGCTCTCAAAGCCCCAGCTATTCCTCCCCTGGCCGGCTGATCCCCTTGGAATCACAAGTACTCGGAGGAGGCAGCAGCAAGCTGCTCCTTAAAGGAGACTTTGTTGCCGATTTCAGAGCGGTTTTGTGAGGGAGTAAATGCTGGTTCTCAGCTCCGTGGCTGGTTTTTTTCCCATGATGTTTTCCTTCCTCATGAAAACAACTGTCCAGGACTAAAAGTCATTAGCCAGAGTGTGGAGTTCACTGGTTTGTAGTGAAAAAAGAGAGTTTGGATTGGGTCCTGGCAGTGGGAGTGCCCTTGCTATCCAGGGATACGTTGTGAGGAGCGTGGGAGTGGGAGAAGAAAGCCCTTTGTCAGATACAGACCCTCCTGACAGCTCTTTTTCCCCAGCAGCACTGCTGTTTTCTTAATTCCAGGCCCAGGCTGGCTGGCTCCAGCATGATTTTGGACACCTGTCAGTCTTCAGCAAGTCCAGGTGGAACCACTGGGTGCACAAGTTCGTCATCGGCCATCTGAAGGTGGGACTGGCTGTGGGGAGGGAGGGAGGGAGGGAGGGACTGCCAGAGCCTTGCTCTGCAGCCAAAACCAGCCCTGGGGTAAGGAGAGAACTAAGGGCAGAAGATCCACCTTCCTTAGGGCGTTTTCTCCTCCTCCCTTCCCACAGGGAGCCCCGGCCAGCTGGTGGAATCACCTCCACTTCCAGCACCACGCCAAACCCAACTGCTTCCGGAAGGATCCTGATGTCAACATGCACCCCTTGTTCTTTGCTTTGGGGAAAACCCTCTCTGTGGAGGTGAGAGGAAGCTGGGAGATGGCAGCAGGAGGAGAGTTCAAATCAGGGAAGCTGCAGAGAGCTTGGAGACTGGACACCAGTTAGTTTGATTTTATACAGTGCTGCTTTGCCTTCCACTAGTCCCTGATATTCCTCAGGAATATTACAGTAATTCTGAGATCTTTATATTCTTAAAATTTCACTCCAAGTTCTTTTTGCAGTGTTGGGAGATAAGAATGAAATATTTGCCATGATTACAAGTTCCTATTTCCCTTGATGAGAGACTTGCAGTTTTATGAAGATCAGAATTACATGTTCTGTTTTACCAAGATCAGTGTGGCTAATTGTAGTGATCTGGGGTGGAAGCAGCAGATGACAAGCCAGGGCTGCCTGGAACTTTTACAATTCCTCATCAAAGAAGCTATTTTGGTGGTCTCAGCCTGGCAGCAGGATGTCAGAGTGGCTCCCATCTGGAGTCCAGCTCTATTCCTGGTACAGCTCTGAAGTTAATTGGGTGGCTTTAGCACTTGCTGGTCCTTTAAAACAAGTTACATAAATTCATAGTGTCACTTTAAATGTTCTGATTTGCATGGGAATGAAGGGATGGGCTATTGGGAATTAGTTTGAACATGTACAGGGATACAATGGCATTCGTCAAGGAAGCCAGTGGCATGACCTGATATGTTTATACAGCAAACACTGAAAAATGAGCAGCCTCAGGAAGAGACCAGTCTATTCACCCTCATTGCCATGGACGCAGTTTCATGTCTAGATGCTCATTTCTCTGCTTTCCAAAATAATTGCAAGGAGGTGGGAGTTCCACACACTGTCATCTTCATTAACAGTATCATAACAGTACCACAGCTTGGGGGTTTTTCCTTCTGAAGCTCTGCTTTGCCAGCAAACTATTTGTGTATGTTTCGTTCTCAGTATTTTTAGGCAACTTGTGCCCTCTGTAGGGGCAAAGCTTCCTGTGCAGGTCACTGTGTGTGTGCAAGGCACCAGGGCAGGGTGAAAACTCATCCAGGATGAGGTTCCAGGGCATGGTGGATGCTGGCTTGGTTGGAGAGGACATCTCCTGGAAGTTTAGGAGTGTGCATGCCTTCAGAAGCATAGGAGTGTGTGCACAGCTGCCTTCATGGCCTGAGTAACTCGTGTATTTTAACAGCTTGGTGTGCAGAAGAAGAAATTCATGCCCTACAACCACCAGCACAAGTACTTCTTCATCAGTGAGTAACCTCTGCAGTTCCATGCAAAGCAGTCACTCTGCCCCATCCCATCCCATCCCATCCCATCCCATCCCATCCCATCATCCCATCCCATCCTGCTGGGATAATTCACTCCTGTGTTTCTCCCCCAGTCGGTCCCCCGGCGCTGGTGCCGCTGTACTTCCAGTGGTACATCTTCTACTTCGCCGTGCAGCGGAAGCAGTGGGTGGTGAGTCAGCCCCAGGGAGCCAGGGGGGAACATTTCCTGGATTTAGGGGTGAATTCCAGTGCCAGATTTACTGGGAGGAACTCTGGAGTTGTGTGTGTCTGCAGCAAAGGATGTGAGTGTAGGATTTGGGAAATGATGTTTGCCAAGGGGGGATCTTCCACACAGCCGTTCTCTGTGAAAGATCCTTGAGGTACAAAAGATGTTCTCTGGTGTTCTGGGGTTTGGTTTTCTCACTGCTTGGTTCGTTTATAGATCCAGAGGATAACGTGGTGTTCAGAGCATGGCCTGGCTGGTGTTCGCCCTCTGCTGGGCTCATGGACCAGGATAATTCCTGAACACGGGAATGGCTGGTTGCTGTGTGATGAGACCGGGCAGGAAAAATTCATCAGTAAAAGATGTTATGGGAGGTTTTAAAGGGAGTGATGGTAAATTCAGAAGCCAGAAATCCTTCCTTGTAATGAAGTTTTCCCTGTCCCCTGCCCTACAGGACCTGGCCTGGATGCTGTCCTTCTACATCCGATTCTACCTCACCTACTTGCCCTTCCTGGGCCTGAAGGGTACCCTGGGGCTCCATCTCTTAGTCAGGTATCATCCAACTTGTAGTTCCAACATTTTCTTTACCCAGTTTGTATCAATCCTTCCTGTCAGCTTTTCTCCAGCTTCCTGGTTATTTTTCTCACCACTTGCTGTTCTTCTCTCTTCTGATCCTTTCTGTGGGACAGGGGTGGTTTCCTGTCAAGCTGCAGGAGGTGGAAGTTGAGTGTAGGTCTGATCTGATCAGATGCTTGGGGTTCCTGGTGTTCATTTTGTCAGGCAACAACCAGCTGGTGTGTGCACAAGTGTTTTGTGCTGACTTGTCAAATCAGGGGGGTGTGATCTGTGATGGTTTTTTCTGTGTCTTCACAGGTTTATAGAGAGCAACTGGTTTGTCTGGGTCACGCAAATGAATCACATCCCCATGCACATCGATTATGATAAGAATGTGGACTGGTTCTCTACCCAGGTGAGACCTTATTTATGGAGATCTGTGGCAGTTCTGGTCATGTACAGTCTGTCTATCTCCGCTTGGCCACTTTGTGTTGGCTGGAAATAAGTCCTGGAGCTGTTGTGTCCAGCCAGAAGTCCTGTGGGGATGAGAAACCTGTGTTTGAGAAGGGGCATTGCTAAAATAATACTTAAAACAGGACTTTTTTTTCTTTTTTTTTTCCTCAGCTCCAGGCAACCTGCAATGTTCATCAGTCCTTCTTCAATGACTGGTTCAGTGGCCACCTGAACTTCCAGATCGAGCACCAGTGAGTGGAAGCAGGGGTTGGGAATAGTTCCAAGGAGTGCTAGTTACACCAGGGCTGAAGAGCCTGCAAGGTCCCTCCAACAGCTGATAGAAGAGCCAAAGATAACGTGGGTTAATTTTGTGCTCTTTGTGTGGGCATGGAATGGGAAAAAAGAAAATTTTTGGAGCAGCAGTGAGCAGTCCCAGAGCTGGGCACAGCAAGGGGCAGGAATTCCGTGGGGTGGTGACAGATGCCATTGAACCACCATCTCCTTTTCCCACAGCCTTTTCCCTACGATGCCACGACACAACTACTGGAAGGTGGCCCCTCTGGTGAAGTCCCTGTGCTCCAAGCATGGCATTGAGTACCAGTGCAAGCCTCTGCTCACAGCCTTCGCTGACATCGTGCAGTGAGTATTGATCTGCTGTGTTCCCAAGCCAAGGGCTTCCCAGTGTTGTGGAAAAGCAGGAGGGACATGGAAGGGGAGGGACAGCCTCTGAAGGTCCCTTCCAACCCAAACCATTCCATGATCTCCTTTGCTTCAGCTGTAGATGGGAATTCTCTGGGTGGAACAAGGAGTTTGTTATGTTGTTTCTAAGGAAGTGTGGTTCTCTCTTGGCAGCTCTTTGAAAGATTCAGGGGAGCTCTGGCTCGATGCCTACCTACATAAATAAGCAGCAGTGGATCTCTGCAGAATTCCCCAGCCTTGCTGCCTCCTGTGGTGGTCACCCTGAAGATCCTGCACTGAGGAGAGCTGGCTAAGCCAGAGGTGGGGAGGTGGTGCCGCTTAGTTCCGTGGATGAATGTAATTAATAAGATTTTTTTTCTTTTTGGTTTTTTTTTTTTTTTTAAAGATGTGCTCTTAGGTTTTTCTTGTGCTTCTTTCATTCCTCTTCTCTGGTGCTGAGTTTTTGGGAACAGATGGATAGAGGAGGTTGTGTCCCACTGAGCTGGGACAGGCTTTGGGACTGGGAACAGATCCCTTTCCATCTGCTGATCCTTCATTTGCTGAGTATATAGGAGGGAAGTTTCTAACCTAACATAGGCTTTTTGGGGTGGCTCTTGTTGTGAGTGTAGTAAGAAAGCTGAGGCAGCATGAAATCAAGGAATGTGGGAGTTAGGGAAATGTGGAAGCTTCTAGGGAATGGGGTAGGTTCAATATTTTCAAATCCCTGTTTGTAATAGGGAGCTCCCAGACCAGTTTCTATATATGTGATTGAGGTGGAGGAGGTGCAGGCAGCAGTTCTCTAGGAATAGGATTCAATTAGACCTCTAATTGAGGTAGGGAAACAGGAAAGTGAACATTTTTCCACATGCCCTGTTCTGTGGGAATGCTGCTCTCCACATCTCCTCTGGAAGCCTCTGGGTTATTTGTCCTCTGGTGACATCCCATGGGGGATCTGCAAGGGGTTTCCACAGAGCCAGATTTTAGAGTGTTATGAACCCATTGCTAAGAGTCAGAGGAGAGAAAAATCTCTCACATCCATACTTGGGATCCCTACAAGGGTGACTAAGGAAGCAAAAGTGTTCCAGGCCAGGTTGGAAGGGGCTTGGAGCAACCTGCTTTGGTGGAATACCATAAACCATGGCAGGGGGTGGAATGAGCTGAGCTTTGAGGTCCCTTCCAACCCAAACCACTCCACAATGATTCTGTGTGAAGAGTCATCATAATCACTCTGTGATTGCTCGAAGCTTTGGGTTTTTTTGAACCTCTGGGTGATTTGTTAAAAGGAGAGAATTCCTGACTCCTGGCCCATGGAGAATGAGGTATTCCTGCCTGAGCTGCAGACAAATCTAAGGATGTTAGAAAGGTGTTGGGGGTCAGACTGCTGTTTTAAAGTGTTTAACTTTTCATTCAGCTGCATATCCACAGGCACATCTCAGCCAGAACATTGCTGGTCTCCCTCTCTTGCATGAGGTGCCTTCAAACACACCCCAAGGAGGTGACATATCCTGTGAGATTTATTGGAATAGCCTTACTGCCTTTCCTGGGCTCTTTTCATTTACTACCCCAGTGTTACAGGTGCTAAACCAGGATGTAGCAGCTGCCACACCACTAAAGAAGATTCTCCATCACCCTGTGCCCCCAGGGACTGGTGGATTAGTATCCAGAAAGGATTGGTTGATTTTGAGGAATTTTTTCCAATCAACGTCCAAAATGGGGATGACATGTTGAGGGAATGGAAGAAATGCATCTTCCCAGGCCAAGAGTGTTGTTAAGAATAAAATTGTAATGGGAATAATAAAATAACCATTAAATACCTGTTGATTAGGACCAGAAAGAAACTGGGCCTTAGTTACTGTTTTACCTTGGTTTTCTCCTGCTCCATTTCTTTCCCTCTTATTACAACTGTGGATGGAGGAAAATCTATTAATAAAATTTCTTATCTTACCATTTTTTGCTGGTATTGGAGTAAAATATATCTGTGCAAGAGTCTTCATGCTGTAAAAGGGGGAACAAACCCACCTCCACAGCTGCAGAGAGAGAACTGTTATAAATCTCTTTCTCCAGAATGTGTTTCTCCTGTGTTTTCTCTGCCACAATAAAGAGGAAACATCCACAATACAATAAACCAAATTACCTGGATAACCAATAAATTAAATTCCTGGATAACCAGGAAAAGTAACACAGATGAGCAATCCTGAAGGGTAAGACTGAAAGGGGATCTGAATCAGCATAACCAGATTTGCATGTGATGAGTTTGCTGGAAGTTTTCCAAGCTCGAGAGTAGTTCTCCAAGCAGTTTTCCAGACTCCAGAAATACACTGAAATACACCGTTTTGGAAGAGCACCAGTCCCAAATTTGCCATCTAGTGGAAACCCTTTAGCCTTAAAACTAGAACCTGAGCATTGTGGAATAGCCACAGGGTGGCAGTCGGACATCAGAAGGGAAGGAGGACATCCCAGAGGATCAGAAAGGAAGGATCAGATCATCAGAGAGACTTGTCAAGGGCGTGGAGTGACAGGATAAGGGGGAATGGCTTCAAACTGAAAGAAGGGAAGTTTAGATTGGGTATCAGGAGGAAATTCTTCCCTGTGAGGATGGTGAGGCTCTGGCACAGGGTGCCCAGAGAAGCTGTGGCTGCCCCTGGATCCCTGGCAGTGCCCAAGGCCAGGCTGGACAGGACTTGAACCATCCTGGGAGAGTGGGAGGTGACCCTGCCAATGGTGGGGGGAAGAGGATGTAGTTCCTGAAGATGTCAGAGGTTCATAAGGCTTTGAAGATTATCCAGTTAAGTGGAATACCATTGGACAAAGAGGTGGCTCCAAACTGGAATAAAACACTTTTTCCAAATCAAGGAGGAGCATCAGCAATGGAGTAGCTGGAATTATAAAAATGTCAGGGTGATGTTCAGTCAGTTAAGGGTGATGGGGCAACTGAAAGAGGAAAACACTGTAGTTTTCCCATTCCCAACACCCACTCCTTTGGACTCATTCATGGTGTGGATTTGCAGTCCTTGCCCAACTTGTGGATGTGTTTGCATCCATTACCTTGAGTTCCTGAAGAGGGGAATGATGTTCTTCATGGAATTCTGCCCATCTTTAGAAAAGGAGGAGAAGTCAAGATGATTGTAAATCCACACAGGATAGATGAATGCGGCCGAGTCGCTCATAAACGGGAGGATTTTCTGCTTCCCAGGATTCTTTTATAAGGAATATAAAGAGATTTCCTAACAGGTCAGGTGGTGAGGATGAGTGCAGTAATGCAACACTGCTCATGGGTGGGAAAGAAAGAGGATTACATTACACTGGAAGAGGTTGCTCTGTGATTTTCATCTTCTGCAGGGACTGGTATTAAGTGCTCAGAAAACGAGGAGGAATTTCCACCAAGAAAAGTTTTGAAACAGCAACAAGAAATGAAACACCCATGACAGCTTATATGAAATGCTGGTTTTGATGCTGCGCCTCAGGCAAAATTTCCAAAGGTCTGACTGATCCACAGTAATCTCCCTTGGCTTTGATCACGAGAACCAGCCTGGCTTTTTGATTTTTGCAGCTCATCATTTAGGCTCTTGTCAGTTTGGTGATTTTTTGGTGAGGCAGTAAAATTGTCGGATCTCCCTGTGCCAAATAAAAGAAGAGGGAGTGACTTCTCATAAAATGAGTTTTAGAGCAGAGAGTACTTAAATCTGTCAGTAATGAAGAAATATTCAGCAGCTGAAGTGTGGATCGATACCAGTTCAAGACACAGTGTAAGTGCAAATTCTTAAGGTTAATTAGCCCAATTAGCAGGATCACTGATGGATTGTCCTCGAGGGGAAATAGCAAAATCCAAGAATAATTCCATTTTGTAGGAGATGATCCCTTGTAAAATGTTTGCTTTGACTGGGGAAGAGATGAGGGCAGTCCTGTGGGCAGTATTATCCTAATTAGGTCACCTCCTGCATAATAGACCTTTTGGGATGAACACTAAACCATCATTTAGCTGCAGACCCAGATGGAATGATAACTTCTGCTGGCAAGGAGGGATGCCAATGTTCTAACAAGTGAGCCTGAATTCCTTTCCAGGATCATCTCCCAATAGGTTAGGAAAAAGAAACAAGGTGAGGTAAGAAATGCTGGATGTTGCCCAAGTAAAATTAAAGGTGAGTGGAGATGCTGCAATGAACTCAGATTTTGACATTTTCTTTGTTTTATTCCCCCTTCTCCCCTCATCCAAGAGGAAGATCAGAAACATGTGAGACTAGAAAGCCACAAATACTTCTGTCTTCAGCAAATATTCCAAAGTTACCAAAATAAAGGAGTAAGTATAAACTTAGGGCACTTAGATCCCTGGCTGAGAGGGGAGTAACAAACTCATGAGAGCATTTTGGAGGGATCAGGGACAACCTGTGAAGCAGATTGGGAATATAAAGAATAATGAAAAGGTCATGGAACTACAAGTAGGAGTGGCTGAAATGTCAAAAATTAAGCTTTGCAAAGGAAAACAAGCAGCAAAATAGGAAAATTATGAGTGGTGTCCTTGTGGGCAGCGTAGGATGTAGAAGTTTAAGGAGAAGGGACATCTCTGAGGCAAAATACTTATGTTGCCCTAAGAATATATCCCAAAATACATGGCTGAGGAAGGACAGAGGCAGATAGTGAAGGCCAGGGAAGGAATTATGGCCAAATACTGTGGCTGTGGCAGATCTATTGCAGAGCTTGGAAGGTGGCCCAAGGCTCCCAGGAAGGCTGGATGGAGAAAGGTGCTCTGTGTTTAAGCCCTGGAACCACTGTGGGTGTTTTAATCCTGGCTTAGGCCACTTTGTTCCTAATTAAGGTTGCACAAGCCATGTATTAAAGCAAATTTTCAAGCATGGGCACCTTCTGCAGAGCTTTTCCTCTGAGGACACCCAATTTCAGGCAGCCAGAGCATTCAGAAGTTTGTGAGCAGTGGGTGCCCTGCACTGGGCACAGAAAATGCAACAAAAATGCTGCCTGGTCTCAAAAAAACAACCCCAAATATACAACAGTGAAAAAGCAAAATGGGTTTGTTACAAGAATTTACCAATTTTATCTTGGAACATGTTGTGTCTTATTCTTTGTAACAATATAGAGCACTTGGGAGAGGAGTATTACAGAATTTAGATCTTAAAGCTGCAGACCAGCCCCTGGGATTCTGACTTTTATGAAGCCAAAGGATGCAAAGGGTTTATTTTATTGCAAAATCTTTTATGATATGTGTTTTAATGCAATTTATTGTTCTGTGGGGAGTTTTAGTTGAGAGGGTTCACAGGGCTCATTACAGAGCCTAATTTTAGCCCTCATTCTAATTAATATGGTATTCATCTTGGGTTTTTATTGTTTACCCATAAAATATAACCCAAAGCTGGGAGGGTGGAATTTCACAGGTGGTTTTTTCTCTTTTGCAAAGGATTGTTTTCACAGAGGATAACAACCTGTGTTCATTTACTATTGATATCTGGACTAAGGAATGAAAAAAAAAAAAAAAAGATTTTGAATAAAAAATAATAAAGATTTTGAATATCTGAGCAAACCAAACCCCTCAAGGCAGGGTCTCCACTGCAAACTTGACTCTGTCTATAAAAAAACCCCTTGATTTTGCATTGAGTTTCTCTTCCCACTTCATGGGACATGTTATTCCTGATAAGTAGCTTTCCTGAGATGCAGGGTGGTGTCTCATTAACCCAGAATATACCAAAAAAAGGGAAACCTGGTGCTCTTTTCCTCCTGACTGACATGGTGTCTTTTAATGTTCTTATCAAGCAATCAATTACTGGATTTTTTTGTCTTTGCCAACTGCAAAAGTCTCTTGAAAAGACTGAGAGGATCTTTCTGAATGCTTGAATGCTGAATTCTTTTCCTGAATTATGGATTCCCCGTTCAGTTTTGTTTAGGATATAAAATAGTTTTAATTATTTCTGTTTCCTGGCTGTGTTTGGGGAAGAGGTACATCATAGTCACAGAAGAGGGAGCCTTGAATGAGAGTCCTTGAAATCCAGAAAGAAAATCAGGCTCTGTCCACAGGAAGCTGTGTGTTGACTGTGGATGGATGCAGGTTAGTTCCCTGGAGCCCCTGTAGGGCAGGGCATCCCTGAGCTCCACAAAGGGCTCTGTATCCTGTGAGTTCCATCCATTCCAGAGTCCCTTGAGGACAAACTCTCCACAGCAAAGTTATTTACATGAATGAATGGGACTTTCTCCTGATGCAGAGGCATTTCAGATCATCTCTGCTTTGATCAAAGATGTTATTCCATGGCTCCAGAGCAGCCAGGGCAGGGCAGAGAGACTCAGCTGTGCTTTCAGAGGGGAGTGCAGGTGTACTTGTGGATGCTCATCCAAGGTCATGCTTTTCCAGCTCTCTCCACTGTTGACACCTAATTCTGGAGACATGTAAAACCCACAAGTGTCTGTCTTCTGTCTAACAACTCTAGAGAGACTCTATACCTCATAAAGTAGAGATTCTCCACCCAATTTTGCCCAGGAGCACCACTTGGGAAGTGTTGCCCCTTGGGAGACTCGATGAAAACCCTGTAAAAAAAATCCTGTACAACAAAATTATCCAGAACTTAAAGATCGTCTCCGGAAAGGAAGATTTTCTTAGAAATGAGATCACGGCATCACAATTGCTGGGAAAACCTGTAAGATCATCAAGTCCAACCACATCCAAGATTCTCTGGGGCATCTCAGATTTACTTCTGGACCGTTTATCTGCAGCGGATTAAGTGAAAGCTGCAAACATTAATGTGCCAGGGGATAAAAGCGTTGATGCAGCAGCTGCCATCTGAGCAGTCACGTAGTGTCCTTCTGGAAATGTGGGAAATCTGTCAGGTGCCTGTGCAAGGAGGCTCTGAGTCACAGGAGCAGGGCTGTGCAGTAGCTCTGTGCATGTGCCTCACTCCCAGGAAGGTAGGACATGCAGTTTGGCAGTGTGTGGGCAGCAGTTGCAGAACACCGAGTGGGGTGTAAATTCACTTTAGCAGATTTCTCAATAGTTTCTCTGGGTGAGCAGGACTGTGCCTTTGTCTGAGCTTTTCCATGTGCCTCTGGAATCTGTTTGGTGACCTGGATAATAGAGACAGACAGCTTTTGCTTTCACTTTGGGAAGGGATTTTAATTCAATGGAATATCAGTGGGCATTACGGGCCACTCTGGATGGGCTCTGATGCTAAATAAATTCAGACAATAAATATTTATACACATGGTTAATACAGAAAACAATTATCCTAGAGTTCCCAGACATAATTCCACCAGTTTGGTGGATGCTGGCCCCCACAGTGTCAACAGTGAAAGTCACAACTACTGACTGTGGGTATAGACAGAGACATCCAGTATTTGCTCACTCCAATACACTCCTGGCTCTTTATCCTCCATCTCCTCATAGACTGAAACCAAACCCCATATTTTTATCTCCTCCTTTTCAAGCAGCTGCTGCATTTACAAGTCTGAATATAGGGCCATGGGAAGGTTTTTCTGTACTTTCAGCCAGCTATGGAGTAACTTGATATTTTCACATGTGCACAAAACCTCACATCTGCGGAAAATTGCGCAAACTGTTGCATATTTTATTGCCACCACCTCAAGTAATGAACATTGATTTAGGTAAGGCTCTGCACAGATACATAGAACATGAGCATATCATTAGCGTGGACACTCTCAGCTTTTATTTAGAGCAAGATAAAGAGTTACAAAATACGATGTGACAGCAGGGTAGAAATTATTCCTCCCATTCTTTTATCATTGTCTACTGATGAATACCAGCAGTCGCATTTTCTCTTTTATTTTGGGTGGTTCAGCCATTGCCACATGTTGGGAACTTTTAAATGGCAGTTTGGGGGTTGACTGATTAATTTGCAAGATGCTACATGATTTGAAGAATTAGAATTGCATAATTTGGAGTTCTGTGTCAGCCAGAAGACTGCCCACTATGTGCAGGGAGGCAGGGAAAATGCCTCACCCTGCTGAGGTGCCTTGGTCAAGAAAGTAGTTTGCCTTCTTTATCTGTCTTTATCTATCTTTATCTTTCTTCATCTTGCTGTCCTGCCTGAAGTCTGCAGCTTCAGCTGAGTGTTTTGAGTCCTTCTCAGAAACGGGAGCACACACAACCACCCGTTTTCTTGGAATACCAGGGTGTGAATCGCCTGGGAACCTCACTGTCACAAGAGATAGCTGAGACCTGCTGCTGGGCAGGTGACAGGCAGGGACTGGGCATCACTGCAGGCCACATTTGGGGTTATGGACCCAATAAATTCAGAAACATAAATAGAAAGTTCAGGGCAAGGGGAAGAACTCAGGATTTAACTCAGTATTGCATTACAAAGGGGTATGATGGAAATCCATGGGGACAGACAGTGCCATGTCTGTCTGCTGCTTGTACCTTCCTCAAAAGCACCCAAGGCTTGGAATTTTGGATTAAAAAAAACCCAGCCAGGGTTAAGACACTGCTAGATGTCAAGTGGGGCAATGTTTCATAATATTGCTTGGTTTTTCTGGGTAAGGTGCAAAATTGAGGTGAGTTCATAGGAAATTTGGCATTGCCTTTTCACTGTTTTTTATTACAGCTGAGAACTCTTTGCCTCTTTATTGCACAGAAGATCTTCTCAACATCAGAGATGCTTTGACTTGGACTCTGCAAGAGTAGTGTTTAAGTAAAGTTAATTATGTCAACATTGCCTTTAAGCACATTTTTCTGAATCTACAGCCAAACTTGGTGTTAAAAGTTATTGCTATTATTATTGTTGCTGTTATTGCTATTTTATCACTGTTGTTACTACTACTACTATTACTACAAAATATTTTAATGTTATAGACTCATGAATTAATTACTTGAACAATCAGATGATTGCAAGACTCAAGAAAATACAGGAGACTCTGAAACCAACTGTTTGCAAAGTATTATCAATATAGAAGCCAAATTAACTGGAAATAACAAATGCTTTCTTAATGTGCTCTTTCTTTACTCCGACCTGATGGTATTTTAATCAATTATTTAGTTAAGAAGGACACATTAAGTAAACATGCCAGGGTCAACACAGAAAATTTCAAACACCAAGGACATCCTGAAGGTTTTGGGTGGTGATGAGACCATTTAAAGGTGACAGGTGATCTTCCCAAATTTCTCTCCTTATTCCTGTTCGTGTTCAGTGGAGCAGCTAGACCTTGCCAAGGCAGCTCGGAAAGGACAAGAAGCAGCAGGGCTTTCCTTCACCTGGGTGTGTCCAAGCGTCTGGAAGAGGAGGGAGCTTGGCAAGGGTGTGTTTGGGAGAGGAGAGCCAACCAGCCCTTGGGAGCGCAGGGAGTGGCTCGGAGTGGGGCTGTATAACGGGATGGGCCAGCCTCAGCCTGGACACAGAGCCGTGGTGCTGGGACAGGACAATTCCAGCCTGGATGGCTCCTCAGACCGGCCCCAGCGAGAAGGGCACGGGACCAGTTCCAGCCTTTCCACAGCTCTTCACCTGGGAAGAGGTTGGGATCCGCAACGGCCGCGGCCAAGGCAGGGAGCAGTGGCTGGTGATCGACAGGAAGGTTTATGATGTCAGCGAGTTCTCCAAGAGACATCCCGGGGGCAGCAAGGTTATCAGCCACTATGCCGGGCAGGATGCCACGGTAAGAGCTGGCAAAGAAGGGGAGCAAGGTGGTTCTGGTGGCAGGGAAGGAGGATGTGGTGGAATCCAGGAATCCTGTCTGGTGGTGGGAATTCTGTTTGGTGGTGGTTGTCACTGTTGCTTGGTGAGACTGCGAAAGCAGCACCATGACCTTGGGCTGCAGGACGTGAGGAAAAGTCCTGCAAATATATTTGAACACGGATCTGCCAGGGATTCCTGCAAAAAATCTTTGATCTAGAGGATTTCTCTACAGTTTGGTGCTTGTTGGCAGGAATAAAAACAATACTAAGCCGATCTCCCAGGCTATGCTGAAAGGAGACACTGGATTTCTGAATAGGCAGCAATCTGAGCACTTTAAACATGGCCATAAACTTGTGATGTGGGAGATTTAATTCTTGTCACGACAAGACTTTCTGACTTGAAGGAAGTTGCTTAGCCTGTCTCATTGCTCAGGTCTCAGCGTGCAGAATGGGATAGCACTTCCTAACTCCTGGCCCAAAATCACTTATTTTTCACATTTCATCCCTTGCACCCTGCTTGAAAATGGGGCAGAAAAATATCTGGTGTTGTCAGAGGAAGAAACAGGAGGAGTTTGAGTCTTGCTGGGTTTCTCCCAGGTTTACTGACCTTCAGAGCTTAGGCCAGCCTAGAGATCCTGGTGCCATCTCCTGCTCTTTCTGCCACCAGGCTTTTACAGAAGGAGTCAAGGAATGCAGAATGCATGGAATGATTTGTCCCCAAGCTATGTCCTCCCAGCTCCTGCATTTAAATGCTTCTATTTATAGACACCCAGGGGCTTTAATGACAGTGAATATGTTTAAAAAATTACCTTTGATCTTACTTGCTTTTATTATTACAGTAATTGCAATCTGATTTTACTTGATCTTCAAGGTGTTTTCCGACTTCTGGCTGTGCTACATCCCTTTGAAAACAGAAGAACCACAACCAGTAGCCAAAATTGTGTTTCTGTCTTTCCCTTGCTAATCTTAATCATTCTTTTTGCTTTTAAAATGCTGCTTGTTCATAAATTCTAAGAAAACTACACAGAAAAGCAGGACTGGAAGGTGTCCCTAAAAATTACTGGTGCAGGACTTTACCTAAAACCAGGATCCAGGATTTTTTTTCCAATAACTCTTGAGTACTCTAGTACTCATAATTGTGTATATATAGTGAGAATTTTCTTCTTCTGTGGGGATTATTTTGAAAATACAAGGCAGAACATTTAATTGATGTCGAATGTATTGTGTGAGTTATGTGCATTGCAGTTGGTAGTTCTTTAAGTTAATCTCTCTTAAGATGCTAATCAGGGCCTAAGAGCAGGGAGGAGAAAGGACGTGCAGGACTGAGAGGCTTTCAGTGATAAGGATCTGTGATATTGATCTCATGGAGAGGAGTTTCTGCTTGAAAGGATTCTGGCTCTTGTTTGCAAGCTACAGTATAGATACTTATGGATTACATCAGAATTTCTGGCAAGAGGGAGGGGTGTAAAAATGTATAAAGACCTGGAGGATGAGTGGCACAAAATCACAATGGAAAGATTTCCCAGTCCTCTGGGTCTGGACAGAGTTGTTCATATGTCACTGTGACAAAGGGTCAATAGATGTCTGTAGAAAAGCTCCAATGTCCGAAAAATCACCTTCTTCTGACTTCTTCTAGACTAAAGTACTCAGAGAGAGACTGTCTCCAGCCAAGAGGCCCCACAAGGAAATCCTCTGTCCTCTTCCAGGGAGTTGATCCTGACCAGACCTGTGCAGATTATTTGGGTCATGCTCATCCATGCTGATTTTCAGAGCTAAAATCAGCAAAATCAGACAGTTCAAAACAAGGATTTTTTTCTACCCACTCTTTCTGGAAGAAAAAAGGTTATGGCCAGCCTCTTTACCTTTCTTCTGGAAAATCCACCGAGGACGTGAGCTAAAGAAGAGTTTTGATTCATCTGGAATCTCATCCTTTATTCCATTGTTTACATTTGATTTGAAACTGGGATTTGAAATGGCTCTTGGACAGGCACTTTTGTGTCATTAGTATTACCCACTTCCCCAAAACATGAACCAGTCTGGAAATTTGGAGAGAACTGTGAGAGACATCCAGTTTGTGCTGTTGAATATGAGGCTTCGGCATCTATTTTTTAAGGCCTTAGAGTGACACAGATTGGATTTCAAAGCCTCATCCCAAGCATGGCAGACACACCTCATTCCCTGTTCCTGGGTCCCATCCCTAGGGCAGGGCTGCTGGCTGGAGCCTTCTAGGGACAGACTGTGCTGAAGCAAGCAGATGAAAGAACACACTTCCCTCTGCAAAGGGTTTTTCATCAAACCCTTTCATGTCTATTACCAGCCTCACCCAGGGCCTTTTATGAAATCTGGGTTGTTGAAACTCCTCCAGCTTCCTTGGGCCAAGCTCCAGTTGATGGCAAAGGGCGACAGGAGAGACAAAAATGGACAAGAGGAGCAGGATTTTGTGTTCTAATCCAGACCTGGGGGATGAGAGGCTCAGCCTCTGGTGTTCAGTCATATACCCTCTCTCACTGCTTCCCTTTGTGTCCCTCAGGATGCCTTTGTGGCATTTCACAACGACAAGTCCCTGGTGAAAAAGTACCTGAGATCTGTGCTGATTGGGGAGCTGGCACCAGATCAACCCAGCTTTGAGTCTAATAAAAAGGTGAGTGCCCTAGATTCCAGCGGAGGGAACGGCTTGGGATTCAGCATGGGAGGAGAGGGAAAACAGGAGAGGTAGCAGGAGTCAGCTCTGAGGGTGGGGGTGGGCAGGACGTGGTGGTGGGCAGGCATGGAAACATGGCTATCCCAGCATCACCAAATCCACCCCTGGGTGCAAGGAATGAGCTCCAGAGCTCCAAATCCTGCTCAGTTCTCCCCACTGGGATGTCTCAGCATGAAGGCAAAAGCAAGGTGTGTTGACCTCATGCTTGTTTTGGCACAGAGCCCCCACTGACAGAACATCTCTGCCTTCCATGGCTGCTTTGGGGTTCCTGGCTCTGCTCTGTGACATTTTCAGGGTAAATAGTGCATTAATACTCACTTTACCCACAGAAATCCCTTCTCTTTACCCACAGAAATCCCTCTTGGAGGATTTTCGGGAGCTGCGCTGCACCATTGAGAAGATGGGACTTCTGAGGCCAAATTATTTCTTCTTCTTCCTGATATTTCTTCACCTCCTGGTGCTGGAGGCTGCGTCCTGGCTTGTGCTCTGGTACTTTGGTATATCCCTGGTGCCTATCCTGGCTAGCATGATGCTCTTCACCACTGCCCAGGTAAACTGCTGACGGCTGCTCTGTGCTGCAGACGCCTTTGGCTCTTCCTGGTGGAGAGGATTGATGGAATGTTCACGTCCCAGGCATTGCCTCTCCTTAGATCCCATTATCTGGCTGAAGATGCCAAGCACGTTCTACGTCACAATTTTTGTTGCCTGCAGCAAATCTCGTTTTGCTGACAGGCTGCTCCCTTGGGATGGTGGGGTTGTTGTGGAACTGGCTCTTTCATAAGATGGGATCAGCTGATCTAATCGCTTACCCCAGCAAAAACAGGGAATATTCCATCCTCAGCTGCACTTTTGGTTGTCTGTTCCTTCTGTCTCATGGCTCTAGTGCTTGTTGAGTCCTTTATGGGCCATTTGTAATTTCCTAGCCCTGAACAGTTTTCTGCTGGATGAGTAAATCCAGCTAGAGAAGGCCAGGATCCATGTCAAGGTGGGTGTAGGGAAGGAGGGAATAGGGATTTGTGGCCCTTAGATGAGAGAAATCGAAGGGTGTGGCAGGGGAAAGAAAACAAGACTTGCTTATTAGCACTGAGCCCCTAAGTTTGCTCAGGTCTCCCTGGAGCAGATGCAAATGAGCTAATTAATTTAATTAATAGGTTTCATTTGCCTAATATCTGCTAAGGCAGATATCCCTCATGGAGCACTCTTGTATTTCCATGGGAATATGGAATGCAGTGAAGCCAGGGACTTGGAAATCCTTCCACTTCCTATCTGTTTACTTGGAAATTAATTATTTGTGATGGCAGCACAGAATTCCATGCTGTGACAGTGAAGTAAATCGCAGTGATGCTTTGCTGCTTTCCCTATATTCTAGGTGAAACCAATACCTGGAATTGAGCAGCTCTAGTGGACAGTGGTCTGGATGGAAGTTCCCAGCCCTGGGACTGTCTCTTTTCCCCACATCAGGAGGATGAAATTCACACTATGAAGTTACAGGGCAAATTATTGCAACCAGTTCTCTTTCCTCAGTGACCCTTTTGTCTCCCAGATTCAGATGGGCTGGTTCCAGCACGATCTGGGGCACTGCTCCGTCTTCAGGAAGCCCAGGTGGAATCACATCCTGCAGATCGCGGTGATAAACGTCCTGAAGGTACTGGTGGGAATGTTCTCTGGGGCTAACCGGGACTAAGCAATGGATGGGAGTGTCCCTAAATCCCGGCAATGTCACCTGTGAGGGAATTGCAATAAATAGAGATGCGATCCTTGATATTGCTCCGGTTTCAATCCCTGGTGTTCCCCTTTCCCCACGCAGGGGCTGCCTGCCAGCTGGTGGAACCACCTGCACAACCAGCACCACGCCAAGCCCAACTGCTTCCGCAAGGACCCCGATCTCAACATGCACCCTCTCCTCTTCAGCCTGGGAAAGACCCTCTCTGTGGAGGTCTGGAAAAGCAGATTTTAATGGCAGAAAGCTGGAGTGTGATATATATGTAATGTATAATGATAACAACCCAGACTGTGCCTTGAAACGAGGTGGCTTTTAAGGTCCCTTCCAGCCCAAACCCTTCTAGGATTCTGTGGTGATCCCCAAAGTGTTCCAAGGTCTGAGAGCCTCATGTTGTTGTGATGCTGAGGCAGCAGCTCCTGAGAAGCAAAGACTTGAAATGAGTGCTTAAGTAAGGGCCAGCACCTTGAAGGCAGCTGCAGGGGTGAGTCAGTCCACTTGCATTAGATGGTATTAGTGAGTCAGACGTTCCCTCTGGATCCTTTTGGCTGCCAGAGCTGTTCAGCACCCAAATCCTTCGGGGCTGGCGGAGCTGCAGCGCACCCAACGCAAGCGCAGCGAAGGATTTCCTAATCCTGAATTTTATGGCTTTCATAAAAAGAGAAACTATGAATAGATCCTCCCTGCTTCCATTACGGCTTCTGATAGCATCAGGATAGGCAAGGGCTCGTTTGCCTTTTCTTGTGCTTGTAATTCCATTTACTCAGGGGGTGATGAAACGGCCTCGTTGCGAGATACACCAACCCCTTTAGAATAAAGCCTCTTCAAGGCACGTGGAAAATTCCAGCTCTGCTGTCTCAGAAAGGCTCCAGCAATGGGAGATACAAAATGCTTATAGATGGAAAACTGTTGGCCTCAGCTGGGAAGGATTTTGTCAGAGATCTTGGGAAAGATCTCTTGTGTAGGACCATGAGCTGGCTGTGCTCCTCTGGGTCTGATGGAGTGAAAATGTAGGAAATCAGTTCTCATGACTTCCTGCTTTTTAAGAGGATCAGAGTTAGGCACACCAGGGATGGGCAAAATGGATTTCAGGGGTTTTGTTTACCCAGGTTTTTGTTTCAGTGTTGATCCAGTGCAGACTGAAGTTCTGGAAGTAGTTTACTTTATATCCTTATTATTTTGTCTTTTGAAGAATTATATTAACAAAAATTTGGGGTGATGTTAAGAAACCTTTTGTACAAATAGTGAAAAAATACAAGGTGAAGAAATAGATTTAATTGTGCTTTCTGTTAATATTTCAATATCTTTTCATTTTTCAGCTTGGAAAGCAGAAGAAGAAGTTCATGCCTTACAATTACCAGCACAAATATTTCGTCTGTGAGTATCCCCTAAAACCATGAGTGCATCTCCTGCACCCCCAAAATAAAGGTTTTAAAGATATTCCCATTGAAGTGACAGCTTCAGGAAGCTTCCTTCACTTTAAAGAACATCCACATGAGGAAAAATTGCCCCTAAAGTCTTTGTTTGGGTTATGAGACGTATCAAGTAGAGGGAAGAAAGGGATTGGGAAAGAAATGGAGAAGTGATAAGAAGAAAAGAGAAACAAATTACATGGATGCATGGAAGTTAATATGAGTGGAAGACAGCAATTTCTTTCTACTGGAAAGGAGAATAATTTTTATGATGCAGTGAAATTACAACTGTCTCTCCCTTTCTGTCCCTCAGTGTTGGCCCCACTTGCCCTCGTACCCTTCTTCCAGCTGTCAATATTCTACTTTGCAATCAAGAGGAAAAAGTGGTTGGTAAGCACTGCTTCCTTGTCTGGAAAACTCCAGAAATGTCCCTGTATTCACCTTCACCTGCTATTGGTCAGGCAGCTGCAGTGTAAGGTAGAAAAAAGGATAGGAAAGGCTGATTCTAGGCTTGCTGCAGCAAGAGAAAATTGTTTAGAAGAGGCTTTTTAGACTGTTAACAGATAAATAAAAGTAATCAGGAAATTTTCAGACTCAGAGTGTGATGACAAGGCTGTTGTCTGCAGTAATTGATGGTTGAGAGGGAATATTTCAGGGACACACCCACCTTGATGCAGAATGGAGCTGACTCTTGATAAATCAAAAAGAAATTTGCATATCAAAACATTTTTTAAAGCTGCGGTTCAAGTAAAAGGGAGAGGATGGAGGGGAGGGATTTCATCAACAATGGCTGATTTTTGTTCTGATTTGGTTGGGTTTGGGTTTTTTTACAGGAGCTGGTATTGGTTGTGACTTTCAACATCCGAGTCTGCCTCATGTACATTCCTTTAATGGGATTTAATACCTTCATGATGTACTACTGGCTGTCCAGGTAACTCAGAGCCCCTCCAGAGCCCCCATAATTAATATTTGTAATCAATATTGAGCTTCAGAGGGAAGAAATGAAAACGAAACTACAATTTTCTCAGAAATAAATAGTCCAGAAGAAACAGTTTAACTCTGGGGGGTTGGTGGTTGCTCAGGAACACCTGCAACTACAACTTTTGAGTGGTTCCTAACCTCCAAAAGTGCTTTTTTACTTGAGAAGAGACTGAGCAAAATGTTTTAATGGTAAATTTGGATGGGATTAGAGATGTCACAAGTGTTTCTGTGTTTATCTGCCCAGGTACTTTGAGAGTACTTGGTTTATTTGGGTGTCCCAGATGAATCACATTCCAATGAACATTGATTACGACCAGAACAAAGACTGGGTGTCTACTCAGGTGAGAAACTCCTTTCTTGTGTAATACTGGGTCTGCAGCTCTGATTTACAGGGCAAACACTTAGATTTAGTGCCAGTGAGGTTTGTCCTTCCATCCATTGACTAAATATTTCTGTGATATTCAAACCATTTCAAATTTTAGTTGGAAAACAGGGTATCTAGATTTTAAAAAATCCTGTCTTTTCACTCAAAGGCATTACCATATTTTTCACAACACTTTTCCTTCCCTATTATAGAAAAGTACTGGTGTTATAACAGTCAATCTCCTTTTTGGGCCAGCTAAAGGGAAGCAAAGGGGGACACCTTTATTTTTACCCTTCAGGCTGGAGGTTCACTGCAGATCAGATAAAGGTGACAAAATTGCATTATAAAAATGAGCATGTAAATAGACCTTTGCTCACATCCATCCTGCCTCCAGCAGTGTAATCCCACATATTGAGTTTGAAGCAGTTTCCTGTTTTGTCAAGGGAAAAAGACTCATTCTGGCTGGTCTAGACTGTATTGGATTCCTCAGGGCAATGATGGAATCCCTGACTTTGCCTTGATTTTTATGCTAGGTAAGGGTGGGCAGTGGTTTCTGGGGGTTCAGTTGTTAGACCTACAAGAAAATAAAATCTAAATCATGTGGGGTTTTGGATTTTTTCCCTCCCAGCTCCACGCAACCTGCAATGTGAACCAGTCTGTGTTCAATGACTGGTTCACTGGGCACCTGAACTTCCAAATCGAGCACCAGTGAGTATGACCCTGGGGGAAAGAGTGGGAATTATTTGGGACAGGGGGATATTTTGAACAGGGAGGACAGGGAGTGGTGCAAACTAAATTTTACAATCTCTCCCTCATCCCATTGTGCAGCCTGTTCCCCACAATGCCTCGGCACAACTACTGGAAAGTGGCTCCCCTGGTGAAAAGCCTCTGTGAGAAGCATGGCATTGAGTATAAAAGGAAGACTTTGCTGACAGCCTTTGCAGATATTTTGCAGTAAGTATCAATTACCCAGGCAGCCATGTCAAATCAATGTCCAGGCAGAGATCAAACCTAGTGTTTATTTAAATTTTTCTGAAGGCACATTAAGTTTTAAAATTTCAAAGCATTTTTTTCTCTTCCTTAAATCCTCCCAACTCATTCCCAAGAGTCAGATTTTGCTATGAGGTGCCCATGCAACTTAAAATCAATTTTTTTCCTCTTATTTCTTTAGCTGCAGTTTGATTCCCACAAAGTTTAACACTGTCTGCTCCTAAGTGATTCTTTCCCTTCTGTTCCTGCAGTTCCCTGAAGGATTCTGGGGAGCACTGGCTCGAGGCATATCTGCATGGATAGAAACTGGCAACTCTCCAAGGGAATCCCTTCACCAGACAACTGCTGCCAACAGCCAGGACACACCATCCCTGTGTGTCTTCAAGCATAGGAACTCAGGAGCTGGGCAAAGTTAATTTCAATAAGAATCAACTGGGAAAGTGGCTTCAAGATACACTTTTTCCTTGTTCCCAACCATGAACCTCTGGTTTTTTCCTGCTCTCCATCTCAGAATTCAGAGATGGGCTTTTAAACTTGGGGAGAAGTAGCTCTTGAATCAGCTTGATCAGTTTAACTTTTTTGGAAGTGCCAGCTCGTTGCTTATGGAAGAAGTTTGAAAGGAAATGCTTCACAGAGTCATAGAATCGTGGAATTATTTGGGTTGGAAAGGACCTTAAGGATTATCTTGTTCCACTCCCTGCCATGGGCAGGAACACCTTCCACTATCCCAGGTTGCTCCAAGCCCCAAACAGCCTGGACTTGAACACTTCCAGGGCTGGGGCAGCCACAGCTTCTCTGGGAAACCTGTTCCACTGCGTCACAATAAAGAATTTATTCCTAATATCCAATCTAAACCCACCCTCTGTCAGTTCAAAACTGTTGTGCTTCGTCCTGTCCCTGCAAATCCTGGTAAAATCTCTGTCTTCCTCACAAGCCTCTTTCAGTATTAAGGTCTCTGTGAAAAAAGCAGGAAAAGTGCAGGAAGTCAGGAGAAAATTAGGCCAGGAGGAATTTTTAAGGGATATTCTAGAACAGATCAAATAAAGGTGCAAAGGACAACGTGGTCTGGGGCATGTCCCTGTCACTTCTGACCACGTGTGGACCCCTTGCTCCGACTATTAAGTGTTACAATCACTTCTATTCATGGATTGCATGGGCAGGCAGATCAGCTGGGTTACACCTGCAGGAGCCAGTGGGAGCACAGTTTGTATGGCATGTGGTATTTATAGGTATAAATACGTGGCTCTGTTTTAATTGAGTGCTGACTGTGGTGTCTGATTGGATTTGTGGTACAGACCAGCTTTGAATCAGGCTGAGAAGCTCAGGCACTGAGGAGTAGGTCCAGATTTCAAGGGTATTTAGGGTACTCTTGCTTTTATATGTATTACGTTTTATCCAAAGGTTTACCTCTTGGTGGTTTAGCACAATTAGTAATTACAAGATAATTATGAATAAAGTTCTTTGTCACAATTTTTCTGATTGAAGTCAATGCCTCTTTTAGAAATGTGCGACCTCTGATTAATCTTGCTGATTTTACAAAGGAATTATGATTCAATGACATTTCCTAATGCCACATAGAGCAAATATATTAAATATATTCCATAATGGGACTAGCAGAACCCATGAGGTGCTGTACCCAACTCACTGACCCAAACCCATTAAGGTTTTCATGGCAAAATAGTAGTGGCAAATTTGCCACCTGTAGTGGCAAATAAAAAGATAATTTGCCCATAAAAGCAAAGACCATGTAGTTCTTCTCCTCTGCCATTCACACCCAGAATTTTCAGTGGATAAATCACCCAAAGAAGGAAGATATGGAGATTTAAAAGCAGCTCATTTGTGTTACAATTTACAGACACCAACATCCCTATTCTGGGTAACAAGATCAAGCCCAACAAACAAAGCAGGAGTTTGGACTTTTTATCTTTGCCTTTGTTTTTTTCAGAACAACTCCAGTTCTTCTTTTTATTTATATTTTTGTGTGTAGGTGTAGGTACCCATTACACTGTTCTGGTTATTTCATAATAATGGCTGACAGATGCCTTTGAAAAGGGTCCTGTTTAAAAAAGACACCTGTTATTAAAAAGTGCTTAAAATGTAGTTTGGAAATCCCTGCTAAGTATTACCTACAGCAATTATGCATTCCCAAATCCAGGGCTGGTTAGAATGGTGATATCCATAATTATTTGCAAAAGCAGAAATATTTTACAAGCAGTTGAGGGCTAATACTGACTTAACATGATGCAGGGATTTCATGGTACTACATGATGACATTTTAAAATTTATGTCCTGCTGAAGATAATATAAATATTAAGAATTCCTACTTTTTTTTTTTACCAGTGAGAATTGAAAGCTGTGCTGATCCTGAGTCCCTCTGAAATCAATACAAGGCTGAATCAAAATGGTTCTTTCTGGTGTCAGTCTCATAGATCAAACTGATCATTTGTAGTGTTTAATTAGAATTCTACTTATTCGACTGTCATTATTTATTGAGTCTTTTTTCAACCTGCTTTTAATTAAAACATTTCTGTCTCTATTTGTCTCAACAGGCTGCTCTGTGTCGATAATAATTTCTTTATCTATTTAATAAAGGTTATTAACAGTGGAGCTGGCTTACCTTGGCTAAATTCTAACATGCTTCACAAACTCCAAGGGGTCAGGTGAGAACTGTAACACTGCCTGAAAGACAATACTTGCCATCTGGAATACCTGGAAGAGACAAGGAAATTAGGGAGATGCTTTGCAGAATCCTGCTGGCTGCAGGAGTTTGTGCTGAGATGCTGCTGGAAGCGCTGTCCCTTATCCAGATAGAGCAAAAGCTCTTTTGTACCTTTTTGTTCTTCCCTCGGGTTCCAGATTTAGAGATGCAATTGGATAAGGTGGTTTGGGTGGAATCTGACGAAAAGGATTTAGAAATGGATTGAACAACTCCCTATTCTGCTGCTGCCTTGCTCTGTGTGCAGCACCTCAGCCTAGCACCTCTTGCCTGAGTGTAAAACTATTCACTTATGCACTGACTCCTCTCACCACCCACCCCTACAAGAAATTCCTTCTGTTTTACTGCCTGTAAACTCTACAACTCTGGGGGGCAACTTGTTGCCTGACTTGAAGGAAATGCCAATTTGTATATCTGTAAAGAGAGAGCCAGCCAGAAACAGAGGTTGTATTTACACTGAATTCTGACCAAACAGGAGACTTTCTTCCAGCTTGCCACTCAAAATGCCTTTTGCTCAGGTGCTGCCCACAGAAGGTGTGTTCTGCTATTACTCCAAAGCCCTCGAAGTGCTGAGCTGTTCTCGCCTGCAAGTACAGAGCTGCCTCTGTCTGAGCAATTTTCCTCTTATCACCCACCAAGGGTGGGGTATGTTTGGTTTTCCTGCCTGCCAGCCCCCCAAGGGGCCTCATCCCATGGGCATGTTTGGATCACACTCACACAGGCAGGGCTGTGCTTTCCAGAGGATATTTATGGCTGTTTGCTCTCGAAAATGGGGCTGGGAGAGGCAATTCTGCATCCTTCGGAACAAAACTTACAAAGTTTGGGTATGTAAGTTTTTATCTTAGGCTGCAGCCCTGAAGTTCAAGTTGTCCCTCAGTAAAATCCTCATCTCCTCCATGGATTGTAGCAGGTTTGCATCAAAATATTAATTATTTCACTATGCTTCAAGTCTTCTTAATTGGTGAGTGATGAGGTTGTTCCTCACTTGACCTCTTGGCCCCTCAAGGGTGTTTTTCTATTTTCTCAGAAAAAATATAAATATATATAAATACATCTTCCTCATATCCTCTTCTCATTGATGATAGATGAGGAAAGATCAAGTGACATAATTAAGAATCAAGTGAAATAATCTTTACTGATTTGTCTAGTCACTAAATTCAATTTAGTCTGAAAAAAATCCTTTTTCCCTAAAGGATCTACATTCCATCTTGGAAGTAACAAAAAAGCACCTGAAAACATATATACACAGATGTGAAAGTACATCTTTTAGGGATGGTTTAGGTTCTGGAAATGGTCTAGAACTCTCTCTATTGACTGTTCTATTCTTATTCTTAAGATATTTACCAGTCAAGTCATATTGACACTATCTGTATATTTTATCAGCAGTGTGGTTATTATTAGAAGAGAAAATATGTTTATATTTGAGGGCTTGTGATTTTTTTCCAATCTAAAAATGTGCTCAGCCATCCATGCTAGCTTTTTGTGCCAGTTAATCCAGTTTATGGATTGGAGGTGTTGACACAAAAGTGCCCACTGGAGCTGTTATTCCAATCTATGACTGATTAGAAGAGATTCAGTCTGAATGTATTACTGGAAAAAAAGGGCAATTTTTAAAGCATTATTCCTTGCCTTTTGAGGTTTTTAATAGTATGTAACACCTGAAAAATCCATCAGGAACATCCAGAATCCAGCTCTGTGAGGAGACCATTGAGCAAGAAGAAGCTAATTATGCAAATGAAGCCCAAATTCCCTGACAGAATTGCTGCACACAGAGATCTGTGTGACCTTCATTTCACTCTGACTCATAACTCCAATTTTGGGAGCAGAACTGTGCACACTGGTTGGATGCCAGCTGGTGAAGGGGTGGGGTTTGCTTACATGGGCTTTTCTACTCATTTACAACCTGTTGTTGTATCTGTGTCAGCTTTGATTCATGCTCTGTGGGGTACCCAGAACAACAAACAGGCAGCCGAGGGCAAAAGAGAGACCACATCAGATCAGAGCGTTATTCCATGGCCCAAAAGTGGATACCAGAAAAGGAAAATGAACCCAGCTTCAATAAGGACTAATTACAATGTTTATTTTACTATAATGCATGGACTGAATCCACATGGACTTATCCCATGTGGGAAGAGGCAGCTCTGACCGCAGTGATTTAAAGCGTAGCTCTTCTCAGGAATTACTCATTCCACTCCCACTGATTTATTAGGACCTTTGGAATTGTATCCTCATGCCAGAGGTCCCAAATATTCATGTAACCTTCTCCTCTTCCTCTGGAATTACAACACAGCCTAAAACTCTTTGACCTGTTGCAATAGCAGTGGATTAACCAGGCTGTGTCTCCTCATGAAGCTGAAAGATGATTGTAGTTTTGTCTTTATTTTTTTGTGGATGTGGGTGTTAGAGCTACACACACCATGAGAAAAACCAACCAACCAACCAACCAAAAAACTCCAAACCAAACCCAAAACCCACATAAGAATTGCATATTAAAATATCTATGCCATAAAAAAAAAACAAAGACAAAAAACTTCAAACTAAGATTCCCTGCATTCTTCCTGTTATGTCAGGGAGAAAGCAGCCAACCAATTTTGGAATGTTCCACCTGGGCTTTCTATCAGGGAAATAGATGGGACACAAATTCCAGCTGGGATTTCTGATGCCCTGTTTCAACATTCTCTCATGAAGTTCCAATTTGCTGAATCAAAAATTCATCAGCTGTGCACAGCAATGAGCAGAGCAAAGCAGGCAGGGACTGCCCAGCAAAATGCTTGTTATAATTGTTTAAATATCAGCTGTGGGACATGAGTGAAAAGCTTCATATTGCAGCACACAAAATTTGCTCAATGTAAGTGATGGTG
Source organism: Lichenostomus cassidix (assembly GCF_008360975.1). Taxonomy (NCBI): domain Eukaryota; kingdom Metazoa; phylum Chordata; class Aves; order Passeriformes; family Meliphagidae; genus Lichenostomus; species Lichenostomus cassidix. Next base: position 60,250,902 of record NC_139486.1, read on the forward strand.
ATGTAAGATTTTAACCCTGGGATTGAAGTTGCAGGCTGTGGGTGTGTGAAAATGAAAGAGATGCTCTCAGGGCAGTTTTAAACCCTCTTTGATTACTTCTTTTTTTTATTACTCCAACCAACTTTTAAATGAAAAAAGTCCCTTGGGTAAGAAGGTGGGACATGTTGACAGCCAGTGAGGTGAGGAAAATCTCAGCCAATGGTACCATCCAGCCAATTACTCATCCACCCAACAGTCCTGACTTCTGTGCTCTCTGGGATGAGAGGAAATCCAGCAGTGCCCAAAACTGTGGTAGGAAAAGTACTGAGGAAACATTTCCCTGACTCAGATAAGGTGGTTTTGGAACAACTAGCAATTTAAGCACCTCTCTGAAATGTGTCCCCTCCAATGAAGAATCTCAACTTCTTTTTGTCCCTTTAATCCTTTTAATTCCCTACATCATAGCCCTGAGTTTCTCATTTTGACTGCTTGTATTTAAGAATAGTTGATGATGAAAGGCCCTGTGTTATATCTTTGACCAACATCTGCTCTTTTTCAGTATAAACTCTTGATTTGCATCCTTGCTACACTCCCCAGCCCAAAATCTGAATATTCCTGGATAGTTTCACTGCCTGTGTGAGTTATCTTACCACCTGCATCTCTCCCTAATAACACCTTGGGAAGGGATTTACCTCTGGACTACTCTCTCCAGTTTTGTTACTCCTGGTATTTGCCACTCTTTCTTTCCCCCCCAAGATGGTTTGAAATAAATATTGGGGAGGATATCCAGCATAATGCCTGGATCCAGGCAGCTGGGCTAGATAAAATCTGCTGATACTTCCTACCATGTGTACACCCAGTGCCTTGCAGAGCAGAGGAGGAGAGATCCCAGCAAATGTCCTGCAAATTTGTTGACAGCGTGCCAAGATAACAGATATAATGGCAGCAAACCCAAGCAGTTGGCTTTTCCAGGGAGCTGTACAAGAGCCCAGTTCCCTGTCCTTGTCTGCACAGTATTATGGTGCCTTTCAGGCCTTGATCAGCACCAACTGCAGTCCTTTTATGTTGCCAGGCCCTCACCACCCTCACAGGGAAGAATTTCTTCCCAATATCCAATCTAAACCCACCCTCTGGCAGTTCAAAGCCATTCCCCAGTGTCCCAGGAATTAAAAACCTTCCATTTTTCTCTAAATGAAAACTTGACTTTGGAAAAAAAAAATCTATGGAATATAATTTACTTTGCTGCTGCTTCTTCAGTGCTACAATCCCTATGGAGCAGAAGATTCCTGGAAAAGGAATTCTCTCTTGACTAACAAGCCCTTAAATATGACCTCAGATATTAAAAGCGAGATTGAGGCATCACTGCCTTGTTCATGCAGTGTTTTATTGCCTTCCCTGAGTGTTGAATGAACGAGGGCGTGCCTGGCGTTCTTGTCTGGATCTGTTGGCACCAAGATAATCCCTCTTGCCTCTGCAAAGAAACCCTCTCAACAGGTTTCCCACTGGGAGAGCTGGCACCTGGCAAGCCCAGAACTCATCTTCAAGCTCAACTTGGCCTCTGGGTCACTGCTTGACGCTTTTAGCATCATTCCCACCTGGAGCTGGGAGTAAACCTTGCCTGCTCCAGGTGCCCTGGTGCTTACTAAAGCTGAGTATAGGCTGTGGCAATGTGCTCCCCCCACTGGTAGATACATCCAGGTGACCATGGAATGCATGCCAGGATTATACTTTATATTTTCTAGACCCAAAATGTGAAATCACCTGATTTTGGAGTGCATTCCTCAGCTACTGGGCGTATTTTACCTCAGTTCAGGGGTGAGCAGTTCCCTTTATGACTTGAAATCAAACAAAAGCTTTTTTAAGTTTTATCTCCCAAGTGCTTTCAGAGGAGTGTTTGACTAAATGTGGATCTGGAGAAAACCATTGTGGTTTTTTTCACTCCCTAGGGAGAAATAGCTGGGTTTCTAATTTATTGATATTGGGACAAATAATGGGATGACAGTTCGAGAGCCTTAAGAATTTAATCAGAAAGCTGGAGGGGTTTTGAAGGAGCAAACCGGGAAAAGATGAGGAAAAATGATCCAAGTTTGCCTCCCTGTGGCAGTATCTCACTGTTACACCTGGAAACAGCCACTTTTTCCTTTTCTTCGTATAAAACCCTCCCTGGAACAGCTGCTGGGATTAACAAAGAAATATTTTAATATTATCCAAAGGACAATATTTTTTTTAAAAAGGCAAAAAACCTTTAATAACCTTCTCCTAGATTACATTTGTATTAGATGTATTTGAAAATTAAAAAGAGGTGTAATTGTGACAATTAATTTTTAGCTGTTTTGCAGCTGGAGCTATTCAACCAAAGCTCTGCTGTGGCGGTAAAAGAACCCAAATTATCTTCAGTCAAAAATTACACCTTTTAGGTAAAAGAGAAGAAAAATGAGATGAAGATGCCAATATTTTTGTGGTTCAATTTGAAATAATGGCAAATTTGGAAGTCAGGACTACATAGGACGGAAAATTCACAACTTTAAGCCCAAAGCTGTGTATTTTACAGAAGCCATTCCAGCACCTGAACAAGAAGAATCATTGTCCACATGGAATTATTTATTCCTGAAGCAGAGGCCTGGTGTGCCTGCAAGCCACTGCAAGGAGGTTCAGCCTCTCATCTCCTGTTTAGCTCTGGTTTTCCATGGATGTGGAGAAAGGAGCCAGCAGCAGGCCTGTTTCTCATCACCTGCTTTTTGGGCAAAGCTTTGGATGCTGTGAGGGGTTTGCCAGTGTCCAGGAGGACAAATGTCACGTTTGAGGTGATTTTTTTACCACAGAAGGTGTTTGCTACCAATTTGTGGGTCCTCATTTTCTGAGGGGGAGAGACTCGGAGTTTGGATGATACGCCAGAGCCCTTCTCCTCCAAAACCTCTGCTCCAAGGACTGGAGCACAGGAATAGCTGCATTGCCTCCCATGCCAGCAGCCTTTTCTTTCAATCCACCTTTTAAAAACTGGAAGGGGATGTGGTGTCTCCCTTGCTGGCTCTGTGTAATAACCTGAGAGAGAGCAGGGGCGGCTAGGCCTGACTGCACTTTGCTTCCCTCTGCAGCTCCCAAACCCCTGTTACACCTCTTCCAACAGGAAATTTAATTGCATTCTGTCTCTGCTATAATCCCTAAAGCTGCAAGTTAATGACTGGGCCTTTTGTCCCAGACACTGGGAGATCCTGCTGTGGTGAAGGTTGTATTTCCAGATCCACATCCCCCTGGGAAAATCCCAGCTGCTGTCAAGCTTTCTGTTCCATGCCCACAGAACAGCACTTGCAGTTTGTGGAGTGGTTTGGTGCTTGGCATCACCACCTCCTCAGCCTTGCAATCTGTGAGCAATCAGCACATAAACAAGGAGTAGTCGCTCAGAGCTATGATTATCCAATTAGTACCTCCGAAGTATCCCACAGGCACAGCCCGAGGCCTCTGTTTGTCTCATTAAGGATTAGGAGCAATTAAAAGAGGTGAGATGCAGTACTGGCACAATATCCACTAATATCCGTCATGCTGGGCTGGAGCAAAAGGCTTTATATGCAATTTCCTTCCAAGGATAACCCTGCAGATGGATCATGGAGCACCTAAAGAAGATGCTATGCTAGGAGAACAAAGCATTCCAACCAGTTAACCTGTGGAACAGTAATCCACAAATCCAAACAAAGATCTAGGATCTGTCCCTCAACAGACTTGTCTCAGTTGGGAAAGGAGATCTTGATTCATCAATTCAAGGCTGTAGAATTGAGAGGAGATGGATTGCACATGGAGATAGAATTGAGAGGAGATGGATTACACCTTAAATCCACATTGTTTGCCTGTTCTTTATTCTCACCAGGCATTACAATTTCCCCAGTAACTTTTTGAGTCTTTGCTTCCCTCAAAGCTGCTTTATCTGCCTCAGTTCTAACATTTCTTTATGTTTTAAAGATGACTTTTTTCTGCTAAAAGTTTTAACCTTCTGTTTTGCTTAGATAGTTTTAAATGTTGCATATTCTGATAAACTCCTATGAACATTTACTCTCTGTTTGCTGACTCATAATTAGAAAAAGCTTAAGTAAAAAGCAACTGGGAATAGTTAAACTTTACTTTTATTAATATTTCTTTCAATAATACAGGCTAGTTTTGAAGAGCATAAAATAATATTCTAAAAAACCACAAGGGAGCATTAAATAATCTGATCAGTATTAATAATTATTAGTGATGACAGGTTCTTAGGCTTTGAGCAATTGATTATCTACAGCAAATAATTAGATTCTTGAGATAACTTATCTAATGACATTGGGAAAGGATAAACCATCAGTGATCCATGGAAGCTCTGCAGGGATTGTGAAAGGAAATATTAAAGTATTTGTTATAATTTATGGATGTTTATTCTAATGATTGTTTGAGACCAGTCAATCTTTTAATCCCGTGTAACGTAACAATTTTAACCTTATAGATTCTTTAAATGGTTTTTTTGGAAGATAATTAAGAGTTCTGCCTGAAAAATGAGACATTTTGATCATAGGTAAAGTAGGATACAGAAAGCTTTGAGCTTAACTGCTGGTTTTGACCCTGAGCAGCAGTAACGACATAAGAGCATCTCCTGCCCTATATGAAGATGTTTACAGTATAAAACCCTCTTAAAGGAGGCACTGCAATGTAACTTTCACTTATCTGTGCTTAACACCACTTCTGGTGATTGACTGTATTATATTATCTGCTCTCTGTGTGTTGGACACCATTATGAAAGAAATATTTAATAATTTTTAGGGCTCCTAATCAATGTATAAGTTTCCAACAGGTATTGTTATTACACATATGTAAAGGCACAGGTTTTGATTGTCTGTGTTGCAGCCTTTGTTTTACAGCACTGAAGCTGCAGTTAATAAGTCCTGTGGTTCCCAGAGCAAGCTGCACTCCTGGACCTGGGGATGTGAAGTTAGTGTGTCCTGTGCCTATGTCACCTAAGGGAATTTATGTTTTCAAATGCAACTGTGAGCCAAGATGCAGATACATCAGACAATTTATAGGTTGTTTTAGATAAATTTGTTAGTCGAGCAGGAATTGTGTGGTTTAGGTAGCATTAACTTCCCATTTTTGATTTTTTGCCCTTCATACGGATGCAGGAGGAAGAAGACCCTCAAAGAAAGGATTGGGTGTGATGAAATGTGGATTCAGCCACTCCAGGTGAAACAAGGCAATTAGGTAACCCAGCTGGTGCTGGGCACAGGTTGAGCAAGGAACTGGTCCAGTAACAAAATACAGCTCCTCCCTTTTGATCTTGATAATGGCTCCTGAGTGACAGAATGAATTATATCCCTCGGCTCTGCTCCCCCTCTTTTCCCTCCAATAAAAGTGAGGAAATTGTTCTCACGAAGTGAGTGGGTGTCTGGGATGTGGTAAGAAACTTCTAAGTGTGGAAAACACCAGTTCTTGCTTGAGACTGGCTGAATAACTTGACTGGGGTTTTAATGTTCTGTCTCCCTTGGGATAGAATCATAAAAGAGAATCATTTAGACTTGGTCTTAAAGGTGAGGAAGTTGTAAAACTTATCTGTTAGAGTGTCATTCTGCAAAGGGTTATTTTAATTTGAATTTTTATTTCAGCTGTTTCTTCAGACTTTTTCTGAAAGCACAGTTCCTTACAGAGTTCCATTATTTCCTTTATGAAAGAGAAGATGAAGAGCTAAGCTGGTCAATGTCCATAACAAATGGAAGGAATACAAAGAAAAGCTGATTAGATCTCAAGTACTTCAGTTTTCTTTAAATCTAAAACTTTTGCTGCCTCCAGCAATGACTTTTTAGAAAAAGAACCTTGTCAACAATAGCACTGAAGGACTCATTAAACCAGATTCATCTTGTCCATCCTTATGGAGTCAAGCATCTTGTTTAAGCTGCTGCCTGGTTTTCTTGTCAATGGAGGGAGATAATCATCTCTGGATGTAATTTATGCTGTCCATTTCCTTACATGATTATAGAGCAAGAAGACATAAATAATTTGCATTATGCATTTTAAGAAAGCTAAAGCTAAACGATTAAATTAATTTGCCGTATCTGAAATATTCTGGTGCTCACATCATCCTGTTTGGAGGCAGAGAGGCGCCATGAAGCACTTTCTGTACCTGTGTCACCACACAGCATAACACTTAAGCCTGTGGTTGATGAAAAGGGGTGAGCTTGTTAAAGGACATAATCCACTTCGTGGAATCATGGAATGGTTTGGTTTGAAGGGACCCTAAAGCCCACCCAATTTTATCCCTCCTGCCAGGGACACCTTCCACTAGACCAGGTTGCTCCAAGCCCTATCCAGCCTGGCTGGGACACTTCCTGCAAGCAACAAAAGTGGGGGGGAAAAGAAAGAAACAAATATGAAAGGACCAAGGAAATTCTCAGGTGATATTTGCAGTATTTTCCTTCAAATGAAAAGTCACAGCAATTCATATTTGTGTGTGTAAATTTTGGAGAATAATGTGATTTCCAGCTGTTTTTTTCTGGAGCTTGTTAGTGCAAAGAACTGCAAAGGAAGTGCTTCTCAGGTGGAGCAGTGGAAGCCACACGTGGTGCCCAAATGTTACAGAATAGGCTTCTCAGGAAGGTAATTTGGGGGCTTGTGCAATGTGTTTTTACCCTGATGGGACCTGCCTGTACCTGCTGACACACCTCGGGTGGGAAGGCTGGGTGGATCTCCAGTCAGGAGCTGGAATGAGTTTGGAGTTTTCCCCAAACACTGAAACAGACAAAGCTTCCTACAAATGGGATCTGTGAGTCTGTGCAGTGTGGGCACAGCTAGTAAAGTGCAGCAAATCCTTGCTGGCTCCTTGCACTTCTTCATCTCCTTGTGCTTCTTCATCTCTTGAAATTCACAGTTCCTCTCCTTTGTAGGAAAAAGAGGGACAAACATAAGGAATGTCACTCTCCGTCTTCCTTTCCAGGAAAAAATGTGCATTTACTGTGGACACTGTCACAAGTTTCTCTTCAGATTTGCTTTAGGAACATGAGTGTAAAGGTCTTTTCCAACCAAAATGATTCCAGCTTTTTTCTGCATTTCCCCATCCTTGCCAGCGGTGTGATGGCAACATAATCACCAAGCTTATGAAATCTCCCTGCTGACTTTCCTCCATGAGTGAGAACCATGTTTCACCTTCTGTACCAGCTAATTGTGGATTGGTTCCCTTCCCTTCCCGATTGATTTTGTTCATTTTCCTTCATAATTTAAACATATTTAGGGTTGCTAGGCTGTTCCTTTGGCCTTTTCCAAACACCCTCTGCATCAGGACATCACCCTCTGCAGATTAGGAAAGGAAGTAATTATGGTTTTAATATGTAGGAGTAAGAAATTAGGAATTATGAAACATTAATCCCTCTCTCCCCCACAGACTGGCAATGTGAAGTGGAAATCAGCTCAGAATATTCCAGGTACTGGATGGTGAGAGGTCAGTTTAGCCATGCTGTTGTGTAGGATTATCTGGAAAAGCAAAGAATTTCAGGCTCTTTCTGACCCATATTCCAAAATAAAATAAAAGTGTCTGTGTTTGCTGGAGGAGAGGGAGGAAGAGAGAGACAGGAAGAGAGAGACTAGTAGATTTGGACATCATTGAAATAATGTCTAGAACTGGGCATCACCTTAGTTCTGTTTTCACTTCACAGGACCAAGTTTGAAGTAGTTTGTTTGGAATACTGTAGCTGTGGAATACTTTCACTGATTTTCTGGTGTTTGTAGCACGGCTGCTCTCTAAATTAATCAGGATAACACAAGGGAAAGTCACATGGACTGATAAAGCTTTCAGCTACTGAATTTATTGCTTCTTGCTCTACAAGGCAGTAATGGTTTCTGTGGGAGTGAGTGATGGTGCACCTGATGTTATGTGTAATTTTTGTGTAGAGCTGGTCTGCCACTCTTTATTCTGTCTCCCCTTTCTGGCCCCTTTTGTTGGTAATTGCTGTCACGGTGAAGTCTGAGGTGTGAGAAACAAGGCTGATGAGAGAAATCACTTCCCCACAGAGGTTACAAAATCCCTTCTGTTATGCAGCAATTTCAGCATGTGCCAGCTCAATAACTGCTGTACTCAGCGTTTTCCTCAGCTTATTTCCCATTTATCACACTAGCAGCACTAGGACTTCTCCCACATTAACCCTCCCCAGCCACATTTGTCATTTTGTCATTTTTGTTCTTCTCTTCCCTATTTTTGTGCCATAGCTTGGCTCAAACAACTCTCAAACATGTTTTGAGTTCCCATGGAAGCGTTTTCTTTGTGTTTACATCCTTGCCTGCCTTGTTCAGACATGCAGAGCCACCTATTTGGTGCCCTGAATTTGGGACAGGAAACTTCTGGTTTGATTTGTGTGGAAGTAGGGTCACCTGATGCTTTGAAAAGCAAGTTTGTATGAAGAAATAGGAATAATGCAGGGTTTTCCTTAGAATTTAAGCTGTTAAAAGTGAGGGAAGGTTGGTGGCAGAACGCTTCCACAGGTTTCCATGATTTCTTCAAGGAGTTAAGGGACCTATGGGTGGAGTTATCACCAAAACAGGGCAGAATCAGCTCTACCGGGGTGTGACGTGGTGTGACAGCAGAGAGATTCTATCACTTTCCATTCAGCAAGTCTGTGCTGCAAGCCCTGAGTCACACACTGCTGCTTTTTGTGGGGCAGCAGATAAGATCTGCCATTATGAAAGAACTCATTACATAACAAGAAGCTGCAAGGATTCAGTTCTGCTCCTTAAAACTCAGGGAGCACACCCAGAGAATGTGTATATACTATATATATTATATAAATACCCAAAAAATAGGGTTACCAGCAGCTCTGGGCTGTACCAGCTGCTCCAGTAAAACACAGTTTGTCAGATCCTTACCCACCTCAATCTTTTCTAGGCCAGCCTTCAGGACTGTGAGCAAAAGGCAGTGAAGGATTTCCGTGGAAAGCACAATGTCTTACCCACAGCACCACTTTGGCTGAGCAATCCCATGTGGCTAGCACAGGTCTTTCTCGTGAGAACATTCCGTTGTGTTTTATAAACAAAGATAAAGTTTGGATGTTTTTTAAACAGCGTCTCGAGATTTGGACAGTTCAGGCCTGGCCAATCAGGCCTAGGGGGAGGTTTCTGGCTGACCAATCTGGGTGACCTCTGAAAAGTCTATATATATTGAAATCAAAATAATAAACTTCCTCTTTCTTGCCACACTGAGAACTTGGGTCTTTTTCTCTGCTAGCGGCTCAACAGCGACAATCCCACATCCAAAATCCTCAGCAGAAACCATCAGGACCCTCAAAAATCCCTACCACGGTGTGCCTTTCCAGCTTGATGCTGTACTGTAAACTCCAAGGATTAGCTCAGATCCTGCTAGGAATGAATAGAGAACATTCCTCTAAGGAGTTGCACCACATAAAAAGAAAATAAAAAGAAGGAACAGGAATTACAGGCTGCAAATAATAACTTATATATCCAACTTACATTCTGCTATATATTGCATTTTTATTACCAATTTATTTGCTTCTTTATTATGAATAATATTTTTTGTTTATTTAGATTTTAATTTACGTTGTGCTCAAAGTTAGCTTAATTAGTGTTCCATTTTTTTCTTTTTTTTTTTTTGCCTTTTTCCTCAAGAGTTGGTTGCCAAGTCTGGCAGTGTTTAAGAAGCATTTGAACAATGACAGAAGCTTTAACTTTTGGTCAGGCCTCAAGTGGTCAGGAATGATATCTGTAGTGATCTAAATGTCTAAATTATCTAAGTGACTATATTATAGTCCATTGCAAGCCACTCACCTCAAATATTCTATTGTATTCTATCCTGTTCTATTCAATCCTGCCTCTAGGGGAGAGGAAATTCCTGCTTGTACATTTATGATGGTGCTTGACCACCATAAATGGTCAAACCAATGTCTTTGGTGTCATTCATCTAATTAATGCTTCTCTCCAGAATCTGCCGTGTCCATGACATGCAGGAAGGGAACTAATGGAGTTCTTTTGGCAGGCAGCAAATATATCAACCACTTGGACAGTGCAACAGCTCAGTTTGGAAAAAACAGATTTTAATCTGCACAAAAGATCAATTTACCTTTGCCCCAAATATATATATATACAGATATAGATATAGATATAGATATAGATATAGATATAGATATAGATATAGATAGATATATATAGATAGATATATATATATATAATTTAGGCTTGATAAGACATGTATTGGGACAAAAGTGCCAGAAAGGACCATCATGCAGGTTTGGTACACTGCCAGGAAAGGAACACTGGATTACAGGAGCATTAAAATATGGGATGTGTGAGGGAACAAGTGGTTATCAGGCAATTATCAAATCATAATTTGATGTTTATCTTTTCAGCAGCTGACACCTTCGTTGTGAAAAGCCACGTTGCAAAACCAATCAGTGCTGCTTAATGTGGGTAAAAGATGGAGGAGCTGGAACCTCGATGATGCAAGAGCTGTGGTGCAGATGAATGAAGGGTTTGCTCCCGAATGGATTGTCCCATTGTAAGGACTTGTGCTACAACGGGGCTGTTATCAGCATTTCTATCAGAGCCATGTCTACAGGCTGGCACAGGGATAATGTCAGGAGTGTCCTGCATGTGACAGGCAGTTCCTTCTCCCAGCAGGTTACCTGGTTCATCCTGAAGCAATTAAAGCTTCATTTATCCAAGGGTTTGACATAAATCCGTGTAAAGTCTTAAAAGCGCGCTACCATTTTGGGTGCTTGAGAGCAGTTTTTTAAAAAATCTACAGCTCCACTTAAGCTCTTGCTTGTCTCCTGAAACCCCCAGGTTCAAGCCTTATCCAGCCTGGCCTTGGACACTTCCAGGGATGGGGCAGCCATAGTTTCTCTGGGAAACCTGTGCCAGGGCCTTCCCACCCTCAGAGGGAAGAATTTCTTCCCAATGTCCCCCTCTGTCACTCTAAAGCCATTCCCTCTTGTCCTGGCACTCCAGGCCCTTGTAAAAAGTCCATCTCCAGCTCTCTTGGAGCCCCTTTAGGTAGTGGAATTATGCACAGAAGTTATGGTGGTTGGGGTGATTTTTGTGTGCTCCATACACTAGAAACCCTTTGGGGAGGAAGCTTTTCCCTGTTTGTCTTAATGACCCACTGGGAGCTACTGAACTTTGTGCAGGATTTTAGGGTCAGAGAAAGGTTGGGCTGGTCTTGAAGGTTGAACTCTATGATCTTGGAGGTGTTTTCCCACCTCAATAATTCCATAAAGCAGCTAAGGACACATGAACTCAGGACAAGGAGGGGCTGGATTCTTCCTCCTTTTCTGCTGAGTATTCAATATTGAGTTTTCAGTGTAGGAGGGAAGCTAAAAGGAACGAGTTCTGCTGCACTCCTGAAGGTGTGTGCTGGAGATGGCTTATCTCAAATGTTATAAAAATACACTCTAAAAAGGACCAAACATGAGCCTAAAGGGATGGCAAAGCCCAGGACTTAGGAGGAAAATGTTACTACTGTGACAGGGGAGAAGCAAAGAAACAGATTGATGATAATGATTAAACTTCTTTTTAAGGCACCTTTTTTGCACTGGCTGTCTCTGGGAGCTGGGCTGAGAAATCAACTTTAGGATTTTCACACCTTCCTATAAAGGAGAAGAGCCAGAAATATTGTGTAAACAACTTAATTGAGATAACTAGATGTGATTTCTCCTGGTTATTTTGCATCAGCATTCCTTTTGGAAGTCTAGACTGCAGAATGATTATCAAATGAGAGCTTTACCAGCACAAGCAGACTCAAGAGCAAATAAGCACTGAGAAAAAAAAAAAAGGCAAGTAGATGCTTGAAATATGTGATAAATGTAAATAAATTAATTCCAATTAATTAATCATCAGAAGACAGTAACTCAGATAAATTAACTCACGTACTTCGAAAAATCTGTTCTAATTGTAGGCTCCTCCATCTGTGTTGATGATGATGATGTGGGTTTTAACAGGTGGTTTTCTATGGAATAAAGGAATCATTCAGTCAATCAGTTTTAAATTTTCATAATTGGGACCGCTTCGACAAGAGAAAATCATGAGGATGCTGTGACTGTTTAGAGGGAAAGGAAAAGGGGCACCAAGTGTTGTTTTGCAATTCATACTCATTTCCCAGCGTCCCCAAGTCTAATTAATCATTTGACAAACGTGAAGGGGGCAGTGGGAGGGGAAGAAAGAGCAGTTTCACAACCTGCCATCAGAACCTGATACAACATTCCATGTGTGCCATCCCAGGTTTATCCCAGGTAGCAGGAGCATCCAGGGCAGAGCTTCGAGGATTTTTCCTTCCAAAGGTTCTGTGGGAGCTCCTTGCTCGTTGTGAGTGCTGGAGAACTGGACATAGAGAAATATGGGGTTTCATCAGGTGCTAAATATAATACTGAGTTTTCAGGAGATTGGTGTTGGTTTTGTTGTTGGGTTTTTTTTTTTAGCAGGGCATAAGAATGTTCTTAATCCACATTTCATCCCAGAGGTTGGTGGACTGTAACTTCAAAAGCTACGCTGCAGAGTCGTGCTATTTTCTTCTGGTTAATCAGAGGTGTATTTTAAGTGAAGTTTTCCCTCTCTGAGCCCATCCTGTGAACCGAACGAACTTGCTGAGAGTCCCCTAAGCGGCCAGGTGCCCTCCATCTGCATATCCTTCGGGGTCGCAGAACCGCGGCAGGAAAGGAGCAGTTTTGGGGGTGCAAACCCAACCCCGAGGAGCTGGAGCGGGTAGAGGAGGCGGGGACCGGGAGCGGGGCGGGTCCGTCCCTTAAATGCCGCGGCGGAGCGGGATGCGGGGCTGGAGCAGCCAGGGAGGAGGGCAGCAGGCAGGATGGCACCGCCGGGGGGTGGCGGGGAGGCGCGGGATGGGGACAGCGATGGGGACAGGGACGGGGACAGGGACGGGGACAGGGACCGGGCCCCCGCGGCGGGGATGCGGCGCTTCACCTGGGAGGAGATCGGGCAGCGCAACGGGAGGGGGCCGGCGGCGCAGGAGCGCTGGCTGGTGATCCACAGGAAGGTGTACGACATCAGCCACTTCTGCCGGAGACACCCGGGAGGGGCTCGGCTCCTCGTCAGCCACGCCGGGCAGGACGCCACGGTGAGCCGGGCGGGGATGCGGGACAGGGATGCAGGACCGGGATGCGGGACCGGGATGTGGGACAGGGTTGTGGGACCGGGATACGCCAGAGCAGGGAACCCGGGAACGGTCGTGCGGAGAGGGCTTGGGAGCGACCTCAGTGGGGCTGGGGGTATGAGACAGAGTCGGGAGAGCGAAGTGTCGCTGCTCTGAGAGAGCCTCCCCAGCCCCGTGCCATGGGAAAGGGCAAATGAGGAGATGCAGCCTACGGGAATGGGAACGGGATGGGAGCTGCTGCTCCAGCTGAAGCAGAGCAGCAGCTGGAGCAAATCCAGAGGAGCACATGGAGATGCTCAGAGGGCTGGAGCACCTCTGCTAGCTGGGAGTGCTCAGCCTGGAGAAGGGTCCAGGAAGAGCTTAGAGCCCCTTCCATTCCCTAAAGGGCTCCAGAAAAGCTGGATAGGGATTTGGACAAGGGCCTGAAGGGGTAGGCTAAAGGAGAATAGCTCTAAACTAAAGAACGGTCGATTTAGATTGGATATAAGAAAGAATTTGGTTTTGATGATGAGGGTGGTGAAACACTGGCACAGGTCACCCAGAGATGCCCAGAGATGGAAACACACAAGGCCAGGTTGGATGGAGCAACTTGATGCAGTTGAAGATGCCCCTGCTCATTGCAGGAAGGTTGGACTAGATGAGCTTTAAAGGTCCTTTCCCACCCAAACCATTCTGTGATTCTTAAGTCTTCAGGATTCATCTTATCTCCTGATCTCGTTTGTCCAGTTGCTGTGAGCTGCAGCAATTTCTTCCATATCTAAGGGAGATTTGAGGCTCATGGAAATAAAAATAATTTTCAGTCCATCAGGTTTACATTTCAAATTGTGTATTAGTTGAACTTTGTATTCTGTCATTACCATCACTCATTTCTCAAGTCAGCACTGCCAGATTTCTTTCATTTTAGCATGCTGGAGAATCCCAGACAATGGATGAACCAGATTATTTTGTTTCTGGGATCTGAGCCAGTCCTTGTATGTTGGTTCCATGTTCAAATCATTAAATCCTGCAGGACTTTTGTGTCTGTCCATCTTGCATTAGATCCACTGCTTAATCTTTTGGATGTTCATTATGAAAAATGAAGAAATTATCTTAGTTTGACTGGAAGCTTTTAACTGAGAGCAGAGAGCCATAAAATGTGGCAACTCAGGAATGCTCTCAGTGAGCAAAGGAACCTGAGGAATGAAAAAAATTAGCATAATAATGCCACCATTATAGTAAGGGTGACACTGCATGAAATAGCGAATTCCTTTTGGGGTTGTTTTTTGTTGTGGTGTTTTCTTACAAAGGATAAAAAAGCTGGGACACCTTCCAGGCTGCTCCAAGCCCCATCCAACCTGGCCCTGGACACCTCCTGGGATGGAGTGATTTAAAGGGCAAGTTTACATATAAAATTTGTCAAACGAAATTTGGATTTCTTTTCCTTTACTCTTTTACTCTCATGCATTTGCAGGATGCCTTTGTGGCATTCCATAATGACAAGGTGCTGGTGAGCAAGTACTTGAAGCCACTGGAGATTGGGGAGCTGGCACCAGACCAGCCCAGCATTGAGCCCACAAAAAATGTAAGTCTGTCTTCATAAATCAGATAAAAGGAGATTAGAGGGAAATATTCTGAGATTTCACCTTGTTCTTCTGTATCAGCACAGCTCCTGGAGCAATAGGATGCAGGTTCCTCATTGTTGGGGGGCAATTACTTAGAAACACTGTGTGAATATTAATCTAAATCCACATTATGTGGCTGAGAATGGGATTCCTGAAGATGATTTTTTTCTTATCACAGCAATGCTACCTAAATAGCAGAGCCTTGTTTAGCTCTCACAAATACCACAATTGTAACTTTCTCTTTCACTTGCTTTGAAAAACCAAAAGGAGCAGGAATAGCCTTGGAGAACAAAGACTTCTTCCTCAGTGCCCCCCAGCTTGGGGCCAGCTGGGCTGTAGGTGCCCATTTTTAATAGAGGCATTTAACCCTCCCTGTAATCCTGGGGAGGGAAAAGTGAAGGTAAATGTTAGGAATAATGTCATCCAAAGACCTACCACAAGGTGGCACGGCAAGTTCATGCACTCAGAGTACAACTTCCACCAGACACACTTTCCAGCTGAGCCCTCTGCTGCCTGCCAAGGCTTTGATGGGAGAAGCACCAAGGATTTGTTTTAGGGATTGGGATGCACACATTGTGATGGCTGCTCCTGGTTCCTCAAAAAAAAAAGCTGCAGAGCAACGATCAAGTTTATTCATGTGCAAATCCATCTCTTGCTCTCTTAGCCAGATCCTTTGCTCTTTCTCCCCTCTATTAAAGTGGTTTTGGGTTATGAGGCTGCAGTGGTGCCCTGTAAAACCAGAGAATTGTAACCATGCTGCTTCCCCCAGGAAATGCTGGTGAAAGACTTCAGGGAATTGCGCGCTACCGTGGAGAGAATGGGACTGCTGGAGCCAAACCAACTCTTCTTCTTCCTGCTCCTGGCTCACATCCTGCTCTTGGATACTGCTGCCTGGCTCATCCTCTTCTACTTTGGGACATCCTTAGTGCCTTTCACTTTCTCCCTGCTGGTGCTGACCATTTCCCAGGTGAGCAAGGAACTCCCCAGCCTGGACTTGCATCAACCTACACACACACACAGAGACAACAGTTTCTTGTCCTTTGTTTCCTCACTTGGCACAGCTTCACTTTGCCACGAGAAGACAGCCACTATCTGGATGTAAAAAAGAAATTCTGCATGTGGGGAGTTCCCAGTAAACTTAGTTCAGGGATCCTTCCAGCATGACATATTCTGGGGGAAGCCTTCAGAGTATCGGTGTTTCATAGTCCCTTTCTGATGGTGACTTGGAGCAGTGTCTGAGAAATAAATCTTTGCATTTCAAAGCAAAGGGTGAATGTGGCACCATCCTGGTCTCAATTCCTGTTTTTCTCTCCTTCAAAGTTTTCTTTTCCTCCTCCAGGTCCAGGCTTCCTGGCTGCAACATGATTTAGGACATCTTTCAGTATTCAGGAAGACCAAGTGGAACCATTTGCTACACAAGTTTGTGATGTGCCATTTGATTGTGAGTCCCTGGAAAATTTCTGAGGGTTTTCCTGTAAAAACATGTGTGGAGCACGTGCAGCATTGGGGGAATGATTAGGGTTAGGAACTGAAGGAATTCTGGCTCTGAAAGTGCTTTTCATGCTTTGCTCTTCCCTCAAACAGGGGGCCTCAGCCAAGTGGTGGACTCTCCTGCACTCCCAGCACCACGCCAAACCCAACTGCTTCCACAAGGACCCTGACATTGATATGCACCCTTTCCTCTTCACTTTGGGGAAGAAATTCTCCGTGGAGGTCAGTGTGTGGGTGGGGAAGCCCAAAACAGAGGTGTGACAGCAGTTTCTGTAAAGAGATTTATTCTCTCTCCATGGTTCACATTAAGTCCCTTGAAGAATGTCTCGAACAGCTGACACGTTGATGTAAATAAATTAGGCACGATGTAAGGGTGTGGTATATAGGGTGGAAAATCCACCATTTCCATGCTTGGAGAAACCTAATGACCTAGAACAAGAAGTCATTAATTAATGACCATTAGATAAATTGTGAACATCAATGTAAGGCATGGCTGCAGTTGGCCTGGGATCATTATTTTAACATGAATGTCTGAGGCTCAGTGAGAGGGGTGGCTTTGGTGTCTCCATGTCTTCTAGGACAAGACAGAACATTTGTTGTGACAGGAACAGTGAGACTGAATAACCCAGGGCTGTTGCTGGAGCTCCAGTTGGGCAGAAGTCATTTGACCATGTAGTATATTCCCAGTTTGTCCAAGTGCTTGGACACTTCCAGGAGTGACAATCTAAGAGTGCTGAACCCTTTTGCTGTAGATCTCATCACTTCTTCTCATCACAAAAAAGTGAAATATTTTTTTCCATGCCATCATGGAACTGCCATTTAAGTATACAGAATCAGAGAATAAAATGGGCGGGGGGGGAATAGGAGAAAATCCTGTTTTTGACCACCTCAAAATGCCTAACTCTTCACAAAATTAATCATGAATGTAGTAGAGAACATAAAACCAAAGAAATTCACCACTTAAAATTCACCTCTATCCATCCTCAGAGTTATTTTTATCCTAACTTAAAGGTCACACCATCTTTTAATTGATGAAAGGCATCAAATCCCTGCATTATGGAATGAGAGTATATAGCAAAGGAGTATTATTTACCTAAGCTAATAGGACAGGTACACAAGAGGAAGAGAGAAGGAATGAGGTCTGTGGGAAGTGTGCAAGGAGAGTCCCTCTGGAAAATAAATGGAAAACAGCAAGTTACCTGTGCAAATTGCTTAGTCTCCATTATTTATTTTTTTTAATTATTTTTTTATTCTTTCCTGCTTTTTTTTCCACAGCTTGGGATCAAAAAGACAAAATACATGCCCTACAACCACCAACACAAATACTTCTTCATCAGTGAGTATCTCCACTCTCCTGCAATTCCCTGAGAGGTACTAAAGGGGTTTAGACATTCTACTTTTGACCCAGAAAACTTGAGCAGAACAAAGGTGCCTGAGTCAAAGAACACAATGAAAAGCCATAATAATAACAACAGGATTTTTGAAGAGTTGAAGACCTGACCCATCTCATTCCAGATCTTCCACATCCTCCACAGACTCTCTGGGTTATGATGTCACACCACATCTTTCAGGAGTATCAGAGCCTGTGGGTTTGGGGGTTTTGTGGTTTGGTTTGGTTTCTTGGAGTTTTTTTAAGTGCCAGTGAGATGTTCTTTTGGAACGTTGAGTTTGAGTTTTTCAGCCCAAAATCCCTGGTAGGCAAGGGGTTTCATGTGCAAGCCTGTTATCCCCCTGCTTTGAACAAAGGAATGGGGAGCCAGATAAGCTTTGGGTTGTGGAAATTGCCTCTCAAAATATTCATTTGTGGCTGTTCCTCAATTAAGAGCCTAAAATGAAATCTGAGGTTTGTAAGAACTCTCAGATTAATGGACAGACCTAGAAATGTTTCAAGGCACTAACAGAACATCCTAACCTGGAATGCTGTCCACATTGATCAGCAGGTTGATGCTGTCACTCAGTCCATGACAGCACCAGTGACAATGAATTTTTCTTTGCAGCTCTTCCTCCACTCCTGTTTCCCACCTACTTCCACTACCACACATTCTACATTGCCTACACGAAGAAGTACTGGATGGTAAGTGCTGCTGTTTGTGTGACCAGAAGAGGTCAGATGGGGACCTTCAAACTTCCTTCTGAGCACGGAGCCAGCTCCTTCCTAGGCAAGGATGCTCAGATTCACCTCTTACATCAAGCTCTGAAAAGATATCATTAGCTTGTGTTGGATTGCTCTAGATTATTCCATTCAGAAAAAAAAACCTGTCAGAGGTGAATGTAAATTTTTCTCATGAAGCTTAGAAAAAGGACTTAAGCAAATGTGATTTGTAATGATTTGCTTGTCTTGTTGTCTCTGGTTTTGGTAGGACTTGGCCTGGATGCTGAGCTTCTATATCAGATTCTTCTATACTTATGGATCATTATTAGAAATAAAGAGTCTCCTGGCATATTATTTTATATTCAGGTAATGTCTCTTCAGAAGGTTCTTCAGCCTTTCCTCTAGGTATTTTTCCATCTGTACCTGCCTGCCTTTATATTTCCACATTCTCCTTTACCATCTCATTTTTTCCTACATTTTAATTCATAAATTCTTTTATTCAATTGCCAGTACAAGTTTCATGTTGCCTCATTAGCTGTGGCAGCAAAGAAATTCCACTGAGTGGTAATCAAATTGAGAAATATTTACCTTATATAACATTCAGGGCTTTGGGTGCTGGGTCTGCTGCTACTTAAATGGAATATTTAACCAAAACACCTTAGCCTGGGCTTGCAAATGCCCAGGCATTATCCAGCAGCACTGAACTGAATGGCCAACACCCTCTCCACTTGGATAATTTCACTGATTCTTATCAGATTGGTCCTTGGCTACAGATAAAACAAGCTGAATACCAGTCAGTGTTAAAAAACACATGAAATAATCATGAGTTTCATAAGGAAATACGGGTCTTCCAGGATTTGGAAGTTCTTCCAGGTGCTGGATTAGCAAGGCTGGTATTCAGCCATGTCTTTAAGTCTGGCTGTGCTGTCATTTCAATGGCTCCTCATTGACCTGCTCACCCCATCCTGAATTCTCTCATCTGGCTGCACAGGATGCTGGAGAGCAGCTGGTTTGTCTGGGTCTCACAGATGAGCCATATCCCTATGGATATCGACTATGACAAGAATTTGGACTGGATGTCTACTCAGGTAAAATGTTTTTCTAATGTTTTTCTTAATTTCCTAAGAATTGTGGCCATACAGGTACAAATTTTTACCATAAGCAATCCTGCGACTGCATTAAGGGTGAAATCTGTTGGTGGCTGGGAAGTGAAGGTTAGTAGGGTGATGGATTCAGTTATGGAGAAGGTAAAGAAGGACAGTAATAACACTCTGATGGGCAACCTAAAATCAAATCCAGGTCCAGCTCTGGTTCCTAAACATACCCTGACCTGTCTCTGACTTTGCCTTCCCCTCCTCTAGCTCCAGGCAACCTGCAATGTGAAGCAGTCGCTGTTCAATGACTGGTTCACTGGGCACCTCAACTTCCAGATTGAGCATCAGTGAGTACTCACCCCACCACAGAATTTTCTTCCCCTTCTCCTTTTTCTGAATATTTTTCCTTCTTTCTTTTTTTTTTTTCCTTCCCTATTCTGTTTTGCTCTGAATTCTAGAAACAGTCATGGGGCACCAATGAGTTCGTCTTTAAAAAGACTGAAAGCCCTAAAGAGAATCATGATGTAGCTCAAAACTTTCACTGGATCCACAGACTGACAAGAGAAAATTGAATCAGGAACTATGCAAAGGCAGCAACAGGGTCTATGCCAAGTAACTTGAAAGAACTAGTGGAAATGTCCATGTTCAGGCACCTCTTTTTATTCTGCCACAATAGTTTAGAGCCACCTCTGCTGATAAAGAGTGAGATATGCAAGGATGAAGGATGGGCTCGTCTTCTTCCCTCTGCTATGCAGACGGCTTCTTCTGGAAAAAGGGATAAAGAGGAAAGTAGTTTCTTCCATAAGCATCATTTATTTTGGAGACAAACTCTGGAAAAGAACAGAGGGGGAAAGCAGGGAATTCCTACGAGTTCCTTGTGCTAAAAGCACAGCAAGGGGAAGGAAGAGCTGGGAAGAGTTACAGACCCTGCTCATTGTAAGCTGGGTGATTCCTGGGGAGTACTAGGAATGACTTAATATTTCCTTTGAAATGGACTGGCAATGACTAGGATTTCCTTTGAAGCTTGCCTGTCTCATGTTCACAGCCTGTTCCCCTCCATGCCAAGGCACAACTACTGGAAGGTGGCCCCTCTGGTGAAGTCCCTGTGTGCCAAGCATGGCCTTGAGTACAAGTGCAAGCCTCTGCTCACAGCCTTCGCTGACATCGTGCAGTAAGTAAAAATTAACCCCCCAAAATTGCAGAAGGCAGGAAACGCTGGAATGCTACGAGAAAGAGTTGTCTTGCTGTTTTTTTACACTCTTGGGCACATGATGTGACTCTTGGGGGTGGTGCTGTGCAGGGCCAGGAGTTGGATTGATCCTTGTGGGCTTTGGGATTCTGGGAAATGAGCCCAGAGAAAGCCTCACTCCCTTGTCCCCACAACACTCCCCTGAGCAGCTCTGCAATGTGTCCTCTCTTCCTTTCTCCCAGCTCCCTGAAGGACTCGGGAGAGCTCTGGCTGGATGCCTACCTGCACAAGTAAAGGACAGGGCTTGGTGCTCCCATCCACAGCCTGCCACGACTGCATTCCCAGCAAGCTGAGAGGCAGGGACCACAAGGGACTCTCTGGCAGAAGAAAATGAGTAAGAACTGAG
This sequence comes from Lichenostomus cassidix, assembly GCF_008360975.1. Lineage (NCBI taxonomy): Eukaryota > Metazoa > Chordata > Aves > Passeriformes > Meliphagidae > Lichenostomus > Lichenostomus cassidix. Next base: position 60,271,865 of record NC_139486.1, read on the forward strand.
GGATGCTATTGCAATAGAGATGAAGCTGCCTGAATTTTTCTTCTGGGTTTTCCTGGGGTTTTGGTTCAGATATGCTAAGAGTGGGCAGGGCAAGCAGAAGGTGAATTGTTAGAAGAGGGAGGAGCTCTTTGCTGACTGAGTCTGAGCATTTCTGAGTCTGGGCATGGGCTCAAGTCAGATCATGGACTGGTGCAGCTGCACACACTTAACTTCATGTCAGAGCCCTCTGACCATGGGATTTTTTGGTTCTCCTCATGTGGAGGGTTTAATGCTTGATACAGCATTTGCTTACTTGAATTTGAAACCTCAAAGGACGTGCTTTGAACGTGCTTAAATCACAATAAATTAGGATGAACTCCAAACAGTACTCTTAGACTGTATCAAGTGCAACATGCAGTGAATAAAAACATAATTGTGTTTTCATTACTGTTCTCTAGAGCATCCTCATTGTCACAAGGCCAAGAAATACACAGGTCAAAACCAGCTCAAGCCTGCTGCTCTCTTCTATATTTATTTGGTTTGGGGTTTTTTTTGGTACTTTGTGTTGGGCTGAGACATGTGAACACTCTATGTGCACTCCCCACCTACACAGGACTAAGATTATATTACAGAAAGATAAACCAAGAGTAAAATAAATACAGACATTTGGTCAAATCAAAAAGTTGCTGTTGCAGCTAAACCAATATTAGTTCAGATTTTGGCTGTGCCAGGCAGAAGGTGAGTCAGAGAAAGAGGCAGGTCCAGGTACTTTGAATCACCCTTAAGAGGAGACAATATCTTTCCATTAGTAAGAAAAGCTGTCCTTTGTCTCAAGTGAGCACCACAGTGAGTTCTTACTCAGACCCTGAAATAAAAGATCAGCTTTTGGATACAGAATTGGAGGAGCAACAATATTCATTTGAGTAGCAGCAGTTACCACCAGTTTTTGCAATAATTCAAGCTTAATAAATAGAAATCTCAGAAGGTAAAAAGACAGAAAATATCCTCTGATGCTATAACAAATGGACTTTGTATTATTTGTGCAACAATTGGTTGAATTACTTAAAAACCTTTAACCCTGCAGATTCAGCCAGAACATGGAAAAGATTTGCTATCAAATGATTTTTCCTGCCTTGGAAAAAGTGCAATTATGTTTAGAGGTTAACAGCACAAAGTACAATTCCTGACCCATGGGAGTGAAAGGAGCAATTCCCAAAAATTCTGTGGGAGAATTAGGAAATAAAGCAGGAGTCGCAACCATATCAGTTACTCACAAAGCCATTTCCACTACTTTTAAAAGCCTTTTAAAATTACCTTAAGCAGTCTTTGAAAATGATTTATTGGGTAGATGAAAGGCCTGATTTTGCAGATCATAATTTGATTTTTGGACCTTTGACATCCTGGTTCAGGACCCTTGCAAGTCAAAACACAATTAAAAAAGAGAGCTGTGAATGTTTCCATTGTTTGAGGACCCAGCAGTGCTGAAATGAGGAAAGGTGTGCAAGCAGGTTGAGCAACATGGAGACTGTGGGTGAAAAGTAAATAAAGCCTAAGCAATATATGGACCAATGCCAGAGCAATCAGGAGGAATTGCCAAGTTTTCCCTGGCTATCTCTGACCAATCTTATCAGTATCAGCCTCAGATGAAAGGCTGCCTGCTTTCCCTCAGGAAAATATTGAATAGCTGGGTGAGATTTTACAAGGAAGATATCACTGAGAGGGCCAAAGAAAGAAAGACATACAAATTAGTTATACAACCCAACAGATGATCATAAACAAACAAAAAACACTCAAGAAAAGAAGTTATGGTACATGAAAAGAGTGAAAGGAAAATTCACATCAGCAGTAGAGTATCTTCCTTCAATGTGAACAATGATGGAAACAATACAAAATATTAACTGAGTTACTCTAAAATGTGGCCTTGATTCCTGCAACTCTGAAAGGCAAAATTCCCTTATTTTTTTACAGCAGTATCTTGGAATCAAATGTTCAGGAAAGACAGTTCCCGCTGGAAATAATATTGAAAGTTTAAATTCAAAGTGAAGTATTTTTCCAATAAAATCTCTTAGGAGTAGTACTGAGTGGGTAAAGCACCTTGGAGTCTGCAAACACACAATATATAGAGCAGGGAAAATGAGATTTCTTCATTCCTGCTTTTCCAACTTCACGAAGTCAAGAGATTTGCTGAGACCATGCAGACAGCACAGGACCTATGATTATGTAGGAACTCTGTATTTTGATTTTGTCTGGGGAGTGCTGCAACTGCAACTTAGTCTGTAACCCATATCTCCCATCATCCTCCTTCCTCAATAATTCTTACAACATATTTGCACAAGGTCAGAGATTCCCAAGTGTGGAAAAGAGAATCATAAAATCATTTGGGTTCCCAGCTACTTGTTTGCAGAAAAGTGTATCCACTTCTGTGTCAATTCAGAATCAACAAATCACAGGATTTGTTGCACTGGAAAAAAAAAAAAGCCAACCAAACTAAAGGGTAAAAATATAAAACCAAACAAACCAAAGTTCCCAATCCTGGTCAAAGTTTAAAAATGGGGAACCTGAGAGAAATGACAAGGAATAAACACCTAAATTAACAGACACAACAAATCTATATAAAGGATTGCTGTGGTTCATCACATGCTGTGAAACAGGAAATTTTTTCCTCTGACTTGGTACATTAGAGATTTACAGTATTTGAATCATAGAATCACTGGATCCAACTTTGACTGCAACTATGCAAAAAGCCTTTCAGAATCTTACAGTGATTTGAATGAAATGGATTAAGGTGAACAGCTCTGAAGTTTGTAAGAAACAATGAAGACATTGTCTTCCTTGACCTCTTCAATCCAGCTACTTTGCTCTGAGTAGCAGGATGTAAAAAAAAAAAAATTTCATTACAAAAGTACAACTATCAGTTTATCAAGCTTCAGTGTATGATGTAAAAACAAATTTCAGCCCAGCTCCTGAGGGCCTGCAGTGCAGGGAGATTTCTACTCTGGGGTTGGAGTTTGACTTTGGAATTCCACCCAAAGTGACCAAGTCCAAGCTTTCATCACACAATTAAACCACACAGGTTTTGCTCAGCAATCTAGGCTGTAAAAGTGTCATCATTAACAGCCAACTATCAAATATTTTACTTGTTATTTTTACACCAGTCTCTTTGTTCAGCCTTGATCTGCTTTCCCAGGCTGTGCAGCAAGGCACCATTTTACCACCTTTTGCAAACATAAGGCTTTTTTGGGGGAATCTTCAGTCTCACTGATCCCCACAACTGGAATCATCCTGAATGCCACAAGCATGGCAAAACTGCCTTCACTTCATCTACAATAATCAAATTAGAGCCTTAGTTCTTTTCCCAGTTCTGTCCAAAATGGCCTTAGGCAGCTGCTGAGGTTTAATCCTTGCTGTGAGAGTGGAGGTTATGCTGAAGTCACCTCTGCAAGGCATGACCTGTGTCACAACCACACAACTTTGATCCCAAACATCACTTCACATGAGCTCTGCAATAGTACCTGAAGGGCAAGGTCAGCCTTTGCCATGCACTGCAGACCTTCATGCCATTTGCTATCAACAAGAGATAAGAACACACACCACCACTGCATGGATTCACTTCTGCAGTGCTGGAGCCCAAACCCCACAGCACACTGAACTCAAGAGCACAGAAAAATCATAGAAGGCTCATCCAGTCCAACCCCCAGCAGTGAACAGGGATATCTTCCACTATCCCAGGTTGCTCAGAGCCCTGGGAACAATTCCAGGGATGTGGCACCCATTTTTGGAAACCTGAGCCAGGGCCTCATCACCCTCATAAAACATGTTGTGAGAAAATGGTGACTCACCTGCCTGGGAGAATTCATGGATCACATCTCCAAACAGCCTTTTTCTCCGAGGTCAGCAACAGGTATGGGATATTATTTGGCAAAACAACAAGACTGGTTTATTGGATGCTAAATTTATGGATAGCTACACACTGCTTAGCAGGCAACTCCAGTCAATGAGCTGCGTTCAGGAAAGGAAATCAGGGCTTTTCCCAACATCTTTAAAGCACTGCAAGTCTGACCCAAACCTACCTCACCCTTTTTCTCCCCACATAACATTTAGCAATCCCATGAACTTCCTCATCTCCTGGCACAGCTCACTACAACAAATGTGATTCTGGAATCTGCTCGCGTTTTTTGGATATTCAAGTTCAGATATTGTGGAAAAGAAAATAATCTAGGAAAGAAGGCCCATGGAAAGGAGAGGCACTCCTGGAGAAGCTGTAATTTCCAAAATATTAGTTTAAAATTCATTCCCAGATCCACTGCTGGAGATGTGCATCCAAAATAAAACAGTAACATAAAAATGCTCAGCAATTCTCCTCAACAGATCACTGAAATCATATTGCAACAACCTGTCAAAAGAACATTTGATTTTAATTGAACACAAAATCAAAACAAATCAAAACAAGAGGGAGGTTGGATCATGTCAACGGTCTATTCTCATAGTAAGGAGCTCTAAATGGATTTTTTTTTTTTTTTTTTTAAGAAATAGCATTATTGTTCTACCAGTGTTGCCCTAGTGCTCTCCACAGCTTTGGGAAAAGCCAAGTTTTCTGTACCACCCCTGTCATGGCCAGTTTAGCAGCAAAGATCATTTAAGTCATTTAAGCACAACTGTGGGGTTGAAATGTGATTTTTTAAAACAAAGGCAGCTGCAAAAAGTACATCCAACCTACAGTGTCTGCACCATCTCCAGAAAAACAGATGAAAGGATATAGGAACTTCCTAGATTAAAACAAACCATTTGAAGACATTTGCACAGAAAACACGATGCCAAGAGATTTTTAATGCCATTTATTTCAGAAATAAAAGAAGACAACAAGATAATTCACTCAGCAGACACAGCCCAAATTAGAAGATCAGGCCTTGTTTAGTCTTTTCCAAGAAAGAGTTAGGATCCTCTGTTCCAGCAGGAAATATTCCCACCCAGTCATGTAACTCCACATGCCTGATCAGGTAAAAATCCAATGGAATCCCAGAAAACAGTAGGTTATCAATTCATATTATTTTACTGCACCTCTACCACAGTTAGTTCTTCACAATCTGGTTTTAGGCATATTTTCTATATGTGTTCATACAAACATGCTGCTTTAATTAAAGGATAACCCTGAAAATTAGCTCTGGCTTGGTCAAGAAATAGCAATAGCAGATTATTGCAGTAAAAATTTCAGCAACCACTGGGAATAGTTTTAGAAGTTCTTGAGCTTGAATTTCAACATTCATGCATTTGAAGGTTCATTTCTCAAACACTGAGCATGTGAATATTTTCCATTTAAATTTTTACAGAGTAGAAGAACAATTTACTCCCCTATCCCTGAAAGGACTGTAAGGTGTAATCAATTCAGTTGCACAGTGCATGGAGTAAAAAACTATCCTTTGCTACCTCCCTGATGTCAGTTATATCCCAACATGGCATTAGTAAGCAAAGATCATGCTGAAATGTATGTTGGGAATAAAACTGAACTGTATTTAGATTAAATTTTGTTGTTAGTTTTATCTCTATTATAAGGAATGAGTAAAATGTTGGTATGTCCAAACCAATGCATAACATTTTATTTCTGGAAGGCCAAAAATGATATTCAAGGGATGTGTTTGCAAATACATACAGATAATTATTAGAAATACTGAACAGCATCAACTTTTTAACATTAACAAATTTCTCCATGAGGGCAATCACATTGCCCTTACAGAAATTCTACTGTGTGATTGAGCCAGGACAGTTTTACAACAAATATATGAAGCAGTATTTTAATTAAATTTCTGTTTGCTCCTAGAAACGAAGACAATTTCAAATCACAAGTTGTTTAAAAATCCCAGAAGTTGTTATCAAGCAGTAAAGCACTAATGTTGAAAGGCACTAGGATTGGAGCTTGTATTACCTGGTTTCCAGTTCAGCAAATCACCCCTGCAGAACACTCCTGTGCTAGGGCCCGAGTCTGTTACATTCATTAAAGTGTTGGACAGGTTCTTGTGCAGGTGGGAAGATGTGAAATCCCAAGCAAATCTCTGTGGATTTACAGGTTGGATCTCTCCTTGACAGACATGCGGGTTGTGGACTGTGTGTAAGTTCTGATCACATCCTGCAAGCAAAGCAACACACACACAGAGTGAGCCCCAGTTAGAGCAGAGAGCTTCAGGAGAAAAGGAGTGTTTGAATTGACAGAGTTGTTACTCTTTGGAGCAAGCTCTGAGCCCAGGAAAGGCTCGTGGAAATGTTTCATTGCCATTACAAAGGGTGGGTAATCAAAAAAAAAAAAAAATTCACAGCTAGTAAAAATTCAGCCACAAAAATGATCACCATACCTTTTTCCCACTCTCAGCATTGTATTTGTCCAGCAAAGCCTGGATACAGGCACCATAGTTAGGATGGACATCAGTGAAGTTTTTCACCTGAACAGGAAGACAAAACAGAAAAGGCAACAAGAATTTTTTCCTCCATTTCAAATGGATTCTTTCCCACATTTCCTAGTCTGAAAGCCGTTGGTATCATACGGAAGAATAAATCTAATAGTCAGAAACAAGCTATGGACATCTTCAAACACTATTTCTGTTATCTCACACAGAGCTCACTCCCAATTTAAACAAAGTTGCCCTGGGAAGGATAAAGATCCAACCCTTCACTGCCTTTTCCTTGTTTAGAGCAAAACCTTACTCTGACAGTAATCTGATTTTTGAAACACCAAGCTGAACACATGTTCAACATCTATCCCATTCTGCCCCCCAGGAAGAAGTTACTTTAACATGTTACATATTGATGTTATATGTGTAAATAGGCACTTAGGTAAGTATGAGAATTCCAGTGTAAGAAGAAATTCTGCCTTCTCCGAGAATTCCTGATCTTCCTTTCCAGAAGCCATTATAACAAAGCTACTAAACTGGTAGAAAACCTGGAATAAACCCCTAAGAGGGCACTTACAGCTCTTTTCTGAATGAAGAGTTGGGCATCCTTCAGACTATCTGCAATGTTTTTACACAGCCTCTGGCGCTCGGCCTCGTTCAGCACCTTGAGGTAGAATTCTCGTACCTGGCCATTGGAAAAAAGGGTTTATTTTGAAATTCCCAACAGCAAGGGAGTAAGAATAGCTTTCACTTAGTCAGGCAACACTTAAAATACTCTAAATGTATAAAAGGCAGCCAATCTGTGAAGGTTTTTCTTTGGCAAACCTGACAACACCTCCTTCTCCACACACTAATGGCAGGAAGACGAGTCACAGTCTCTACATAACAATGCCCAATATATGGATTTCCAATTCAGTGAGAATTCCCACTAACACCCACCCTGCAGGCTCCTCGTGTGCCAAGCAACACAGAGCTTGTCCAGAGGCTCACCTGGGTGACATTGTCCTCATTGGCACTGTTGAAGCGCTGCACATCTCCCGAGGCAAACATGCGGCTCTCCTTGAGCCGCGGCTGATCCTCAGGACCAGTGAAGCTGTTTGGGTAATAGTTAGGGGCACCACCTGGGGGAAAAAAAAAAAAAATCCCCAAACCAAAATAATCAGATGGCAGCGCTCTCAGGTAAGTCAGGAGACAGAGGATATTCTTTGCTTGAAGAATCTAAATTGATAACTCAGTGACAATTTGTTTTATTAGAAACAGTTGACAGTATTTTTCTGTCAACACCTTCAAGCCAGTACTTAACAGCACTTGCTACAGAGAGCATTTCCATAGCTTCTTAAAAACAAATTTAAAAAGGGAAAATTGGTTTCAGAAATAAGAATATCTGGCCACTCTCACAGCAATATTGCTCAATTGTAACAGACAAAGTCATGGTTAAAGTCTGAGGCAGTATAAAAACACTGTCATTTGCATATCTGCAGTACTGCAATGCTTTCCTGTGTAAGGGGGTCCGTTTTAAACACATGAGGAACATAGGGAACTGCATAAAAATAAACTTATTATCTGTTCTGGGACAAGGGCAGCTGCTCTCAAGTTCCTGTTTTTCAAATATTTCCCTCTCCTCCCTCAGCAAGTGTCTGAACTCATAGCCCAGGGGAACACATATTTTGGCATGAGCCACAGCTTAAGTACATCCTTGTTTACTCTCAGGTATAAAACAGCCACTCTTGGGCAAACCTTGACAGAAGAGAAGCAGCTCAACAGAGGGGAAATTACAGCTCTACTCTTGGCATTTTCACTTTTGTCTTTCGCAATCTCTCAGAAATCTGAAAGCAAAGCAGTTTAGTGAAGCTGACTGAGCATACAGAAGTCACTCTTTAAAAAATCTAAACATGGATTTCTCAAAGACATTTAGTCCATCTCTATTATTTTTAGATTAGATTTTGCCTACATGCAGAAACAAAGTAGTAATTAACTTAGGTATAAATATTTCTCTGACACATTTCTTCATTTCAAATCAGTAACAATTTAGAACTTTTCCAATTAAGTGACCTTTAATAAGCATGTTTCTAGAGTCTTTAAAGAAGCATAAATAGGGACATTACTGAATTTATCTGACCGTGGGTTTTCTTAAAAAAAACGCCTTCTGTTGAAGGCCCATGTCTGGGAATTGTGAAGCTCTGGGAGAAACAGTCACAAAAGACACAAGATGCATAAAAATGATTATCTTGAAAGCTGTTTTCCTGACTACCTTGGTTGTCAGTAACAGTCATTGGCCCATCCCTCTGGTAGTTGGCCACCCTGGCTCTGAAGGGACAATTCACAGGGATCTGCAGGTAGTTGGGGCCCAGGCGGTGTCTGTGGGTGTCAGGATACGAGAAGAGACGTCCCTAAAACGTTGACCACAAACATTTATTACCACTTGGACAAGAGGGGGGCATGTCAATGCCAAGCTTTCACAAGCAGCAAAGTAACCAATGCTCAGCAGGTCAAAGCTCCTGCTTACCTGCAGCATTTTGTCAGGGCTGGGCTCGATTCCAGGGGGCATGTTGCTAGGGTCATATGCCATCTGTTCCACCTCTGCAAAGTAGTTGACAGGATTCCTGTTCAAGACCAGCTTTCCCACAGGGATGAGAGGGTAGTCATTATGTGGCCAAACCTATAGGACAGTGACACACATCCATTAAAATCAACATTATTACAATATTATGCAGCTTAATTGCCGAGCAAAATTTGCCTGACTTAAGTCTCAATTGAGAAAATCAATTACTGAGTTTCTTTTTTTTCCTAACAAACATTGAGAAATGTCTTATTTTAAGAAGCCTTTTGCAATTAATAGAGACTATTAATGCAACTTATTTCATCATCCCAGCATAATCTCAGCACTTGAGCACTTGAATGAAATACCCGCAGGCCCTTGAAAAGCTGCCTAGGGAAGCAGGGTGTGGGTGGAACTGGTGGCACAAATGTTTCCAGCTCCTTCAAAATGCTTAACTGGCTTAACTGGACTTTTCTTTGCCATCTGAGCTGCACTTTTAAGTTCAAAGGTCTTTAGCCACATAAGGAGAGCAGTGTTAGAGGTAAAAAAGAGAAACTCAAGTTTATGTCAGCATCTTTCAATGATGCATTCCTAGGAAAAGCTACTGGGAGGGGGACCAAATTAAGAGCAGCAAGGCTCAGGGTGTGACTGTGATCTGAGATCACACTTATGGGATCTGCAGGCCTGGAATCAAGCCCTATCCATACTTCCCTGAGGAAGAGTAACATCAGATATAACATGACTACAATTTCATCTCCAGAATTTCTGGCTCATCGTGGCTCTACAACAAAGAACACACTTAAAAACTACCTGAAACTGAATATTCACAGCAGTATCAGACATACCTTAGTCACATCAAAAGGATTGAATGGGAATTTCTCTGCTTCTTCAAAGGTCATAACCTGAATGTAGAAGGACCAGGAAGGATAGTTCCCCTTGGCAATGGCATTGTAAAGGTCCCGTATGGAATAATCAGGGTCAGTAGAAGCCAATCTTCCTGCTTCTTCCACAGAAAGGTTTTTGATGCCCTGGTCAGTCTAAAAGCAACAAAAGCACCAGTTACAGCATGCAGGAAGTATTACAGAAATCATTAACCAGAATGAATTTTAACAAGATTCACAATCCAAGAATGAGGTTGTCCACCTTCCAACAACTTGAGTTCAGAATTATAATACAGTCAACACCTGCCTCCAAGATAAAAATCAGTTCACTGATGGAGCTCAAATAACACGAGGCAAATCCTCAAATAAGGTTTTTTTACAGACTGTACATCATTACTGTGTTAACAAGAACAATGATGCCTCTTCTATTGGTTAAAGGTATGAAACTGATATTAAAAAAGGACACCTTGTTTAACAAACAATTCTCTCAATTAAACTTGAAAAGTCACAGAGCATTTTAATGGTTTTTATCCAATATGACGTACAGTTCCAATAAAAATTAAAAAAAAAAAAAAAGATCAATACCTTGGCATGGAATTTGCAATAAACTGCTCCTCCATCAGCATTGACCAGTTTGAAAGTGTGTGATCCATAGCCATTCATGTGGCGATAGCCATCGGGAATGCCACGATCACTGAACAGGAAAGACACCTGAGGAGAAGGATCAAACACCATTAATGGGCTCAGCAGATCAAGGATAAAGTCAGCATCCCATACTAAGCTTGTTTATTGCATTAATTGGCATTGCTGGGAGCTATGGTAATGTTATTAGGAATTCCTTGAGGAATTTCTAGTTTAAGTTTTAAGTGTTCATGAAATAAAACTGATTTCCAGGCAAGCATGGATAATTTAAAATTATATTTAAATAAAATATAAATAAGACTATGTAGACTTCTAGATCAAACATGGAAAAGAGAGAGTTAAAAAACTGCTGTCACAACATTATTTTCCCAATCATATAAAATAAAGCCAAAGGATAAGCTTACTTGATGCAAAGATTCAGGGCGAAGACTCCAGAAGTCCCACACCATGTCTGGATCCTTCAAATGAGTCTGAGGGTTCCTCTTTTGGCTGTGGATGAAGGATGGAAACTAATTTGTCCAGAAGTGGAGGAGGAAAAAGAGGGGGAAAAAAAAAAATATTAAAGACAAAGCTGTAAGATCACTGAAAAAAATCTTTTACTGTCATATGCTTCCTGCAACCAGATTCATACACAGACATGCAGAATTAGGGAAATGCCAAACCTTTACAATTAGAATAAACAGGCTGTTCAGAGATAAAGAGTGTTTTCATATTGTGGTTGATAAGGTGAGAGATAAAACTGTTTGGATTTGTGTATCTATATTTATGTGACTCATAAATGAATACAGAAACACTATAAAATATCTGTGCAGAACTCCTGCACTCAAGGAAAGCCTCTCTACTAAATGCTGTTAAACTTATGCTAAAAGACAAAAAAAAATCAGATTTAATAAAAAGAATCTGCAAGAAACTTTTAAAGCGGAAGCTCAAGTGAAAAGTACAAAACCATGTAAGTTATCAAGCTTTAGTTCTTGAATTTGCTTTTCTTTAAGAGCATCTTTCCAAGTAAAAAATGTTCAGACCATCTGACAAACAACAAAATTAAAGTGTGTCAAAACAGCAGCTTTTCCTTCTCAGTGAAGCCAGAACAAGAGGTAAATGTACTTCTGAACTCCCTCCCAAAGTACCCTCAGCTTTGGTGCTTACTCACCAACATTGCATCCCGAATAAAGAAGATGGGAGTGTTATTTCCCACAAGATCCCAATTCCCATCTTCTGTGTAGAATTTCATGGCAAAGCCTCGGGGGTCACGAACTGTGTCAGCTGAGCCAGATTCTCCAGCTTGGAGAAATACATGAACATAGAAGTGTTAGGGTATGAAATGCATAGAAATATAACTTGAAAATAGGTCATAAACTCCTAAAAGGACAGTGTTTATTGCAGTCTTGCCTACACCAAGGAATTTTACAAGTATTTTCAACAATACTTCAGGCACTGTGAGTTTTCAAAGTGTGAACCCAGCCAAACAGTCAGGCCACAGTCAAAAGAAGTAAAAACCAAGTATATTCCCTTGAACCAATTAAGAGTGGAATTTTTATTATCACTAAGAGAGACATCATCAGATTATAAGGCTGAATCATCTAAAACCACATTTGTTTCTGCGCACCAAATCCCAGTGGGAAAGCTCTCATTCAGAAGGTATCAATCTAACCAGCGTGCCTAATAAAAAAACCTATGGAAGAACTGTAATCCTTTTAATTACTCCTGCTTCACCCAGGATGGGATTTTCAATAGGAATTCAGACCAGAGCACAAGTGCCTAGCACGACACCTGGGCAGAAGTGATCCAGAAGTGCTCAGAACAGCTGATGCTGAACACTGTGATGAAATCAGTAGGACGCTCGTTCTCTCGTTAAAAACCTTGAGTGTCCCAGAACAGCAGGGAGGGAACATGTCCAAACAGGGCAGGGAGAGGGAAGGGAAGGATCCAACAACCTGCTCCAGCAGCACTCCACAGATCCAACCCAGATCCCTGTCCCTACCCTGTACAACACGCAAGGCTCCCTAAATCCTAGGGAATTTAACGTAGGGAACAGCCAAGGCCCAAAATCAGCAGCTCCTTGAGCCTTGGTGGACTTTTTTCTCTTTAATACTTCCAGAACTGAATCCTCATTAGGATTCCTTTGCTTTTAAACACATGCACATCATTAATCGTAATTTTCCTATCAGATGAGCTATTGACTACCATGGGTGCTTTAACAAATAGCATTTGAGATTTTGTTAGTTTGTGCATTCCAATCTTTAAGAAACCAGAGTTTACTTATGGAAGACTGTTTATTTTTCTTTGCCCAGTATTTAGGTTACACCATTCATGCCCAAAACATTCCTGCAGCATAAGAGATTACAGGTATTTAACTTGCAAGTGTTGATTGTGATCCAGCCAGGAACAAAGCAACCCTTCTGTCAGAAAGAAACCAGCTTGGGCTGCCCTCCCTCTCACATTTCAGACAGAAAACTGTCTCCAGAGAGCTCTGACAGAAAGGGGCAAAAGCTACTTAAGGTAGTCCATTTAAATGAAATTCAGAGAGGAGGAACTGGCTGGAAGAAAGGATTTCAAACACCTTTAAGTGCCCCACAATGCACACACTGCTACCAGAGCACCCATGTAACAGACACACAGTAAATTTAGAGCCTTACCAACAGTGGAGAAGCGAATGGCAAGGGGAGTCCTTTTCCCAATGTGCTCAAACACTTTTGCCTTGCAGTACTGGGTGATATCATGAGTGACTTCGAAATAGCCAAAGGCCCCTGAAGAACAGCAATTGCAAAATATCAGATCTAGGTACCTTCTGTCCACTCACAGCTGATCTGCTATTAACACAATTTTAAGTCAAAAGGAAGCATGGAAATACAGCAGTTCATACCCACGCCCTAAACACTCAATTTACTTTCACCAAATGAAATTTATTTAACACAAACTATTTGCATGGAGCTGATTCTCTCCTCCTTAACTGACTGTTAGCAGCTCCCAGCAGCAGCACAGAAGATGCCCTTCTGCCAAAATCTGTGTATTTACCTGGGAGCAAGGCAGGGTTTCTTTAAACCTGCTCTGTGTTGCAGAATTTTTGGTGCACCTGTAAGATGGGTGAAGCAACAGAACCCTTCCCTCCCCCACAGAGGAACTTTTCCCATGTACATTCACATTATAAATACAGCCCCACACCTGCTCCTTCTAGGGCAATGCATAACAAAAACCAGGGTACTAATTCTACTTTACTAAGATCAATAATAGTTTTATTAAAGGTTTAGGTTTTTTAAATTGAAATATTAGATCATCATCTTGCTTTGGCAGACATAGATCAGGAGGCAGCCAAATACTCTATTAAATAGCATGCAAACAACATTAAATAGAGATAGGAGGGAACAGATAGAGGAAAACAGAGACTACAGCAAATACAGTAAAAACTGAAGGGCTATAACCACATTTTCTCTCATCTTTGTAAACAATTATTCAGTGCTTCAAGTTTTGGCACTGAGTTCTTTTAAACCAAGCCTTACCACTGTTGTTTACATAGATTTATTATAGCTAGTAACATTAAATTATAGACAACAATGTAATTTATGTGTCACAGTCTACATGTTAACTCAAAAGCTCTTTAATTCCACCCAGAGAAAATAAGTGATTTTAAGCATACCTGCCCCTTTTGCGTGCACAACTCTCTCAGGAATCCTCTCTCTGTCAAAGTGAGCCATCTCATCAGTGAAAACAACATCTTGGACAAGAAGAGGTCCCCGTGGCCCCACTGTCATAATATTCAGCTTATCCCCAATGGGGTTCCCAGCACCCGTGGTCAGGACATCTGGTTTCTGGAAGCAAGAGTCAGTATCAACACCAGAAATTTAAGGATTTGAGCCACACACTGTGCAGGACTGTTCAACCATTACATGTCACAGAACATATCAACAAGAAGATGGCAAAGCGACTTCAGATTTTGAAGGAAGTTACAGAAAATACAGATGTTTACCTACATCACAGTGCTGTGTCTAGGGGCAACTTAAGGGGAGTTCAAGTCATGAAAATCCAGCAATGTTTTCCATGGTTCAGAAGTATTTCTTCTTAAAACTATTGATTTTGCTTCAAGAGAAATATGGGATGGGAAAAAAAAGCCAAAAAAAGGGGCAGCTGCTAGAAAATAAGGGAGAAAGGAGAGGAAGATGAAAGAGGTAATGTCAGTACAGAGACAGAGGCATAAGGAGAAAGGTACAGGCTGACTAGAAGGGGGTTTCCATGATTAGTGTTGGTCTGGAAGAGCTATGGAAAACAAGAGAAGCAGGAACACTCGAGGAATCATCATTTTACACTCCTGAACCATGGAAGGACTAAGATTAACACTAGCCCTAAGCAGCTCCACTGCCAGGAAATGTCCTGCAACTTCAAGTAACACCTGTGCTATAACTGAGTGCACTCCTACTTTCTCAAAAAAAACCAAAAAACACCCAAAAAACCAAACAAAAAAACCCCAAAAACCCACAGAAGAAAAGACTATCTGCATCACATATAGGGTTATATGCTCCTCTAAGGCAATACTCCTATTTTACTGCATACTGTAGAAAATGTAGTGAGAAAGGTACATCAGCTCCAGAGACCTGATAGTCACAGGTTTCAGTTTTTCCTGGAGTACTTTTATTGCTAGGAGCCTTGTAAAGGACTTAAAAGAACAGAAAACAGGTATGGACAAAGGGGAAAAAAAGGGAAAATAAAGAAAAAATTTGCAACGGGGTGAGCTCAAATAGCAGAGTCACAGATTGTGACCAGTTAACAATAAACCCATCCCATATTGCACTGAACTGACATAATTCCCTATGGGTTCTCTATTCACACCATCCTGAAGGTGTGAGATGAAGCATCTGCACACCTGAACCATGCCAGCACCAACTCCCTCAACCCCTCCCAACTAGTTCTCCTCCTTTTAAAGTTCTGTAAGTGGAAAGGGATGGTGGAGAGAAGGAAAAAGCAATTCTCGATGAGAAAAGCCTTCACCACTCTAACATGGACTTCATGGGGCTCCAATTCTTATCCTGACAACCTAAGCTCTGCTTTAAGGGGTTCATTACTGTAAACAGACAAAATTGCCATCGGATGGAAGACCCTCACCCCACAAGAGGTAACCCACAGAGGCAGGGAAAGAACAATTATTCCCATCCACACCCAGAGCTCTGGATGAGGCAGAGAATACAGGGAGTTACAGACACCTTTGTTTCACTCAGGTCCATGAATAACCACATAAAAGGCATTTAGCAGGATAGGTGCATTTCCACTGTGTTCTTACTAATGTGCAACGCACGCTACACCAGCTGGCTTGAATTCCCAAAATATACAAGTTCTTTATTCTTCCTTCACCACTTCATTAGCATAAAGCTTTAAGCATAAATCCAACTCCTTTGGGATGCCTGGAATCCTCAACCTACACTGAAATCTGCATCAACTTTTAAAAAAGACAATATGGAACTGCTTACAAACAAACATGATGTTCAGAAACTTACAGGAAAGTTACTTTATTTAAAGCTAAACTGGTATTTTAGGTCAAAGAAATATCTGCTTAAATCAAAAGGTTATCAGCAGTTTGTCATTGGAAATAATGCAAGAGTACAAATTGTTCTCAGTGTATTTTCCACTGCTTATTTATTAGAGGCAAGACTCTTCTATAATGCCAACATTTAAGGCGACCAGAAGCAGCTGCTAAAACCACAACTTGGTGAAATTAAGACTATAAAAAAAGTTAACAGCTTTGTGGCTGTACAGTCTCCTTTGTGTAGACAGACCTTCTAGAGTTCACATTAGAAGTAAATACTACTTATTATTTTAATGGTAGGAGATACTCACTTTAGTTTCAGGATAATGTTATGTGAGGCATACAAACACACCATAGTTTAAAGAAGAATTCTTACACTACTTTTGGACCTGAGTTTGATGTCTCTGTTTCCATACAGTTGGGAGCTGCACACAGTCCAAACCTTGAAAGATAACAACTTTTGAGTCTGTACTTCATTCCAGCACTAACCTGCCGTGACAGAAAGAAGGGAAGCAAAGCCAGGAGAGTTTTAGTCACTGCTGTGGTAAACAGCGCACATCAAAGTACTCACTTCCAGGCATTACTGATACTTTGCACCTTATACAACTCACTTTAAAATTCTAATAAGTCATCCCTACTTTCTATCTTAAAGTCTCATGACTCCTTATGCAACACAGACTTTGGGTTGCCTCCCAATCTCCAAATTAACCTTGGCCTCTTTTCAAATACTGCATTACTAGAGAAAAGCTGACATCCCTACAAAAAGTATTACACATGGATAAAAAAAGGGACTATAATGACACATGGCAGGATATGATGAATTCACAAGTCATCAGGTAGTTTTCACACCGTACCTTTGCAAACAGAGAGGGAAAAAAATAAAATTAAGGTGAATTAACAGCTCCAGTGGGAACTGAGGCATCCACTTGGATCTTGCAAGATTGCTGCTTAAAACCAGCAGAAAGTGTATTTGTAAATACACGTTTCTGTCAGAAAAAGCATATAGAAGCTGTCACAGTGATTTGATGAAGAAGAAAGGAAATCAACTCTTGCAGCATTTATACATTTACATAAATATTTCGGGGTCTATTCTACATCTTCAGACGACTGAGTGCCATGCTATGGCTACATGCCTTTATGAGTTCAGTCAAGCACTTGTCCCAATCCACTTCACAGAATCATGAAGTGGTTTGGGTTGGAAGGAATCTTAAAAACCATTTCATTTCATTCTAACCCTATGCCATGGCAGGGCCTCCTTCCACTGTCCCAGGTTGCTCCAAGCCCTGTCCAGCCTGGCCTTGGACACTGCCAGGGATCCAGGGGCAGCCACAGCTCCTCTGGGCACCCCGTGCCAGGGCCTCACCACCCTCACCGGGAAGTTTTTTTTTCTTAAAACATTTACTTCAGTCTGGTCAGCAAGTCCACGCGGGATATGCTGAGTCGGCAGGGAGCCACAAGGCTCACCGAGTCCAACCGCTGGCCCTGCACACACTGCTGAACGCGCTTTATCCTCTATCCCACGTAACAGAAAAGAAACCCGAACTGATTGAAGGCGGAAAACAATCAGCACCATCTCCACCCGCGGCCCGAGCGCAGGGAAAAGGAGCCGGGAAGGAGCACCGGGGCCCGGCAGCGCTGCCCGCCCCTGTCGCCCGGGCCAGCTGGCAGCTCCGCCGCTCCGCGCCCCGGCGTGCCGGGCGCAGCTCCAGCCCGTGGGGGCGAGGCGAGGCCGGGACGGGACAGAGCAGGGTGCCTCGCCCTCCGCCGCTGCCCCGGGCCGCCCGGCGCTCCGAGCGCCGCATCCCGCCGAACCCCCGCGGCTCCCCTCGGGATGCGAGGCGCGGGGCTAGCGGCGATGCCCGGCAGGTACCTGCGAGCCCCGCTGGTTCTTCCAGTGCTTCAGCTGGTCCGCGGCGTCGTCCCGCCCGTCGGCCATTTTGCAGTCTCCGGCGACCCCCGAGGCAGGAAGGACGGCGCGGAGGCAGGCGGAGGGGAGCTGAGGGGAGCGGAGGGGCTGTGCCGGCTCGCAGCGAGGAGGCAGCGGCGCGGAGCTCGGGCCGTGGCCGGTCACGCTGTCACCGCCGAGCGCCCAGCGCCGCCGCCGCGCCCGACAGCAGCACCGCGGGTAGCGGCAGGCACCGCACTACAGCTCCGCCAGAGCCCGCCCCCCGCTACTCCCGCCGCCAATGGGGTGGCTGCCAGCTGCCAGCGCCAGCTGTGATTGGTGTAGGCGCACGTCAATCAGGCGAGGACCACGCCCACCCGTCACGCTGAGGGGGCAGAGGGCGGCGGGGCTGTGGGGTTGCTTTGTGATTGCGAAGAAATTAACCAATATGGAGCTGCCAAAGGGATTTCTGTGGCTGTAACTTCATTGTCGAGATGCCGGAGCTTTCTAAAGCTGCTGCTGGTGGAGGCGTTGGTCAGTGACAAGAAGTTACAGGCTCGGCACTGTGCAAACTGCACGTGCTTAGGGAGTTTGTGAGGAAGGGTTTGCTTCAGCGGGGAAAAAAATTGTTTTAAATTGCAAAATCAACCTGGCCAATATATAACTGCATAAATTATATTAGTTTATAGCGATCTGTGGACTCATTCTTGTATCAGTGCCTTGAATGGGGTACAGGTGATTTATTAACTGCTCACAATTCATATGTGCCCAATAGTAAAGAGCATTTCTTCAGAGACAGGAGTTTTTAACTTCAAAAAACCACCCACGTCTGAATTTTGTGGTTATACTCACACATTATGAGTAGTTTTGATAATAACGTAGGATGTCCCCCGGCTTGGTGCCTAATGCATGTGCTACAGGTGATAAAAGTGGTAAAAAGCTGTTTTTTTCCCTATTTCTGACGTTAAAACCTTTGAACAAAATGAATAATCCATCTTAAAGTCCGTATCTGAAGGATTATATCTACATTCTTTCTCTTAATATATATAAAGAATTGTCCATCTCATTATTTAAAGTTGACAATTGCTTTATCTAGTATGTGTTACTATGGATTAGAGGGTTAAACCTCCCAAATTCAGGTCTGTACTACACAGGAAATATCACTAATTGTACTTTTTCCTCAGAAGTAAAAACAGCAAACTGCTTTTTTTTTCTTCTTCACTATTTATGGGGACATTTCTTTCATGACTCTTTTCTCCTTCAACATGATAACCAACATCATAAAGAAGAGCACAAACTATCACCTATATTTCTCATGGTTTTATACAAAATATAGATCATCAGATTATACCTCCCACACCTAGATTTAAAATCAGGAGTGTCCACACACAGTTTTTAAAATCAGTAATTAATATTTCAGTTTACTTAACCAGCAAATTGGGGGAAATGTGGACATTTTCATGAACAGTTAATATTTGCTTTTTCCTTTAAAGTTTAACACTAAAGTTTTGAGCTGGTCAATATGTGTAGATAAACCTGCTGGTCACAAATCTGTTTCAAAATAAGAGTGACTTGCAAAAACTTCTCTTTCCTATCCCCCCTTCTTTTCACATGCTAGAGGAAAGGATGTAAGTGCATAGACCTATGTGTATGCCTGCATAAAGAACAAACAAACAAGAAGAGATTAAATATTGGCTAAGAAAATATGCAAACCCCAGAGCAAAACCCACGGCAGGGCAGGTGGCAACACCAGTGGCACATATTGCAAACAGTGTTTGCCCTTTAACTTAACTAAAACCAAGTGACTGCATTTCCTAAGAAAGGTCACACATCAAGCTCAGTGTGGCACAAATGCTTTTGTCTCTCATCTTGCTCTGATTTTTTGTCTTTTCAGGGAAAAGAGCAGTGAGTGCTGGTTTGAATCCCACAGGGATCTGGCTGTGAGTGTCTTCATTTATTTCCTTTCCCCCCTTTCCTATCTTGATATTTGTTTCCTGCGGCACCTTATTTGCCTGTGTGAGCCTCGTGTTATGTATCTGCATTAAGTAAACAAACTTCAAACAATTCCGAATTAATCATCTTTATTTACCTGGGGAGACTGGTTCTCTGCTGCCACATGACTTTCTGAGGCATGATCCAAACCACACTTCACCCTTAATTAAGATTTGGGGAGATTAAAAGACATGGTGCTTAGCATTTGGTTTCTGTATTTAAAGTGTGTTTTAGGGTTTACAAGGTCAGTGTCACTCACACACACAATTGTGCTGTAAATAAAGTTTACATGTAGTTCAGTGATTTACACCCAAGGGAAGGATCTAGAATTAGTCAAGTAGAAGGTCAAGAGTTCCTGTTGCTTTGCTAATTAAGTTCCACAGGCACCCCAAGCTTTCATCCTACATCTATCAGCCACCTCTGGCTGCCTTGGTCCCTACCTCCTGCCTGTGATTAAATCAGGGTTATAAATGTTCCCATGCTCCCTACAACATATGTACACCCTGAGTGCCTCTACTACAGAGCCAGAGCATTTAACTCCAGCACAGAGCATGGGGGACAAAATTACTTTTAAAATAAAAGATCAGAAAAGAGAAGCACAAGAGAGAGAGTGCTCAGTTCTCAATTAAAATTATTATTGATAAGAACTCTTATCACTGGATTGGGAGGCATATTGACCCTTCTACAAAAGATATTCAAATTTGTGTCTTCCAGACTATCTAAATTATGTGTCTAGAGATGAGGTTTGGATACATATTATACCACAGAAGGTCAGAAAGAAAAACATAAAAATTCTGGTTTAGGCTCACATAATAAAAATATAATTGATATATAATTGATATTTTCAGTCATGAAACAAATTGAGCTGCTGCATGCAGACCAGTTATGGAATAATATAATGAATCTATTCTCAAGACCTGAAATTGTAACTGGCTTTTATAAATACCTAATCTTTGTATATTTGCAGTACCTCAGGAGCCTTTTCCACTTATCTTTTTGCTGTCAAACCTGGTGTCCTCATACACCAGGGCACAGAAACAGCACGGAAAGAGCAAAACAGAATAACATGACAGAGGATTGAGGGGTAGGTATGGCACCTACCTAGTCAGGAGAAGTAGGTTGCTGTTCTATTTTAGAAAAAACCCAGAGATTTGTGAATAGAAACAACAGATTAATGCCCAGTTTAAAAATAAATAAACAGAAGATTCTGTCTGTGCTGATTCCAAAGCGGCAGCACACACCCAGAGCAGTTTTATATCTCAAGCTGGCAATTACACAGCCATGAAATTCATGCTGTGAAAGGTCAGGCAGCCTCTGGGTGACACGTGCTGAGGTGTTGGACACGGTCTGTGGTGAGCAGAAGAGATAGATAATGATAAACTGGGCATCTCTATATCTGTAAGATAGGTCTGAAAACATTTTGCAGCTTTGATGATGTTTATAATTCAGTAATTTGCCTTTTTAATTTTTGCTTTCAGTCACCAGATCTAATGGAAAACACTGAAATGCAGTATCTTCAGAAGAGGTGGACTTTCAGGGATCATTGAGGGGACAACACTAGTGGAAAAGGTAAGCAGGGGGGAATAAAAAGTGGTTTCTGTGGGAAATAGCACACTGGGCTCCCATTTGACAGAGTGAGATGCTGAGATGCATAGAAAATTTGAAAACAACATGTAGAAAAAAATCAGGAAAAGGCAGATAGGAAACCTTACTTTGTCATTTTTCACCATCTGCTGTAGTTATTAGGGCAAGCTCTCAATTCAAAGTACTAGAAAAAAGGATTTGCCTCAAATGTAGAAAACTGTGTCATAATATTAATAATTTATATGTTTCAAACATGCTTTTCTTTGCTTCTCTCATTCTCCATAGATGAGAATGACTTCAGTGATTTTGGAGCAGCTGTCTTCAACCTTTGTGGTTTGTATGGGGGTTAGCAAATGCTAGTGGTCTTACACCCAGTCCTTTTTTACCAAAAATAGAATTTAATTAACCTATATTAATTGTTTCTAATAATGTATAGCTTTTCATAATCAGTACTCACGTTCTTCTCTATCAAGAAGTTGTGTTTCATATTAAATCTAGAAAGAGCTGCCATCTACTCCTTGAGATCAGCAAAAGAACAATAATAGAGTAAGAAATACAGCACTTTTCAAGTAGTGAGGTTTTCAAATGTGTTGAGCATCCTGGATACCTCAGTTTTGTGGGTTTGCTCCTCAAAACCACATTATTAAAATGATTTCACATCATAGACACACAGTTTTCTTCTGTTAATGCAGATTTGATTTCAAGTTAGAGCACCCATATGAATGTTTTTCTACATTTGTTCTCTGTGTTATAGCAGCATTGTCTGAAGCACCTACCCAGTGGCAGTTAGTAAAATCTCAATTTTGGAACCTGATTTTGCCCATTAAAGCTTCATGCTGCATAGGAAAAGGTTTAAAGCTAAACACAGCCATATTTTGTTCTGTTGTTACAATCAGAAGCTCTTAAGCTTCTAAATGGGTCAACCATCAGTATGACTTAGTCACATGTTCTTGAAATTAGTCAAGTGCTTAATTAGCATGCTGGATATTTGCATGTGTAAATAAAGATGTTTGATCCGAGAGATACCTTGATACAATAGGTGTCATTTCATGTGTTCCAATTCCACAGAAACAAGGGAATCCTAAATGAACTGAGCTTGAATTTGCAGCAAATTAAAGGCAATTAAAAATGTTGTCTGCCCAGCAGGACTGGAAAATCAGGCTATTATTTAAATGCCAGGAAAAATCAGATACATGCCTTTGAAAAATCTGGAGATATATGTGTAGCTAAATGCATCAGTAGGGCTCTGGACTGATACATAGAGATTATTCATATAATCTACTAACACTAGTGATGATGGATTTCAGCATGGTTCATACCTCAAACTTGAGTTGCTTTTGGTATTAAAACTCTTAAAGTTTGTCATATGATCACACTTTGTTCTTTACAGTGGTGATTTCTGAATTTTCTTGTGAATATTGGGTCATGGTGCTGCCTGGAAAATAAAATATCATCATGGGCAGCTTATGGGGATAAAAACAACTACAAAGCAGACGGTGAAATGGCAATAAACCAGATGGATTTGTGGTTACCACAGCAAATATGAATGCTGGGAAACAAGGAAAGGCAAGCAAGAAGATTTGTGAGGTACCGAGGCAGAAAATGTCACTGTCTGCAGCCAACAGGCAAGGAGGTAAGAATTCTCCAGACTCGATCTACTCACTAAGGCACAACTGAGAGATTTGAGTTAGGCAGCCAAAGATGTTTAGGTGTCCTGAGAAAGGCTGGATTGATCCCTTTCTGTTTCAGTGAGTTGGGAAAGATGTGACACCCTGCAAGCAGACAGACATCAAAGGCTCTCACAGTGCATGTGACAATGGTGGCAGGCACATGTGGCATTTGTGTGCCAGAGCATCAGCAAGCACTCCACATGTGTAATAATCCACTCTGCTGACTGGATGGGTCAGGTTCCAGTGGAATCACCTACAGGGAATTGCTGCAAATTCCCAGTGCAGATCAGCCTGCACGGTGCCATTAAAATAGCTTTTTCTACATTTAACTTGTTTATAATCCAAATGTAGTTTAATATGTTTTTATGTTAATATGCTTAATATGTCTTTCACTGTTTTTGTCCTGAAAATACATACACACTTTAACATATTTAAATTGATTTATTTTCAGTGTCTCTAGCTGATTAATAGATCCTGAACATAACTGAGATTTTAAAGATCATTTCAATGAATTGTGATTTAAATGCAGTTTTTAAAATCTGCTTTTTTTATAGAAGATGGATGTATCTGTCATTACTCCTGTTTAAGAGGAGTAATGGCCATTGAGGTTTGTCCCTTGAGATGGTGGCAAACAGAACCCAGGGAATAATTAATCCTAGGGCACCAGTACACTAATTAGTATTGCTGGAATTGATAGGAGTTTCAGCACCTTTGAAAATCTGTTTGTATTTTGATGTGAATATTTTAACATTTTTTTCACTCAAAGTAGCTGCCACTCTCAGCCTATTTTCCATCATAACAGGAGGTATCTAAGGATGGAATAGTGGCAAAAAAATCTTTAAACCACCTGCTTATATATCTTCATTCTGACAACGTGAAAGACTACAAAAAATCCTGGGGTTAGTAGGATATTAGATAAATATAAAATAACTCTTCCAGCCTCGACTAATTGATCCAGCCCAGTGCCTGCCATCTGGCCAGCAGTTTGCTGGTGCCCTTTGCCCCAGCTGTCAGCATTTGAGTTGTTGTTCCAGTCATTGCTTAAAAGCAATTTTTCACACTGCCTAGTTCTAGATCATTATGGGTTGCAGAGATGGCCATTGTTTTGTTTAATATTTACCCAATTGCCAGGGATCTGCTTCTGAATTAAAGTCCTGGATAAGCCCTTGGTTGTTTTGACCGCAGGTAGGTGTATGGAAAACAAACAGCAGATTTTTTGCTGCTCTTTAATCCAAAGTTCACTTCTGTACATTTGGCCTCATTTTTCTCTTCACAGAAAACCCATTGCCTCAAATAGGTAAGTTGAAATTATGGAAGCACGAAATAGACTAAAAAAAAGCAAAATAATTCCATAACTACAGTGTCTTTACAGCATTACTTAGACTCTGAGTTCAGTTTTAAACATCCTAAAGACTGTCAGCTTTTAATGTATGTGGAGAGCTGGTTTTAAAATGTGCATCTTCATAAAAGTTGATAAGAGAGATAATATTTTCATCTATCATGGAAACTATATAAAATTATTTGTGTGGTTTGGGTTTTTTTTCTTTTCCTGGAGGTTGATGCTAAAGCTACCAGGTTAATTGACATGTTTCTTTCCAGCTCCTAATTGCTGCCTGCGCCCTGGCTATATGTTTACAAAATATTTGCAAGAGGTTTACAAGCCCTTTACATTGCCAAGAAACTTCTGATGTAGGGATAAAAATGAAATACAGATCATAACTTATAAGCCACCAAACTTATAAACACACTAAACCCTCCTGCACGGATCTACAGGGATCTATCTGCATTCCTACCCAGCTCTGGTTATGTGTATTTCCTATTTTCCTTGGATTAAGGGTTAAACAGCACAATTGGGTCTTGACCTGTAATGTGAACTTCCAAACAATTTTAAGAGGAATATACATTTTTCACTTTATTTTTTCAATACTTTCAGTCTAAAAATATTTGATTTTTTTTTACAGCTACAAGAAAGAGCACTACATGATATTAAGTATGGGAATTAGGCCTAGTTTTGCCCACCAACTACTTTTGATTCACCCAGAGTGAAAACAGCTCTTTTTCAATAGTCCTCTGGTTATCCTATTATTTGAAGATGATATTTTTTTTTCTTTTGCTGTTAGTATGGTAGGGGGATTCTTCACTTGTTTTCACAGTGTGCTAATCCCTCTTCTGTTTGGTGTATTTTTTCATAGATATTCCTGAAACTGAAAAAGTTTTCAAGATACCGAAGGCTGAGATATCTTAATTTTCTGCCTGCATGAGAGATTCCTGAGGCTTTTCACTGTTTCCTTCCACAATGATGGCTTTCTCCTTTTCCTCCTCACCACTCCTAGGGATTGCAACCAAAATTTCCTATTCCATTGTACTTCAGAATTGACTTCTAAGCATTCCCCTATGGACCGGAGAGAAACTTTGGTCTATCCCCCTCTGTTTTGATACATTTGAACAGGGAGGCTTTTGCTGTGATCCATAATGACTTATCCAATGATATCCACCTCCCAGTTCTTTTGTGAACTTCCGATACATTTCTGAATCACCATTTTATTGAGTGCTGATGGCTCCTGGCATCAGCCCCACTTCTACTGAATCACCCAGACTGTTCCTATATTTTTTTTGTGATTGGTTATTGGCTGTGCAATGCTCAGAATGCTAAAGAGCACTGTGACACTTCCACCACAGGTGATGTGTCCCGGGCATGCCTTCCCAATGATGCAAGCAGGGGAAAGAAAAGGGAGTTGGTCATTATCTCCCCATTGCTTCCAGCATGTGTTTCATCCTGCATGGCAATAACAAATTGGCCTGTGTCAGCCATCTCCTTGTTGGAAAAATACTCCTGGGTTATGTGATAACCAGCAGCCCTGTGTCATAACTGGAATGAGGGATCCAAGGAGGTGGATGGCTCTATGTTTATTCAGGCTGCACGTTGATAAGGTGGTTCTTGAGCCAACAGTGCTGATGAACAATGTGTGCCTGTACTGAACTGACAATGAGGTTTGAAACCTTAGTATGGGATTGCTTCCCTAATGGTTTTTTCCCAGGATTTTACTTTTTTGGGTTGGAGTTATGCTTGCTCATCTTCTTAGCAAAACCTTACTGGGATACACGTTCTGCATCTTCACAAGATAGGTGAGATGACAAAAAATTCTTCATTCACATGAAAACTGGGAAGGAACATGCTGGGAAAGTGTGAACAGTGCATTATGGAAGGTACTTTCTGACTTTCATATTTGCTCAGAAAGTTTTCATTAATTACCACACTCACTTTGCAATAAATGTCCAACTACAAATTCCTGCTCCCAGCATACTGAGATTAAATCTCTTCCTTGAAAAAGCTTTCTAAAATTTTTAATAAGGGTAATATAATTTAGTAATGAATAGTACAATACTCTTACAATATTATATAGAATAAAAGGATTTCTTTTAAACTCTTTTACAGATTCTCTGAGAGAGCAACAAAGATTTTTCCTCTAACCCAAACTTTCATGTTTTAGTGGCCTACTAGTGTTACAAAGCTTGGTTTTCTGGCTTGCTTTTCATAAAAAAAAAGCAATGGCTGTGCTAGGTGAGTTATATCACACTTTTCATGTAGGCTTTAAATTTTATAGGCTATAACTATTAAAATTTCAGCCTAATTTTGGGCAACCACGCATTTATTTACTAAATTACAATTATACGCTACTGGTTCTGAGGTATTTAAACAATATGAAATACACCTCAAACTGAAAAATGATAGCATTCTATTATAGGTTTATGTGCAGGTAGGCAAAGTTTTCTGGTTTATAATGGAAAGGGCTACAAACTCTTTGAGTTTACCAGAGAAATCAAAGAAAAGAAGATTAGGGGTCATGAAGTAAAAAGGTAGGAAGTTCTTAGTGAAAAGAGAATTCCACAATTAGAGATGTTTTGCTGTGGTTTCTCCCCCCTTATTCTCACACGTTAGGCATTCTTTTATCCATTACTTTGTTGCTGGAAGTACTGATTCATTGTAGTTTTTTCCCACAAACGTGTTTGAATTTTACACAATGCATTCCAATTCAAGGTGAGGCACCTGAAGCCTCACAAAGCTTTTGATTCACTCCTCACTTAGGGCAGGTTAGAAAAACAGTGGTAAAGTTTCACTACCACACTGCACTTCCCTCTGTGGAGAAAGTCTCTGCAACAGTGCTGAGTCTGTCTTGCCAGTGAAGAGCAAGAGGTGCTCCCCCTTGCCGAGGCTTTAGGCTAAGGCAAGAAACAGATGTCTGCTTTGAGTTTTAGAAATAAAAAGTCGGCAGCTTTGTTGCCATGCAGCCGGGATGTTACTCTGGGCGATCCTGCAGCTCTTCCAAGCAGTTACGGGTGTGAGGTGCTGCACATGCTGATCCCTCTGTGAGGCAAGGACCTTGTGACAGTGTCACATCCTGGGGACGTGATCACCTGTGCCACGTAGGCAGGGCCTCGTCAGAGCTCACCACACATCCCCATCCCACGAGGAGTGCCACACAGCCCTTGTTCACACGGCTGTTCCTTCATCTTGCCCCCGAGCATCCCTCATTTCGCATCCCTCATTTTCATCCTCAACCCGGAGCAGTTGAACCGTGGTGCTGTTGGCGGCGTTGCGCCCTCAAGAGGGAGGCAGCGGGTTACTGTGACACGGCAGAGCTGTTAATGCCATCGAGTTCATGATTCCCTGAGAAAATAAAGGTTTAAGCACCACCGGGGGAAGCAGAATTTAGGCACAGGCGGTGTAGATTATGATGGAGTAGTAGATGGGGAGCTGTTGCTAGACTGGTGAATGTCAGTACCACAACAAACGCTGCAGCTGTCCTGAACGACCCCGGGCAAGGCAGACGAGGATTTTGATCTTGGACATCTCCTATAATTTGTCTTCAATTCTTTTCAGCATCATTGTATATAACCACTAATCTCAGCATGGGCTGGTAAGCTTTGGGGCATCCACTTTATAGCACTCTTAGAGGGAAATACTTTATTTGGCTTCCTGGCAACTTCCTGACTGTTCAGGGTTATGAAAAATACAGTATTTAGCTATAATTCTTTCTCTGTTCTTTCCATTGGCTTTGTAATCATAGTGATTGACTCTTGATAATGTTCTTGTCAATACTGTAGTCCTGGCCAACAGGAGAGAGTTGAGGACATGAACAATTTTTCAGGAAACATGACACACATCCATTGCAATCAATACACATAATTTGCTCTATCAAGTGCCTCATGAGATACCTTAATATTACAGCCAGTGAATGGCATAGTAATAAGTGCGATTTTGACATGAACTTCTTCCAAATCTGTGAGTATTTTGGCCCACAGGACTGCAGCAGGTTCCACACAGATATGACATAGCAGTGGATCCCATGACCAGATAACTGAGATTATATTAAATGCTTCCGAAGAGTTATTTTACACTGGTAGCTAATCATACACAGACTTGGCAGACCTGGTGTTAGATCAGAGCTAAGGATCTGGGTGACTGGGGAACCATATCGTGCTGTAACTTCATAGCTGGATATTATAAATTAGAAGCTTTTCATGCTGCAGAACATCATTATCTGCAGCTACTTGGTAACACCTGATGGCTTTCAGAATGTTCTGGTTGTTTCATCCCTGCACAAGGAAGAACATGCAGGCACTGTAAAATTGTAATTAACAGAAAGAGTTGGAATGAGAAGAGATGGGGTGGGAGAAGCGACCTCAGTAAGTTTCAGTGCACCCCTTGTCTTGAATATTGTCATGTAATGAAGCAAATACTCTTTTATTCCCTTCATTTGATCTGATTGCAGATGGTATAATATCTGGAATATATTATCCCCACCAATCCTCACTGATAAGATTTCTGCTAATGATTGACACAGTCTGATATTGTACCAAGTTATCATCCAGGAATTTAATATGTTCCAGTCTAGTCTTATTCTGACAGTTTTCTCCACCCTTTGTCATCACAATCATTTTATTGGGCAAAAAATCCATTGGGTCTGATAGACCCATATTTTTTGTACTTCCATAATCTTCCCAAATAAGGCCTACTATAACACTTGCTCAGTTGTCTGGTGCACTTAAAAAAATATTTTTATATCATCTCTTGTCTTCGTGCACTCTAAATTTCAGGAGAGAAATGTTCAATGCTTGTTGAGGACTGTAATTTAAATTAGGTAAAATGTCATTGCTTATTTCCAAGATTAGTTTGCTTTTTCTACTTCAAAATGTTCTCAAAACAAGGATGGAAAAATGCATTATAGCTGCTGGGCAAGGAGGATGTTTCCTGCGTCTAAAAAGTGTGAGAAGCATCTGCAGTACTACTTTCATTCTTAAAAAGTGTTTGATTTAAAGATGTCTTAACCTATACAATGTGTGCTAAATTGAGAGAGACTGAAAACTAAATGAACCAGAAATGTTTACAGATCACAGGATTCAGCAGCAGTGCCTAATGTTAGTGAGAAGAGGCATTCCAAATGGAGGCAGCCTTTGGAAAGGAGGAGTTGGGTTGGAAATGGTTCCTGCATGTGTTCTTTGCAGTGGAAAGAGCAGGATTCATGGAATCCTTGTGGTGGTTGGAAGGCACCTCTGGAGATCCTCTAGTCCAACCCACAAAGCAGGGTCAGCTAAAGCAACTTGCCCAGGATTGTGTCCAGCTGAGTTTGGGGAGTATGGAGATTCCACAACCTTCCTGGGAAACCCATTGCAGTGTTTTACCACCCTCACAGTAAAAAGTGGGGAGTTTTGTGTTTGAATGGAATATTTTGTATTTCAGTTTGGGCCTACTGCTGCTTGTTCTTCCCCTGGACACCACTGAGAAGAGCCCACCTGTCCTTTTTCACTCTGCCCCCATCAGGTATTTCTACACAAAGATACTGTCCTACCTTCTCCAGAATGAACAGCTCCAGACCTTCAACTTCTCACGAATGACAAAAACTCCAGTTCCTTAATCATCTTTGTGTCCCTTTGATGGACTAACTCCAGTTTGTCCATGCCTCTCTTGAACTGGAAAGCTCAGAGCTGGACTCTGACTCCATCTGAGTCTCATCAGCACTGAGCAGAGGGAAGGATCATCTCCTGATGTAGTCTGGGATGCTACTGGCTCCCTTTGCCACAAGGATGTGTTCCCAGCTCATGTCCAACTTGTTTTCCAACAGGTCCTTTTATCCAAAGTTGTTTTCCACTTAGATTGAAAGGAGCCACTCATCCAGGCCATAATTCACCAATTTGTCAATGAAGATGTTGCAGGAGCGACTGTCAAAAGCCTTGCTGCAGTGAAGATAATATTGATTGCTCTTCCCTCACCCATCATACCACTGATAGCCTGACAGGGATTGGAGCAAACTGGGATACTGTAAGGTGTTTCTGCCCATGGCAGGAGGTAGAACTAAGTGAAAAGTCCCTTCTAATCCAAACTCTAGAAGGTGATTCTAAATCACCTTTTTGTCCCTAATGATTTCCAGGGTTATTTGTTCCGCCCCTTTCTCAAGGGTAAGGGTGATGCTGAGCAGTTTGTACCTCATTGTAGTTGACCAGTTTGCTTTGAAGGATCTCTAAAGAAGTACAGCAGCAGCAGAAAACCATTTATTTGTTCATCCTAGGCATCCAATGTTTGCCTGCACAGAGATTTCACTCAAAGATCCTTATCACTCTAATTATATCTACTACAAAAGGCAGCTCTTGAAAGTAGAAAAGATGTTCTCAGTGGTTCTTATGCTTTTCTTATCTGCAAATGTGTGTCAGAAGCAGGCTGTAATATAAAATCTTCAGCAATCAAAGTTTTTTAAATGGTCTTGCTTAACAGTCACTATTAGTCATGATAGACATGACCCCTTCTTTCTTGACAGTATTAATTTTGAGAAGCTCTGCCTTATCTGTCATTATAAATAACAGTAAAGCTGATCTGGGCTGATTTCTTATGCTAAGCAAATTTACCCTCCTGATCTTATTTAAATAGAAATTGTGTTTTAATTGACAGCCTAAGGATACGAGCAAGGCAAGTTATGTAAGGACAAGAAATGTCTTTTATTAGACTAAATAGTAGAGTAGAAAAAAATGAGGCAAGATTTCTTAAGCGAGAGTGTTTCTGTTGATAGGAATTCTAATAGCAAAATGTGGTTTTAGGCTATGCTAAATCACAGATAAAACCAAGACAGGGAGAAAGTGAGATGGCCATTTATTATTAACAGCCTGAAGATTTGTTCAGCACACTCACCAATTTCA
Source organism: Lichenostomus cassidix (assembly GCF_008360975.1). NCBI lineage: Eukaryota > Metazoa > Chordata > Aves > Passeriformes > Meliphagidae > Lichenostomus > Lichenostomus cassidix. The sequence continues at coordinate 60,303,119 of NC_139486.1, forward strand.
GTGACTTCTAACCATCTGAATAGTTTACACAAGGGACAGTATTATTCCTAAAATTCTACATTCATGAGATTCTGTGTTCTCTTTTAAAATTTTAATTAGTGCTATCAAGTAGCTTTACCTGAATTACCAATCAAATCATGCTGAAAGGTAGGTATTGTAACCTTTGCAAAGGCCATTTTGCACAGAATAATTGGGGGAAGAATTTGAGTTATTACCATTTGAATAAAGTTTCTCTCCAGATGGGAAGATACAGGAACCTGGCTGTGTTGAGGTTTGCAAGGAGTATTTGGTCACTCCAAAAACTGGGCCAGCATCTCAAGTTGGACAATAAATTGAGGGCTGAATGGGGATTTTGTTGTGTGGTAGAAAACACACTGGATTAATATTATCTTTCCATCAGTGCTGCTTTGAAAATATCCAAAATTAATTCTCTTAACCTTTTTTTTTTTTTTAATTTAATTGAGATTTGAGATGCGATTCACCTGCTCTAGTCATGCTTCCTCTCTGCTCCCCCCACATCTCCTGCTGTCTGGGCTCACACTAATTTTCAGGTGTCAGGCAGCAGCTCGTTTATTATTAAATAATATATATATGAATCTTGCAGATAAAATGCAGCTGAGTGAAGGAGCTACATAAGGAAAATGCCATTAGCACTTGCTCAAAACAGAGGCAGCAGCTTGAGAAGGAAATTTCCAGCACCATCCATGGAAGCCCAGCCAGCTGTTGAGCCTTTGGGCTTATTAACACTCCCTCCCACAGCCATTTTAAATTAGGTTTGGAAAGAGTTTTGCCCTTTTGGTGCTGCTCTGAGGGGTTGCTTGCACCAGTCAAGCAGTTTCTTTGAGGGTTCTGCTAAGGCCAGTTGTGTTACTAATTTGTTGTTGTTTTCCTGCTGGAAATTCTTGAGTCTTCTTTACTTCAAGTGAGTAAAAAAAGCTTATATGGGACCTAGAGGTAAGGGATGTTAATACTGCTAAACAGCATATATATGAATATTATTTTCTAGAAATTCACTGAACTTTGTGGTTTGAACAGTAACAGATAATCTAAGTATTGGTTGCTTTCAAATGCATTGATTTGGAGTCTTTGGGACACATTAAGTTTATGGGGATTATACATTTGCTTTTACTGTTGTACTTCCTTAAAAAGAGTGATTAATTATTTTTTAAATAGGTTGGATATTTGTGTATCAGAGAATGCTGGTAATTTTTAAGGCTTTTAAATTCTAATTAATTCTGGTGTACTTGAAATTTGAATTTTAAAAGTCTGGCAAACTCTGTAATATATCACAGCTAGAAAAACCCTTATCTGAATTCTTTACATGAAGGAAAAGGGAGCTTTTAGAGTGCTATGTTTTTGTTTATTGTGGAACTTCCACTACTTTATGTTTTATCTGTTTTGTTTATATTCCTGAAAGTCTTCTGATGCCTTCTAATTTCTCAACAGCTTCATTTTGGAGATAAATGGTCATGAGAAAATCTGTCTGTGGAAAGTTGACTTTTATTGTGTGAAAATAACTTGGGATTCCTGATGGCTCCAGTTAAAATATATATAAAAAAAAAGAAGCTACATACTTATTGTGCCTTATAAATCAAGGAATGTTAAGTTGTTCTTATTGTTTTTCTGGTGTATGACTTGTAGTCTTCACTGTGTTCAACATCTTGGAGTGTGATGTTTAAATCTGCAGTAAGGAAAATCCTTTCTGTGCTTGGGGGGAGCTTTTGTTAGAAGGTTTTTTTCCCTGTGGAAAAGGCTGGTGATACCTTTGCAGCAGAGGGAGAAAAGGATTTATCTGGCAAATTTTTTTTGCATAAAGAAATACTGCAACAAGAAAACACTGTCTGAGGGAAGTGGGAAAGCAGACACGGCTTGTAAAATCAGATAATTTTTGGTATTGCTAAATTACATGGAATGGCAGGAATAACAAACTGAGTGGGAGTATGAGAGAAGCGTGATAAAGGGAAGGAACAAAAATGATTTGTAGAAGTTTTGAGTGCTTGTCCTGCTGCATTTTTCCTAAATAAGTCAAGTTCCCATTTGCCAACTATTCTCAGTGGCAGTTTAGCCTTTCTTTTGTGATTGAAATAAATCCTACAAGATAGAACAGGGTGAGCTTTAGCAAAAGTTTTTGCAGAAAGGCATCACAAAACACAGCATGAAGGCTTTTTGGTGAGAGAGACCAAACTCTGTTGCCTTTTTCTACCCCACTGCCATTCTTGCTGTAATCCTTGTGGAGGCACAAGCCTTCTGTGTATGATCTTAGAGGAACTGTTGGAATAATCTGGTTCTGAGGAGGCAGTGGAAAGATGTGGGGACTAAGGGATGGCCACCCACTAAAAGCCTTGTTTAAGAGGCCTGCAGTAGTCCATGGCACCAAAGATTTGGGATTAAATATGGATGTAAGAGAGGAAAGATAATTTTTTTGTAAAGAAGTGTATTGATGGAATGCATGAGACTTAAAACTGGGTGCTTTGAATCAGTGCTGCCTTGCCACAGATTTACAGACCTATTTACCATGTTTACTGTCTGCTGTGTATTGTCAACTCTTAAAAATATAGCCTAAAAAATATACCAAAGTAGCAGAGTTACCTTTGATCTGCAAAATAATACCTGAGTGAGGCATCAGTTCTATAGTAAAAGTACCTATTTCTGAGCTGACAGTGGAGCACAAGTGAGGTGCTAAGATTTCCAAATAAATTTGGATTACTTTGAGAGATTTAGGTCTGGTTTTATTAGATAACTTTTGCTTTGTGTTCATGGTTTCATGGGGAGAAGCTATGAGAAAGCAGATAGCTGAATTATACTTGGGCTTCAATCTAAAAGACTGCCTTATTTTTAAAAAATCAGGTTTTGGGGTTCAGTTAGTGGAAAGTTAGTACACCCTGTTAAGTATTTTTTCTTTTGGTATAAACAGAAGCTGCTTGATCCTGTGAGCAGAAGTGCATAAGTAAAATAGACTATTTTTTCAAGAGTTTTTCATACATAATAGTTATGATACTTTTTAAAATTGACATTAAATAATGTATGTACCACAATACAAGAATACAAAAAGATGTCCTGTATGGCACTGTGGTTTTGAAGTGGGGAACCTCTTTCCTGTATCACCTAAATCATACCTTTGTCAGTTTAAAACCATTCCCCCTTGTCCTATTGCAACAGGCCCTGCCGAAAAGTTTGTCTCCATGGTGCAAAGACAATTTGTCATTTAGAACTCAGCTTTGGAAATCCAGGTATTGAAGGTGATAATATCCGGAGGCAGTATCTTGTAAGGAGTAGTACTGTGGGAAAGATGTATAATGATTTTTATTTTAGTCCGTAGTTAAGCACTGTATAACATCTCTCTTGACATTACCTTTTGATGCTAAAATAGCCTTTGTGAGAAGTTTTGAATGTACTCTCTTTAGCCTTCTACTCGTACCCTTTCACATATGTCCTACAAACAGCGAGAATATGGCAGGAGTAGAGAGCAAAATTCAGAATCCGTGTGAACTGACAGATGAAAATGGTATCCTTTGAGCAGGAGGGTTTTTATTCACTTTGTCACAGTTGCACCTTATGAAGGACACACATCCTCTCCTGCTTTACCGTCGGTGCCCGGCTCGGGTGGCCGTAAATAGCAGCGGGTTTGGGATCTTTGCGGGGGCCACGTCTTGTAGGAAGATGTACAAAGTGCGTTTAAAGTTCTGTTATAAGGATTTGAGGACCCGAGCCCGAAACACTCCTGACGCCGCCGCTCCCCGCTGCGGCCGGGCGGGGGCGCTCTCGGCCCGCGCACCCCGGCAGGACGCGCCGGGCTGCTCCGCTCCGCTCCGGGCGGCTCCCGGCCCGTGCTCGGGGGGACCCGCCGTGCCACAGCCGCTGCCGCCGGGGGCTCCGGGAGCCGCTGCCGCCCGCTCCATCCTCTCTGCCGCCCGCTCCATCCCCGCTCCCAGCGCCGACCCTCGCCCCGCAACCCCAGCGGGGCTCCGCGCCCCCAGCCGCGCACGGCCCGCTCCCCGCGCCCGCCCTCGCCCCGCCTCCGTCCCGCCCCTCTCGCCTGTGATTGGCCGCGCTGTCCCCCCCGCCGCCGCCGATTGGTGCTGTCCGCGCAGCTCATTTGCATGCGGCGGTGCGGGGCGCGCGGCGGAGCGGCGGCGGGGAAGTTGCGCCGGAGCTGCTGCCGAGCGCCCGTCCTGTCCTGTGCTGTGCTGTGCTGTGCCGTGCCGCCCCGCCCGAGCCGCCGCGCTCTCCGCCGCCGCCCGTCCCGAGCGGGACATGGCTGAGCGCAGCCCCCCGCCGGCATGGAGGTAGCCAGGCCCCCGGGGAGGGCTCCCGCCCGCCGCGCTGCCCATCCTCCCGCGCCGCTCGGGGCTCGCTAGGGATCTGCCCCAGCCTCACCTTTCGCTCTCGTCCTGCCGCTTGGCTTAACCCGTCTTTCCTATGGCTGGGATATACAGCTCGACTCTGAAGACTCTGGAGGATTTAACTTTGGACTCTGGTTATGGGGCAGGGGACTCCTGCAGGTCCCTTAGTCTCTCCTCTTCCAAGTCCAACTCGCAAGCTTTCACCTCTTCTCAGCACAGAGGCAACTGGTGGTACTACTCGGGCTCCATGAACAGTAGGAACAACAGCTGGGACACCGTGAACACCGTGCTGCCGGAAGACCCCGAGGTCGCAGATATCTTCTCCAAGTGCCCTAAGCTGCCGGAGCTCGAGGAATACCCTTGGACCGATGAAGACATCGGCAGGATCCTGCGCAGGGGGAAGGCGGACGGGCACGGCAGGAGCTTCTCGCAGGACGCAGTCCGGCGGCTCTCGCAGCTGCTGCGGCGCGCCCTGATCAGGGTGTCCCGGGAGGCTCAGCGCCTCAGCGTCATGCACTCCAAGTGCACTCGCTTCGAGGTGCAGAGCGCCGTCAAGCTCATCCAGAGCTGGGCGCTGGCCGAGAGCTGCGTGCTGGCCACCGTCAAGGCGCTCTCGCTGTACAGCATGAGCGCCGGCGACGGGCTGAGGAAAGGCAAGTCGGCGCGGTGCGGCCTCAGCCTGTCGGTGGGGAGGTTCTTCAGGTGGATGGTGGACACGAGGATCTCGGTGAGGATCCACGAGTACGCGGCCATCGCCTTGACGGCGTGCATGGAGAACCTGGTGGAGGAGATTAAGGCTAGGGTTTTGGCGAGTCAGAGCCCCGATGGTGGAGGGGAGATTTCGGCTGAAATGCTGGAGGTGGTTATCAACAACGATGCGGAACTTTGGGGAGTGTTGCAACCTTACGAGCACCTCATCTGTGGGAAAAACGCTAATGGTAAGATAGAGCTTTTGCAGTCTGTTGTGTTCATAGCGGCAAACTTTACGGTAAAGTTCTCGAGCTGTGCGGGTTTGGGGTTTTTCTGGGTTTTCCTTGCACCTGGATCGCATCTCGGCCGTGGTTTGTGTGTGAGTAAAGCAGGCATGATGGTCCTGCCAGGCAGGAATGATGCTGCTCTGTTCATAGCATGTACCAGGTTAGAAGAGGCTGTGGGAAACCAAACCCTGTTGTCCTAACAAACATCTGACTTTCCACCAGCTGCTGTTTGGAGCATTTTCCCTCTAGCTGGCGTGCAAACATGTTTCTCTGGAGCCCTGAGATGAAGTGTGCTTTACAAGCTGCTGTCCAGAAATTACCCCTATATCTCTTCTAAACACAATTTATCTTACAGCGAGTATCTTGCAGTTTCATCTCAATGATGCTGTTACCACACACAGCCTGGAGAGGGGAAACATTAATTTTTTTTCTTTACAGTAGTAAAACTCACTTTATGAGCAAAAACTTAACTTCATGTTACTTGGGACTTCCTTGTAGTGCAGCAGAAACCTGTGGTGTCTTTTCCTGCCATGAACAAGGGCTTGTGTGAGTGTAGCACGGTGCCTCAGTGATGAGAAAAACACAGTGTTAAGGTTCTTACCGCTGTCATTTGTTTGGAAAGCAAAGTTTCCGAACACTTGAGCGGACAGAGGAATGTTGGCATCTTCCTGCTAGAACGAGGAGCAGTTTGGAAGGCTTAAGCCGTGACAGTTCTGTTAAGAAAGCTGCACTGTTTATTTTGCATTGTCACACTGAGGAATACCATATTTTTCCATGGAAAATTCAGAGGAGCGTTCAGTTTAGAAAAGTGTTGTGTGTACCACCTACGGTTTCATGACTTTGCTGGCCCCTGGTACGGCTGACTGTTCCATGCTTTACACGTTTGTGATTTAACCCTATAAAACCAAGGGGCTTGGTCTTTACAAAGGTGAATCTCATAGTGAGAGGAGGAAAGGACCTATTTCAGTTTGAGGGGAAAAAACCTTTGAAATGCTTTGTCTGAGAAGGGCTAACTCACCTTCTCCTGCCGGGGTGCATCGATTTCCTGCAGTTTTCCTCTAGCCAAGCAGTTCTGGGATTCAGATCACGAGGAAGTAACTGCAGTGAGTGTCCCCGTTGGGTTGGCATCACTAAATACTTGTGAAATAAATGTGGAGAGCCCCTTGGATGTTCTCTTGGCGCTGAATCAAGGCATACCTGTAACTTTAAAAGTCAAACACAGACATCTGCTCTTCTGACTACAAGCTCTTGGATGATTAGGGAGATACGAGGATGCCTTGTTTGCCAAAACACTTGTCATTCTTTGTTTATCATGGGAGTGTTTGTTTGTCACCAGGTCCCAGCAGAGGACTTGTTTCCCTCTCTTGTTCTTTATTTAGGGAATCTGGAGTGAAATATTTCGGTTCTGTCAACCAAAATACACATTTGAGCTGTTCCCTGCTCAGTGCTTCTGCCACGCACGTTCCGTGTGTAAAACGAAGCTCTGGAGCCTCACAGAGCTTTTCTTTATTCCTTTATTATTTTTAAAAATCAATTTCTTGAGAGAAATCTCCTTGGAAAAACTGCAGTGAATGAATGGCTGCTGGTGCTGAATGGGAAGAAGGGTGACTGTGCAGGGAAATGCTTATAAATATTCAGAGCACCAAATGGTCAGTTATGATAACACGCCTGCACGGTGGAAAGCCAAGCAGTCAGTGGCCACAGAAGGATTGGCTTCTGTTGCCTCTTTTGTTGTTCCTGCCTTTCAGATCAATTCTGTCAATAATTGAATGCATTTTTTAAGTCTGGAAATTGAATAAAACTGCACATGAAGGCATCCTGTGATTTCCTGTGACAGTCTGTCACTAGTGTTTTACCTGACACAAGTCAGTGAATCCTCTAAATGGCTTTTCTTGCAGTTGTAAGGCCACAAATGGTTTTATATGGATGCAAAAAAGCTTGAAATAACTTCTCTATTCTTCTCCCTGTAGGAATTGTAAATGAGCAGTATTCACATCATTCTGCACAGTGCTTTCAAATGATCTTGTCTTTTACATTAATTTAAATCTGAAGTAGATCTGCCAGTGAACTAACTGGATTTATTCCTGTTTAAGGAATAAGGGAAACTTGCTTTACATTCACTTTTGTTTCTCTTCTAGTGCAAGCATTTAGTGGAGTACTCATAAATTGCAAACTTGGGGGCTGTGTGTGTGTGTGTGTGTGTTGGGTTTTGTTTTATAGCCCTGAGTTTGATGTGAGAGATAAAAAGCACTTAGAGGTTCAGTTCTAACTCCAGTCAAGCATTGTAATCTCTGGATGAAATCCATGGTGCTGTCCTATGCAGAAGATTGCATGGGATTATCGTAATGGACATTTCTGGCATTATGATCTATTGAATACCATTTTCATTATTAGATCAGGACAGCCTGCTGCTTTGGAGTCAAAGAAACAGTAAGTAAATACATAAATCTTCCTAAATTCTCGTGAGACTGAGGTTTAGACCTGTATTTCTTCAATGACTAATCTCTCATCAAAGACCACAGTCCAGTCACTGGTCTTGAGGCTTTGGAGGCAGAAAGAGCAATATTGTGTATTGCAACAAATGTGTTTTAATCAGCACCTGGTGTGTGAAGGGTAAAGTTTAAAACTCTCTAAATGCTTCAGGGAGAATTGTAATATTATTTTTAAATAAATAATCATCTCTGGCTTGCTTGTTTATTTGCCCTTTCTGTGAAGCTGTTCTTTAATCAACATTTTGCTGCTCCTGTGAGCCATTCTCTGCTTTCAGTGTGAGTTCTGACTTTGTGCTTGGGACTTGGTGTCTCTGTCTTGGAAGGAAGAATGTCACCTGAGCCTGTGGCTCTGAGGAGTTCTACCAAGATCTGGGTGTGTTTTTAGGTGAGGTCATTTTAGGCAGAGTCCAGGTGGGATGTAGCAAAAATAATGCAGTGCTGGAAAGACAATGAAACAAGAACAGCAAAAATAAGCAGCTATTGAACAACATAGCTACCAGAAGGTAAAAAAAAAGTGTAAATTGGAATACATGTTTTATTTTCTATTTTTAATTACATGTGTATATGGAGTGGTAGAGAATGCACCCAGTAGTTTCACAGGGATGTTGGGACATGCTAATTTGGAATATTAGAGCCTATTAATTTAAAACGTTTGAGAGACAAACTGAAATATGAACTTACCTTGGGAACATGATTCTTTTACTTGATCTGCCTGTGTTTGGTGCATGGTTCTTTAGACTGAACTGTCAGCACTGTAAATACATTTTGGTGTTATTGCCCTTGGTAATTACAGCACTTGGGTTGTACTGAACACTCTGGTTATGGTCCTGTGGCTGCCAGTCCACCTGCTGTGCTGTTTAATGCATCAGCACATCCTGGTGCTCTGGAGATATAGAAGTGTTGACAGATGTTTTGCCAAAGGAAAAAAAAAAAAAGGGAGGGGGGAAGGGTTGGAATTTAACTTGATAATGCTGTTTCTTCATGTACCTCTTAGCCCAACCACTTGAAGTTCTCCCTGAATGAACTAATCCACAAATGAGTCTTGTGGCTTGCTTAGCTGAGGAGGAGGGTCTGAAATAAGCTCTGCTTGTGTTTTGAGGTATTTTTCTTAGAAAAGGGTTGAGAGGGGTAATGTGTAACCTTTCTTCACAGCGTGAGGGGATGCTTTGGACTCAATAAAATTAAACAAGACATGAATTTTCTTTTCTCTAACACTAAACACTAGCAAACCTTATCAAACATGGACTCAGCATTTGCTGTCACCAACCCTGTGTTCTTTTATATTTCTTACTGCGCTAATTAAGGTTAAAAATTGTAGCCAGTTTTAACATAGAGGGTTTTTTAGAGCCATGCCATGAGGAAAACTCCTTTTTATAGCTATGAAATGGTCTGAAATAACTTTATTTCTGCATAGTCATGGTACTGTATTGAAATGCAGCGTGGGGGAGAAAAAGGGCATTTCAATAAGCAGAGTGTCCTTTTGTTATCTGAGCTGAACAAAGTGGTGTGCTCATCAAGAGCCTCATCAATTTTAATAAGCTATCACCTCCACAAGTCTTCAGGAAAGCAGTGCATGGTGGAAGGGGGGCATTTTGGGGAAAAGAGCTTCAAATGGAATCAATAAATGAAACCAAGGGGAAATACAAGGCTCATACAGTGCTACAGCAGGTGGCTTGCAAATGGTTTCAGAAAAAAATAACTCTGTCTATGTTACTTTATCTGAAGCAAGAATTTGAAGGAATTTCAGGGGTTCCTGGGCAGGAATTTGGTCATTTATGTACACATTTCCATGTTGGATGAGCTGCTTGTAGCTATGATCCTATTCCAATTATAGCTTCATTTACCTCTGGACCCCCAGCACACCTTGTGTTATTCTACTCCTACACAGTCAAGAGCTTGGTTTTATATCCACAAACCCACAGGGACAAATTCTTTCAGCCTAAATATGAATGGTCAACTCATACATGCACACACATGCTCACCTCTCCTACAAGAAACAAACCACCAGGTGCATCTCTGCAGATGTCTGTGTTTTTAATTGTGCATCTTATGTTAAAGTATAGGGCAAGTAAGGCTAAAATGCCTATTTTTTCCCCTTACAGTCAGTTTTCTGTGTGTCTATATAAGGTTTTTATTTAGTTATAGTACAGGAAAATTAATGAAGTAGTGATGCTGTCTTTAATCCATCACACCAGCAGCAAATGCTGCTGATATTTGGATTTTTAGTGGAATCTGTGTTGGTGGCAGCTTAACACTGTGAAACAGAGGAGTTGGGCTGTGAGGCACCTCTTGGAGAGAAAACTCTGTGGCTTCTTTTGTCAAAGCTGAAATCTCTTGTGTATTGGTTTGAAAACAAACCAGGTAATAGAATACTTAAATACATCTATATTGTAACCTAGGACATCTTGTTACTGCTGAAGTTTGAACCAAGCAAGTATGTTCGGGCCAGAACAGAATTTTATCCCTAAATTACAAGAGGGTTTTGTTGTTTGGTTCATAGATTTATTAATTTTCCAGATGTAGAATCAAGCTGGTTTAGCTCAAAGATTAGCAGTGAACATCTGTGCAATATTTGGGGTGCTCTCACATGTTATGTTGTGTGTGTCTCAGCAGAAAATGAGGAATGAGCTCTGTGTTCATATTATTAGTAATTCAATACCATGTGTTTGATGTAGATGTCTTCTGGTACTGGAATGAAAGGAGTTAAATTGGAGACCTTGCAGCTGGTTTTGCTGAACTAAGCCACCAAAGTGGGTTTTTTTATGTACCCTGTCTAATTTCTTACATGATGTGAAACTTAAACTCACTTGATCAAGGAAGAGTTGATGGTTGTCAGTCAACATCCATAACTGATCTATAGGATTATGGATATCTTCCTCTTCCTTGAGATCAGCACTCATCCAGAACATGGATGTCATATATATTTTGGCTGTTTTGACATCTTAATCCTCCCTCATTTGGGGTTATTCCAAAACTAACTGCAGTTAGTGGCAGTGAATTTTGAATAAATTTTGTTTTGATAATGGGTTGAGATGAAACATCTTTTTCCACTGAAAAATCTTGTTTGTGCATTAATGTTACTGCAATGTTTTCATGTTGTGATGATTTATTTCTGCTGATGTACATCATGTGATCCAGTTACTCTGGTTAATGGTCCTTTTAGAGCTTTCTTCATCTGTTTGATTTTTCTGTCCCTTTCCCCAGCTTGGTTTTGTAATGAATGGGTCTGAAACAGCTCGAGGGAAATGTTATGGTTTGTGAAGTCCCCTGTTGCAGGAAACATAAGTAAAGTACTGGAAACACTTATTTACAATAGACTATAAAATTCACTTCATAAACAATTACCAAGTTGCAGAGGAGGACGGGCTGAGGACTCAAACACTTAATTAACTTCAGAGGGAGGTGAAGCTCCAAAGTGCCTATTTGCACTTGGAAGTTTAAACCCCAAATCTTGGTGTTGAAGTAGAAGTAAGTTGCTAACTCATTTTACAGCAATGCTAGAAAATGGAATAAGGCCAAAAGTAGTATTAATCCTATGATCTTCACTAAATCAGTATGTTGTCCTTTCTTAAAGGCCAATGCATTTTACATTTTACTCTTTCTTGAGCAATTTGTCCATTGTGCCAGCAGAATTCAACAGAAGAAAAACAAGAGGCTTGTAAACACAATAAACCCACTGGATACTCTGCAGTGCCCAGTAAATCTCTCAGCTGTCTTAATTCTTCTCAATGTTTGGAAATGAGATGAAAATAATTCTTCATTTACATCTGAGCTCTCACTGTGCATTTGGTCAGGGCTAAGCTTTTCAAGTCAGTGTATGTGGTCCTTTTTTATAAATATTTCTGACTGTTGCAAGCTCAGGATTTTGCAAACTGGACATTAAGGAAAACCTCTCTCCCTGATTAAGTTCTGCCCCACTAGTAGACAGCAGGAGGAAATGTCCATTTGCTCACATTGAGCTATGAGAATTCAGGCTGATGAACAAATGAATAAAACACACAATTTCTGATGCTCTTCTTATTTGAATGGGATTGATTTATGTGGTAATTTGAACCTAAGTGCCTAACATGACATTTGGTTAAATCCAAACAAGCCTGGAAGTAACTTCTGAGGAAAGGGGATGATGTGACTGCTGCTGTCTTCAAGAGGTGACACTAAAGATTAATAAGTTAAATGGAATTCTGAGCTACAAAATCCTTGTCTATTAAAACCTACTTTTATGTGTTACTTGCAGATGAAAGTCCCCATGAATTGTAAACTTCCTCCACCCTCATCTGCTCGAAACCTGTTCCTTAATGATGTGATTCCTAGTCCAGCTGACTCTGTTTGTAGAGGTCCTCTGTGGGACAGTTGTTTGGATTGGTCTTTGCTGTGATTTTAATATGAGGAATTTCTTTGAAATTGCAGCTCAGCAGAGCCAAGGTGCTGGGCTGCAACCTGGAAGCATCATTTAATTGGGTCTTAGGGATTTTTTGGTGCTCTTGCTGTGGCTTTGACCCAGACACTCAGAGGTCACTTGTACACCTGAGCACTTGTCAGTCTTGTTCTGGTTGTTTAATTATTACATCTGGACCATTTCTTTCTTAAAACCTGCTTGATGTTCACATCGTGTTGTAGTTAACCTGCTTTGTGTCTGAATTGAGCAAAATGCCAGAGCAATCTGTCACAAGGCTGTATTTGGCTCTCCCTGTCCAAAAATTAAAAAGCCTTGACATAAGTAGAAAAAGAGGAAAATGTGATTAAACAATTTTTGTAGTTTTTGTGTGGTGACACTAAAATGCTTGAGATGATGAAGAGTGTTTGTGGTAGAATCATGGGGTAGAGACAAAGAACTGAAGCCAAATAAACATTTCAGAGCAGCTTTTCAGTTCATGGATGTAGATTTATAGCAACTGATAAATTTGCTGTGGGGCTATGCAAGATCAAAGTAAAAGTTGTTTATGATATTTCGGGGATGAGAGGAAAGGAACACTACAGAAGACATAATCTGCTTGTCCCATTCTTCAGTGTTTATAACATCACAGTCCATGTTGGGTATTTCTGTCGCTTTAATTTCTATCCCAATCTGGAGTCTGTTGCCTGGGACCTGGAGAATAAAGAAGAAAATATAACTGTGTTTATGCTGGGACTTATACATTAAAAAGATAAGCATGCAGAGGCATAATCATGTATTATTTTTTTGACCCTATATAGCTGCGGATTTTTCCTGATTAATTCCAAGATGGCAGTGAATAGATTTTCTTCTAATATTTACATTTTATTGTTTGTGCATAAAGCACACTATTTGAGCTGAAGGACAAGAGTTGAATATTGGCAAACTACAAAAGTGGGGAATTAGGCCAGTTTTCCCTCTCATTCTTTCTTCAAACTGTTTGGGTTTTTGATGTTTTAGAAGTCAGTTTCTTGTTTGTTTTGTTTAAATGACTGCTCAGTACTCCAGGCACCACTAACTCATGTCAGGTGAAAGAAAAAACCTGGGTTTTGAGCTGCTTTTAGGCAGTTCACTCATCTTTATCTTTGATTCCTCTCACAAAGAGTTGTGAGGTTCCTTTTTATTTCTTTCCCAGTTTTTGTGCAATTTCCTGAGATAACACCACAGGCCTAAGCAAAAACTCAGGGATGGATATTTGTTGTAATAATATAAGAGATAACATGTAATGAAATGTATTTCCTCTATGGGGGTGGATGTAAGTCGTGTTTAATTGCACATTGAATTTCTGCTCTTTGGTTGAATGTTATCTTCATTCCAGCCCCCCACCCGTTTTTGTGCTCAGCTTGCAGTGGTGACTTTGTTTAGTCTAGAGATCATAGAAACTGCTCCAGAGTTGCGTTGATACAGTTTTATTATGATGTTGGTGTGGTTTCTGGTACTTTTAAGCTGTTTCATCACTTTTATAACGTGTCTGTGGATAGTTTCACCGAAGGGACAGCTGAATTTAGAGGGGAGGGAAGAAGGTGAAAAACTATAATGGTAGCAACCAATTCGTAATCGTTTGGTTGTTTTCTTTAGTAAACCATTTCATTCTATTGTCAATATATAAAGACTCTTGAAGCTTTTTTTTCCCCCCAGGAAGTGTTATGAAAATTTCTGTTATGCTTTGTCAGTATATGTTGAAATTTGGGGTTTGAATGAGTTATCAATTTTGTTCAAACCTGAAGTAAGTTCAGGAGATTTGTCAGAGTTGTCAATGACCTGCTATTGAAAGAAGCTCAGAATCCATGTGGGAAATGCTGCTTACTTTGAAGTTTAACCTTGCTGCAGCCAAAGGAATAATTTCCATTAGGTTTAATAGAGAATTGGTCAGTTTTTGCTTATCAGAAAAGTCTGGATCCTTTCCGAAGCAGTTGCCTGGGTTTGAAATTGCTTGGATTGAAGCCACGTGTTTGTCTGAGGTGGTTTTGTTTTAGTACTTTGTAATAAACTTAAGGGATTTACACCTTGAGGTGGGAGAAGCTTTGGCTTTGGTGACCATTCCTGCCATGGAAAAGGTGGCTGGGGGGTTTTAAAGCATCCGAGCCCTGAGGTTGTTTTGTAGCAGCGCTGGTGAGTGCAATGTGGGTGACTGGTGTGATTTTGTTAACATTATTCCTTTGGAAAATGTGTCTTTCCTCCAGCTCCATTCTCTCAGGGCAACGCCAGATGCAGAGCCTCTTATTAAAGGCACTCGAGGAAGATTCGTGCTCAACATTTCTCGATGGAGAGCAGCCCTGGCATTGTTTCTGGCACCTTTTCCCTGTGTGTGTAATTCCGTGTCTCAGGGTTTTGTTGCAGATGTGGAAATGCAGCTTTCACTGCAGGTTATTTTGTGGGATGATGTATGTGCTACACATCCATAAATTTGGGGATGCTTTGCTCTCAAACAGTTGGGGTGACCTGTGACCTGCTGGAACTGAGTGATAAAACTCTGTGAATTTTCTTGTTTCTCCACAGCAGTTCAGAATGTTTTTCCTGCTACAGTGTGATGATATATATGCAAGGCTGTGTGATTGTGGTTTTTCACGTTCACTGCAGAAGGCCAGAGCTCCCCTAAGGCGAACACGGTTTATAAATGAGAAGGAATATGATTTATTAACATGAAGGTAACTCTTACCACGTAGCCAAGACTTAGATAATGCATAAGTTGTGGCAGAAGATACCGAGCTGGCATGGGGCAGTTGGCCTTGCACCATCTGCAAAGCCCACACTCCAATTTTTTGCTGTTGCCATGGGCTGCAGACTCAGACAGGAAATCATGGTAGGATGGGAAGGGGTCCAAAATACACACAGCCAGTATAAGGTTTGCAGTTAAAAGAGAGTTTCAGAGAACAGGCTATCTGTTCTACTCACCAGGCAGGGCAAAGCAAAGCTGCCTTGTGTGCGCGCCCGCGCACTTGAAATGTCTTTTTATGTTTTATGCGCTCATTTTTTTAAAAGCTGGAATTTTTTCCACGTAAAGTAACGTGCATAACTTCAAGTGATCCATTTATATACGAGGGGCCTGATTCAGCCTTCTCTTAATTGGTCATGCTGGGCTGAAAGAAGGGTAAAGCAGAGGAGAGAGAAGTAACCACACGGAGCTTTGGGTGCATCAGGCAGAAAAGCAGCCCTTGCCTCCACTTCCCATGGACTCATTTTGGAGGTTTAGTTGTATTTTCAGGGATCAGGGCCTGGGTTCTGTGCACTGTGGACTGTAGCTACAGGAGGCTCTGTGTGTATGGCCCATGAGGCAACAGGGATGCAGAAGGTGTTTGGTTGGTGGAGCTGGGTCAGTTTCTAGCCCTGGGTAGATCACAGGGTCAGAGTTATTAATGCTTTTTCTTTGAGCTATAGGTTAAAACAGGGAATGCTGGAGTGATTTGCTTTGGAGAGTGAACAGTTTTCTTATCTGCCTCTGAGAGATAAGCATGGTAATCTGTGTGTAATGAGCTGCACAGTTTGCAAAGCTTCCAGTCTGTCTGAGGAGTAGTGTATGACTGGTCAGCTTATGCTCCCTTGGCAGATGGGGGGAGAGGATAATTTCTCCAGTAGTTCCTAATTTAATTTTTGTAGAGGAGATGCTCCTGAACTAAAATTTACAGCAAATCCACACTGAGCATCATGCTTGGGAAGCATTCTGGACAAACAGAACAGGAGCTCAGCACACTTCTGTAGTAAAAACCTGACTTCAGACTTTCTCTCCCAGGCCCATCTGCGGTTTTTAATTCTGACTGAAGGGAGCCATACAAGAGGGTGGTTTGTTCTCTGGGCATTTTCCACCCATAGCTGTTACTTGGCCTGTGTATGTAGTCCCTCTCCAGCTGCTGGGAAGAATGGAACTGTGAGCAGGAGCAAGGTGAGGTCTGTGTGACACACTGCCAAGTATTGCTGGATGCGCTGGTGATGGATCTGTCAAGAACGAGACTGGAGCGACCAGTTAATCTCGTTAGAAATTAAATAATTTGGGTAGTGTTTAACCCTTAGGTCTGGAATCAGCACTGAGGCAGTTTATTTCATGACCCTGCATCTTCCACTAACTGCTGCCTTTTTATGCGCAATATCATGTCAGAAAGATTTGCTGCTTCTCCTTTTTGATTTTATTGAAATCTGACGGCAGACAGTGTTCAAACGGCAGACTGTCTCAGCCAAGCCATCTGCCTGAGCCCTCAGCGGCGCATTGTATTCCTGAAAGAGCATTCTAGTGAAACATCCCAATTCTGAAAAGTTTGAGCTGATTCTACATTAAAAGAAGTGCTCCAAAAAGCTGCTGGTGATTTACATGCAAGCGCTGCCAAGTATTTCTCTGATGAGAGTGCATAACAAAGGAGTGCTCGAGTGGTTGAGTAAGGCTGATTGGAACAATCTGTTGTGGGCTACAGCTCTTTCTGATACTCCACAATGGTGAGGAGCTACTGTCACTTGTATTTTCAATCTGTATTTTGCTTAGAGGTACGAGATCTTTTGTTGTCAGGTCCCTTGAGCCAGCTGTGGGGGGAGAGACAATATTTCTTGCTTTAAAATATTCATGGAGCTTGCATGGGCTGGCTTCAGCTGACTTTGTCACCCAGAGTGATTTCTAGAAGACGGCAGAGAAGTTGTATTTGATTCGTCTTAATTAGGGCTTGATAGACACATTCTAATTTGACTTCTGGGTCTGAATATGGATCTGCATTAATAATCAGCTGCTCTCCTAACCTTGCTTTTTGTTCTCAGCTGTTACTGAGGAGTTTGCTCAGGGAGTAGCTGGAAAAATGTGTAGTATTTGTGGTGTGGGACTGGTTCATCTGAGGACACTTTTCTGTTGTTCAGGGACAGCAGGTTATTTTCTGGGCTTGCTCTGTGATGAACAGCACGAGCTTTAGGAGACTCATGTGGGAGTGATTTCTTCTACTTTTTTTGTGATTTGCTGTTGAAATGAGGCAGGTCATATGAAGCAGCTGCTTATTTTGGAACAAAATCAGCATAACACGTTAAATAACTCATTAATCACTTCGCTTGACCTTCATTTATTATTAAAGAAAAAACCTTATTGCATCTCTTGTACATTTTGAAATGCCAGGGAGCCTAAGACATATGTTGTATCTTTGGATCTACAGGTTAAGAGCATCAAATAGAGTTGTAATAGGGAGTAAAACCAAAACTGATTCTTACTGAAGTATTGCCTCTCCTTTTAGTCATTTTTAGGAGTAGGAGGTGGCTGAATAAATACCTGCACAGAGAACTGCTCTGAGCTCTCATCTCGTGTTGATTTTTGTCCTGAGATAGAGACTTCTTCCCTTTTTTTAGTTTTGTCAACACAAAAGCTTTCACTTTCCTAAAAATCTTTCAGGAGAGGGGGAAAAAAAGATATATTAATCAGCTTCTGCAGCTCCTCTCCCCATCTTATTTTACAGCAGAACTTACTCTCTAGTTAAACCCCTGAGTTGCCTGGGGTTGTCTCTCTTATATATCCCCTGTGTAGTCCTGATGGTATGAGAAGAGCTTACTACACTATAATCATGTGAACTTGTTACTGAGTTGGGTCTTACTCAGGACTGTGAGTAAATTGATCAACCGTTAAAATGTAGATTTTTTTTTTTGAGAAAGAGGAAGGAATCAGTAGATTTGGTCAGAAACCTACTCTGTAATAGTGTAATAATACAATTGTCTATTCCTGCAAGCCAAAATGGGATCCTAACCACAGGACCAAGCTTCCATTCAGCTTTTAAGGAGGGTACTCAAGCAGCATTTTTATTTTATTGGGAGGCTACAGTCAGGTTTGTGTGGTCGTTAATATATAGGAGTTTATAAAACTGGCAGCCTTAATTGGATAGAAGGGTTAGTAAAGCATGAGGTGAACCAGAATGAGATCTCTTGGGGGTCTGAGTTGTGCCTCCTCTTAAAATACGCATGGCTTGGCACAGTGAGTAGCTGGGGCTGAGAGCAACGTAGTATTAATTTTGTTTGAATAATGGCATTCATGGGCCTATGCTAATGAGCGTGTTCTGCTGCCCGTCCTGCAGACTGTGGACTGGACTCTGAGCTTATTTCACATCTCTAGTGCTTATTTCACATCCTTAATGGTTTCCTTCTGCAACAGAGCCTGTCTTGATTCCCAGTGATGTAATGGATCAGAACCTGACCTTGCTGCACTGCTTTTCCCTCAACTGTTGTGCAGCAATCACACAGCTGTTCACTGATTATTATTTTTTTTTTCCCCCCAACTGGCTGCTTTGGGACACATTATTCTTTGGCCTCAACTTCCTAACTCAAGTCATCAGCCACTCTTTGGTAGCAGCATTCAGGCAGTGGTGTTGAAGGCTCTAAGGGTTGCTGAAGTGTTTGGAGCTGCTCAAAATGTTGAGTGAATATTAGGTTTATTTTTATGGGTTGGGAATTACATGCTTCCTTTGCCTGTCTCTTTTCCTCAGCTTGTGACAAGCTAAGACAAAAGCAGCATTTAATAAAGGAGTGAAGTGCTTTATGCATCTATAGCTTTTAGGCTTTTTTCCTCCCCAGTAATGACGTGGATACATGCTCTGTTACAGTCAGCATCAGGGAAGTTGCACTGACCATGTGTTTTGGGGTTTATTTGGGTTTTTGGGGGGATTTTTCAGGTATTTTTGATTCATTCATTGTGAAAGTACTGCGGGCTGATGAATTAGACCCAAGAACGGGTGGGAGGAGGAATATAAATTAATACTTTGGGAGCTGGCAATCTCAGCTGTGCTGCACCTTAGAATCACTGAAATGCTGGTTAGGATTTTCTGCTGGAGGTCACTTAGTCCATTTCCACTTCTGGTTGGACTCCTGCCACAACTAGATCAGCTGAGCGATGGCTTTGCATCTGTAAATCTTGAAAACATCCCTGTGGTAAATCCCACAGCCTGTCTGCACAACCTGCTCCCTTCTTAGGGAAGAAGTTTCTCCTGATGCCCAGCATGAGGCTCCTAAGCCCCAGCTTGTGGCAGTGCCCCTCATGTGCTGCTCCTGAGAGGAATTTGACTCCATAAATTCTGTGGCTACCCTTCAGATAGTTGTAGGTGCTTTTTGAGTTGGCCTTTTAGTGTCCTCAAAGCCGGACTCTACAAGCCCAGCTCCTCCACCCTCACCATTTCCAGGCAGAGACCATCTGCTGGTCTCTCTGCGGTTTATCCATTTTCCTCTGGAAGGGGAGAGCCTAAAGCAGTGTTCCCCACAAACCTGCTGAGGCTGCTCAGGAAGGGACTGAGCTCTCCTCTGATCATTATCATTACATTATACTATGTGGTCTGCTCTCATCTTGGCCTCACCTTGAGTGCAGAAAGTCCTTTCTGGTTGAAAAGTGCTGCTGAGTTATGTGGCTGAGGGTTATGACTCTGTGAGGAGTGTGAAAAAGTATGGGAAAAGGAGAAGTTTCAAGTGTAGAATTTTCATTCTGCCAGAGCGTGAAACTGAGAGAGCCTTTTGGAGTTTCCAGAGAGAAATGACTTCATTTCTGGGGACTGAGATGCTTGCTGCCACAAGCAGGGGTTCTTGAGTTTCTTTGTACCCATTGGTACAGTCAAAATACTCTTGACGTTTAAATAAACTAAACCGAACCAAAAATGATAAAGCCACCACACGTCAAAACCACTGACAAACCTCCCCAAAAACACTGCAAAATCAAACCAACAAAAATCCCACAGGTCATCTGTATGCTAATTAATAGCATATTTTTTTGCAAGCTCACCCGAGTTCGAGCTATTTCACTGTGTGAGAATATCAGTATTTTCCCTGTCTGGACACCTTCAAAATCAAGGGTTTGAAGTCTGGCTGTGAGTCTGCTTCTGACTGAGATCTGGTCTCAGGTTTCAGAGCTTGTTTTCTTTCGTCTCTCCTTTCCTGTCCCCCGGAAGAATGCTGAAGGCACAACCTGCCTGATGGTTTTAGGCTCAGAAGATGGGAAAGAAGGCTGTAGCAGACTCTGGTTTGTAATTCTTTACCACTGGCTGCCCTTCTAAAATTTACAGTCACTTCCATGAATGCTGCCTCCGTGTACTTGGAGAACTGAGTCACTCCATGCAAGTGGAGAAGTGAGAAGCAAATATTTTGGTTTCTCTACCCCACTGCATTGTGGAGCTTTCACAAACCAAAGGCTCATTGAACATTTCTTTGGGAAAATGGGGCTCTAAACCCTGGCTGCCCAGGAAAACAGGTACGGGATTATGTTTTAGTCTTACATAACCCTTAAAAACATAACACCACCTACAGAAATTACAGCCTAATAATATAAAAGCAAGCAGTTGGAGAGGCTTTTATACCAATTCAAATAGCAATGCCGGTGACTCTGCAAGTTTCAGTGTACCCACACTGCTTTTCTTCCTGCTCTCATTTATTTTGCTTCTAGGGTTATAAATTTCGGGCGAGGGAGGGGGATGGAGCCCATGACACTGAAAGTTATTCTGTCCTAACTTGTTCAGCTCTTGAACAAAGCTCTTAAATCTCGAGTTTTTAAAGTAATTAGCAGAAATAACTGATAAGAGTTGTAACTTTCTCTCCTGTGGAAATGCTGGGCTTTTCCTGAGCCCTTCCTGAAAGAAGCTGGATCCCATTAGCCAGCAATACCATTCCTGAATGGAGGGTTCCCTGAGAGGAATGGAAAAAGATGGAAAAAAAGAGTAGAGACTTCTTTTTGGCATAATTACAACTCTGGAAATGTCAGCAGAGATAATGCTGACTCATGAGGTGTAGACTGCAAATGTTGGTATATCCCAGAAAATGGTGTTCTCCTGTCTGGAGCAGCAGAACTAAAATGGGTTTGGTAGCAGCAGGAGGAAACTTGCTCCCTACACACAAACTCATGTCTGTCTTGCTCTAATTGAAGTAAACCCCCTGTGAAATTGCTACCCAGAAATGACCTCACCAAGGCTGTTTGCTCAAGCTCTTGGCTTGAATCGGTTTTGAATACTTAATGCAGTAGCCAGAAAGCAGCAAAAAACCCCCCATAGGCTAGAGAACAAGTGAGGTGGTGGTGTTGGCCATGACACCACAATGCTCCGTAATTCCTCTCTGCTTTTAGTTGAAAACAATAATTAAAATAGTATTTCAATGTTGCGTTTATTAGTTGCACCCTGACGTGTGAAATCCAAAGAAATGGCTCTGTGTAGATTTGAAAAATGCCAGAGGTTAACTGTGCTCCAGCATTTCATATTAATCCAAGTAACTGTAGTGAGCTACTTAAATACAAACATTAGGGGGAAAAAAATCCTTCTCTGCTCTTGTTGCCAGTGAGACTTTGAATTTAGGTAATTTCATGCATGCAGAGGTAGACTTTATTTTTCCTTCATCAGCTAAAATAACAATAAAGCTCAACTTGGTATATTTATTTAATGAAACACAGGATTCCTGCCCTGATGGTTTTAATCAGTCCCCTCTCTATGTGGTAATTAGGGGTTCTCTCCCATGGTTCTGTTTTTACTTAACTTTCAGAATGCGCAGCCAGTTTTAAGTTTCCAGAGATACTTGCAACTAACGTTGCCTCATTTACATGCAGATTATCCAGAGGGGATCCTTAAACACACACTCACGTTACAGAAATGCAGCCCCTCTCAGCACTTTCTTGTTGAGAGAGCAGGAAAATGTTATCTTTTGTCAGGAACTAATTCATTCCACTCGGGGGATGTGAGCAGCCCTTTGATTCCTTGCACAGGATGGTTCAGAAGCTGGAGGTGGCTCAGAGCCAGCTTTGCCTGTGTCCTGATGGATGCAGCTCTGCTAATGTAGGAGAGCATCCCTGCAAACAGGTTCAGGCTGTGCATCTGTCACAGGCGAGCCCTGTGTTAAATACAGGTCGAGAAATGGGCTTTTTCTGTCCAGCCAGAGCCTGTCAGTGCTTCTCATCCTTGTTTAATAACTAACTCCCTTCAAGGGACCTGAGAAATGTTGTGTTTGTGCCTCTAACTGTGCAGCTGGGTGCCATTTGCTCCTGGCAGCTCCAGAATCGCTGGAGACGCGAGGAAGTAGAGCAAATACAGAGTATTTAAAGCTCTCTAAAACAGCTTCCCTGCGTAAAGTGTGATGTTAAAATACTAGGTGGCAGTTTGGTCCGGTGTAAAAGTTTTATTGGTGTGAGTTTGAGCCAGCCACATTATCCAGGAAGCAGCTACTGAGCTCTCAAGTCATCTGAAACGTGCGCTAGTAAAACCCTTTTTTTACAAAGCAACACAACGCCGTGCGAGCTCCTTGGGTGACTCCTCATCCGTGTGCTGGGATTCAGCTGGTGGCATGCTGGTGCTGCTGGTCTGTACAGGCACTCTGCTTGTAAATCCAGACAGGAGCCAGCTTCTCCCAGTCCCAGCATTGCGGAGAAACCACTTCTGCCTTGTGCTGAAACCTATTAATTAAACCTTTCTCGCTGCACAACTGAGTCCTGCTGCTGGTTCATTTCCCTTCCCAAGTACTGAGAGGGAATTTGTGAAGTTTTGTCCAGCACACCATGTATTTACACGTTTCTGGTCCTACTGTGGTTGTATCTGGTGTCTTTTCTACAAGCTGAAATATGTTTGTTTGGGGTGTGGGTGGTGGTTGGGTTGGGTGGGGTTTTTTTCACTTTTATGTCAGAATAAATTAATCTGAGAATAAATTAATAAGATATTTAGCATTTGGGTTGCAAATGCAAGTCAGTAGCTGGAGAGGTTTGGGGTCAGAGCTGGGACAGTTGGTACAGGAGTACTGCTCCCTAAATGTGGATATACACCCAGCTGGTTTCAAAGGTCCTGTGTTGTGAATATCCCCCTGCTCCCATTCTTGGGAATACTGATAATTGTGAAATGGCCTCATGGCAGAAATGCACTGTCAGAGTGAAGGTCTGTTGTGTTCTGGAGGCAGTGGGATCTCTTGTTATTTGTCTGAAGAGCTGTTCAGATTCTGAGCTAAATAGGTCTTTCCAGGCTTTTTCACTCACTTCTTTGATCTGGTTTGGCACTTTTTCATTCTTGTTGTAATTTTTTCTTTGCTCAGCTGCTCTTAATCACAATAGTTCATGAATTTGGGTAGTTCAGCTCTGACTTTTAGGGGGTTCATCTTTACATTTTTATGATAAATAAGAAAAGTAAGGAACTGGGTAATGTGCTTTAAATAGTTTCAAGAGGAAAGCCTGTCACTGTCCATTGTGAGAAACCTGTTTCACTAGTAACAGTCTATTAGCAGCAGCTTAACTTTGAACTTAAACTTACTGACCACAAAAAACCTCATACACTTAAAGCAAATGTCGTTTTCTGTTGTGAAGAAGACATGGATGCATAACTTCTTCTAAAAACATGGTTGTGGAAGAGCTACGTGTGAATACTGTGGTTTGGAAACCAAGCAGGAGGTGGAGATTGCAAAACAAATTGCTCAGAATTCTTCCCTCATTCTCCTCACTCAAAAAAAAAAAAGGAAGGATGACCAAGAATGAGAATTATTATGAGCAAACAGTAGGGAAGGCAGCACTGAATGGATTCACTGTAGTAGTAGCACACTGTACTCACTGTGGTTAGCTCTGTAGTAGCTTCCCATGAGGAGCATGGAGGTGAGTGGGGGTCTAGGGGTGTCTCCTGCTTTCCTGAGGGATCAAATATTATTCCTGCTTTTATGCTGTCTGACTGGCCTGTTGTTAATACTTGGATGCAGTCAAAATATTTGCAGACCTTTCCAGGTTTGTCCACATTATTTCTAGTGGATGTGGCAGTGGATGCAGGATTGTGAGTGAATAAATGTAATGAGCTACAGCCAAGGTTTGAAAAATGGGATCTGCATTCACCACTGGGGTTGTTCTGTGGGAAAAGGAAAGCAAATGCCACTGGGGAAGAACTGCAAAAGGAAAACAGATCCCTTTATGAATATAAAGACATGTATAGGATAGATTTTCTTGTATTTTTACTCTTTTTTTCTTCAGCGAGGCTGGACTTTATTTAAGTTGAATATTGCTGCTAGTTAGTACTGCACCATACCCATTATATTGATGTGGCACCGAAAATTCAATTAACTGTCCAAGACCACCTTTCAAATCAGTATTAAAGCTGGGATTGAATTCTAGATGTCCTGGCTGGTTAAGTTTTGAGTTTTTGTGCTTTCCCTGTGCCCAGCTGTGAAAGTTCAGAGCTTCAGATTCCAGAGGACAAGTTGCACTTGGCACAGCACCAGTTGATGATGGGAATCTTTAGCAGTGGTTTTATGCCTTCAGTGAAAATAACTGGAAGACCTTACTGCAGTAAAACTCACTGATGTTTGCAGTGAATTCCACAACTTCTTTTAGCTGCTTGCTCCTCTGATGTTTCCTCCCCAGCCTGGCAGGTTGGGACGGTTGTGCAGAAGAACAGTGAAAATATAAATAGCCAGTTAACTCTGGGGATTTCCATTCAGCTGTGGTGTTCTGTCAGATTGAAACCGAGCATGTCATGATGGAATATCCTAAGGAATACCCTCTGTGCAGACCCCCACATTTGGGTAGCACTTCCACGTTGTAAAAGAGCAAAGCACGAGGTGAAACCTCCTTACAGAACATGTTGGTGCAGCTCCCCAGCAGCAACCTCCACATACTTTTGTCTGGTGACAAACCCTGGCTCAGCCCAGCAACTTCTGCTTTCTGATAAGCCAAGGTGGTTTCCTTGCTGCAATGATGGGAAGGTCTCTTTCTGTTTCTCTCTCTGAAGCTCAGAGTCATCTATTTTTGGATTTGGTTTGCATCGAGCTGCTGATGACTCTGTTGGGTACGTCAGAGCCTGTCATCATTCTTTTTAAAAATATTCTCCAGCTGAGCAGAATTAGGGCATACCAGGCACATGAGGAAAGGCTCTCTTTTCCCTTTCAGCTATATGGAAAAGCTGTGTGGGTTCTCTGGGTGTTTGTGTAGATCCCCGAGTGTTGTAGGCAGCGTAGAGGTGGAGAAGATGACACACAAAAATTGGTGTGCTGCTGCTACTACCTCACACCTTGCTTACAAAACACTGCAAGGGCTCAAGCCTTATATAAATAAGCCTATAAAACTTATTATTATAATACATTACCTGGAATTTTTACAAAGTACTTGTTAGCGTGTTGCAAATGCTAAATAAGCTTCGTTGTGCTTATTAAGGCAGAAAATATTGCAAGCTCAAAACAGGAAGGAAAATTTTAAATGGATGCAGAAGTGATAGGTTTAAAATGGCACAAAAAAGTGGCAAAACCGGACAGAAAATGCTTGAATTTGAGTTGATATTGTGGTGCTACCTAATGGCCAGATGTGCTGTTAGTTCAGGGATTCTGCCAGTTTTTTAGGAGTTGAAACAGAGGTGTCCTGGATGTGCTGCGAGGCTGGAGCAAAACTGAGCAACCTCAGGAGCACATGAATTTACAGCTCACAAGGAGTGGAGTGGGGACATGGCACAGCAAAGCATCCTCAGCACCCCGTTCCATCCCCACACTGGAATCTGGGATTCTTCTCTTCCTGGGATTCCTGTGGATATTCAGAGGTTATTGGAAGGTCATCGGCTTGAGACTTAGGGAACAGAAGGTTGTGCCATGCTTAGGCCATGGAGTGTTGACTTTCCAGTCTAAGGAATTGTTCAGGATGGAGGTTTTGCAGGGGATTTTGCTGGAGAAAGATGCTCCCTGCAGCAAGTTGAGAATGGGAGCTGCCTTCTTGGGTTGAGCCAACTCTCAGTGCATCACACATGATTTGGTTACAAAACTCCTCTCCACGGTGAAAGTGAATTCTCCGTCTGTTTCCATTTGGCTCTTCCCAGGAGGAGAGTTTTTATTTCATTTTATTTCTTTTACAGCTTTCTGGTAGATGCTGAAGGTGAAGGGAGATGCATCTGCTATTGCATTTTTCTTTATGGCAGCTGTATAGGGAGGTCATTACTGTCTATTTTGTAAAACTTTACCAAAAAAATAATCAATCCTTCATTGCTTTATGGCTCCATTTAGAATTGCAACTCAAATTAGGGTTACGTTAAGTAAGAACTGGTTTAGCACAGATAAAAACGGCTTCTGTCATTAATCAGCTGAGAATATGATTTCTTTTTTTAATTACAAATAGAAAATTCCAAAGGCCTGAGGAAGTTCACTAGCATGACTTACATATAAAACAAAAAGTTTTGATTTATTGCTTTCAGATCAGGCTCTGACTTCACCAAATGGATCTGGTGTTCATCTGAGCTCCAGTCGTGTATCTGAAATGAGCATCTGGGCTCCTATCTCTTATCTACACAGAAACCTGTTTTAAACAATGGCCCTTCAGACCAATAAAAATCAGTTACTCAGTAAACTTGGTTATTTAAGCTAAAAATCAAGTTCTGCATGGAAATTTAGGCTCATTCCATAACCGTGTGTGACCCTAAATTTATCTGGTTGAGTAAACTTCTAATGACAGTCCTGAATTAGCCATTTTAAAGCACAGATTTTACATAAGTCACGTTAAACCTCTGGAAATGTTATTGATTTATGAGTGCCTGAATTTCCTTGTTGCTAAATTTGTTCTAAAACGTCTCTTCCGCTGGAGAAAAATGATTTAACATGATTTAGAATGGTTGGTCTCGCTGGTTCTGCCTAAGCTGTGGGGTGGATTCATTGCAGTGTGCCTTGCAGAGCTGGTCTAACACCTTCTGGTGCTCCTACCACAAGGCAGGACAGGACTTGAGTGTGGATCTGCCCACCTCCTCCCCAGCCTGCATGGTTACCTGGGCACCAAGGTGTTCTTCCAAGGAAAACGGGAGTTTCCAGTAGAGTTACAGCAGCAGAGTATGCAGAAATAGGCAGAGCTTTCCATAGCTGTGATAGGATTTTGCCATTCAGATGTGTAGTTTCATCCTCTGCAAGAAAATGAGATGTCCATGAAAGCATTATCCAAGCAGATCCCAGTAAATTATAAAATATCTTCCATAAAAACTAATTGAATCTTACGGGGGGGAAAGTTTCATTTTCGTCACTGCAAATTGAAACCATGTTGGTTAAATTGAAGTAAAAGAATGGCAAAGTGAAAAAGGCCTGATCTGTGCCCTAAGAACCAATGATCTGGCTCTGTACCCAGTGTGAGAAGAAACAGAGCTCCTAAAGAAGAGCTCATTGCTTTAAAGTAATTTTTCAAAGGGGAAACACTCTTGAAACAAAAAGCTGAGGAGTCAGGAGCTGGTGGAAGTAAAACTGAATGGAACATTTGCACTAAAGCAAGTTAACTGCACTATCTGGTTGGATCTTGCTTTGAAATTCATGAGCTCTGAGTTTGGTTCTTGTAACTTGAACTGGGTTGTATTTTTGGAGGAATATTCACTAAAAGGTACATTGTAGTTGAGAGTGTTTCTGGGTGTGTATTTCCATGTGAAATAAGCATTGATAACGCTGTCTTAAAACTGAATAAATGGAGTTGCTCTGCGTTGGTCAGGGTTGGACCCAGGAACAGTCCCCATTTATGTCATGATTTGGTGATGAATACTAAAGCTTACACTGTATGTCCTGCAATATAAGAGCTCTGCAGTTGAGGAAAAAAAAATTATTTTTCAGAATGTTCTTAATGCCAATGAACAAAGAGAGAAGATCAAAGCCAACCAATCAACCCCATTTTTTTGTTTTATTCAATTGATTTCTAAAGGCCCCGTTACTATAGTAACTCTAGGAGGTCTTTTAATTACAAAATTTGTAAAAATGCATCAATTATTCAGAACTGCTTGGGGGAGGCGGCGGGGGGGGGAGAGCAGTGGCACAAATACTTTTAAAAAACATGTAGAAAATTTGCAAACAAAGCTTGACAGACTTCCCACAAAGCACACCAGAGACTAACACACCATCAGCACAACCACATTGAGTTCAATTCTCAGCAAGCAATCCCCAGTCAGAGGGCTCCCCTTTGGCTAAAGAGAGACAAAAATCCCCATCCCTGTCCAAATCGAGCACTTCACTCTGCACAGATACAGATGGCAGAGCTTATTCTTCCTCTACCCTAAGTTTAATTACAGTGTATGTGAGTGGATCTCTCGTGTTATCACGTTAATTAGCAGTTTAGGGAACTGCTCCCTCCTGGGAGTGTGGAATTCCAGTGGAATACCAGTGTGTGCTGCAGGTACTGAGCTCTATCAAAGGGGAATCATTAGGCAATAACGAGCACCTTTCAAATAATAATTGCATTTAAAATAGATGCTGTCATCTTTTATCATCAGGTACATTTCCAAAATGGATTTATACTGCAAACAGACTTATATTTATGGTATCAGAGTAGAATTGGAGACATACCACGTGAGCAATTTCTAAATGCCATCTCTTGACTTGAATCCATGCTGAGCTAATGTATTTGGCAGAGCTGCTGGGAGTCACTGACACCCCTCGGGAGTGCAGCAGTGAAATTTGGGTTCTGAATCTAATCTCTGGATTGAATTTGTGTTTTAGCCCAAGCCTAAGTGACTTTGCCTGTACTAAACTACTCCACTTGCTTGGCTGTGCTGGGAACAGAGGCTGCTTCTCTTGGAAGCTCTTGCATTCCAGTTTTCCTTTTTCATTCACTTTTCTGCTTACATGCTCCCTGCTTGCCCCCTGCATGTCAAAACCTGTTTGCTTCCATGGCATGGCCAGGGTTTAATCCTACATTTCATATTGCCTGTCCCATTTCTTCAAGACTTGGACCCTCCAAAGACACAGGAATTGTAGCAACGTGGGCCAAGAAGTCTGGATTCTGTTAAATCTGCTGTGCAAGTGCAGGGGAAAAAAAAAATTCATAGACTCATATGATGGTTTGTGTTGGAAAGGGCCCTAAAGACCATTTTATTCCAACCTCCTGCCATACACAGGGACACCTTCCACTAGACCAGTTTGATTCTTTTCATTCTTGAAGGATCTGGGTAATATCCAGTGTAGGAAGTGATAGAAATAAGGAATTGCCCCACTGTATTAAATAATAATAATGGGTGTGGGTTGCATTCTGATCTTGGTAATTAGCACTTCTCACTCAGCCTCTTCATTAACCCCTGGCAGCACTGTGGTTTGAAGTGCATGTGGGGTTGTAAAGCATGACTGGGCTCAAAGCAGGTTTGGTGAGGTTTGTTTTTATCCTTGGAAAGGCATCTCTAATGTCTGCTGCATGTAAAAATGCAGGTTTTGAGCAGAGGCATCACAGGAACTCAGTGGGAGATGAAGTTGAACTTTTCCTTGTCAAACAGCAAGTGCTCTGGAGGTCTGGGAACAACTCCCCTTCAGCCAGTCGTATTAGTGAAAATAAAATACTTTGTGAGTCTTCCAGAATCTCAGTTGCATGAAATTTGTCCTTGCTTCTCAAACAAACAAGCAAGATGAGCTTACTGCTGCTGTGGGAGTGTTGCTGGTTTTATTCTTTCCTACTGGTGCAGTTCCCAGTGCTGCAAGGAACATGCTGTACCTCTATTTCCTGAGCAGGGGTTTTTATAAAACAGGACAATCAGGAGTGTTTGTTAACCCCCGTGGGGTGGTTTGGTGTGAGCTGCATTACTTGGACAGAGTGCAATAAAATATACAGAGTAATACTCTGCATTACTTGGGCAGAGTGCAATAAAATATACACAGTGATACTCTGCATTGCTTGGGCAGAGTGCAATAAAATATATACAGAGTAATACTCTGCATTGCTTGGGCAGAGTGCAATAAAATATACAAAGTAATACTCTGCGTTGCTTGGGCAGAGTGCAATAAAATATACTCAGTAATATTCTGCATTGCTTGGGCAGAGTGCAATAAAATATACACAGTAATACTCTGCATTACTTGGGCAGAGTGCAGTAAAATATACAGAGTAATACTCTGCATTGCTCGGGCAGAGTGCAATAAAATACACAGAGTAATACTCTGCATTGCTTGGGCAGAGTGAAAATGCACCACAAGTTATTGAGAAGGTTCCCCCAGGACTCGTGTGTTTACACAATGGCAGCAGGTTGCAAAATTGTCCCCCTGAGATGCTTTCACAAACATCCCCCTGGTAGTGGAGCCTTTTTCACGTTTTTCAAACTCTGGGATTATGTAAATCCATGGAGTTGTGGTTAACAAAGCTGCAGTGTTGGTGGATTCCTGGGAAAGAATTTTTTCCTCCTTAACATCTTATATTCTGTGTAAGCTGTGAATGGCTTGTGTGAGTCCTGAGAAAATGGCAACGTTCTTTACCTGAGGAATAATCCATGCCAATGTAAAAGCAGTCCTGCTGTGCTCAGTGCTGGGCTCCTCCACTCAGCAAGGACATTGAGGGGCTGGAGTGAGTCCAGGGAAGGGAATGGAGCTGGGAAAGGGTCTGGAGTGCCTGGGGGGCTCAGCCTGGAGAAGAGAATCTCAGGCCCCCATAAGAAGCCCTTGTTTACCCTTTAAGAGTTGTTTTCAAATCAATTTATTTAAAAAAGAAGAAAAAAAAAACCCTGAAGTTTTGGGATGAGAACTGTAATTTGGGTGTTCTTGTGATGCAAGAAAGGAGCAAATGTCTCGTGTAACATCACAACATATCAAGAAAAGTGGAAACCACTGCTTGAATTATAACTTTTAATGGTTAAAAGTAGCACGACTGTTGTGTCTTGATAGCACAACCTTCTTAAGGTTCAAAACTGCCACAGATGATGAAGTTTCCATTAAAGGATAATAAAGTCTCTCTGTCAATGTGACAAAAGAACTCCCTTATCTCTTTGGAATAAGAATGCTCTTTGAAGAGCTTCATAAAAGGCTGCTCTATGAAATAAGTCTGGTGGATGGTTATTTTGAATTTCTATAAAGTGCATCAACCCAAGGGCTAAAGGGATTATCTGGGAAGTGCCAAAATGTGAAAGATGAATGCTTTCCTTCTGTGCAGTGAATGACATCTCTTTAGAAAGCACAGGTATGATTTGTTCTTCTCTCATCAGGAATGATTCCTTGAAATTAGCAGAGCCTCTCAGATCCAAAGGGTGCAGCTACAGTGAAGCTAATTCAGCTTAGGTTGAATGTAGACCTGGACTATCAATAAATAACCCTAATCCTGATCCAGCACATTTATCTACTTCTGGCATTGGAACATCTTCCTTCTTTTAGCTTCCCTTAGCTTCCTTTCACCTTTAGGTGAATTAAAGTGACCAGGAGCAGGCATTTTCCACACATGAATTTACTTAAGAATTGCTCTCCCTGACCTAAGTGTTTGCAATTCTGAAGTCAGAGGTGGATTGTATCTGATTAGTCATATTTACTGTTTATGCATTAATTTTTATTATTCTATTCATAAACTATCTAAATACTAAGCTTTTACTCAAAGGCAGTGGGAGTGAGGCTGAGGAGGGAGTGCATTTTGCTCACCATTGGCCATGTACACAAAAATTATTTTTTAAATTTTTAACTTGCAAGGAAGAAAGTTTCCATTTCACCACATTCCTTGTGTGCCAAAAGTGTAGAAGCCCCTTTAAGAAAGAACAAATTTGGAAATAATTGCCACAGCACTGTGCTTTTATGATGGGTATATCTCTGAAATCAAAAGCAGTGTGATATTTATTCACCAAAATTCACGTTATTAAAATCTTTGAATGGTTTTGGTGCTTTTTCATTCATTAAATGCCAGGACTCTGGGGAAGAAAATAGAGGGATGTAGGTGAAAGCTATGAATTCAGATTTACAAGCCCCTATCATTCCCAATTAGGTTTGGCAAATGGCAGGACAAAATTAATGATGCCAAATTATCCTTCAGTGCAGTGTTTGATAGCTTCAGTCTTTTAGCTGTTCCAAGGTTGTAAATGATGAAACTGATAACACACTAATGTGATCCTTTCAGGCTTCTCGTTTATATTAATGAGTTTTAGTCATCTAAGGCAAACTGATAACCACTGATTAATAGCTCAGCAACTTCCAGACTGGCATCAAAGCCTGATCTCTCTTTTTTTTTTTTTTTTTTTCCTTTTTATTTTTTTAACTCTTTGATGGGTCAGGAGTTAAGACAGTTAACAATTAACTCTGAGCTTAATTGAAATCCAGATGTTAAATTTTTGATGGAAGTTAATTTAATTCTGGTCATGGTAATAGCTGATTTCAGTCTGATTTTTTTTTTTAAGTAGGTTTGAACTTGCAAAATGAGTGTGATTTGCTTCACAATTTTTTAATTTTTTTTTTTTTTTACATTTGCGGCCTGTTGAAGAGAGCTTATTAAACAAACATTGGACAAAGATAAGTTCAAATCACTGCCAGCAAAAGCATATAAACCCCTCAGAAAATCTCAAAATTAGCAAGAAAAGGCAAACTGCTTAAGTGTTTAAGTTGTTTTTAATTTCTGTGTATTTATATGAAGAACAGACACTGCGTTTTCTGGGCACTTATGGCAGAGATCAGATTAATAGCCACAGAAGTCAAATAACCACCACCTGGTTAAGAAAATGGGACAGAGAGTTTGGAAGAAAAATTGGAGAGTGAAATAATGATCCTGCATACAGGATTGACCAAAACTCCTGGAATAGTCAGTGTAAGACATTCTGTTAATAAGATATCACATTACTCTGGGTTTTTCTTACACAAATACCTCCATGAGACTTCCAAACATTCCACTGAGGTAGAGGTTTTTGAAGGCAAAGAGACAACAACTTAGAGGAGTGTTTGTGCAATTATTGTCACAAACACTCTGCACTGTTCCTGACCTGCTTACTGAAAAATTACATCAAGCTCTTGCCCTGACATTGATAATCCAGGTCAGCTTCTGCTTTTCAAACAACTGCCTTCACTGTTTTCCAGGAGGAATATTGCTCCAGATCTCCAAATTAGCCATTCCTCAAAATAAGGAAACCTGATCTGCTGAGAAGTCTTGGCCTAGAGATCAGAGACAACATTCTTTAATCAGTATTTCTTTAGCATACAGTGATGTGGACACTTCCTCTTGGTGCCTGGAGCTTTAAAGCTGTTCTCAAAATGATGGGAACTAGATTTGCAAAAAACCAATCTCGCTGAAGAAGGATGGTTATTGGTGCACGTTTTAGTCATCACTTTAGATCAATACATCCTGCAATCACTGGATATTCCACACAACATCTGCTGGAAAGATAAATCCATTGTAGTGGAAATGAAATGCATATTTTAAGTTCAGGCAGTTTTGTATTGTGTTGTCAGCGATGCAGAGGCAAAATAAATGTGAAAGCCATTTAAAAAGCCTGTGTAAAACGTGCCTGTGTGCTAAAGGATGTTGTCCTCTAGAATTAGACCCCAAATCTGACTCTCTTGTCAGATTGACTGGGTTGTTTCTCATCCTAACAGTTCTTTTCATCTTTAGAAACTGAGCTTGAAAAAGAACTTCAATATTCGGCAGCAGAATGATGCATCTGAACAATGAGCATCTGCTGCCATTTGGGACTCCTTCTGCCCTTGGAAAGTGCCCTGGTTCAGAGTGTGCTGATGGTGGTGTTGCTTGGGGAGTTCAGCTCGAGCAATTTCACCTTTTTGTTGAGTTTTGAAGAGGCCAACCTGAATTTAAAGAACCCCTAACTCAAGCTAGGCAGGTTCCCTTTGAGCAGGTGAGTTTCCTGAGCTGTGTTAAGTGAAGACCTGCCTGGCAGCAATAGGATAATTATGGTGTGAGATCTTGAATTCCAAATTTTTCTCCTCAGAACTGGCATAAGATTCAATTACCAAAATTAATAATAAAAATAAGACATTAATAGATGATGGTATAAAAGTTTTAATGCTTACAATTGGCATCCTTTTAATGTTCAAGATATTAACCACAGAAGGAAAGAGCACCAATATACAGAACTGAATATAAATTACTAAAGCCTTTTTGAACTAAATCAGGAAGACCCTTCTAACAGAAAATACATTACATATTTTTTTTTATTGATGACAGTCCTGGAATGCTGAAGAGTTCTTATTTGCAGGATCAAGGCTTGATTCTTTTAGCAGTTTCAATACTCCAAAATCCTAGCCTGGCTATTCAAAAGTTAGGAGCCTGATTTTTAAAACAGAGCAAAACATAAAACCTTCATTTTGGTTAAGTTTGTTTTCTGCTATTTTTTGCCTGCAGTGTTTAAATTATTGTCCTTATCTGTGGAGAATAAAAAGGTGGATGTTTCGTTTGCCTTTTTAGTTGTTGCTCTAAAGAATACTTTTTCTGCTCATTTAGTACTGAAATTTTGGGAGCTGTGTGTGAGAATTGGAGAGTGTCCCCAGTTTGCAATAGAGTGGCAGCTCCTGACTGCTCTGGAGCCTTGGCTTCACACTGACAACTCTTAAGAGCTTGCATAGCCCTAATAATAATAATAATTTGGTAAATCTTGCTTTTGCTGGGTTTGCAGCATGTGGACAAGGTTTCATGGAGAACAACTCAATTGCTTTCTGGATCTGTTGTTCCTCTGTTTAGCCAGAGCTTTGTGCCAGCCTCTGTCACCACTTCACATACAAAAACTGTTCTAGCAAAATCCTTCACATCCATTTAGCTTTCTCAAATGGGAGAAGAGGAATCAGCCTCTTGCACAGCAACTTTTGGAGTTGTCCAGGGATCCTTCAGTGTCCTGTGAGTTGGTCAGCGACAATTCAGGGTGCAGGTTTGTGTTGCACTGACTTCAGTCCTAGTGAAAGGAGATGCTGTTCTCCCTGGGCCAGCCATGTGCTCCCCCTGTTTGTGTTTGCTCTGGCAGCTCTGACTGTGGGCAAGGTGGATCAGTTTGCTGACTTCATGGAAAACTGGCTTTCTGAACTATAGAAGCAATTTGTCTGTTGGATTGGATTCTGAGACACACAACTCTGCGAGGCTGAGGGTGAAGATAATCTGCTCCTTAGGGGAGAAAGAAAAAGGATTTCACTTTCTGACAGTAAGCCAGCATTATGTGACCTGAGTGCTTAAATTCTGGTTCCACCCAGCTGAAGTATACAGAATAATTTGGATTTTTTAAAGCACCATTTGGTACCTGCAGGTGAGATCCTGGTTTCTGTGTTGCTGTTTGTCAGCTGCCCTGTGGAAGCACTGGAATGGGTGGAATTTGACAGGCAAATATCCTGTCCTTGGTACCACTGACTCACCCCTTGGCAGTGCATCACCTGCAGTCCTGAGCGGCTCTTACATCATGGGTATTTCCTAGAGAAGGATGAGATAAACATGAAACTCCCCTGCAGCCTTATCAGAGGGTGTGGAGCAAGGCTTTAAACACCTTTCTTTGAGTCACAAGCAGGAGGAAGCTGCAGCCCAGGTCAGAGTTCTGGGTGAGCGCTTCGCTCTTAAGTTGGTGGACAGACTGAACCAGCAGGAAACTGCTATTTCCAGCATGAAAACAAATGCTTTATCCCCTCATCTCCTGTGCACTAATCTCATCTTCCTGCCTGGTGCTACATGAAGGAGATCCCATCTCTTTCTGGGCCCTTTCCATTCACTCTCACAGAGATCAGGAGTAACTCTGATTGATGTCAAGGTGTTTATAAAGCAGAATATTATCCTTTATTCCTGGAGGTAGTCCCTACAGGTAACCTGATGGGGATATATGCTGCAGAATCAAACCTTAAATAACAGTGGAAATTGTGATTTCTTGGAGTAAGTTTGTGGTGGGAATAAATACCATAAGTAGGATGTAGTAACAAACACAGAACTGTTGTAAATACTCTGTATCACTCTCCCACCCTTCCTCAGTGGAAAGTAGAGTAAGTAAATTAATTTTCTACCTTTAGGAGAGAAATATCCCAGACCTGTGAGCAGACCCAGCCTGGTGCAGCTGCCCTTGGAAAGTTCTTATCACTGGGAGGAGTGAAGCCACACTTTGGCCCACGTTTGCACATTTTTAGGGGGACTGTTACAGAAATTCACTTTGCTTTGTGCACTGCACATCAAGGTTCTTTATTACAGTAGCTGCTGCAAAGAGCTTTATCAGGTTGCTCTGCTTTGTAGCTGGTTCTTACATGTGTCTGTTAAACATTTATTTCCCTGTTTATTGCGAGGACAGCCCAGTCCTGCAGCTGTGCCTGTGCTGAGGTGTCCCACAAACAGGAGTTTGCATGGAACTAGTTTCCTAGTAAATCCTCTCTTCCCAGCTCTTCCCAGTTTCCTCTGCCAGGCACTCATTTTAACTATCCTAAGCCACATGTATTGTGGTAAAAATGGGTAAAAAAAGTCAAAATGGTGCTATCAGATATGAGCCAACTATTGGAAATCAAAATGTATAATCCCAGCTCGGTGTATAAAGTGAAAAATATTTTGTGAAATTAAAAAAAAAATTGGTGAAAAATATCTTAGGGCCATGTGCTTCACCTGCTTTTGTTCAGGTGCACAATTAGGGATAACAATAATAAACAGCCTTGCATGGCTCACAAGTGCATTTTCTGAAGCTGCTTTTTCATGTTAATATCGTTCATTGTTAATATGCAAGGAACAAATGCAAATCTGAAGGCCAAACTCCAGACTTTTTCATGAAAATTGAAATTAGTCACAACACTGGAAGCAAGAGCAAAAGCTGTGCTTTGACACTGGGAAGAGAGCAGGGAATTCAGATGGATAATTCTGCTTGGTCCTTTGTTGGAGGTATTGTTTATTGGTACTGAGTTTTACATTCAGAAAATCTTATTATTGCATACAGTTAGTTTTCCTTAATGTGTCTTTTTCCTCACCGTGACTGGATTTCTTAATTTTCAGCTTTGCGTGTCTGATCAATGAAAAGGATAGAAAGTGGAAAAGTTGTTTTGGTCTCTTTCAGCATAACCTCTGGCCAGAAATTCATGACATTACAGAACAGGAAGGAACAAGAATGAGAGAAATGTGGAAGCCCTGCTCCCTGAAGGGTAGAGCTATTTCATGTCCCCCTTTTCCAGTGGAGCATTACAGCTATAATGCAGCAATTATTTTGTTGGGTAGGTGTTTCATTACCAACCTGGGCCTTGGATGTGATGAGGGAAAATTTGTCTTGACCTTCCAGGGAAGCCATAAAAGAGAAATGATGTCTAAATAATAAACGTCCAGGAGAAATGTGGAATGCCTGGTGGTGTTGCACTTAACTTCCATGACATCTGTGCATTGTAGGATAAAGAGTTGGTATGTGGATCATTTCAAAAGCAGGAATATTTTCTATTGTTCCCCTGGATTTTTGACCTTCCTTCTCCTGGTTCAAGCTCTCTCAAATGGGGTTTAATCTTTTTTTTCTGCAGGATGTGCATTTTCCTGGTTTTCCCTTCAGACTGGAGCAAACCACGAAAAGCAGATTTGGAAAAAAAACCTTTTGATTCCCGAGCGAGGGTGATGGGATCAGGTTTTTATTTGCTGTACTTTGCCATATGTGCAGCATTTGGGATTGGGAGCCACCCAAGGAGGAATCTTGCCTTCTCTCTTTGATCTTGTGACAGCAGAACTAAAAATTGTGTGGAAGAGAACACGCAGGAGTAGCTGTGACAACATGTGGTCCTGCTTTGTATTGATGCTCAGGGGTGGGACTGCAGGTTGCTGTTGGTTTGGGATATTGGGGGTTTTTTTCCCCCCCAATATTTTGCAGATTTAAATGTAATAATTTCTAGGACCAGCAGTTGAGATTGTTGTCATTCTAAAGTTCCAAAAGTTATAATTCTGTTGTGGTGTTCAGTCCCTTGTTGAATATTCATTTTGCTTTCTATGCCTTTGCTCTTTCAAGTTGTTTAGAATCTCCTCTGTGAGGGGTCTGTGATAAAACTGACTTTAATGAAAAAATAATTGTCCTAGAATAAATAATCCATTAAACCATCTAATTCTTTAAACCTTTGCTTCTAAACAAGTATGAGTGCTGCTGTTCTTGTTTTGTGTTCCTCTGGGTGCAGTGGAGATGGAGATTCTCTTCTGCCAAGAGAATGTAATGCCTAAAGAACTGCAGATCTGGGCAGATAAATGAACATCATATTGGGCTTTAATGTTCCCAAGAAGCCTTGTGAGATGTTATCCACCCATCCAGAGCATTGGAGTAACTTCTGATTCTGTCTGGCTCGAGTGATCTGCCTCATTCACTGGAGTTTTACAACCTCAACAATCCCAGATACTGATCAGTCAGCTGTGGATGCTTGAAGGGTTTCTGTTGATGGTTCAGATTGTTGGATAGAATTAATCCTTTACAGGAAAAAAAAAAAAAAAGGCTGAACAACTTCCTTGCTGCTTTATTTCATCTTGAGCTCTGTCAGGCAGGTCTCTCAGGCTCTGTCAGGTTTTGGAGCAGTGTTTTTCGACTCCAAAGCTGATTAGAAAAGGTTCAGAGCAGGGTGTTCAGGCAGGTGTAAAGCAGAACTCCACAGCCAGCTACTCAAGCTGTGGCATCTGAAGTGACATCAGTGAGAGCAGGCATTGGTGGAGAGCCACTCCCTCCTACTGAGATAGGAAACTACTTCAGAAACCGCTGATAAGGAAATAAGCAGTGCCTTGCCTCTTTTTGAAGTCAGTTTGTTACTAGATTCCCATTGGGAAGGGAGAATCTGGTGTGATACCTTCGCCTCAGAATGTTGCCTGTGCTAGTTTGAGTTTGGAATCCAAGGAAGCACATATTAAAGACTGTCCAAAAGTCTCTTTTTGACATGGGAACTCCCTCCTAATGCTTTCCATGGTGCCTGTTGTGTTTCTGAGGTTCTCCTCCTCCAGACATAGCTGTGCTTCTCTTCCTCCTCCATTTCAACCTCACTTTTCCAGAGTTGTGAGCCTTCCACAGTGGATTCCCTCAGTACAGCTCTAAACCAATTTAATTTGTGCAGAGTGAGTGTTTTTCCACTGAACAGACCTCAGTGACCTGCCCTAAATCCCCTTTCTGTCCTTAAGACTTGCTCAGCTTCTGCTCTCCTTCCTTCATCTTTCTTCACTGATTTCTTTCTACCTTTTCATGGCTCCTTTCCACATAATTGCAAATACTGGGAATTGCAGCTTTATTTTGGTTTTTTGTTGGGTTTTTTTTTTTTTGTCTCTTCCTTGGTGTGGCCCATAAGAAGCCCTTGGTAAATGTTTGTTATAGAACAGCTTCTGGGAGCTGCCATGTCACTGTGATGAGGCTGTGCCTCTGATTTCACCCATGGCTAGTTTTGAACCACAGGCTTCTGAACCTTGTCATCTCTTTAGGGAGAAAAGAGGTGTCTAAAGTGATTTAATGAGTGCTGGTTTGGAGGTTTCAGATGACTGGGGTAATACACAGCTCTGGGGGCAGTGGGAGTGTGATAGATAATTTGTAAAAGCAGAAACTCGGTGAGTTGAGAGGACAGAAAATGTGACTCATCAGTTCATGTCACTAACACAAACCTAAAAAAAATCCCCAAGGAGTGGCTGTAGTGTTGGCTGAGCTCAGCTGAGAGGTGGTTTTGATCATGGGGAGAGCTGCCAGGTCTTCTCAGGACTTCCAGACAGCCTTGGTACCAAGCTGACATCATGATGACTGTCAAATTTATATGTACATGTAGTTACATGCAAACAAGGTTTACACTTGGGATCCCTCTCCTCATGACAGATGTGTCTTGTTTTACTGAGCCTCAGAACAGCATCACTGCTGATGTTTTCTCTGCTCTTTTACTGCCTGTCGGTCCCTCGGTTTTGCCATAAAGTGGTGGGTTTAAAAAAAATTAAA
Organism: Lichenostomus cassidix; assembly: GCF_008360975.1. Taxonomy (NCBI): domain Eukaryota; kingdom Metazoa; phylum Chordata; class Aves; order Passeriformes; family Meliphagidae; genus Lichenostomus; species Lichenostomus cassidix. The sequence continues at coordinate 60,342,815 of NC_139486.1, forward strand.
TGTACCAGTGTGTACATTTGGATGATCACATTGGTGTTTCCTGTCAGCTGATAGCTGAGATAAGCAAAAGCATATTCCAGATTGGAAGCTGCAAGGAGCAATCATCACTGCCCTGCAGTGTGGCAGTGGCAAAAATGGTGATAACAAAGCCATGTGGTTTTCTTAATGTCCTAAAATGTGAGTCCTGCTCAGTGTAAATGGGCTGCTCAATATGTAATGTGTGCTGTGAGCACAAAGATACTTAAGATACAAGGATGCTACTCGAGTTTAATACTGATTTATATAGAGCTTAAGAAGAATTAGTTAAACAGTTGCTTGCCCCAAAAATTACTTGCAGAGAGTAGGAAGAAAAGCCATAATAGCTGTGAATGAAGAAGAGGGTGTGGAGTCTGTCCCTCCATACCTGAGAGGGAAATCAGCAGGAACAAAAATGGGAAGAGTGCAGTGAAGATGAGACCTCCAGGTTTCAGCTCTGGGATGTGGCTGCTCGAGTTATCTCAGAAATGCAGTGTAATTCTGAGGAAAGAATTCTCCCTCTTGCTCCCTGCAGAGACCTTCAAGTGCCATCTTGACACAGCCTGTGATCCAAGATTTTTTCCTAGTGGATGAAAGCAGATAAAAGTCCCAGGCAGGATTGCTGGTATGAGTTAGTCTCACCTGTTAGGTCTAAGCAGCACTCTACAGGATTTAAGCATGTGTTAGGAATTAAGCAGAGCAGTGCCCTGACTTTTCCTTCTGTCCTTACTAATTTTCTGGGCTTTGTGTGCCTTTTTTTGGGCTGTTGGTAAGTGCCCCCATACCATTTGGCTGCTGAAGTGTGGTGTCCCCCTAAAACCCACCCTGGAGCACAAAATAAAAAAGATTCTGGGTGGGCAGCTGCAGAGCAACAATCCTTAAAGCAGTGCTATGAAGAACATCCCTTGGGATGCTAAAAAACCATGGGGCCAGGTAATCTTTGTGGCTCAGTGGTGAGTTTACAGCTGAGTTGGAGATGGATCTACCTGGTGTGTTTGCTGGAAAACTTGAGTTGATGGCACAACAAAAAGGTCACTTGATGCCTAGGATGCCAGCCAGCATAATTCCTAGATTTTTGTCACTTTGCCTGTTACCACTCTGGCAGGTTTGCCTATCAAGGCTGGTGCTTCCCCTTCAGAAGGGTTAATTTTGTCTCACTTTCCCAACACAAGGGAATCAAACTCAGCCTCTTTATTCTTTTGTTCCCCCTCCATTGCCCATGTTAATTTAATTTGACAGCCTGGCGAATAGGATTTGTCAAATATGGTAACCTTAAGCAACTCAGATATTGAAAACTGTGCTTGAAATTTATATAACCCAGATGTGAGAGCCAATAAAAGGCTCGGATGAAATGAAATGTCAGGCTTTGTGGGGAGAGAAAGGGGAAAAATACTCTTTGCCACTCATTTTTCCACATGGCATAAAGTGCAGGGCAGGCTTCAATCAATTACATTAGCCAAGAAAAAAAGCAGGTTTTGTCATCTCAGTGCTGATAGCTAACAGTTAATCTGATTGATAGCAAAATGCTGACTCTCACAAGACTGGTTAAAGTAAAAACAGCTCTAGTGTTTGGGCAGTGAAAAAATGAGCCTTGGGAAGTATTTAGGGATGATGAACACAAGGCATCACTCAAAGAGAGCATTTCTCTTAGTAGTACTGATAAAAAAGCCACCAATTTCTTGAATTTAGGTCTGTAAGCATTATCCACATTCTCAAATTATACACACAAAACCTCTTCTGTTTCTACGATATTTGTTCTCCTGTATGTAGAAAGAGCCTGAAAGATGTAGAATAATTAAGGTAAACTAATTCTCAGCTAAATCTCTTCATTCCCTCTGGTGCCCCTTCTTTGGCAGAAGGGAAGAAATAAATACTGAGGGAACACTAGGCAGTATTAATCAAATAGCTCATTCCCCAAAAGTGCAATTTAATTTTAGCTCAATATGGGTATTCATCAAATTCAGAGCACTGGCCTAATAAGTAGGATTAAAATTTGGAAAGTTTAAAACATTTCCATTCTAGACTTAAAAAGCAAAGATTTTAGCATCAATATGAATTAAAATTTTAAATTTCTCTGCGTTTAATATAAAAGCTGAAGAAACTTTCAATCACAACAAACCAGTTTTTCATGTTGTGAAAACAACTTTATAGTAAGCCTGAGGTTGTATGCATAGCTCAATAAGTAAATTGATGGACTTGGACTTATTTCCATTCCCTACCGTATGCATTCAGTGTCCAAAAACAGTTTATAAATTAAACTACATTTAAATCACCACCTTCAATTCCACTCTCAGACAAAACCACCTTTAATTTTTAAATGAAGTTAGACCCGAATCAAGTCCATCTGAGATTTGGATCACAGAAAAGCAGAACATGCAGGATAAGATTTTGCAAATCCAGCCCAACCAGTGTTTTGTGTGTGTGTGTAAATCAGTATTTGCTTCATCATAAGCTGTAGGAAAAAAAAACCACAAAGGTTTACAAGAGAAAAAAAAGAGTAGGATGAGAAAATGCATGTGGTGGAATTTTTCTTACTGCTGAGACACAAACCTGATGTTGGTAGAGCTTCTTTGGGCTGATGGAGAAGCAAAGTTTTTATCAAAGATTGTTGTCAGGATGCAAATTTGAGGCAAAGGCTGCAGTTCTGCTGGAGTCTCCAGGTATCCCATCCTCTCCAGGCCATGCTTAGGGTACAAACCAACTTAGAGATTCAGGCTGATATTATGACTAAAAGGGCAACATTGGAGCAACTAGAATTTCACAGCCCTGGATATTTTCCAAGAGGTGTCCTGTTAGGATTGCCTGGTGCCTTAGGTGTGTTTGAGAGGGAAGTGCTCCCAAAGTTCTTCTGTCCCAAGTTTTCTACAGGCTGTCACAGGGAAGTTATGGCATCAATGGCAGCTAATTTGGATGGAAACAGCACTGCTGAAAGATGTCAGTGGGGGCAGATCCACGTTGGAAAATTCCCTTTTTTTTAACAATTCACTATCTGTCTCATCCTGGCTCTTTGAAAGCTCAGTGTAAGCCTTGCACAAAGACCTAAGTTTAGCAGAAGTGCCATTTCAAAAAGTCAGTCTGATCAGGTGATGTCCCCTCGTGGCTTGGTTTGATTCATCCATTATCTGTGATCCATCCCTTGCTGCTGGGCTCCCATAAATCACACACTTGCCAGAGTGCAAAGCCTTATTTGAAAGGATGGAAGAACTGTTAAGTAGGAAGGAGAGTGTGTGTAAAATACCCATCCCAGCATGGCTGGGGGGATGAGCCCTTGCCTCTGGGAGTGTGGAGCGAAAAACCCAGCAAAACCTCAGCCATTTCCCCTCTTTTTGGTTAAAGTAATAAACAGGAGGCTGGGCTGCTCCCAGGAGGGACATCCTGCAGCTACCAAACCTGGGAATAGCTTTCTCCCGTCACGCCCGGCCGTGGCTTTGTATGTTTTTCCTCGAAATTACAGCATGGTTTTAATCTAAACAGACACCAGCTCTCTGCGCCAAGCACATCACATCTGTACTGTGGGGATCACAGAATAGAAGGAACACGGGTCATGGTGAGACAGGGCAGGGAAAAGGAGGGGGAATTGGAGGAAAGGGCTGAGCAGGGAACGGACCTCCTCAAGAAAAGCAACAGAGAGAGGTTAATGAATAGAGGTATTGTATCCAAGGTTGGGAAGTGGAGTCCCCAGGGAAAGGTTATGTTCCAGAAGTGAAATCTCCCCTCAAAAGTTCTTAGCTTTTTGGATACAGGCCTGGTGATTACCTGGGAAGGAACAGAATTGGAAATATTTATCACTTCTGCTCTAATTTGCATGCCTCTGCAAGTGTCTTAGTTTTGCTTGGGTTGGAAATGCTGTGTCATCAGGAGATTCTGCCTTTCTGGGAGATATTTTCTTCTAGGCTCTCTCAAGCATCTCCTCCCATTTATTTTTTTATCTTCTTACAGCTTTTTACACATGGTGCTGGAGGATGGTCCTGACTTTTTCCGCAGTCAGTGCAAAACTGTTCAGAGAACAGAGTCAGCACTGTGTGAGTCCCAAATTTGGTGTCTCTCTACCTTCAGAGGAGTTTTGGAGGAGAGTGTGAATGGAGAAGTGCTGGCTTGGGAAGCCTCAGGTCTTGTGTGAGCTCCCAAATTAGTACAGGCAGGGGATGTGAAGTGCACACAAGCCTTACGGAGTGCTTCAGGTTATTCAGATCCTGAATTTGGATAAAATTAGTTATCAAGCGTGTAGATGTGGTTGTCTATTTAGTAGATCAAAGGTATATTAAACCAGAATCATCTGCAGCTGCCACTTACATGGTGAGACAGACTGTGCTATTTGTATTGTCTTTAGAAAGTTCTGCCAAACTTTGGGAAAAAAAGTTTACATGAGTAGTCATAGCACAAAAAAAACCAAGCCAGGCACAAAAAAAGCCGTTCTAAGAGCGTGAGTGAGAGCGCAGAGGAAACAAGCCGCTTGTAGAAGGTGTAGAAATGGCTTTAAAAAAACAAAAATCAAGCTGAAACACGTTCTCTTTAGTCTCTGCTCTCAGTGTACAGCTGCTCCTTCTCCAGCCAGGCATGCAGCAGTTTCCTTGCAGCTCTCCCTGAGGACTTGGCATTGCTCGCTCTGTCAAGAACAACAACAACACGGCGCTGCTGAAACGTATGGAGCACGGGTTGAGTGGTGCCAACACTTCATCATGTTACACAGCTTTTCCCCCCAAATTGAAGGATCCTGCACTGAGCTGCTTTATGTTCGGTCCCCTTTACAAATCTGCGCCTCTGACTTGCAGTTTTGGAGAGGCTTTTGTGGCTTTTCAGAGGTGTGATGCGTTCTTGGGCTCGTGCTTTGATGTTCTGTGTTTTGACATTTGGCTTCAGAGCTGGAGTGGATTGGGCTCTGGAAGGGTTGGTGGTTCAGATTGAGGATTCAGATGGATGAGAATGAGGGAGGCAAGTCAAGTATCAAAACAGTGTCTGAGCTCTGGGAAGCACAGTGGTGCTCAGTAGCAGAGCCAATGCAATAATGCATGACCAGAGTGCCAGAAGCAGAATTACAGGAAAGCTGGGGATAGAGTCATGTCTTCTGAAAATTTGTTCTCTGGAGCTCCTTCAGTTTCCTTTTCCTTATGGACCAATGGAAATGGTAAAGTCAAAGACTAATGGTGAAATGCTGCATTTCAGGCACTGTTTTCACACTGATCCCCCTTTGAGGCCAGACCTAAAATGTTTTGTTATTTCCAATGTGCAGAACAGGTCAGACACTCACTTCCCCTCTCTCCCCAGAGAGACATGTGGGAATTAGCTTCCACTTCCAAAGTATTTTAATGTGCTGTCATCCTTCATGGCTCAGAATGGACTTTAACCATGGAGATCTATCCCTGTGGCTCAGCACAGACCACACCTACCACATTGCTGTGGGCTTTATGCGTTTGAGTCACCAGAAAAAAGCTCACAAATTGGCAGGAGCTCACAGGAGAGCAACCCAAACAACTCAGGGACTGGCTGGAGGGGTGAAATTAATAGCACAAGATTAAAAGAGATAAATATAGGTAGTTTGGTGAAAGCTGCTCCCCTGGAGTTAATTATGCCGTATTATTTGAAAGATGTAAATGGTGAAGGATTTGCTTAGTGCGCTCTGGAGAGGTAATTGGCAGAGGAAAGAGGATGCAAAAGGGAACTTCAAGTTGAATACCAAAGGATTTCCTGACAGTGGATGTGTTGCTCTGTCAAGCAGCCTTGCAGGAAAGCGCCTCTGTTGGAAAGTCTCCTCACCACAGAAGAAATCCTGAGCTGAGATGAAGGTGAAACCCAGTGAGTTTTGTCTGTTCCAATTGCTGTAATTTGAGAGATGATTGATACAGCAGTAGTGCCCCGGAGCTCAAATCAGAGAGATGCTGTAGGAGCTCACAAACAAGCCTTCCCTATCTGTCTTAAAATCTGTAGGGTAATCTGGATGTACACTGACTCAGAGGTCAGTCCTGAAGTGCCACAGCCCTGGATATTCCTCCCTTTTCTGTTCTATCTGTCTTGGGGTACCCAAGAGTGGAATACAGCTCCTTAACTTACTCTCCATGCATGGGCTGCAGTTCACAAACCCAAAAATACTGTGCCAGGCTTCCAAGGTCCTTTTGATCTGTAATTGTAAGAAAAGCCGTTCGAAGCTTCAGAAACTACAGAGAAAAACTGATTTTCCTGGAGGTTTTCTACTTCATTTAACTTCCCAGTTAATTCTGAACATCTTTTCCCCTTCTTAAATATTTTTGTTTCTCTCAGACTCCAGGTGTTCCTGCGCTGCAGAACACAGCAGAGTTGACCTGAATATTTGAGGAAGGACAGCTGGGGTGCCCTGGAGTTCCTTGCAGGCAGATTTATCCTGGAGTCCTAGCAGGGCATATTAACCCATATTTAGTGCTGTGCTATTGCAATTACTGCACTCCCAGTGATTAACTTGTTTAGACTTATCACAAGCATCTCTGCAGTGCTCAGCAGTCAGCTAAGCCTTTTTTCTAGAAAACAGCATCAGCAAAAAATCAGTGTTTCTGCCAGCTAAATAAGCTGGAATCCTAAAACCAGACCACTCTGGGCACTTTATTTAGACCAGGCAAATCCTGAGCTCTGTTCTGTAGAGTAAGGAAGAAGTCAACCTAAGCACTCGTGACTTTTAACTTGCCACACACTGGGTTTGATCAGAGAGCTGGATCAAATTGTCCTTTGTAAACAAAACAGTACACTGGAAACCACATGTGAGAAGTGACAGCTATGAAGCTGTAATTCTATTGCATGGCAAATACTGAAGTTAGTTGTTTTAACTAGGAATGCTTAAATTTCTGGGGGAAAAAAAGTCTGAAGAGTCAACTCAAAATCTTGTCTTCTTTTTATGTCTGTGATGAGCACTTGAGATCTGCCAAGATCCATTCCCTATGCTGGTGAACCTTCCAGGTTTTTATTCCCAACCTGTAACGATCCAGGAATGGAATTTCAGTTCCATTCCCTTTCCCTGTCAGCATTTCATGGCTTATCTACAGCTCTCTGCCAGACCAAGCCTCAGCCATGGCAGGGTAACTCTCAACATTGTGGTCATGATTTGTGGTCAGCAGGACATTGTAAATACAACATGAAGCTTCAGGGTGTCTCAGATGGAGGGTCTGAAATCCAGGGGGATGTGGGTGTGGAATTTCAACCTTCTCACATCGCTTTTTTTCTTAAGATGTTTCTGTTTTGGGGCATTAACTTGGAGATGACTAGGTTTCTGGAAGGCAGTCCTGGTGGAATGAAAACAGCAAGGTTTAGTGTTGCTGAAACTCCAAGAATTCCCTGCTGTTCCTGTGCTGGGTAACTCCAATACAGGAACACGTACAGCAGCATTTTTATCATTTTAAGTGCTGCCAAACACTCAACTAAACGTGGGAAAAGACGTGAGCTGGAGCTGAGTGAATTTGCTCGATTCTTTCAACATAAAAATGCACACGCCATGAAAAAGCTTCCAGAGTGCTGATGTCATTCTGGTTAACTTAAAAATTGAAAATTTAGAATCTGAACTGCTGTAGCATTTCTGTGTTTGTTCAACACTTCACTTCAGGCTCGCTGCTTCCCAGGAGAAAGTCTGGCATGCAAATTCAAGCCAGGGTGATGATTCTATTCCCAGGGCCAATTCTGGCAGTGGGAGCAGAGTGCCTGCCTTATCCAGGCTGTGTCAGCTCTCCTTATCCTCTCCCTGCCGCCTGCACATCAGCCTGTGCTCCTTCAGCCCATCACTGCCACTGCTCCAGAGAGAAATGCCCTGATAATGAAGAGCAGCTTGGCAGTTCTGCGGTGACTCTGCGATAACGCTAATTGAATTGGCTGGGTGGGTAAGTGCTCTTTGGGCAGGGGGCCAGCTCTGCTGGGCTTGTGCTGCTCGGGCAGCAGGGATGAGATACCAGCCTCTCTCAGGGTAGGCATTGCTCTGGCCTGGCTTCCCAAAGCATCACGGCTCCCAAGGGATGTGGAGAAACACACAGGGCTGGCTGTGCTCTCTGCCATTCCGGAGCACTGGGGATTTGCCTCTGGCACGGTGATGACAATCGGAATGAGCGCTTCACAGATGGAATTCCCTGCCTGGGTGACATGTTTGCCACCAGTGCTTGGCTCCTGGGCTCTGTACGTGCGTGGCCTTAGCCTGGAGAGGTCAGTGGCTCTTTACCTCCTGCCCTCTTCGTGTCTCTGGCATGAGTGAAATCAGAAGCAGGGAAACTTTTTATTTTGGGTGTCTTTTGGGCATTGGATAACCCGCTGCTAGCATTCTCCTATTTCATTTAATTTCTGTATGTTGTTCCCCATTCCTCTTCAGAAATTCTGACAGGAGATGCTGCTTTGCTTTGGATACAGCCTTCCTGTAAGGATCCCACTGCATGGACTAAACACAGGATAAACTACAACAGTTACTGTGCTGATGTTGTCATCAGGGGTTGGACTTTGATGATCCTTGTGGGTCCCTTCCAACTCAAGATATTCTATGATTGAAGCTAAGGGGTAACTCCCTCTGATTCCTCTGTATGTACATTACCAAAATCTGAGTTCTGTTATTATTTAATCATTATTTTTATACAGGGACAAGTATACATAGTGAGGGCCATTTCATTTGTTGCTTCAGCTGGTTAGAAGTTCCTTTGCCTTACCTAAAAATCTTACATAGAGGAAAGAAGTGTGTGTGTATTTTTAGCTAGAGAGACAAGGGCAGTCTTTTTAGGTATTCCGTTTTGTTCTGAAGAGAAATATCTTCTTATTCCCATTTTCCCCCCTCCTCTGTCAAACTTGGAGCTTCAGCAAGCTGATTCTAACTACTAACATATGTCTGGGGGTGGGGAAAGTGATGCAGGAAGGAATACTCCAAGGAGTACGGTAGCATTTCTATATTCAGCAAGTTAGTCATCGGTTGTAGCACAAAAAATAAAATGAATGGTCTGTAAAGGAGCTGTAAATCTGGGAGAGCAAAGCCTGTGCTGTTCCTGCAGTGATCACACAGCAAATCATAACTGTGCCTACTGTTTTCTCTGTGAGGAGGAGCTCAAAGCACTTCAGTGCTTTGAAGTAACAGAGATGTTTATTGCCTCTGCTTTACAAATGAAAACATGAAGTGCCAGACAAAGCCAGATCCTGAATTTCTTGATTCTCAAGAGCAATTTACTGTTTTCAGTGTGAGGTGCTGCATGGAAGGAGTTTTGACAATTCAGCAAATAGTGATGAAGTGGGAGATGAAACCATGTCTGAGGTGGGGGGAAGACCAAGATCTCTTGCTTCTTAATCTATTCTTTGAACCTCAGGATCATCTTAACTTTTGTCTTCCAAGCTGAGCTCCACCAGCAGCACTAACAGCTCTAACTAACTGGGCAGGACCTGTCCTCACCTGAACTTTCTGAAATCTCTCCTGTGGACCTGCCTGGATGATGATCCCTGAGAGCTGTCAGAGGTTTTGTTTTAGTTTAGCCTTTTCCTGCACAAACCATGATGTGGGGGTCATCTCACCACCTCATTTTCCCACTTCGGCCTTCAGGCACTTGAGAATGTTCTTTCTGTGTCCACCCCTCCTGAAGTAAATACTCATCCCCCTCTGTTTTAAATGACAGACATCCCTATTCCTGGAAGTGTTCAGGACCAGGCTGGATGGGGCTCTGAGTGACCTGGTGTAGTGGAAGTGTCCCTGCCCATGTCAGGGGATGGAATATAGTAATATTTAAGAGTCCTTCCAGGCCAAACCATTCTAGAATTCTACGATTCTCTGACATAGGTCTATTTACTTTAGGTCCTTAAGGATCATCAAGTTGTGATTTAATTGCTGTCTGCTGAGTATTTCCTGGGAAGGCAGGTAGCTGGAGAAAGAAAAGCACTAATAGTTGTCCTTTAAATCACATTAATGCATGCTCTGTGTGTGGTCAGTATCTCCATTAATTTTGGGTCTCAATTATGAGTTGCCCATAAAACCTTGGTGACTGTTGCTGGGAGTGAGCCAAGAGAAAGGAGAGCTGTGAGGAGTAGAAGCACATCTTCCCCCCAAGTGCAAACATATTTGAGTCTGCTGCTGCTGCAGATTTAACTTTCTGCTCCTGTGCATTCCTTCAGTGTTATCACCTGGGGTTCAGCACTGAGCTGAGGCTTTGCTTCAAGTCTCATCTTGAACACACGCTCTGCTTTTTTTTTTTTTTTTCTTTCTTTTCTTTCTTCCCTTTGTGTTTGCTCAGACTCAAAACTCTGGTTACAAATCTCAGTGGAGGAGTCCTTTGAGCCCTGCCAATTGTTTCTGGAAGCTAATTATTGTGTGTTACTAAATGAACCAGGTAGAAAGAATGTTAAATATATCAGACTTGCAGCAACAAGTTTCCTGTCAGAAGGCAAAACACTCACCTCTCCCTACCAGATGAGATAGCAGCAGTTGCAGCCACCAGCTGGTAGGAAGGTGAGACACAGAATAAACCAGGAACAGAAACAGATTTGTGATATTCACACCGTGAGCTGCTTGATGTAGGAAAAAAATTTTGTGAAAAGCAGAGACTGTTTCCTGTAGCACACACATGGTTGTGTGCTGCTGGCAGTGTAAGGAAAGCCTCTTGTCTCTTTTTTATTTCCTCTCCTCCTTTCCAGACTCAGTAAACGCTGCAGTGGAGCAGGAATTGGAATGCTGACTCAGAGTATGTATCCCATCCTGGTTGGTTTGATTCCTGCTTTTCCAGCTATAGCAGGATTTCTGCAGATGAAGTTTCAGGCTCTCAAACGCATCCACTTGCCCAGAGGGGAATAATGAAATCCAGAAGACAGCAATTCAAAACATTCCTGAATCCAAACCAATCCCCTGAGTCACTTAGTGGAAGGGACACCATTTAAGAGTGAGCTCAGTTCAAAACAAACCTGGAGTTCATTATCAATTTGGGCTGATTAAATCTTGCAGCCCTTTTATTTGTTATTATTCCTCCTGGGGACTCTCTGAGGTTCAAGCTGGCTCTCCCCCTGCAGAAAGTGCCTCATCTCATGTCAGTGCTGTGCAGCACAGCGTGGTCATGTTTGTCTGACAAACTCCAGCACTTGGCATGCTAAAAGTAGGGCACATGGAGTTTGCCACGAGTCCATGAGCTCCTTGTGCCTGGCTGGTTTCAGCCATAAAATACACGTGATAAACTCGGAAGCGCTGCGTTTTTAAATTCAAGCCACCCTCTCCCCCCTTTTCTCCTGCATCTGTGCTGTGCCAAGGTGGCAGATGCTGAGGCACTATCAGGTGTCTCCAAAGTTCTCTCCTCTCCCAGAGTCTGATCTGGAAGAGCAGAATTGGGAATTGATCTCAGGTGTTGACGGCTGTGCTGCATAATTCATTATAACTTTATATGGCAAAGAGAGAAACAGTAGTGCTGGCTCTGGGTGCTAATGGTAATAAATGGATCTGGTTACCAAGGATCTGTATCACAGTTTGGGGTTTTTTTTAATCTTTCCACCAGTCTATCATTTCATCCACACATTACCATTAATTAATTATGTTGTAATTAATCCTTGTTGCTGTTCGTATCTGTTCCATCTGAATAAATTTGTCTTAGCCAGGTGACTAAGAACAAAGGCATTTTTGTGCTCCTGTCTGTGCAAAAAGTGACCCCAATTAAACTACACTTTTAATCCTCTGGGTATCAGTCACTTCAGCTCCTCTAGAGTACATATATTCCTATTTTGCAATAATATGTCTTTACACACATGCTGTGAATTTCTTTTCAGTGTGTACCTTCTGTAGCCTGTCCTGCAAACCCAGAGGCTGGGAGCTTTTGTGATATTTGGATTAGGTTGACTCTCTCTGCTAGGACCTCTCTCCCTCTGCAGACAGTGAAACATCCTCTAGAAGCACTCCATGCTCCTCTCGAGTTGGGACAACAGCTAAAATACAAAACTATTTCCCTTACAAGGTACAGCACTGCACATTTTCCAGTTGTAACCTAAGGATGTCATTTCATCCTGGACACTTCCCAGCTGCACAGTAATCATGACAACTCCAGTGAGTTTTATTTTCAATGCAGAGGGGACGTGGTATGTATTATTCAGGATGCAAAACGTAACACAGTGAACAGGTATTTGTGGTTTTATTCAGGTCAGTTATTTGACTCTCAAAAAACCTAGCAAGTAGTAGGTTGGGTTTTCCTCCCTCCTGCTGATTACACTTTATCCTCTTTCCTCATACCCTTCTTATCTATTCTTAATTCTCTATAGAAATGCTTCACTGAACATGTCAGATGTTTAATATTCTGGTGTTCTCTGCATGGGCTAAGGTGTTTTAAGCAGTTGCTTTAGAAGACCTATGAAGTGATTTACTAAAGATGAATAATCTTATCTTAAATTGGTATGCTTTATCAAAAATAAAGAAACGGGAATTGCAGAGAAAAGTTCTTGGTTAAAATGTAAGCATGAATCAAAAATCGCTTCTGAGGATATCTGAGTTTGGATTGTTTCTAGTGCAAATGCTGCACAGTCAGATTTTGATCTGATGTGAAGCCCTGGCAGGGCTTTGATGTCAGCGAGGTTATGCAAGGCTGGCTTTGCAAGCCTCTCACCATTTCCTCCCACGAATCCAACCCAGACTCTCAGTCTCTGCAGGATGAGCAGATGGTTTACCGGGAAACTCGCTCGGTTTCACCAAGGTTTTCCCAAGTTTTGATGTGCAAGTGAGGCAGAGATGAGCACAGGCCACCCAAAGCAAGTCTGATGTACTATGCTGGCAATACCTGCCCTGGGAGCACAGCACTGGCTGAATGCCCAGTGGATGAACTGGGAGGTGGGGGATTCTCCCAGTTTGGAGAGGAAAGATTACACTTTTCAACCTTAACTCACCCTGGTTTTGTCTGTCCAGTGACACTTCCCAAATTGCCTGGCACATTCTCGCTGTTGTTTCTTTAAGGTAAGAGATCTGGAGGCTGCTGGAGCTTTAATAAGCATGTCTGCAGATCCTGGCGTGGCCTGCATAGCTCAGCTCTTGCCTGGGCTTTTTTGCAAAGCCTTTCATCTGCCAGGAGAGTGTCTGAGTCTCAGTCCCTTGTAGCTCACACTGATTGCTGGCACAGAAGTTGTGCAAGTCCCTGGCGTCACAGCATCCAGGGAGAAATCCATAGTACCTTTGTAACCCGTGGGAGTCTCCTCAGCATTGGCTGTCTGGCAGTTAATAGGGCTACTTAAACATGTCCGTGGTTCCATTTGGGATGGTTTAGACAGAATGCTTAATAGTCCAGTGTGCTCTGTTGTTACAGTGGAGAAGGGACGAGGAGGAGCAGATGTGGCACTTCATGGCATGGTTTAGTGGGCATGGGGGTACTTCATCTTAATGGTCTGGAAGGTCTTTTCCAGACTTAATCATTCTGTAATTCTGTTTATTTGATGAGCTGTTATACACTCCAAGCAGAGCCAGCCCATCATAAGCCTTCTCCCAAATCCAAAGCTCACCTCTAGTCACTGTTTCTCTAAGACTCACGGTGTGAGACACTGAATTTTCTGTCTGAAAGAGCTTTCTGTCCGGGATGAACTCTGCTAAACAGCTGTGACACCTATGGGAGAAGAAATAAGTAAAAAAAAGGTGGATGGTGATGGCCTAAGGAGAGGAGAAGGGCTGCATGCACAGAGAATGATGGAATTACAGCTGCTCAGTTTGGCAGAACTGACTGTTGTCAGCAGAAATTGTTCCTGGCTGTTCCCTGACTGCCCCAGCAGGTGAGTGTCCCTAAACTTGGGCAGAGTTTGTCCTGACAAATTGTTCTCAGTGCCGTGGATCCAGTTCCTGTTTGTCCCACAGCCTCTCAGAGGGAAAGGCAGGACTGCTGCAAAGAGCATAATTTGAGATTTGTTTGCTTTGGTAGCATTCTGGACCTGCCTTTTCCTGTAGGTTTCCCATGACTGTTGAACATTAAGAGAGCCCAGGGGGCTGTGATCACACTGGCCTTACAGTGAGGGCTAGCAGAGCTGGAGGCTGTACCTGGTTTGGCTTGGAAAAAGAAGTGGAGTATGTTTTTAAGGAGCATATTTCCTTCCTACCTTCCCTTGCTGTGCACAGATGTTATTGCAGAGAAAACTTGCAGCTACGCAGATTTGTGTAAATCGTAGACGATGCTGTTTCTCAGCCTCATGCATCTGTAAAGTCTTGTCACTCAGAAGGGCTCTGTAACTCAGAAGTTCTTATGGTTTCCACTATGAGATTTATTTTCTGGGCCTTACTGGAAACATTACCAGGGAAAACTCGGAGCTAGCGATCCATCTACGTTGTTTTACTGTCTGTTTTTTATTATGCTTGTGGTTTTCACTAGATTTGCTTCAGCTGTGATTTATTTTGGTCTCCTGCTCTGGCATTTTGCTGGGTAAGCTTGCATGTTCTTTGCATTTTGTTGTGTTACTACTTTTCTGTTCTCTGAATTGTGGGATTATTTTTAGGTGACATTCAGGCCTTTGTTTTTCTCCTGAGTACCCTTTTTCCAGATCCTGGTCAGAGAGTGATTCCAGGTTGGCTCAGCACCTCCTGCTTGACTAAGACTTCTTGCTGCCTTTTTTATCCTAGTGAAAAATAGCTGGAAAAGAGGTCATTTTAGTGAGGGTGTTCAGCAGTTTAATGTAGTAAATAACAGTTTGGTGGTCTTCAAAAGCATCTGAGAGGATCTTGAAGTCTTTTTTATTTAATTTGTCATTAGTTCTGAGGCAAATCTTCAACAGAGAGACGGTGAGGTGAAGTAGGAGCCAGAGTTTTCTCTGTAGATTTGATGTTCTTCTGTTCTGGGAGACAGATAAAGTATGACCATTGCAGAGCCCAGGATTTCTCACTTTTTTTGCTGTTCTGTCTTGTCTTTTGGGGGCTTTTCCAGCTCTGGGTCTGTGAGCTCAGGGCTGCTGCCTACACAACCTGCAGTCCAACACTGTGCATTGTTTGGGCAGGAACTTTGATTTCCATATGATTCACAGCCCTGCTGTGCCACCAGCTTGTGTCATACATGTCCTGCTCCCACACCCACAGCACTCACAGGAATCCTCTGCTATGCTTGTATTTATTTGGTTTCTTCTGTAGTAAAAAAGGGTGGCTGGAAACCTCAGTTGCAGAAAGCAAGTGTGGTCAGCTCTGACAAGGTTTTTTTTTTTGCTTTCCTTTCTCTTTTCCTCCATGTGTTTACACACAGAGCACAGCCTTGTCTTTCCTTCCCAAGGCAGGATCCAATTACACTCTATCCCTCTGCTATTCCCACTCCTCCTCAACTACTAACCCAAACCTAGTTATTAATACAAGCTCTCCAGCAGGTTCTGTACCTTCCTGCAGCCTTTTCCACACAATCTGTGTGTGCCAGCTCCAAAAGCCACCAGGCTGCTGCTGATGGGACATCAGTGACTTAAGCCTGGCTGCTCATTGCCTGGCTGCTCCTCTCATCTCCAAGCTTAGCAGTGGATTCCCAGTGGAATTTTATGGTGTATTGTTTCCAGTGAAACTCTGCGTAGTCATTTAAACCACTTCACTGTTTGCAAGGCACTGTCCCTGAGCACAAGTGCAGAGAAATGTCACTGGTAAACCACAAAAACTGGAAGAGAATTAAGTGTGAATAAGCCTTTCCTCTTCTTTCCACGAGGCTTCAGTTTGTGATCTAATGAGCCAAAGATACCAAGTGCTTTTTTGGTGGCAGAGGTTTCCTCCCAATTCTTTGTTATCCATGCTACTTTATTTTAGCCCTTTAATTTGGTATTACACACTCCCCACTAGGTTTTTGTTGCCTTAAATTGCAAGGCAGCCACTGTCTCTATACAGATCATTTTTCAGAAGGTGTAGAGAGATCAAAAATACCTTTGTCACTTCTGGTTTCTGCCTTAATAGTTCTGAACCATGCAAACTGCACAGTTTAGTGGGTGAAATACTGTGTGAGAAGAGCATTTGAATATCCTTGGCCAGCACAAAGCAGAAAATGCTCCAGTAAAGGTGAAAGTGTAGAAATGACAGCAAGGGCTGCCTCAGCTATTGTAACTTCCTCAGCTCTTATTTCTAACAGTACAAGCTACAAGCACTACCTTGGTCTTCTGTTGTTTTCTTCTTGTCTTTTTGGGGTTTTTTTGTTTGGTTGTTAATTTATCCAGACTTCATACGTGGCAGGATAAGCTTCTTGCAGTAATAGGCTATAAAACAAATGAGTAATAATAATAATAAAAAAAGTTATTTCAGGCTAGTTTGTGATGTGATTTATGGGTGTTCCAAAATCACTCTGCTTTCGGAGTGCAGGATCAGATGATGTTAAATAATAAAATGAACAAGGAATGTTTATTAGAAGAGAAAAAATAGACCGTGGAGCAGAAATCACGTTCTAGTTGGTCAGGAGAATGTATGAATACAGCAAAGAGGTTAAAGAGGCAGGAGGGTGAGCCAAGATGTTACACTTTTTAAGAGATCAGGGAGGGGAAGTTCATCCTTTTCACAGCCTGGCTGTGTGAGCCTGCCAGCCCTTGGTCATGACCTTGGGAAAGGCAGCTGAGAAGCTGAACTGACCATTTACTTGCCTTTTATTTTTGGAAGGGATTGGTGTGGAATTAAAGTAAAAATCAGTCTCTTACATGATGAAGTAAGCTTTTTTTTTTTTTTTTGGCTCTGCCTGTCACAAACTTGTCTGCAGTTCAGCCCCAAGGGATGGAGCAGCAGGTCCTCACAGGCGCAATGTTATTCATGTCAGATGGAGCTGGAGTTGCTCACAGCCAGGCAGGGAATGTGGAAAACTGCTAGGAAAGAAATCACTTTCTTTTAGAGGTGATAGCTGAAGTCACGAGTAAAAGTTGAGGATGATAAGTGCAATTTCAGCATGAATTGGCTCCATGCAAGAGGGTGATGCTGGAGCACATGGGTCAGCAATAGCTGCTGGTACAGAACAGCCAGGCTGGGCTGCAGGGAAAAAAGGCCTTTTCCTCCTCTGGGAACTTCCATGGATCACATGTTGCGGCTGGAAGCTGTGTGAATTCATTACTCATTGCACAATTATGGCAAAGTGTCCTCTCTGCAGCCTCTGCTGCCCCAGCATCCTCAGGAACCTGCTGTCCTGTAGGACATGCTCCCACTCTTGCTCCAGCCCCTTTCTTCCACCTTCTTCTCCTTTCCCTCTCCCTGTTTTACCTGGTGTTTGGCAGCAGTGTTAGTCTGAAAGAGAAGAAGCCTTTCCTCTTTTCCCTCTCCCTGTTTTACCTGGTGTTTGGCAGCAGTGTCAACCTGAAAGAGAAGAATTCTTGCCTTTGCTCGAGAGGAGCCGTGCTGCAGAAATGAGCCTTACGCTTCAAGGATTGAAACTGGGATTATTTAATAAACATTCCCGTGTTGTTCCTCAGTTCCCCAGGCGTGGAAAAGGAGGCATGGAGTAGAATGTCCTAACTGGGGGATGTAATCCCAGGAAAACAACACCCTTCTGTGCTCTACCTTGTGACAGGGCGAGCCTCGTGCTCATCTCTTGCTCCAAGGCTCCAAGTTTCAGACAAGTGGAGCTTTGTGTGAAGCTCAAAGTTGGTGAAGCTGGGTGTCTTTTAGTCTAACCACAACTGATTGATTTTCTTCCTAAATTTTTTTTAATTGATTTTTTTTTTCCCCCTCTCTGGTCAGACAGTGCCAATAAAGGGAATTTTCTGTGTGTGTGACTGGTGATCTCCAAGTCATTTGCCTGCTCCCACTGGCGTGCTCTGGCTTGCCTTTCATCTCCCTTCAGGCTTTTAAAGGCTGGGGAGAGCACAGATAGGCTTAGCCTTATCTCATAATTTGTTGTAAAACAGCTTCTTTGCTGAATAATTTGGTTTGGAAATGTAAAAAGATTGCATTTTTATCAGGACACAGGTGTTGCCACAAACACAGAGGCAACAGGCAGCCCCTGGGCTGGATCTGCACAGAATTTCTGGGCTCTTCTCTAGCTCTGCCTTGTTCCTGCACTGGTTGAGAATTAAAGATTTAATTGCAAATACCAGAAATCTGTAATTGCAGCAACACCTGCCTTGCCATAGACAATAAAGTGCTTGTTTTTCAGGTTAATACTTGTCTTGAAGCAGCTGCTGACTTTGTCATGGCTGTGTTTGCTGAGAATTGTCTTGCTCTTTGTTGGTCAGGAATTTTTTTTTCCACCCAAGAGTTCTTTGGAGGAGAACCAGAATTCTGAAGTTGCCTTGCTTTGAGGCTTATATACAGTATCATATTTAGTATAAAGCAGCAGACTAATGCTCAGTCTTTCATCTCAGTGGACCATGAATTTAGTGTTCAGTTTAGAGCTTTCCCCTGTGCAGACAGAGAGCTTCTGCCTTGCCTTGCTGTTTCCTTCCTCACATCTCAGAGCATTTTCCGAGCATCTCTGAGGCATTGTCTGTGTGAAGCAGGATTGTTAACTGTTTAACAGATGAGAAAACCCAGGGAAATGCCTTAGTCACATGATTTAGTGGCAGACTGGTGTAAATTCAATATTTCTGCTGCTGGGTCCCTTGAGCTGTGTACTAAACCTACTGCTGCCTTCCCAGCCTCCTAAGGCTTTTCCCACTCCAGCCTCTGTTTCAGCACAGGCTTAGGGTTTTTAATGCTGCCTCAAAATAGTTTTCCTTGTCTTCTGAGAATAGAGAAGTTTTTCTTCAAAATGCCTCCCCTCCCTCAGTTTTTTTTTTAATTTTTTTTTTAATCATTCCCTGCTGAAAACCTCCACATCAATCTGATCTCAGCTTGTCCTTCCAGCAGGAGAGAGGGGTTTGCACTGGCCCCATCCAGAGCTGGAAATGTCAGCGCCTCTCTGGCTTATTTAAGATATGCCTGCGACGTAATAAATCTCATCTTGTCATTCCACTGGTACAGTAACTTGGAAATGAAAGCAGTCAGCTGGGGGAATATGTGTGTGTGCAGTGGAAAAACCATCCAGAGCACTGTGCTGGAAACAGGGCTTTGGATATTGTTGGGGAAGAATCTTGGAAGCAGCTAGCCTGGTGCACAGAAGCAGTGAAGCAAAACAGGGATGCTTGTTTAACGAAGGGAGAAAATATGTGGGAACGTGTCCATTCCTTCTGGACCCTTCCATTCTTTTCGTGTAGAAGTGCAGGTCTTGTTGGCACTATCCCCCAGGAGAAAGGGCACATGAAGAAAACAAGCCAGAGGGTAACCAAAACAATACTGAAGTAGGCTCTAGCTTTGAAATGATTTATTTTTCTGTTGTACCTAGCGGCTGAAGACACTGAATAAACCATATCCATATGGGAATGCCTTGAGATTTTAGGCTGTCAGGCAGGTACCATGGGGGATGTTGCATAAATCTGCTCAGGGGGAGATGGATTTCACCTGGACACAGCACCAGGTGCCCTGTGGTCACCAAAGGTGTGCAGACAGGAAAATAATTATTGATAACCCTTTGTGTTCTCCCACCCTTTTCCCTGACTTCCAGGGCACTGGGTTTCCTGGGGAGCCAAGAGCTTTGGTGGCTGTGCCTCTTTCTCCTGCTGGAAAACAAAGAGAGTGATATGGATCTTTCCTTTGTACCAGGTATTGTTTGAAACTTCAGACTGCTTTAAAAGGAGGAAGGGCTGAGGCGATTCAAATCCATAAATCTGTGTTTCTCCAGAGGGTGGTTTGAGTCTATTCATTGCATCCCAGGAGAAAGGAGGAATTGTCATTTTGTCTTTCCAGCCTATTACATGAGAAGAGATTCAGAGAGACCTTTTCCTTCCTGCCTAAGAAATGCAGAGATGGAAATAGTTCCTAAAGGCTTCAGTTAGACCTAAACCTCAGCTTTTTAACCCTGTTTGGAGTGAGAGTGGTGCTGCTGGTGATATCTTTAGTAAAGCCTAAATCTGAACCAAATTTTGGCAAATATGCACTGTCTGTGTAGTGAGCCCATGTGCTCCTTCACAGCTTTTCATGAGGGTTTGAAATCCTCAGGTTTCAGGCAGGTGTGGATAAAAACAAACAAACAAAAACCCTAATCAAACAAATTTGAAAAACCCAACCCTCCCGTGATTTTTCTCCTCAGAGCTTGGTGAGGAGAAGAGAAATGCTGATGTATCTAAAGTGAATTTCCTTTCATGGCAAAATACAGAAAGTGAAATTGGGAATGAAACCTGATGCAACAAATGCTCTTTTATTCGTGGAGAAGACATTTGGCAGCAGAAACACAAATGACAACATAACCTCTTTGAAACAGATGACCTCTGTTTGCCCTGTAAAATTTCCTGCATTCTGCTTTTCATTACATATTTGCTTATGTGGTTTATATATTTTATAGATAAAAAAATATATAAAATACAGACTGTGGTGTGATGTAGACCTAACATGGGCATATTGGATGATGTGACCAAGCTTATAAGAACTGAATTCTCTGTGGCTGGATGCAATGTGGTCCTTGCTCAAGTCAATGCTTAAGTGATATTTTTCCATCTGGGGATGGAGGGATTGGTTCAGGATGTGCTGATAACTTGGAGGGAGCCTCTTCCATCCTGGGATGATGTACTGAAAACTTTAGCTCAGGCATGAAGTGCTTTTGGTTCAGGGTTGTATCCTGGAACTTCTGCCAGCCCAAAAGGATTAAAGGTGGTTATGTTCTTGTCCCAGAGTGTTACCTCCGATGAGAGATTAATGGGAGATTAGTGGAGCTGTTTAAGAGGATTCACCATTGTCAGAACTGAACGTTCAGAAGCAGAACCTCAGTTCAGACCTTTTTTTCACCAGGATGCTCCAGTGTGAGGGGAGAGGAAGAGAAAGGAGAGAAAGACTCTTTCCAGGAAGCATTGCTGATGAACTACCTTGTTTGATGTACAAGTTCTTTTAGATGCTTCAAGATAAAAGACATCCATAATGCTGCTTCAGAATTAATGATGTCATGCCAGCTCCATCACAGAGTTTATGAGTCTTGGCTTCTTAGGCTCTCATAAAATAGGTAATTTATCAGTGGTGCTAAATGAGAGAAATCACCCTGCAGCTGCAGTGGGGAACACTCAGGCTTTGATTGCAGTGTGAGAGGAAGAAAAGGTTGTTAGATGAGCTGTCATACTGTAACTGCTCAGTGCTGTGTTTTATTTCGGAGTGAGCTTGACTAAATATTGCAGAGGTGTTCTCTAATTATGACTTTTGAATTGCTGAAGTGTCAGCTGACCCCTTTGCGTGTGTTGAGCTTTCCTTTTTTAAATGTGGCACCACAGAATTCCTCGACTTGGTGGCACTGTACTTAATCCTAACTCATCAGCAGCACCAGGGACTCTGTGGCTTTTGGGTTGGAGTTATAGTGTAGTCATCCCTCTTTAAGCATGAGCCAAGAAAGCTCATGTTGAGAGCAGCAAATTCTGAAAGTGTCACTAGGAGATGCTCACTGTCCTAAGAATATTAAGATGTTTTAAAAACAAGCACCCTTTCCCAACCCCCACCAAAGCCAACCAACCTCAGGAATAAAGAGAAGAAATCCTTTGTTTCTGGTCACAGGCAGTGGGTTTAGAAGCAGCCTTGCCCATCAGAGCTGGGGAGAGAACCCAGACCTCCTGCAAAACCATCTCTCCCTGCCTGTGGTACCAGCAACTTGCTAATTTGAGAGCAATATTGTTCCAGTTTTCAGGCTATCTAGGCTGATGTAATATTTTTGGCTACAGTCAGGTGGGTCATAATAAATTTTCTGGAACCACTTCCAGTTCTCTGTTTCTTTTCTTATAAACAACTTCTTGCACTTGGCAAACTCTGTTTGCTTCAGAACGCCAGAACTGTGGATAAGTTTTCTACTGACTTCTAAAAAAGCAAGTCTTTTACTATTTTCTCTGAAAGCAGGAGAGATTAAATTGAAGGGGTTTTACTTAATTCATGATTTTTTCAGCGTTTCATCAGTTTGTTATTTCTACAAGACGTGGTGGCACTTGGCAGGGTGTGATTTTGTGGCGGTTTAAGCTGTACTAAATTGGGAGTGCTGCAGTCTCACCCATCCCTTTTTGTCCCCAGACATGTCCCCACTGCCCCTTTTACGCCTGCACTTGAAATTAAGTGTTTATACAGTGCTTACGCTGAGGCAAAGAATTGATGTAACCAAAGCTGACCCTGCTGAGGGAGAATATTGCAATTCTGACAAAAGCAGAGGCTCGAGAGCACAAAGCTTGGGACAAGGAGGAGCAGGGCTGCTTTCACTTAGGATGTAGTTCAAGGGAAATTTAAAACAGTGTAGGTGGTAATGAGAGCAGCCAGGCACAGAAGCCTGGTTTTCACACACCCAAGCATCCAGGCTCTTGTTAGAAACACGGGAGAAATGTTCTTTTCCCATTTTGAACAAGTCACACACAACTTTTGCATCTGGAAAATACCAGTGGTGGAGGCTACAATAGCTGCAGGGCTTGGATGTATTTCCTGCTCTCAAACCCTGCAGCTTTGCCACCAGTCAGTGACACGCAGTGTATTTTAACCACTATTTAATATAATATATATTAGTAGCTCCAGCTACTGCACTCAGCCAGAACTGAGAGGTTTGGCCTCGACTCCCACTCAAGTTTTCTCTGTGTACACTGATTTTTTTCCTCCCATCTGTTTTTGGCAAAATTGCAGTTGCCAGATTGGATCCAAACATCTGCTTTTTGCTGCCTGGCTTTGTACAGTTTTGTACTTTGGCAAGCAGATACCAGAAGGGGGCTTGAGGGTGACCTTATTGCAGCCTTCCAGTACCTGAAGAGAGCTACAAGAAAGAGGGAGGGAGACTATTTACAGGGGTCTGGAGTGACAGAATAAGGGGGAATGGATTTACACTGATAGAGAGCAGGATTAGATGGGATATTGGGAAGAAATTCTTTCCTGTGAGGTTGCAGAGGCACTGGCACAGGCTGCCCAGAGAAGCTGTGGCTGTCCCATCCCTGGAGGTGTCCCAGGCCAGGTTGGACAGGGCTTGGAGCGACCTGGGATAGTGGAAGGGGTCCCTGTCCATGGGAATGATCCCCAGGAATGGGATGATTCCTTGAGATGATGCCTTCCAGCCCAGAGCATTCTATGAGAAAGCTTTTCCATCTAGTTCTTGACTAGGTACAATCTATGACCTGCTGGTTTGCTGGTAAAAATGGGACTACAGGCAGAAACTCCAAGAGAGAGTGGAAGAAATCTTTCATACTCTAGCAATAGTTTTGGTGGTGACATTTCCCAAGGGGAGATGGAGGAGATGGATTGCTCACACCTGAGCGAGAGGAAAATGCAAACAGAGGAGCAGTGCAGCTGGAGATCAGGATTCCTCCTGGCTTCACACAGCACGGATCTCCACATTAGTTCCTGTCAGCATGGAGACCCCTTGACATTATTAGGTCAAAGGAAGGTGCTAATCCATCACAGAAAATGGCTTAGCACTTGATTTATATTCATTTATCTTTGCTCTGCACAAATGCTTTGTTCCTCACCCTGCTTTGAATCCGGCCAGCCTAATATATTGGCATCTCAATCATCATTTGGCTCCCACTGAGATGAAGAAGCAGTGGTCAGGCCTGCAGGGCCCTAACAGTAAATCAGTGATTTATTAGGAAGAACAGGGCAGGAAGGTGAAGATCATCTTGAAAATAGGTAGTGAGGAGAGCGTAGCATTTTTCTGTTTGATTATTCTGCCCTAAAGAACTATAAAACAGCAAAAAAACCCCCAAATAAACACAAGTAACTTCAGGTTTCAAAGCACAGTGTTAAAAAACTGAGTTGTTTATCTTTTTATCTTAATCTGGAGGTGTTGAAATTACCCCAGGAAGGTGCATTGGAAGCTGGGTGACTTTTCCCACACAGCTACAGTGGGTATCAAGTTCCACCAGCACTGAGCAAAGGCACTTCCAGCTCTGCTCCATCACCCTTTGTTTGTTGTGCCACTTCTCCAGGAATGGGATGAGGGGAAGGCAGACAGATGATACTAGGGGTTAAAGGATAGAGAGTGTTACACGTTCCTCGAGAACTTGTAGGAAAAACAGAATGTTGCCAAGATAAAGGTGCAGAATTGGCTCTTATTTATTGGACTGTTTCCCAGTGCTCTCCCATTATTTCAGTGATTTCTTCCATCAGGGAATGTTTGGGTTTGGTTTTTTTCCTGCTCACTTTCCACTGTCCTGGGAATGTATCTGTTCCTAGATTCTTCTGTTCTCCTTTCCCTTCTCTCTTACTGTTGTATTTCTTTTCAGGAAAAAGTTCTAAAGTACGATTTGAACTCGAAATAAGTTTCTGTTTCAGATCCAAGTGATGTTCCCAATCTCCTGTTCCAATCTGTTCCACCCTCAAGTGGAGCTGCAGGGCAGCCCTGATTTAGCCTTTACCAGCTTGTCCTTTTTTAACAGAACAGTCTCTTTTTCGAGCTGTCACTTCAATAATTTGGTGAAAAGAACTGAAAGAAGCATTCTTAGACAGTTGAGCCTCCCCAAATCTGCCTCTGCCACGCTTCTGCCTTTTGCTTTATTCCATGACAAATTTAGAAAGCCTTCTAAGACTTTTTTTTCTTTTTTTTCTTGGCAGTAATCAAAGCTATTAATATTGCTGGGATATAGCGGTTGCAGACAAACAGCTGGATCCAAAAAGTGATTACTTCTGTGGGATGGGATTATTTGTGTGGGATGGACCTTTGCTTCCCAAGTCCTTCCATGCTGTGCATCTCTGCCTCACTGCAGTGGAGATGATGCATATAGAACCAACAGAATAAAAAATAGGAATTTTATTTTATACCCTGATGGCTACAGAAGTTTTGTAGACAAAGGTAATGCTATGATTGTTCATTAAAAGAAAAAAGCTTTTTCTAGCAGTGTAATTTTTTGTCAATTAAAGGATCTTGCTCTAAAAAAATCTTTCATTTTTGCTTCTGCCATGAGGCAGTTTTCCCTGTTTTCCCATCATTTCGCCTGAAATGATGACAAACGATTTTTTTTTTCTTCATTTCACCTCTACAAATAATGATGTTCCAAGTGTCAAGGAAATAATTGCGTGCTATGAAATGGGGTGACTGGAAACTCCCGTGCAGGAAAGCCCTAAGACAGCAGCACGCTGTCAAAATCAATTGGGCAGAATGCCTGAATCCATTATGGATCTGGTGCACGGGTGGGATAGAGATATCAAAGTGTATTTTTAAAACAAAATGCAAGATTGGGATTCTAATTTTTATCCCCTACACAGATGCTGCGTTAAAAAAACAAACAATGTGGCAGTGTTTCCAAATTCTTCAAAGAACCGTGGCCATCCAGCCTGAGAACTGCTGCTTTTTATGCTTATGCAGAAAAATTGCTGCTCTAAAATAAAAGTACAGGCACCCAGGTTCTCTTCAGAGTTATAAAACAATGCTGGGAATCCATTAATCGGGGTTGTTTCCTGACCAAGTACTCAGATCTCAATGTAAATGTCTATAAATAATATAGTGGCAGCAGCATTCTTTTGGAAACAAAATTCAAAGAGGTCCTGTTTGAGCAGCGAATACTTGCTCAGGGCAGTTATATTTAGGGCTCTAATGGAAGTATACAAGTTATGCTTTTTATACAAACTATAAATGGCTACAACCAAGAGACTTAGACTTTGAAATGCACTTGGCACTAATGCAGTGGGAGAGACAGGCCAGAGCCTTGTAGTACAGTTGGTTTTTGGGTTTTTTCCCTGGCAGCTTTATAAATATTGCCAGATTCCTACAGTGTTGCCACCCCTAAAGGGCACATTCAAAAATAGATGTTGGATCTGTGCTGGTTTGGAGCTGGTGCTGAGCCTTGAGAGGCTGAACCCTGAGTGCAAGTGTAATGGCAATGAGGAGGTGATGGGGGGACAAGAAAGAGGAATTCAGGTGCAGAGAGTAAATAGGTGCTGAAGCCAGAGCAAGATATCATGGAAGGAAGCCAGGCACAGGATGGTATGAGATGGTAAGAGATGGTCCTTGAGTGCCACACACGATGGGAGAAACAGGCTAAAGTGTTGCAAAGCTGAGCAGTTGGTGAGTAAGTGGAATTCCTCAGCTCCACTTGTGAGTGTCTAAACAATTGGTCATTGTTGACAAGATCTACAGGATGCTTTGATGTGAGGAAGCAGAAAGTGGGGAAATGCTGTCATGAGTAAGAGACTAATCTGCCAAATACTTCCAAGTGTTTGTTGGAGGAAATGAAAATTAAGAGAGGGATAGCTTCTGTCCTGGGCTGGAATTGCTGCTGGTCTTTGGTGCTATCAAAATACTCCTCGAGAGCAAGCCCTGCCTAATGGTGCTTGTCAAACACAAACACTGTTATCTGGATGGTGGAGCTTTGTGTTTGTCTTGTCCCAAAAGCTTGCACTGATATTGGGCTGCAGGCAAAACTGGGGTAAAAATGACAAAGCTTGTGATTCATTAATTACTCATGCACGTCGATGCTGCTGTGAGCAATTTAGTGAGCTGAAATAATATTGGAGATTAAACTGTAGGTATCAAATCTACAATGGTGCTGTCTCTTTTCTCATGACCTGCTCAGGATGCACCCGCCCCAAGTTTTGTGTTGTCTGCCCAGTGACTCAAAATCTGAATCACTTCTGTCTGCAGGCAGGGTAGGAATGTGCTCATCCTGGTGTGCCTCCAAGCATCCCTCCTGAGGTCAGACTTCACGGTCTCAGCGCTGCGCTGTGTTTCACTTAGATAAAATTTCAATTTTACATTGAGTGGCAGACGCATATTTCACCCTGACAAAACACCAAGCTGGTGTTGCTGACAGCTAAAGGAGAGAGTCACCTAAAAAATTCCTTTAGGAGCAGTAGATTGGTTAGTGCTGAGCTCCTATTTCCTCGTGGCTTTTTTATAATAAGCAGAGAGTAATCAGCTCTTGTGACGCTGTGATATTTCCAGTCATTAACTGATGTAATTGCAGTCTTGATGTTTGTTATTAAATGACCATGGTCTCTAAAATCCTATTTCGATGGCATGTTTGCAGCAGCCAGGAGAGGCTAAGGAAGGTAGATTTTATCAGGCCAAGCACTCATTGGTATAAAGAAGCTGCTAGGCAGAGACCATTTCTTCCCAAAAATTGCTCTGGAATATTTTAGAAGGGATTGCACTGGATTATTCTGGAGTATTGCCCTGGTCAGATTCTCCATCTTGACGTTCCCTAAGAAAAGGAACTGGGAGTGACAGAGGATATAAATTTACTATCCTCCTTGTTTGGCAAGCATACAGATCATGGGATGTATAAATAGAAGAATTGAAGGCAGGCAAAGAGAGGTCATTATGGGATGTACAAAGAGCTTACTCAGAGCACATCTGGGGAGCTGGGCATGATTCAAAGGGCAGATTACAGGAAGGACAGTGGACAATAAGGAAGGAATTAGAAGAGGGTATTGTGGAGGGAAGGAGGGCTCGAGCTGGTGCCTGCAGTTGCTGCTGTCTGATTACACCAAACGGAGCTGATTTTACTGTAAAAGCACCTAAACTGACTTCTAAAGAATGCCCAGGGAATGGAGAATTTCCTTCTTATTCCTAAACTTTCTGATCCCCACAGCAATGCCACTAAAGGACTCTGTGTTTCTGGAGTTGCCAGTGCTTACCTGTTGTACCACTCTCCCTTTTTAAAAAACAAGGTTTATTTTTTACCCTTCATAAATATGTAATGTTTCTTCTTTATAATTTCTCATTATATTTCTTCTCTGTTTGTCAGAATAACTGTCCAATATTGTAGCCCCATCCAAATCTCTACAGGGCAAGAATAATTTTGCTTTTCTTAACTCTCTCACAGTTGGGTAAAGTTTCTCATATCATAAGCTCCACTGAGGTGCAATTAAATACTGTCTCAATATCTGTCCTTTTATCTCAGAAGTAGCTGTGTCTTGGGGAGCTTTGTTGAAGGTAAAAAGGGCTTTTTAAATGAAAGGTGGAATGTTGGTAAGGGGCAAAAAATGTGCTGTAGACAAATATGGGAAATGGGGACACTGGTGGATGTTGAGCAGCAGGAAGGAGTGAGATGAGGATGAGAAATACAGCAAGAGCACTGCTGCTGTCACACCACCCTTACCAGGAATGAAGCAATATCCTCATTTTCCAGATAAGCTGACTGGGACACTGAGATTAAGCAAACTGGTTGGGGTTTACACAACTAGGGGATTTTAAGTCTTCTGGCTCTTGGACTGCAGTCATTTTTTGGCACAGGATTCTGGTTTTGTATTTCTCTCACAGTGTTCATAATCTGTTTATACCACTCCTCATAAAATGTGTTTTTTTAATTGATATTTATAACCCAGTATGGAGTGTTCTCTTCTGTGTGCCTTTCTGGATCGTGACAACAAGAGCCCTGGAAGCATGGATTTATTGATAATTGGTGGATTTCTTGTACTGATATTAGTGTAGTGCAGGTGTTTGCCTGCCCTTGGATCTACCTGTGTAGAAGATCCAGTGCCTGGAAAACCACATGTGCAAAATTCCAAAGGATCAGCCTAGTTTTAGAGATGGATGTACTTGTTGACATCTGAGCACACACACTCCTCTTCAGAAGCAGTTGTAGAAAGTAATAATGGTAGGAAGCAATTACAGTTTATATTTACAGATCGTATCCCCAAAGGTCTTTTATTAGGACATATAAAACAGGAAGCATAGTTCTACAAACCTAGACTGAAAGCCACATAGTTATTCCATTTATTTCCAACCTCTGGATCCAGGCTGGATCAGTGCTGGCCAGTTTCATACAGGGAATTTGAACTGGGAGACTTGGGCTTTGCAAAGTGCTGTTTGCATGAGTTTTGTGGTTGCTCCTCTTTCTTCTGTCCGAGTTTCTCCCTCTAGGAACTGGCAATGAGGACAGTGATTGTGCTGTTTTTTGGCAGCAGTGACAAAGCAAGCCCAGGATACGTTCCCTTGTGCTCATGTTCAATTAAGTGCTTGGGGCCAGGCCAGGTCAGTGGTTGTCCAGAAGACCACAGGGATATGGAAGTGGGATTAATGACTCAGTGAGTCCTGACTCTGTGTTAAACTGAGGCCTTTCTCCTACATCTGTAGCCATTTGCAAGCCCTTATGTCACAGCTGGATTCCAATGGAATACAGACACTTCCCACCTTTGCCCAATCCCACCATTTTCATAGCAAAAGGGAGGCAAAATGTGTGGGATGAAGACAGGCACGGGGAGTTCCCTAGGAACAGAGAGGCATTTCTAGTGACTGTCCATAGGCTCCTGCCCTTTCCCTGGCAGTGTTGCTGGGAGCTCTACTGCTTTCCCTGCTTTTATCCAGTTGCCACAGTGGCCTTCACTCCAGGAAAAAAAGGGCAGTGGATGTTGAGAATGCTTTGTAACTCCCTTTTGGGGTATTTTGGTACTGTAGTTAAGCCATGCCTGTTGACACTGAGCTGCAGGAAGGACCAGACTCTGAGCATGAAGGCAGTGCACCTCTGATAACATTCCTGGAGTCCAGGAAAGCTGTATTCTGATAATTTGGAGAGGGTGTTGTCTCTTTGAACAGTAAGATCAAGCCTGAGGGCTGTGTGACTCCATGTCCAGAAGTGTCCCCTTAGGACATCAGCTCTTCAAGGGAGACATCCAGTGTAGCACTTGCAAAAGGTTTAAAAATCTCTGCTGCTTGAAACTCCTCCCTCCTCTACTTCTCCCCCTGTTTCCAATTACAGAATTACTGTTTAATGTGGATGCAGATATAAGAAACTCTGGTTTTTCTTACTGCTGACAGAGACAAACTGGGAGAGATGCCTGCCTGCTTTCTAGCAGAAGCCACACTCTTTTCCTCTATGTGAGCAATTAGGTGCATTGTTCCCTGATCACAAGCCTCTCTCACAACCCATAGCATGGCTGCAGTTGATTATAGAGCCTGGTGTGTTTAGATTTGAGGGAGTTCCATCAGGAACACTTCGGTTGTTGTTTTTCAATGGGGTTTGTTTGTGTTCTGTCAAAATGATCCTGTGTCATTTCATAAAATAGAGAGGGGCTGAGCTTTCCTAGCAGCGGTAGGTCAGCAGGGAGAAAACAGAGCTCCAGGAATTGGCATTAATTCCCTCTGGTGCTCCACACTCGGAACTGATTGGCAAGAGGGAACTGCAGGGCATTGTGTGGTGTGGGAGAACGGGGAGCAGAAAACAAGGAGAGCCTTGAATGCTCCTTGCCATGAAGAATTGCAGGACTTTGTGCAAGGTGACAGCCATTCCGATGGCATGGCCACATTCCAACGTGGGAACTGCACTTGCAGTTGGCTGAGCTTCCCACCAGCTCCCTTGGAATCGGTGGGACTTGGCAGCTCCAGCCCAGTCAGGTCATCACCATCCGCCTTCAGAATTTTGGCCTTCCAAATCCCATCTTAGTTCAGCAGGATCAGCCATCGTTCTCACCCCCCAGAATGTTTCTTGAGGAATTTATCCCAAGCCAAACACTGCAAAAGGACACTGGTGTAGGGATTCCTGCCTGGTTTCCTAATGTATTTTTAAAGCACACTCACAGCTCTCCTGGTTTCATACATGGGGCTTTTAGAAAAAAATTACTGTGTATAAAGGTGATTTTGAATTTTCTGAGGGCTTTCTGGTTGGTTTGGCCAAATAGGTGCTTTTTTCCTACTGTTTGGATTTGTTTTTTGGAAGTGTTTAGGTATAAATAGCACATTGTATTGTCCCATATGCTCTGCTAGGTCTATATTTTTAAAAAGCAGTTTTTCTGTGTCAGTAGTTTATGGTGTATATCCCTGTCCTAATTATATTCCTGATTCTTTGCCTAATCTGTCATGAACAGAGCCAGTGCATTTCTGAAATAAGGAAATCAGTACCCTGTGCAATTTCCATGAGGAATCCCAGACAGCAAAATTCGAGTGCTTTCCAGCCAAGTCTCCCTGGCCCTTTGCCACTTGTGAGTGGCCCCATCTTAACCTCTAGACATCATATAAGTGTTTGAAAGCCATCAAATGGCTGATGAGTTAATCTCTAGGAAGTTGTCTGCCAACATCAAGGGTCCAGACTGGAGAAAGCCCAGAGAAAACCATTACAACAAGGTAAAAATGATGGCAAGTCCCTTTGCTTGAACGTGTTGGGCAAATGGTGTGAAGCATGAAGGTGCCATGGTAGGTGGAAAGTCACACATTCCAGTCTCAGACCAAAATTCAGGGAAAAGTCTGCATTTGCTTTTTATCTTGGGATCGAAAGAGCAGAAGTTGATGCCAGCCTCTGAATTATGAGGATATTCAGAGGCTGACCTGGGGTTCCTCACAGGAATTGTCCTGCTTGAGGAACTGGATCCGCTGCCCAGTTTGGGGAATCATAGATTCAGGGAATGGTTCGGCTTGGAAGGGACTTTTAAAGTTAATTTAGTTCCAACCTCCTGTCCATGGGCAAGGACACCTTCCACTGTCCCAGGTTGCTCCAAGCCCCATCCAGCCTGGCCTGGGACACTTCCAGGGATGGGGCAGCCACAGCTTCTCTGGAAAACCTGTGCCAGGACCTACCCACCCTTCCAGTAAAAAATTCCTTCCCAATATCCCATCTAAACCCATCTTCCTTCAGTTTAAGGCCATTCTCCTTTCTCCTGCCACTCCATGCCCTTGTCCAAAGCCCCTCTCCAGCTCTCTTGGAGCCCCTAGGTTCTCCCTGGACCCTTCTTTTCTCTGGGTTGAACATTGCCAGCTCTCCCAGCCTGTCTCCAGAGCAGAGGTGTTCCAGCACATGCTGGAAACCACACCAGAGCTTTGCCCAGCCCTGCTCGTGGGATCCATCACGTTACAGCCAAAGCTCTCCGCAGAGCTGCTGCACCTCTTAAAGCAGAAAGATGTCCAGGAGTGTGAACAGACTTTTCCCTGGATCCTGCTCAGGCTGGAAACATTTTCAGTTGCTATTAAAAAGCATCAGATTACGGACAACAATTTCAAACTCTTTAGGCAAACAGAATAATTTGAGTTTAAGGAACTGCCTAACTGGAATCCACCCAGTCGTGACTGCCTTTTAAGAGCGTTGGCAGCAAGTGCTCGTGAACAGGTTTCATATTTAACTGAGGTAGAATAAATATGGCTTTCTTTCCAGCTGCTGTTTCAAAGGCTATGGAAATATCAGGAGCAAATGGTTAGCCAGCCGTGCCTTGATTGAGAATCAGGCCATTCCAGAGGTGACTTCTGAGCTCCTCCTGCTCCTGAGGTTTGAGCTAAGCCACGCTCAAATTCATAGTCTCTCCTTAACTCCACCTGGGCTTGGATCTTAATCTTAAAATCTTAATTAAAAAAAAAAAGAAAAAAAGCCAGAGTGGTTCATTCCTGCACAGCAATTATGTGTTGTTTCACATTGTTGTTTTGTGGGGAGATCACACTTTGGAGAGTCAGGAAATAAAGGTGATTTCAAACAGAGAGTGTTTTGACACGGATTGATTTATTTCAATTGCAGTTTGACTTGTCTTGCTACTCATTATTAAAACCAGTGCTGCTACTAATATAAAAATGTGGGAATGTGAATGCCAGATAGAAGCTGCCCCTATGGTTTGTACTGTTCTAACACCTTTGGACTGAAAATTCCTTGATTTGGGAGGCAGGAGAGCAAGTTTGGATACAAATAGTCAGCACAAGGCAATTATCTGTTATCAAAGACAGGTTTTTTTTTTTAGTTCATAATAAAGATTAGGCCCTGTTCCTAATTATAACCCCACTGGGCAAAGCTTGACTGCAGATGTCTGTGTGCCTGAATTTCTGATGCAGAGAGCAAAGATGATGCTTTTCTGACTCCACAGAGTTACTGGAAGTGGATCAGAGAGGAAATCCTGCTTAGGGTGCTGCAAGACAGAATAGTTGTGGGGTACATTTCTGCTTTGCTTCCCACTGCCTCAAAATCAGGGTTGGGAGGTTTGTCTTCATTCCCAGGCCTGCTCATACCTATGGAGACCTGCCAGATGTGGAGAGCCTTGGAATCCTAATGTCATGAGGGTTTGATTCATCCCCCTCTGCCATCCAAGGGAAAACCTTCAGGGGCATCACTGGGCTATGGCCAAAGTCTTGGTAAATTCCCTATTCCTCTCTGGCACATAGAGGATGCTCCTCAGCTGTACCAAGGCAGATGACACCATAAATCTTCTCCAAAGCTATCTTGGATGAGTCATTTTTCCAAAGGTAAATAAACCCTCCCTGTTTCCTCACACCACCTGGCAAGCTGTGAGCTGGAAAACTGAGAAAATGTCGTTGCCTCTTGCCAGCCAAATCATTCTGCAAATCTTTATTTTTAATTCCCTGTTAGGAAACAGAACCAACTGAAAGTGGCTGGCAGAGAAAATGTGCCCCATTTCTTTCCCTCTGCCGGGCTCAGCAGTGGAGCTGCCAGTTTCTGTTTTCACCTCTGTAGAATTATGTGCCTCTATTTCAAAGTTTTGACAAATCAGGCTGTTTTCATTCTCCCTCTGCAATAAATTCAATCCATATGTCTCTAAAACATCCTTTCATAGCTTTGGCATGGAAAAGGAAGTGGCTTAGGCTCTGTATAGTGTATGTTTAAAGCAAAGCTCTCCTAGTTTGCATGCATGGCTTCTGGTAGCTCTTAAAGCCTCAACTTCCTAATTATTCAGGTTAAGAGGGCATTGGCAGAGTGTTCTCCATTAACTAACAGTGATGTACAGTGAAGAAGCACAACAGGATAAATCATTCCCTTATTCTTATCGTGTCCAGGAAGTTTTTGACGCAGCCCTTGGCTTTACCACCAAGCAGGATGCAAAGAGGATGTGAAAAGGGTAGGAGAGATCAATCCGGCGTAAAATCTCAAAAGAAAAACTCCAAGACAAAGAAACAAAGGGTGGTGCACAGTGAGCTGCAGGGCTGTGTGGGACAACAATACACAGCACCTATGTGGTGGGAGGTCACTGCCACAGGAGTAAAGGATCTCCACATCCCAGACTGAGCCGGGGTCGGGAGGTGAGGGCGGAAGGAAACGTGGGTCTGAGCTGAACTGTATTGCTGTGGATCAAAGTTAAAAACCAGAAATGCAGGATGCAGTAGGCTAAGAGCACAGGCAGTCGTGGCTGCTGTGAGTGGCCTTGTGTGGAATCTGGGAAAATTTGAGCGAGGAGGTGCTGCTGGAATTGCGGGATGGATCTGTAATTGAAAATGGGTCAGTAGTGAGTGCAGAGCAGCACTGACTGAGTGACTGGAGGTGGCTTTTCGGTGTCCACCTGCCCTGTGGATGCAGTGGCACCAGATCTACCCCAGGGTGCCACTGGAGGAGGCAGGTCACTGTCCCACAGCTTCTCTCCCTGCCTCACATCCACTCTGGAGGTCACAATTGCCCCTTTTCTCTGTGCCACGTGGAGCAATCAGTTCCTGTGCAGTCATGCTGATGGGTGCAAGGAGAGGAGATGGAAGGAGTGTGTGAAGTGTAATTACCTTCCTAATCTCTCTCTCACACACAGGTCATTTACAGAGATGAAAATACAGCCAACCTCAGAACTCCTGGGTGTCGCTTGGTCTATCCAGAGGTTTGCACATGCAGAAACCACAGTCTGAGCACCTGAAACTGCATGGCAGGTTCAAAGGGCTGGCACAGCCCGTGGTTTTGTTTGCAGGGCTGCAGGGATGAGGTGGACTCCAGGCTATATTCCACATCTCTCCAGATCAGGCCCTTCTATCTGGGGATCTGCATACAGCTGTTCAGCAGCGAGCTGTGTGTGCACAGCCCAGTTTGTTGTATAAACACGAGCAGAGGCTTCACCACAGCTTTTCATGTCGTTTTATCTCAGCTGCAATTTGTTTCCAGCTCTCAAAGGCTATAGGAACATCCAGCCTTGCTCCCTGGAGCCTGCTTTCCCCATTTCAGCCATTCTGGCATTCACAGCGCCATTTAAAACCGTTCAAAAATCCCAGGTGAATTCTGTGCAAGTTCTGTATCCCTGCCGGAGGGATTTGCTTTTGGCTGGTTTGTAAGAGGTGTGTTGTGTCTGTGTCTCTGCCCCAGGTGTGCTGTCCCTCCCTGCCTACTTCAGCCCCTACCACGACGGCTCGGCGAGCAGCGATGGACGGGCTGACGCGTACGCCCAGCTGGAGCTGCGGACCCTGGAGCAGTCCCTGCTGGCCACCTGCGTGGGGAGCATCTCGGAGCTGAGTGAGTTGGGGCTCTTCTGGGCCGTGGGTTTGCTCCAGCAGGGCAGCAGAGCCCATCCTGCCCTGCTGAGGGCAGCAGGAGTGCCGCCGCTGTTGGCAGCGTGAGCAGCACTCGGTGAGATTTAATTGTCTGGCGGTGCTGTGTATGAAAATCAGCTGCTTTCATTAGCCTGCCTTGTGTCTGATTCACCTGGAGAGGTGTAAGATGTGGCTGGTTCTTTCTTTTTTTTTTTTTTTTTTTTTTTTTTTTTTTTTTTTTTTTTTTTTTTTTTTGTAGTGATGCTACTGCCAGCTAAAGCTGGATGCTCTTTCCTAAATGCCTCTGGAGCACAGCAAACCTCCCTCAGACAGCAAAGAGAGCTCTCCTTGTCAGTGCTTCTGCAGTGGAAATGTCCAGGATATTCAAGGAAAAGCTTTTTGGTTACTCAGAAAACAAAAAGCGGAGGGAAAAGAAAATCTGAGAGCACTCTGGTGACAAAAACTTGTTCAACCCCCTTTTTTTTTTTCTTTTTTTTTTAAGCGGACCAAATGAAATGTTCCATTCCTAGAGTACTCACAAAGCCCCTTTAAAATAAACAAAAATGATTTGTGTTTTCCTGGTCTACTTTTTCCCTTGCAACGTTTCTGCTGGCATCACTTTCTTAGGCTGCACCATCTGAATGCTAATGAAGGCCAGGGCCAGTAAGCAGTTTGTGGGTTTCACCATTTATTTTGCAACCTGCCTTAATTTGAGGTTTTCAAATTCCTTCAACACACCTCTATTTATCCTGGAACACAAGAGAACATTTGTAGCAAGGGACTGAGATTGAATGCAGCTTCCTCTCTCCCTCTTCCCCCATCCCTGCCTGGCCAGCTTGGTCAGTACATCCAGTGAATGGATCTCCTGATACAGTTGCCTGCTTTTTTTTTGGGTTTTTTTTTTTTTTTTATGCTGCTGCCCGTTGCCAGAAAAATAGAGTGAGTGTGCAAAGGAGAAGGAACGTTACTCTGAGCTGAAAATTTGAATTCCAGATGCATTTCTGCTATAAACTGTGCAGACTTCTGTGTTAGCACCAGCGCTGGAGGATTCATGATGCTCTCATAAAAAGTGCGGATCCTGGAGCTACTGAAGTGGAAAGGCACAGTTGTTAGAAGGATTTTTTTATTATTCTGAAGTGGGTCCTTAAAGCTGAGTGTACTGCACAACAAAGGAGTGGCACAGCTTTAGACTGCAAACTGAGATTTTTAATACCCCGTTGGTCTGAGCCACTAAAAATGTCATGTTTAGGCATACAGTAGCTTTGTGAAGCTTTCTCCTGTGTAACAGTAGAACCCCAAGGGTTCTGGCTGGCAAATTCAGTGTATTGCTCTTAGATATAAATGAACAAATAATAACTTGCTAAGAATTTCAGAGGGAGGTATTGCTAGTGGCACAGCTGAAGTCAGGGTGCTTTCCCAGGAGCCAGCTTTGTGATGGGGCAGCTATTTCAGTTCCATCCTTTCCCAGTATTGTAACTTCTGGACACAATAGAGCAATGTTTCCTGTGAGAGTTTGAGGGGATTGTAAGGCATAAGGCAGCAGAGGATTCTCCCAAGGAAAAAATAGATCCTAGCTAAGTGCAGAAATCTCCAGTAGTAACTCAACTCACAGGTTGCTAGTCATACTACTCAAAGATTAAGCTTTTAAAGCTTTTTAGGGTTTGTAATCCAAGGTTGTGCCTAAAGCAAGCTTATTGCAAAAAGACCAGCTTTGGGGTCATTGTTCTGGGAACTTTCTAAAAGTCTGCAGTCCTAAAATTCTGAGTGTAACTGTGTGATCCAGGTCACCTTCTTCCAGGGCTCCTCAGGTCCACCCTGCTCTGACAGAGAGGCAGCTTGGCTCAAGTTCAAAGACCAAGAAAACTCAGAATCTCCTAGACTGAGCTTCTTACAATGCTGAGGGACAAATTTCTGGCACAGCTTGTGACAAGCCAGCATGATAAAGATTGGCTTTTTAATAAGAAGAATCAGGTCCTGTCGTTCTGGAGAAACCTGCAGCTAGAGTGAGAATGGGAGCAGCAAGCCCCTAAAAGAAGGGGTTTCTGTCCTGAACATAATGTCCCTAATTTGTCTCAGGTTCCTGGGCAGGAGGGTAGAACAGCACGACCCAGTTGGAAGAAATGGGAGCAACCTCCTGACAAAAATGAGCGTGAAGTATTTGTATTGGTGCTACTGATTTTGCCTTGGGAAATTGTCAGAGGACATTTTGCAAAGACACCAGTAGTTTTTGTAAGCAGGCAAGAAACTGGTATAGGTGGGTGGAAAGAGGAGGAAACCAGCAGTAAACTAGCAAAATCACCGTAAAGAATGGGTGGTGACTGAGAGGTGTTGAATTTCATTTTTTCTAACTGATAACCTGGTACTTGAAAGAAAGTGCTGCCAAGTGGCAGCCTGAGGAACAGGACACCCTGTGCCTTCGTGGAGGAGGTTCTGTGCACACAGCAAACACTTCTCTGAGCTGTGACAACTTAGATCTGCTCCAAAAACGTGGTTAACAGCACAATGGATGACTAACAGAGAGGTGATGCTGTATTCCCTCTGCTCCTGCAGGTGACCTGGTCTCCAGAGCCATGCACCACATGCAGTGCCTGAACACCGTCCGGCCCGGCATGAGCCCCGTGCGGCAAACCCGGCAGCAGCAGCCCATCTCCTGGTCCCCTGACGCCCTGCACACCCTCTACTACTTCCTACGCTGTCCCCAGATGGAGTCCATGGAGAATCCCAACCTGGACCCTCCCAGGATGACGCTGAGCAATGAGCGGTGGGTCGGTGAGCTGGAGGAGGGGTGGAGCAGGCTGAAAGGGCTCCTTTTGTTGGCTTGCCAGGGCAGTTCTGAGGGATGCTACCTACGAGGCATCAGTTATTCCTGCAGCCAGGCCAGATTAGGTTGTCAGCCCTGCCAAGTTTGAGAGGCCTTGGAATTGGAGCTGGAAAGTGAGCTGTTTTTTCGTGCAGTCTTTCCGAGCGAGGCATGAGGCTGTTTGCTGCCAGCAGGGCTTGTCTGGAGACCTTGCCAAAAGTACATGTGGTTGCCTAAAGCAGGGAAGGCCTTCCCAAAGAAAATGTTACCTCCTGAATGGCGCCAATTAACAATTGTCATCGTTCTGGGAAAAAGCAGCGCTGTGGGGGAAGGTACGAGGGATTTATGGACATCCCACTTAAGGATTACTTCAGTTGGTGCTGTGTCTGGGGCAGAAAAAAATTTCTATAGGAAGCCAGGAAGTAACCAGGGAAGGCAGTGGGTCTGCCTGCCTTCTGCCAGCTCCATCACTGGCTCTCAGCTCCATCACTGGCTCTCAGAGCAGGGCCGTTATTAGAGGGGCAGAAATTTTCCGGCGGGATGTTTTTTCTCTTGGAAGCCTCCCTGGTTTCCTTCCTGCCCAGCTCCTTGGCAGGCTGCCTGACAGGCTGGTGGCACAGGAGAGCCAAGGAGCCCTCAGAGCTGAGCTCCTGGGCAGCTCAGGCAGCTCCTGCTCCCAGTTTGCATTCTGCAGGGAGACCCAGGCCACTCCAGACTTGTTTCCCCACCTGTGTCCACATCCAAGTTTCTGTTTATTTCAGATGTCTTAAACTGGAAGTTCTGTTTTCTGGTTATCCATTATTTATTCTAGCTTGCTTTTTGGATGTCCCTGAGCCTGCTGGACATCAGGCTGAGGGAGGGGTCTGTCCTGTCCCTTCCCAAAAGCAGCCTGTGGTTGGGAAGTTTCCTGATGTGTTGAGGCCACACTCACAAAACCAAAAAGTGCTTGCAGAGCAGGTGAGGAGGGAAAGGAGAACATCTCTGCATCTTTGTAAATAACGTGGCTTTTTCTTCCCACCTTGGGCTTTACTATACTCAGCCCCAGCTTCTAAAGTCAATATGAAATCGTAGTAACACACAAATAATTAATAACACAAGTAAAAAAGGTTTGATCCTCCCCTGAAATCTTTTCAGAAAGAGCAGAACTCTACAAAGTAGAGAGGGAGCTGATGTACACATATGAAGAATCAAGAGGAATTAAATTGAATAGATTAAGACTAGGAAGAGGCATGGCTGTACAACTCAACCTGCTGGTAGCTCAGTTTTTTGGGCTCACTAACCTTAATTAAGGTTTCCTCTGTGTAGTGCAAAGTTGTTTATTTTGCATACTGGGCAGGAAAAAAAAAAAGTTTTCTTGAGGCCACATTGTGTAAAGTTGTACCTCTGGTTCCCACAGTGGTACAGCTGAGGCTGCTGACCAGAAGTGTATCAGAAATGTAGATTAGGCTTTCTATTTTGTGCTCTTTTCAGTGCTCTCAGTGTAATGATGTTACTGCAGCTACTTGTTTTGTAGACTGGGGATAATAAACGAGTTAAATCAGGAGAGCAGTTATCTCTCCAATTGCTCCCAAACAATGCTCTTCACATGGTTCACCAGAGTTTTTTTGGAATGCAGGCTGCAGCTCTATTCTGTTTTGAAATCCACACTAGATCCTACAACAGCTGGGGTAAGGGAAATTTCTGCCATTTTTTTCTGACCAGTACGTAGCTGTAAAGGAAATTAAAGAGGATATATTAAAATGGAGCAAAACCTGACATTAAGGGGGAAAAAAAAAAAGAAAACAACCTGAGCACTTAAAGGACTGGCTTTGAAAAATTTATTTATGGAACCTGGAAATGAAGTTAATACTGACCATCCAGCCCTACCTTCTGTTTGCTCCAGGGTGTGTTTATCTGTGTCCCACTGTCCTGAGCTCTGGGCACAATATTTAGCCCAGCCAGTGGGATGAATCCTGCTGGCAGCCCTTTGCACAGGTTGGTTTGCTGGTTTGCTCTCTCCTGGCTGAAGAGGAGAGGCAGCCAAGGCTGTGAGACTCTGGGCTCGTGGCATGAGAGATGAAGGCACTGATTCACCTAATGGGACTTGGCAAGGCTGTGCAGTTCTTTTATTCTTCCCTGAGCTGTGCTAAATCAGCTGCAAACTGGGCAGCTCTTTTGTGTGCCTTTGCTCACTGGAATATGTGTGTTCTGTGCACTGCAAGCCCAGTTTGCTTTCTGCTGGAAAAATCTCGGTCACAGGCAAGGGCAATAATGCTGACCTGTTCTGCCTTTGCTCATGCTTCAGTCCCCATGCTCCTGCCTGAATCTGTAAATCTATTGATGTGAAATTTAGCAAAGAGGGCAGGATGGCTGCTGGAGACCTGGTAAAACCTGATTTTTGGGAAGATCCACGAGTCACACTGATTCAGTGGAAGGAGCTGCAGTTGTTCATCCACAGGCCTGACAATCTGTTTGCTTTGGCTTTCTGTGTGTCACACTGTGCTGTGAAAACCATAACACTGTGGGGTCTGGAAGGTCTTCACTTCAGTGTGAAGGCAAGCCTAGGATTGAGTTCTGAAACTATGCCTAATGGAGGCTGTCATGTGCCATGAAGGGCTTTCAGAAGCCTGGCTCAGCTTCTGAACTTGCCCTGCAGCAAACTGCAGAAGGTATGAAAACAGACACACTTAGAGATTGGAGGCACCCCGGTGAACAGAGGCAATTCCAACCCACACAGGTGGGTTTTTATCCGTGCTAAACACCTTGGCAAAAGACCTGAGGTGAGGCAGCTGGAGAATGCTGCAGCACTGGAGTCACCTCTGGAGCATGTGGATGGTTTGGGATCCCCAGTAGGCTGACACTCTGAGTTTGTGGGTTGGTGATGTTTGGTTCTGGTACCTTCAGGTGAAGGTGTTGCAGCAGAAGAGGCAGAATCAGAAAGCACTCAAGTATCTGCAGCAGAACATAAAACATTTCCAAAGTGAATGCAGCTGCTCGCTGTGAGACCAAGACATGACCCACTTAGAAACCCAGAATGACCTTGCTGGCTGCACAGACAGTAAACCATCTGCTGTTTGGGGTCAAATAGGACACCTGAGGAAGTGTTTTGCAAACACAGAGTGCCACTTGTGCAACATTTTGGCAAAGGAATTAGACCCTGAGGTGAGCACGAAGCTCAGAGAGGATACACCTGAGTGCCTGGAGGCTCAGAGCTTTTCCATGTCAGCAGAGCTCTGTGCTGCTGCTGCTGCAAAAAAGGGCTCTGCTGGGCAATATGATATTGTGCTTTCTCAGAGCCTCTAGTCTGTGTTGTGTCAGGGGTCAGACAATGTGTTTTTGGAGCAGACACGTGGCACTGCTGCTTTCTCCACTCTGCTCCTGCTGTGGGATTTCTCCCATTGCTTGTGTCAGGCTGGCTGAGCTTGGGAACACTCCTGCAGTGTGAGCTCATGTCCCAGAGCGTGTTTGCTGGGATTGTTTGGGATCCTGTGACTTCAGAAGAGCCTTTCGAAGGTAAACCAAGTTCCTTTCTCCTTTTTCACTTTCCCCCAAGTGGGATATAAAGCTTTTGTTTTATTTTTAATGGTGTGTCAAGGCAGGAATGCTCGTGCATGATGCTTATCTTGGGGAGTGTTTTTGAGCTCCCACAGAGCCCAAATCGAGGTCAATATTTAGGCTCATTTTACTGCTGAATGGACTGGTCTGCCCTGGGTTAATTACTTGGCCAGGATAGTGGTCCAGCCTTAAATTTGGGAATAGACACCACTGCCTGGCCCCATCCTGTCTCTTTTTGGTTGTCATGAGCCTACAGCATTTATTGTTGGAAAGTCAGCATGATCTAATTCCTCAAAACAGGCAAAAACACTGGATCCTGCTTCCTTGTGTAGCTGATTATCTGTGGGTTTGGGTAGCCTGGGCTTCCTCCCCTCCCAGCTGCCCTGTTAAAAAGCTGTAAATTGTGTCTGTCTTTGGTACTGATGGTGTGTAGAACATTCTGGAGCTAATTGCAGTTTTGTCCATCAGTGCCTGTGGATCCAGCAGTGTCAGGCCTTTCCAAGCTCTCCATGCTGCAGCAGTGCCAAGTTCTACATGTTGTCTGAGTTTGCTGGTGTATTATTTTATTCCAAACATCAGGGAGTATAAAACAGTTTACATCAGCAGAAGCCCACAGGCTGTACCCATCTGAGCCTGTCAGTGAAAATCCAGCAAAACGCCGGGGAAATTCCAGAGCTGATGGAGGGTTTGTCAGCTGCCAGCAGTGAAATTTTGGGGCTTGCCAATTTAAAGAAAATTCACAGCTCTTCAGCTGGAAAACTGTGAGAAGCCAGTCACACAGGGGTCACCTCAAAAGCTGTAATAGAAACCAAAATTGGGTCTAAATTAATTCTTCCGGATCCACTGTTGAAATCCTGCCCAAGCAGGATTGATTGATTGATCGATTAATTAATTTATTTGCAGTGGTCAATGCAAATAAACCCCCCCCTGTGTCATGGCTGTTTCTGAATCCCTAGTGACCCCAATGGTCTCTTCACCATGTTTCCTAAATTTCATTTTTTGAAAAAGCATGGCTTTGATCTTACTTAGTTCCTTTTTACTGGATGATTTCTAGGTACGTCATTAGGAATAATTAGAGCCTCCAGCTCCTTCCCTCATGGTTGGCTGGGTTCTTCCCTGTGCTCACAAAATGCCTGGCACAACTCAATGTTCCCTCTGAAACTGCTTGAGACAGGAGTGATTTGGTCCCATGGATCACAATTATGCAAAGATACCAGTTCAGAATAGAGAAAATATGAATAGCCCAGTTATTAATGGGAATTGTCTCCAAAAAGTCTTGCTTGGCATAGCATGGGCATCCAACTGGCAGAAAAGGAAGGAAAATCAGGAATAACCTGCAGAGCCTGCTGCTGAGACCTGTGTTTGCTTGAGCTGCATCCTCAGCACCACTGAGAGGAATCCCTGCTTTCAGAGCTGGTTGAGGCTTTTCAGGACAAATCTCTTCTCCAGATGGATCTTTCCAGACTCTCACTGATCTGTCATGAGGCTTTTTTCCTCTCTGCTCCTTTTAACTGCAGGTTTATGGAATTTTATTAAGTGTAATAGCTACATCATTGCCTGTCTTTTAGATTTATCTGTGGCCTAGTCTTTCCTAATTCCAATTTAATATATTTATGTCTGGATTCTTCTGTTTTACAGCCATGCCCTATTGTTTCCATGCAGTATCAGGAGCAGAACTTGATACACTTAGTTCAGTGAGCTGTGCTTTTCAAAAGGTCTGCAATAAAACAAGTTCTGGGGTCTCTTGTCTGAGAGGTCTGAGTATCTTTCCATTCTGTCTGCAGCTGCCTCACCACTCAAGAATAGGTGTGCAGGAATAAAAGTAGACCCTGATGCAGTTATTTGCC
The DNA here is from genome assembly GCF_008360975.1 of Lichenostomus cassidix. Classification (NCBI taxonomy): domain Eukaryota; kingdom Metazoa; phylum Chordata; class Aves; order Passeriformes; family Meliphagidae; genus Lichenostomus; species Lichenostomus cassidix. The sequence continues at coordinate 60,385,954 of NC_139486.1, forward strand.
TTGAGAGAGCAAAATGCTGTGATCATGCACAATTTAACAGCACTTAAATCCACTCAGAGTATCCCTGAAGTCAACAGAAAGATGTGTCCAGATATTCCAGCTCCATCCCCATTCCACTCCACAGTCCATTGATTTTATTTTTTTCCCCCAGAGCTGTTTTGATAGGAATATAGTGATTAAATATAGGGAAAGAGAAGGAAGCCTTACATTGAACTGTGCCATTAGGGCACTGCTTGTGCAGAAGGGACATAAAAATGTGCACCAATGTTTCCTTTGTAAAGAAGAAATAAACAGCTATTTGCTATCCATGAAAGCTTAGTTTGGTAGATTTATTAGAAGAATAAAAAGGTTATAAACAGATAAGATCAACTTCCTTCCCAGTCTCAGGGAGAGATGCTGTTACCATGCATTTTTCAGACTTTGACCAGTTAATGTCAGCCTTAATGGTGATTTTGAGGTGCTCATTCACAAGGAGATGGCATGAATAGCCCTATTTCAGAGGCCAATAAGCCACATGTACCTATTGACTGAAATTAACTCCTGACCTTAGGCTGGGTGATTTATTTGCTGAGCCCATGCTAAATAGTTCAAAACATTGAATATATTCCACAATTTTAAGACCTGAGAGCATCTGTCATTTTAGGAGGAGGTGCCAGTAGCTTTAGCACATTTCTGATGAGCAGCTTTCACCTTCCTGCTGTTTGTGGGACATCTCAGCACACACTCAGCAGTAACTTCCAGATCAAAATGACCAAAAAAATGACATTTTGACAGAGCTAGAGTCCATGGAAATGGGACTCCTGCATCTGTGCTCCTGGTATTTTAGCTGAAAGGCTGAAGAGAGACCCAGGATGAAGTGTTTGGGGAATATTAACGGGAAGGGAATTAAAACAAGTCTGGCTAAAGTCAGTAGGTGACAGACATTCATTATGCTTCCATTCCTGGAATATTCCTGCCTGTGCCTGGCATCACCTATTGAGGTGTTTTTATGTCTCACAATTTTTTTTTTTAATTGTTCATTTCTTTCTAGTTCAAAGATTGCAGAACTGGAATGTGAGAGATGACCTTGGCAGTGGTGAAGGGAATTAATTGCAAACCCTGAGGACTGAATCCATCCAAGTGTAGCTGCTGAAGCTGGCAATGCACTCTACTCTGAATCAGATATTTTCCCCACTTTCTTTCATGTTGTTTGTATAAACAAACACTGGTCAATTTATTTTTTTTTTTAATTCTACCTATCTCACACCTGGGACAGACCAGCTTTTCTCCCACACTGCTGGCTCTAAGCAATTTGTAGTGTTACTGTAGTGCTTCCAAAGGAGCCCCTGCACCTTCTGATCTTTCTGTTTTGGAGCAGGGGTGTGGTACAAACACGGATTATTTAAATTCTCTGCAAAACTGTGAGGAGGAGAAGAATCTCAGTGTGTATGGAACGGAGCAGCACAGAGCAGAATGTGTGGAGAATAAAGAGACAGGGGAAATATTACAGGTACAAAAGAGCATACAGTAAAACAAAAAATTTATTATAAAGGCTGTGTGTGAAGCCATGGGGCAGAAAGTCAGGTTTTGGGGCTGTTTTGAGGCCTTGCTGCTGTTTTCCATGTTGTGACAAGTTTCCAATGTCACTGACACAGGTGAGGCAGGACACCTGAAAAATCACCCATTTCTTGTGTCCTGGGCAATGTGCTCCAGCTGACCCTGGTTTTGAGCAAGGGCTTTGGGCTGAATGGTCTCCAGAAGTGCCTTCCAACCCCAGCTGTCCTGTGTGGTTCTGGTTTCAGTATTTGCCCTCAGAGGTGTTTAACATCTCTGCACTTGGTGATTTCCCTCTCGATAGGAATCAATACCTTGTTCCCTAGAACTGGTTCTTCAGCAGGCAGTGGTTGATGCTCACCACCTGCCAGGAGGTGTGAGGTATTTCTCCAGCTTTGTCCTGCCAGTTACAAAACATTTGTTAAAAAACCACAGTTTTCTGCTCTTACAGTGGTTTTACTCCAGTAAAGCTGGGTGGAAATCCCCAGAAGGGCTGTCACTGACCTAAGCCACTTCTGGTGAAAGTCCCTGTTGGTAAAAATGCTTGAAAAGTGGAGAGATGATCTCTGGATGTCTTGTTTAGCAGTGAAGAGAGGCAGACAAGATGTTCTGGCTTCTTTTCCCACCTGTTAGACAGTCCCTATTGAAATAGCAGAGGACTGACTGAGAGTCTGCATCTCTCTGCTTGACTCTTGCAGGTTTGCTGTCTTTCCTGTCTCCACCTTTCCAAGGCATAGCTCCTCAAGGACAATGTCCTGATACCAGCACAGTGCTCTTGCAACTGATACAACCAAAAATCAGTAATTCTGTGGATGAAAAGTTCTGGGCACATTGCAAAGAGCAGTGATGGTAACAAGCCAACAAGTCTCTCCTTTTTCAGTAATTGCTGTTTCCAATTGAAGTTAATATTGTTTCCTATTGGACTAAATTACAGCCCTTCCCTTGCAGAACTTGCCTGTTTCCTGAGGAAGGAGTTAGCTGGTGCTTTGACAAAGGCCACACTAAATAAATACAACCCTGAGCCTCTGCTGTGCAGCAGCCAGGGCTAGCAGTCATTGGGGTTTTGCTGTGATTGTTCCTGACATCTTTGTAACACATTGCTGAGAGTAAAGCTCCTCTGTAGAGTAGATGTTTCTGGGTATAATTTATGATAATGGCAACAGTTGTTCTCTCTCTCTGCCCTGGTGGAGATTAGACCCAAGCTTTCCCTGGGGTAATCCTCGATTGGTGTGTCTCTTCTTGGTTTCCTTTTCCAAGGCAGTTTGCACTTTCCCATCCCATCCCATCCCATCCCATCCCATCCCATCCCATCCCATCCCATCCCATCCCAGTGCTGCCCTGACCCCATGAGCACTAACAGAGCTAAACTGCACCATTTTAATCACTTGTTTTTTACAGTAACTGCTGAACTGTGTGTTTTCAAAAACACTCTGCTCTGCAAGACAAATCCTATTCAAATGAGCTGCGTGTCTGAGCTGATTCAGCCCTGGTTTTAGATTCTTCTGGGGCTGGAGCACCTGGTGATGATCCCTTGGGTGCTGGTCTGATGTGTTTGCTGGGAGAGGAGGGACCAGGCTGTGCTTGGCTGGGGATGCTGCTGGAAGGGGCAGCTTCACCCCCCAGTCAAACCACTGGCAACTCCAGTTCCACTGCAGAGTTTGTACCTGCAGGTCTTTCTTCTCTGGAGGGATTGGAAAGTCTTCCATAATGGCTGGAGAATAGAACGGGCAGGCAGAAGCTGGAAGGTTTTATTCCTAGGCTTGCTGGAAAACTCTCTGCTGCTGGAAGGAATTCATTTAATGATTCCTCACCCCTTTGGCTTCGTTCAGAAATAGAAAAGATCCTTCCAGAGAAACAGGGGCCTCTTCTGAAGCAGGTGCTGCAGAGCTGGGCACCTTTGCAGTGGGAAAGGATGAGCTGCCTGTGATGCAATTATCTTCCAGAAGATAATTAAGAGGAATAGTTGAGAGGAACAGGAGCATGTTAGCATGAAATTATAACAGGGCTAACATAACCTGCTCAGAACTTAGCTGCTTGTAATTATCCTGCTCCCAGCAGCCAGACTGGGTGATGAAGAGTTCCCCCTGTGAGCTCTGCACTGTGCCAGGTAGCCAGGGCTCAGTTCCCTGTTGGGGCTGCCAAATTCTTCAGGAAGGATCTCTCTGAAGGGCTGGTGCTTTGGAACATCACAGAAACATTTGTGCCTTAAGTGACTTTGCATCTGGGCATCCCATCCTTCCTTGTACAAGAAGCTGCAGTAGTTTAATTAACACACTTTGGGGCCAATTTTGCTTTGCTAAACTGTCTGTGCTGAGACACTCAAGATGCCTGAAGTGGCCAAACTGGCTTAATCTCAGAGCATGGTTTGCCCCAGTGTAGGGACAGAGTTTTGGCTCTGTGCAGCTTCATTCACAGAGTCAGGGCTCAGAGGCACCTGCTGTAAAGAAAGGCAAATGATACCCAGTTTATTTCTGAAAATATTTGTTTCTTCAGGGCTTTTTTGAGGTAGAAACCCCGGGAAGAAATGTGTGTCCCATGTTGCATACACATTTTATTGATTACTTCTTTTTCTTTGGTGTTTGGAATGCAGAGCACTGGGTGCTGAGAGAGCAGTTTATTCAAGCAACAGGTACTGAAGTGTAGAGCAGAATTTTAGAATGCTGGTGTTTTCCTCAACAAGCTGAAAAAGAGTAATAGTGCACATTGAGTGCAATGGTGTTAAGAGTAGATTCATGCTTAGCTTTGTCATTTTTATATCAGTCATCGATGCCTCTGTGGTTTTAAATCTGCTTTCTGGCAGCAGCATTTTAATGGGGCTGAAAAGAAAAAAAAATATTTGGAATTTGGTATTAGAAACGAAAATTACTGTTTTTTCTTTCTGGTAATTAGCTGGGAGGGCAGCTGGAGCTGGAAATTCCTCCATGTTCCTGCAGAACCACAGAGCTGCACTCTGCCATGGTCAGCATGAACCAGGTGGGGCTTGCTGCAAGAACAGGTTTTATCTGTGCACAAGAAAACTTCATTCCCTTATCCCTATTAGAATGTTTATCTAATCTATTAATACGAGGCTATTTAAGTGTGGCTTCTTAGCGAGAGAGATGGGCTAACAGATAACCTTGATATGTAGACTTGAGTGGCAATTGGGTTTTTTCATCTACCTGTGCTGCCAGGGTGTAAACAAACACTGCTGATGCCTTACTCAGTCATTTGCCATCTGGAGGTAAAATCTGCAATTCTGTAGTTCACAGTCCATGGGAAATAGATCCAAAACTTTGGTGGTGAGACAAGTTGCTTTGTTTGAGGGTATTGGTCATGCTGGTATTTGGCCACTGTGTCCTGAGGGTGTCAAAGTAAAAGCCTTTTTTCCATGTGTGCTGGCAGCATTGCTCTTGGTTAGGCTGAGCTGTGACCTGCTGAAAGACCTGCTGCACCCCTATATTGAGGTATTTTTATTATTTTCTCTCGTTTGAAATTCACTGTTAGTTCCTACGCTGTAGCAGGCAAAGCAAGAGGCTGCTCAGCAGCACTGCTGGCACTGAAAGCAGACTTAATAGCTGGAATTTGTGGCATCTGCTGAGAAGCTCCAACTGTTGAAATGTAGTGCATGCATGCTCTAAATTTAGGATATTTGAAAACTGAAAGAACTGGGGCTTGGCCAGTTAAATCCAACTACCAGAATCCCAGAGTTAAGCTGTTGTGTCTGCCATTCCTAGTGCTGTTGAGGTTCAGTGATACCCATTGATAGAACCATAAAAATCCCAGGGATAGAACCACAGAAAGAGTTTGAAATTGGGAGATTTCACAGTCTTAAAATGGAAGAATGAGATTATTTCTAGGCTGCCATAGAAGGACTTCATTGCAACAGTTTTTCTCTCTAAATTCTCGACACTTCTGTTGTTTGCATTTCTCGTATCTGTGCCCTTACATGGCACTATTTATTCAATTATTTAAAGCAAAATGCAAACATGGAACTCTTTACACTTTCCAGTAAAAAGCAGAAACAAATTCATTCACCACTGGAGCTTCCTCTTCATTCTGCACAGCAGCTCTTCAGTATTTTAAGACAGGAATTGAGGAACAGAGCAGAAGCTCCTTGAAGATTTAGGTGAAACATGTTAATTGAGCAGCTTGCCATGAGGATAGGGTGATGTCCTCCTGCAAAATAACAAAAAGCTTTAAAAATGCCACCCTGGCATCTACTTGACCCAGCAGTGATGTTCCTCCTCCTTCTGAACGTTGGTTAACGGCAGATTTTGTGTCTTACCTGGCACTGTTAGAGAGAAGCCTGCTGTCTGTTCATTCACAAATGCTACACCCTGGGGGCTTTGAATGCCTTTTATTCAAGCGGATGAACTCTTTAAATTGTGTTATATGGTGGAGTGGGCACCTGATTTTAGAGCACACATTGCATTGTACTTAGAGAGCTCCAAATCCACATGGGTTGGTGTGTTCCTCGTGCCTTCAATGCTAAATTAGTTCCTGGAACATCTCAGATTCCAGGAATGTGAAAAGCCAAAAGATTCCTTGGATTTTCATGAAGAAATCACTGATCTCAGCAGCAGGGTGACTGATGGCACACAGTATTGCTGCTCCCTGTGTGTGACATGGCACAGGAGTTGTCATGCCAGTCCAGTCATTAGAAAAACAGGAGTTTCATCAACTTCTTCTGAGTCCTGAAAGGGAAAGAATCATCTCTTTAACCTTGAAATGTTTTGCCTCTAGACACCAGTATTTTGTGTTTTAAAATGCCTCATTTGAAACACTAATTAGGTTTTGGCTTGTGCTGGGATGTAAATGGGAAACTGTTTCCTTGTTTATCATGAAAAACCCTTTGCTTCGGTAAGAATTGTCTTTGTCTAACAGAACAAACTTTTCCAGCTATAATTAATTGAACAGCTCTCAGTATTCCAGAACTGCATAAAAAAAAAAGTTTCTCTCCCTGGCTCTTTGCTCACACAGCTTTAACTCGGGAGCTCTGGGCAGTTTTCATGAGCATGGCAAGGCTCTGTGTCAGGATTTTACAGCTGAGCCCTGAAAACGAGTTCAGTGATTGAATCTGGCAGGTTGGCTTTGGCTCCAGAGGCAGCATATGCTTTTAACATATGCACGTTGGCAAATGAGATTGGAGTCATGACTCAAAGGGCTGCTATCTCAATCCTACCCCTGCTGTTGGGAATTACACATAATGGGCAAAATAACATTGGGGCAGGAGGAGTCTCAGCCCTGGGTAGTGAAGAACCGCTCTGACCCCTGATAAATCTGCTTGCAGATAGGATGGGACTTTTCTTGTTGTGTTGTATTTTTGTGACTTTGCCGGTGTAGCTGCTGGAATGCACCGTAGGAGTTACCTCTTGGTTCTTCTGCCCACGGGATCCAGGCTGATCCAAGAATAGCAGACACCCCATTCTGGCTCTCTGCCCGAGTTTATCTCTGACTATCACCTAGCATGCTGTTACAGGTTCATTCCTTTCACGCAGGTAAATTGTGCTCATGTCCTGCTCCAAATGTAGCAGTGTTTTCCTTTGCTGAAGGAATTGTCAGGCACAGCAAGGTTTTCCTAGGTCAGTTCCTCGGGGTGTATCCTGAGCACCAGGACTTCATGTGTTGGACTGGCTGGATTCTTGTCTGGAAAGGGTTTTGTGCTTGCAAACCAGGGCAGTCACCTTTTTGTTAGGGTTGGGAAATGCTTGGATCTGATGTAGGTGACCTGGCCAGAGTGGCTCTGTGGCTCAGTGCTGGAATCATGGAATCAGGATGGTGGAATGGGTTGGGTTAGAAGGAGCCTTAAAGATGATCTTGTTCCACTCCCCTGCCATGGCAGGGACACCTTCCACTGTCCCAGGTTGCTCCAAGCCCTGTCCAGCCTGGCCTTGGACACTGCCAGGGATGGAGCAGCCACAGCTTTTTACCTTTATAGTAAAAAATTCCTTTCCAACATCCCGTCTAACCCTGCCCTCTGGCAGTGGGAAGCCATTCCCTGTGTCCTGCCCCTCCATCCCTTGTCCCAGGTCCCTCTCCAGCTCTCCTGGAGCCCCTTTAGGCACTGGAATGGGCTGTAAGGTCTCCCTGGAACTTCTCCAAGCTGAGCAATCCCAGCCCTCCCAGCCTGGCTCCAGAGCCAAGGTGTTCCAGCCCTTGGAGCATCCCCATCACGTCCACTGGACTTGCTCCATATTGAGGTCAGGACTGCAATAAGGCCCAGACTCATGGAGGAGTGGTTCATCTCCTGAATTGTTTGCTGTAGTTTTCACTTTATGGAGAGTTTCAGGGCACCGAGGAGTTGGGAGCAGCAGGACTGGTGGTTTTGTTTCCTCAGTGTCCATCAGGGATCCAGCAGCTCCGTGTGGGGCTGAGGGGACAGATGGGAATCAGTCACATCCTTGACCCCATAACTGTGACCATGCTGTCACAGTTAAACTATGGTGTGTATTTATCTGCCTCTTACCAACAACTGTATACAATTTTAGTTGGTTTTCATTACTTTCTGCCTCTCTAGAAACTTCCCTCCTGCCCCAGCTTTGCAGATGTTACAAATATGTTTTCCTAATGAGACACATGGCACATTCCAGAGCAGCACCAGTGCTTGTTTCCAGCCTGCAAATGGAATCTCCTCCCTGTTGGTAAAGTAAAGTTTGTAAAATATGATTACAATAAATAAACCATAGACTTGAGAGCTCTTTTTAAGTTTCACAGTGACTTCCCAATGATTACTTCATGTTGGGGTTCTTTTGTGAGCTCAAATTTAGGTTTTCCTTTGATTTGTAGTAACAGGAAGTAAAATCTGTCTGATGCTGCACCTTATTTTTAAGTGTGGTTTGCAAAGGATGGAAAAGGTGTTATTTCTGTCTGTGGTAAGAAAGATCAGAGCTGCCAGCTCTAGATTTAAACTATTCTTGCACCATTTTATATTCTCTAAGCAGAGGAAACTCTGAAGGCAGATTCAGTGGAGAAAGGATCCCAGTAAATGATATTATCCAGATGGCTTTCATTCCATTAGTGTCTGACTGCAGGATAACTCTCTAAACTCATGGCACAGCCAAGCCAAGTAACTTGATAACGATCCACTAAAATCTGAGAATTCTTATCTTCTGAGCTGTGAGCAGTCATTGTTTTAAGGGAATTCAGAGGAACACCTTTTGGAGTCAGTTGGGTGTGATTAAATTTATTCTTCCTATTTTGTGAGGATCTGGACTGTCTGCTTTGAAAGACATTGCATATATTGAGAGGATCCTTGAACAGGGCCCAGCATGGTAATTCCTGTCTTTTCTGCTGTAAATGTGGGAAGTTCTTGAAATTCTGTAAAATATTTTTGGATCTGTGAGGTAAAGCTCCTGCCTGAAGCTGGTTGTGTTTTGGAGCAACAGTTTTGTGTTTCTTCTAAATCAACATCTCTGTTGTTGTTTTATTCACATATAATTACATACTCTGAGATGTATTTTTTTTCTCCCTGCTGCTTGAAGAGGGTTTTAGTGTTTGAGAATCCAAATTGTAAATATGCCACTGCTTTCCAAGTCAGCATGGCATGGGTTGGGTTTTGGATACTCTGTCCTGCCTCAGAGTCTTTTCCCTTCTTCAATTAATGAGACTTCACTCTTTTTTTTTTTTTGACTCTGTTGCCATCCTTGGGATTTTTCCATCCTAGTGATTTTGAGCCATAGGGTTTGGTTCCAGCAATAAATTCAGGCATCAGCTTACTGTGCTGAAAACCTTTCCTTTTTTTTAGTCCCTTGCAAAACCCCACACTGATCTTTAAAGATTTGGGATTTTTCTCTCCAGAAGCTTCTGTATAGTTCCTGTGAGTCAAATGTGAGGAGTTGCCATGGGCTACCCCACTCTGACCATAAATATTGTGATATTTCCTCATGTTTTAGTTCACTCAGACCATTTAGAAGGGACAGGCAGGATGGGAGACTGTGCCTGTGTGTCTCAGGCCCTGCTCAGGCTGCCAGGAGGGAGGTGGATTTTGCCATTCCCACCTGCTTCTGTCAGGAGAGGATTTTCTTTCCTGCTTTAGAAGAAGGAGAGCCTTGTTTAGAAGAATAAGGTTTTTCTTTTGCTGTTGCTGTCACTGTTGGCTCCCACTTTGTTTTGCTGTACCATAACAGAGTGCAGTGAAAAATAGCAGAGAAGAGGTGAGTCAGCAGGGAAAGTGTTTTATTCCTCCTTTTTCCTTTTTACTCCAGGCTGGAAGGGGCTCTGAGCAGCCTGGGCTAGTGGAAGGTATCCCTGCCCATAGCAGGGAGGGTGGAACAAAATGGGCTTTTTCCAACCCAAACCATTCTATGATTCTGTGATTTTTCAGCAGTCTTGTCACTGGATCCTGCTGGGGTCCCAGGCAGGAGGGAGGAGTGTGAGAAAATGGCTGTTTTTTCTGGGAAAACCTACTGTCTTCACCTGAGTTGGCAGGTGCTCAATGCAGAGGAAGGATGACATGATTTTCATGATGCTCTCCTTTTTGCATACAATGAACTTTCCTTTGCCAAAAATACCTTGATCCCAGTGCTCTTAGAAATCCCCAGCAGAGCCCACTTTGGGGAGTGATTTATTTATGATGGACATCCCAGGAAGTCTGTGGTCCCACAGCTTCTCCTGGAGATGCTGCACATGATCTCCACATGCCAGTCATGTGCAAAGCCCTTCTCATGAAAGGGCTTTCCCTTTTCCAGGAAAAAGTTATCCTAAAACTTGCTATAAATTCTCTGCCAAGTGCTGCTTGGCCTCTTTAGTTATGTCTAAATAAACCAACGTGGTTTAGCTCAGAGGAGGAGGGGAAGCCCATAATAAAATCAATTCTTTCTCAGAGCACTCTCACCCAGCTCCAGCCCCATCCCCTGGGGAATGGAGTGGCTGTCCAATTCCAAAGGGAGAGAATTTCAGAGAACTTCTGGGTGGAATGTTGACAGCACTGACAGTGTCAGACATCAGTGTGATTTCTTTACAAGGTGTGCAGGAGGGGAGCAGTTCCCATTTCACTGCCCTGTCCTGGGCACATTCCCAGGTCAAGAGTGGCATCACTGGAAGACAATTTTGTGGCAAAAACTGGACAAAGCCATGGTGGCATTGCTCTTGGGAGAAACCTGAGGGTCTGCATCCTCAGGGAGCTGCTGCTGGGATGTGACAGCTTCCCAAGGCTGGATCACTTCATGTGTGGAATTTAATGAGCTGCCAGATGCCTCTAAATGTCAGGAAGACCAGAGGAAAATGGCACTGTGCAGAACGTGGCACGGGCAGGAATGGGAAGACAGAAATTAATTCTTTAGCTTGCAGCATCTCCCAGTTAATTTTCCATGAAGGTTTCTCCCCTTCCCCTCCTGTGGTGTTTTTCAGACTGTGAAATGATTCCTTGGAGGCAGATGGATGTCCAGGTTAAGGGCCACAGGGATGAGAACAGCGTTTTATTTTCTAGGAAATGAATAATTTCATTTATTTTCTTAGTGCAGTGTGACCCAGTGTTGGTGTTTCGTTCAGCTGAACTGCACCTCTTCTTTCTGCTTCAGTCCTGTGATAATGCTGTTTATCTGGTGGAGTGTCAAAGGAAGACAAAGCTCTTCCCAGAGCATGGCCAGGTTGGGAGAAAGGAAATAGTTGAATAAAGCAGGGGAAGAGTAAAAAGCCCACCCTCAAGCTAAAAATTTTGCAGAGAAACAAAGCTTTTTCTGTAAAATAGCAGTTGTAGTCATTGTAGTCATCCTTGAAAGAATAATGAATAACAAAGAATAGTTTATCCAATTTGCCCAGCAGTGCCAGTGGTGGGGTTTGGAAAATCAGGATAGCAAGGTAAGAACATCCTTCCTGACACTGCTGCTTGCATTTTAAAGTCTGCTCCCCTTTGGACACAAGGTAACCAGGCACTCTGAGCTGTCACTTGGAAAGCCTTTGGAAAAATCTGGTGGGATTAAAAGAAGAAACAGAAGGGGAAAAAAAAATCTCCTTGCTGTTCCTCCCAAAGCAAGTTTTCCACATCCAAGGTCTGCTTGTGTGGAAGTCATTTATAACCCTGGCACATGTGGATATTTTACAGAGTGGAAATTCCTTCCCCATAGGTGTTATTTCTGGTGCAGACTCCGTGGCATTTGCTGCTGGCTGACCACAGGCTCTGGCTGCCCAGGGCATTGAGCCAGTCCCCAGGGATTGATGGGGACATGTTCTGTCCAGCACTGTCCCCACCATGGCAGTGCCAGGGAAGCTGGGAGGTGACCTAAATCTTTATTTACCACAGAGGCTGGCAGATAGAATCACTTGTTAGAGGAGCTCAAGAATGCTCTTGAGCATTCCCCACCTAACTTTAATTGAATTTTGTATTTAATTCTGGTGCTTTTAGCCTCCCTGGCCTACCTCTGTCCTCATCTCCTCTGTGCAGCTTTGAATTCCATGCTAGATGTTCTGCAGAGTACCAGAAAGGATAAATAATCAATTTTGGCTCCTCCCTTAAGTACTTGTATTTTAAAAGTGTGAATGACTCTTTTCCAGGCCAGATAAGAGTTGAAATTCTCTGGAACAGATTGCTGGAAGGCATCTCCCAAATGCCTGTTGACAATTCCTGCTCTTCCCTGAGGGAAGCCAGTCTGAATTGGATGAACTGGAGTGATTCATCCCTTTCAGAAATCTTTGAATGGATGAAGAGCTGGGTGATTTTCAAAGTGATGATTGCAGCAACCCTGATATTCTGGTTCTTTGTCCTAAAAGTAAACTGGTGGCAGCAGTAAGTCAATGTCCTGTTAAAATACTCTGGCCCTGGCAATCCGGGGTGGATCAGGTGCTTAAAACACCTCTGGTTTTGTGAAATCTGCTTCACAGCTCAGAAGAAAAGGAGAAGAGGGGAAAATAGTGGGCGTGTTTGTAGAGTGGCAATGGCAGTGATTCAGGGTGCACCTTGCAACTGGGAAAACTGGAGCAGCACATATTTATACAGAGTGGAGTTATTCTAGCCTGAAGGGTGTTCTAAGTCTTGACAAAGGGAGTTCTGCTGGCAAATCCCATTATGGATAAATGGTTTCTAACGGGATTGGTGCTGCTCACTCTTCCTGCACTCACACATACACACAGGCACAGCTTTGAAAATGCCTTTCATGGCTTCAGCTGCTTTCATTAATGCCCAAATCAGTTCACATTCCCTCATACGTATCTTTTTCTCTCAGAACTTTGTAAAGGAATTGGTCCTTTCTCCCCTCAGATCCTTTCTTTTGAATGGTAAATTGAACAGGCTTTTTTTTTTTTTTTCCCATAGCATTAATAAAGTCATTACTGGGAATGAGGTGCTTTCATTACAGCTGGCACTTCCAAGCCTTCTACTGGGGTGGCAGGTATCCTTGGGGGGAAATCAAGCAAAAATAGATCAGTCTGGCTGTATATTCAGGGGGTGGATGAGGTATGTTGTGTGTGAGAGCATTATGGTGTCTATACATTAATGTGTAATCTCAGCGCTGTGTTCATTGTTACAGCAGCAGAAAGGGGAGCTAATCACGAGCTTCTGCTGCTGTTATTACCTTTTTATATTTCTTTATTGCCTTGCAACCCTTTATGTGGAGCAGAACCTCACTGCTCCACCAGTTCTGTGGTCTGGAGGCTCAGGTGGGCAACAAAACTGAGGTGCACGAGCAGCGCAGGATGTGAAAAGCTGTGGGGTAGTGGTAATGTCAAGATTCATGGACGTGGGACTGAATTAGCCTGGTTTAACTGAGTTACAAACAGTCAAGGATATTTTTGGTGCTCCTAGCAGAGAAGCATAAAAACACTAATAAATAATGCTGCACCTGTGGGTTGTTTAGAGCAGCACACAGAGTTATTACCAAGCTGCTCCAGTGACCGATGCTGAGCAGCTCCTTGCCGCTCTGCAGGTGCGATTTACCCATGCCAACCTCCCCCATGCAGTGTGTCCCTGTGCCTCAGCCAGCATCCAGTAATGGCTTTGTCCCCTCGTTCCACAGCCCCTTCATGCTGCTGCCGCCGCTGATGGAGTGGATGCGCGTCGCCATCACGTACGCCGAGCACCGCCGCAGCCTGACCGTGGACAGCGATGACGTGCGGCAGACAGCCAGGCTGCTCCTGCCCGGGCTGGACTGCGAGCCACGCCAGCTCAAGTACGTGGGATGAGCTCGGGAGAGCTCCTGGGGGCTCTGCAGCTTCCTGGAGCACGCTGCATTGCCCCGTCACAGATCTCACTGGGCCATACGGGAGGCACTCCTTCCACCTTCCTTCATGAGATAAAGGGGCTTTGGCCAAACTCTGCACAAAGAGTTTTGTCATTCTGGAAGTTACAGTGTTTGGGTTTGGTTTGGGGGTTTTTTTTATGCCACAGACTTAGTTACACGATTATTCTTTGCTTTTTAAGATAGCTTGAATGAATGATCTGAACTAGCAAAAAAACCCATTGTTTCCAGAGCACATTATTTGATTCTTTAAAGTAGTCATTTTGCATCCAGCTAGTTCAAGGGGAAGGGAGGTCTTGGAATTGATTGATTGATTGATTGATTGATCAATTTATCTATCTCTGGCTTGCCATGGGATAGGACCAATGTGCAAAGACAAGTGGCATCCCTTCAAATACTTTTATTTTCCTGAGATTCTGGATTTCAAGTGGAGTCATTTTGTTTCACTTTTTGGATAGAATTCTTCTTTTTACTATTACATAAAATCACTGCATCTTAATCTAGGTAATATTGTAGGTTGTGATACCAGTGAGAGCAAGATTATGGTAGTCCAGCTGTAGGATTTTATATGAGATTCATCCTGAATCTTCTGTGTGAGGTGATGAGTGGTTTGCTCCTCTGGCAGGCTGTCCAGGCTTTCCAGGGGAGGATGGCTGTGCTGAAAGCATCTCATTTATCAGAGGAACTTGGCAGGCTGATATCTCACTCACTGAGAGTTTGCTCAAGAGCCTGTGCTGGAAACCAGATGGGTACTGGGGAAGGCATTCACCCCAAAATAACATCAAAGGGCTGACCCTGCCAGTGCCCAGCAGATAGGAAACCTCCAGCTGGGAAGTGATCCTTCAGTGAAGGAGACACACTTCCAGGTTTGGAATTCAGAAGAGCCTGAGCAGACAGCCAGAGGATTTACTGTAATCCCTGGGCTCCTTCCAGATGACATAAAGGTTGTCTTGACAGTCATCTAAAGGATAAGGATTTAGTAGATCCTCTCAGAAATGTTAAAGTGCTTCCTTTTGTTGAGTCACTGGAAAAGAATTGAGAGTGTTCCACTGCCTGAATTTGATTTCGGTTTTTGATACTTTTTTAAAAAGTCCAGTTTTTTGGGGGTTTTTTTTGTCCAGAAATACTAAGGATCCATATCTTACGGTATGGGCATCACCCAGGAATTCTTTTGTCTTTCACAGACCTGAATGCTGCTTCAGTTCCTTCCGGAGACTGGATGCTAAAGCTGCTACTGAGAAATTCCAGCAGGATCTGGGCTTCCGCATGCTGAACTGCGGCAGGACGGATCTGATCAGCCAAGCCATCGATGCACTGGGCCCCGAGGGGGTGAACACCATGGATGATCAGGTGTGCCACGGAGCAAACACACACAGCCCCAAAATTCCCTGCATCAGCAGCTTGCACCTCTCTCTGCACGTGGCAAATCAATAGCAGGTCGTGTTTGTTGCCTCTCCGAGGGTTTTCTAATTCTAGCTCGTGTTTTAGGCTGAAAATGCACCTCTTGAAACACAAAAATGTACCATCCCCCTCCCCAAACTGCTCTCACCTCTCAAAAAAATCCCATCAGAGCCTGGAGTGAACTGTTTATCTGCTGGCATGTCTGTTCTTGGATGGGCTGTCTCAGGCACTGAGGGCAGGCAGGTTAACACAGGGCAGTGAATGGAAAGTGTGATATGTGCTGAGAGGATGGCAAAGCAAAGTGGGTTTTTTCCCAGTGACACTCTCCTCTGGCTCAACAGCCCAAATGCAGGCTGGGTCAGTGAGGAGTGACAAAAAGGGGTTGCTGTCTCCTGGCTTTCTGGCTTGGAGCAGTTTGGAATCGGAGAAACAGCACTGAGAACCCCACCCCAGTGGCCTGGTGTCAGTCAGTGTTAGATCTGCCCAAAGTCCATCATGCTGATGTGTCTATTTATCCATTTTTAACTGTTCCCTGCTCAGCTACACTGAGCCACAGGGATTTGGTAGTCCTGGGAGTCTTTGGCTGCTTCTGCTCGTGCTGTCAGTCCCATCAAGTAACAGCAGAGTCTGTCCTCTGGGGCATCATTCAATGCATGGAATTAGCTTTTAATTTAAAAAGGGGGAGAAAAAAGCCACCTCTCCTAAATAAACACTTGTTATAGCTGTCACAGCAAGGAGAATGAGCTGTCATGTCTCTGGAGCAAGAGGATGTTGAGCAGTGGGAAGGGTTTATGTTCAGGTAGGGAGACTTTCTCACAGCCAGCATTTCACTGCAGTAACGTTTCAGACCCAGCTCTGAACCTGGCACATCTTCCATGGCACTTCCCACCATCCTGCAGTTCTAAAGGAAGTGTGAACGTACACACAAATAGCAGAAACTGCTCCTGGACATACCTGGGCATGTAGTTGCCTTATTTACAGACCCAGTACCAGGAGCTTTGTGGTCACTGAGGTGGGTATCACATCATGGATATTCTCTTTAGTAAAGTAACTAAGCGGCAGATTTATGTTATGAAGGTTTCCCACTTCCTCTGTTACATTTTTTAAATAAGTTTTTGCAGTTCCTGTTGCTGTAGCCCAGAGGCCTCTCGTTCTCTGAAGGGTTATTTTGCCCTGTGAGCCATTGTGCCCCATCATCACAGACAGCAGCTTGTTTTGCCCCTCCTGGAAAGGAATAACACAAAGGCAGATGCCCAAACTTGGGAGAGCTGACTTAGGCCTGACTGAAGTGCTGGACTAAGGCTTTAGGTCCAGGTTTGGATTTTGCCCACTCCCAGGGTGTGAGCATGTCCAGGATGTTCAGACCCACTTCTCCATCTGTGTGCATGGAGGTTTGAGGAAAAGAACTCAGAACATCCCCTCCAAAACCTGAGTTTGAAGCAGGAAGCTGTATTCAGTTCTGGTGGGGACCAGCCAGTACTCTGGATTCATAGGATTTGAGACATTTAGGAAAACAATCTCTTCTTCTCTTTGCAAGGAGCAAGCAGGGAGTGCAAAACTAACATCAAAAATTTAAAAAAGGACAAGATAAATCTATACAAGCCTTGAATGTGAGCAGTAAATATGGGCTTGTGCCTGCAGACCTGAGTTTGAATTCTCAATTTATTTGTCTATAATGAGTGTGGAGCCTCCCAAGCCCCACAAAAGCAAAAAAAATCTCACCCAGGGAGAATCCCACCCAGGAATATCTTCACAAATGTAACTACCCAAAGCAGGAAGCTTGGAGTTGTGGCTGCTTTGAAAGACACCTTTGCAGAGTCAAGAGCAGAGCTCCTGTGTGAGAGATGTAATTCCATTTTACAGCAGAGGTCCCATTAAGGATGAAGCTCCATTATTGCACACTGAGCAGCAGAGATGCTGCCTGTAAAAAATTCAAATGCCTGCAATAATTAAGGGGAGGGGGCAGGAAAGATGTGGGATGTGAGCAAGAGTGGATTTTACCAGGCCATTTCCTTTCTGTCCTTGGTTATTTCTGGGCTTATGAACTCCATAAGTAAGGCTCATTTTTCTCATAATTCATCTCTGAGCCGTCATGGTTTGCTGGTTAAGTAGAGAGAGAGAGATTTATGGGATTGAAATGCTGAAATATTGTAGCAAATAGGATTTTAGCAATGGGGAGAAGTTGCCAAATAAATTCATCTCCTGTATTTTTGTGTTGCTTTCTGCCTTCAGTTCATTTGGCTACAAATGAGCCAAGAAATGGCATTTCTTTGTTGGCAGCCTTGGGAAAGCTCGAGAACTGTTGACAATACAGGGCTGGGATTTTCAGTGATCCTTTTTGTGTTCTTTCAGCCTTGTCCAGTGATGTTTTATCCAGGTCATTTTCCAATATCAGTTGTGCCACTCTGCATAGAAATCAAAAGTGTTTTATAAAGACATATATGCTGTCCCTACATATGCTTTGCCTATTAAGCTTCAAACTCTCTGTGTCCATGACAGTGTCACTGTTGGTGGGTATAGAAAGAAAGCTTTGTTTTTATTTTTCCTTTCCTCTCTGAAGGGTATGACCCCCCTGATGTACGCCTGTGCTGCTGGAGATGAAGCCATGGTCCAAATGCTTATAGATGCTGGAGCAAATTTAGATATACCAGTGAGTAACCCTCTCCCCATAATTATCTAGCTGTAAACTAACAGGAGGACTTCTGAAATCCCTCGTGGCAGCTGAAGGCTTCAGTTCTGGAAGCTTCAAGCGAGGCATTTCTCTGAGAAACCATCGCTTCAGGGATTTGGGAGGGGGGAGGAAACCTTCAAAACCTCTCGGAGCACTCAGTGGCTCCAATTAGGGTTGGCACTGGCAAGTCTAATAGGCACGGGGAGGGGGAGGGAAGGAGCTGCCACGGGGAGAAACCAGTGAGGCCATTAAAAAGCCCCAGGGGAGGGGACAGAGCAGCGCTGGTGGCACTGTGCTCTAAGTGTCCCAAGTGCCATTCCCTGCCTTGTCACTCAGCGAGGCAGAATGCAGTTCTGCACGTTGTGGGGCTGCAGGCAGCCAGGCTGCAGAGGTGATGAGAGCCTGGTTCCCTCCTGCAGGTGCCCAGCAGCTCCCCACGGTTCCCCTCGGTGCACCCCGACAGCCGGCACTGGACTGCGCTCACCTTTGCTGTGCTACATGGCCACATCTCCGTGGTGCAGGTAAGAGTCTTATGCCCAGGAATCCTTCCTGACACTCCTTAGGGACTGAAATGCTGTGCTGGGAGCCCTCCTCTCAGCCTTACTGAGCCGTCTGAAAAACAGGGAAAAAAATGCATGGTTTTGAAAACAAGGAGAATGAAAATCGGTGACTTAATTCCTAGAAAGGCCTTGATAACAAAACACAGTGTGTTTCTTTGTTTTTCCTTGGTTTCAGTATTGCACCAAGGCTCACTGCTTCCAGAGCAGTGCTGCACAATCATTTATTTCATTTTAAATAAACTAGTGCTTCACATGGAGGGGTTACAGGTTGGCTGCTTGATCAGGAGCTTTGTGGTGGTAGATATTAATTGGTTTATAAATTTGCATGTGCAAAAATCCAGCGTGTGCTGGTTTCTGCTCTAATGGCAGCAAATCATCTGTAACTTCCTTTATAATCCTTGAGAATTGCACGAGCAAGGCTTAAGCTGTTGTGGGATTTGAGCCTGTGGCATCCTCCCTGCTCCCTTTTCTGTGCAGCTATCACAGAGGGCAGCAGGATGGGGTGGAGCCCCAGAGATGCTATCCAAACTTCCAGGGGAATGAAAGCCTGATCACAGCAGCTAATCAATTGCTGTTGAATTTAATTTACCTTCTGCTCAAAGGGAAGGAGAAAAAAAAAAAAAGATGTAAGTAAATGGAGGCTGCACACACTCATCTTTTGTTTGTGTACGTTTGTACATCATTATAAAGATTAGATTCCACCTGGCAAATTGCCCAGGCAGCCTTTGGTATTCCAGAGGTTGGACAGCATTAATTCATGTGTAAGATAGGAGTTTGATCCTCCCAGGAGATGAAGCCAAGTGTATCAAAGCTCCTGTTGTGTACTGCAGCGCCCACAATCATGGAAGCATGTACCCTGGTGGATACACATGGACAGGGCTGGTGCTCCCTGGACACCTCTGCCAGCGGTGCTCTGGGGGCTCCAGTGCCTTGTGCCAGCCCACCTGGCCATAAAATATCCTCATCACCTGTACCCTTCTCCCCTTCACCCAGGACAGGTTCTTTCCCTCACACGCAGCTTGGTGGCTCTGTGTGACAAATGCTCCATGAGGTGTGACCAGCCTGGGAATTCCCTGGGGGAATTCCTGTGCTCAGCATGGAGCAAAGTAAAATGGACTTCCTGCTCTGGCTGCAGAGCCCTTTGGAGCTGGGAACCTCCAACTGCACAGCCACGAGCATAAAGGAGATTA
Source organism: Lichenostomus cassidix (assembly GCF_008360975.1). Classification (NCBI taxonomy): domain Eukaryota; kingdom Metazoa; phylum Chordata; class Aves; order Passeriformes; family Meliphagidae; genus Lichenostomus; species Lichenostomus cassidix. The sequence continues at coordinate 60,405,458 of NC_139486.1, forward strand.
AAAAAGGAGGTGTTGCTCTCTGGACAGGCACTTTGTGTGAGCCCACTGCCTCTCCTTTGTGACACAGCCCTGGCTGTTGTGTCCTTCTGAGCTGCTCTTTTCCCACCTGCCTGTGTTCCCTGTGCCCCTTGCAGCTGCTGCTGGATGCTGGTGCCCACGTGGAGGGCTCTGCTGTCAACACTGGCGAGGACAACTATGCCGAGACGCCCCTCCAGCTGGCCTCGGCTGCAGGTGAGCTCCCCCTGGCCTCACCACGCTCCATCTCTTCCCACCACGAGCCTGATGGCCACGAGGATCTGTTTTCCAGCTTGACCTATGTGTGGCTCCTCCCCACAGCAGAGCTGGCAGCACCAGCTCCTTCCCAGAGCACTGTCAAGGAACATAAACCAGCCCCTGTCTGGGCTGGGCTGTCTGTGGACCTAAGCAACACCCAGATGCAAAAAATTAACAAGTTTCAATTCAGCCTGGGGAAAAATAACTGTTACATGAAGAAATTTGGTGTATTGATTTATTAAATGCAAGTAAAAATTCTGTATTTCTTCTGGCGGGCTTGAGGAGTTGAGCATTCTGTGAATGAGTCTGTGCTGGGCTTGTTTGTCAACACTGTTCACCTCCAAGTGGTTTTAGTTTTTTCCCCTCTGTTTCTGTCTGTGTTATTTTTGTGCATTTGTGAGGATGAGTGTCTGGCTTGCTCTGCTCCAAGCTTTATGGAAGGGATAAAAAAGGCCTCCTCCCCTCCCAGTGAGACCCAGTGTTGGGTCTCCTGCACCACTCCCTACTCCGTCTAACGAGAGCAGAGCAAGGGTGTCCTGCCTGCTGCCACTCCTGTGCTTGGTGCTTCCAAAGAGAGGACCATCCTGATGTTCCTGTCCTTTTTCCCCAGGGAATTACGAGCTGGTGAGCTTGCTGCTGAGCAGGGGTGCTGACCCACTCCTGAGCATGCTGGAAGTCAACGGGATGTCATCGTCACTCCATGAGGACATGAACTGCTTCAGCCACTCAGCAGCACATGGGCACAGGTAATGCTCTGCCCCTGCTCAGGACAGGGGGTTTTACGCACTCCAGGTGTTGCTGTGTGTCCTGTGTGACTTTGTGACCCAAATCCCTGGGTGTGCAGTTCAGCAGGCAGCGCTAAGACTCTCCTGACAGCAAAGATCTTTGTTTGCTGTTTGCTGTTCCTTATTCCCACTTGCTGGTCTGGTCCTGCAGCACTGATCTACATCAGCAGATCAAGTCCCACCTAAGGGTAGGTTATGGGATCAGGGTTATGAGATCCTGGTTCATGTTCTGAGATGGAATCTAATCACGTTGAGGTGGCAGAAATAATCTGTGGCAGAGCCTGGTTGGCTGCATCTGTGGTTTTTGAATGGCCAACCAAGAGATGAATCATTAAACCAGCCAATCTGGGCTCTCCAGCCCTGTTTTCAGAGCAGTTGTTCAGAAATAAGATATTACTTGCAAGCTCATCCAGAAATCTTTCCGTTCCTAGAAAAAAAATTATTGAAATTCAAGGCTTGTTCTGCCATCAGATAGGATGGGGTGATCCTAAAGCCTTAAATAAGCTGGATTCAGCCCCAGGGAGCGGTGTGGGTGCAAGGAGAGCACCAGCTGGTGGCAATGCAGCAGCACACAGAGTGCTGGGTGGCCCTGCTGGGCCAGGGAATGTGTGGAGCAGCTGTCCCCAGCTGGCTGAGGGACACCAGGGATGCAAACTCCCCAGAGCGGCTGGACACAAACAAGAAAGTCTCTTTCTCACAACTGCCGTGTGAAATCCCAAACAAACCCACTGACTGAGGAGTACAGTCCATGTTTTTGCCCTTTTGCTGCTGGGGCACCAGTTTTTGGGATGTGGGATAGGGAAGGACGAGTGGTTCCAGTGCTGCTGCACAGTGCCAGCTGCCTTTGGGAAGGAAATTGTTGTTTACTGCGCCAGATCCCTATCCCCAAATCCCCGCAGCTCAGCCTGAGTTGTTGATACTTCATTTATTAACTGGCGAAACCTCTTGTCCCTGGGCAGGAACGTGCTGCGCAAGCTGCTGACCCAGCCGCAGCAGGCGAAGGGGGACGTGCTGTCCCTGGAGGAGATTCTGGCCGAGGGGGTGGAGAGTGACACGTCCAGCCAGGGCAGCTCCAGCGAGGGGCAGGTGCGGCTGTGCAAGACGCGCATGAAGGCTCTGCAGGAGGCCATGTACTACAGCGCCGAGCACGGCTACGTGGACATCACCATGGAGCTCAGGGCACTGGGTGAGCCCTTCCTGCCCAGCACTGGGCACATTTGAGGCATAAAAGTCTTCCTTTGCTGCCCCTCTCGCTTAGAAAAGCAGGAGCCCCAACTGCCAGGCTATCTAATTTAAATTTTAAAAGTTGTTAAGGCTCCTCACAAGTCTTTTGGGGTTTTTTTTCAAATTCCTGCTGCTCTGGGATGTCCCTCACTCCTGGCTGGATCCTCTGTCCCCATGTACCAAAAGCAAGGGGCATCTCTCCCTGTCAGATACTGACACCTAAAATCCAGTGTTTATTCTGTGGTTTAAGGTGAAGGAACAAATCTGATCTCAAGGTAGGAGAGAGAAGCTTTGAAGCTTGTGTGTAACCAGGAGAAAAGGCCTCACACCACAGTCGTGTGGGATTACGTATTCTTACAAGTTCAGTTCAAATTTATTTTGTGGTTCTGATTAATCATGAAGCTCAGAACAAAACAGAGGGAGTCTCTGGTCTTTAACAATCAGCAGGAAATTCCAATTTATGATCCTGGTACCAATCCTTTGTCACTTGATCTGTCAGTGACCCATTTCAGTCACCTTTAATACCAAGATGAAAATCTATCTGCTGTTAGGCTGTAGGTAGAGCTACTTCAGTGCTGCCAAGTGTTAGTAATAGGAGCAGGGTAATCTCCTCACAGGCACTTCAGGAAATCATCTTTCACTGTCCCTTGTTTGTGGCTGCAGGAGTGCCCTGGAAGCTCCACGTGTGGATCGAGTCACTGCGGACAACCTTCTACCAGTCCCGCTACTCCGTGGTGCAGACCCTGCTGCGGGAGTTTGTCACCATCAAAGAGGAGGATTACAACGAGGAGCTGGTTAATGAGGGGCTGCAGCTCATGTTTGACATCCTCAAAACCAGCAAAGTAAGAGTTTTGTAACTGTGTCAGAGATTAATGTCCTGGGGTTTTTTGTTGTTGTGCACAAGAGGAACAAGGGAATGGCTGGGCAAAGTCCCTGAGGAATTATGGAACAGAAATAGCCCTGGGAGCATTTATCTAAATTAATGTACAGCCCCCAAACACTCCTCAAACACAGCCACAGGAGAAGCTGTACAGCTCTTGATGCCTCCATAGCTCCACATGTATTGTAATTCCTTTCAATCAAGCTTGTCCCTCTGTGGGGAGCTTCCTCCTGTAGGGTGTGCAGTTGCTGTAAGCCCCAAGTGAACCCTCACAGCACATTTGAAACCTGCCCCATGTCAGATTGCTGATCCCTGCTCCATCCTCCTCACAGAATGATTCCATCAACCAGCAGCTCGCATCCATCTTCACCCACTGCTACGGCAGCAGCCCCATTCCCAGCATCCCCGAAATCCGAAAGACTCTGCCAGCTCGCCTGGGTAAGGGGCTCACCTGAGCACTGAGCTTGTTTTGATTGCTGCTGGGGTGTTGGGGGTTTTTTTGGGGGTTGTTTTTTTTGTTTGTTTGTTTGGTTTTGGGTGTTGTTTGTTTGTTTGATGGGTCTGTTTTGGTTTTTTTGTTTATTGCTTGGGGTTTTTTTTGTTTGGTTTGGTTTTTTCAGGGTTTTTTGATGCTTTTTTGGTGGTTAATTTTTTATTGTTGTTTGTTTGTGATTTTTTTTTCTAAAAAGCATGCAGAGTTTTAAAAAAAACAGTCACCTTTTTTTTTGTTTTTGTCCCCTTACCCAACAGATCCTCACTTTCTGAACAACAAAGAAATGTCTGATGTAACTTTCTTAGTGGAAGGAAAGCTCTTTTATGCACACAAAGTCCTGCTGGTTACTGCATCTAACAGGTGAGTCACTAACCAGGGGCATCATTAATCTAACCATGATTATCCCTACAGTCATGAGGGGTTTTGGAGTGTACATATCCTGCCATTCCCTGCCTTCCCATTCCTTCTCCCAGAGTTCACAGGGAGAGCTGCATTTGCTCCATCTTTCCTGGAATCTCATCTCTTTCCTGGTCCATGTGCAGTTATTAGTTTCTTTCTGTTCTTGGCATCGTAACAGGGTTTTCCAGCTATCACAGGGTGGGATTAGATCAGATCCAAACAATTTACAGGTTAAATTGTCCCTGAACTAATCATCACTAAATTGAAGGGAATGTTTCGATTTTCAGCCTTCAAACAAGAACAAGGAAAGGTCTTTGTTTTCCCCTTGCTTGAGCTGTTTGTGATGTGTGTGACACACTGACACAGTTAAATTAAAGCTGTTAAATTAAATCTATTAAAACCATCTCCAGGTTCAAGACACTAATGACCAATAAAACAGAGCATGATGGCCATGGCAGCAAGACTGTTGAAATCAGCGATATGAAATACAACATTTTCAAGGTATGTGACTTCTGCTTTTCCTTTATTCTTTTTCATCCTCTCACCTACTTGGAATGCAAGACAAAATGCAAGGAGTAACACACACATAGAAATGGAGTCCCTTTCAACACACCTGAATTTCAGGAATATTCTGAAATACCCCTTTCCCAAAGTTCCAGCCTTGAAACATGATCCTCCAGTCTATATTCCTATTTTCTTACTAGGCAGCTGACTCCTTCATAAAGCAGGAGAAACTAGTCTTCTACTGAAAAGTAGTCTCTTAAGGCACCACTTTCATACTTTTTTACAGCACCATTTTCATGCTTTGTTAAGCAAAAAGTAACTTACTTACAGCAGGTGCATTGCCAGGCTTCATATTAAATCAGATGATGAGAAATCAATGGTGTCCCTGGCAAGAAAGGCTCCGAATTAAGAACTGCAGTTTGCTTTTATGACATTTCTGTATTTAGTGGAGGAACAGGGAAATGTGAAGTGTGGTTGTGTAGCTGTTTCACTAAAGGGTTGAGGCTTTTCCTTTTTTCTCGTTTTATAAGCAAACAGACCTGATCTGTTGGTCATAACTACTGTTACATCAGTGGAGAGAAGTAAGCTGACCATGAGAATATCTTTTTTCTGTATAAAAGGGGCTATACAGATTTCATGTTGGATAGGTGACATCCAAATTTTGCAGCTTGGGCCATGACAGAGAAGTAACTGAGTACTGAAACAAGCTTCCTTAGGAGCATTTCTGCATCAAAAGGTTTCTAAAGATAAACTTGTGCTTCAGTGGAGAGACAGAGAGACAGATCAGAAAGAACTGAAACAGTGAAATACTTCACAATTTGATGGTAAATACAGTCAGATGAGTTAAGGAGAGGCACTCTCAGATAGGGTGGAGGATTCTGAGCCACAAGAGATCTGTGTCCAGCTCAGAGCTCTGCTGGAAAGCTCGTGTGTAATTCTGTTATACAAATAAAACAATCTTACAGGTAGCAGCTTAGTTTTGTTCCCAGCCCTGTTCGAAATGGCAAACACAGCTGGCAAGCCCCACAAAGCACCCAGGACACTTCTCCTCCAGCACCAAATTCAGTCCATCCCGGTAGGGCAGCACTGTTTGGGCTGGGGCTGAGCACATGCAGATCAAAGAGCAGGAGCTGCCTCTCTCTCCCCCTGCACACAATTAATGCCTTTTCCTCTGGCCCTGGTGGGGGGCTGGAAGCTGATTAGAAGCCCAGCAGGGGAGGCAAGCGGCTGGGAGGTCCCCAGGACACACATGCTGGGCTCACTGGCAGCTCCGCGCGTGACCGGCTTGCCAGGCTTCCCAAACCTGGATGTGAGACAAGGACAGTGGTGTTGCTCAGAGACACGCTGTCACCCTCAGCCCAAAGTCCCCAGCAGGGCCCTTTTCAGAGCCCAAGAGAGAAAGGATTGTTAGAAAGCAGCAGATTTGCCACGCTAGGGAATTAAAAAACACCAAGGGGGAGGTGAGAGCCAGCACAGGACACGATTCCCGTCTGCTCAGGAAGGGGAGCTCAGCCATCAACTGCCCCTTGTGACTGCAGTGATAACTTCATGCCTGGCCTTATTCCCATTCCAGATGCTGATGCAGTATTTATACTATGGAGGAACAGAATCCATGGAAATTCCCACCACTGATATCTTAGAGGTGAGAGAGCTTTTTCTTCCAAGTCCTGCCAAGTGTGCTGGGGCATAAAACAGACTTGAAAGGCAAAATCCAGGAGCTAACAGCAAGCTGCCATTCAGTCCAAGAGCATACTTAACACTTGGAAATGAGCTTAAAGGTTTCAAAATATCACTCACTCCTGGTGTTTCTGTGCCTTGTGACAGAGAGGAGTGCAAATAAGCTTGTGGGAGGAGCTTTTGCTAAGAGGGGAAATGTGTCAGTCTGTCACTTGCCCACCGAGTGGCCTTCTTGCTGTTTCATGAGGACTTGCCCATTAAAACAGGGAGTCAGAGGCTCTTCAGAGAGGAAGTCATCTGTCCTGTTTGCCTTCCCCAGGCCTTTCAAAGCTTATGATCTCAAATAGCCTCTCTCTTGTCCCCATAGCTGCTATCAGCTGCCAGCCTGTTCCAGCTGGACGGCCTCCAGAGACACTGTGAAATCCTCTGTGCCCGGACCATCAGCATGGACAACTCTGTCAACATCTATAAATATGCAAAGGTAGATCCAACCCCACTCCTGTAAGAGTCTCAGGGAACAGCCTGTGTGCCCCTGAGGGTAACCAAGAGCCCCAGGTGGGCACCCTCTCTGCAGGTAACTCTGCCTCAGTCACAACACGAGGGAGATGTTTCCCAGCGTCAGGCTGGGAAGTCCTGCACAGCCCCGGTGTGTTTTCTTGTCTGAAGCAATCATGGATGAAATGGATGGGGGATCCCTGCAGAGTAGGGGAGAGCTGTCTTAGCAGGCTGATACAGCAACATCCGCAAATCCAGAGGGATTCAAATCGTGGGAGCAGTGGGGGCAATTGATCACAGCCCAGCAGCTATGGAATAAACCCTTGCCTAGCACCCCTGCTGCTAGAAAATATTCTTTTCAGCTCCAAAATGAGCATAAACGCTGTTGCATGACAGATACGCACCTCTGTAGCAAATAACTTAAATCACAGAGAAATACTCTGCACTTCGTGGAATTTTGCAGGATCAGGTCCCTTAAAGACAGGGACAAAGCTGCACAGAGGGCTGGTAATGATTTCTTCTACTTTTTGTGGAGTGTCACACTGATGCTTTTCAGTTTCTCTCACATTGGGCTGGTTCCTTTCAGACCTAAAATTTAACAGTATGCAGTGGTAAAATAGGGAAACAGCATTCCCTACTGGCCTTTGTGTACTTTCCTTTAAATTATTATTTGCACAAAATTCCCAGGAACAAGGCTGTGTGAGCACAGAGCTCTTTAGTATTGAACTTGAATTTTGCTGACCTTCCCCCACCGACCCTGAAGCAGAAGGAAGCAGATCCCAGCCAGAAACTCCCTGATGGTGGTTCAGGAGTGCAGCCTTGCTGTTCTGCTGCGTTCAGCCCCTTGTTGCAGGGCTGAGGCTGCTGTGCTGTGACCCGTGTCCTGATTGCCCCGAGCTCTGCTCACCATCTGCCAGCGTGCTGGTGTTGTGTGTCATGGCTCAGCCAAACAGGTACCTTGGCCACCTCGTCAGCCAGCTGCTCTGCTGCAGGAAGGGAAGGGGATGGAGTGCAGGCCAGCAGGGGAAGGAATTGAAAAAGCCTGGATGCCTCCCTGCTCATGCCTGTGCCTGCGAAAAGCACCTGGAGACGTGATCAGACATCAAAGTCCTGCCTTCGGTGCTGTTCCACTGTTACTCCTGTCTCTTTTCTTAGAAAATATTGAAAGGGGAAAGATTAGGAATGAGAGGCTCAGGGATGTAGATCTGTGACATACAGAGGAAGTTAACCATCGTGCTGTCTTCCCCAGATTCACAATGCGCCGGAGCTGGCCTCTTTCTGCGAGGGCTTCTTCCTGAAGCACATGAGCTCCCTCCTGGAGCAGGACTCGTTCAAGCAGCTCATCTACGGCAGGAACAGCAAAGTGCAGGGCCTGGACCCCCTGAGGGACCTGCAGACAGCCCTGGCTGGCCGCCTGCACTCCGTGTACGTCACGTCCAGGGTGTGAGGCAGGCCGGCGCTGGCAAACCGCGGTGGAGGCGTCACTGGGGCTGTTTGCCTTCTGGATCTTCCTGAAAGTGCCCTGGAACAGCCCCCCAGGTGCTGAGGGAGGGGGAGCTGGCTTCTCTGTGCTGCTGCTGCCACAGGAACAACACTGTCACACCAACAACACTGCCACGGCCCAAACATGAGCTGAGGGTGCAAGGGGAGAGCACGAAGTGCGCCGCAAGCACCGTGCAGAGGCAATTTAACTAAGCCCAGCACTAATATGTGGGCTTAAGTTCATCCACACAGATGTTTTCTGTGTAAAAAGGCTGCCTAGATGGAGTTTCCTGATCCTAAAGCCCATCCCACGAGCCATCTGTCTGCACACAAAGTACTTCCCTTCAGTAGTACCACCGTCTGTACATCGCAACAGACTGACAGAAACTTCCCCCAAAACCGTTTGCACCTTGAGAGAGAAGTTTTGTACGTTCAAAGCTGAGTAGAAGCTAATACTAACACTGAAGTTACTCACTCTTTAAGCCTAATATGAAGAGCTGAGCTGGGGCAGGGAGGGGGGAGAGTTGGGGGTTTGCGTGTTTTTAAATACAGTTTCACTGTGCCAGTTGTTAATCTGGATCTATTTTGAGGAGGGGAAAAAAAGACTCCACCATTTTGCTGTCAAGGTCTGATGGTCTCAGTTACTTTCACCTTAGAAACCTGTTTCTGAGCATTACCTGTGAGACCTGACACCACAAGAGACACTTTCAAGAAGACTCAGGTGTAGCAGGAGCTGGCACTAGGCTGGAAAACTGCCCAGTTGCAAAAATAGCAATGAAAGCCTCCCCAGGCCCCCAAGGAATGTCCAGCTCAGTGGTTCTCTCTCTGGAGCTAGTAGGAATTAAGGAAAAACCTCCAGCTATTCCCACTGAGCTTTGCTAAGCACCCACCAAAATCATTTGCCAGTGCACTTCCATTTCTTGTAGGTGGGTGAACCAGAGGAAGCCAGGTTTTCAGTGGAGAACTACTTATTCCTGATTAGAAATCCAACAATTAATTCAGTTTGTATCTAAACACACTGGAAGGAGGAGGCTCAGCTGGGCCCAGGCTCCAAAGCACAACACAGACACAGTTTAGATAGAGGGAAAGAAGAGGAACTACCAGCATCTCCCAGCAAATCCATCAAAATCTGACATGGCCTTGTTCCTAAAGGATTTACAGAGGCAAATTGCGTGCATGGATAAGGATTTTTAGTCAGCTGACAGACAGGTTGGTCAGGGCACACTCCCTTTGTGCTTTAGCTACACATCTGCTGAATACACACCAGCTCCAATAACCCTATTTATTACCAGAAAGCCATACAGGAGGGTCAGAATTATCACTGAGAAGTGCCGCAGAAGGCTTTATTTTGGAAAGTATTTTCAAGTAGCTGCTCCAGCTATCTGTACAAATATGTAGGTCCTCTTTTGTTGCTGTAAGATTACAATGCTTTGTTTAATTGTACATTAATGTTGTCATTTATGTAAATGTACCAGGATTTTATTAACAACGTAATTTTAAAATACACAGCTGCTGTTATTTATTCTGCTCCTCTGACGGTAAGAAAAAATTTAAAGACACTTATGTAAAAAAGGCTGTTGCAGTTTAAGCATCTTAAATTGCTTTTGGTGTAAATATACCTAACTTTAGGGATACAGAGGCATTAATTTCCCCATCCTAGACTCAGACATTTTTGTGAAGTTAAAAAGTTTAACTTGCTTTTTTCCCTAGCTGGAGTAAGGTTACCTGCTTTCCATCAGAAAACAGCAGATGGTAGTGTCCAAAAAAACCCCAATTCCAGGATTCTTCTCTGCAGCAGGAGAGACAGTGAGGGTTAAAGCAACTTTATCCCAGAGTTATTAAAAAAAAAAAAAAAGCAGGGGATCCTTCTCTTCCATGTTACCCCAAAAGCAGGGGATCCTTCTCTTCCATGTTACCCCAAAATCCCAAAGGCCAGGAGGGCTCTGGTCGGTGCTCTGTGGGAGGATTGATGTCAGAGCAAAGGGCTTATCTCAGAGGTAAGAAGTATAAAAGTTTTAAGAGCAAGAATTTGACCCAGAAGTATCTTTTTTTTTCTTCTTTTTTGGAAACCTGCCAGCATAAACAGTGACTTGTTCTCAAGAAGCATGGAATACAAACACCTCAGATTCCCTTTGGAGCACTTTAATAAGTAGGTTAAACAGAAATTCCTTGTGAAACCAGTTGCACACTGCCCGTGTTTTATAGAGTGCTGCCTGTGGAGCCTGAGAAAATACCAGAGCAGTTTGCCCAGCTTTGGGGAAGCACAAAACTTTGCTGGCCATAATGACATCATTCCAGGGAGCAGAAGAAATAAACATCTGCCTGAACAGGCTCGATGACTTCCCGGCTAAAATAAAGCCTTTTTTGCTCTCTAATAAGGCTTTGCACAGCAGGCAGGCCCTGGCTAATGCAGCAGCAGCACTCACAGGCCCTTTGCCCTTGCCAAATGCTGCCCAGGCAGGCAGACGCTGCTTCCTGCACCTGCCACAGCCACACGGCTGGGGGGACACGGGAGGGAGAAGGGAGAAGACTCCCCTGAGGAATGGGGCAGCAGGCTGCTGTCTCACTGTCTGGGGCAGGGGAAAGGGCTCCGGAGCTGGATCTGCCTCCCCAGAGGGCAGGGTTGGAGCCTGAGGAATCCATTCATCCACCCAGTGTGGCACTTGGTGTTAATTTGCTCAAACAAAAGAAGGGCAGAAAAAGGTGTCTCGTGGTAATGATGGAAAATCGCAGCAGAGCAGGGAGAAAGGAGCAACACAACCCAGAGCTGGAGTCATCGCAGTGCTGTCCCTATTCCTACTGTTCCAGACACAGGATTTCACCTGGTGATCCTCTCCCCGCGCCTGGCTCAGGCTGGAGGAGGCTTTCCATGTCCCTTTCCACCCCTCTCCATCCTCAGGCCTCACACAAAGCCCTGCCCAGCAATGTCACACCGTGAGCCAAATGAAACTTTAGGGCCCTCATCAAAATAGGCTAGTGATTCCCAGCTTCACAGGCAAACAAAAATCCAGCTCTGGAAGTATGAAAAAACTTCCAAGGGAATATCGCAGCGGCCAAATGGAAAGGACACACCTTCCTCCCATCCCTTATGCAGTGTGCCAGTGCATCCCAGAGAGCTCCCTTCTCCCTCCTGATGCTCTGGGACTCGAGACCTCTCCTGGCAGCACTCCCAGCAACCTCAGCTTCCCTGGTTCTGTTTCCTCGCAGGACATCGCAGGGGTCAGCCTGCTCCAGCTGTCAGCAGAGCTCACGGCTCTCCAAGCAGGCGGCATGATTCCAATGACAAGTAGGTCACATCTCCCCGCCACCTGCAGGGAGCTGCTCAACCAGACGTGGCTGCCACGTTTGCCTCCAATTAGCCACAGGACCCCGGCACTGTGGGCAAATGCTGGCCACGGGAGAGGTGGAAGAGATCCCGCTGCAATGGATCAGCAATCTGGAATGGCCAGACAGCGACCTGGAGGGTGTGAAACAGGCCGGGGAGTGATGCACCTGGGCACTGGGATGTGCAGAGACCTGTGCTGTCCCCAGCTGGGACAGGCTCGGGCGGCTGAGCTGGCTTAGCCTGGGATTAAAGGCACGCTCTGCAATTAGCGGCACACCCGGCTGCTTCCGGCATTCCCAGCCCGATCTGCACTGGGTTTGGAGGGTGGGGGCACTGAGGGTGTTCATCCCTAGTCCATGGCTGTCTCTCTGCTTGTTGTTCCTTGGAATGACAAAAAAATCTTTTCCATAATGCATCAGGATGTTTCCAGCCTTTTTGTTTTGGTTTGGTTTTTTTTGTTTGTTTTTTTGGTTTGGGTTTTTTTTTTGGGGGGCAGGGTAGAGGGAAATATAGCTAGAACCTGTAGGATCATAAGGTTTTGCAGGAAAGAAAAAAAACAAGGGCAGAGATGAGAGAACACGCTTCCAATTAATGATTTGATGGATGTAGGAATGATTCTTGTATGTTTTACAACTCCCCTTTTTATTCCTGTAATAATTTTAAATGTTTTCCTTTAGCAAATCATCCAAATTTGAGAGGAAACAATGCAAAATTAATGCAGGGAAAGGTCATGGAATCATCATGGAATGGTTTGGGTTGAAAGTCCCATCTCTGTCCCAGGGAGGCTCCTTCCCATCAGCCATTGATTGCTGGTCACTGTGGAAGTGATGGAGGTGTTCAGGGACTGCTGTTTTTTTCTCCCTACCTCTAGCACTGGTCATTAAAAAGATTAATTAACCTCAGGGAAACTGAGGTCTAACTGATCAACAAGGAAACATTTAAGCAAGAGGTGCCAAAAAGAACTGGAGTTTCAGGATAATGAAATTTGCAAGTATCCTATATAAAATCCCCCCCGGATTATCACTGGTCTGACTTCTATGGACTGGTCACCTTGGCCAGGAATGTCCAGTCCTGCTGTAAATGCATCGGACCAGGATCTCATTTTCATTTTATGCAGGTAAAGACCATCTGGATGACTCCCAGTCACTGGAAGGACAGGACTGGGCTCCCAGGGCACTAATTCCAGGTGTTCTGTTCATGGGAATTGCAGAGGAGCCTTTCCCTTGCCCAGAGCAGGTGCAGTGTTTCCCTGTCTGGGACAATGGGGGTGGGAAAGGCTGGGGCAGTGTGAGAGGGCTTGTAGGGAGAGAGGCATCCATGGGGTGGGAGAGTTGCTGCTGCAGTTGGCATCTCCCGGCAGGCACGGCCAGGTGCGGCCAGAACGGGACAAAGCGATGGTCCGGGACGAGCTGCCCCGCACGGGGCAGGGCCGGGAGGGCTCAGGTGCGCGGGGCGGACCGAGGGGATTGAAATCCCATTGACCCTGGCCTCTTCTGCTAGTTCAGCGCTCAGTGCGGGCGGGGCCCAGGTGAAGGCCTCCCTCACCTGTATCATGTATCGCCTCCATCCTGTACCTCCCTCTACCTAGCCTTGCTCCTGCCCTTATCCCCTCTTTCCTGTTCCCTCGCCTCCCTTCCCCCTCCCTCCCGAAGCTCTTCCATCCCCGCTGCCCTGCGCACCCCGACCCCCTTACCCCTCCTCATCCCCCCGACCCCCTCTTTTCCTATCCCTCCTCTCTCCCTCTTTCCCCGCAGCCGCGGGGCTAGGGGCGCCGGAGAATAAAGCGCAGAGGGCCGGAGCCCGGCGCCCCTCGCTGCAGCCCCACACGGGGCCGGAGCAGCTCGGCTGTCCCCCCATGCGGTTCACAAGCACCGCCCGACATCGCCGGGGCTCCGGCTTTCCCCACATCACTGGGGCTCCCCGGGAGGGTCAGGAGAATCCTGCGGGTTTGGGCTTGGAAAGGAAGCCCGAGGTTTGTTTCTGGGGCCAAACTCAGGAGCACTGCGGCGGAGCCCGGGGAGCAGCGGGGCCGTGCTGGGGGCTGCTCCGAGCTCGGAGGTGAGAGAGGAACGGGGACAGCCCCGAGCGGGCGGCGGGGAAGGCGGATAGACTGGACAGGGGCTGCGGGGAGATAGGTGTCCCGGCACAGGGATGGCTGTCCCGGCACAGGGATGGCTGTCCCGTCACGGGGATGGCTGTCCCGGCACAGGGATAGGTGTCCCGGCACAGGGATCTCTGTCCCGTCCCGGGGCACGGAGCGGGAGGAGGCAGCAGCAGGAGCTGAGGGCACTGGAGCTGTCTCGGCCGTGCGGGGCCGCGGGGCGTCGCTCTGGGGCGGCTTCTGTAGGGGACAAAATGAACCCTTTGGGGGTAAAATCGGAGTTAATCTGCAGGGGAGAAGATGAAGTTTGGGGTAAGAATGAGGTGATGGGTCCTCTCCGGGGGGACCAGCGCGGGCTGGTTGTGTATTACTGAGAATAAATTGCTTTATGGAAGGAGACATCTTAGACTGCCGTGGGAATCTTGGGATGAAGCCGGAAAGGAAACTTGGTCTGACTGTGGGAATGGGAGTGGAGGTGTCAAGCGGGCCCCACGCCGGTCACTGGAGGCGTGAAGGCGCCGTATAAGGATATATAAGGGATATATTGATTGCAGGATTATCTGGAGGGATGTATAAGGGACATCTTGATTATAGGATTATCTATAAGCATATATAACAGTTCTATAGAACGGTCATACGAGATACGTATTAAAAATCCTCCGTCGTTATCCTTTTCCCTTCCCCGTTGTGTTTTCAGGATCTTGGAGGATGAGTTTGGGTCTGGAGAAGGCTCTCGAGCACAGGGGGACAATCTTGGGGTGTCCAGTGCAGGGCAGATTTGGACCCTGTGGGTCCCTTCCCGCTCAGGATGTGCTGTGATGCTGTGCCTCTGAGGATGCACGAAAGGGGCTCAGTGGGGTTTTTGCCCGCTGAACTCTGGACCAGCCGGGGCTGTTCGGCCCGGTGCTGCCGCCCCGTGGGGAGCATAGGCTCGGAACGGCATCCCAGGGAGTGCTGAGGCATCCTCTGCCCGGGGCACTCGGCAGCACATCCCTGATGTGGTGCAGAAAAAGGAAAGTTCTGGGTTAGTGGGAGGGTGTTTCTGGAATGGAATTGGGATAGGTGCTGATCATACCATGGAATCACGGGGTGGTCTGGCTTGGAAGGGACTGTAAAGATCATGTACACTCTGTTATCTGATTCCACAGCAAAGAACGTCCAAAACTGCCTCACTCTCATGGACATCAGGAGTGTCTCCTATAGCACTTGTTTGGGAATGGGAATGGCTGCTGGGAGCCCTGGCAGGAGCACCTGGATATCAGGTAAGAATAGGGCTTGTTTTTGCTGCTGCTGAAGGTGGTTTTCTTTTCTCAAGATGTTCTTCTGATTGATGTTTTCACAGTAATTTTCTAGGGCACTTTCGAGGATAATTCCAAGAATTTTGAAATAGTTGGATAACAGTGGGGAAAAAATATGAAGTCGATCCATTTCAAGTAATTCCAGACTTCTCCCACAAAAGTGTTCTTGGGGAAGGCTGGTTAAAGGATAAAGAAGCAGAGGAACAAATGTGGTAAACCCCTGTGGCTCTCTGACAGAGCAAACCTTCCAGTAATCCCAGCAGATCTTTCGGAGAAACTGTGGGATCATAAGGATTTCTAGGAAAGCAAAACAAGGACAGAGATGAGGGAATAGGCTCCTGATTAATAATGATTTGATGGACGTGGGAATGATTCTTGTGTGTTTGGCTCCCCTTTTTATGTCTGAATAATTTTTAAATTATTCCTTTAACAAATCATCTAAATTTGGGAATTTATATTTTAGAGGTAACAATGCAAAATAAATGCAGGAAAAGATGATGGGATCATCCTGGTATTGCGGAATGGTTTGGGTGGGAAGGGACCTTATGGATCATCCAGTTCCAGGAATATTTCCTGGATGAGGAATATTTCCAAGGATGAGGCAGCCACAGCTTCTCTGGGCAACCTGTTGGCCTCACCATCCTCACATGGAAGAATTCCCTCCTGATACCCAATCTTTCCTATTTTTGTGCAGGAAGTGGGCTGTGACAAGGGAATTAGCTTCAGCAAGGCTGAAGATCCATGTGGGGTTTGTGGCAGGGACAGTTCTG
Organism: Lichenostomus cassidix; assembly: GCF_008360975.1. NCBI lineage: Eukaryota > Metazoa > Chordata > Aves > Passeriformes > Meliphagidae > Lichenostomus > Lichenostomus cassidix. The sequence goes on from NC_139486.1 coordinate 60,421,164, forward strand.
AGAGCTGGGGAATGGGACCTTCACCCAGATTCCCAAAAAGCTGGGAAGGGAAAACTCCTGCCTGTCGCTGGAAGGACCGGATTGGGCTCCCAGGGCACTAATTTCAGGTGTTCTGTTCATGGGAATAGCAGAGGAGCCTTTCCCTTGCCCAGAGGAGCAGCTGGTGCTTCCTTTAGTCCCTGAATCCCTGGGAACGAACACAGAGAAAATGACAGGAATACAGAAATCCTCCACACGGGGAGTTTGTGGTGCTCTGGATTAAAGTTTGGATTTTTAATGGTAAAGGGGGCACGTGGAGGGATTTTTCGCTCTCTCCTGTTCATTATTGTTATCACTGTTCTTGTTGCTATTGCTGTTGTTATATGTTGTCATTAATATTACATTATTGTATTTTTCTTGGTTTCCATTATTAAACTGCTCTGATCTCTTTCTCCCCCCAAGATGAATTTTTGTTTCTGGTCTCTTTCCCATCTCACTGGGGGTGTGAGGGAGCAGCTGCTGGTGCCCAGCTGGGGTCCAGCCATGGCCTGGAGCACTTCTGGGGGCTCCAAACCCGATGGACTGGAGCAGTTTTGGGGCTCACAGAGAGAGGTGCTAAATCAGGCTCAGAGAATAAATCCTGCATTTTGGAGTCCTGAGAGCAGGTTCATATGGATGGCCGGAGCTGGGATTCAGAAACAGTGACTTAATCCTGTGTTTTTAGGGCTTGAGGAGCGGCTATGTCCTGTATGTTTGTGCTTAGAAATGGAGATCCAGTGCTGCATTTTGGGGACTCAAAACTGGGCTCATTCGGCCAAGTTCAGACACAGGCACTGAGTCCTGGTTTGGGGCTCTTGAAACCAGGGTCTGTCAGACAGCATTTGGGATCACAGAGAGACCAAGTTCTGCATTTTAGGGACTTGAGGCAGAGACCACGCCCTGTGTTGGGGGGTCTTGAAACCAGGGTCAGTCAGCTGGTGCTTGTGCTTCACCAGGAGAGATTTACGTGCTGCATTTTGGGGGGCTTGAATTAAAGCCCAAATTGCCTGTTTTGGTGCTGCAAGCAGGCTGTTTTGGCCATGGTGAGTCTGTGTTTCTCAGCTCCGAGTCCTGCCTTAAGCACAGCTCACTCCCCGCTCTGTTTCAGAGCTCAGGAGCAGCGACTCAGCGCGGCGTTTGGGGCGGGCGGCAGAGCCCCAGGGCCGTGTTCTGGGGTCAACGCGAGCTCCCGGGAAGGGTTTGGGGCTCAGAGCAGAGCCCAGCCCGGCGCGTCGGGCTCAGCACGGGATCGCGGGGGCTGCCCGAGCCCGGCACAGCCCCGGCTCCCCGCGGCCGCAGCGGGACTGTTCCCGGAGCCCCGGCAGGTCCCAGCCCCACACCAGCAGCGGCCGCAGCCGGAGCAGGAGCGTCAGTGCCTGACTCGGCCCCAGCACCCATCCCGGAGCGGCTCCTCCCGGTCCCGATCCCAGAGCCAATGCCACCTCGCCCTCCGGGGAGAGGCGGCACCGCCCCAGCAGCCACCGGAGCTGAACCCAAACCCACGGTCCTGCTCCCGGCAGCAGCCCCGGTCCGGCCCGGGTGAGCGGGGCGGGCCCCGAGCGATGCTCCCCTCTCCCATCCCGGGCCGGACGGGCCCGGAGCTCTGGGGAGACTCCCGAGGAGCGGATTCAGGGGCGGAGCCCGGCCCGGGCCAGGTGTGAAGGACGAGCCCGGCTCAGGTGCGCGGGGTGGGGCCGAAGGGATCTAAACACAGAAATCGCCCCAGCACCCATGTGCTCTGTAAGAGCTTGGGGAGAGTGGCAGCGGCCCGGCCGGGCTCCCCCGGCGTGGCCCAGGTGAGGCCCCCTCTACCCCTCTTTCTTCCTCCTCCCCTAATCCTCCCCCGTCTTCCTCCCCTTATCCCCACTTCCTACCCGTCCAGCTTCTTTCGCTCTCACCCTTCACTCTCCCTCGTAGCCCCATCTCCTGCCCGTTCCCCAGCCTCCCTCACCCTCTCTCCCTGGTCCCCTGCGCCTCCCCGACTCCCACCCACCCCTCCTTTGTCCCCTGTCCCTACCCCGCTCCCAGCCCGACTCCCCTCTATTCCCCCTACTCCTCCTCTGTCAGTCATCTCCTCCCCACCACCCGGCCTTTCCCTTCCCCCCTCCTTCTTCCCAACCTACCTCCACCTCTCTCCCTACCCCACCTCATCCTCTCCCTATCCTCCCCCTCTCCCTCCTTCCCCCGCAGCCGCGAGGCTCGGGGCGCCGAAGAATAAAGCCCGGAGGGCCGGGAGGCTGCGGGGAGGCAGGGAGATGGTGGGGGTCTCGTCACTCTGCAGCATGAACAGACATGGAGATCGCCAGGCAAAGATACAGCTCATCCCGTCCTGCTCCTTCCTTCCCCGGGCCCCGCTACGACCTCCTCCGGACGGGAGAAGGAAGGAAAGGTAGAGGGAGGAGGGAGAAGAGGGAGGGGTAGGGTAGGTTTGGGGTGTATAGCGGGATAGGGAGAGGGGGGTAGGAGAGGACTGGGCTGGGGAGGGAGGAAGGGCAGGAAGAAAAGAGAGGCATAGAGAAATAGAGATATAGAGCACGACTCCATAACCTCCCGCACCGAGCGGACAAATGTCTCTGAACATAATTCCGGGCGTTTAAATCCCCTCCGCCCCGCCCTGGGCACCTGAGCCGATCCCGCCTTTCACACCTGAGCCGGGCCCCGCCCTGGGCACCAGAGCCAATCCCGCCCTTCACACCTGTGTCGGCCCCTTCCTTCACACACCTGTGTCGGCCCCTCCCTTCCCACCTGAGCCGATCCCGCCCTTCACACCCGTGCCGGCCCGCCCCGCCCGCGCCCATAAACCCCGGCAGATCAGCACCTGGCGTGCTCTGCGCGGTGGATGCTCATCTCGGGATGCGGCGGGAGCATCGCTGGGTGCGCTGTGTGCAGCCTCGGATCGGGGGCTGTTCTCGGCGCTGCTCGGAGCCCGAGGCGCTGAGGTGGGGCCGGTACCGGGATCCGGGCCCGGCGATTCGGGTCTGGGTCTGCCGGTGTCTGATGGGGATCCCGGGCGGAGCCGGTTCTCCCTTGGCGGGCAGGATGTGGGTCCTGGGGCCGGGGGACCGAGGGGGGACTGGGGCTGCGACGGGGACCGGGATCGCCGCGGGCGGGAGGAGCCGCTCCGGGACGGGCGCTGGGGCTGAGCCCGGCACTACCGCTCCTGCTCCGGCTGGCATGGGGCTGGGGTCCCGCCGGGGCTCCCCTCACGGTCCCGCTGCGGCGGCGGGGAGCCGGGGCTGTGCCGGTACCAGGCCCGGCAGGAGGGCGGCTCCTGTTCCCCGGAGCAGGCGCTGGGTCGCGGCTGGAAGCGGCGGGGTGCGGGGACAGCCCGTGCCAGCCCCGGGACACCGCAGACACCGCAGACACCGCCACTCCCTCAGCGCCTCCCGCCCCAGGGGCGCCCCCTGGCGGACACGGAGCGCGAGTGCAGCGCCCCCCTCTGGGCAGAGCCGGCCCTGCAGCCCCATGGCTTTATGCTACGGTAAGAAGATAAAACATGTATTTTCCATTACCTTGGACTGCAAATTTATTGCATTTTTAAGAGAACAGATATATTAAAAAAGGGCTTGGATAGCATAATTTAAGAAAAATAGTTTCATTACCTGCCCAGTAGCCAAAAGGATATCTGTATCTGTCATCTAAAAACAAAGCAAGCTTTTGATTTGACACACACATTTAGACTTTTTTATCCTCTATGAAATAAAGCAGAAGAAACATGGTATTACAGTTTTATCTTCAACTGCACATCACTTTTAACCTTGAGTGAAGACAGTGCATTATTGAATAGAACCAATTTAGGCAGTGCAGCTCTACGTTGGCACATGATCTGAACCTCAGACTGGTAATTAAAAGCAGAAAATAGTTTGGCAGCCACCACGAGGCAACAGCATATTCTCCTGTTGTCATTCACACTGTCAGAGTAAAACTGGAACTGAGCAATCCTATTCCATTACAATCACTCTTATGCTGGAAAGGTGATCTGATCCCAGAAATGTCATTTGTGGTCTTGCAACTTGGTAGGTGATACTGACCACAGAGTGTCAATAAATACAAATTATCAGGACAAAATTTAATCCAATACATACACCCAAAAGTCATGCTCCATAAAATGTATTGTGGTTTGGTTTGGATTTTTTGGGTGTTTTTTTGGTTTGGTTTTTTTTTTGCTTGTGTGTGCATGTTCTGGAAAAAAACAAATTTAACACTATTGCCATGCATACAACAAAGTGACCCAGCCATGAAGATGAGCAAGCTGATGGTTGTTCAGATTCCAGTTCTCAAGGATGACATCAGTGTACGCTGTTAACACAGTGCTTCTGTTAGGATGAAGCTTACAGAATAGATGGAGGTTTTTTTAATTGGTCTTGAAGGGACAATTTCTTCCACTAAACATCCAGGATTTCTCAGGGAACAGAAGGGACCACACTGAGCTGGGCAAGGCTACCATGATTTAAGAGTGCAGATTATCCTGCAATATTTAAATAACCTTGGTGTTAACAGCAGAGGGTCAGTGCCATTTCCAAGGCCACATAAGAAAATGATGGAAGTCTGGGGCTCTGGGGGAGCTGAGTACACACCACATGGAATTGTTCCAGCAAAGCCAAGGGCAGCCTGAAGCAATGCAGTGCCAGGACTGACAGGGTCCAACAGTCTTGGAACCTCAGTTTTCCCATCCTCTGAACTGACTTGCCCCAAACCCAGCATCTTACAAGCATTTCCCCTTGGAGAACTGGAAAGCTGCTGGGCTGTGTATTTTCACTAAAGGCACCTCCATAGCTGTGTGTATACCCAGACCCAAAACAAAGCCCAGCTACACAATACATTTGTTTTCCAGGTTTGTAGAGAATCTTTTTCTGCTGCCCAGGCCATCCTCTCCAGGATGACTGCAGCAAAACCAAAACACACACCAACCAACACAATTCATCCAAACCTGCAAAGATCAGTGCATTCAGCTGCTTCTACAAAACATCAATTTACACACTTTTCTACTTATTCTAAAAACCATCAGTATATTTGTATGCAATAATTCTTTAAAAAGTCTTTTAGCTTGAACATAGCTACCAAGCTTGTTACCATCTGCATAGTGATCCCTCTTTTTATTTGTTTCACCTTGGAAAACAGAATTCCAAGGAGCTCTTGCAATTAAATATTTTGAACAGCTTCTTTTGTGTCCTTCAATCACTCTGAAAGATAACCATGTAAAAAGAAAAGAAACAGCTGAAGCAAAATTAGCAGTTTTTTTTTAATTTGTCCTGAAATTAAGAATTTAGATCTCAAATTTTTACAAACATGATTTCATACAAACGATAGGGAATGAAGTTTTCCACCCACACTAAAGAAGTGGATGTGGCCTTACCCACAGTCCCTCCAAGGCTGTAACTGCTCTGCCAGGGGTTTATCCATGGCCCTGAGGTGCTCCAGCACCACCCCATGCACAGGCATTGATGTTCCAAGGGATACCTGCAGAGCATGGACTGATCCACAGCTAGAGGCTTCAGGTTTATCCTTGGGCCACAATTTCTTCTTGGGCATGGCCATAACCACAGCCACAGATGCTTTGAGAGGTTCCTCAAGAGGTTCCTGCCATGGGCTCATTCCCAGCCATTGATGTCTGGGAGTGTCCTGATCCCCTGTGGGCTTATCCACAGCAGCAATGGCCTGGCCACCTGCCAGTCCAGGTGTGTCACCACAGCTGTCATCAAAGTGTCCCCAGGCACAGCACAGGAAGAGCCAGCAGCAAAATCAAAGTGAAGCCCTTAATGAGCCCCACAATATAGAGAGTGAGCCCCAGGGCAAGCACAGGAGCCTGATGACACAACAGCACCAAGAGCTATAAATCCAATCCAGCACATTCCAGTCAAAGCTGCTGTTATCTCAAACCCTTTGAGCTCCACGTTGGGCACCAAAAAGAACTGTCATGGTTTAACCCCAGCTGGCAACTCAGCTCTACACAGCTGCTTGCTCACTCCCCCACGCTGGGATGGGTGAGGGAATCGGGAAAGGGAGAAAACTCATGGGTTGAGATAAACACAGTTTAACAGGTAAAGGAAAAACTGTGCACACAAAGCAAAATAAGGAAGCTACTCCCCACTGGCCACTTGCAGGCAGATGTTCAGCTATCTCCAGGAAAGCAGGGCTCCATCCCATGTAATGGTGACTTGAAATGACTAACACCATCACTCCTGACATTGCCTACCTCCTTCTTCCTCCAGCTTTATATGCTGAGCATGATGCCACATAGCCTGGGATATGACCCTCTTGACACCTGGGGTCAGCTGTCCTCCCATGTCCCCTCCCAGCTCCTTGTGCAACCCCAGCCCACTCACTTGTTGGGTGAGATGCAATAAAGGCCTTGATGCTGTGTAAACACTGCTCAGCAATAATGAAAACATCCCTGTGTTATCAACGCTGTCTCAGCTCAAATCCAAAACCACACCCAGAGCAGCTATTATGATAAAAATTAACTCCACCCCAGTCCAACCAGCACAGCTCAGTATCTCCACAAAGAGTGGAGTGGTTTCACTGTCAAAATAATACTCAGTTGGTCATGTACCATATTGTCAGGGGCTTAAAATGTTACAGATTTTTAACAGTTCTCACAAACATTTGTTTTAGATTACAACAATCATTTCAAATCAGCTTCTGCAGTTCAGCATTTCCACTGTTCATCGCTTGACAAGCACCCAACAATGAAAGCTCCTTTAAAGTTGTTCCCAGTTGCAGCTTCTGATGGTCACCAGCAACTGCATCAACTTCTTTCCTAAAGAGATGACAGAACTCTTTTCCCCCTGTCCTGAGCCACTGCAAACTTCTTCTAGAACCCTGCTACAATCAAGGGTAAGGCCACCTGCCAGCTTTGGGATTTTCCACGAGTCTCAATACATGCAATTTTTCTTCAACTTAATTTGGAAATGGGGAGGTTCAGAGGGGTATTCCAGGTAAAAGAGTCTTGTAAAAAACCAGGGCATTTCAGTGCCTCATTTCATTAACTTTAAACATGGCATGCCTGCATGTTTCTTCTTTTTTCCTTCCCCTGGATCCCATGTTAGCCTTAAAATACTCCAGGCAGGAGCCGGTAGGGCACCGCAGCAGTGTAGCGCTTCCAGTCCTTCCCGTATTTGCTCCAACAACGGTGCTCATCCCTAATGCAGCGGTGGGTGAGCAGAATGGTCATGTAAACGATGTAGAAGTAAGGCAGGATGTGCTCAAAGCCACAAGCCAGGCAATAGGCCAACGAGCCCATCAGGTCTCCTGTGTAGTTGAAATGACGAGCCCAGCCCCAAAACCCCGAGGTCATCAGCTTGCTGTGGTACTTGGTCCCATCCACGGACACGTAGGAGCACTCGATGTACTCCGGCTTCTTCCCCCAGATCCTGCAGTTGCCGTTGGTACGGCGGAAAAGGTCCTTCTGGTGGTTGGTCATCCTGAAGATGTAATAACCCAGCAAGCCCAACATCAAGATGCCTACGGCGTGAGCTGTGCACAGCTGGACAGGGTGGTAAACCAAATACAGACCCTGGGGATAACAAAAACAATCAGCCATTTACTTCCAAGAGAGACTCAGCATGCCAGTCAATTCCTTGACTACAGTGACCCACAACAGACCAGAAGAAAGAGTATAAAGATCTACTGCAACAGTAAAACTGCGGAAAACTTTCAGAAAACTCTGCATTCTACAGTTTCCTTCTCTCTTTCTCTCTCCAAAATTGCACTTCATGAAACAAGAAGAGAGAAGTTGCAAGGATGCAAACTGGACAGAAGGAAAAAAGCCAAGGAGCAAAACTCAAACACCACCACTAATCAAAAGACCCTCAAAATGGAGGAGTGAAAAAAAAGAAACTGAAAGGATTTAGAAAAATAAACAGATGCAACAGACAGTGACAGAAAGAGGCACAAAAGAAAGAGAGGAGAGGAAAAGATGTCAAATCCACGCATAGGCAGGAAGCCTTCCTACTAGTGAATTGTTACAAAGAATGTTGCAATGATTTCTCAGTAATCAAAGTGCCTAGAAACTTTTAAGGTACAAATTAAACTGCTGGGAAGGATGTTTCTGGAAACTTTCATTTCTGTTAGTCCAAATACACATTGTACACATTTTTACCTGCAAAGTATAGAGGTAAGGCAACCAAACACAGTCTCCCCAGCCCAAATACCATCCAAAATGATCATGGCAGATATCAATGGTTTTCAGGTACCAGGCTTCATTCCAAAAGAAGTCCAGAACATAAATACCCTGCAACAGAATAATTTCACATCAGTAACAGCACTGTCACAAGTTACCCTGTTTAACAGCATCAGCCTAATCTCTGTCCTGCCTTGTGATATGGTCTCAAAATTCATTGCTGTTTTTTTGTTAGCACTTCAGAAACAGAAATTTCAGAACACAGTTAAGAAGAACTATCACATAAATACATTCTACCTGGATACACAACATCTATCTGTCTACACAGACATGGCAATAGCAGGGTAACTAAGGCAAGTGAACAACTTAAGGACAAATACTTGGGAAGTGAACTCACAACCCCAACTCACATCCCCAACCTTTCTTAAGCTTAGAGTCACAGGGTTACACAGAGGGTGGATACAGTTCCTATTGAGCAGGCTTCCACCTACACAGATTGGTGAATAAACCCAAAGATGTCCCAGCACACCATCACTGATCGAGCTGGTTCATGCCAGGAGAAAATGCCTACGTTTCATTCCCATGGAAGGAGTTTTTTTCCCCTGCTTTAATATTAGTTTATTTCCTAACTGTTTTCTTCATCTCCTCCTCAGAATTTACCTGAAGGACGTTGACAAGGATCATGGAGTTTGTCACCTCACCATACAGCTCCTGTTGTTTGGCAGCAAAGGAAAGGTTGATTAGAGTCCAGGCTACAATGCCAGGGCGCCCATTGAAGAACAGCTTGAAATCAAACCACTTCCCTATTCGAGGGTTAAATTCAATCCCCATCATGTAATCGTAAAAGAAGTTTCCAGTGAATTTGCTGTAAAACATAAAAAAATTAGAAATGTACAGTTACATAAAAATACAGGTAATTACTACTCTGACTACACAATTCAGGTTAATTTGATGAAGTGATAATAAAAGTCACAAAACCGTGTAACATTGTGCAAGGTAACACAAACTGACCCAACCAAAGTATTACATTAATAGACATAAACCAGAATTTCAGAGATGCCTGAGTTTACTCTTGGTAACATTTCTGAACAGTCTAAGTATAATTATTTCTAGGATGGGTTCATCTGTGATACTGAGGGTGCCAGTAAAAACTCAGAAAACAGGGGAGGGTGTTAGTGAAGCAAAGAACCACTGTCATGCACTGGCTTAGCTCTCTGTGCCAATGAAATATATTCTGTTATTCAATTCATAGGTCCAATTTTTATTTAACAACTTTAGTCTCTGATTACCTAGTATCCTGTCATTACTAAAGTTCACATACCAGTCTTTGGCATTGGTAGGGAAAAAGTAGCCTTTAATCATTGCAAATGTGGAAACTGCATATCCCAGGATATTGGCACACCACAGGAGAGGAATCCAGTTGTCAAAAATGATGGTAGGTGAGAAGAAATGGAAGACAGAAGCATTTGCAAACCAAAGCACATGGGTAATGATCCAGGCCTGAAGTCCATTGATTTCGTATTTATTCACGACACCTAAAACAAGAGGAAAAAATCAAGTGTTAGTGACCCTGCATTAATACAGCTTGTTATTGACATGGGTATGCACAGAATACACAGCTCAACTGAATGCTCATGAAATGAGTTGTCTCTCCTCATCCTCCCAATTAAAGAACTTGAGGCACTTTTCTGAATGTTCCATTCAGACTCTGCTGTAACCATTTGGCTTTGTTAGGCTGAGCTTTTCTCCAAACAAAACTGAATATAGACTCTCTCCCAAACTATAGTAACTATAGGAACAAGTTAGTAACAACAAGAGCACCCTTTCTAGCAGATCACATCACACACTTTGTCCAAGTCCCTTGGGTTGAGCAGGTAAAATTATCTTGTCAAATACCAGCAACAGCCCACTGACAATTTTGAGTGCCAAAATTATCAATCAGTCCTTTTCTATTGCTGGCATGATGCCTACTGTGGGTTGCAGGGGAAGAGGACCCTAAAATCCCCTGAGAATAGGAAGGACAGGATGCAGAAGGGTATTGATCAGCACAGGATTTGAAGCAAATAGCAAGATTCCTGTTGTCTCCTGAGAAGCATAACAAGCTGTCAAAACCTGACAGATGTATTGAGGAATTGTGAAAGACTGAGAAAACAACTAAGAGACAACTCCTCATGCTGAAAAGTATATATACTATTTGGCTTTGTAATAAAGGCAGAATTATCTCACATGCAGCGAGTGGTTCTCATTCCATGTGCCACAGCCTAGCATATCAACAGTTTTACTAATACTAAGAGATAGAAATGCAATAATTTATTCTCAAAGATAACATAGATTGCTTTCTATTTTTGTTTGAACAGAACATGTGAGAAAGGTGAGAGCATTTGTGTCCACATTTCCTCCAGCTACACATGCATTAATAAAGACTAAGTACAGAAATACTGTAATTTTAAAAGATTGTATGGTGTGCATGTATTCTGAGGAAGACCTTACCAGCAGGGGTGACAGCACCTTCTTGTACACCTCCCACATATCCAGGAAGAAATTTATGGCAGAAGTCAGGAATGAACACATACAAAACCACCTAGAAGAGAGAGAATATATTCACAGTAAATACAGATAAGACAAAACCCCTCGAAACACTATCCCTTACATACATTTCTATTATAATTCTATTAAGTACTGGGTATGCAAATATGGCAAAATATTTAGCTGTTGTGATTTTAGACTAGTAATACATCTAAGCTATTATACAGCTCTAAAGATGTATTCCATGTAAGGTTGCCATTCTGGTTTTGGTGGGGAGGCAGGGCAATTGGTGACTAGATTCAGGCCCTTATCCTTTTATTTTGATCTATTTCTTGTGTATTAATTTAAAACAAATGGGTATTGTTGTTATATAGCTGCTTTAAAAAAAAAACTAATTTAGGAATATGTCACACAAGGAATATTTGTGTATATTCCCCCCATAATTATTTTTCAAGTACATAAGCTTCATTTGGATTCCAAAAAGCCTTGAAAAGTGTGAAACACCAAAGAGTAAATGCCAATGCAACATTCCACCATGCTCTGTGTAAAAGGATTCATCCACCAGCTGTGCAAAAAGCCAGACATCCAGATCATAACTCAACAATGTACCTGGAAAGTGACCCAAAGGGAATAGATGCCAGCAGCCCTATAGGTCAGCATGGGAGTCTTGTTCCAGATGTCAGACAGATGTTTCTTCCCTGTCAGCAAGTCCAGGACTGGATCAGTCAGAGAGCACTGATACTGATCACAGGACATGATGAAGTAGTACACAATCAGTGGTGCAAACATGAGCAGGAAAAGGATGCTTGCCAAGGAAAACCAGTCCACCTCCCTGTAATCCAAAACAGAGCAGTTTTCTCCCCAGGTTTCAGATAGATGAGTTACATCAGACAATTTTTTTCAGAGGACCTTCTAGACTAACTGGATGAAAACTGAAAATGTTTTCAGGGCACAGACACGTCTGGGGGTCAAACAGCCATAAAAAACTCAGCACAGAACATCCTTTTATCACAAACTCTTCTAAAACACTAGTTGATCAGAGCAAGAGATTAGACAAAATCTCCCCTCCAAACCCCAGATTATTATAACAGAGTTCATATTTTTGATGGCAATCATGGCTGTAACTGGTAGAGTATTCGTTTGGAAGAGATAATGGAATCTAAAGACCATTATGCAAAGCTTAGAACCATGGAAAAGACAGACCTTGGACAGCCATAAGCTAACCTTTCTGTACCACTGTCTGCAGTAGCAAGTCACAGACACCTGTGGCTGTTCGCAGCTGCAGTACAATGTCCTAGTAATACCTGCCCAGCTCTTTGAGAACTGGGATATGAGTCATAAATCTTGCTACAGCAGGACTTGTCAGCTGGGAATGCCACAGATGCTGGGATGCCTGTTTTCCAGATCTCGGGAAATATTTCTTTCCTTGAAGGAACTACAGATTTTACCAGTTCTTATGATTTGCCTTTCTTTTTCACAAGGAGGACTGTGTTTTAACTCAAGCCATCCATTAAACACTTTGCCTTGAAAAACCTCAAGAACTTTTCTTCAGCATCTGTTGCTACAGCAAATTATCCACGAGCTTTCCAAAGCAGGGCAAGACAACAACCTGTTATTAACAGAGGGATATTTAAAAGGAATACAGCATCCCTAAGAGTAGGAACAAAGCAATTGGAAATACAAGGACTACTTAGGGTCATCAGCTTCTCTCACCATGCTCTTCCCCACTGGCCTTGAGATGCTTTAGCATCATTTTGGATGATTTTGTGTTTTCTTTCTTGAGGGGATTTTTTTTCCTGATGGACTGGCATGATGTCCTGTAAGAAAGAAAATATTATTCCTATTACTCCAGCTGCTTCTCAGTAAGTCTTATGCCTCTACAAGAGAATCACAAGTAAGAATTATTTTATTTAAAATCTATTATATAGCTTTGAGACCACGTGAAATTGGGAATGGAGGAGAGGAAGCAAAAAATCCTTACCAATTCCTTATGAACTTACGTTCAGTAAAACATAATCAAAACACTGATATTGAAGTAATCCATTAAGCTTCTTGCTAACTGGAAATTTCTTCTGAGATGCATTAGATAACATATGGCTTAATACTTACATTTGAGATGCAAAAGGAAAGAGAAAAAAGTTTTACCTCATCTCTTATAATAAAATTCTGTAACTAACTGCCTTTCTTATTTAGATAAATTGCTACTGCTGTAGCAATACCTGTACTGGACGTTATCAATTGGATACTTTTGCCCAGACTCCTTGCTCCATATATGTCATTTACACCATAGAAAACAAGATCTAATCCTACTTAAGTCAAAAATCAGTGGGAACGGACAATGACTTATTCGGCAACACCTCATTCTCTCTGTGCAACATGCACTGTAGCTTTCTTGCGGTCTGATCAAACGCTTCTCATGTTCAAGACCATAATTTTATAATCTGAACTATTGACTGACTTCCCGCTCCACATGCCTCATCCCCACGAACCTGATCCATCGCCTGGACTCTTGGCTGAGCCTGGCCATGCTCTCTGCATCCACACCTCACAACAGGGCAGCCTATTCCAACCCCCCAACACCCCAACAGCGAACAGCATCTCTAACATCTCATCCCAATCGCCACTATCTCATCTTAAGGCCGTTTCCTTCAGTCCTCCCACCGCAGATTTCTTTTCAGAAGATATCTGAGGGGAAGGCGGTTCGTCACTCCCCTCTGCCCACACGACTGGCACCCTTCCCGGCCCGATCCCACACAAGGAACGAACACACCCACCCACGGGCCGGGGGCCGCTGTCTCACCGGGGTTCAGCCCCTCGCCGGGGATCGGTCAGCCCCTCGCCGCGGATCGGTCAGTCCCCAAGCACAGCCCGCTATCCCGAGCAGCCCCGCCGCCGCCGCTCGCACAGTGCCGCCCCAGCAGCCCCTCAGCCGGGAGCACCCCGCCAGGCCCCGCCAGGCCCCGCCCCCTCCCGGCGGCCTCGGCCAATCCCCGCCGCGCCCCGCCCATTCCGCGGCTCCCCATTGGTGGCTCGCGCTCAACCCATGGGCCGAGGAGCGCGTGCTGGGCAGGCCCCGCCCCCTGTCCCGGCGCGCGCTGAGGGCTCGGGCGCGGTGTGGGGAGCGGCGGGAGCGGGAATCCCGCGGTGAGCGGCCGCTATTGCATGGCTGTGCCTGCGGCCGCACTGAATAAACCCAGCCGTTCTGGAACAGTGGGAACGCTTGAGTGCCCAAGGAAATTGTGTGCACCTGCACTTGGGTCATTGCTATCCCCTGTGAGGCTGCAGAGTCCCCTAAGCCAGGCTGGGCCGCCTGGAGTTGGTACTAAACTCTGAACATTCCACTGGCCGTTCTGTGCAATTTCCTATGGCCCCATGGAAAAAGAGCTGGGGATGCTGGCCGAGAGCTGCTGAACACGAGCCCAGGTGGCCAGGAAGGACAGGGGCATCCTGGCCTGTGTCAGCAATAGTGGCCTGCAGGACCAGGGCAGTGACTGTCCCCCTGTTCTGGGCACTGCTGAGGCCTCACCTCGAATCCTGGGTCAGTTTTGAGCCTCTCAGTCCAAGATGCTGAGGTGCTGGAGCGAGTCCAGAAAAGGGAATGGAGCTGGGAAGGGTCTGCAGGACAAGGAGAGGCTGAGTGAGCTGCAGGGGCCTGGAGACTGGAGCAAAGGAGGCTCAGGAGGGACCTTCTCACACTCCACAACTCCCTGAAAGGAGGCTGTGGCCTGTAGGCTCTTCTCTCAAGTGACAAGCAACTGGATGAGAAGAGATGGCTTCAAGTTGTGCCGAGGCTGCTTTAGACTGGATATTAAAAAGTTTCTTCATGGAAAGGGCTGCCAGGCATTGGCACAGACTGCCCAGGGCAGCAGTGGAGTCATCATTGCTTAATGGGATTTAAAAAAGGATTTAAAAGCCGTGTAGAGGTGGCACTTGGGGACACGCTTTAGTGGTGAGTTTGGCAGTGCTGGGTAAGTGGTTGGACTCGGGGATCTTAGAGGTCTTTTCCAAACTAAACGATTCTGTGATTCTAGTACAGAAACAAGTTAAAATCCTGTGTGTATGGAGCCTCATGGCATCCAAATATGTGCTGAGAGAGGTAAGAGAGGAGAATGGGCTTTGAAGAAGTCACCCTCTTCGGGGTGTCACCCTGAGAGCTGCCGAAATGGGAACAACACACAGAACATTGCACCCTGCTCCAGCTGCCTTCAGCGCTCACATTCTGACCTCCGTTTGAGGGATACTTGAAAAATGGTGCGCAGGGCTAAGGAGCAGGTTAAGGCAGCATTCCCGTTATGGGGACATAAAACTGCGGGGACCGCGTAAGGGGGTGTAGCAGCACATGCCGCCGGAGCAGCCACACCGGGGATGGACAGCGGGTCTGCATGCAGCCGGTGCTCAAAGCGCTGCCGGTGCAGGTGCTGCTGCCGGGGCTGGAGGAGGGACCGAGGGGAGAGGCCGGAGGAGGAGCCGGGAGGAGGGACCAGGAGGAGGGACCAGGAGCCCCGGCCCGGCGCCGCCCCGGAAGCAGCGGGGAATGCGGCGAGACCGACATGGGCCGGGCAGTGACAGTGGCGACCTGCGCCCTCAACCAGTGGGCTCTGGACTTTGAGGGCAATCTGGAGAGGATTTTTAGAAGTGAGTGGGGTGCCCAGATCGGTGGCTGCCCCGGGCCGTCAGGCAACCTCTCCCGCTTCCTGCTTCCCTTCCTCCTTGCCTTGCCCCGCGCGTTCCCCGCGCAGTCCGTGCCTGTTTCACTCACTGCGCTCCCAACACTGTTGCAGGTATCGACATCGCCAAGAGCAAAGGAGCTCGCTACCGGCTTGGTCCAGAGCTCGAAATCTGGTAAGGGCGCTTAGCTGGCGCTGGGTTTGCTGCCATTCCAGTTAATTGAGGAAGAACAGGTCAGGAAGAGCATCAGCCCCGTGGTGCTGCAGTGCCCAAAGCCATCCTTACAGCATGCGGCTGTCGGTGCAAAAACATCCATTATGGTTGTGAGCACAGGGTTGGTTCTCTTGTCTTGGAAACCTGACTGGTAGCAATAATTTTTGGCCTGCTTCAGTGAGTTTTCCTTCAGTGAAAATGTAGTGCTTTGATTTCTGCCTGGACCCAGGCTGCTGTCCTTGAAACGAATATCATGGGATTATACAAAATGCTGGAGTTTTAAATGCTGTAAGTAGGGATGATGTTGACAGCACTGCTTCTTTATTTTCTGTATAAATTAGCTGTGTGGGTGAAATGTTCCTTGTCTGAAGTAGTTTTGGTTCTTTGGCTCTGGTGCTATTTTAGCTGAATTTTTGATTTCTTCTTGTTTTTATACGCAGTGGTTATGGCTGCTCAGATCACTATTATGAGTCAGACACACTCCTGCATTCGTTTCAAGTTCTGGAAAAGCTCCTGGAATCTCCAGTTACTCAAGATATTATCTGTGATGTGGGAATGTAAGTTTTTTTTTTGGTGTACATGTGATAAAGGGGTAAGTCCTTAGGGAATGCTGCTTGTGCCATCACACATCTTAGGAACTGCACTACTTTTCCTCTTTCACACACATCTTAGGAACTGCACTACTTTTCCTCTTTTAATTACCATGACTAGGACTGCAACATGCAGAACGTTTTCTGAAAGATAATCCTTTCAAAGATTATCATCAGCTTGCTGATGGCTGAGCCCTTCAAGAAAAAAGTAGGATAATTACAGTTATATGTTGGAAACCTTAATGGCTAAGCCCTGTTGACACAGGTCAGACTTTGTGTGAGGTGTAACTCAAAGAGCTTTATAAATTGTCTGTCTTTTAGGAATGTGGGGGCTGCTTTGACTGACAGATATGTTAAAGCAACATAAGTGTATGTCAGAATAACTGAAGGCATTCAAAGTCTAGTGCTGCCAGTGAAGAGTGGTGAATTATGTCTGTAAAATTTATGTGTTAGTATTGATATAAATGTGTAAAACTAGTTTGATTTTGAACTGGGCTGGCAGTATCACGGGAGGTCACATGTGATTAAGTAGCCTGGCCAAGCCAGGGTGAATCTTCTGGTCTGCTCCTGTTCCTAAGGTTCAGGTGGTAATTGATATCTCTGAGACTTGACAGCACAGTCAGTAACACTGATTTTTTCAAACAACTACTTTAACTAAAAAATTAGAAGCTAAAACTTGATACATTGTCCTCTAGTGATGTCTTAAAATAGTTTTTGTGCAGTGAAGTAGATTCTGTAGGTTTTTATAATTTTGTTTAGTGAGTGTAGTCGCTGCTAAGTTTGCTTCTTATTTTCACAGGCCTGTTCTGCACAGAAATGTTCGCTACAATTGTCGAGTGATCTTTTTAAATAAGTAAGTTGTAAGGTAACATGTTAGTGTATCCTTTAAGGGATCTATTTGGCTTTCAGGAAAGATTTTGTAGTGCTATGTAGAGTGATGGCTTTATCTTCTGATTTGCTAAATTTTGAGAGAGATGACTAAGGTTTTTCAGTATCTCTTTTTCTTTTCTGGATTTGTAGGAAAAAAATTCCCACTGCTTTCTGAAAGAGTTCAGAAAAACTCCTTGAGTCTGCAAGCAGAAACTTTAAAAATGTTACATTATAATAGAAAAAAAGGAGTTGATCTTGATCAGTGTTCATATATAGCCTTGTTTGGCTGTACATCAGGTCTTAACTCCGTTTTTCTGTTTTATGATTTAAGGAAGATTCTTCTGATCAGACCAAAAATATCACTGGCAAATGCAGGAAACTACAGGGAACTTAGATGGTTCACACCATGGAGCAAAGCAAGGTATGCTGGCAACTGTTAAAAGTGTGTCAAAAAACCACTTTTTGCAGAAGCAGCGGGGTTGAAATATCTACAGCAAATCATCAGCAGTGCTACAGGGAGAGCAGCAAGACAGAATCAGCCAAACTATGTGGTTGCAGCTCGGTTAGAAAGCTTATTGAGCAGTCAAACTCTGAGCTGCTGAGCTGGAAGGAAAAGTGGGGCTGTGTGACAGTGTAAAGTATCATTTTCCTGGTGTCTGCTTTCTAAGAACACCCAGCTCAGCACTGGAAGGGGCTGTGTTTATCTGCTCAGTTGCTTCATCCAGTACCGAACTGGCAAACATTGAAATGGATGAGCTCTGTCAGAATCTGGACAAAAGCAGATAATAAAAGCTGCCTATGTTGTGATGCTGCATAGTGTGTCTAGCACTCATCTCTTGT
Source organism: Lichenostomus cassidix (assembly GCF_008360975.1). Classification (NCBI taxonomy): domain Eukaryota; kingdom Metazoa; phylum Chordata; class Aves; order Passeriformes; family Meliphagidae; genus Lichenostomus; species Lichenostomus cassidix. The sequence goes on from NC_139486.1 coordinate 60,439,011, forward strand.
GCTGTGCACTCATCCTGAGGTCAGGGAATGCCTCCAACTTGAGGGTCTCAGTAAAGCACTGCTGGTCTATCCTCTAAGCCCCAGTCAGCTCTGAGTTGCTCATGTAGCAGCCCTGCAGAAAGAGAAACTTCCATCTGGCGTTGGACTTGCATGGTGTGTTCTTTGTTTGGTCTGGTTTCCAGCCAGGATGGAGCATTGCTTACCCTGCCCTTCTGAAACATGGATGTTGCTGTCTTACAATCTCAGCATTTTTGATTAATTCCACAGAAAGTATGAAGATCTTTCATTTTTTTAAGCAGACACAGCCCTGTACAACTTCAATACAGTTTATTTAATTAATGTTAGAAGGTGAGATGAGAACCAGTTCTTATGCTGTGATTTATGTAATGATGTATTCACAATCTCTAAACTTGCTTTAGGCATGTGGAGGAATATTTTCTACCCAGGATAATTCAGGAAGTGACTGGACAGGTAAGCTGGTTTTTTTTGTAACTTTAGCATCTTCCAGATTCAGCAATTAAAAACTGTAGTCCCTGAAATTCTGCTGCCAGTCATGTTGTAGGTTTACATGTTTCAGTGGTGGTTCTAAGTTACATTAAATGAGACCATAATTAAACCTTATTCATGGTAGTATGTGGCAGCAAAGCAAGAAAATTATATATCTGCCTCAGTTATTTGTACATACAGAACCTTGACTGCCATATTGCACAATTTTAGTACTGAGTTTATCTGTGCTTGAGACTAGAGTATGTGTTTTTAGGTAAATAAATGTTAAAAAAAGGAAATAATTGGAACCTTGTTAATTCAGAAGGATCTAAAATTTAGGTTAGTTCCCACTAAAGCCTAAGTGTGATTTCTAGCAACAGGCAGTCTATTGTTTTGTAGACTGTTTAATTCCTGTCCTTAAACAAAGCACTGGATCTGAATACTACTGAAATTAAACCACAAAATTTTTAACAGTCTAGAGATTTGCATTTCAGAGCTTTTTTTTTTTTTATTCAGACTTGGTATAAAATGAAAAAAGGTATAATGTGATTGATATTGTGTCACTAATTTCACATAAGTGAGCATTGAATTTTTATATTTTCTTAAGATTTGTAGTTAAGTTTCTGAATTGAATAGATTCTTCTAGTGCATGTATGTAAGAATATTCTTGTTTTTTCTCAGGAAACTGTTCCTTTTGGGGATGCAGTGCTAGCAACTAAAGATACCTGCCTGGGGGCAGAAATATGTGAAGAACTCTGGGCACCAAACAGGTGAAGGAGAAGAAGAAATAAAAAGTAAACTGAAATATACCCTGGAGCTGCCTGAAATACATGTTTGAGAAGATCTGCTTATTACTCTTCTATGTAATTTATCTTTCAGAAAGTGCCAGTAAGACAAAATATAATTAGGAGTAATAAATACATCATGGGAAAGACCTCACTAGGCTAGGTGCAGGATAGCAAAGCAATGTAAGTGGTTAAGCTAATCAATTTGAAACAAAAGGTAGGAGAAAAATACCAAAAAGAAGCAGAATGAAAAGAATGAGTGAAGGAAACATATGACAGGTAACTCTAGTGCTCACATTCCTGATATTTTTCCAAATCTCCCAGTTACAGTAATTTCCTTCTAACTGCAGAAGGTGTGGTGTGTCAAAGATGTGATTTTTTTTATTAAGTATTTCTTATGACATTGGAAAAAGTAAAAACAGTAAAAATCCTTGTGGTTCTGTTTTTGTATTTACTGACAGACAAGGAAAATGGGACAACTGACCTTGCAGTGTATATCCATGTTGCCCTTCAGACCAAGACTGTATTATTCTCTCTTTCTTTGGAACATGGCCTTCTATAGAGTAGAGGGCATTTCATTTAGAACATAATGGGCAGAAGGCCTGCTGACCTCTGCAGCCACTGCTGGTCTTTGACAGAAGAGTAGGGCAATGCAAGAAAATCAGATTATTTTTGAAAGCCCTATCCTTGTTTGAGCTAAGGCATAGAGAAAACTGACAATGACATAGAGTCTTCTGTTTATCTGTGATTTTCAATGATGTTTTCAGTTTTCCCAGCACAGTAGTGCCAGCTGATTGATTTTTGTGCCTTTTGCTTTGGCAGCCCTCACATTGAGATGGGACTTGATGGTGTGGAAATTTTCACCAATTCTTCGGGGAGTCACCACGTGCTGCGGAAAGCTCATGCCCGGGTGGATCTGGTGAACTCTGCCACAGCAAAGGTGTGCACTTTTCTACTTTGAAAGGTCTGCTTGTTTTGAAAATGAGAGGACATGAAGTAATTGGACTGTTATCCTAACAGTGATGGGGACAAAAATAAAGCAATGACTGTGCATTGCACTGTGGAAAATGTGTAGCTGCTTTGTCACTGCAATTTAATGTGCTTTGCTTATATTTAACAGTATCTGCTCTGTCCTCAGATATCCAAACACAGCTTCTGTCATCACCTTCCTGCTTTTCTCAACCTCAATTTGAACTCAGAATTTCAATTTAAAAGTGCAGCTCTTTCTGCTTGGCTTGAGGGAATGACTCTTGCTCCTAATAGAGACTCCTGTCAAGAGAGAATGCCAGCCATAAATCATTTACAATGTTAATGGATAGGAAGTTTGTAAGAAGGGCAGGAACAGAGAAATAACATTTTTATTTTTAACATCCTGTCAGGTGCTATATTCTGAACAGCTTTTTGGTTTTTTCCCCTGCATGTTTGATTCCCTGGCAGAATGGTGGAATATATATTTTAGCCAACCAGAAAGGCTGTGATGGTGATCGTCTGTATTACGATGGCTGCGCCATGATTTCCATGAATGGAGAAACAGTTGCACAAGGATCCCAGTTTTCACTCGATGATGTGGTAATGTGTTCACCCTCTAGCTGCTAGTACATTTATGCTCAACACTCCCCAGACATTCCAGACTCTAGGTCCATGCCTGTAGACTAAAAAGGGTGTATTTTAATTATGCTATTCAACTAGATCCAAGCTTTTTCATAGTCAGATTACCTACAGTAGCTCTCCTGCTTTTGTGAGGGTGGAAGAACTTCATGAAAACATTTGTGAATGCAATCACCATGAGGAGGAGAGATCATGTTATTTTAGATTCCCTTATCTTCAGGTAAAAAGGGCAATGCTCTAATTATGACCTAGTTTGTTAGACAAAAGGTTTCACTTTGACTTCAGAAAAAAGTAGATTTGTCATCTAGGCTTCCTCACATGATGTGTCAGATCCATCTCTTTCCCCAGTACATTTCTGGCCTTTTCCTTTGCCCCAGCTGATGCTGAACCTTTTGTCAAGCATTGTTTATCTGTGTAGAGTGATCTAATGTTGAAAGCCTTTCCACAGGAGGTGCTGGTTGCCACTCTGGACCTGGAGGATGTTCGAAGTTACAGAGCAGAGATTTCATCTCGTAACTTGGCGGTAAGGATCCTTTAGGGAGGTTGAGTTTGTGAACTCTGCCATGTTTGAATAGTTCTTGAATGTAAAAAGTATTTGCATGTCTTGATTTTCACAGTATGCTATAGATCTGATAGATACATTAGATCTGATGCTACATTAAAACTGATGTCTTCTGAATTCTTCTGTACTGTTGCTTAGGCAAGTAAAGTGAATCCTTATCCCAGGGTAAAAGTGAATTTTGCTCTGTCGTGTCCTGATGATGTAGCTGTTCCTACTTGTATGCCAATCCAGTGGAGACATCACAGTCCTGAGGAGGAGATCAGGTAATCAAACACTGAATCTGTTGCTTGAAAATTGTTTTGATTTAAAAGGAAAACCCAACCAAAAAAAACCAAACCAAAGAGAGAGAAACGTAAGATATTGTTTAGATTTAAGTAAAGAAAGTCTCTCATTGGAATACCACAATAAATAGTTGACTTGCTTAGGTGTTACTCCTTAACCTTCTTAGAACAATCATGTTCTGTAATTTCAGCCTTGGACCTGCATGTTGGCTCTGGGACTATTTAAGGCGCAGCAAACAGGTAAGAACAACTGGGTTTGTTTTTCCCTTGGCATACAAAGCTTCTTTGTGCCACAGGGACAGTTCAAGTTGTCATCCTGTGCTAGTTTGAATTTTTCACTGGTGGCTCATTCAGAGTGAAGAATTATATTCCAAGTGTGACTTCAGTATGCTCTGTGCACCTTTCCCTTAGGAACTGTGCTTTCTTGAGTGCAGCAGAGTGACATGAAGTAGTAATTCAGTGTAATAGTAAAGTATATGTGAAAAATGTAGTCCTTTTTGTTAGCTTTTCTGTCTTACTAGAGGGTGAAGACAACTGGAATTTTTTTCTAGCCGAAAGGTTTTACACTGACTACTTGTTTGATCATCCAGTTGATGAGAGTTTACGAGAATTTGCTCTAGGTGGTTTGTTCTGTTTTCCCCAGTAGGATATAAACAGACTAGAACAATGCACCTGTTATGTTTCTACAAGAGTGTGTTTCTGAGTGGTACAATACATATTTTCTTCTAATTTTGCTATGTGGAAACTCTTCCTTGCTCTGTTTTCAAGGCAGGATTTCTCCTACCTCTGAGTGGTGGAATTGACAGCTCTGCTACAGCTTGCATAGTGTACTCCATGTGTAACCAGGTTTCCCTGGCTGTCAAGAATGGCAGTAAGTAGATCTGTGTGTCTGTGTTAACTAATGGTTATGGACAAGTTAATATTAGCTGGGTGCAGTAGCTGCAAGAGCTCATTAATGGCAGACTTTTCCTGCTGTTCTAATGGAGTCCTTTGTATCTCTTCAGAAATTCCAGCAAAATATGTGTGTCCAGATTCAGATTCTCTGAATTGGTTTCATAGTTTTAATTTTGACTTTAAGAATATTGGATGTAGAGCTCAGACTAGTTTCTCTCTAGATTATTGTTCAAATATTGGCTGATGTAGTTTTCAGTTTATTTTGAAAATTTTCACCTTCTGTTAAAATCAGCACTACAAAGCATGGTTAGGAATGGTTGAAGTTCTTAAGCTGGCTTTAAGCAGACTTTATGCTTTTAGCTAAGTCTTTGTACATACTGGATTATGTTTTCTATGAAGATTCTTCTGTGGATCAAAAGGATTTAATATCTCTGTGCTCAAAATCAGGAGCAAAATCAGTAATTCTTTTATTTGATAGATGGAAGGTTTTTGGGGGAGTTAGATGATGGAGTCATCTTATTATTGAGGGGCAATGTAAAGCTTAATTAGAATACAAGGGATGTACAAGATATTTGCATATCCTGGGTAGGAGGAGCACAACGATTTCCACTCTTGTTCTGTTTCTTTTTTGTGTCCTCAGATGCAGAAGTGCTGGCTGATGCACGCAGGATTGTGAATGATGAGGCCTACATCCCTGAGGATCCTCGGGAGTTCTGCAAGCGTGTCTTCACCACGTGCTACATGGCTAGTGAGAACTCCTCCCAGGATACCTGCAACAGGGCGAAACTGCTGGCTGAGCAAATAGGCAGGTACAAGCTGAGAAGGGCTGGGGAAAAAAATGTGTTCTGGCAAAGACTTTCTTCTAAAGCTTTCACACTCTGCAGTGGTAAAAAATCAGGGAGGAATAGGAGGTGGGTTAAGTGGGAATATTGCTAATATTGTTATTTAAGAGTTAATGTGAGGCAAACGTAGAAGCATTTGGCAAAGGATGTGGAATTTTGGAAACAGACTCTGAAAGTGTTATTCTTTCCTAAGTTCCTTCATAGCAGATCTGAGATTGTAGCAGCCTTAAAAACTCATTTGATGGGTGGATTTTTGTTGTTTGTTTTTTTTTTAATGCTATTTTACACAGTCAGATTGTGCCAGTTGAGTCACTTGTGCTTGAATTCTTCTCAGCTATCACATCAACCTGAACATCGATGCGGCTGTGAAAGCTGTTGTGGGGATTTTCTGTGTGGTGACAGGTCGAACTCCCCGCTTCTCTGTCCATGGAGGGAGCAGCAGAGAGAGCCTGGCTCTCCAGAATGTGCAGGTGTGTGTCCTGTAGGAGAATCAGGTTAGACACTTTTGATTGTGTGGGTTTTGTTTTGATTTTTTTTTTTGAGAATACAAAATGGTAACGTACCAGCCTGAACTTGTGGTATGTCCCTGAAGATTCGTGGGATTCCAGTAAATACTTGTCTGCAGCAGAAATCTACAGTCTCACATAATTAATGGGGAAACCAAGATAATTACTGTTTGTGACTTCTGTAGGATGGTCAGGAAAGAATAGTACATGAGTGTATCCCATCAAGAGCACTGGTCTAGGCTTTCTAGAAAAGCATCCCAAGAAAAAGTTGACAGGTCAGGACAAGTGTGAGTTCTTAGGATTGTGGCAGGTCAAGACTCAAAAATATTGCTGATGTACACTCTCTTCTGGTGAATGTTAGCAGCCCTTAAAAGGCTCTGAGAGGAGATATTAAGCTTATCCATTTCATTTCCCAGGTGTCCTCACTTTTAGAAGGTAGAAGAGAATTTGTTTTCTTTGTATCAGGTATTTAAATCTTCATTAGGCGTATTCTGGCCTATTCTTAAAAGCTTCCAGCCTAATCAGCAACTCTGCTTCAGTTGTAAATGTTGGTTATCCTAGTTGATAGTTTTTAATAATTTGAGGACTTGCTCTTTCTCCCTCTGTTACTGGAGAAATCCAGCTGTCTCCTCTGGAGGCAAACATGGGATCCTTTATCAGCTTTTTGGCAACAGGAGAGGCTTTAGTCACAGAGGAGTGTGGGTTATTTGTTTAACCTCACCCACAATGGTGGCTGGAGCTGGAGGTTGGATCCGTGGTTTGTTTGGTACTACTGCCATCCTTGGGAAAAGCTCAGTTTCAGAATGGGGACAAAAGTAAAGTGAACTTTTTACAAATGTTTTGTGTCAGACTAAAGGGATTGATTTACTCCATAAAATGGGAATGCTTTATCTGCATACTTTATCCCTCATGGATCCTTATTAGTGCTTGTAGGAGACAGAAAACAGCAACTACTCCCCAGTTTGCAGTTCACACCAGGAGAAACTTGCTCAGTCACATAAGTCTGTGGCAGTAGTGTGTTCAGCATCTTCTCCACAAGACCATCCTTCTTACAGTCACACCCTGCCCACTTTTTGTTCTTCATGAGTTTTGTTTAGACAATTGATTAATAAAAGTGATGGGGGAGAAATCACCCTGCTTTGTAAATTTTGCATTCTTTTTCATTTTGCTTTTCAGGCTAGAGTAAGAATGGTCCTTGCCTACCTGTTTGCTCAGCTGACACTGTGGGCTCGTGGGATGCCAGGGGGACTGCTGGTGCTGGGATCAGCCAATGTGGATGAAAGGTTGGTGAAAATTAGGAATCCAAACCCAGGTGGCAAGGTCACTGTCATTTCCTTGCAACTCTACCAAATCCCAGTGTGGATTATTACTCAGAAGAGGTAACAACCTAAGAATACACTGGTAACAGTGAAATTAATGAAGATAGTTGAATCGGCCTCAATGGGAAATCATGTATTTTTCGGAAGTTTAGCCAAAGCATTGCTTTAGCTTCTCCAAAAAACACTGTTTTCAGTAGAACTTACCTGTTCATTCACTAGGCTAACTTCCCAGTTTGTTATATTTCCAATTACTGTATTAGGAATTAAGATGTGAGCTTTGAGCTGACAAACAGACTTTACGATCTGGAGTAGTGTTATTAGAGCTGAGTATTCAAAGATCAAAGCAATCCCTGTAAGACTGTGGGACTGGTAACCTCTAAAGCTCTGAGAGTACTGTGTGCTGGTTCTGTGGGTGTTTTGAGATTTGTTGTTTTAATTGGTCAGCACAGTATTTTAATTGTTTTGCACATATTGCTTCAGCATAGGCAGTTTAGCAGTGCTTTGTAATTGTTTGAAGTATCATCTTCTGGAAATTTCATGGCTTTAGGATAGCCCTGTTGCAGTTAAACATGTTGGCCCTTTAGGTGTAAATATGTTACTGATCTGCAGTCTTTTTCTCCCTTTCTTTATGCCTCATATAAATTCTCTGTAGTGTCAAGGATTATATATTGTGCTGCAGTTACATTATTATTTACTGCTGCTGTATAAAATTTTCTGTCTTGCTCAGTCTCCGTGGTTACTTGACCAAGTATGATTGCTCCAGTGCTGATATCAATCCCATTGGTGGTATCAGCAAGACTGATTTGAAGAACTTCATTCAGTATTGCATTGAAAACTTCCAGCTCACAGCCCTCAGAAGGTGAGCAGTGGGGCAGTGATTCAGTGACTGTGTTTGTTAATTCCACTGGGGGAACTGTTTGAGCCATATGCTTTGTTTTTGGGATGAAGCAGTGTTTTAACAAACCAGCACTCATAAGACTGCATAGAATCCATGTTTTTCCTTTCCCCTCTCCCTTACAGTATCATGTCAGCTCCACCCACTGCAGAGTTGGAGCCCCTGGTGGATGGACAAGTGGCTCAAACTGATGAGGTAATGGGCAGTGCCTTTCAAATGCTTTGGTAAACCTTACCCCAAAATCTGGGTTTTGTCCAATATTGTTGTGTACTCTTGTATGTATCCAGGCATATTGACAAGCATGTTAGAAACAGAGCTTCCAACAAGGCATTAGTTTCCCATACCTGCCCTACCTGTGTTGACAATAGTTTCCAAAACAGCAAATTAACATTTTTGAATGATTTTACATTTTTGGACACTTACAAGGATGGGTGTTGTGAAATACTCATGTTTTAAGGTTTTTTTAAAATCAAAAGAAAGTCTGGCCCTTGGTGCTATGAAAATGACTGGTGGCAAAGGCCTTCCTCTTCTCCCCTCACCCTTCTCTTTGCTATCCCTTTGGAAAAGAGAGGACTGATAAAACTACCTCTAACAGCTCAAATCTCCCAATTTAGAGAGATTCCAGTGTTTTTTTTTATTTCTGCTCATAATATTACTATGTCTTTTTGACATTGACAATTTCATTTTGGTGTTCCTATGACAAAACCGGGCTATTTTAATTGCTCTATTAAAGTATTAATTAAAATTTGCATAGTTAAGATTTTCAGTGGCTTTCTGTGTGTGTGTGTGTTTTCAGGCAGATATGGGGATGACATATGCAGAGCTCTCAATCTATGGGAAATTAAGGAAAATTGCAAAGGCTGGACCATACAGTATGTTCTGTAAGCTGATTAATATGTGGAAGGAAATCTGTACTCCAAGAGAGGTAATATACCAAAGAGAAAAAAAATTAAATAGTTTAATGTTTTTGCCAAAATAGGGTATGTTTGGAGAAAAGTCAGGTTGCTTTTAACTGAAAGGAATAGTTTCATTACTTTGTGTTTAGAGATTATTCTACAGCTGCAGCAGAATATGCTGGGAAAGCTGGTCTGCATATCTCAAATGGAGCTTGTTGTCTTGTGTTGCAAATTGTTCAAACAGTAATTGGGTAATTTGAGAACAATTACTTCAGAACTACACCTCAGGGGGAAAATTGTTCTCTAAAATACAGATGACTAACTACTCTTGAAGTCTTTGGGTATGTCTTCTGAGACAAAAAAATACTTTGAAAGAATATCTACACCATGTAAAGGTAGAACACAGTCTCCAAAATACTGTTGTCCTCTAAATTGTTTAAATACTAAGAAACTTCATCGGATTAAAAGCTATATCCTTTGTACACCAGGTGGCATCCAAGGTTAAGCATTTCTTCAGGATGTATTCCATTAACAGGCACAAAATGACCACCCTCACTCCTTCCTACCACGCTGAAAACTACAGCCCAGACGACAACCGATTTGACCTGAGGCCTTTCCTCTACAACACCTCATGGTCCTGGCAGTTCAGGTGTATAGATAAACAGGTATATGCCCTCTGCTTCTGGTTTGCTTTTATATTAAAATCCTCACAGTGGGTCAAGTCTAGTTCCAGTGAATCTCCAGCAAAACACAACTAGCATTTAGGGTAGTAGGTATTACAGAAGTAACTGTGATTGTTCTTTTCAACTGTCGGGCTAAATCCTCTGATTTCAGCGTAGGCTGTTTGGGTGCTTTCTGAATTGTCATACTGCTATGAAAACAAGAAAAATAAAAAATAAAATGAAATATGCACTGAGGTCAGAAACTTATAGGTGTCCTCAAGCTGATGGAGACCAGTGCTAATGGGAAAAACAAGTTTTTGTGTTTTGGTTTCAGTTCAGGATCTGTCTGAATGGATCTGCTTAACTGCAGAATTAAGATGACCTACATCAGCGTGGGGAAAGCCAGTAGGAGGCAGCAATTCACTGAGTGCTTCTCCCACCTGCTTCTGCAACAATTCCTTTTTTGAATCTCCAGTTAGTTGACTCACAAACACGTTTGCTCACACAGTAGCAGTAATGGTACCATGCTGAGTTTAAAAACTGTGAGGTGGGGAGGGGCTCAGGCAATTATTGGAACCATGCTTAACTTTTTGTAGTTTTTTAGCCACCCCTTCAAACTTATTTTAATGCCTCTTTTATGGCAAAAGTGCCAGGGTGAAGAATTTTAGCACCTTGAATTTTTTTTCTGCTAGAGATTTTACACCCCAGTTGCTTTTAAGAATATGTTTATATATGTAATAAAATATTAATTCCTTCGTCTGTGAAATGCCAGACATGTTGTAATAGTGTTTTACTACCTTGAAACCTGGGATAAAAGCTACCATGTGTAGTGCTTTATTTTAAGTCTGTGTGGTGGGGGATTTTCTACATAATTTTGGACTTTTTCCCACTGAAGTACAGGACAAAAGTTCTTTTGGCCTCAGTGGGAGTTGGGTAAAATGTTTTTGTAGGGTCTGGACCAAAATGTAATTATTTTATGCTTACAGTAAATGTGATTAAGATCTTTTAACGATGCAGGATATTGTTACACTCTTTAACTAGACTTGTATGTAATAGCAGTTGTGCTGTGCAAAGGTAGTGGCCATTGCAACTTATTCCTGAAAACTGAGAGTCAAGTTTGGGGAAGATTTTACTGTGTTGGCAACAGTAACCTGAATTGGTAACTCCTGCAGCTCTTTGCAGGACTGCAAAATAGTAATTTGCAATGGTGTGAGTCAAATCTGCCCTATTCAAGAGAAGGAATACAGGAAGAGTTTCTTCTTATTGTAGGTGTTCAGCACAATGGTAATTCTGAAGACAGTCACTCTCAAGAACAGTGTCTCACTGGTAATTCTGCTCCTGGGACTCAATCTGCACTTAAGATTTTTCTGGCAGAGTAACAGGACTGTGAAAATATGGCATAAACTTGACGTAAAACCCACCTTTAGTTAGGTAATGCCAGGTTTTCCTGTAGGAGAGTCATGTTACAGCTTGAGCTTGTTTGTGAATGGAACCAATTTGGGTGCTAATGGTAGAGGAATCTGTTGGATTTGTGGAAAGTAGTTCTCTGCTTGGGTGTCTGTAGTGTAGTCAAGCCAGTTTAGTTATCCACTCATTTCAAGTGTGAAATTCCCTTTGTGTTTGCTGCAGAAAGAACAGGGGTAAAAGGAAGTTGAGATCATAGCATTTGCTGGGAATTGCCAGCTTTGCTCTTGGAGTCTTAATGTCATTCAGCTCTAGCTGGCCAAGGGGGTTTAGAGCAACGCTAGGAACTCCAGCAGCACTGTGTGTAGTTTCTGCCTTGGAGTTGTGTCTGAAGTAAAGGATTTGTGGTCACAGCATGCCCTTCTAGGTGCCAAAATGTTCACTGGGATTTTAGTAGCTGCCAGAATTTGAAGGAACTGTGATGCAGCTCAGAAGGAAGCTGGAACATCTATCCCCAAGGATGAGATATCTGCAGGCTGTCTTTGCTTTTTCCAGTGTCATACCACAAGATTGGTCAAACCAAAAGATTTATCCACTTCATAAAAACCTGATCTTTGTGTGTCTCCTTCACAACCAGTAGCAGATATTGATGGAAGAACAAGCTTATTTTTACTATTGAATTGGTTTCTTTTTTACTTGCAGGTATCCAAGCTAGAAAAAAAGGAAGGAATTTCTGTAGTTGAAGATGTGGACTGACTTCCTGTTTTGTTTAACTGTGGTAATTCATTTGCCAAACAGGATGTTTAAAACTGGATTATATCGTGATAAGGAGCAGGGATGACCTGCTCAAGAATTGTTAAGCTGAGCATTGCAATAAATTTTTTTTAATTGACTCCCTATTTTACTTAAACTGTACTTCAGCTAAGTAATCATTTATTATGGATTTTCTTCAACTACTTGAGTTAAAGTAGTTAATTTAAAATATTATGCCTTTAATTTAAAATATTTTGATAAATCTGTCATAAATAAATCCAAGGTAGTCTTTTGTTTAGTTCTGTTGATTTGGATATGACTTTTGAGTAACACTCAAAAATTCTAACAGTTCTGGCATGTGCTGTTGAGGGGAAAAACTCACCTTACTTTGCAATAAACTTGTAATTCTGTCATGCTAATTGACTCAATTCTTATTTTACTTGTTTATTTACCTAGCATTGGCTTTGTAGACTGGTCCAGGGTTTTGAGTGGCCACAAGGTCTAATTCAGCAAGGTGTTGGAAGCATGTTTATCTTGAAGCAGATGGGTAATCTCCATGTTAGTGGGATCAAAATCAGAGTTCAGCTTCTTGTTTTGTTTGAATATTGCAGAATGAAGTATAAAACCAGCATCCTCTAAGCTCAGAGTGTTACCCACAATCCACCTACAGTTTGCCAAAATATAATTTTTAACTTCATGACTTCAACTGATCTTTTGAATGTGGTCAGTGCTGTGGAGCAAAAAAAAAGGATAGGCTTGTTCCTTTGCCTGATTCCCTTTTCTGCCTTTTTATTTCATGTTTAGCTGTTTCCATTTCTTCTTTAAACCTTGATTTGAAAGGTGCACTTTTAATAGGGAAAGCTAGAAATGCATTTCTGCAGTTCTGGGCAAACAATACTCTAACTGCAACAGGAGAGCTTAGACCCAGTGAGACTTCTGTTAAAATAGTCCTGCATTGTGCTGGTGGAAAATGTCTGCTAAAGGGCACATTCTCCACATTTATTTTCCACAACTCAGGAGCTGATTTACTTGGAGTTAAAGGTGCTGCGTTGTTCATTGTGTGTTTGTTATGTGTTACCAATTCAAATCCATAATAAACCTTAATGGGTGCTGCTGTTAGGAAGAATGGAAAACCCCAGCTGAGATTTGCCTTCCTTCACCGTTAGCTGGGCACTTCCACTTCCCATTCCAGTCAGAGGGAGTGAATGAATTTTAAACAAAAGTTCAAGAATTCATTGTGTATTTGAAGGCTTATTTCTCTTTTTTTCTCTGGAAGTCACTGGTTTCTCTTTCTTGACAATCACAGAAGAGGAAAGAGGAAACATTTGCTTTCATTCAAATAAAAAATAATAGCACAAAAATATATTTACATATGTTTCCTGTTAGTGTGGTTACCCTATTTTGGGCACTTGGTGAAAGGACACTTCTCTTTCTTAGCAATGGCATTTACAGCACGTGTACAAATTGCATTTTATTTCTTGCCTGCTCGTGCTAAATACAGATTGTACCAGGCCACCTCTATTTTCCTTTTACTACCCAGAAACTTTCACTAAGTCTGTTCCATCTGATGCCTCTATTTCAACTGTTACCAGCAATAACTCCAGTTTTATCAGTGCATTGTTGCCTACTGAGGATGGAAATAATTCCAACGTGTAGCTACTGATAACCACTTTTTACTGGAGGCAACTTGTATTGGGTTGGTTTGACCAGATTTTGGGGGAGGAAGCTGCAGGGGTGGATTCTTTAAGCTGCTGGAAGTTTCCCCTCATTTCCAGCAGAGCCAATCCCAGCCAGCTCCAGGATAGACTTGGCGCTGGCCAAGCCCAAGCCAATCAGTTCTTAAATACGTTATCAGAACAATGACTCTGATAACGTATTTAAGAAGAAAAAAAAGTTATTGCAAGATGTAATTGTGGCTAGAGGAGAGAGTGAGAATAAGGGAGAGGAACAACTCTGCAGACCCCAGAGCAGTGCAGAAGGAGGGGCAGGAGGTGCTCCAGGTGTGGGAGCTGAGATTGTCCTGCAGCCCATGGAGGAGCACAGGGATCCACCTGCAGCCCATGGAGGAGCACAAGGATGCAGAGATCCACAGCAGGGCAGGTGGATGCCCAAAGGAGTCTGTGACCCTGTGGGAAGCCCATGCTGGAGCAGCATGCTGGCAGGACTCGTGGCACTGTGAGGAGCCCTCAGTGGAACAGGCTGCTGCTGAAGAGCTGCAGCCCGTGGGAAGGCTCGACTTGGGGAAGTTTGCGGAGGACGGTTTTGTCTGGGGGGGAAATGCCCACGCCGAAGGAGGGGAGGAAGCAGTGGCAGAAAGAACATGACTCTCGTTCCAGCTGGCCAAGGCGACGGGGCCGGTATGCTACAATTGCAAATTAGATCGGTACACTCTCGTGTTCATCGTTGTACTGCCACACGTCTCAGTATGTGGCAGAAAAGCGTTGTCAGATTTTCCTGACGCCTTTTGAAACTGCAGCTTTGTGAAACTGAGCAGTGGAAAGGGCGTGTGGAGGGAACAGTGAGAAAAGGGTGCGAGTAGCTCAAGTGAGGCATCTTTCAGCATCAAAACCAACATGAGTCAAGTCCACAGTTGCTTATGGAATGCCCAGGTGATTCAATACAAATTAAATACTTTATGAGACCAGAGATGAAATGGTTATTTGGGACTGTGAATGGTTATTTGGGAAGCGGTAATTTCCACCCTCACGGCCCGCAGCTCCCTGAGGCGCCCAGCCTGGAGCTGCCGTGAGGCAAACCCGCTGCAACTCCTCATGAGTGATACACCTCTCCATCAGTAAACGACGTGTGGGATCTCCCCGCGGAAATTCAGGTGAAAACCCGACACTTTTCCCCACACCAGCACGTCTCTCACCACACCCCGCCTGTTTCAATACCCTATTTCGGCAGGGTATGCCGGGCGGGAAATGGCGCTCTAGGGCCTAAGGCGGCACACAGCGCCCAGTCCGGCGGCGGGAGGAGCCCGCTGGGCCCGCGGCTCCCGCCCTCCCTCAGCCGGTCACATGCGGCAGGCGGAGCCGCCCGGCCGGGCTCGGCCCCTCTCGTCCCGCCCCCGCTCTCCTCCTCTCCCCTCCCGCCCCGTCCCGCTCCCCCGCAGCCTGGCGGCGCGGCGGCAGCGCGCTCGGTGGTGCCGATGGAGGCCGGCGCTGAGGCGGAGCCGCTGCTGCCTCCGCGGCGCTGGCGGGCGGGCCGAGGGCTGTGGCGGGGGCGCGGCGGTGCCGGGGCTGCCGCCGAGGACGGTGAGTGCTCGGGGCGGGCGGTGCCGGGCGGGCGGTGCCCGAGGAGCTCGGTGCCCGGGGCGCTGGGGCGGGCGGAGCTCTCGCCTCTCCCGCGGAGCTCGGCGCTCCCGGCAGCGGGGAGCGGGAGGGCAGGGAGCCCCCGGGCTGCCGAGGGGCTCGGCGGGGCTCGGCCGCCCTGCTCGGGCTGCTCCCGGCAGCTCCGCGAGGTTGGCTCGCAGGGAGCCGCAGGCGCTGCGCTCAGGTGCTGCGAGCCTTGCGCTGCTGCTGCAGCCCCAGCCTTCCCTAGTTCCTTATGTAATTTAGGGTTTTTCGCTAAAGTGCGGACAAGTTTTTTTCGAGCCCGGTGTCTGTCGTGGGTCTGACATCTCAGCTCCCCCAGGATGCAATCCTTTGGGGACCTCAGGCTCTCTCTTTTCAGGGTATCGCATCACCTAGGGGAACCTTGGCGTTTTGTTGCTCGTTTGTGCAGTGTCAGAAGTGCAGCGGGGTTTGGGTAAATCCTGTGTGCTCAAACGAGCAGCGCTTTAATCATCCCTTGTGACTAAGTGTCACTTGCTGTGACTAACATTTGCAGGGTAAGTTGGATACCCGTGGTAGAATGTATGAGAAATTGCTAAAGTAAACATTTTTGGCTAATTTCCCTGTTTTATTTTTACACCACGAACAGTTGTTTAGATTCTGCCCTTCC
Source organism: Lichenostomus cassidix (assembly GCF_008360975.1). Taxonomy (NCBI): domain Eukaryota; kingdom Metazoa; phylum Chordata; class Aves; order Passeriformes; family Meliphagidae; genus Lichenostomus; species Lichenostomus cassidix. The sequence continues at coordinate 60,454,849 of NC_139486.1, forward strand.
AAAATCCTTGGCATCAACACTAGTGGCTTGCTGTGCGCTTCAAGTACCTAAAGCTTTTGCTGTCCTTGCAATCCTTTCAACTAATAGTTCCTTTAAACAACTTTAGTTTTATCTCACTAGTGTGAGATGCTATGAAGAAGATAATGTCTTTACTGCATGAGCCTGGCTTGTCTCTTGTTTACACGGAAATCTTTCTTGCCCCGTGGTTCATATCTGGATCAGCACAAAACTGTTGTTGCTGATGCTCAGATAAAGGCTGACATTTAAAAGTCGTTTGCAGTCTTTGTAGGAAATTGATGCTACTGAATCATGTGGAACATAAAAGTTGTCTGGGGCTCTTAGCAATGGTGTTTCTGGCATTGCTTGGTGTCTGGAGAAGAGCATTGTGCTGATCCTGGGATAGACTCTTTCTTGTTGTGTACTGAGTTATTACTGCTGTCTCCTTGGAGGGGACAGTATGAAGTGCTCCTTGGGACTCTTCTTCTCTGTGGGAAGGTTACACTAGCATATATTTTTAATATCTCGAGTCCCCCTCAGTTTTTTATCTCATTTTAGAGATGTATTTTTTAAAAAATTTTTCTTCCTTATTTTAACCTTAACTACCTTTGTTTTTCTTTTTGGCTTAATTGCCAGGTTAGTTCCTGAAAGGTCTTACTTCAAGTAAGCACAAGTGGCTGCCCTTTATTTGTTATGTATTTATTTTAACATGGACTTCTTAGTAATGGGTCTTCAAAAGTGGCATAGTAACTAATTTAGTGTTATTTTATTTCAAATTGTGTTCTTTCACCCCTTGCTGTGTCTTGATCTGTTATTCTGCATATTCTGATCTGTTTGGTATGGTAATAGTAACTCTCAGAACAAATTAAAAAAGCACTTAATTTAGTTCTCATCTGACTGGAGAGTCCTGTTGGTTTTAGAGAGAATGAGATTGTTCTACACTGCAGCGTCTTTATTAAACAAAAGTAAAAACTGCTATAATAGTAGTGCCTGATTTTTCTGGCTTTGCTTGACTGTACCCTTTGTAAAAAAAAAAAATTTGAATCTTCATTTTTTTTTTGGCCTGTTAGGACTTGTTTCTGTGGTTTGGTGATACTTAACTACTAGTGTAATCTGGCTACTTAAACCTAAGAGAGAACCTTTTCACAAAACACAGAAAGATGCATGATGCGTTCGATATTATTATTACTTATTTAGTGTAATGCACAGTGCTGCTGACAGAGCAAATGTGGCAGGAACTCTTTTTTTGTGTGTGTACAGTGCCCTTTGTCATGAGAACCATGATTGTGCACCTTCTGTGAACTGATAAGCTGTTTTATCAGTTTATTTATCCAAAATACAGCAAAGTGATTCTTATTTCTTTTTAACTTCATAGGTGCTGGAGCTGATAACGACCTTTATATAAACCAAGCCATAGTATTTATTGAAGATGCAATACAAGTAAGTATAAATCTTTTGTTTGCTATTATGCTTCCCATGCTGGATATTTGTCACACTACCAGTTTTTAAGTTTTTCTGTGTTCAGGCAATGTACGTAAACCATCAGCTTGATTCACAAAACAAAATCAGAATTCCAAATTCCTGTGGCATGCAAGTCTCAGTGAACTTCTGCCTTGGAGAAATATGTTTTTCACCACAATGAAATCTCTTTAAGGGTTTCAAATGCGATGCTGGTTTGTGGAATGATTTTCATGGGTTTTTTTTGTTTATTTATTTGTTTGGGTTTGCTTGATTGTGGGTGTTTTGACAATGACTAACCTATTGCTAAGAGAAACTATTTGAGCCAACCCTGTAATTTTCCTCTCAGTCTGACTATTTATACATCTTAAGAGCTAGTAAAAGCTTAAGAGTTTAAGGCTGGCTTCAAGTGTGAAGCTGGAACTCTTCAGCTTCAGCTGAGCTTGGTGCCTTTGGAAGTCTTCACTCCCCCTTTGTCTCTCCTTTGCTGGCTGTTACTGCAGCTTCCTAGATCCTGTTATCTGCCAGGCAGTGGGAGTGCTGAAGGGCACTTCTTGAGCTCTCTTGCTGCTTCTAGATGGCTTTTGGTTGGGAAATTTATGGGGGTCAAATGTGTTTGGGTGTGGCCACCTTTCTGGAAGCAACTTCTCAGCATGGACAGAGTAAGAGCAGCCCAGGAGCTGCCACAGAGGAGGGATGGGGCAGATTTTGGGGGTTCCTGGAGAATCACAGGGGTTTCCTGATTTTATAGCATGTTTTATTCAAAGGCATAGGTTGAGGTCTTCTATTCAGAATTAATTTGTTTTCATCTTATGGCTCGTTGGAAGAGAAAGACAAAAAAAGCTCTGTGAGTGGAATGAATGTTAGAAAGGGGAATTAAGTGGGTGGATCATTTTAGCAAGTACATAGAATAGTCACTGAATTATTGCAAATGCTGTTATTTGAAATGATGACAGTGATTGCTTCAGATGACTGCCACACAGTTTAATTATCTGAGCAGTGTGGTCTTTAGACAGGAGAGCTTCTTTAGAATCTTTCAGTTTTCACACATGTAGAGTACCTCTGTGGTCATAGGTGACCTGATACTGTAATAATTTATAACATGTACTAATTTGGTTTGCTTTGGTAACTTGATCTTTGTCTTTGAGACGGACTGAATGTAAAATTTGAATTACCCTTTTTGCTTCCTGCCTCCAGTATCGATCTATAAATCACCGTGTGGACTCCAAATCCCTGTGGCTTTATCGATGGTACTATTCCAGGACTTGCCAGTGGTAAGAACTTGGTTATTCTCTTTGCTTTTTCATTTTGGAGTTAGTCTTTCTAAAAAAAATCCTCTTCATCTTTCTGTTTTGTTAAATAATTATATAATTGTGCTTTTCTCGTTGTAAGAACTTACTGTGGGAAAGAAGGGGATTGACTACTTGTGGACATGACAGAAGTGGAAAGCAGCAAATTTTATAGAAGTGTGCTGACGTAGATGGCTCTTTGGAACAGCCACAGGACTGTTGCATGAATGGACTATTAACATGATTTACAGCCCTGCGTGTTAAGGGCTTTCAAAGTGTCTCTTTCTAAACATGTCGAATAACAGCAAGACTGTTTGCTACTGTTACTTTCAAAAGAACACCACCTCAGGTTATTTGGTGGTCATCAGTTACATCACTAATGCAGGCAACAACATGCTAGTCAAGTGCTGTTTTGTGGTCTAACCCATTTGTGTGAAATATGGTATTGTAAAGCTTGGTTTACTTCAAAGAAAATTGCTTTACTGTAAGTGTTTTGTTATTCTTTTGACTCATTTTGTGGCCATTTTTTGGTTTCGTAGGGTTTTTTTTGGGGTTTTTTTTGGTTTTTTTTTGTTCGGTTTTTCTGGTTTTGTTGGTTTTATTTTTAATTTCCTCTCTCTCCAAACAGGATTTTGAGCTTAACCATCACTGTGATCTTGGCCTTGGCTTTCATTGAGGAGCCTTCCTCGCTCACCGTCACGTCGGATGTCCGCTATCGCCTTCCCGCCTGGAACCCTCCCTGTGGCCTCACAGAGAGCATTGAGCTGCTCTGCTTCCTCGTGTTTGTGGTTGATGTGGCTGTGAAGGTGAGCATCTGGTTCAGCTGCTGTTGAATGAAACAGGAAGTGTGTTGTGCAGTTCTTTTAAGTCTTGGGTTTGCGATGGGAGATTGCCTTGCTTTGTTAGAGCCTCATTTCAGGAGAAACTAGCAAGTGCATATTTACTAACTTTAGACATTTATTCCCTTTATTTTAACTTAATTTTCCTAATTGTGTGGAATGAGTTAAATAAATTTTGCTAAGAGTGCAATTATTTTGGCTTAGCTGCTTGTATTAGGCAATAATGTTGGGGTATAAATAAATATATGTCAGTTCATTTATACAAAATAAAAGTGGTCAGAAACTGACCTTTCTTGGGTTACTTATTTCTGGATAATCCCTTTGTATGTTTATTTAATGGGTATTTTTCATGCTTGCAAAGGGTTTCTCTCACATGGCCTATATGCACCTCTTACTTTTAGCATCCTTTATTTAGCTTTTGTAGAAAAAAAAAATTCTCATCAGTGTATTTTTGTTTGGATTTTGGAAAGCTCTCTAAGAGCACTGATGTAAAATTGCAAATACTTGGAAAACAAGTGGAGCTAACTTTTTAGGGTATTGGATTTTATTATTAAAGTAAGTTTTGGTTTTGTTTTTTTTTTCTTGTCCAGAGTTACTTAATTGGATGGAAAGAATTTTGGAAAAACAAATGGCTAATGGCTTATATACTGACATTAATTGTTTCCCTCACTGATTGGATTGTGTCACTGAGTTTCTTCTGCAAAGAGGTAAGAACTTCTTTCTGCTGCAATAATCAGCAGTTTAATTGTGGAGAGTGGCAGAAGGAAAGAACCTGCAAAGGGAGGGTCAGTAGGTGTGTGTGATGTATTTGGTCTTTGATAGCTGGATAATACACTGAAACACAGAAAAAATTGGTGGAATGTAGTTTAGCAAAGAATTCTGTTTGATTCTTAATGTAAATTTCGTGTTCATTGGTGAAATTAAATTAAACTCATTGCTTTAGCCTGTCAGCAGGCAAAACTCATTGCCTGGCACCAGTCTTGTTGTGCAGTTGGAGAATTATATTCTTAATTGAATGGCACAGCCTCTGTGGTGATGTTTAAGCAAAAGGTAATTACATAGTTTAACAGCTGCTTTCTAACCTGAAGCTGTGCTGTGCTCAAAACAATTGTGTCCTGCTTTGTGAAATGCTTCTGGAAGTGCCCTTCTTGATGTAATAATGCACTCCAGTTGCTTTTGTCTGCCATGAAATTAGTTGTTGTGCACTTGCAATCCTTGTTAAGAAAATATAATGTGGAAGAAATGCTGGGAAGTGGATGAGAGAGGGAAGATCTTAAAATGTTTTAAAGTCTGGAGGTGTGATAGTGGACAGGTGGTTTGAACAGGAGCCTCCCGCACAAAGCAGTGGCAGAAGGAGCAGTTGAACTGCTGGGATGTATAAACAAGAGAATAGCAATAAAGAAAGTGATTTTTATGTGTTTTTTACTGCTAAGTGGGGCCCAGAGAAGACTGATACTAACTAAAATGCAGGATGCTGAAACACTTGAAGTAGCAAGTAAGTCAGAGGAATAACTTGAAGGCTGGCAAGTGTCTTGACTGCAAGAATCAAACAGATTATTTGCTGGAGTGTTGTGGAAAAAAAACAATTTCAGTCTTTTGTCAGAGACAGAAATTGCTGGGAAATAGTCAGGCCCTTTAGTTATAAAACAGTCTGAAAATTGAAACCAAGCACTTATTTTTAGAATGTGTGTTTGTTTGTATTGAAAGTAGCTCTCATCTTTCCCAATCACTTTCTTGACATGGTCCTTAGCAGAAAATACAAAAATGCCATCTCTTGCCAGATTGTTATGTCTACTGAGCAATACAGTTAGATTGTTTCTAATTAGTGGCCTGATGAGGCTATTGAAATGTCAATGTGTGTTTTTGAAGCAATCTCTCCTCATTTTAATGAGGCACCTGAAGTATGAAATCTCTTGGTATTTTGTGAGCTCAGTAGAGCAGAACTAACTTCTTTTTCTGTTACACTGTTGACTTTATTGATATGTGTATCAGTGCTTTTTGACAAGCTTGAAATAAAAGTGTTTGTGCTGCCAGTCTTGCAGGAGCTCAGTGTCTGGTTGTTTTTTGCAGAGTGTGAGAATAAGAAGAATCCTTCGCCCATTCTTTCTCCTCCAGAATTCTTCTATGATGAAGAAAACATTAAAAAGCATCAACAGCACGTTGCCTGAAATGGCAAGGTGGGTAATAGCCAAGAAAACATCCTTTCACAGCAAGCAGGTTGTTTCCTTTGTGTTCTGGTGTGAGCAGCTCCCTTCTCCATGGTGTAGCTAAGTGCTCAGTGAGATCAGCCCACAGTGGGTGGAGGTTGTGGCAACTTTGTGAGCTGTAAAGGATCTCTAGGTTGTGCCATGACTATTTATGTGACATAGGTTTAATGCTAGTTGAGTGGGAGGTTTTAATTCTGCTTTTTTTGTGAGCCCTTTTGTAAGGGAATAACTGAAGCACACAAATGTGATTTTTATTTTGAATCCAAATTCCCATCACTTTCCGTTATCACAATAAAACTTCTTAGAAACACCCCTGATTTTCTTTATATGGCATCCTTTTGCGTTTTTAGCAGAGGATATTAAGAATAAGACAAAGTTACTATTAATGCCTGTGATGTATTTTTTTTCCAACAGTGTTCTTCTACTACTGGCTGTTCATCTGTGTCTCTTCACCATGTTTGCCATGCTGCTCTTTGCTCGAACAAAGGTAATCCATCCTGTTTCTGCTGTGGTACATCAGGGTGCCTTTATTCCTTACTTGCACAGCTACTTCGTGTCTAGTTTCACTAGTTGGATTATAAAACTCGTTTGCCCTGAAAAGGTCACGTTGTCAGACTTGCTGAGATGAGTTTGAAGTCCATTTGGAAAGTTCTGACATGTGTATAATATTCATGTATACAGGAGACTTCCTTATACATTTATCCAGTTTGATCCTTTGAGTTATTTTCTCTGCTTTTATTGAAACCCTCTGTGCTGTTCTGTGTCCAAAGCTCTTGTCACTTTTTCATTTATATTATCACTCATTTCTTTTTTTTCTCTTCCCTATGTAGCTTTTTGCTAACCTTAATTTCTTCTGTATTTTCTCACCTTTCAATACTGGTGTCCATGGTCATGCCTTGGTAGGTTTTTGCCTGTATTAATTTTGGTTTCTGAACTGTTTTGGTTTTCCTCTCGTTTTTCTCTTCCTACTTCTGAAAAGCAAATTTGAAATTTTGGGGTTAAAATAATTTTTGTGTTCCAGTGATCTTGGTATGTTCCTTCTCTTCTAAACTTCCTGTAACTTAATATATCATACCCAGATTATTTGGGGTTTTTTTGTTCTTATTTTTTAAGACCTTCCATAAATATGTTATTATGATCACAAAAATTTCTTTCATACTTCTCCCAGTAATTTTGGTCCTCTCCTTAATTTCAGTTTTGCACCGTCATTTCTGCTGTAATTTGCACTTGAGCCTGCTTCTAGTCTTCCTTATGATCAGCAAATTCCCTGAATTCCCATGTTATAGAGTTTCTGAAATTAGAAGTAGAGGTCTGTTTTCCCCCTTTGTTTACTTGCATTCTGGACCTTTGTATTATCTCTTGTTTGTCTCATCTAATTTCAGTTATGAGCTTCCCCAGTGGATATCTATTTATAACTTGTATACCTAAACCAGTCAATTTTGTGTACATTTAGGTAAAAAATAGCAGATTAGAGAGTGGATTTTGCTATTCTGGTATGCTGCTCTGACATCCATACAGACTAATTTTATCTAACAAGGCAAAATATTGCAGGCAATTTCTAAAAGTAGGTTTATTGATGAAATTCATGACTCTGCATTTTTGCATTGTCTTGTGTATGTCCTCTAGGGGTACATTTTCCAATCTTTGCAGACTCAAGGGCTGTTTGTCCTGTGCTGCCTGATTCATGTTTGTGGTGTTTGCTCTCTGCAGCTTTTTTATCTGCCTCTTCTTGGTCTCAGGAAAAAAAAAAAAATGTATGGAGGATCCAAGATCAGCCTCCCAGTGTGTTTTGATGAACATTCTGACACTATCAGATCATTTTGTGTTTCCATTGAGCCACAAATTAATTTTGATGGCCTTAGTTGCCAAAGTAATTGCAAATATATTTTTGGGTGCTGTAGCACTGATTCATTTTTTTTTTTTTAATTTCCTTTCCTCAAGATGTTTAAGGTGTATGTGATGTTTTCATTTATACTGTACACAGCATTTTAAATCTTCATTCTTTTCAAATCAGAACAGTTATCTGTTTCCTACCTGCCCAGCAATTCCTGTACTGTGCATGAGTGACAACCTATCTAACAGGATAGCAAGAGGAAAGGGAAAACCTTGTTTGGAGTAGTGATAGCAACTTTTCTAACTTTAGTAACAAAAAACTAATTCAGAGGATGTTGAATTTTCTATTTGGAAGTCAAAGGGGGAGTGAGAAACACTCTGTGAGTATCGTGTTAGAGAGGAGTTTATAGGCAGGATTTTTTGTGGTTGTTGAGGCAGCTCTTCATTACTGAGGAAGCTGGTTTGTTTTTTTGGGATTGTTGGTTATTTTTTGTTTTTTTTGAATCATATTTAGGGAGTCTTTTATCTGCAGAATACCAGTATCTGTTGCAGACTGAAAGGTGATGCTTTTTCTGTCAATCAAGGGTTGCTTCAGAGTCCTGTGCTGTCAGTTTGTGATGTGATTGTTCTTCTGGCTCTGAGGTGCTAACTAGACATAACTTCTGTAGGGAAGTTATGTTCTTCCTCGTGTTCTTTAATTGCTATTAATAAGTGATGTGATTGCTCTGTATTCATACAGAGCAATGTCTTAATTTTTATTGGCTTTGGCTCCTTCCGCGGGGTAGATTTGATTATGCGTGTAAGAAATCGATTGCTGACTGTTGTTAATTTTAAAAAAAAATTAAATTTTTTTTCCCCTGCCTTGGTAAGACAGTGATTCCTTGGCATTTCTCTTGACAATGACCATCTCTTTGCCCAGGATAACCAGCAGGATAAGGAGTGGGTGGTGTATTTCCGGAATTTGCCGGATTCCCTGACATCACTGCTGGTCCTGCTGACTACTGCAAATAATCCTGATGGTGAGCAGCCTTTCAGAAATAACTCCTGTCTTCCTTTTGGAGAACAACAGAGTAAGATTACTCTGTTCAGACTACTATAACCACTCTTTCAGCTGATAGTTCTTAGTACAGCCAGAGGAAGGTTGTGTGAAGGTTTTTCATGCCTTTAGTAACTTGATTCTTGCCCTTCTGTGGTGTAATTATTTGTGCCACTCCAAAGTCTAGCTGTATGACAGCTTTTAGCAATTGCCAAAATTTCATAGAGGTCTGCACTGTGCATCTCAAGCATTAAAATATTGTTTCCTATTTTTGTTAAATTTGATACAGTGATGATACCTGCATATTCGAAGAATCGAGCATATTCAATCTTCTTCATCCTCTTCACTGTATTAGGTGAGTTGCCTCTTGTCTTCAGCAGTGTAAACGCACTTCAACTTTGACACTTGTGCACACCAGCTACAGTGTTTTATTTTCCTAGGGAAGTTTAATCATTAATTTCTCTGGTTTTATGTTCCAATTACTGCATAGTGTCTGTAAGATCATTTTCATGGAAGGTAGTTACGGTTTGGAGTTTTTTGGTAACATGTCAGAGGGGAATGGATACTTTACAGTACATTCAAATGCTAAAAACATTTTGGAAATCAAGCAAGAAAACGAACCTTATAAAATTTTACATCTGATTTGCTGCATACATTGAAACTTTTTAAAGAAACAGATGCTTTTCAGTAAATTTTACAGTCTCTTTTTCCCCAATAGGCAATTTGTTTTTGATGAATTTGCTTACAGCAATAATATACAACCAGTTTCGAGGGTACCTTCTGGTGAGTAAAGTATTCCTGATTTCTCTGTTCTGCCATAACCATGAACTTTTGAAGTATTCAGTTTAATTTGTGTATTAAAGCAACCCTCCCACTCTGGTTGCAGATAGTTTTGAGTCACTAAATTTTCTTTGGTGTAGATACTTTTCCCTTTATATGGTGTTACAGTTTGATCCCCTTCTGTGACAAAGTTACCTGCTGGTATTCTGTATATGCTGTGGATCTGCAATTTTGACTATTATAGGGGGGGGAAAAAGGAAACTGTTATAGAACTGAACAAGGACAAGTGACTGAGTAACTTAAACTTGGTCTCTGAGAAGAAAATCTGCTGTACTGTTTAAATAGCTGTTGTTGCAAATCACAGAATATTAAGGGGTTGGAAGGGGATAAACAGAATATGTGCAGAGAGGATTTTAGGTAATCCTTTCCTCCTCCTCTGTTTCATCTCTTCTTTTTCAATTTTCTTCTTTCTCACATGACAGCATGACATAATCTGACTCCCAGTAAAGTAGCTGAGTTTGAAAGTGATTACTATAATTTAAAAAAAAGCATGAAAAACCATGACTCTGGATTTGAGCTTTTAGAAAAGAAGCTGGACTTTGACAAGCTCTCTAACTCTTCTCTCTGCACAGTAGTGTGAATTTCTGTGAATGCTTGAGCACTGCTGTTGCCAGTGTCTCTGCAACAGGCATATATCTGTGCCCTCCAGAACTGAAAATAAACCATAACCTGGATGTTTACTTGAACTCCAGAGCCTTGTTTGCTCACTTGCTTCCTTCCTCTGTGTACACGGAGTTCTTGGAGGGAGTGAGGCCTGGGGCAGTCTCCTGTTCTGATCTCTAATCACAAATCTGGGATGTGTGCCCGAGGACCAGTGTATTATCTGGCCACAGGACACAATAGTGCTTGAAGTGTGAGTAAATTGTTTCCTCTGTGGTGTTTTTACTGCTCAGAAATCAGTTCAGTCCTCCCTCTTCAGGAGGCGGCTGGGAATCCGGGCGGCGTTTGAGGTGCTGTCTTCCCTGAAAGAGACTCCTGCTAGTGCACAACAGTAAGTGAAGAATCTTGAAACAGCAGATTAGCTAGAAAAAAAAAAAAAAGAGTAGGTTTTTGGTCATCTTGTTTTGTTTAATAGTTTCCCTGAAGGTCCAGTCTTGAAAAATGGCACTTTGTTGCTCATCTTGTTTAGTTATTTTTTCTTTAACTGGATGTTCATAACGCACTGTTTGGGACTCTTGTGGAGTGTGTTTCCTTTTTTTTTTCTGCTTCTGGTTTTATTTGCTTTTCGAAGAAAGAGGCAGGAATGCATCTGGAACAGTTCATTTTGCCATCTATGAGGTTATCTGTAGCAGGGCCCGTTCTGTTTCCTTTTAAATAGGTCCTGTGTCAGTGTTGGGGCTTTACTGCAAGTGCTGCAGAGAGTTGAGATGGATTCTCGCTGCAAGCAAGCCATCATGAGAGTAAGAACTGGATTTTCTTAGCCTTTATGTTGGTGACTATCAGTCCTGACTAGCAAATCCAGAGATCTGTGTTGCAGCATTCCTTGGATCATTACACAATAGTGGCACTACTGCATGGGACTAAAGATTTAAGTTTGTCAAAAGAGCATGTGATCCCAGAAAGGGAAAATAGAAAAGTCCAGACAAATCCTCCAGTCACGTGGCAGTGTTGTGTTAAAGCAGGGCAGTCCTGAACCTTTCTCTAACAGCTTGTATTACATCTACATTCCTAGATTTCCAAGGTGGTCTGAGGGTTTTTGGCAAACTTTGCAGATGTACATATTGCAGATGTTGATCTAGCTGTTTCTCTTTCATGTGAAGTCACTCAAAATGTGCTCCTGTGACCAGCTGTCAGCTGCCCAGTTCCAGAAGCTCTTTGAAGAGCTAGACAAAGATGCCATTAAGCAAGTATGTATGTGACCATCGTTTACAAAGCATCAGAAGTTGTCTGGTCTTGTGCAAAAACAAGTCAGAGCATTCTAGTATGAAGTGTACAAAGAAACTTTGCAACATATGAACACAAGGTGTGATAACATGGCGTTGATTTTTAAGCTGTTCATGAGGTGCTTTTATAGCCACAAACAAAATTGCTTTGGGGGTTTTTACAGCATTGGTTTGGTATTAGGTGGTGGTTAATGTACAAAATACATCTTTGTTTATTCTGTTGGTGTTTTTAAGTGACTTGGACTGGCAGAATAGCTTAAAGTCTTTCCTACAAACCCTGAATGAAGACCAAAAAGTGGGTTCTCTCAGCAGTCAGATGAAGATGGGCAGAAAGTTTTTTCCACTTGGGGAGAGAGAGAAAGAGAAAACAAAGCACTAAACTATTTGAGAATTAGGAATTGTTCTCTTCTATGTTTGGGTGTAACTAAGACTTCTGAATTAAGCATTGGGAACTGGGAAGGGATGTATGCAATTAGTAGCTTGGTGTTTAGTTTATCTGCTTGGGGCACTGGACAGGTTGGATTATATCCCTTCTTTGCCATTACCTTGTGTTGTGCCATAATCAGGAATGATCTCTTGCTGCTAATAGCCACAGCTTGAAAACATTTTCCAGATGAAATGTCAGCATTAGCCTGTGGCTCTGAAGTTTTGCTTTGAAAATGTCTGGTTTTTTAAAATATGAGATTGGGTGCGTTTTAAAAATTATTTTCTTAGTATTAACATGCTTATGCTTTGTGACTCAGCAAATCCTTTGTGTTCTTTTCAGCACCCTCCCAGTCCAGAGTACCAATCCCATTTTATGCAGAAAATGCAGTTTATCTTTGGCCATCCCTACTTTGGCTACTTGGGGAATGTGGTAGCCCTTGCAAATATTATTTCTATCTGTGTAAGTAAAAGGCTTTTGTGTTGTGGGGCAGTGTTTTTTTTTCTTTTTGTGATTGTTTTTTGGTTTTTCTCTGCTATAAACTTAATGTCTGCTTTTGTTCTTCTATTGCTCTTTAAATAACTGCTTTTTTGAGTAGTTGTTGGGTTTTTGGCACACTTTAGTCATGCAAGGAGAGAATACTTGCAGTTAAAGTTGTATTTTGAGCTGCTTGAAAAGGTCTGTGCAATGCAAGAAGAACTGTTCTCGTGCTTAAAAATCTGTTTTATGTAGCAGCAAAGCAGTAGATTAATAAAATATTTTTTGTTTAAGGTGGTTTTGGTGATGGATGCAGATAAACAGCCATCTGAAAGAGATGATTTCTTTCTTGGGGTAAGATGCAACAGTATTTCATGCAGCTAATCCTGTTCCCTGAGATGTCAGTAATTCTAATGGTTTTGTTTTTATTTGGGGGGCGAAGGCTATCAACTGCTTCTTCATCCTTTACTATCTGCTGGAAATGTTGCTGAAAATCTTAGCAATGGGCTTGAAAAGATACTTGTCTTACCCAAGCAATAGATTTGATGGACTTCTGACTGTAATTTTGCTGGTAAGTTTTTTGTTAGTTAATGTTATTCTTGGATTTCTTGGCTAGGAGCTACAAGAGCTGGGATTGCTTTTTTTCAACACTGATCTGCTGAGCTGAGCAGCATGAGCCAGTGTTGTGGGTTTCTGTGGCTTGAAGGTTTACATGGGGGTACATGGTTCTCTTAGGGTCTGTGTTCTGAAGGTAGGCTTATTTAAATCCATGGAAAAAGTGCTTTTCATGATAAGAAGCCTTTTTACTTGGAAAAATTCCCTGAGACATTCTGTTTCAAGGTTTACAACCACTTTTCTCTTAAAAAAATAGGCAGATTATTGTAATAAATATTTGGTAAAAGCCTGATGGTATTCACTGTATATCCTTTTTTGTATCACAGTTGAATGATCTGTGTACATTTGGTCAGTTTGGGGAATAGCTAGGCAAATATGCCAATTCGGAGCTTTAAAGTGAGTCAGATTAGTGGCTTAAAGCTCTTGAAAATGTTTCCTGTCAAGAAGGTTACATAATTTCTGGAACTTAGAATGACAAAGAAAGGAAATTTTAGATGCCTTATTATTTTAATTTTGTTTTGTTTGTTTGTTTTGTTTTGTTTTTGTTTCCTTACTAAAGATCCTGGAGATTGCAACTTTTGCCGTGTATGGATTTCCTCATCCTGGCTGGTGAGTAAGCTCTGTGACCTGCAGCACTTTGCACAGTGCCTGGGGTGGGTCATGGGAATACACACACACAGTCATACTCACACACGTTACACAATTGGTGAAATCCATAATTTAACAAATGTAATAGGATTTCTCACCCTTGTAATCACTAGAGGCCATGCAATATGGATAAGTGAAAGAAGGTTTTTTTTTTCTTAGTATTTGAATGTTCTGTTTAGCTCTTCTGAGAAGGATGCATTCGTTTTAACTGTAATCTGATCTAAAATAATATCTTGGCAGACCTATGCTTACCAGGGGTGCAGGAGTAGGAATTTGGTACAACATGGACAACCATCTGTAACCTAATATGGTTCAGTATCAGATTGTCCATAAGCCCAGTTATATGACTTCCTAAATAGCTGATGAAACCCCTTAACCCAGTATGCAGATCAGAGTCTGAGGGGCTTTTGTGCTATAAAATTTAGTAAAAAAATTCCCATGGATTTACACTATTTGTCTATACTGGAATAGCAAACAAATGTACTTTGAGTTTCTTAAGTTCAAACAGCTTTTGGATAAGTATCCTGTTTTCTTTTTTGTTGTAAAAACCATTAAAATCATTGCTTCATCTTAAAATTTGAAAACTGCCTGCAAAAGAAAAGAGGAAAGCAAAGAAGTTCTCTAAGATTTCCTGAATCTTCAGGGGTGATTCATAACACATTCTGTTACTTTGTGTCTTCATACAAGCTCAGTCTTAAGACACTGGCACTCCCTGATTTTTCAGGGTATTTGTTGTGTTGCCATCAAGAAGTTATCCTAATTTACACTAGAATCTCTGAAGAGGGTTAGACAAGTCAGACCTTATGGTTATAGAAGGGTTTATATTTGAATACTACTTGCACTCGTATCACCCAGAAGTGATGGTGGACAGAATAGTAATTGCTGCAGTCTAATGACAATAATATTGATCTTGTCATTGATTATGTTTGGGTTTGATTTTGCCCTTTGATTCTTAAATGTAGGCAGTTGTTTGCTGTCTCATCTTGGAGCACTAGTGATTCTTGTTAAGTCTTTTTGTTAGATTACAACCCAGGTGAGTCACTCTGAGCCCTAAGGTGTGCTGGTGTTACATCCACAGAACAAGCAATTACCACCTTCAGGGCAGGACAGTGATGTTGCTGTTATCTAGAAAATGCCTCTTGTGCAGTGTTATCTTAAATAATTTCTTTTATTATTAGAGATGAATTTATTGGAGGTTCAAATAATGATTGAACATCTGTGTTACCAAGGACCTTTGTCATTAGCAGCTTTAGTCCCCCACCACCTGCCCTCCTTTCCAGCCAGGAAGGATTCAGCATGCCCATGTAAAAGCCAAAACTGAGGCTGAGATTTGAAGCAGATGCCCATCTCCTATGGAACATACACATATAAGGAAGAAAGTTGAAAAGACAGTCTTTTAACCTAGTGTGTTTTCAAAGCCCTTCTTCAGCCAGGCATACCCTGAAGTATTGATGCACGCTTTTGTGCGGGTTCCTGAAGGATCTCTCTCTAGCAGTTATTTTGGGTCACTTTGTTTTCTGAAAGGACCCTCTTGGGTGCTTCCTTCCCGGCAGAAGGCACAGATATGCACTTCAAAGAGCTCTCTATGCATGTTTAAGATGCCAGGTTAAAGGGATTCCTTCCTTCATCAGTTACTAGTTTAATGAAGCTGATATTCCTGCTAAGTGAATGAATGTACTTACAATTATCGGTGGCCCAGTGGATTTAAAATGCGTCTTTGGGCTGTTTCTCTGACTGGTTACTTTCTCCCACCTTTCCCAGGAGACCTGAGCTGATGGGCTTGCTGTCCCTGTGGGACATGGTGCGCCTGGTGAACATGTTCATTGTGTTCAGGTTCCTGAGGATCATCCCCAACATGAAGGTGATTGCTTATCCCTCCACAGCTCTGATTTCTTGGCTGGTCAGGCTGTAAGTTTTGTTAGAGCCTTTCAGAATGACATGTAGTTTGCAATGCTCTTGCACATGAGTGGGATAGCTCTGCTCTAACTGCCCTGACTATTGCACAGCCGCTCACAAAATCGTTGCCTGTTGAGCTGGTTTGCTCTGGTGGGGGAGCAGGCAAGTTCTCTTGAGGTGATTCTTTGTCCTTTTCATGAAAACTTGGTATGAATTGGAAGTGTGATGGATGTCATACCTACAGAATTCTGCTCTGTTTTAGTTCATGGCTTTGGTTGTTACTACACTGCTGGATCTGGTGAAAAACTTAAGAGCCTTTGCAGGAATCCTTGTGGTAAGTCATGATGCAAGACTCTAATTTCCTTTGTTATGATATAATAAGTGTATGCCACCAACAGAGTTAAAGTTCTTGAGCAATCACCATGGGCGGTAATAACAATTCACCTTAACCAGCCAGTTCTTCTCCAGGGCATGTCTAGGAAAGCCACAATAAACTGCTGTTTTGTGGTGACCAGCACACAGTGGCAGTGCCTCAGTTAGCAGGAGTATCTTCAAAAGATCCATTAAATCTTCCTTTGAGTGATTGCCTCAGCCTGGATATTCTGGTTTCAAATAAAAATTCATCCATGCTAAAAGCAGACCAGTTTTTCTTACCCTGATTTGCTTATGTTAAATTCAATAGCAAAACAACTTTAATTTTTTTTTTTTTGGTTGAGGTCTTGTGATGGCATGTTTGGACACGATCTTTTAAGAGCCTCTACCATCCTGTTTTAGGTGTGTCTGTGTAGAACACAGACTCAGCAAACATGGGATTAAAGGGTGGATCACAATGTGTGATGTCCATTACATAAATTCTCCCAACTCTTGAGTTTCTGGCTTTGCAACCATGTCTTCAAGGGCAAAAAAGTGCCTGGATAGGTTTGGTTTTGTTATTGTTCTAGTCTATATACCTGGCATGCCATTTAACCAGAATATCTGCTTTTGTCATTAATAATCTCTGTTTTTATCTGGAGAGGATAGGCCTTAAGTTGGCTTATGTTGCACTTTGAAATAGAGACATTGGCTGGGGCAAAACCTAGCTGGTCACAGCCTTGTTGTGCTGCACAGTCACACTCATGAGACAAATCTGCCACAGTGTTTGCCACTTCCAGCTGAATTTAATTTGCTTTTTCTTGAGGCTACATGGGAGCTCTCACTGAGGTTCTGCTGTAGGGAAATCTGACTCCACTGCCAGCTGATCTAGAATATCTTTCCTAGGGTTAGCCTGGAACACTCATGCTGAAAAAGTAATGTAGCTGATTAGCTAATTTCTCAGGCAGTGAGTGTATTAAATACATCTTTCTTCAAAGAATGAAATAAATTTTATTGCCAGGCCAGATGCCCCATCTTCTGGCAGGCTGTGAAATGTCAGCTTCAACTTACTCCAGTGGTGTTCAAAGTTCATAGGCCAGGGCAGTTCTCTTCTGTTCCTTCCAGACTTCCCCTTCTTGGGTTTGTTTTGTAGCCAAATGCAAAAAAAAAAAAAAACCACCAACAAAAAAACCCCTTCTCATTTGAACACTCAGTTTCTTCAAGCTTTCTTGGGACAAATGGCTCCTTCTTAGCACTGAGGCTGTAGGTTATTTCTAGAACTATCTTTTTAGGATAAAAATTGCAAAATCACCCAGGCAACTGCTTAAGAGTGAAAGGAACTTTAAAAAGCAGTTTGCATTTCTAACAATTAAAAGTCAGAAGTTCCCAAATCCTTTGTGTTATTTTTACACTAATGTAACATTTTTAAAGGAAGTTGCTGATGGAGTATAAAATACTGGCTTGGTTTTGTCTTTCAGTTAATTTAGTAAAAGCTTATTTTCACTCAATCCAGCAGAAAACTCCCCAGATATTTAGATTGTTCTTTGTAAATGCTGCTACTGGGTTTTGGTTTTAGGTTGCTGTTCTGCAATGTTTATAGTTAAATATCAGCATTCTGAGACACAGAGAAGTAAAATAGATGATAAAAGGATTTAATGCATTTTAACAACTGAAGGGTAGAGTATTAAAAAGTAAGAGCAAGCAGTTGAGAAGTATTTTCACTTTAAAAGCTTCAGGCACTGTTCTTGATGCAAATACTTTAACTGTGGTACTAATATTAATTCTGTGTTAATTGCATTTTGCTTTCTTATTTAATGACAGAGATATTCAAAGCTAATAGTTGCTTGTTTTCCTTCCAGGTGGTTTTCTATGCATTTGCTATAACTGGCATAATGCTATTTAAAGGAGCTGTTGTTCCCTTGGGAAATACCAGGTAACACTCTAAACATCACTGATCACTGCTCAGAAAGAATCTGTTTTTCAAAAGCATCTGCAACTTTTTACCTCTGAGCTGTTTGTGGTTGGTTTTGTTGGATTTTTTTTCTCTTATTCTTGGAGCCACCTTACTTTTAATGTTAAATCACAATATTTTGTTGTGTTACTCCTTCTGTTTCTCCTTGCTGCACTGAAATTGCAGGAATGCTTGGAATTTTACCCTACTTTATCTTAAAAACTTTTATCTTAAAAGCTATTTCCCTTGTTTTCTGCCCATATGAGATAGTCTAACTCTCCAGAGGGGGCTGAGGAGCATGTTGGAGTAGAGTTCACAGGGAGCTGTGTTCACCTCAGCCTGTAATTCCCTTGCAGTGCTGCCAACACAACCAATGAGAATGGCACCCTGCAGTGTGGCACCTATGAACAGCTGGAGTATTGGCCCAACAACTTCGATGACTTTGCTGTGAGTCTGATCACTGGTGAAATCCCTCCCCCTTCCCCTCTCATTTTCTCTTCCCCCTCCTCATTTTCTGAGGCTTAAATGTGTGAAACAGCCACCTGAGCTCTGTTCCACTCACGTTGTTTAGGCAGCAGTGGTGACCCTTTGGGATGTGATGGTGGTGAACAACTGGCAAGTCTTTCTGGATGCATTTTCAAGATATTCAAGTCCGTAAGTAGCAGTAATAATACTGAAGAAGTCCCTTGTAAATCCAGCAGATAAAGTACCTGAACAAGAATTATACACATAGCACAGTTCCTACCATCTGCTGCTTTCCTTTCTTTTGGGTCAATTCAGGTATGAACTTGATGTTTTCATGTTTCCTCTGTGGTTGAACAATTTTTTGTAGACTCAGAATGTTGGACATATCTTTCACTTGTTGTACTTACTGACTCCATGGGAATGTTTGAATGAACTGGATAGAGCCTGGGTTGAGCTGTTCCAGTGACCCTTGGCTGGTTAACCAAGGAGAGTGAGTCTGGTTGGCTAACTTAATGAAAAGCAAACATTTTTTTATCATAAATTTTTTGATCCAAACCTCCTTTTCCATGAAGAAAGTAGTAGTATTATATTTCAAGGAAAAAAAGTGATTTCATGGTGCTCTGCTCACTTTCAGGCTGAGGTTATTTACTGCCTCCTTTATATATTGTCTGTTCATCTGATCTGCAGGTGGGCAAAGATCTATTTTGTAGCCTGGTGGTTGATCTCCTCTGTCATCTGGGTGAATCTCTTCGTGGCTTTACTTCTGGAGGTAAGGAAGTGTGTTTATTTGGTGTGGGATCCTCAAAATGGGATCTAATTTGTGCAGGAAATGAACAGAGCCCAGGCAACTTTTTTTGTGTGTCTGCTTACTTTACCTTTGTCCTTGCTGCCCTGTCCCTGAAGAGCTGAGGAAATATTTTCTTTTTCCTAGACAATTGTATGTTTTATTTGCAATTTTGTCACAAAACTGGTTGCATCTCATTGGCTATTTATATTTTCATTGTATCACTCTCTTTATCATAAAGATGAGAGATATTTAAAGTACTATAAAATTGCTAGTCTCTTATACATTAACATTTAAATTCAGCATTAGTTATTCAGGCTGTAGGCTTTTTGCTTTTTAATTTGTCAGCAAATGAAGGTAGCATTTTAAATTTTAAATTTTTATTTTATTTGGCTTGCCTGTGTTTCTTCCCACCCCAGTTTGAATTACCACCATTGTTCAGTTTCACACTAGAAGAGTGGAACTGATTACTTATTTTCAAGAGACCATATTCTAGAGTTTTTCAGAGAAGCTGTGGGAATGCAGTTGCCTAAGCAATGCCATGACGAACATGTGGTTCTGCTAGTTTCTCATCACATATTTCCCTGCAAATCCAAATTTCTGATGGTGAAGGCACTGCTAATCATAACCATCTCCTCCAGGTTCATCATTGCAGACTTTTCTTATAAGTAATGGAGGGAACTGAGAACCTGTAGAGGGCACTTCACCCCATCTCAAACCCCATGAAAGTTTCTTTTGGAGATGTTCTTGTCATTGCTGACTGAACTGAGAATTAAAATTTCCTACAGTAGGAAGAATGGCAAACTTTCAGTCTAGGATATCTTCTAGCTGCTTGCTTCTGCAGGGCTGTGACCAAAAGTTGCTGGCAGAGCCAAGATGCAGCATTCCATAGCAGGAGAGCAGGATGTCACTACTTTTCTTCCTCTTTTTTTTTTCCCTTTGCCTGAGCTGTGTGTCTACTCCCTACATATTCATTTGTCAGAGTTACTCAAAATTGATAGGGGAACATAACAAAACCAGTAGCTGAGTTTAAGTTGTGATGCCTGGACCAGCAGGATATTTATATATTGCTGGGTTTTTACAGAGGAAGAAATTCAAATCAGGTGAAGTCTCACAGGTAGTTCACACGGTTGTCTTGGGGAGGCAGTCCTTGCTAGGAGCTCAGGGCAACAGGGCTGTCTTCTGCTCTGCTGTTCTTTCAGTTTGTGGTGAGAAAGTTATTTCATTCCTGAACAAAGGCCAGAATAGGGTAGTGACCTGGTGCCAGTCAAAATCCTGATGCCTTAATAAATCAGTGCTCTGACAGTGCTTAAAAACAAAACTCACCTCCCTCCCAAACCTTATCTGCAAGCATAGTGACCAGACAGAATCTCTTTTCTGGTGCCATCAGAAGAAGCCTTTCTGTTTTTTGCTGTTCCTTTTACATTTCAGAACTTTATTCATAAGTGGGACCGTCGCTGCCATCGAGAATCTCTTTCAGATATTGAATATCAGAGGACAGTTGAACTCATGTTCAGGTGAGTTGGGCTGGACTTGATAATCTGTGTAGTTTTTTTCCCCTTTGTCTGTTTTAAAGAGAGTGTGCTGGCTGCAAGAGGTCTTCTGTTTCCTCCCTCAAAAGCAAACTGCATCTGTTATTTGGGAGAAATTCAGCAAGTGCTTTAGTTAGGCCTGCTTTAAGCTGACTTAAGCTGACTTTAGGCTAACCTTTACATGCTTTGTGCTCGTAGCAGGATGGGAGAAGAGGTGCTGGGGGTGAGTGGAACAACTGCTGAGGGAGGAAATAACAAGGGAAGGAAGAAAAGGGAAGATGAGGAAAGTGATGCATGTTCTTGGCTTGGTATGAAATGGTGGGTGGTGAGTTGATACTTGATGATCGTGCATTAGTGGAACTTGTGGTGCACGTTGGATACTCAATAGTAGCACTGGGAGCTTGTTCTCATTTGGGAGTTTTTTCAGGAAAACAAATCTACTGACCTTCAGTTGTTTTGCACTGCGTGCAGGAAATTGCTTCCCTGCTTCTTGTGGGAAAACAGCTGCTGGTTTCCATGACACATCTGTAGAGGATGGATCACTTGCAAGTAGATGCATCTTTAGGGAGCATCAGCTTATTGTAATTTTAATTCCTCGTTTCGTTCTTGAAACAAGCACACATTACATCCCAGTATGTGCATTGCAAAAACAAATGCTGAGAAGCTCCCTTTGCTGCCCCTAACAACTCATGCTTTTTCTTTGTAGAGATGTTTTGGAAGAACCTACAGAGGAGGAGTTGATGGAAAAACTGCACCAGCACCCACACCTGCAGTTATGTAGGTGACTGGTGGGAAGGACTGATTTCTTTAGACCTCTGTTTTCTTGAGGTTGTCAGCTGGAAGAAATGGAATGGTTTTCCTGTGGCATGCTCTCAGGAGAGGGGCTTGTAGGACACTATGTGAGGTTTTGCTTGGCAGCCCTCTGCAGAAAGGTTTTTTTATTTTGTGTTCATATCTTTTTCTGAAAAAGATTTGAATCTTGCTAACTTGATTTTAAGTTGCAATTTTAGAAGGACTATTGCAGCTGTTATTTTTATAGGGTGTTGATATCAGGTTTTATTTTCTTTTTTTTTTTTTTAATAGGGAAAGTCTCTTTAAAATGACAGTGCACTTTATAACATGAACTATATAACCACTAAGCCTGCTACTTTTTTCAGCACAAGAAAATGGAGCTACCTTTTCTGGCAGGCAAGTGTGGCAAGGGCTGTGCCCTGCAATTCATTAATGGATTAGGCAGGACCAGAACAAAATCCTTCATCTTCTTGTAGTGAGAGTCGAAACACTATTTTTATTATAATGTGACACCAGCATATCTTACCAAATTTTCATGAATTAATCATGTTGGAACACAATCAATTCCAGCTTAGTAACAGGGACTGCCTGCTTTGCACATCCTCTGTTTCTCTTTGCTTCTCATGGTGGGGTCATGCTGGTTGTGCCATGCTGGTCACTGGGAGCAGTTAGAACCTGGACTGGAGTAATTGTACTCATGGTTTTCAATGTGGTAAAACTGAACTCTCTTTTAGAGTCAATATTCTCATGCTGCTCTTCACTGAGCCTCTTCCTTTTACTTTCTTCCAATTCCTGTTCTCCACTGTATTGTATTCCATGAAAAAGCTAAGGGGAATGGACTTTGGCTGGAATGTTGCACCATGATCACTGGAGTCCCCCACTTAAAGGGGGAAGGGAAAAAACAAGGTTGAATGGGATAATCAAAGTGCTTAACAGTAGAAATTTTAATTTGAGCTTGACGGAATTGAAGGTGCTCAACCAGTATTGCAGGATCACATTTTTTTATGGCTTAATGACCACATGCTGTGTGCCACTAACTTTCACCCGTGGGTAAAACTTTTTGGGTAAATTAGTTTCTCAACAAATCTGAAGTGGAGGATTCACAGTAAGCTGTGTCCATATGCTTTTCATTATCCTGTAGTGTTCCTCTAAAAAGGTGTTTTTACTTGAATCTGTCACATAACTGATAAATTGCTATGAAGAATAGAATCAACGATGACTACTATTTTTATATGTAAAAATGAAACTGCTCTTTGGGGTGCTGCCTTCTCATTGAGACCCTTGTCACCAAAATTGGCATTATTGTGGTCATGTCTGTATTGACAGAGGCTTGGGGAAGGCAACTGGCTACTATTTACAAGTCACTTGATTCTTTTTTTTGGTTAAAAAACTTTTTTCAGAAGTGCCAAGCAGTCAGCCTGTGTACCTTTTCTCCTTTTTTTTTATCATTTGCCTTTTCTCTCTGTCCTGCATGAAGGAGAGGAAAATACCCAGGATGATGGTGTGTTTGAGATCAAAACCATATTTTTGCCCTCTTGTCTCACTGTTCAGAAATCACTTAATGATTCTTGTCTGTTTCTTTCCCTTTTGCTTGTATTTTCTTTGTGCTGTGGAGCAAAATGTGTTGTAGCTCTCATACATTGTCAGGATGGTTTGTGCTCCTTCTAACATGATGTATAATCACTGCCACCAGTGTATTGGGACTTACTACACAGTGGTTGAACTGTCTTACTTTACCTTTTTACTGAAAAAAAAAATGTTTTCCAGTTTTTGGAATACTTGAAGTAGCTTTGCCTTGCGAAAAAGAAGTGTCTGGTTCTTACCTACCTGCAAGTTTGGTTATTTTTTTTGGCCTCTTAAGGTTGTTTGGGGTTTTGTCATTGATTTTTTTTTGTTGTTGTTGTTGGGTTTGTTTTTTGTTTCTTTTGGGGTTTTTTTGCCATTGCATTCCACTACGTTCTACCAAAGCAACACAAATTGGTGTGGGATTACCATCAACATCACAACAGTCTCTATTATGCCATCTTTGCATCTGGACAAATGTGGAGAAGGCATTCTGAAGAGAATAGTCTGTCTTGTTCTTGTTTCACACTTGTGTAATTGACTGAAAGTGTAACTAGAATTGAATACAAAATTGTGCTACCTAATGTCATTTGAACTGGAAGATGTAAATCACCACAAATCTTATGCAATAATTGTACAAATCATGAAGATGAATGTACATCACTAGGTAAAATTTGAGGGTTGCATTATTAAAAAAAGCTTTTTTCTTCTTAAAGTATGAAAAGAATTGGGGTGTTGGAATGGTTCTTGTGGTTTGTTTTTGCTTTTCCCTTGCTGCTGATTTCTGCAGTGCTCAAGATCTCTGCTCCCAGTGTTTTTGCCAATTAAAGACTGTGCTGATGGAGTAGGTTACATGCAAGTGCTTGGTTTCAAAATGCAGACCTAAAGGATGCTGCTTGGTTATTCTCCAGTTCTAGAGGCACATGGCATCATCTGTAGGTACGTGACACACTCTGTTTTTAAGGTGAAGCCTGATTGGAACTGAGCACTGATGGTTTGAGCAGGTTGGTTTTCATTTGTGGTTCAGTCTCTGCAAACCAGGTATTCCTTCATCTCTCTTTTCCTAAAGAGATCTGTGAAAAAAGCACTATCATAGCACCTCAGCTGGGGCAGATTTTGCACATAATTTAGCAGAGTCCATCGTACCCTTGGTTCTGGTTTAGAGGATGGTGGGGTTTTTTTAAGGACAGAACAAAATCAATTCTGGAACAAGCTGATGTCTCTGACAATGGTTGTTGCAGCTGCTTAGGTGGAGCATATGAAAGCCAAAGCAAAGAGAAGATCACCTTGTGTTATCAAAGCAGGAGTAGATTTTTCTAGCTTTTGAAGGAAGACCTTAATCACCTAATTAGGGTTCATTTGAGATTCCTCAGGTATTTTTTTTCCTTCCCAATTAACTATGAAATTTTATTGCTTAAAAATTTAGGAGTGGAGGGAGAGGAAGGATTCAGCTGAAGTGTTCTTGATTCTTTTAGTAAAGATTTTAAAAATTTTTATTTTAGTAAAAATACAGCAATACAGTGATGAACCTCACAGGCATGCTTCACTATGAACTTGACACATTTTGGGGAATACTGATTTACATCCCTCCAGCACTTCTTAAAGTGCAGAAAAAAAGAAGAAAAGGACACATAAAGCTAGAGAAAAACATAGGGCCAATAGGAAAATGATGCAGGGTATAGATTAATTACCTTCACCTCACATTTCAGAGCTATCTCTTACCTTGCTGGGTGGTTTATCTTTTCACCTGCCTGTGTATGACACTGTTTCAAAATGACCTTGAGAAACTGGAGGAAATTACTTCAAAATTATTGAAGTAAAGTTCAAGAGATAAATATGCATTATTATGATTTAGGAGTATATGGCAGGGAAAAGGTGGTATTAGAAGACAAATCTTATGGGGCAAATTGAATGAGCTAACAGCATCTGAAAGAGATCAAAAGAAAATTGCTTTGCTGTAATTTGTAACAGTACTTCCTTTTGGACTCCACTGTTTCCCCATTGGGCCCTGCATTTTAAATTAATAGCTGGGGGAAGGTTTTTATTACAGTAACAGAGGTCTTATGACATTTGAAAGGTGTGAGTTTAGAAGAACTTTAGAGGAAATAATTTGTTCAGACCGACAAGAGGCAGGCAGATAGTTTTTAATACAATATTCCGTTGTATAAATGGTTGAGAGGAGCGAACTGTTAATGCTGTGTAATCTCTGTGTGCTGGTTAGGAGAAGCTGGAGTTTGGAACTGAGGATGCTCTCTAGCTCTGTACCTGGGAGGTTGCAGACTCCCCTTCAGTGCAGAGCTCTTTCAGGAGGGATTTGAGTCACCTGCTGTATTTCTGGCTGCTGTTAGTGACTCTGCCCCTGCGTGCTGGTGGCTCAGCTGCTCCCTGAGATCCTGTCCCACCCACCTCTGTGCTTTCACTGGAATGAATTCCCATGGCTGCAACAAACCTAGCTTTTGTTCTCACAGCTCCAGTGTGCTGCTGCAGCTAGCCAATGGCTTACAAAAAGCATGCAAGTATTGTACAAGTAGAGATAGCAAAACCAAAATCATGCTCCTTAACTTCCCTTTATGCACAGGAGGATGAGCTTGACTTGTGTGTGCTCTGTTGCTGATACTTGACCTTGTACTATCTCCCTGTAGTTCTCCGTGCAGTTCACTCTGCTGGGTTCCCTTTAATCTCATTTCTGCATCCCTTAGCCTTTTGGGAGGGAAGAGGGCATGTGTTGCCCTTTCCCCAGTTTCTGTTGGCTCACTGACAAGCCAAGTAGGTCAGATAATTTGATTTTTCCCTTGATTGAGAGCACTTTGGGCACTCTGCTCTGCCTGCTACCAGATGTCACAAAATGTGTGGCACTCATCTCTCACACTTCAGCTTTTCTTTCAAACTGGGTTTGGTGAATGAATTTAAAAGTTATTACTGGGAGACTGATGCCACATAAATCCTAGGAGCAACTACAAAACCTTACAAAAAATGATGATGTAGTAATTAGCCTTAACTTTATGAAAAGTAATGATAAGTTAACAAAATTAATTTTGTTTATTGAAGTAGGTCTGATGTTTCCCTGGATTCAAGGCAGTGTAGAATCTGAAGCCTTTCTTGATTTCTTTCCTGCACCCTCCAGACATACCATCTCTTTTTTAAAAGATGAAATAGCTCTTGCAGTATCTAAATGATGAAGCTAAGGTCATGGGAAATCTGTTGCTAATTCAGGAATAAACTCCAGATCATCAGGCTTCCTTAATCATAAACTTCATATTTCATTCTGTACTCAAAACCTTTTCTATATTTGTAGAGCTACAATTTTCCCAGCATAAAGAGAAAGAAGATGGTCAGATAAAAAAACCCTGAAGGCTGAGCTGGCATTTTTCAAATACTAAGTGCACAGGGATATGTCCAGCAAGCCACTGGAAGAGCCACCTATCATTATCTCCCACAGAGAATATGAGAAGAACTTCAAGACTGTATAAAATGGAGTCACAAGGCATAATAAATGCTTTTCAAAAGTGTCTTAGTTAACTAAAATTGTTGCAATTCTGGAGGAAGAATTGTGGTATGCAGTCACCTCTGTCATCTATTCACTTGTTTGCCAAAGGAAGCAAAATTATGTCTTGTCATGAGCCACCCATGTTAGCCACTATAAGGGAGAGCCTAAAGGTCACCTTTGATTTAGAATTCCAGCCATTTATGTCATTTATTTTCATTATTTTATTAACTAGTCCTATACTTAAAACTTTTCCACAGTAATTGTATTAACAAAAAGGCTCACTGATGCTGAATTTCTTAACTGTAAGCCAGAGGCAATTGCAGCTTGTCCTTTAATGCTAGAAATCCCTTGTAACAGTCTGTGTCATCTTTTTCCCATTAACCAGTTGAGCAGGTGCTGTCTTTGTTCTGTGCAGACTTTCATAGACCCCATCACTGCAGTGAGTGCCTCCCAAGCACTCTTCTGAAAACATTGTGCTGGGATGAGGAAATACTGCTATCCTTATTTTGTAGATGATCAGCTGAGATATTTGGTGATCTGCCCACAGCCAAGCTTGCAATCCGTGGGAGAGTTCAGAATAAAACCTGCAGTCCCTGTTTGCTGCCTAATTTTTATTTTTTTTTTTTGCACCAGCTGTGAGTTTCAGTTGCATGTTTAGAAGATGATATTGATTCCACATCATTTGGTTTATAATTTCGTTGCTTCCTGTTCTTGTAACTTTATTTACTTTGTTTTAAATTTTAAAAAAATCCCAGAACCTCTAAACTTCTTACTCTACTTTTCCCATCTTATCAAAAGAGGAGGGAGGACTATTACTGATTTGCCATCTGATTTATAAATATTTAATAGGGATGAGCTGAGGCTGGCACATGTGCTGGGGAGTTTGGTAAGTGTAGATAAACTGATTCCAGTAATTAAGTCACTACTTCAACTGCACAAACTACAGGAAAAATACAAGATGACCATCCTAAACAACAGCTCCAGCCTTCTGTCAGACCTGAAACACACTTCAAAAATGTTTGTAGCCTCATCTTCCTTTGCACTTCTTGTTTTTTTTTTTTTTTGAGGTGAGTGAACAGTCTGACTTTTCAGAGCTGGTGAGCTCTTGCAACGTCATACTGAACTTGGAAAACTCCAAGGAGGCCAATTGCCTGGCACAGTCTCACTGGCAAAGGATCATCAGCGTTTGAGAGGATGGAAATTCATGTCAAAGTAGAAAACTGAGTGCATTTTTAAGACCCAAGTTCTGCTGTACAGCAGGTGTGTGTGTCTGTGTAATGTGAAATACGACCTCTAATATGACCACAGGTTCCTAGGCTGGATGCAGAAATTGCTGAGTTGAATTGTAAGGATTGCATTTCACAGCCTGTCATGTTAGGTATGACCAGAAGGGAGTTTGATTTTTATGCTTAAAATTAGGGTTATTGTGTAGCATTCTGGCTAAAAGCAGACTGGATTTGTTAGCTGCCAGGGAAGAACTGCTTTGTGTGTGCTGCAAAACTGTAACACCATAGCATTGAACTGGGTGGTGGTGCTGGTGTGACAATGGCCTTGTACAGCAAGCATCCCTCAGGTGAGCTGGGAAGCCAGTTTGACCTGTATTGTTTTATTATGTTAGGTCTCCTTGCCTTTAGGAATGAATTGGTTCCTCCCCTGATGTGCTGAGCTACTGACAGTGCTCTTTTTAAAACATAAGTACTGATCTTAGAAAGTAAAACTTGAGTATTTCATGTGTCTTCCCATACCTGTGTAATACCAGTGAGAGTAATCTTGTATTTCACCAAAACTGTAAGTGTTCAGTTCCCAGTGTCCTGGATAATTGAGGGTTTCTCTGAAAAGACCTGGACAATTGCTGTAGGAAAATGCCTCCAAAGAAGTTCCTTATAAAATCAAAGGTGAAGGTGTCGAGCCCAGACAATAAAACTTAGATCAAAGTAGCCACCAGAAGGGGCCATGGAAGATTGTGTTCTCCTTTAAGCTTCACTGTGATGAGGTGTTAACCCCTCTCTTTCTGTAATCAGATGCCATGAAGAAAGCAGAGCTGATGTAATTCAATCAGAGCCCTCAGCTGGATGATCAGCAGGAAAAGCACCTGCCTTCCTTGCTTTAGGTTTGGTGACAGACCCCAGTTTTTGATAGGAGTTGGTTAATCCATAATCCAAGCATGTGCCCACAGCAACACCTGCCATGCAGGTGAGCTTTTAATCTTGTTAATATACAAATATAATATAGATTCCTGTGTTAACCTCACACACATACACACCCGATAGTAAATGTCAGGAGTAGGAAAATTTAATAAAATGAGATTATAAATGTGTAATGTACTTTTTGTTGGGCAATAAAGTTGCCCACATGTTGTAATTGAGGTCTGAAGTTAACTTGCTTGCTGAGGCCTCTCTAGGGTAGATTACACAGACTAGGAGAGCACGTGAAAAATGTTTTTCATGCTCTGCTTTTCCTCCTGTTTTGTCCACTAGCCTTTCCTCCTTAGCTCTGTCTTGGGCTGGTGCCCACTGTAATATCTATTGCCATCAAACTCAGCACTTAAAAATTAGGCACATGTTTGAAACATCTGCTTGTTTGAGACCCTCCACAGTGACTATTAACTTTTGCCTCTGACGTTTTCCAAAGCCCTTGGTTTTCTTCTCGTCTCTTGACTGACCCTGATGGAGTCCTCTGGAGATCTGTAAAGCAGGAGCCTCTGCTCCCTAATTGTGTAAATATTGGAAGGTGAGGTGTGGGCTGAAAGTTTGGGTTCAGGCTTAAATATTCTAAGACTCACATGTGTTGTGTAGGTGGATGTTGTGAAATGTAGTTCTGAAGCACCTCACGTGCAGTTCTGTGCCAAATTTTCATGTGTGTCATTTCTGGTTTGCACAGAGGTGTTACCTGGCTTTTCAGCAGACACTCAGGTGTTTGGGGAGGACCATAGGTAGTTCATTAAAAGAGGAAGAGCTGAATTAAATCCCAACCCTACCTAGATAAGATGGTTTAGATAAAAATGTTTGTGACCCATCAATGTATGTCTGAATCCCACTGAGAGGAAAGCAATTCCATTGAATAAAAAGGAATTTTGAAAGATTAGTCCCAGCTATGTTACATTTTCTATGGCCACCAGCCTGCTGGTGTGGTAAGACTTGCCAGAAAGCAGAACTAACATTTTAGAGAGCATTGTGCTGTATCATTTTACAGAACAATCTGTTGATGGAATATTTGTGAGGCTCTGGCTCTGTTATTTCATAGGTACTTTCTCCTCCAGCAGATTTACCCTGGCTTGAGCCCTTAGAGGGGCTGTGAAGGGCTGTTATGGTGCTCCATGGTCTTCCTTGACTGCTTTTCCATGACCTTTTGTAATACCTCCACTGTTATATGATATAACTGAGGGAAATACCACAGCCATCAAAACATGGGAACACAGATCTGTCTTCTGCTTTTTGGTGGTGTTCAGGCTCAAGTGAAATATGTGTAAAATACTGCCATTTGGATTTGGTTACTGCAGAGCTGAGCTTACCTGTGGGGTTAATGGGATGGAGCCCTCTGACCAGCAAAGGCTGCATTGCCATGTATGCTTCAGGTCATTTTATAGGGTTGCTGTCACAATTTTTCTAACTGAATGACATCATCTTGGCTGGTTAATTGTGATGTGGAAAGGAACACCCCTGTGCAAGGTGGTGGTAGGTCAGACACAATGCTCTTAAAATAGTTTTGGAATAAGTTTTAAAAAACTGAGTTGGATGACCTATTGTATGAGGTACTGAGGGAGACACAGAGTCTTCTCTATAGGATCCTTGGGGTAGAAATCCTCTCTCTGGAAGCTGAGATGGATGAAAGGAAGAAGACCAGGGAAGAAAACCTTCCAGAGAAGGAACTGAGACAAAATGATTTCAAGCACAAGAAAGCCTCTCAGGAGGGGGGACTGAACCCAAATCCTACATTTGCCATTCTGTTACCTCTAGCAGACCTTCCTCCTCAGTAAATTCAACCTAAAGTTGTAATTTTGGTCCTTGTCAAATACATCTTAATTTGCTGCTATGATGATGGATTTCTTCCAGCAGTTCTCCCATCTTTTTTGTGAAGTGAAGCCTGGTTGGTGTTTCATCACAGTTACCATCCTCTTTGTGATCTGTTGGCAGTGCTTCAGAAGGAAATTGTGCAGGACTCATCTGCAGAGCTTCCCAGTCACACACCAGTGTTTCATGGGAGTCAGGTGCTGTAAAATCACTTTGAGATGCCAACAACTAAAAAGATGAAAATTCCCAAAGAAGAGATAAAGGACATCTTTATTTTATTTTAGTAAAAGTTTTTTAGGTACTATTTTTCCTTTATGTTATTTTCTTTATATTTCTCTTTTGTTTTTTTCTTTTTTTTTTTCCCTTTTTTCCGACATGAGGGGATTTTTGGAACTCTAGCTGTGTTTTTAGCCAGCAGAGGGAGTTCAAGCCCCCATTTTACACTGACCGTGCAGGCTGGGCTGTGTGATCAGCACTTCTGGATGCACTTAAGGAACATTCTCAGCATAGTTAAGTGCTGGGGCCTGAATCAAGGGGTTGGAATACAATCAGGTTTTGTTTTTTTAATGGCAAAACATAAAAAGGTATGTTTTGAGGCGGTGAATTATCAGTAATACACATCTGTTTGTACCAAAATGCTTGTTTCTGTAACACTTCTGCACTGTGCTTGGAGTATGAAAATGTGAGAGTATGAAAGTGGCACTTCTTATAAAGTTCCAAGTCCAGTTTTGTTGTACCATAGTTGAATAACATTTACTGCTAATGAGTCTCAGAACAGTCTCTGATCTTTGAGAGCCCCAGAGAACAGCAGTGGACAGAATGTTTTGGAAATAATGTCTAACTTCTAATGCAGTGATCAAATTTTCTTGTAGATGCTTGTTGAGAAAGAAGTTAATTCTTCCTTCCTTTAGGTTTTTAGTGTATTATTCTACAGCCTGGATGTTCTGGTGAGAGGAACATCCTGCTACATCTTGTGTGCCAAAACAAGAATAGTAACGAAATAGGTGAAAATAAATCAAGCACTGCTGGGCTTCCTTTAAACCTGTAATTGTGGTTCCTCTGTGACAATAAACTCTCAACTGAGCATTCACCCCTGAGCAGTCAGGGTCTGTTATACCAGCTCAAGCTGATAACTGAAAATGTGAACCACATTTTAAAGTAATTCATTGTATACTGTGGGCTGACAAATGTTAAATTACACTAATTTGAGCAGATGCATGTGTTGCTGCCCTAGAATTCTGGACAGATTCTTCAGAACTGAGCAGCTTGTTCTTGTGTGCAAATACATACTGACAAAAATTACTTTGCTAGTTTCTTGAATTTCCTCAAATTGGCACTTTACAAATGTCTATTTTTACCGCAAGGAAAGCGTTCAAACTTTTGAGGACTTAATTATAGGTGGCGTGAACCTCAAGATCCACGTTACAGCATTTCCCCTTTTTCACTTCAACCTGACAGGCTACCACTTGTGTTTATATAGCACTGCAAACTAAATTTAGACGTAGTAGCAAGGGCTGAAACAAGTTGTGCTTTGTCAGGAGAGCAAAGAAAGGAGCTGAGCAGTGAAAACAGCGAGGGGAATCGGCGTGTCTTTGACACAATGCTGCGAAA
The DNA here is from genome assembly GCF_008360975.1 of Lichenostomus cassidix. NCBI lineage: Eukaryota > Metazoa > Chordata > Aves > Passeriformes > Meliphagidae > Lichenostomus > Lichenostomus cassidix. The sequence continues at coordinate 60,486,837 of NC_139486.1, forward strand.
TCAATGCTTTGATGGCCTATAAAGCACAACAGCTGTGTGAAAGGTTTGCTGTGCTTAGCTGGCATTATCTCTTGTGCAAAGGGAAGGGACATTGTAAACCAGTAAAAATTAACTGCCGCGGCACAATGATGGTTTTGTGACTGGGAATTCAGATAAAGTTTTGCCGCTGTTGGCGGAATGATGAAAAGGATTGGGGCCATTTGCATACAGGTGAGGAGAGGCAGGGATGTCCCGTGTTCCCCAGAGGCTGAGGCACCACAGGTATGCAAAGTGCCCCAGCTCTGAGTGTTGCCTTTAATTTAACCTATTTTTTTAAACCTGGTTGTATAGTAGGAGAAAAGGGTCTCGGGAAGTGGACAATCCCAGGAAATGTCATTGGGTGGCAGCAGAGCATTTACCACTGGCCATGGCACCCCAGCAAAATAAAGCCAGGAAGAAGTGTTGTTCTGCGTGTTTGTGACACAAGTGATAGCAAATGAGATCCCAGAAATGTTTGTGTTTGAGACAGAAGATTTCTTTCTGAAAGTGTTTGCTTGTGTGTGTGTATCTATGTATATGTGTAAAAATATCTATAAAAATATATAAACATGTGTATATGTGTATACACATGTACATGTATATACACATAAAAGCTATATCTCTATAGGTGAGGTTTGCTCTGTGATAGGGAGGAGCTTTGATGTGATTACAGCAACTACCAGCTCCCAAATTAGATCCCATATCCTTGACAGACCAAGCTTGTTCCCAGGAGATACATCTTGGTGCTGCTGTGAATAAAGCCATGTAATAGTTCTAAATTACTTTTCTGCTGGAAGGAATCAAGTGGGTCTGTGAATGTGGCTGGCAAAAGTGATAGTTTTTATTAGTAATTTCTGGCTCTTTGTGGTAAAAGTATGACAAGCAGGACTGTGTTATTTTATGAAGCTGTTAACCTCTCCATATTTATTCTGCAGGGTGAGTATTTGGGCTTTTTGGATAATGTGGATGGTGCTTGAAAGACTTCAAAAATCCTATTTTTGGAACTAGGAGCTAAGTGTGTTAATTCCAGTGAAGAGACAGAGCACTTGTTTTTATTAGTTTTATGTTTTCCTTTAACACCTCACCATGTAGCTAACACAAAAGAATGTGTCATGGCCTTAAGGAGAGCACAAACTGCAGCAGGCATACACACAAACATGCCTGTTTCCTTTATGGAGTTACATCTCTGTTTGCAAGCTTGTTTCTGAAATTGTTTGTGAGTTGCTGCTATTGTAAGTAAATTTCTTACCTTCCAACTGCCCATTCTGCTGTCACCACCATGGAAATGCCATCAATCTCCTATTTTATGGGCAATATCGCTGCAAATGTGGAAACTCAGTGACTGGAAGGAATTTAACATCTTTTTTTTGCTACTTTGCCTGGGAATAAGAAAGTTAATACTGTCTCCATGGACTTCCTTCAGGCATCAGGGACAGGCTGGCTTTGGGAATTGTTTGTCCCTGGAAGAAGGAGGGACCTCTGTGGCTCTCTGCTCCTACTGGGCACTGAATGTCAGGTACCAATCCTAACAGTCTGGCCTGAAGAGCTTGCCTTTAGTAATGCTGAGGTTTTTCTGAGCTACACTGATTTCTGTTTGATTCAAGCCCAAGGTCCACAGCCCACAGAAACAGGAACAAAGTCTGAACAAGAGTTGTCCTCTTTCCAAGGCAGCATTCTCTGGATCCCAGCTCCTCAGGAGCCCTAAACTCTTGTTCACTGGTGCCATGTAGCCTCTTCAAGGAATAAAGGCTTTTGGCTCCTGCAGAGCTTAATAAAGTCTGTTTTTATACCACATGTGAGTATTGTTGGAAACTCTTTGAAGAAAGGTATCTCTAAAATAATATTGCTATTTTGTTTGTACAGATTACTGCAAGAGGTTGTCAAGTAATGTCTCAATTTATAATAACTAAGATATCAGATGTCCCTCGTCCTGAAAAGCATGGAAAATTAGGCAAGAATCAATGTGTGAAAAGAAACCAGTTATAGGAAGGTTCCTTATATTTGGACCAGATGTCATGAGATTATTACATTAGGTCATCTTTGTTCTGTCTGCAGGGATTTAACTACAGTGAATTCAGTTTGTTCCTGAAATGTTCTCCTATTAGTTTAAGTAATTCCCTTGTTAATTGTTGCACCCACACAGCTCTGAGATTATTTTTATTTGCCTATACATGGGTGAAATGTCCCCTCATGCAGTGTTTCATTATTTGCTTCCATGCTTTGTGTACCTTTTGCAGAACATTAAGGTGTTAGACTGGAAATGACAGGAATTGTGGTACTGAAGGTCAAATGTACAAACTTTTAGTATACCCCACTTTGGCACTAATGTCCAACCTAGGAATGTACTCATCAGTGAGAATGTGATGGTAGAAACAACATCAGAGCCTTTTATCTATAGAGAATTTATTGGAAGCTGCTTTGGGATTATGGTGGTAGAAAATGTTGATGACTAATGGGAGCGTTCTCATTTTTTCATTTGTAGTACATGTAGCAGAGTTTTCTCATTTTCTTTTGGACAAAGACACTGCTTGAGGAAAGAAGCTGATATGGGAAAAAAGTTCTTTTTTTTAGAGAAGATACCTGTTCTAATACTGAAATTTCATGTCCTTTTCAAGACTCTGTGCTGCTTCTGTCTCTCTGAGGAGTCAGCTCTCTAAATCTCAGCTTTATAACCCTGAGTTAATTAATAGTTCTTTGGAACACACTGCCTCGGGCTTTCATTTTCTTCACATTTAAGGATTTGCCAACCTGATTGCAGAAAAATCACAGCTCCTATTGTCTTGAGCTGATTTTGCATGCTGACAATGGGAAAATTTGCTTTTTCCCACAAGTTTGCCATGACATCCCCATCTTCTCTAGGGGTTCCTTCAAGAGGATAACCACCATTTCCTCACAGTTCAGCTTCCCCATGTCAAAGATATTTGATGCTTTCCAGTAGGTGGAGGAGAGCAGTTTGCAGACTGATAATTCCATGTGTACCTGTTTCAAAGGATGTATCTCAGGGCAAATCTCCAAGAGACATAAAACCGTCATGTTAACAAAACCCCAAATTCTTAAGCAAGGAAAGAGGAAGGAAGGTGCTGCCATTGTGAAGGAGGGCACCTGAACTCATCAAAGCATTCAAGTGTTTTTGGGGCACTTTGTTACAAATCAGGGGTTTACACTTCTTTCCTAGCGTACCACAGACCTCTGGAATTTCACGTGACCCTATGTAAAAGGAAGTGGTTATGTATTATTCATAAAATAGTGTTTGAGTCATTTTGTCTGTTTGGTTTCCCTCAACTCACAAGCACAGGGCTGAAGGATTGATCACATACTTAATTCAGCTTGAATTGAATCCACAGCTAAAGCAGTCAAACTATGCTGCTCCTGCCAGGATTTGTCACTCTGTGCTATCTGAATTCATGTTATGGGCTGCAAACCTTGCTGAGCCTGGAGGTCCATCCTCTCCAGTGGTGAGTAATGTACACAGCAAAACTGTCAGACGTCCCTTCTCAGGGAAGTGTGGCATTTTTCAGCATTATTGTTTTACTGCAGAGCTGCCAAGCGGATGCCTTTCTGGAACGGGCAGCTTTAAGCCTTTTAGATCTGCCTGATGATTTGTGGTCTGTGTGAGAGGTGGTGATTAGATGAGGTGGCTGTAATGGCTCATCTTGACCTGAAACTGATGTCTCTTCCCACTTGGCTGACTTCTCAGTGCTCATTCAGGAAAGTTCTCCCACTCTCCTTGTTGCATGCCCTGCTGAGTGGGGTTAAAACCAGCTTTGCATTCTGAGAACGTAGCCAAAGGTGGAAACCTGAGCTTCATGGGAAAGAAAATAGATCCTTCTGGCATGTCAGAATGGGTTAGTTCTTGCAATAACCCAATGCTTTCTCCCCAACGAGAAGGGATTCTGAGTTCCCACTTCTTAAGAGTGGTAGAAATTCAGCTCCTACTCTGCAGAATTTGTGGTTAAGCTGCCTTGGAGCTGTTCTGCAGAAGAGAGAATTATTCTTTCATTTTTACTCTGCATAAGAGTCTGAAAGGTTTCTTCTGGCCTATGGTCAGGTCTGGGATGTGTTACAAAAATAGCAGAGACTGTCACTGTGGCTTTTTTTGACCCTAAAGCAAGTTTTCAGGTGACACCAAGCTCAGGGTGGTGACACAGCTGAGGGGTGGGAGGCTATGCAGAGGGACAAGCTCAAGGAGTGGGCCCTTGGGAATCTCATGGGGTTTAACAAGACCGAGTGCTGCTGCTGCACCTGGGTCAGGGCCACCCCCAGTGTCACACAGGCTGGGGAATGAACAGATCCCAAACTATTCTAGGATTCTATGATAAACACAGATTGGCAAGATGCCTAAAACCCAGCTTCTTGGATTTTCCAAGTGCTTTGCCACTAGGCAAATGAAGTACATGGTTGCTATAAAATTATCAGTAAAAAAAATATTGAGATGCTAAACATGTTCAGAATCAATTTTTAAAATGTTTTTGTGGGTGTCTTCTTGAGTATTTGGAAATTTTTCTATATCCGAATACAGTCTTTCATAGAAAAATTTTTGTAATTTGAATGTTTTTCTAATTGTATTCAGGGAGCTCAAAGAAGAGAAAGGAGTAAATGTGAATGGGTATGATTTACCATTAAGTACCAAAAGGTAAATGAGCGAGACTCAAAAATAAAATTTCCCCCATGATTTAGCATTTCAGAGATGCCTAGAATAATTGTGATTACATTCCATGCTAAAGGAATGGTTTAAAATGAATATTTTTCAAAAGAACTGGTGATTTAGGTTCTGTAATGTTTGGCATGTTTGTTCTGTGCTTTCTGGGGTTCTTTTTGCTAAGATGGATCGATATGATTGCCATCACTCTGGAGAGCATTTACCTAGGGCAAAGGCAGTTTGTTTTTATTCTCAATGCCTTATGGTGGTGCCTTGAGGCTGGTTAAGATCCAGGCTGTGTCACAGCAGTACACAGAACAGTAAATAATCCCTGTCATAAAGAAACTTTAACCTAAAAAGGCAGCATAAGGAGAGGGACATACAGAGAAGTAGAGATATGATAAAGTAACATTAATTCCAGTGTTTTGCTTTTCTTTTGAGATAAGGAAGGTTTTGGGGGAGACTAAGAGGATTGATGGAGGAAAGCAGCTGGCTGAACTTTTACAAGAGGTAAAGGATGTTGGAAGGAAGCTGAGGTAAAAGACTGAGAAAGGAGGGGAGAAATGTGGCTTTAAATTGGGTAGACAGTGATGAGTCAGAGCCTCTGAACAGGTAAGTTGGGAGCTGCCTTGATTTTGAAAACCCAAAACACACAAAGACCTCTTTGCAGTGGCATCTCTGCTGAAGGGCTTAGGAAAAAAGTGAGAGATGAAAGACTAGACTTCTTTTTTTTATTCTGTAGGTTGGAGATGGGTTTGGAGTAGCCTGGCTAAATAAACAAAAAAAACCCCAACCAAGTTGATTATTGCTAATAATGCTACCTCTAATGTTTCATTGTAATCTTATTTTAAGGAAATGTTTGAGCATTAAGCATTTTTCCCGCAGCAATGAAACAATGTACCTTTCCCTGCCAAAGATCACATTCACATATATTCTCCTCATTCCTGTAGCTGGAAGCTGAAGCTTGGAATTTTTCCAGCAACCTGGCTGCCAATTTGCCATCACTGATCATTATCAGGAGCCTTTTGGCTGAGGTGTCTCAGGTATAGCAAAGCATGTTCTTGCTAAGTGTGATAGATTTGTCACCTGTTTTGGGTCTCAAGGTCCTGCTTGAGCAGGTTTTTGGAAGGGGGAAGAAAGAAAAGCCTATTAGCAGCTCTTACTTCAGTTGCAAAAAAATCAGATTTTTGTCAGGTGAAGGTACCTCACAGTATTTACTACCTGAGGTGTTACCAGTAAGTAACACTGCAAGAACTCACCATGTCATGATAATACACAAAATGCTGTAAATACTTTGCACGCTGATTTTTTTCTAAACTCAAAATTTCATCCCAAGATTTAATTTTTTTTTTTCTGTGACAACTAAGCACTTAGTCTCAGCATCATGCTTTGCATCAGTGCCTTCTTTTAGCAGTGTAGCTATTAAGGTGAGATATAAAAACAGAAGGAATTTTAAAAATTCAGGTGATCTTAGTACTTTGTGATCCATCTAGTGATGCTTGTTGCACTTTGGGTTTTTCAATTCTGTGTTATTAGCATTAGATATGCCATATGAGAATTTGTGTAAAGATTATTTTTATTGAAAGTAAAGTAGAAATTAGAAATTTTTCTGTTTCTCTAAGGTTTTATAACAGCTTGGTTGTTCAAAGTCTAAATTCAGAGACAGATTTGACTTGTACTTTAAAGACATAATAGCCTCAGAACACCACTAACAAGTGCTGGAGAACTTGTCAATGCTCAAACAAGTTTGAAGTTATTTGAATTATTTACCAGACTTGGCCTTTATACTGATGGAGTTTGGGTTAGAATGTATATCCTAGATGGCTGACCAGTCAATACTGGGTGCCCAACAGCTTATTGTTTGTAGTTGTCCATACTTCTTTAACATTTTCATAATCTATTAATCATTTATTAACCCTTTATAAACCATTTATAAATGTACCCTGAATAAAAAAAGTGTGACCATTCGGGTTTTTTTTCTCAAGTTTAATATTAAAGGCGAGTCCAAGGTCAAGATGGGCACAGGGAGGCTTTGGGGAGCTGGTGTAGTTTATATTTTGGCCAGTCAGCTGAGGAACCACGTGGAACTAAAATTAGTAAAGTGTGGGCAGTGAAGAAAGTTCACACGGTGTAATATGCTGTGGGCAGTATTAACGTTGATTTACCCAATCTGTTAATGGCAGGGTCTGTCTAGACCTTTGAAACATTCCTCAGCTCCTTATTTAATGTAGGAGGAATCATTTCTGAAATTAGCATATAAATTGTCCAGAGTCAGCAGCCCTTTAAAGCAGTGTTCTGCTGCTGTGTCATGGCACAGTTTAACTGTTCTAAAAAAAATAAATTTCCCAGTCAGGCACGTTCTCATGGAGAAGCTCTTGACTTTATGTTGCATGCTGAAAAAGTGCATAAACCTGAGAAAAGTCATTAAGAGTAAAATGGGGAAATGGTCAGGATTTGATTTGGGTAAGTTCTATTTATTCAGTCACATTAACAAGGGGAAGTGTGCTATGATAAGAAAACACCTGACAAGGTGTATCCATGTAGGTTTACATGTATGGAGTTGAAACTGGAGGCTTTTCTGACTTTTACATCACTTTTTTTTCGTTTCCTGGGTCTTCCACATGACTTGTATGGAAGCCATGCAGTAGGGAGCACTCATTCCAGGGCTCACTCTGACTGGCACCCGTGTGAGAACAAGCCAGCTCCTGGTGCCTGGCACTGGGATGCTGCCAAAACGAGGTGCAAGGAACCTGAGGGAGGCAAATCCTCCCCCCTGGCAGTTGTTCCTTTGTTGCATCTTCCAAAATCCTGCACTTACTCCTTTCCACTTGAGTTGCCAAGAGCAACATGCAGTGATGTCTTCTAGGTTATCATTTGCAAGGGGAGATAACAAAACGTGCAGTCAGCTTGGGAAATCCTGCAGGAATTGGGAACTTGCTTTTTAGGAAGAGTAGATGTGTAGCCAGAGATGAAAATTAAATGACAATATGGTGTGGAAGGTTTGCTTGGCGTGAATCTGAGATGACCACACTGAGCAGTGAAGCCAATAAAATCTCTGTACTAGGAAATCATGTGTTCTGAACGTGCCATGCACTTTACAGAAGAACTATTCCAGGAATGTTGCTTGAGAGTTTTATGTTTATTTGGTGCTTATTTTTCATCTCCCTTGCTCCAAAAGCCAGGTGCTTTAATCACAATGAAATCCATTGCCCAGGTCATGGAGAAAAAGAAATGGAAAATAATGCAATTACAGCAAGTCCTAAAAAGGACCTAAAATAACATTTTTATGTGCAACTGAATAATAATTTTAAGTTGGGGTATTTTCTTACCTCCCCAGGGTTAAATGGTGAATATCTTACTGAAAATGCCTTATTAAAAAAGCTTTCTTCTATTCCAGAAAGGTTTGGCTTGTGGCCAGGAAAGCCTCCAAGATGCTGGATCTGAAATTTGTCATGGTCCCAGTGTCCATCCTATATGTCACCCTAGTGTTCTGAAGAAAACACGTATTTTAGAGGAGGGAGGAGGTAAGTTTTTTCCTGATTGAGTAGCGAAGAACTGTTCAAGGAGGAAAAACAAACCATCAAAACAACTTAAAAACAATCAAAACTATTAAAAAAATTAAAAAAAACCCCAAACCTAAAGCTCATGTGGCTAAACACAGGAGTACTGATAGCAGCATATTCCGTGCAGCCATCAGAACTGCTAGAACTCAAGGCTTGCATGTATTTCACAGGCTTCAGGGTGCCTGACCCCAAGATAGCTGTGCTCAGAGGTGTCAGAATGTGCCAGAAGAACCACTGCAGGCTGCTGGGTGGAGTGCTTTGGGGCAGGCAGAGATTTGGGGAGATGCTGAGACATCTCAGTGCAATTCTCTGCCATAGCTCCCCCAGGAGTTGCCTCTGCCAGGTTTGGGGTGGTGGTTGTGCTTTTCAGGAGTACCTCTGAGGGATCAGACTTGGGATTATTTCAGTAAATTTGTGTCCAGGTCAGCTCCAGTCTTGTAACACAAAATGTTGTGTTTGTGGGACACAGGGTTGCATTCTTACAGTCTGCATTTTTTGGAATGGTCCCCAGTGGAAAAAGGGCTTTTGAATTTTCTTATCTGTGCTCCTCTGATATATTGTAGCTTGTGGTAAAAGATGTATGCTTGTTTTTATGTTTTCCTTTAAAAATATTTCTGCTTCAGTGGCACTTTAAGTGTTTGAAGGATTTCCCCCTCCCTTATTACTCAATTTAATTGGAATTATGGTGCCTATCAAAAAGTATTACTGCAAGGTGACCTGGAAATAATAATTTCCTTTCATCTCTACCAAACATTTGTAGATCATTAAAACGTCACAAATAAAAAAAGTCTTATTCACAAAGAAATGGTTTTATGTGAGCACAGTAAAATACGAGATTTCATTATATACAAAAAGGCTACGTTTTGTATTCCTGGTTCACAGAGGAAACCTCCACCACATGTGGAATGCATGGCAGGATGTAGGACCCTCTAAGGGCTGTGTAGAGATATGTGGAGGGGAAGAGGAAGGGGGAGAGAGGGGAAAGTTAAAAAAAAAAAAAGGCACAGTGGTTGTGAGGAAACGACCCTTTTGGGTAACAAATGGAGCATGTGCTGTGGGTCTCTGGGAGGATTTGTGCAGGGATCTCACCCTGCATGTGCACACATTCCTGGGAATCAGACAGGTGTTAAAGTGAAATGGTGCCCAGAGGACGCTGCACCCTCCCGTGCTATCAGCAGCCTGAGCACATGACGGATCCGAAGGCAGCCAAGCACAACTGCTGAGGGCTTTGCCAAGGGCTTGGGATGCCAAATGCTGAGAGAGAGTATCCTTGCCAGCTTGGCACCTTTAGGCCATGTGGCTGCTGCTGGCATGGAGTTGTCATTGTAATGTGCTGGGAAGAATGGAACCAGAAACTGTCTTAATAGTTCCGTGTGAATGAAGCGCTCTTCGCTGTTGTGAATATAAAATATTAATTACCTTACAAATGTGTTTGAGAGGCTTTGCATGGCTTTGGCACCTGTCCAGACTGGCAGTGGGGAAATCAGATGATTGCCTCCTGGCAGCCAAATTTATTTATCCCCCTGGCCCTCCCCAGCATCGCACTGGAAATAAGAGGGGAGCTATTTGGAAACAATTGACATCTGGGGGAAGATGTTCATTGGCTCCTGGGATTTGGATCAGTCCCTGAGCTGGTGCCTTAGGAGTGGATTTAACCAATGCTGTAATCTGCTGGCACCTGTTGCAGTTTTTGGCAGTGGCACAGGACTGCTTTGATTGCACTGGGACTGGAGTAGCGAACATATGTCTAATGCCCATCCCAGAAAGAATGACTTAGTGCCCTTAATGCCTTCCTATTGTTTTCTTTTCCACTTTCTCTTCTCTTATTTATCAAGCTGATGTTAGTAGTTACCATCACATGCAGGCAAAGCCCCACAGCATCTTCAAACAAATCAAGGATAAAGCAAGAGGGAAACAGGAACTGGGAGAGTTCTGTCTTATCAGAATCCATCTACTTTTTGCATTTGATTTTCAGTTGTTTGTCTTGAATCTTTAAGAAGTGGGGTAAATGAAGGACTCCAGGAAAAATGATAGCTATGCCAGTGTCTGAGATGCAATCAGAAGAAGAGTATTTGATTTTCTAAACATGTTAATTGAAGTAACCAAGTACATGTCTTCAGGAGGGGAATTCAGAGGACCCATTAAAGGAAGTCTCTGCCTCCATGTCTCTGTCCTGACTGTCCATCTGTAAATGGCTGCCATCCAGCAAAGCTCTTAAGTGCATGCTTAGCTCTAGCACAGCTTGGCTGTAGCAGTGTTGCTAACTTTGGCAGGTTTGGGGCATTCACATGCCTGGTGAGAGGCACATGCTCGTGTGCCCTTCTGGATAACTGATCCTTCCTTGTGCCCTACAGAAGTGTGGATCCAGTGCCCTACTCCTGCAGAAGGTATTGGGATGGCAGTAGGGTTGTGCTTCATCTGCAGCTCTGGGGTTTTTGTCCTTCTCTTGGACATCACTGAAAGGCAGAGGTACAAACCGCTGGAAAATGGTGTGAAGCCTTTTGTGCACAATGTGTGTAAGTTCGCCTTGCCTGGTGCCTGGGCTGAACTTAGTGGTGGTTGTTTAAACTGACTCCAAGAAACCCAGGTAAAGCTGTGGCAAAGGCTGAGAGCACAGAGGAAAAACATCACACTCAGCTATCAAACAACTAAAATCCATGCTGCTGCAGCACAGTGGTAGGTGATTGTATAGAGGGATATCTCAAGGGGTGTTAAGCATGTGTTAAAATTACCATTGTGTTGGGTACCTTGTGAAAAGTCAGTCTTGAGAGCTGGGGTGACTGACTAGGTTTGAAGAAAAAGTCCTTGTATACTTCTGGTAGTTCTTGGTATTACAAAATGGCTTGTTTATCTAGGAAGTCAACAGAAGGCCTTGGGCTTCTTATCTACCCTCAGATTTCAAGAGATGAACACTGGTGAAGGGTTCTTAATTATAAATGCAGGTAATTTAATTAAATATAATCTAACAGCTCAGATCTCATTAAGTACCTCTGTCAGCATACATCATTTAGGGGAAAGAATATAAAGGGAAAGGAAAAATTCCAGCAGTAACAAACAACTGTACCCATAAAGTCCAACTCCTACAGTAAAGTCCAAGCAAGCAAACTTGGTGAAATATTCTTGTGTGTGCAGTTCAGAGTCCACTCAGATATTTTCCAGACTACCATGTGCATCAGAAATTTGCTGGACAAATAACTCTGATTCTCTCCAGTAGCTTCTTGGTATGCCTGAGGTGGAATTCCAAAAGTGGAATAGCTGGCAAGTTGTGTTTAGTTTTTACCTTCACCAAAGCCTGTTTGAATTACAGGGATCATAGTGCATCTCTGGTTGTTGGAACCTGCACTCATTTATTTTAAGAAAGTTAATTTCTTGGGGATCATAAAAAAGCCAGATGGGGAGAAGCTATCCCGCTGTGGGAAAGTTCTTATCTGCTTCATTGGAATAATTGAAAATGGTTTTTTAAATAGTCTAAAGAAGTTCACTTATGGCTAAGACCCAAATTCTTTGGGGGGAAAAAAAAGCAAGTGTGAGAAATACTTTAAAATGTCTTTGTCCAGCTTTTTGCCCCTGGAGGAGGAAGTGAGGTATTTAGAAAGCAGCACATGTGACAGATGCTGCTCAAGATGCTCAGCACATTACTTAAAGATGCTCTGTGACCATCGTGTTGCGAGCAATAAAAGAATTGTGACTGGGATGGGAGAGGAACAGTCCACATTTACTGTAACCACATCTGTAGCCTTGCCACTCTCACATGATGGCCAACAAATTCCTGCCAGTTCCTGGAGTATTCCTCAACATATCTGGGCAGTGCAAAGCAGCACTGGACTGGGGAGCCCTCTGGTTCCCTCCAAGTGATCTGGCATGTGTGTAGCACTTTACCACACAGGGACAGCAGCCTCAGTGCCAGAAACAGTAAAGCTCTGTTACTGCCATCCCCAGTTAATTAGCTCGGGTGTCACAGCGAGCAAGCACAGCTATATTGCTCCTGGTTCTGCAGCAAAGTTAATTGAGGCTGGCTTGGGGATCTTTGCCCCAATGTGCGGTGCAGACATACCCAGGAATGCACTCCCATTGTTGACTGAATACTGTATTTTCACATAAATGTGGCAGGAATATAATTGCAGGGTGGAAAGAGAAGGCCAATATACATTCACTTCACTTTAGAAACTAAATTAAACCTTTGACTTAACTCACTTCTATACCAGCTCCCTGCAGGCATTTCTACAGGCTTCATTAGAGCCAACCTAGAGGCCATGGAAAAGGTCTTACAAAAGACTAGCCAGGAAGCCAGTCACAGCCCCAGATCCTGCTGCTACAGAGCACAATCTGCCTCTTGGCACCTCGGGCTTGCAGCTGCCAGCCACTCTCCTTATGTGGTCACTGCTCTTGGCTCGGAGGCTGCGGCAGATAGACGAGGAGGGCTGAGGGGGAACACATTCATCACTGCCAGCAGCGAGTGCAGGCAGTGCCAAGTCACTATGTAACCAGGCACATGTGCCAATTTGCTCAGTAATTGGATTGCTATTTGAAAAATTGAAGCGGTGTCTAGAAAATTCTAACCTCTGCGTTTACGAAGTTCGCAGCTGAGGGGCTGAACGAGAGGAGGGGAGGGGATGGAGCAGAGGTGTTTAAGGAGAGGTGTTTAAGTAGGATGTAATTGGATTGCTTTCCAAAGGGTTAGAGCAGCCTCAGAAGCAGCCTCTCTGCAGCAGAGAGACAAAGAGCAAGGAACAGTGCTGTGGAAAGCTGTGACATTAGGGACAAGCCGTAACCCATTGCTGACTATGGAAAATCAGTGAGGACTTGTCAGCTGAAAGTGATTTGTATAAGGAAAACATCATTGGAAGGCAAGGCTTGATATACTTCTCTAACTAATTTTTTCCTGAAAAAGGAAAAAGTTCTTAATGGGCACTATTTTATATTTTCAGGGTTTTCTCAGAGCCTGTGAATTGTTGCTTCTGTCTACTGTATGCATTGCTCTCAAATACATTTAGTGAACAGTGTGCTAATATTAATCATAAATAATATTGAATTATCCAGCTACAGAGAGAATTTGTGGTTCAGAAATATACTTCTGCCACAAATTATTTCTGCTCCCATTGAGTAAAATTCAGACTTTGACTCCAGCAGAAGCACAATTACATACAAAAATATAGTTACACAAGTATTCCTTCAGGCATTTCATTATTCTTTGTTGTTGAGCTCACTGGCCACCCTTATTCAGCTGAAAACTTCAAGCATATGGGGGTGATGGATTATAAATTGTTCCTAAGATAATATTTGTAGTTTAAAGTATAGTCCGGTTGCTAGTAGATGTATAAAAGTGGTGCCTGTGTTCTTCATCACTGTTAAGTGGAAACTCAAGCTGGAAGCTCTGCATTTAAAATAATAAAAAGTAAAAATCTATGGACTCATACTGAGGAAGAGCTATTTGGAACCTCTGTGAAATGTCTGATTATTTCTCATGCACTCAGACCTGGTAGAATGAGGTTAACACATGTCAAAGGAAAGGCTCAGGAAATTTTGAGTTGCATTTCTGCCCCTAGATGGAGTATTCTGCACACTGGGTTGGTTTTTTTATATATATTTTGGGAGAATGGAGCTGTGTTAGTAGCCTTGAAATGCCTCTTGTTCTGAATTCCCTTTACAGTGTATCAAGTGCTGCCCGTTGGGACTGAGCTAACTGGGTCCCAGAGACCATTTAGAAGAGAAAAATCAAAATAAGGTTTGTTTGTATAATTGATTGGACACTATAAAGGCCACTGCACTTTCTTAGTGTCTCCTGTTAGTCGGTGATAGATATGTGTGTTAAAATGCAAGAAGCCTATGCTTTACAAAGTGCCACTAATTACTATGAAACATCTGATATTTGCAGCTTGCAGTGCTGGATGTTTCTGTGATTTTTCGTGGCATTCCCTTCTATGAGTATGCAGTGAATGCCATGGTAACCTTAACTGCTTGTAAAACATTTTAATAGTGACCACTGCAATATAGTGGTTGTGTGCAAACAGCATGCACCACTGCTTCGGAGGTGTTTGGAACGCTTCGTTTTTGTCACAATCGGAGTAAAAATGTTGCCAGGCTTCAAGAGCTGAGTCCTAAATTTGCCAGACAGGGAGCTCAAAGTAAGGTCTCCTGTTCTCCAGCTCCTGTCTTTGATCCTCTCTGGAGTTTCATTGATACATTCCTGCCCAGCACTCACACGCTTAGTGAACCATGGCTCCAGAAAGCTTGGAGCTGCTTGGGAAAAGCACTTGGCTGCAGACGCTGGATTTGAAGGGGGTGGGTGTCAGATTAGGAGCCAGCTTTTGAAAAACCTCCCTTGTTTTGTGTGTGTGAATGAGAATTCAGCTGCAGGCTCTTAGCTCAGGTATGTTCTCATGTGGGCTTCTGGTTTAGCCCACTCTTAACAGGAGGGACCAGCTGTAAAATTTGTCCCTGGACGGGGAGCTGAATTCCTGCAGAATCCAGGCTTTTCATTTGGACCTTTTTAGATATGATGTAAATGCCAGCAGCTTCCTAACAACTGTTCTTGAAGCTCAGAGCAGAATTCAGAGCAGACCCTTGTGGGTTAGGGAATCGCACAAGATATCCCTCCTCAGAAGAGAAAGAAAAAGCCCAACAAAACCTAAGCCATCTGACTGGAGTCCTGAGAAATGCTTTCCAGCTTTCAAAGAAAGAAAGGGTCTTAATTCAGATTTGCCGGAATCGTCTAATTAGTCCCTTTAATGCCGTGCACCTTACAGTCTGTGCCACCGGATTCGTCCTATAAACGAGACGATGGGCTAATTCATCTTGGCAGCAGTAAACAGACCTTGTGATTGTCCTCCTTACAAACACCGGCCTGATTTTAGGAAAATGCTTTGCCCAAGCCTGTGTCCCTGCTCCCCCCCACTTTTTCTGAATGCTGCCTGTGCTTCTTGCCCTCCTCGTTGCCCACCGCCCCAGCCCGGCCCGTCTCGCACACAGTGACATACCTCACACATTTGCCACTGCTAACAACAACCTGTCAACTCTTTCTTTGCACCGTGCTAGGTGCCTTTTGTTTCTGCAGCCCAGCAAGCCTTGCAGCTGTTGTCCGAGGCCTGCTCCGACAGCCTGTGATCAGTCAGCTGCAAAATCCTCCCTGAACAACTTGGTATTCACAGCTCTAATCGGGCCAGTGGACTGTTTCCTCCTCTCTCGCAGTAAATCTTTATCACTTGCGCTCTGCTCGTCAGTTCGTGGCGCCAGCTCTTTGGGCTGCTCGATCCCTTTCCCATACTCTGCGGGGCTGTGTGCTCTGAATGCTAACTCCAGCCTTGTTTAGGCTCAGTGCTGCCTCGCTGCTGCAATCCACATGTTGGTGAGGTCCAAATTCCAGCTCCCCCTCCCCTCCACCTCCCAGCTTTTTAGCTGGACGTGCGTTAAATTCGTGTCTTTCCAAAGGTGAAGATATCAAAGGCTGCCTCCCTCCTTCCCCTCCCTCAGTGTGTTTCATACTTTGTCCATATAAGTTAGTTGTGTGATTATCTTTCTGTTTCCTCCCAGCAAACTGTTGTGCTTCTGTTTAAGAGCTGAGGAGATGAGAGTGAGCCTTTCCTTGGTGGTGGCGAGGGAAAGCCTGGGGGAACTGGCACAAACCTTAATTTGATTGCTTGCCCAGGGCTATTAACCCTCCTCCTAATGGTTCCCCCACGGAGGAGTTGGAAACACATTTCCTTCCATCCTGTCCCTGACTTGATGCCATCACAGTCTTTAAAAAGATTTACGTCAAAGATGTTGAATTGGGAGGCTGATTTTTAGAAAAAAAAAAGAGGATCAGAGTTTGCTTCCTTAGTATCCCAGCTGAGCTGAGGAGAGTCCTTGGAGGGTTTAGGGTGAGGTTTCAGTCAGTGTGGAGTTCCTGAGGATTTATACTGCTGGAGCTGAAAGCACAACTTTATCTGTGACTATTGCCTCTTAGCATACAGTCTGAAAACTCTTTCTGCCTCCTTTGGGAAAACCTTGTGGGTTTTATTTCCCTGAGTTTGGGCCTGGGATCATAGATGACAGTCTAATTAAACCTCAGTTAAACAGCACATTTTGCAAGCAGGCTCAACCAGCTCTTAAGTAAAGCTTGCTGGAGATCACTTTTAAAAAATATAAATTATTCAGGAGGGTTATTTCAGTTTATAAGGAACCTGGGAAACTTTTGTCTGAGCATTGGCATGAGGACCAAAAAGTGATGAGTTTTAATCTTCTCTCTGAAACAGAGTCCATCTCTGGCACTGGAAAACCCATTTTTTCTTTCTTCATTAGCTTTCCCCACCTTTAAGTTTTTGTTTTGACCATTCCAGGTGTGTGTGTGAGCAGGGGTGAAGATTAACCACATACAGAAATTCCTTCAGGAGTACAACATAAACTGGCTTCAAAAATATGTTGTTTCTCCTAGTTTTATGAGACAGCTGTAAAATAGATGCCCCTTGGAAAACCTGCATTCATCTCTCTCCAGACTTTCTATGCCTCAGTTTCTCATCACTATAGTATTTGGTGAAGGATAAGCATGAGGAAATGGGATTCTCACAATTTTGGCATTGGTATCAGTTTGAGTCTGGAGAGAGATGCCATCCTGGTATTGCTCTGTTGGCTCCCACTCACGCTTCCACTGGGGATGTGTTTAGTCTCTGTGTAAGCAGACAGACCTGCAAACACACTTTAGGCTTCATCTGGGAAAATGGCTTGGATTTGCCACCACAGTGCCCTTCTCAGGGTGTTCTCTGGTGAAACTGAATGTGTGTGAACAGGATCTGAATATTGGCTCTTTTTCTGTAGGCTTTCCACAAGGGCAGCAGTAGAAATACCATCTTCAGTAGTATCAGAGTGTCCCTTAAATGAGCTGATTGTACCAGCTCATAGACTGGAATCATAAAGTAGGTTGGAAGAGACCTATAAAGGCCACTTTTTTTTTTTTTTTAAATAGGAAGCTACTGGGCATAGTTATTTTGTGATATTGATTGACTTCTATTTTATGAAATACTGGTGCTTCACCATGCTTGGGGCGAGTGGGATGGGCAATCCACCTGCTGTCCACTGCACAAAAAGCAGTTGATTTTGAAGTGTTTCTGAAAAACTTGATCTCCTTTAAACATCCTTGTATATCCTATTTTTTAAAATTTATTTGTTTACTTTTCAGAAAACTCATGGTTGCTAGAATTTGCACGTAACCTGATAAGGGGGAAGGAAATATTTTGGCTTTAAGTTACAAAGGAAGATTCTAGGAGTCTGAATTGAAAGTGAGTGGGACAAGGAGAGAAGACTTTCTCACAGCTGTTATTATTGTTTTAAAAATGATTTTGAGTCTCTTCCCACAGAAGTAAGCAAGGCTGTGCACAGCTCATCCCCACTTTCCATGGCAGGTTGCCTCTCTCCACATGTCATGGTTCTCCTCATCCACTGCTGTTTGTGCTCTCAAGTGAGGAGTTTCTTTGAAGGATGCAACTGGTGCTCATTTTGGTGTGGCTGTCATTCTGTGGTGGTTGGTGATGTGGGCTTAGGGGGATTAATGGGGAAAATATCTGCAAGTTGTGATGTGAAGTTTTTATCTGTTCTTTTCCTCAGAGCTTCATACCATAGGGGAAAACTCACAGGAGGCAAATATTCCTAATGGGAATGTGTGGCTGTTTTGAGAACCCTGTCTGAACTCTTTTGCCTTAGAGAGGTAAATTCAATCCTCATTTTCACCCAGACCACAATGAAGACTCTGTACCTTTTTCTCTTGAGTGACTGCTAGAGGAGGACTTGTTCACAGCTTTGGGATGAACAGGAGGAGCAGAATTTGAGAACAGCTTGTCTGTTCCCTGCTCCAAATTGAAACTGGACTTGACTGACTTTTCCTAATGCATCTGGATGCATATATTGGAGCAGGATATTTTATTGCTCTGCTTTCTTATTTTTAAGGAGCAATGTCAATTTTTTTCCCCTAGCTTCTCCAATATCTAAGATAATCCCAGACCCCAACATCTTTCTATTTGATTTTTTTACAGAGTTGTTGATAGTATGCTTGCACAGTAATTACATTTGAAAATAGTCTTTTAGACTAGGAATTTTCTTGTCTGATTTGCCTCAAAAAAAATTCTGATTTCCAGAAAAAAAGTCTACCTTGACATAAAGTTTACACCTGTGAAAGTACAAGAAAATCTGTTTAGTTTTTGCTATATGAGGGAGGGATTCTGCCAAAATTGAGTTTCTGATGAAAGGCTGCTGTAAGCATGGATAGACTGCTTCCTTCACTACTGGGTAATATTAGTGTATAATCAATCTCATTAAGAAAAAAATATGAGTAAATGAATTTTTGTATTCCTTATAAAAATGACTTGTTTTGTTTCTTCTTTGGCTACTCAGGGTAAAATGTTTGCTACTAACCCATCATGTTTAATTTTGTGAGTCACTTTTAGTGTGCAGATTTCCTGTACATCTTGAACAAAACCATGCCATAGATGAGCAGAGAATAAGGGGAAAAATTATAAATGGATCCATGTGACTGCCTCTTCTACAGACATTTTTTTCTTCCCCTTACTTGAGAAGTTAAGAGGGAATGCAGGGCCATGCAGTGTTTGTTAAAGCTGATGGAATATCTTTCTCCCTCTGGGTATTTCTTTAATCAGTGTTTCTTTATACCATTAGGTCATCTCCTCTTTTTTCATGGCTTTTTTTTTTTTTTTTTTATTCTGAAGAAGCCTTGTTTTGTACATTTCCGTACATCTTGACGTTTATTCTCAGAATTATGGCCTGATCACTTCCTCTCTTTTCCTCAAAATTTCTATCGTTTTATCTATTTTGAGAGCCAGAGCACAAAGATAACCCCATCATAGTTCTCTCATTTTCCCCAGTGGTTCCCCCCCTTCCTTTCCCTCCCTGCAATGAAAAAAATGAAAGGTCTCATGGTCTTACAGATTTTCTTTATGCTGCTTTTGGCCTACTTGCAACCCAAATACATCATCACGCTATAAGACGTCTCTCTAAGGCTCTTGGATCAATTAAAGGTAGCCCTATTCATTGCCAGTACAAACCTTTGCCTATTAACTCCTTCAAAGGGCATTTGTCATCACAAAAAGCTGTGAATGCCGTCTGGGTACATTGATTAAAAAAAGGTATTGTTTTAAGGCTGCTGAATATCTTAATTAGTTGTAATCAGAGGGCAGCTTGTGTCTGTAAAGCGATACAGTTACCTTTCACCTACTTGCTTTATTTTCTGTGTTTTCAAAAGGAAAAAAAATCACAGATGTACCTCAAGCAATACCTTGTTTTCAGGGTACAAGAGAAGTGCACTTGCTGATCAAACTGTGACTTAGGGCATTATTTTGTAAAGCCAAATCCTTAATGTGGCAACGCAGAGTGCATCTCCTTGGCCTGCGATCAGCCCGGAGTGAGTCAGTGGAGCAGCACTGCTCGCTGCCAGCAGCCATCCTCCTTTTCTTCCCTCAGCAACCCAGGGTCTGTTCATGCTGGAAATGCAGAAATCCACCCCAGTTCTTCAAGCACTTGCACGTGTGCTCAGCTCCAGCCCATGAATCGTCCATTAATGCCGAGTATACACAGCCCTGTTTGGCACATCAAGGTAGAACAAGGTAACGTTTTTTTAGATCACTGGTTCATTTGCCACGATAGTTGTCTCAAATGGCTTGGAACTGTTCATCAGTGATGTCTTGTTCTGCTGTTCCCTGAATGAAAACATTTCTTTCGTAGTTAATAATGAGAGTTTGTTTTCTGTTTAAGGAGACCCTTTTGGAAATGAAAATCAACACTTTTCCTTGGTCTTCATGCAAAGTTTTGTTTGTGCTTGTTGCTTTCTTGGTTAATTTTTCTGAGCAAACAGCATAGTTTGTGTTTATTTTAAAATATTTTGTTAAAATAAATTTTTTTTTAATGTGCATTTAACGGAGGCATTGAGACATAGACAGAACCCTTTCAGTCACATGTCTTGATGGTACAGCAATGGCTTTCATCATCTGACCCTCACTTTCTGGAGGTGCAACTTCAGAGAAGGTGATTTGGGAATGCATGCTTTTCTTTTCATATTTGTTCAAATATCTTCTTCCAGGGAGGAGATAACACTTGACCAAAAAAAAAAAAAAAAAAGTAAGCCACATTTGATAAAACATGTGCTTTTGTGCTTGAATAAGATACTGGAGACCGTGGTAATAGTAAATAGCATTTAATTTGTTTCATTATGGGAAGGGGAGAGGACACAAATGGTGTCTGACAGGGAGTGCCCCTTACCTGGGACAAAAATTCTGTAGAAAACACCTAACACACCAACCATGTGTATGAAATGGATGAAATGGCTCGTGCAGTTTGGTCATCTGGAAAGCAGGGCAGTGCCTTGGCTGGGAACCACCAGGCAGGTGAATCCCCAGCACTCACACTCCACTGGTGGTTTGCTCAATGAATTTTATTATAGGAAGTCCCTACATGCACAGTTTCTCAGGGAAATATGAGAGAGTCATGTAAATGCAAGTGGTGCTGTCCTCAGTTTCTTATTTCCCAGTGAATAAGTGTACTGGACAATGTATGGCTTGAAGTGAGAATATGTTTATGGTTTGCCTGTTTTTTTCAGAAGCCAAGATGATACATGCACTTCTATGACAGGAAGATTTCTCTCTGTGTGTCCAGATTCTGCATGAAGTACTTCTTGTGAGTATTTTATCTCCTTTTGTTAATTTTATTGATACAAAAATACTTCAAAAATTTAGTTCTGTCTTCAATTACCGTACAGTAAGAACCTATTACAATCTCCTTTTCACAGATGAGGAAAACCAGTCTGATGATGATTAAAGTTCCAATTCAAGGAAAGGCAGAAGCTTCAGCACATCTTTTAATATCCCTGTGATTTTGGCATAAACTGCTATGAAGAGTTTCTCTGGGGTGCTGTCAGAGGTGAAAACAGAATAGGCTCGGAGTTGCAGACAGTACCTCAGCCACAGTACCGCAGTGTGTGGACACAGGAGTTTTTCTAGTTATACTTGATAAAAAACCTCATGCAATGGGATAGTCCTAGAGGAGAGAGATTTATTTTTGTAGTTAGTTATCTAATATATATACAGTATGGTATTGAAACTCATTTTAGTGTGGAGGTCAGTGCATTCCTAACCTTTTCCTCCAGCTTTGTAGATTTTCACAGCAGTGTGTAGCATCTTTTCTCTGGTCAGGTGCCTTGGTAATAAAGTCAGAGAAATAAATCTGCACATTTCCACCGTGGCTGTGATAAGCATATGTATTTATACATAATGGCATTGTGTGTCTTGCTCTATGTAACATTTTTAGGTGTCTATACAAGTCGGAGATTTATGAAGTGTGACTCATTTTTCCTTCTCCACACTGTTCCAGTGGAGGAGCTCAGACTGCGATGAGAAAAAGTAGTACACGTTATTAAGAATTCTGATAAAGTAGGCTGAATAAATTTGTTTTCTTTGTGAGCCTTAATCCTGTGTTGTATTGGCTTCTTGGACATGGCTAATTTATTTGGAATTCCATTCTGTTCCCGACAGCATTCCTGATTAGCAGTTTGATCACCCGGAGCAAAGTTACATACCAGCTTTCAACTCTTGTAATCTAGCAGTGTAATTTTTTCAAATGGACTCTTTTCTTTCCTTCTTTGCCCCAGCTCCCCTTTTTTTTGTGTGCAAAGAGACTTTAAAAGTGAGCAGGATAACCTGTTAGCAGAATGAAAAACTTCTTCGAAACACAATGAAGTTTGCTGAAAGCCCAACTTTCATCTTTAAATAGAAAAAATGAGGTTTGGAGCAGTGTCAGTGCAGCATGTGAAATATTTGCCTTCCATCACTTACAAAGGATAACAGTTCTTTTCAATAACTCTATTTTATGAGTGGTGTGATATAATCTTCAAGTCCTTTCCAAGGTCTGTAGTTTGCCAAAGCACATTTTGCTTACGGCAAGTTTTAGAAAGTTTGACTTTTTATTTAGTTGTTAAGTTTGTCACATGGGGGACCTTGTAGGAAAATGGCAGCTGTGTCATTGTTTGCTTCTATCTGTTATGGCTGATGCTGTCAAAACAAGGGATGACCTGGACACTCAAATTTAATTGTAAACTAGAGGCAGGTTTGGATCTGAACTCTTTTTGGTAGAGCACACGAGGAGCATCATCCAAGTGATCTAATCTGCCAAAGACATGGAGTTACAGACAAGGGGGAAGTGAGTTTTCCATCCTGTGACATTTCTGAAAATCCCAGACTGGTCTGGGCACAGTGAGAAGGAAATGAGGTTTTTAAGCCAAGGGGAATAGCCCAGAGATAGGTGACCACAGCACTCGTCAAAAGGCACACACTGCGGTTTTATGCGTGAGTGCCTCGACTGCATAATGTTTGAAGAGTGTGATCTGTCTGGGTTGTACTGATCTTGAATTTTAGGGGTTTGAAAGGCAGCTCTTGACAAATACTTTGTCAAAACTGGAGCATGTTTTGCCAGTTTTCTGTGTTTGAAATATGGGTGTTTTGTTGGAACACTGTTTTGTCAAAAATAGTACTCATTAAATTTTCTGTTTCATTGATGGGAATTCTGTGAATTCAGTGAGGGGAAAAAAAATCTGCTGATAGAAGGAGAGCACTAGAAAAGGTTGGTTTAGGGCTAGATCATTGTGCCTGATCAAATTTGGCGATAGTTCCTTAATTTCCCCAGCAAAAAACCCTGAGGTTCTTTTTACCCAAAAAATGAGGCACCTAGCTGAGAGTGAAAATGCAGCAAATTTTATGGTCTCTCCTATCACTAAAGAGATAATAATTGCTTGATGACAAGCTATTCTGAAATTTGTAACATCAATCCTAAATATTTATGCCAGGCTTTTTCCTTGAGTCACTAAGTGTTTCCGTATTTTCATGTATGTTCACCATTAGGTGGACATTTTGGACATTGCTAATCTTTTAATTGATTGGTGTGACCAGGTGTCATGACATGTATGTGGTCTATTCTGCTACTGCTGGGTCATGTTCTGAGCACATTCCTAGAAAGAAATTCCTGTAAATGAAAGGGAACCAAAATGTCTCCATCCAGCAGCCCATGGAGGTAATAATGGAATGACAGCAAAGTCTCATCAAGTCCTTTTTGAAATACAGATGTCTTCAGGTAATCACTTTTAAGACTGATTTATAAGGTTTTGTTTCATTTCCTTACAGTCCTTTTCCTTCGCTTTTATTATTGTTGTTTCCTGTGATTTAAATGCTCTTTTGTTGACACTGTTGAGGATGAGCTGGAGTTTTCCAGCTTCTGGTTTCATGGAGGCTGAAGTTAGTCTTAAGGGATGAAATGTGTAATAAATGAAGTATCTTCTTTCTGTCCATGCTTTTCTTGGTCAGGGAAATGGGCATACTGAGCTGACTGTAGTGGGAGGAGTGTGTTTGCTGGGGATTTTCCAGGAGAAAACCAGCGGGGCAGGTGTTTGCTTTGACTCCATGCAACATTGAATGATCTTGATATGTGCACCTTATCACAACTTTTGTGAAGCAAGGATCGACTCTGAATGTCAGATTTTGTCCTCCAAAGCGGCGACTGCTTGATCTGGCTCTTTTAAAGTGGGTGTTTTGTTTTCAGTGTGATGTAGAATGCTTGTTCAGGAGGTTTCACATCTGTAACCTGGAGCAAGGTGCCTTTGGATGCTGATAACTATAGACGACATGTGATTCCGAGAGATAAGTGCTGGTCTTGAATTTTTCCTTTTTTTTTTTTTTTTTTTTTAAGAAAGAGCTGGGAACTTTTTATTAGCTTTGCCAACACCTACAACTCTTTGCTGTTTCCTTTGGTGGATGTCCTGACTTTTAAATGTGTGGCAAATGCAGTAAGTCAAATATTCTATTTTTTAATTCTAACTTGCTTATGTTTTGGGATATATTTCAAACATACCATAACGGTGGGTGTTCTGTGATTATCGTTGTATTGTCTGCTTTATTGCTTGTAACTTTAATTGATATTTTAAAATTTTGGGAATGTAGTGATATTACTTTTTAAGGGAATTGGAAAATGAGATGTGAAATCTGTTGCTTTACATTTTAAAAGTCAACAAAACTGCATAACATGGCCTTTTTTTTTCTGCTAAGCTACCCTTCAATGAGCACTTACCAGGACAATTAATTACGTGATAATTTAAAAGCAAAATATGAAATTTGTCTTGGAAATAGTTTCAAATTAGAGGGTTTTAATAAATATTTATAGCGGAATAGGGTAGTAATGTTGGTTATGTGATGAGAACATATGTTAGTAATTAAATATCACCCGTCAGAAGTACTGTTCTATCATGTCATTGCTCCCTAGAGAGATGACTAGTTGAAAAATGATTTTAACAAAATAAACTCTGAACAGAGAGGATGCTTTTACGGGTGATACAGCATGCATTCTTCAAAAAGGCACATCATTAAAGATGGTGCCAGACATTAGGAACATCTGTTGTGTGAAAAAGTAAAATCGGGAAAATCCAAATAATAATGCTCAATGTATAGGCTTTACATAGTGCTTTTGCTCACTCATTCCCAAAATACTCCAAAAGGAGGGGAAGAACTACTACCCCTGCTAAACTGATAAATTTGCTAAAATCCAGCCTCACCAGTTTTCATCTGGCACTTAGATTGGCCTCGCTCCTGCCGTGCCGTTAATTTTCCGTGGGAGGCAATCGGTCCCGATGAGTGAAACCCAACGGGGAAAGCACTGTCCTCCCACCTCGGGCAGCATTCCTGCGTGTGAATGAGCGAGCAGTGCCAAGCTGACAGCCGTGGTGTGCAGAGCCAGGGAGCTGAGCTGGCTTTGTGTCCCCCTGGCCCCGGGCACATCCAGTGCCAGGCGCCAGGGATGCGCCGCCTCTGCTCCGGCTGGGACACCTCGCAGGGAATGCCGGAGCCACTTGGGAGCCCAGGGAGGAGGCACCTGTTCCCTTGGCACTGGAATGGAGCCCAGCTCACCCCTGGTGTGCCCTGAAATAGCCACGGGGCTCCTCAGTGCTCGCGGATCAGGCTGGAGCTGGTGGCTGAGGCATGGGATGTGCTGGATTTCATCTGACACTGGAATTGGTGGTTTCAGCCATCCTGCTGGAGCACAGACAGTGGCATTGCACCAGGCTGGAGGAACAGGGTTGTCACAAGAGATGGGCTTATTGCATTCTTCTGGATGGGCTGATACAAAGCTACTGCTTCTCTAAAAATGATTCACATATCGTGGCCTCAACCAATAATTAATGCTATGGCTACAAAATGAGCCTGTTGCCCAAGGGAGTACACAGTGTAGAGCCCCTGGCTTGCAGAGGTTGTGTTGTAGCAGAGAGAGCCACTGGACAGTTGGTCAGACTGTTTTTCCTGCTGAAATCTCTTTCAGATGAGATGACAATCTCCTTTCTTCTCATCTGTGTGGGTGAAGGTCTCTTACAAGAGCAGGTTAGAGAAACAGCTGTCAGGAATGACGTGGTTGATCTAGCTTTAGGCCAGGCTGGTAGACCTTTTGGGCTGCTTTCATCCTTTTTCCTATAGCTGTAGGTGATTTAGTCACATGTAGATGTATATTTATCTGTTCTCTCCAGCCTGCTGCATTTTTTCAGCAGAATCTTTGCTAACTGAAAGAAGCAGTCCCTTTAAACTCAGCAGCCTTTGAAATCTGTAGGTATAAAAAGGCATTGTTTGATGCAGCTCCTCAAAGATTCCTTCTTAATCCTGATTGTGTGTACTCATCCCTTGGTTGAGCCTTCCTGTGCAGAGGAATTTGAGTTGATTCCCATCCCTTCATAAACCCACCCAGGGCATTTCATCAGACTTTCTTTCCCTTCAGTCCACCTGATCAGTTCTGACACTTTCCACCTCCGTTAAAAAACCCATGTGGTAGTTGAGAGCAACCCTTAGTGCAAACAAACTCCTGAAACCCCTCAAAGTATTTGCTTTGCTCTGCCATTTAACTGTTTACAAAGCCCAGGACTTTGCTTCTGATAAAAGGGAACAGACCGTTTTATATTTTTTTTTAAATTGCAGTGTAAATGTGTTTCTGTTGGCCTTGTAAAGGCAATGTGTTGACTTTGGTGAGGTTACCTCATTCAAGGACAAATTTGACCAGAAAATAGTACTTTGAGAGGATGCTGACAGTCAGTATTTTGGTATGACTTTTGGTTTAATGCAGAATTTTTGAAAATCAGGGAAGCAGCTCTGATGCTGGGCTATTGCTTGAACCATGTCCAACTCTTGTCACTTACTGCTGATCCTTCCCAGTTTTGCCTTCACAACTCTATTTGTCCAGGCCCAGGCAAGGAATTGCTTAAACATCTATAAAAGTTCCTTGTTTTTCTCTTGAACCAAGTCCTGGATTTTGCAGTAGTTCTAACAAGGACTTGGTATTGACAAGTACCTCTAGGTATTACTGTACCTATTCCCTGAATTTAAGGGAAAAAGAATGTAGAATTCCCAAAGCTTTATGTCTCCAAATCAGGCTTTAATTTCTTGTTAGACGGAAAGTGCAGTTTCTGGGGAAAGGAGCTTGCTAGTTAGTAAGTCTGAAAAGATCTTAGCAGTTCCAGTAATTACTCACTTCATCAATCCATCTATATTTAAAGTGAGCTAAACTGAGTTCTTTCCTATAGTGTCTACTTCAAATAATGCTGCTTTGCATTTGGAGAGCCAAATAAGGAAACAGAGCATAATCTTACAGGAGTTTCATTCCCTTTTAGTTTGTACCGCTCAGACTAGCTGTAACAAGAGCACTTCTTTCTGTGAAACCTTTTAGTTTGTACCGCTCAGACTAGCTGTAACAAGAGCACTTCTTTCTGTGAAACCTTTTTAACATATTCAACCAAACAAACTATCTCCTAAAGAAAGCAGGAGGGGTTTTTTGTGTGTGTGTGTGTGCTTTGCTTTAGCCTTGGCTCTCGAGGACATTTCTACATTTGTCGATGTGCTAAATGAGCGATGCATTTTGGACAGCTTCTGTGTTCGGATTTGTTTTATTGTGCTTTTCTCCCCATTCCCTCCCTCCCTCCCACCCTTCCCCTTTTCATTTGTCTAGGGGGGAAAAAAAAGGCTCCTCCAGTGTTGTTTCCTGCAAAGACCATTCTTAAGAGCTCGTTGGACAGCGCAGGACTCTTGAAGTGATAGCTAATTGGTGAAAGAAAGGCCCTGATTGTCTTGAGGGAGCTGGAAAGTGCTGCGTGTGCTGCTGAAAGGGACTACGGAGAAGGTGCCTGGTTTCGCTGAGCAGCTGCTGCTGGAGATGTTTGGAGATTACATCAGCATTGGAAAAAAGGGGGGGAAAAAAAAAAAAGAAGTCCAACTTCACAGAGACGGAGTTTATGGAGGTTTTTTTCCCCCTTCCAAAGGTCTTCTGACAATACTGTCATTGTCAATATAAGAGTTGTTAATTCTTTATGAATAGCACATGGGGCCTCTTGACTAAATAGTACGTTACATGTCCCAAATCTGTCAGCTGGACTCTTCTCTCACATGCTAGTGAGATCACTTTGATTGGAATGTTAGAGGAATTGCTGGGCTGGCCCTGCAGAACTGAATACTGCATTATATAATTAGATCTCCCAGAGTATTTTTTTCACATTACCTCATTATTCTAGCTTAAATATGGAATCAGTCCTTTTGATGGTTTTGCTGGTTGTAATTATATTCATACGATTCATTTTGTGGTCCTGCCTTAGTGCTTATATAGATTATAAACTGGCCAAAAGGTTTCCTGACACAAGAAAAGAGGACTGAGAGACTTCAAAAGCTTCGTTCAGATTTGAATTGACAATGGGGAGAGCTGGATAAGGTAAATGCAGCTAGAGCAGCTTTTACCTTGGGATCTGATGAGAGAGAAATGACCTGTTCAGACTGCAGCAGAGTGAAGATTCTTCAGAAAGCCTTGTGCTGACAGAGGGGAAGGAATGACAACTGAGTCAAATGACTTCCTGTCCAGCTTGGGCATGAATTTGCTGCTGGGAACAGACTTGTGGACTTCTGCCAGTTAAATGATGTGGATAAGCTGGAAGGAGCCCTCTTGCTCAGCAATCCAAGAGTGCTCAGTGTCCACGTGCCTCACCATGGGCTGGCAGGAGTGGGTTCTTACCTGGATGGCTGATTTGTTACCAAATTCCTCGTGATTCTTCCATGTCAGGCAGGCAGATCTGAAACTGACTGAGTGGTTTTAGCTGACCATAACCTGCCAAATGTTCACATTTCTCAGCGAGCGATGTATCTGAGTGCCAGTACAAGGTGGATACCGCTGGAATAACCCGTTCCATGAAAAGCAGATTTGTGTCTCAGAGATTGTCTGATAGACCCTGGCTGTGCTTCAGCACCAACAAGGGATGGGGTGACAACGTGAGTGAGTTCTGACACCAAAGCCCTGCAAGGAACCTTCGTGTCTAGCCTTAAATAAGCACCCTACTAGGACACTGGGAGGATTTCACTACATGCCCAAGGACAAAGTGACTTGGGATATCTTTGTTAACTTATCTGGAAAAAGGAAATACATTTCTCCAAGTGAACTGTCTGCTTTTAAATAGGTGTTATATTAAGTCAAACATCCTAAATCTTACTGCAGCTCAGTGTAATACTGGCTTTTAAGAACTGAATTTTTCTACAGTAAAGATAGGAAAACTGTATTACCTTGCCTGAGAAATGCACTATCCTTGGCCCAGTCACTCTTTAAAAAAAGAAAAAGTCCTTTCTTTTGTTTGATCATATTCTATCTCATGTAAAAGTGAAGGCTACCACTTCATCTACTTATTTTTATATCTCTTGGTAGCTCACGATGGTATCAGAGTTCAGCTAGATAAAAGCCTACAGTATTCTCATACAGAGTTTCTGGCCCATTCATGATTCACACACTCCTACAGGTTTGTCATTAGCAACTGCTCATCAGCCCTTATCATTTTGTCTTTTAAAGCCTCCTAAAAATCAGACATGAGAGCTGGTATGTGCTTAGGCAGTGGAACTGGGAAAATGTCAGGTCAATTGATTATTTCAGCCTCAGATTTTATTTATGGGGGATGACCAATCTACAAAACAGCCTGCAATGCTTGAAGGTGCATGTCATGGATTTGAAATCCTGCCAGATGACAATAAATTATATGTAGATGTAACTAACCCTTTGTCTGTTTCTGTGATTCTTAATTTTAATGATAATTCTGTCCTTGTTTTGTTTCCCCAACACCAGCAAACAGCAAAGGGAAAGTGAAATGTTACCTACTTGATGTGCAGACGTACCTTTGATGAGGAGAAACTGGAAAAATAGGCACAGTGATGCATTTTTCTTCTCTCAGTCAAACATGGCTGTTCTCAAGTGCTGTGTGCAGAACGAGGTTGCAGAGAAATTGACAGTGCCTTTAGGAAACAAGGATTCTAATACTTTATTTCAATCATATTGAAATTGCATTTGACAGTGTCATATTTGTGTTAATTGTTTAAAATTGTAATGAGAAGCAGTACAGGTGAAGCTGTGGGTTGCTGCCTTTAACATGTGGGGATGTTGGAACTGACACTGGTATGGGATTCCAGCTTTGGTTTGTTTATCCCTCAGAGGAGCATTTGAAGTTTTCCATGTAAATATTGCTCTATGTCCTATAGAAGTAAAATTGGCTGGAACTCCAAGGAGTTTACTAGAACATCAATGTTTCAAGGCATGTTTAATTAATTTAATAAGAATAATAAAATTTTTGACTGAAGAGTTCATTTAGATCTCGTTACCTACTAAACTCCTTATGCGTTCAAAGCAGTTTTAGTAGCAACTTTATTAATTTCTGTGCATTCATGTGTTTGTTGTCCCATCCTGCATATCCTGCATTACAAAATTACAAAATTACAAAATTTATTACAAAATAAAAGTGAAATACTGCGATATTAAAATCCTTGCTAATGTAACATTAATTTTATTTTATATTTATTTATTAAAATCTACTGCATATAAATACATTTGGTATGTATTTGTTAATTTACATCAGTAACGTGCTAAGCAGTGGCCAAAATCACCATGTAACCAACTTCACTCTTTGGTGGAAGACATTACTGCATTATTTTGAAGAACCTCTAAGATGGTTTTATATATATAATATTTATGCATATAAACCAAAAATAAAGTGGTGTGATGCATGGATGCAGAGCTGATCTCTGTCAGGATTGTGCTAATTTATGGTGACTGTTTTTGTGGTCCCAATGGTACCAATAAAAGCAAATTTTGTTGCCAAAAGAAATAGCCATTTTCAAGTTCCACAACTGATGCTTCTTTTTTTTTTTTTTTTTTAAACCACAGCTAAAAAATCTTGCTGATCTGTAAAAACTGAATTGGTTGTAAATATCCTGTTCATCTGCAAATGCAATTCCTGTCCTACATGGCGTAATGTGCAAAAACTGGCATTTTACAGACTGCATTATGGTATGGAGAACTAATTACAGACAAGCTCACGGTCATCTGAGCATGTAATTATATTTATTGGTCACAATAATGCCACGATTTCATTTTGCAGTGCATTACAGTGGCACCCCTGGAACAATTCCTGTCAAACCGCGTAAACCGCGGGAGGACTCCCTTAAACGCATCTGGCGGTGCAACACATGGCCTGATCACTTTAGGTAGGTCCATTACAGCCAAATTTGGGGAGGAGAAGCTGAAGGCACAAGCAGGGCTCTGCTTGACTCCAGCTGAAGGAATCTGGACAGCTGGGGCCCCAAGTCACCCACTGTTTGCCATGAGCTGCCACCCCATAACCAGGGCTTGGGGGAACCTTGTTCCCTGGGTTCATGGTCTGTGTCACAGCCCTGGGAATGGGAAAGGCTTGTCAGGGTCTCCCTATCAGGATCCATGGAGGCATCAAATTGTGGAACAGTTAAATGGCAGAAGTCCTGTCTTGGTTAGTTAGCAGAGACAGAGTTACTCCGGAGATGTGGTTGGATTAGGCGTGATTGTCACCAAAGCGGGTGACCTGCCAGGGTGGCCTTTTCAGTGCAGGCAGGGCTTGTGACAATCTATTGCTGAGGCTGCCAGGCACTTCCACTCCTAAAGGCCTATTTTCAGCTGTTCACAGCTCCGTCTGAGTAGCTTTTCAAACTAAATTTTTCCATGTTTCATTTGGTGTCTGCCTCTGTCTGAACTCTCTTCAGAAAGTTTCAGCCAGAACAGTTTAATGTCTTCCAAGAACAAGACTAGAGAAAAAACACATTGTTTTATCCATGCTACAAAAATATTGGCAATGTTTTTTGGTTTTTGTTTTTTTTTTTTTCTGAAAAGATGTAGTTGTCCCACTCTGAGAGGTAATTTTTACTCAGCCCTGTCAGGGATATGTAACTCTTGTTCACATCAAGAAAATGATGTCGCTATCTACCCCAAATTCAAGGGGGACAAGGTCAGATATGACACAGGGAGATGAGGATAAGGAAACTGACAGGGTGAAAAAAGAAATTATAGTGAGGTTTTAGGCAGAGGATAAATGGGCCATACATAGTTGATGAAAGGCAAGCTGGACTGCACCATGTAGGAGAACTGGATCTAGGAGTGAGTGAGGAGTGGAGACACACTAGATCAAATTAGGATTGTTTGGACTATCAGCAGACAGCACAAAAGAGGAGTCAGAGATATATGACCTGAAACATTCTATGATTCTGTGACAAGACTGAAATCAGGAGGCTAAGACTTATTTAGCAAAGTGCTTTGACTTGGAATAAAGAAGTCCAGGGAACTGTCAAAGGGATAAGAACTGGATAAACGTTTGCTGGATCACTATCCCTTTAAAATATTGATATAAATCATGGAACCTAAGTTTCATCCTTTTTTTTGGCTATCAGCAAATTTCTGGTTTTTGCTGGTGAAGCATTTTTAGGCTGAGCATCTACAGGAACCTATTAATAAGATGCAACAAAGTTGAGCACTGACATTAAGAAAGTAATAGAATTGAAGATTTATATGCAATTTTTGCTCTGTTCCCTGAGTATCATGGCAGGTTCTTTTGGTGATTTGTTGCACAGGATGAAATGCTCTGGGACTGAAGCTTGCAGGAGCAATGCTTTGAATATCCCAGAAACAGAGTGATAGACTATGAAATACAGAGCTCTAGGAAGACAAAACTTTTGAGTGCAGTGATGAGGAAATTAATTCTTTGTCTGTCATTGAGTTCTAAGTGAAAACAACTAAGAGATATTTATTCTTTGCTTTGTGGCTGTTTATCTGAAGATCCAGGGTCTAATTTGCTTATTTGCTAATTTGCTATTTGCCTTTGCCAAGAGCCATAAACTGCAGATTGTCAGTTTAACAAATAAAGTAGTACTAATTTAACAAACTGAGACATCAGCTTCTGAGAATCTGAAGGAAGATGTGTAAAATAAGTAGATTCAAAAGGGCGAATTCTTCAGTACTTTGGTTTTTTAATTGCAAAATGAGATAATGTGAATATGGCAAAAGTGTTAACATCTGCTAAACACACACACACATTATGGAGGAAAATTAGGAGAAAATGAATTATTCTTGCACAGGGGACCAAGTGCTGATAATGAAGAAAACATGAGACCTTATTAAGCAAGCATTGTCCATCCTGTCCAGCGAATGGGACAGGAGTATTTTGGAAAAAATAATCTCTTTAGCAAATGAGTGTAACAAAACAGAGGGAAAGTAACTTTTTATGTGTGTGAAGAAATCAGTGGTTGCTTCTCTTTAAGATGCTAGTGAGTGGCAGGCATGTGTAGTCCCACTTAGTTTCTAGACCCTGTTCACAGGTGACTGTCCCATAGATGTGGAGCTTCCAGCACTGAAGTGTGAGTGCTCTGGGTGTATGAAGAAATTAAAAAAAAAAAAAAAAAATTTATTTAGGGTGGAGACATCCCCAGCATTTGGGTATGTGTGGGAGACTTTTAGTTTTGCGTGTTAGCCTTAGATTCCCAGATTGCAAATCACTAGTACCTGTCTAAATCCCTTTTTTTTGGAAAGGCCCAGGTAAATTTGGAACCTGAGTCCTGTAATTAAGGGAACAATTGAACCTAGGTCTGTCCTGTGTGAGTTTAGACCCATTTCCTGACTGCCTCCCCTTTGAGAATTGGCAGCCTTAGAACTCTTCATCCAAGTTTCTGATACCTATGAGGTGGATAGTGTCTACTTTGCTCTTTCAAGAATATATTTTTCTTTGCCACTAGGTTATAAAAAGCCCTCCAAATAATTAGTGCTCTTTTCTGGGAATTATTACCAAATCATAAACTCTAGAATTAGTTGTTTCTCCTCCCAAGTCATTGTATGAAGACAAATTCATGGAAGAAGGATTCATCAAGGGCTATTAAATGCAGGAAATCCTTGTGCTACAGAGCTCTGAGAGCTGAAGAGGATATTAAAGAAGCATCACTAAATGCTTGTCCTATTCTTAGTCTCTTTGTAGACATCCCCTGTCATTATGATGGGAAAGGGTGCAGAGTTAGCTGATTCTGCAGGGCTCTTTCTTGCTGGTCCAGGACACAATATTTCTCTTTGCATTTGAAAAGTAAGAATCCATTGTGTTGTTTAAAATAGACCAGTGGGACAAACATCTTCAGAGATTGGGAAGAACTGACTCCAGCTGGCTGTGTCCTGAACAAAGCAGTGTTGTGCTAATAGGATGGTGAGGAGGGTGGCAGAGATCTGCCTGCAGACATGTGACATCAACACTTTCTACACAGATCCCAGAGCAGGTACCTGCAGGAACATCCCTGGAGGTGAGATATCTGGGTTTGTCTCGCTCCTCTCTCCTCAGATGTGCTTTCCTTGGCAGGTACCTCAGACCAGACACAGCGACTTCCAGATTTTCAGTCCCTGCAGAACGTCTCCCACCACGCCTACGTTTAAAAGGGCACAGGATCCAGCCAGCTAATTTGTTCCTAGGCACTTAAACTGCTTTATATGAGCTCCAGACCCTGGAGTAGATTTAAGATACTATTTAAAGGGTATGGGAGCAGTGTCATGTAGGGGGATGTCTCTGTGTCTGTCTTAGAGTGATAATCTAATTGGAGGTTGTCCTTTGTGTAACCCTGTTAACATTTTAGACTATTCTGGGAAACCCCGTGGCCCAAGTACTATGGAATGTAGTTAGGAAAAATAGTGTTTTCTCAAAGATTTCAGATGTGGAATATTTATTTTGTAGCCAGAGAAACTTGTTACCGAGCAACTGACCATGAGTAGGATCAGCTGCCAACTTGAAAAAAAAAAAGTATATAAAACCTTCTTACCTCTCCTCAGGCAGCATGTGGGAATTTATAATGCAAGGAGGAGAAATTTATTACAAAATATCCTTTTCACAGGATTCATCCTTAGTGGCCACAGGTCAGCCAGGTCTTTTCCCTCCACCTGCCCCTGAGCCATATAATTGACAGAAGTTGCTAGTGAAGGAATTGATGCAGGAAATCCAGTCACTTTCAGACCCATCCCATGTTGAAGGCTGTGGTATCAGAGCCCTGGATAATGGAGTTTGATTCTTTGCTGGTCTGAAACCATGCAAGGGCACAACTCGGAATTCTGCTCAGATTATTTGCTTGAGCAGAGCAGAGCCTTCCAGGGGCTAGTATTGTTTATTTTAGAATTCAGGAACCCAAGCTGGTTTTTTCTTTTCAGAGGAGCCAAAGGTGCTTGGCTTGCACACAGTGGATTCAGTTCAAAATGGGACCTAAATTGCTTTGAAGGAACCTTGGAGCAATGTGGTGGTGACTGTTCCACACAAGCAAAGCATTCCCTGCAGCACAAACCTGTTGGATGGGGAGCTGTTGGTAAACAAAGCTGCCCATTTCACTGGGTGCAGCTGGAGCAAACAGCCATTCTGGATTAGCCCTGATGTCAGGGAGATCAGGGATTCCTGCGTGGGAATAGCTGGGATCAATGCTTCCACCTCTGCCTCTGGACCTAGCAGCCACAGTAATGGGGAGAAATGTTCATTAACTGCCCTTTTGGAATAAAAATGGCCTGTTTTGGAATAAAAATGGCCAGAAATGGGCACAACAGAAAATGCCACCTATCTGGGTAAAGAGGGGAGCGTTAATGTTGCTTGGTACAAGAATCGGGTTTGTAGCTCAGTCTTACAGAGAAGTGGGTCACAAAACTCTGAAAATATCTGTGAGTTTGGAGGGTTTTGGAGCAGTCTCAGCGATATTTCCTGTTCCTAGGCCATCTAGGCACATGGGGGTTTCCCAGAGGCAGCCAGGCAGCCCTTGTTGGTCTGTTTATCCAGCCTGCCTTGGTTTGGGTGCCCTTTGTGGCGTGGGCAGCACTTCCATGCTTCACAGCCTGCTCTGGAGATGCCGCTTGGGTTTCTCCTAGGAGAGGTCAGATGTCAAATTCTTTCTGCTCCCCAGCACAATAGCAGCTTGCTCCCAAAGCTTCCTCTCCAACCTTGGCCCTTCTTCCCATTTTGTCTCCCTCCTTGGGAATAATGCCAGTGGCAGTTGACCTGGTTTGGCAGTCAAGGCCCCACATGGTGACATCAATTCTGCAGCTTGGTCTTCAGCTGCTGGTGGAGGTTGTGTGCACACATGGTGGCTTGGCCAGCTTCAGGGACCACAGATGATTCTAAACTTGCATCAGGGCATTTTCATGGCTCCTGGTAATTAATTGGGAAGGTCAAGTGGTGGATTACTTAGGGGAAAAAAAAAAAGCTATTTTGAATTTATTTCAGTCATGCAAGAATGATTGTTCTTCAGTAAGACAGGAAAATATTTACTGGATGTGAAGATAAAGATACTACATTTCTGGTGTGCTTGGGGGAATTAGTCTCCCGCAAACTATGTTCTTCTCTAGCTAAGGGTATGTGTAATTTCTGTGCTGATTAGTTTGGGATTTTCATTAACATGGTTACATTTAGGAAAAAAAATTCAGGTTTCAGATGGGATTCCAAAATGTAGAGTTATTCAAAGTACAGTTCTCCACCTTAAAACTGGATAAACTTACTTTTGGTGAAAAATAGTGCAGGATAATCAATGATAAGTTCAGTTTTTGTCATCTAAGTATTAGTGTAATATTATTAACAAGAAAATAAGTTCTGCAGATGACACAGAAATGTATAACCTTTTGATATAATTGTATGTAGAAACAGATGAGTTCTGAACTGTCTGTGTCTCTGTCAGTGTCTCTGGATCAAAGCTGTAAAAACATCTTTGTGAAGTAAAAGATTTTTTTTTTCTCTTAAATATTAACATTTTTTCAGCAGATCTGGGGTCCTGGTTCTTTCCAAGTTCTCCCTCTGCCCATTACCTGGGAATTGTATCTCCCAGAGATTCCTCACTGGCCAGCATCAATGCTGCTGGTGTTGTGTGGAAAAGGAGAAACCTTTCCTGGATGTGTTTGTTTCCTTGTCTTTAGATCACACTGATTTCATTCCTAGGAAAGCTGGAAATTCTGACAGTCCTTATGCAACTCATAGCTCATTACATTCCACAGATGAGCAAAATCATTGAAAAATGTGGTCTCCTGAATTGTCTGTTATTTCCACCAGTGGAAATAATTTTTTTTTGGTCTTTTGTTGGTTTTGTTTTGTTTTGTTTTGTAATGTTGGTGATATAATTTCCCAGATTAAATCAAGTGTTGGCACACCTATGGTTTGTACCAAACATCAGAATTTTAGCTTAGCCATTTAGCACCTTGACCTCAATAATGTGGATTTATGTCAAATTGTACATGGCATCTAATAATTCATGAACATCTTTCTTTTCTCCATTTGCATAGAATTTAAAATGAAGTGAATGCTAAAGAACATGACATCAATTAATTTTGGATGACACAGCATTTCACTCTATTTCCTGCAAACTTTTTTTTTTTTAATTTTTTTTTTTTAATAACCAAAACCAGCCAATTGTGGCTGACTAAAGATCCAGCCTGGAAATTCTGTTATGTCATCTTGTTGGCATCACAGAGCAGTGTGAGGAGGGAGCAGAGGCAATGGGATCTGATTTTGCTGTCCAGTCATAAAACAAGGAGAACAGTTGATGAAAGTATGACCCAACCCAGAGCTTTGCCCAAATCCATGGCCACAAACGTGGCTGCACTTTTTTTAACCAAATACTTTTGAATAACAGACACAACAGGTTTCTGTAAGACTGAGAACTACTCATTCCCTCTTTTGATCCCAACAGCTCCTGCCAACAGTCCCAGCTGAAGCTTTCCCAGCTCTAGCATGAGCATGGTGGCTGTGGTGGATTCTGTCTGATTTAGTGTGAAAACCTGACAAAAACCCTGTGTACTTTGTGCTCTCACTGCATGCTGTGGCCTCACACTGGTGTGTGCTGTGTGCACATTGCCTGTGCCAGGGGCTGCACTGGATATATGTAGAAGTTGCTGCTGGTAAAGAGAAAAAATAGAAGTGAGTCAATTAGCAGAAATGTCTTTTTGTGCTTCACGGGGTTGGCAGTTAAGCTTTATTTATTGACAATAAAATGCATTGATGCACCTAATGCAAAACCAGTATTAAATCATGTGTCTGCTGACATGCAGCCTCTGCCTTTTCTGGGATTGGAAAGTACTGAAGTATTTTTATTTTCCACACAAGATAGTGTTTGAGGGTGGTGCTAGGCCACTGCCAAATACTTTTAGTTACTTTTTTGTCCCATTTTTGCTTTTTCTCCCTCTCTTTTTAAAAAGGGGGCTGTGCAGCCTTCAGTCACCTGTGAAATATTCAGAGCAAAGCATAATATTCCGAAGCTCTACTTTCCCAAGGTTTCCTGAAGGAGTCTCTGTTTATCATTCAGCCTGCAGTGCCTGTATTGGGTTACACCAGGAATGTGGAAAGCTATATGGGAAAATCTGCCAGGCTGTGAAAAGATCTCAGGCTTTGAAATTTTATGGAGCATGCTTGCTAATGCACATTCCATATTTCAGGGTGTCTGGCTCCCCCTGCTCTGGGCAAGGATGTGACGTGGAATTCGTGGGCATGTTTGGTTACAAGCACTGCTGAGCTGATCAACAACTGGGGAAGTACCAGAGAGGAAATTCTATTAGGAATCAATTCCAGTGACACCTACTAGTGTTGGTGCAGCTAAAGGTCAGTCCCCATTTACAAAACACAATCTCTAATCAAGCAATGCTGGTGTAACTCCTTTTCCACCACAGCATTCCAGTAAAATCCCATTTTAGGACTGGGGCTCATGTTTTTCCTATATACAAATATTTGAGGGACCCACCTACAGGTTAGAGCTTTAGCTGCTGTAAATCAAGTTCATGCCCAGAAGAGGGTTTGCTTTCAGGTATTTCAGCAGGACCTACATTTGCAAGTGGCCAAGTGCAGTAAATGACACTTGGATCAAATGAATATAATAAGTACAGTGTAAATTATGTGTGCTTTGTAAAATGAAGCAAAAAAAATTCTTTAGCCTTTGCACACACACAGGATACTGTATGAAGTTTCAAGAGTCTAAAACTGTGGATTGTGCTGAAGAGACTTTTTTTCTTTTATTTTTAACTTCAAATTGCCTTGT
Organism: Lichenostomus cassidix; assembly: GCF_008360975.1. Lineage (NCBI taxonomy): Eukaryota > Metazoa > Chordata > Aves > Passeriformes > Meliphagidae > Lichenostomus > Lichenostomus cassidix. The sequence goes on from NC_139486.1 coordinate 60,525,443, forward strand.
CAGGTTACTTGTGTACCCTGGTAAGATAACTTAAAAATAAGACAAAATTTTGGGAAATGGGAGGAGCTTCCAAATTAAAAAGTAGCAATGAAAAACATTAAAACACTTTCCTCTTTTTCCCTCTCTGCTGAATGTACTCACCAGGGGAATCAGCCTTCCTGACTTCCTCTTAAAAAGGTGGGATGTTAACAGCAAATCTGTTGGTGTTTGGTTAACAGATTGGATTTTCTATGTGCATGGGCTTAGAGAAAGTGAGGCATGAATTCCAAAACTGCAGGAGTTTGGCTGCACAGCCACATCCCATATTGGTTCTGTAAAGAAGGGTCCAGGTTTAAAAGGGCAACAAAAAGATTTAAAGGAGTCAAAGTCAGTCCCCTATGAAGGTGTATCCAAATCCACCTGAGTATTTTCTACATCAAAACAAAGATGGCAAATCTGGCTTAGAAGGCAGCAGACACCTCATTCACATCCAGTCAGTCCTGTGGGCTCAGGCAGAGACTCTACTGAATAACTATTCCTCCATACATGCACCAAAAAAAAAAAAATCAATTTTTCTGCTGAATGGAATTCTGTAGCCTGGTTTATGCAAATCAGACCACATTGTTGTAATTTGACTGTAAAATGACTTAATACATTTTTTGAGTAACTCTGTCTTCTTTGTCCAATAGCTTCCTATTTCACATAGCACTAGCTGTTTAGAGGCTACCATGGTTTTTATTCACCAAAAAAAAAAAAAAAAAAAAAAAAAAAAAAAAGGCTGGTCCTGGAATAAATTTCAGGCCCTGTTGAGGGTTATGAATCCATGATGCACCTGGATAATTATTGGCCAGAGTGAATCCCTACCCACCCCTGCCCTTGTGCGTTTGGATCCATGGATGCACTGAGGGTGATGGATTATGGACATCTTCCCCTAACACTTGTTTGAATGAAGCTTTGTCAGGCTTATGTCCAGACCTTAGCAATATTCAGACCTTGTATTTTTCTTTAAAATATGAAGCAAATGCATTGTGAAATGGATCGATTTCCAAATAATTCTTGTCAGCGGGCAATTAAAATATCATGTGCTATAAACATCCCTAAGATGCTATGGATGGGAAAGTTGCCAGTTTCACGAGTCACATTGCTTTCAGAAGTACAATGAATGTACAGTTCTCTGAACAGTCTGGAAAGAAAAGTCATTTTCCAGCTCTTAAAATCTTTTTTTAGCTTTTTGCAGTGCTCTGAAGTCAAATTATGATGATTTTAAAGACAGAACTGTTAAGTGCCAATGATTTCCCAGTATGGGCACACTTAAATTCATAACATGGTTGGGCCCATGCTTAATATCTTAATTGTGCACATGAAATTCTTTTAAAGTGAAGCGAGCCAGAAAATGCGTGTTTCTTATATTAAAAAAAAATTCACTTTTTTATATTAGAAAATAAACCTTCGAATAACTCACACCTTTTAATTTCAGTGTTGCTGTTTCTGGCTAAGAAACATGACTGTTTAGACTAGGAGTTTAAAGAGGAGTCTGTAAGGCTTGACTCTTCTGCTATGATTGGACACCAGACCATTTTCCTGGCCTTTGAAAATTGCATCTCTTGTGGCTTGATCAAATTGACTTCGGTTTATAAAAAGTGAAAAAAACAATCTTGAAATAATTTGTTAGCTTTGACACGAAGTGCTGTGAACCTGATGGCTTAGAAATGTAGTTGGAGTTCTGAATGTGATGTGGTTGACCAGGTTCACTGAGGGAAAGATCATGGGCTAATTAATTGTAATCTTCATATGGTCAGGAAGATCTTCGGTGTAATGTGCTAAAAAAAAAAGGTAGTAAGACTTTACAGACTGTAATTGCTATCTGAAAAGAATGAAAACCAATGTAACAACCATAATGACCAGTCTCAAAGTAATTAAAGTTGCTTTAGACTCTTGTTGGTCTTTTGGAACAAGAATTCCAATGGGAAAACCCCAGGGGAGTGACAACAACTGGAATATTTTACCTGAACAGTTAGGAAGACTGTCTTGGGAAACAGAATTATTTAGGAAATCCAGCAGGCTGTGGATGCTGTAGGTTGGTGCTCTAAAGACACACATTGCTCCTGGTACCACACTGCACTGCAGGAATGCTGTCAGGAGAAATGGAGAAAACTGAGAATCACATAGGTATGGCTGCATGCTGAGGGTTGTTATTGCATCCTGATTTGCAGTGTTTTTGGGAAATTCACTCTCAAATCTTCCTTGGAAATTGTATGTGGAAGAAAACAAAGCAGTTATTTCTTCTTTTCTGATGCTCAGTAATTTGGTATATAAATATGACCAAAGCAATGAGCATGAGATTTCATTGCAAGTGCTGAGGGAGTAATAGATGGGAATTAGCAAAAGAATAGGAGGAATGAATGGGGATATGCACTGAGAGTTTATGCTCTTTGAAAGATGATCTCTTCCTGAGTTCCTGAATAGCTAATGGCTGGTACAAATGGTTGCAGATAGGATAGATTGCCTCAAGATTGATGGCTGGCTGTTGTTGGTCTACGTTTTTAATCCAGGCTTCTGCTGGAATGCAAAGTTCCTAGCTCAAGATCAATTATACCAGGACATCAAGAAGAAAAAGACAGTCACGGTATTTGTCTGCTTCTCAAGCTACCCAAGATGTAAAACTGCTTTTGCTTGCAGTGACATGCCTGTTAATGCAATGTAATACTTTCTCATTACAACAACCCTTTGCTTGCAGTTAAAAGTAAGGGGGGGAAAAAAATGTTTCTGAAACGCAGCACATTCCTTGCACATTTTGGTGCCTTGGGTTGGTGTTGTCTGCAAAGATAAACCCTGGCAGCTTGGGAGGTCACAGTGACAGAGCTGAACGTGCCTGAATCACTTGGGGTGGGCAGCACAGCAGTGGCTGTGCTCTCTGAATTTGTTTCATCACCCTGCAGAAGTACCAGGCTCCAAGAGGGGACAGGGGTTATACAGGGAGCAGAGATGGGTCTGGATCTACTGCTGACTGTGGAGGAGGCACTGTCACTGAGTTTGTCTGAAACACACCCCTGGTCTTTGCTGGCATCAATGGAACAGGCTGGGGCAGGGAATGGAGCTGGGTAAGAAATCAAAACTTCCAAACCACGCCACAGACCGTGACCATGAGGCTGGTGTCTCAAGTGTGAATGGTTCCTCACAATAACATCTGCTAAAGTCCCTTTGATTTTCCATTAACTAAACACCAGCGTGGAGGTAAGGAAGGCTGGGAACAAGATAAAGCTATAACATTTCATGGGGGGTTTAAAAAACATGGCAACTCCAACAGAATGTGGGCTATTATTTTTATCTGGTTTTAGGTTCCAATAATTCCTCTAATATACAGACATGAAAATGAAATAAATGCTCTATGCACAATTGTATGCATCAAATTTTGAAGATTTTTGCTCATTTTTCTTGTGTGAAGAAGAAAACACCTGGGTCAAGTGTGACACAGAAGACTGCAGATGATGCTGATAATGTTGTTTAAGGTGATATAATCAGCAATGGATACAAATAAGATTAAATTTCCATACAAAGGAAGGATAATAATTTAATAATTTCCTGCCAGTGGTGAAAGTCAATAAATAATTGAGTTAGAAAAGAGAACTAGAGTTACTGGGCACATAATTGCTGGGTCAGTTTTAGTTGAAATACAGGACAATGCTACAATGCTGGTTATTAATTTTGAATGAAAGCTTCCATCCAAATATCAAGAGCTGTGAGTTCCTGTACTTCCTTAGGCAACCAGCTGCAGTCAAAATTCCATATAAGTGGAGACCTGAATTTTTGAACGTGAAAGTAGAAGAATTTAAAAAATTTCTGTTACTTATTTGCGGCTACTGAAGAATTCTCTAACACAGCAGTTAGTGATGATGCTTTTTCTGGTTTTCTACTCCCCATGGTGCCCAAATAAGCCACCAGAATAACCTCCTGTGGAACATGAGGCCACTGGACGTGGTGGTGATGTGCACAAAAGACACAAACCTACTTCCTCTGCTCTGTGTGCCCCACAGAGGCTCCTGAGCTCGTGAGTTTGAGCTACAAGGCAGGACATCCTGTGTGATTTCAGCAAGTCCATGTGGTTCCCCGGTGCTTCTCCCAAGGTGAGGATTAGAGAACATCAAATGCTGCTTGACGGGGAGAGGAAATCTTGTGTAATGCTTTTGTTCTGCTAACATCTCTGTAAAGAGCTGCCTGGGAGTTTTGGAATGGAATCTGTCATCGCTGTAATCCTGGTCTGGAAAATTGTGATGGAGACAGTGCAGGCAGTGATGTCATTGGCTGTCTGACACAGTCATTGCCCTCAGCAAACTCATCTCCTCCCCAAACTTCCCTTTGTCCCTGACATTTCAATGCCCAATTGGCAAAGCTTATTGGTGGGGCTCTTTTTTTTTTTAATTTTTTTCTTTCACAGCTGTGTTAAAATTCAAAACACAGATACGTGAGAAAAAGGCTAATACAGAGGAGGGTCTGTTCAACGCTCTCTGCAGACTTCAGAGGAATTTTTGTGCACTCTGCCTTCAGTGTCATATGGCGGAAATTCTTCCTTGGTCCATACAGTGCAATAAACAAACCTCCTGTGTATTAGATTTAGATTTTAATACTTCTGCTCACAGTCTGGGGAGAGTGGTAGAGCTGTTAGAAGGAAGCAATTGGCTTTGTAAGAGTTCTGGCCTGCCCCTCGTTGTCACAGACACCTATTTGTTAAGGAGCTGTTGCCATGTAGGGCAGTGGTGGTTGTGTGACATCATGCAAAAATGCTATTTATACACTGTGTGCTAGCAATTGTGTGGGACAATCACTTTTGGTTATTTTCCTTCCATGTCTTTGTAAAGGAAGGGAGAAGAGAGCCTGTGTGTAACTTTGTTTTAGAGGTGGATTGCCCATTTTCCTGGGTAAGTCACCTGTTCATAAGGTTGTGCTGTTGCAGGCTGTGCTTTATGAATTGTACATTTGTATTTGGACACCTTTACAGATTATAACATTACACATAGCCTTGTTTTCAGAGGAGATAATCACAGGCTATGATAATGTGGCTCTGAGTGCTCAGCATCATTGAGACTTAGCCCATGGAGGTTAGGCTTAAATGTGTAAAGAATGCACCTGTATGCCCACAATAATTCCTGCTTGCATGTCATACAGGTGAACAACCTTCAAAATGTTGGGAGTTGGTGAAGCTTTATGTAAAACCAGGCAGCTGCAGGTTTCACACACTCAGCTCTCACACCAGTGTGTGTTCCCTGGCTCCATCACAGCTCCGTGCCAGGATGAAATCTGTACCTCCCCATCCCCATTTTTCCCTGTTGCCACCCCACTTTCCATGAGCATGAGAGCTGGATGGGAATGAAGGAGCGATGTGCTGGAGCTGTGTCACTGACCTGAGCAGCAGGAGCCCTCCCATGCATCCTTCCAAGACACTTATTTGACTGATGAGATGGATTTTTTGCCTTTTGGACTTTATTTTCTGAGTGTCACTGGAAGATCCTCCTTCCTTTTGTTTTCCAGCCTGATCCTTCCGTTGCTGGAATTATATATCTTCAATTAGACCACGGAGTGACAGTAGAGGTGTGAGGGAGAGAAGCAGGAGTGAAATGTGACCCATTTGCACAAAGGACCTGCCTTTTTTTTACTGAAACAAACACTAATAAATGGTCAAACTTCTCTGTTCAGTGGCTGAAATGATGTGGCTCCTGTGCACATTGCCTGTGTTCAGAACCCACACAGGGTGTGTCTGCTGCTTTGTTTTAGAGAAACATGAGCTGGATGGATTGTTTGGATCCATCAGAGCTCCAACATACAAGGAGATGGACAAACATCATCCTCATCTCTGTCAGCACCACCAACTGCAGGGGTTGTTGCCACCTGAGTGGGAAAAATCCCTGCCAGAATCTGAGATACAGCTACAGGGAGTTGGGAGCATTGTTACTTCCCAGTGAGTCTGACCAAGTGAAGGAAGTTTATTTATTCCTGTAGGTCAATCCCAGACTTTTTGCTGGGGACTAGGGAAGCTTGGCTTTAACCCAGGTTCAAGCAGTGTCCCATGCTGTGAATTTGAAAGTCAGCTCAGCTTTGGAATGAAGGTGCAGGAGAATTTGGGGACCTGTGGATGAAAAATGCTGCATCAGTGTTTCCTATGAGAGAAATCTTGGTTATGTACTCAGACCAGAAATACCACATCACATGTTGGCATTCTTTAAGTGCTGGAGTTTTTCCTGGGCACAGTGTTTCTGTTCATCATGAACTGGAAGCAAGCTCCACAGAAGCTTCTGGCAGCTGAAAACTACAGTGAATCTCGCAGTAAGAATTCATCAAAAGCAGGACTGACTGTGTTTTTAAGTGGAGTATGCAGGGAGCAACAGATAGCCATGCAGTGTGCTGAAAACTGTACTATATCTCATGTCTTTAACTTCTTAACCTTTGCAAAATTCCTAAAATCTTTTATGGTGTCACTAATTATTTGCTGAAAGTGCCTGTTGGTAGCAGAGAGTTTTTTTAACCAGCTTTAACTCTGCTTCCACATGGGCAGTGTGTTTTCCTGCTTTGGTTTTGATGCTCTTGGGTAATACTTCATGGTGGGGGGGCAAGGGGAGCTGAGCTCCCAACTGGGAATCTTCAACACCAAAACTGCTACGGGGTGATAAATCACTGGAGGCCCAGGGGTTTCAAAAAGCTGTGATTAAAAGCTGTGGCCACCAGCAGTGACCCATGGGGCTGGAGGTATCAGTGACAGGGAGCAGGGGGAGGTGTTTGGCATTCCTGCTCTGTGGCTAAGCAGGGCACTGGGGTTTGTTTGTGTTTCTGTTCCACCGACTCCTGTGAAATGCCCTCTGTCTGCTCAGGGAACACACAGCGAGGCAGGGAAAGTATCCTCAGTATTTCTCCAAATGTCAAGGCAGGGATACTTGAAGGGAACGTGTGAGTGGAATTACCTGGGATTGCAAAGTGAAAACCAAACACTTGGTTCAGGGCTCTGGGATTCAACAGTCAGCATCACACAGTTGTTGTAATTTTAGGGGAACTTTGCACAGATGCACAGAATATTGTAGTTATAACCCCTTTCCTCTTAGCTAAGTCCATCCTAGAAAAATAATTTTTATTGGACATCCAATCTTGCCTTCTGTTTGTTCTTAGCTTAACAGAGAGCTTTATTACATAAAAGTAAAAAGAAACTGGCAAAACCCAATTGTGATTTTGCCTGATTTGATACCCATTTGGAGCAATAATGATATGTTTGGTTGCTGTGCACAAGAGTGTGGGAACATGGTTCTGGGGACATGGTTTAGTGGTGAACATGGATGGTGCTGGCTTAAGGGTTGGAATCTCTGATTTAAGGGTCTTTTCAAACCTTAATGACTCTGTGATTCTGTTATGTAATTTCTATGTGATATTTTATAGATCAGCTAATTGCCAACAAACAGATTTTCATCAGCTAGTGCAAAGAACAGTTCCAGTTGCAAAGTGCTGGCTAGACAGAGCAGGAAGGAATGAAAAGATGGGTTTGGAAGGCCATGAAGAGCAGGATGAGTGGGAGCTCCAAGGCCTTATGGGGTGAGAATCTCTGAGGTAGGGAAGAATCTTGGTTTGGTAAGTGGAAAAGGTCACAAGAAAGGGCTTGAACAGAGGAAAAGTCACAATGCTGTGGCAAATGAGGTGCCTTTGATGAAAAAAGAGATTTACATTGGTAAAAGGGCTACAGAAACATCTTTTTGAATGCCACACTGTTTTGATAGACTCTGTAACTGTTCAGAGACATCCTTTTTTCCCTGTGAATTTATCCTACAATGTGTGAAAGACTCTTCGAAGTATCACAGGGGATTCCTTTATGGACATGTTGTTTAATGTCTGACAGCAGCAACCCCAGGCTGCTCCAGAGAAACAGGCAAGAAACCTCACCTCAAGTGGATGTGAATAAACAAGACACTCCTTCCTATCCCTTGTGCTCAGAGGTTGGCTTTAAGCCTGAATCAGAAGGTTTTATGTTCCTTCCTGTGCTCCTTTTATTAGCTTGGGCTGGATGTTTTCAACTGCCACGTAATGCTGAACAACCAAGAAGCATCTCGCTGTAAACTTCTTGATTTTTCACCATGTACCTTTAAAGTTTCACTGTGCTGCAGACGAACAGGTGATTATTGTGTGATTGATGCTGCTCCGTGGGGTAAATGTGAGCAATGCAGGCCCACCTTGTAAAGGGAGAACATGACACAAGGAAGTTGGTAATAATCTGATGTAAAAGGACTCTTAGCAAGTTTGGAAACATTATGGTTGCCAGATGTGCTCTTCCAGATGTCAGGATTTCCTATTAAATGCTTCTTCCGGTCAGGAGGAGTGGTGCCTGTGATAGTGTGTAAGAGCCTTTGAGACATGAGGGTTACCTGACCCCAAAGATTAATTTTGTAACTTTTGCTGCAAATTCTGCTTGTTATTAGGAAGTATTGTGATGAGCTCCCAGCACAGCCCTTGGCTGTTCAGGAACACGCTGTGCACAGAGTTGGAATTGTCCTGCCAGGATGCTGCTCAGTCAGTGACTTCCAACAGCCCCTGCTGCATCTGAGTAAACTTATGATATAACCCCAGATGATTTCATCCCCTCCTGCTGCTTCAGTTCCTTCTCCTTGGGCTTCCCTAGAACTGGAGCCAGATGTTTGTGAGCCTCTTCTCACCTGCTGCAGGAGGGAGTTTGCTGATGTGGTGTCATGCATCAGCTGAGCTAAACTGGGTTTTTCTCATGACCTTGTACCTCCTCCTGATTCTAAGCACAGAATTTCTTCCTAACCTTTTGTTTCTGTTCGAGTTGCCTTAAGTCATGTGGCTTTTTAAGTCACTGCTTCTCTCCATTGCTTTGCCCTGCTATATCTGAATCTGTTTACATATTTGCCTTAGTTTTTCCCACTCATTTTCCTGTGAAGGCTTCAGGTCCCCAGATCCTTCATGGCAGGGAAGACCTGACAGGCTGTGCTCTAGATTTGGGAATTTGCCTTAGTTTGAGCTGTCTGGATCCTTTGAAGGATCCAGGTTTCCATCAAGCTGAGTTCAGCCCCTGTTCCAGTGCCAGCTCTGTCACCTGGGATGCAGTGACAGCACACAGGGAACACCCAGCTCTAATATCCAGGAGTGGCTGTAGAAAGGCCTTGGTAGATGTAAGAACCACATGCAAGTCCTGTGTGTCTCAGTTCAGTGCTTTATCTGCATAACACATGAAATATTTGTTAAAAATACACTTGGTTATTAAATGCTTTACTTAGTAACTAATGTATATTCATTTTTAGTTTGTATTCCGGCACCTCGTAATTCCCTCCAGTTATTTTCTGCTTAAAATGGTAGAGAAACAAGGCTGGAAGGGTCAAGAGAGAGTTACAGGGACAGCCCAATGCTTCCAGGAGCATCAGCCATCCCAATCCATTCCTAAGAGGTGCTTGTTCTCCTAAGAATAATTGCTGTGTGGACCATGTCCCTTGACAGAGCCTCACCTTGCTAAAGAATTAATTCTTTCATTTCAAAATAAGTCCTCCTGACAACTTGTGGGTTTTCTAGAAGGGCTTGAGCAACGTGCAGAAGTGTTTATGGATTGGATGCAACATTATTATGAAAGTCATTGCTTATGTGCTCTCAGCAGCAATCCAGTTGGATATTCCACATTTTGGCCTGGGCTACTGCTGGAAGCACACAGTGCTGTCTCTTTTTAGATGGTTATCTGTGGCCACTTCACTATTATTTGGCTTGATTACTTATGGAGAGACTTCTTAAAACTCATCTGTTTAAAAGGCAGCCTGAGCTTATGGTAAATGGTCCTTTGGCTTTCTGTGCTCCCTCCAGCAAAGTGACTCAGCCTGATTATGGGTTAAAAGGCAGTGGTGTTGTGAAAACCAGCTTTTTGCAGACCCAGGGGGTCAGAGTAGGAGCCTGGAAATGCATTGGGGTCACCGTGCAGAGAGGAGAGACCTTTAACAATTACATTTAATTTGACTTGCAATCAAACAGAAGGGGATGGCAAAGCAGGAAATGGTATCCTTAGGCATGACATGAAATAGTATTGCTGTCAACTTGAATAAGAAAATCAGACTTTTTTAAAGCAACTACATATTTAAATAGCCTGTAGGGTCAAACAGCCTTTCCTACAGGCCTCTGATAGCTGTCCTGATAACAGCATAAACACTATAAATATCCTAAATCAATAATCCTGTATCACTGCTGAAAGCAGGCGTGTTCACATATCACAGCAGATGGGAAGAAAGCAAATAATATTTGTCTTGCCTTTCAAATTGATTTCCTGTTTTTAGTAAGCCAGAGTGTGTCCATATGTTAATCAGATTGCTAAGAAAGATAGCTCAGGGCAGCAGACTTTTACTTGACCTGCTGGGAGAAGGGGGGCAAGGAAGGGAGGAGGAAGTTCTCCATGGCCCTAAAATATCTGTGGCAGGAGCTTTTACAAATGTGGTGCAAATGCCTGTGCTTCCCTGGCTTTCCCTGGGAAGTTCTCTCCTCTCCTTCCTCCACAGTGCTCCCTGAGCAGCAGGATCAAACCTGTTTGCTGAGGGTTTCCACATCCACCTTTTCTTTCCTCCTGGAGAGTGTGTGTCATTATGAAAATTCCAGCATCCCAGTGTCAGGCAGAAAGATCCAATGTCCCTAGGAAGTGCTGCAGCTCCTCTCCTCTGCCTTCCCCTGCCCTTCTGCAGTGCCATGTGTTCCCTGTCCCTGCACACTTGCACTGACACCCCTTCAGCTGCAGTGTGCCCTATGCTGGAGCACAAAGGCTGTCCCTAATGCCTTCCAAATGCTCTCCCAGGTCCTGTTATTTTTACCTTCAGACAGGAGATTTTAATTAACTTTAACGACAAACGGTTCAGAGATCATTTGTGTGCATATAAACTCTGATGATGTTTATGGGCAACATGCAACTGCCTGAGAGGAAATGATGGCACACTTGGTGTTCTGAGCATATTTTCTGTGCAAGGCATTGATGTTCCTTCTACAGGCTTCAGTTGTATCCTGGTTTTAAAATGTATAAAATCCTTGGTGTGAGAGTGTGAAGGGTATAATTTCAGTGGACACTTAGGTCTGCTGGAGGCTCACATGGCAGCTGCAATCCTGCAGATGTTTTTGTGTGTCCATACCACTGTGGAATCCTTATGTTGTCCCAAATACGAAAACCAACCAGACACAGATAACACATTCTGTATCAAATGCCCAATAAACACCACAATTAATTGATAATGCCCCAGTTTGGTATCATTTGGTGTCTTAGGCTTGGCTGATATGGGTTAATACAAGGTGGTGCTGGCATCAACATGGAATCCCAGTTACCTCCTTCAGGCTTTTGGGATGCAGGTGGATACAACAGGAGAGCACTAAGCTTTGAATTAGGAAACTGCTGTCAAAAACCTACCTTCATGGCTGACTTCTGGCAACTTCCTGGTCTAAATCTTTGTTCCTCTCCTCTTGATGAAGACCAGTACTTCCTGCCTTGTAGATCTGAAAAATACACTAAAGACTGGGATGTGGTTGGATTCCATGGAGACACCTGGAAGCAAAGTGAGTGTGCCAAGGATTAGCTTGTTTCAAATCCTCATCTGGGTTGTTTGCTGTTGGGAGTGTGAAGGGGAGGGAATGAGATGAGGGTGGAGCTGTTCACTTCTTTGCTGTGTTCAGTGGGCATTGGCTGTGCTCAAAAGTCCAAATGCAGAGAGGACCAGAGATGATCATTCCTTATATTTCTGAACTCAAAAGACCAAAACCAGAAGACCACCCGTTCCTGCACTGGCTTTTATTATTAGAAAAGACAAGCAAATTTTTGAAGAGGAAGGATGATTTTATGGGGCTGGAAGCCAGATGATCACTAATCCTGATGTTGACACGGATTTTCCTGTGTGACCTTGGAAAAATCTCTTGCTGCATTCCAGTTTCCAATCAGTAAAATGCAACAATCATTCTTTGTTATCTCTGAGGAGCACTCTGCAGTTAATGAATAGTTTCTAGACAGATTCTGACACATCCATAGGGGCTTGAAGATGGTATTTTTGTATTCACTGCTTTTTTTTTTTTCAGTGGTGTTCTTATAAAAGCATTTAAACAAGTTAGGTCTTAACTCCTGTGGCAGTTTGTGAGATCACTTTCTGTCTTCCATCCATGTGTAGCTTAATCCCTCTCAAAATTCTGTCATGGACTAATGTGCTGGCATAGTGGAAAAGCTCTAGAAATAAATTCAGCCCTTCAAGTGTATTTTAGCAATTCCATTATGAGAAATAAGCAGATGTAATCAAGTCAAACCCATTAAAATATTTCCAAATCCCGTTTCTAAAATATGGAATCAACTGACCCTCTTGGTTAGGAACCAAGCTGCATCTCCATGCTTGTGCTGCCTACTCACTATGTTGCTGCTGCTGCTCCTCAGGAAAAGGTTTTGTTTCCCCATAATTTCTGCCACCATCTGCCATTTTTTATATGCCAAACACCACCAGTGCTGTGTTTTTTAACACCTCTCCTGCCATTTCTTCATGCCCAAAAATGCCCTTGGTATGGTTTCTGGGTGTTGCTCTTTCTTCTGGCCATGGTTTGCAGGAGCCAGGGGGGTCTGTGCTGCTCCCAGGGTTCTGCTCCCCACACCCTGCAGTTCCATGGTCATCATGGATCATAAACGAGGCACATATTTTGCCTTGCTGCTGCTCCTGGTTGATGATGGTTTTCTCTGGAGAGCTTGGGCTGTGCCATTCTTCCAAAGTTAGATTTTTGATACCTGCCTGTTTTCTTTGCAATGTATGGAAAATGTTTGTAGTGGATCTGAAGGAAGTCTCTTGATAATAACCAAGTGCTTCATGCTTTAACCACCCTTTTATATCAGCTTCCAAATATCCCAAATCTTTATCCAGATCGTTCCTGTGTGTACAGCTGAGCTGTAGAGGACTTGTCCTTTTTCCTTTTGCAAATAATCACTATTTAAAATTCAGCACCAGCATTTTTTTTTTTGCTCCTTTCAATTGCTTGGAATCTTCTTAGCTGCATATCTGGTCCTTGATAGAGACAGGTACTGTAATTTGCATGCTGTTATCTGATCCATTTGTTAGTGTGTGTGGCTGGATTTGAAAGCAAATAAAAAGTAATCCAGTTAGACATTATTTGAATCCATCCAGTAGGAACAATTATCTCAAGTGCTGCAGCTTCTGACATTTATCAGTCTGGAAAAGAACACAAAGATGTGTATAAAAATATGACCATTGAGCTCAAGTGGTGCTTCAAGGGCATAAGAATAGACTCATTCTGTTGCACTAAATAATATTATGTGGTTAAAAATGTGACTAGCAGGTCTTGATTATGGCAGTTAATGTTTGTGTTTAATAAAGAGGGTCTAATAAAGGCACTCTACAAAGGTTACCAAATATTGCAAAGAGTTGTCTTGCTGTTTACATCAGCAAATATTTTAGGTAGAGGGAGAAAATCGTTAAGTGTTGGCTGTTAATCTCGGGTAAATGTAATAGATTCAATTATGTAATGTGACAATGAATTTGTTCTGCTTTGCCTTGGCTTAGTTAGAATTTAAGCTTTTCCCCTTCAGATTTATTCAGATTGTTAAGTGGCTGCTGAGAAGCTGGAACCTTGTCAAACAAACTTGGCTTTAAATTTTAAATTATTTTTAATCAATATGTGAAGAGGCCAAGCTCTGCCATATGTTACTCACCATCCATTAGTTGGTAGCTGGTCATTAAACTCTCACTAAGGTTTCCTAACTGTGACTATTGTGGTGATTTTTTTCTCTCTTTCTCTCTCTCTCTGTAGAGTATGGGCAAAGGGGAGCAATCGTGGCAGATTGCCTTGAGGACAATAAAAACTCTCATGTAGTATGGTTGTTTGTTCAGACACAAACAATAGAGACATTTTGCTATTACCATTTGCCAGCTATCAAGGGGTTTCGAGCCCCCTCCCCCTTGGTGCCTACAACTCAAAACAGATGCAAAATCTTTCTTTTCAGCCCCCTTGAAATGACCTGTGGTGGTGCAGTGTCATTTAGAGGAGAAATTATTGGAGTGAGAGTGGCTGGTAACAATAGGGGCCTTGTGCCAGGCACATGACAGAACAGTGAGGGGACTGTTGGTGACTTTATTGGGGAGGAGAGCAGCGATCTGGCAGGTGCTGCCATTGTTAAAGGTCCCTGCTCCTAGACAGTGGTCGCAGATGAGTTCATGTCACTTTGTTTGAGCTCTTTGCACGGGCTCAGTGAAGTGACACTGGTCAAGGAGCCGATCCAGCCTGTTTGATCTCCTCGGCATGGTCCCTTCTGTAACACAACCCTTTATTGCTGAGATATGTCAACATGCTCCTGGGCCATATGGCTTCGAGCTAGAGTAACCTTTATGCTCTCTGAAAGGGACATAATGGCTTCGTGTTTGCTCTGCTGGTGCAGCCCTGGTCCTCGGTACCAACCCTGGCATTATTCCGTGGAGATGCCATCCAGAAAAGCAATCCCAGGGCATTGGTGCAAAATAGATCTGTGGGTTCCAAGCTGAATGCAGCAGCAGCAGAGGTTGCTGGTCACGAGCCGAGAGCACTGACTATATTTAGGGATGTGCTCTCTGAGGGTTTTCCTTTTGAACCTCTGAATCAGGATTCTGCTGGTGGGATGGCAGCAAACCAGGGTGAAGAAGCTTAAATTTCCCTACACTGGAAAGAATGAGATGAGTGATGTTAAGTAGGAGAGGTTAAACACATTGCAGTAAATGTATTAACGCATTAATTTCACCCGTGCTGTCCCTTTTCTCCAAGCACCAGGCCACACCATAATGGCTACATCTGCTTCTGTTGTACATATTGTTTAGTTCTAGTTTCTTTGGCTCGGAGAATAGAAACTGGTCTTTCTGTGGGGAAACAAAGAATTTGTTTTGTAAATTGCCATTTTCTTTTTTCTGAATAAATAATGAAAAAACCTGGCAGATTGAACAGATCGGCCATATGGAAATGGGCAAATTTTTGCCTGCTAAGGATAATTAAACATGGATGTTATGCAGTCTAATGAGATACATGTTTGTGGTTCAGGGGAGGACCAGAGACACACAGAATGAGGAGATGGTGCTCAGAAGGAGAAATTACATCTTTAGGGTTTAAACTGCTGTCAGACAAAAGATCTGAAGTGAGTAGTAGCCTTGGGGTAGGCAGATCTCCTGAAAGAAGTGGCTGCACATCCCAAATTGGCAGACAATATATAAAACTCCAAGCAAGGATAGCTGGTTTCTCAAGGAGCACCACAGAGCTGTGCTGATACATTAAGAGATTGAGCAAAGGCTTGGTCCTAATATGTGGAGGAACTCTGACCATGTAAAACCATTTGCACTGTGAATAAATGTTAATGTTCTTAATTAGACAAGTTTGCCTACCTCTTGATTGTCAAGATATAACATAAAATGAAAGATAAATCAATTTGCAAGCAAAGGTCTTGAAAAATTGACACTGAAATGGACCCATAAATGTCTTTAAAAAGTAGCAGACATGAATGACTGTAATTGCACCAGATAGAGAACCAAACCTTAAAAATAACCTTGCAGGAAAGGAGAACTATGTAACTCCTGCAAGGAGCAATGCTAAATCAAGTATTGCAGCTCTTTTGAGATATGACTCCTCACAAAACACCTTGGTGGGAAGCTTTTTGATTTCCATCCATTTTTTGGAAACCCTACAAATTTACCATATTTTACAGTTTAATTCCCACCTACAGAGTCTTCTTGAAAGCTGATGAGGTCCTCAGTTAGGATGAACAGGTAGCACAGAAAGGAGGTAGTTCCTAGAGTAAGAGCTGGAGTGTGGGCTAGGAATGTATTAGGAGAAGGCTGTAGGGTTTTTAGGAATGTTCAGTGCCAGTGAAATGGGAAAGGACTGGAGGATGCAACCAGCCTTGCCAAAGGCTCCACAAACAAACACTTCCCACCTCATCCCCCAAAAACACCAAGCAGAAAAGTAAACTGAAAACATGTGGCAAAACATGACTTGCTAAAGAATATCCCTAAACCTCCCAAACAGCACTATTTGTAATTCTTGGATGAGGGAAAAATCCCATCTGTGTGTGATCTGCTACCTGATCACATTCTGACCTTTTCATGGGGTAAACTTCTGCTTTCTCATCTGGGTTAGAAGCAGCAGAAGGAAGAAGACCTCTGCCCAGATGTGGGGAGGTTTTCAGGTTTTCATCAGGTTCACTAGTGCACTCTGACCCTGTGGATGACAGAGCCCAAAGCATAGAGGGAAAAGGGGACACATTGAGCCCAAAACTGCACACTGTATAAGGAATATATCACTTGTGCACCTATGAAATTATTTCTCTCCAGTTTTTTAATATAAAGTCTTGCAATGACAATGAATTTTTTTTCCTTTTTTTTCTCTAGGGTTTGTTGAAAAGGTAACATCACTTAAATGCCACTTGGTGTAATACTCTGGTGTGATGCTAGATTTGAACCATTGTGTTTGATACAGCAGAAGCTACAATGAGCTCACCTTATTAACTGTTAACAGGAACTATTAGCTATAAAATCTAGTCATCACATAAAAACCTATTAATTTTTAAAGTATTTTTCCAGTTTTCCAATTCTTATTTAGTATTTTTTAGTATTTACTTTTCTTTCTTGGAAGAAACAAAGACATTCTTCCAATGCCTGTGTGCAAAGTTATCTCAAGAGGAGGCACTCATGTACAAACAAATTACTTAAAACTAATTTAAAAGAAAAATAATTTAATAAATTATTAAAGATAATTTATTCTTAGGTGCATAAGCTTTATTCTTTTACCTCACCTACCTCTCTGGGACCAAAGCCAGAAGTTATACCCATGGTAGTATGTATTTTGTTCAAATTTTTGTTTGCAAATACTTATTTTGGTAGACTACAGTTCACTCAGAGCACTCAAGTTTATCTCAATGGGACAGGCAAAATGAGAAATTACATCAAAACCTTAAATCTCTCTCTTTAAATACCTAGCTTGGAAATGGCTACCCTGGAAGTTATCTTTTAGGAACATGGCACAAGAGGTCTGAAAATTATAGCAACATAACTTTATCTCCAGGATGAGAAAAGTGATCAAACCCAAGGGTGTTAGCAGCACAGAGTGGTGTAAGGCACTGGGGAGATTCTCAAAGAGTGCTTTGTACAGCAAGAAGCATCAGGCTTTTCATCTGGTGGGCAGGAATCACTAATGAAGAGGATAAAATTAAGTCCTTTTTTCTGCAATCTGACTTCCTTTCCTATGCATACACCCCTCCAAAATGGAAAATACGAGATGGAAAGCACCAGCAGACCTTCTTGTGTTAAGAAAGCAGAATTCTGCTCATTCATACTTCATAAAAGTGCTGATGTGTGACTGGGAAGGTAGGATGGGGACCTGTCAGGAGCCACAGGTGCAAACAGCCCCTAGAGATTTGCTCTCACACAAGGACCACCATGGATTATCTTGCTGAAGAGAGATTCAGGTGATTCACTTGCACCATGCTTGTTCAAAAAGGAGAATTAGAATTGCAGTGTGGTCATGAAAGCAATATGTGGAACATGGGGAAATAAACACTGAGGAAGGTCATCAGTGAAACTGGGGGGACAAAAAGAAAGCAGATCATGGCCAAAGCTCAAGGAAAAGCATTCAGTGAGTCAATTAAAGCCACTGTCAGGATGTAAGGCAGATATTTAAAACAGTTTGATTTCCTAGAAAAAAAATCCCAAGGAATTACTATTAATACAACCAACCAACTATTTTGGAAGACTGTTTGTGTAGCTGAAGGGGAAGAACAGTGGCTCTTTGATTATGGCAGGCCAGCAGTCCTGGGAAGACTCTCTCCCTCTTCTGCTGGGCACAGAGTACATTTGAAGAGATGATAACAGCAAGGAGCATATCATAGCTTCATGATCACTCATCAGCTTGGGGGAGCCTGTGAAATGAAAGGCCCCCAGACCAGCCAGGGTTGAAAGGTTGAGGCTATAACCAGACTTTTTGTTCCTGAGACGGCCAGAGCCCTTGCTGAACAACTGACAACTGTGAATAGATGATGGGCATCTTCGCTTTGTTGCTGCTCCCTGGTTTAAGGACACTCTTGTCCTCCTTCTGCCCCTTCTGTATTTGACAAGTTTGCTTTCAGCAGATATGACAGGCACTGGTGGGGGTCACTGGCCCAATTCCACATTTCCACACTTGGCTTGCTCCGAGTTCACTGGCCTGAACTAATGTCTCCAATGGAGGTCGTACTGCTGAACATTATGAGTTTTTATATATTAAACATGCATTAGTGGGTTTACCCTGCTTATCTGACAGCTGTAGAAAAATAAAGAAAATTCAGTTTGAACTTTAAAAAAGCAGGGCTTAATTTATGTCCGCTACTTTTGTTCCTCCCCCTTTTTTCAATTGCCAATTGCAAAGCTCAAGGGAGATAATAAAATGGAGGAGCTGCTACTTTATACTTCCACGTGCTTCCTAGTGCCTGTGCCTTGCTGGGTGAGCTAAATCTAAAACTAGGAAAAGAGTTTTCAGATGGAAATTTGATTAAACAATGCAATCATCTGTCCCACAATCTGTTTTTTTATAAGGAAAGTATTTTTTTTTTTCCAGGGGGAATTTTCTTTCAGAGGGTTTTGTATGAAAAGGCAGACGTCATGAATACTGATGGGAAGGGCTCAGTGTTTTGTTATTTCTGTTTAACAAAGACAAAATGCTTTAATAAAATCAGAAAACACAGATGTTACTTTGAGTATATTTTGCATCTTCTACTTTTCTTTTTTTTTTTTTTTCAAGTTGGGAACAATCCCTCCCTCAGACTGACAATAGCAGCTCATGACAGACAAAATTAGCAGCTGGAAACTTAGCCAAAAGTTTAGACTTTTTAGTATGTTGTTGTTTGGGATTTTCTTAGATGGTGAAAGGCACGCTTGAAGGAAGAGGCAGGGATGAATTGAAAGCCCTTGTTTCTCACTCTCAGTACAGTTTGACTGGCTTTTAGTTTTTACAAACAGTTTAAAATGGGAAAATGCACAACTCTTTGTTTAGAAATTAGCCCATTGTGCTTTTCTCTTTTTTGTGTGTGGGGACTTCAGAGGGGAGCTCATGTGGTTTGATAATATATACTTTTCATACTCACTGAACAATGCTGTATTTTTATTGAATAAAAAATCAGTTTCTCTATGTCAGTGAAAAAGCAGCACCTGTCAATTTCTCCCAAGTAATTTCTGTTTCTTGGGAGGAAGGAAGAGACACTGGAGATACCTTTTCACCCAGACTCACAATTAAACAAGTAAAGTGAATTATTTTACTGTCTGCTCAGTAATTTTGAGGTATTATGGTTGTTTTAAATTCTGTGCAATTTCAAGTGGCTCTTAGAACATCTCCAGGGGCGAGAAAAAAGTCTGCAGTGTCTCTTTTATCTTCTGTGCTTACTCTTCACTCTCTGTTTGCAGAGATGGACATTTGATTGCCCTTGGAGTGCCTGGAGTTGGGAAAGGACCATGGCTGGGGATTCCCTCCAAGACCACCTGGTTGTGGGAGATCCACTTTCCCCAAGACCAGGAAAGAGGAGCAAACTGCAGCAGGGACCTTTCCATGAGATCTACCCTAGATCTGTTCAGTGCTAGTTTGGGGGGACACACCTTTTAAACTTTTTTTTTTGTTTTCATGTGCTTTTGCTGCATCTTGGATCTCTGTGTTGATGGGCCTGTACTTTGGAACAGTGGCTGCTTCAGAGCTGAGCTCTGTTTTACCTTAAGAGATGAGATTTTCTATTAAAGAACAGTGGATTTAGAAGCAGGGTTTTGCTGTTTTCCTGGTTTTCCACAGGTATAGCTCTCCTTTCTTCAGGCTACCTGGGAATTTTCTAATGGAACAGAGATTGCCAGCATTTCTGGGTGGTCAGGCATTGCCTGTCCAGTACACTTGTCAATGGATCTTTTTCCCTGTGCTCACTCTTGTTCTTTCAGGGTATAATCTGTTCAGAAAACACACTTCTGGACTCATGCTGCCTCTAGGAAACTGGGGAGAACACCAGGAAAATCCACCCATCTGCCAACACTGAAAGGTAATATTAAGATCAAACCAGAGTATTAGGATTTGGGAGCTTTGGCTTTTCTTTTTTAATGTTGTGTGGGTTAAAATATTCTCCAAGTACACAGCAATGGAAGGGAACACCTTGCAAGGACTTTGCTTTATTGCAGGACAGTTGTACCACCTGCTGAATGCAGCTAAGCCAAACATGTGAATAAGGAATGATGTTGTCATGGGAAGAGTTCACAGAGTGAAAGAGGAAACCCTGCTGTCCTCATTTCATTGAAAAGGTAAATCAGTGTCATATTATGTCAAACAGTCTGGCTTGTAAACATCCCTTCTGAGAGAAGATGTGGTACCTGAGACAGATATAAATCAACAAAACAACTAGATCTGATTGCTAAGAATGTTCCCTGAAATACACTATGTTATTCCTAATGTGCATCTGCTGGAATAAAGGGAAGCTAATTGCAGTGGTAGAAAATATTATATCCTCTGTGTCTACCCACACATACTAGATTTAGTAAAGGATCACTGTAACCAGGCAAAATGATTTCTAACTCTGAAAATCGTGGCATTTACTGGCTTCAGTGTAATTTTCTTTTCTGGACTTTATGGAAACTTGCTCCCAAAATGCTCCCAAGTGTTGCTTCATATGAAAACACAATTATTCTCTACCTGTATTATTACTTCTTCTACTTCAGGAGAATCTTTCTATTTCAAGGTATTAATCCAACTCTTGATATGCAGCAGAGTAGTGTTAGAGACCCCTAAAAGGACTAAATGGTGAAAATAAGGGGACTGGTGAGCTGTGTGGCCCTTATCCATGGCTGGAAACTGAATTTTCAAGGAATGAACCTTTCTACCTGACCTCTGTGAGGGTTTGGAACACAACTGTCTACAGAGGAGCAGAACTCAGGGATGGTGGAGGGAGAGAGAAGGTGGCTTTGGTGGAAGTGCAAGACAAGGAAAATGTTTTGCAAAGGAAAGCATTTCATGTGCAGAAAGGATGGTACTTGGTGCTGTAAAACCCTCAGTGCTGAGGTTTCTGGCTTTTCACAGCTTGTTTGTAATGAAGACCATTCCCTGTCACTTCCATGTGGAAGCATCACCCCATGCCTGCAGCAGGGCAAACGGAGCAGAGGAGCCTAATTAAAGTTTCAGGGAATAACAGAGCAAATGTTGGTTTAATGATACAATTGCAAGTCACAAAGAAATCGGAGCAGAAGCCCCAAGTTTTATACATTTTTGGCAAAGTGACTGGGAAACTATGTGCTAAAGTGAGGTCAACAGATGGAGGAGGAGAGGTGCAGGAGGGGAGGAAAACTACACACCCATGGACAAAATCAAAAAAGCCCCCCCAAACCCCAGTCAAACAAACAAAAAGAGCTAAAGGGACAAACCTTGGAAGAAACAGATTTTTAAACAAAGTTTGCCAAATAAGCAAACTTTTCTCTTTTTTTTCCCCCCTTCAGAGCAGATGCAAAGTGCCTTTTCAGTTAATTTTGGATAGAAATAAGCGAACACATGCTGGGCTTTAATAAATCTTGGCGCAACCACAATAGGGAA
Organism: Lichenostomus cassidix; assembly: GCF_008360975.1. NCBI lineage: Eukaryota > Metazoa > Chordata > Aves > Passeriformes > Meliphagidae > Lichenostomus > Lichenostomus cassidix. Next base: position 60,546,998 of record NC_139486.1, read on the forward strand.
GCTCAGACCTTGGTGAACAAGTCTGTGTTGGAGTTTGGTGATACTCACCAAGCCTCTCAGGGTTCTTTCCTCTCCTTTTCTCTGTGTTCTTTCTGCTTTCCCCCCACCCTTCACCAGGACCCAGCCAGGGCAGCTAAATGATGTTCATGTCCTCTGTGGAGTACCTGATGTTCCAAAATCTGCTATTCTGGGTGGAGCTGCAGTCAGAACTCAACAGCTCAAAGTCCTCACCCTCTCCTGGAAAATGGTCCTGCTGGCTGACACTGGGCAAAAAGGTTGTCTTTTCAAAATTCTTGCCTAACCTTCCCTAAATTCCTGCTCAGGAATTCAGCTTCTAAGTTTCCTTCCTAAATTCTTTCTTCAGCTGCGAAGTAATCTGGTTTTTATAAAACTGAGAATTGGTGCAAACCTCTGTGAATCTTTGTGTTCCCTTTTATGAAACGGGATAATGCAGTCATTGACACTTTATTCCACTCCTTCTATTTTGGGTTATTATTTTCTTTGCTTTGAAAAAGCGTGGTGATGTTTCATAATAAGTTTGCATAACCATGGAGTTCTGTCTCTGGATTTGCTATCCTCTCTTCTCAACCTCCCAGCATTGTGCTGCCTATTGTTTATTCTGATTATTCCTTTTTTTTTGGTTGTTGGTTTTTTTATTACAGGGATCAGGAGAGAAATCTCAGCTCTGTCAAAACCAGTGGAAACAATGCCAGATTTTAGGAGAATCAGGATTTTACCCTAGATCTTTTTATTTGCCTGGCACCCTTGGATAGGTAATAATAATAATAATAATAATAACATTAATAATAACAATAAAAATAAAAATAGGTATCATGCTCTGATCTCTGCCAAGCATAAATACTTATACATTTGATGAATCTGGGATGTGTTATTATCAGGTTCTTAGTAGCTAATGAGGACAAGGGAAAATTATCCTTCCTGCAGATGTGTTGACATTTTGGTGAGTCTTATGACATATCACACATTTATACAAAGCCCCAAAGTTTAGACAAATTGGCAAATTCCTGCCAGTCAATTTTTTCTTTCCCTGGGCTGCCAGAACCTTTTTGGAGAGCATCTTTAACGCAGAGAATAGATTTAATGCATGAATTTCATTTTCCTTGCAGCAGCTGGATTCTGCACGAGTCCTGTGGTCCATGAATCAAAGCTCTCCAGACATACAGGCAGCTCAAACACAGAATGTCTGATCCATGAATCTTCCAGGTGCACTACTATGCTTTCCAGAAAAACCTGGAGAACTTCTGTCTGTTGTGTGAGTGCTTTGCAGCTGATCCTGTCAGTGACACTGACACAGGAGTTGCCTTGCTCAAAGCGGGGATTTTTTTCCGAGCCAAACATTCTGCCTTGCTGTATGGCTGTGGCTTAGCTTTTCCTTCATGCTGTTTGTGTATGAGATCATGGTTTACTCTGCTCAAACACCTATGGAAAGTGTTCAGGCACCTCTTCTTCTGGAGCAACTTGGAATCCCTCCGTCGATGTCAATGGTTGTGCTTGTTGGGGAGGAATGCTTTGATCTGGATGGATATGAGTAAAAAGCATGGGCTGCACTGTGGCACAGACAGACTGCACTCTCAAGTGGAACACATTTTTCCACCCCCAGAATCCTTGGAAAGCTCCATGAAATTCATGCCTCTGGAAACTATTTGGTTAATGTGCACTGCAAAGTTACAAAAGTGAGCTTGTGTCAGGGGAAGACTGCTCCTCTCATTGGTGCAGGTAACTGAGCCCCCTTAATTTTGTTACTGGGGCTTCAATTGGCCTTGAACAGTTGTCTCCTCATGGTACACCTGACCAGAGATGTGCTGCCAGGCTCAGAATAAAGCCATTCCTTCAATCAGGATTATAGCAGGACCTTGATGAGGACTGAGAGGGGAAATTGCCTCTTGGTTTCTGTCAGGGTGCACATCTGATTTGTGAGTCCGTTTGTGTGAATGATTATTTAGTTGTGACAGGGAATGGGGTGAGATATGGTAATCTGGAGGCTGTTTAGGTTTAGAAACAAAGTCAGATACAGTTTTAGAAGCCTGAAATCTTTCTTTACTGTCTTAGTTTGAAAAAGGGTAATAATTGTAAAATGCTCCTTGCAAGCAGAAAAATACATCCAGTAGAATCTCCTGTACTCATATCAGACTGTGTGTTTCTGAAGTGGCCCTTGGCCCTCATAAATTTCTCACTGAAATTAGTCACAAACAAGATAATTACTCATTTCCAGGCCAAAAATACTTGAGCTGCCTGGAACTTAAAATACTTATGTTTGCCTTAATTAATAGACTGAGTCAACAGAAATTAAATACTTCCTTCTCTGACTGTGATCTACTTGTGTTAGGTGAAAACCCCAAGTGCACTTGACTATCTGCACTACTTTAACCTGTGATCAATTTTCTGTGTTTGGGCATTATCTGTTCAAGGTGAGCAGCTGCTTGTTTGGTTTCCACTGAAAGGGCTGATTTCAGACTGGATTTCCTGCTGTATTTTGGACACACTGGCACAGAGATCAGATACTCACTCCCATGAACCACTGACCATGGAGATTTAAAAAGCACTCAGGCTGTATGGAGCTGTGTGGAAATGATGTTTTTATTCACATGCTCCTGACAGTTCTGCCTGGGAACACTGGTGTGTCTTCCAGCTCCTCTGGTACCCAGTAGCTATTCTGTCTTTCCACCAATGGTTTGCAGATTCCTGCCAAGTTGTTTCTCTTGTGTTATGGGAGAGATAAAAATAAAATGGGCTGGACCTCAATCAAGAAATGATTTTTAGATAGAGCCTGGCAACAGCAGCAGACCCTCAGCAACATTTTCCATTGTGCAGACTCTCCTTTTTGTTGGCTGGGCAGTGTGATGAATGGCTAGTCTCAGGTCAGGCTTTTTGAGGTGCAGAACAAAAACAATGACACGATGGAAAATAAAAAGGATGTGCAGAGTATTGAGTTTAAATTTAAATCTGTCTCCCTTAGAAAGCCAACTTTAGCAACAAAGATGGAAACACACCTCAGAGGGATATGGCTGAAGTCTAAGGAGCAGGGATATCTTTCAAATTCACCAAGATAAGTGGACTAAATCCTGTTTGTCCAATTTCTGAGGGAGATACCAGCATTGTTTTAAAGATCATATTGTCATGCCAGTATTTGTCACATGAATCCTATTCATCTGTGTTCAGTATATTAACTTATTTATCCTCAATGATTTTGCTCTTTGAAAGTTGGGAGATGTGGCTACAACACAGTTTTAAACTATACGGGATTAATATAAATTTGTAAATCATTAGGAATTTACCAAATCAAGATATGTAATATTGAGACCTTTCCTATCAAACCAGCTAAAATATGATTTCAATTGCACTTCTCTGACTGACTTTTTTGTTGGTGTCAAAATGAATAAAAGGTAATAACAAAATTTAAATGTCACTTCATGACAGCCCTATGGTGGCTGTTAAATCCCTGCTCTGTGGTGTGATAAAACATCTTCTTCCTGCCTGGGCAGGCATCAAAAACTCTTTGTCCCTTTTCCTGCACTTCATCCTGCAGCAAACCTCTGTTGAATTTGCTGTTCATACAGAGATTTTCTAGGGTTTTGGTTCAGATTGAATAAGGGAGTTTTAGGCAATTTCCTGGAGTCAGAGGAGTTGGAGTGACCATCTGTGGTGCTGAGAGAGTCATTAACTCTCCATGGCCATTTCCACCCATTGTCTCCCTGCTAGGCTCTGCAGAAGGATTCCAGTGAGCAAAGCAAATGTGACGATGGGCTGGGTTGTTGTGTCATATTGAGGGAACACCTGTCCCTTGAGGAGAAAACTGAGCCTTTCAGCTTCTCCTCATCAAGTGGATCAGTGCAGGACTGTCAGCTGGGAGCAGCATTTGGTCAATCTGGGCCAGGCTGCTCCCAATCCTGAGCCACTTGCTTCTGCAGGGAGGACAGTTCAGACTGCAACACAGTTCTGGGCTGTGAAGTAGATCTTGTATAACTTTAGTTATGCTTGGCTATAGTTTTAATGGTCTTTTTCTAACAGAGGTCTCACCTACAAATAACTGTGGGGTTTTTGAATGAGTGAGTGCTGCTAGCTGGTGTGGAATTAGGGTGTCTTCAGGCAGGGAGAGCCTAAATCCAGATTTATTGTTTGACTTCATGGCTATCTGGCAAATTCCAATTTTTCTATGTTTTGTTGCACTTCTTATTAAAAAGGCATTTGTTTTTCTCCTTAAGGGTCAGAAAAGTACTTTGCTTTCAGTACACACATAGCTGATCTTTCTTCCCTCAGGAGCTGGTGTGTCACTTGTGAAATTTCTGCTTCATTTATGAATTCTTCTTATCAATTAATCCTTGTGTGTGCTTTACTTGATTGTTCTGATATTTACTTTTGTCCTAAAATATTGTTCAGTTTTCTGTGTTTATAGGAGCTGTCGTTCTACCCCTGTGACATCTGCATTCCAGGAACAGGATTTCCTATTCTTTCTGGGGGATAATTTCCAAAGTGGACTTGGAATAAGTGAAATACAATTGTCACTTGCTTTCTACAGCACCTATATAGTTACAAGTGCTTTATGGATGTGGTACAAAGCCTTTCTTCCCACCCAAAGGATTTTTCATTATTTTTTTAAAAGTAATTCAGGGAGAGGAATGAAAAAAAAATAGTATGGAAAAGATGGAGCAGTTATATCCTGTGAATGACCAGGTTGGATGCACACACATCTTGGCTGCAACAGAAGGATTTTTCTGGCAGGAATAATTATTATTAGTCAACAACTTCTGTGATTGTTGTGGAAATGAATGGTAGTTGAAGTATGGAACCAAGTAGTGGCTTTTTGGAGCAACAGAAAAGCAAAAGGAGAAAGAAAAATGTATCCCTAATTTATCAAATTGACTTTGTACCTATGTGTCTTTTGGATGTTTGACTAAATTAAGGAATTTATCCTCTGGGACTTCCAGAAAGTTACACTTTTGTTAAAGGCTCTTGGTGAGGATGTGTTCCCTGTATTAAGGTTCAGAGGGGAACAAGGTACTTTACTTCATTATTATCACATCCTGCACATGGAATAGAAAAGGCTGACTAGGTTTTTTAAATTTGCATTTGGTCTGGGTTTTTTTGAGGTCCCTCATGACAGACTGCCTCTCTTTTATGGTAAAATATCACAAAGGTGATGCTTTTTTGAATGATACACCTCTCTAAGTGGCTGCTGTAATTTTGTTGAAAATGACAAAATTTTCAAGAAACCAGACACAGTAATTCAGAATAAATGAAGACACAATTTCATTCAGCATTTTTGGTGTTGGAACCAAATACTGTCTATTTATTGAATTATTATTATTATTATTATTAAACAATGTTTAATACTATCCTCCTTTTTTCCAATGACCTGTGGTAACTGGTTTCTGAACTGACTGATTTTCTATGGTGCATAGAATTTGACCCTTAATGCCAGCATTAGAAGGACAGTGAAAGGCTTGTGAATTTTCAATGTCTTACAAGGCACAGAGCTCTTTCCCATTTTATTTTCTATCTCTTTTTCTTTTTTTTTTTTTTTTTTTTCCTTTGTTTGATTCCTGCCTGCTGTCATTTGGCAGACAGCTTTGCATTTCCTTCTCTTCTGCAGAATCTGTGGCCACACCAGTTATCAGCTATAAAAAGGCCAGAGCGGGAAAGCTTGTCCTTGACATACCCCAGTGGAACTAAAAAACAAAAAGCAAACCATTTCCTATGACTTTGTTCTGCTGGTGGTTGCTGGTGGAGCTTGCCAGGAGTGCAGAAACCAAGAGGGAGAGGCTCTGTAGTTTCTGCTCTTGTTTCACAACTTAGACATTTGCAGCTTAAAACTCCAGGTCTGGGTGAGTTGTGGCTGTGAGGAAGTGACAGAATCACTGTCAGAGGGTCAGGAATAACTTCAGAACAACATTTCATGGATACTTTAGATTTATTGTTGGATAATGTGAGCCATTCTTTAGCAACACTTCTTTCCCTATAGAACCTTAGAGTTGTTTAGATTGGAAAAGATCTCCAAGATCACTAAGTCCAATCTTTCCCCCACCACGTTCATCACTAAACCAGGTCTTCAGGTGCCACATTTTCATGGCTTTTAAATCCCTCCAGGAATGGTGACTCCATCACTGCCCTGCACAGCCTGTTCCAGTGCTTGACAGCCCTTTTGGTGAAGAAATCTTTCCTAATATTCAATCCAAACCTCCCCTGGTGCAACTTGAGACCATTTCCTCTTGTCCGAGAGGAGAGACCTTCGTTGTCTACAGAGGGTCCTTTCCTGGCAGGTCTGAGCTTCTGGGGTATTTTATACAGCAGTTAAATCTTGGGCAGACACATGTCAGTCACTGCCTTTTCCCAAACCATGGTGACTTTTCTGTACTGTGGATTTGTAATATACATCAAAGCAAAAGAGATCATCTGCGTGGCTTTTCCTACAGGAAGTTAAGAATAACTAATGTAATAACTAATAAAACATTGCTCATTGTATATCAGTACTTTAAGAATTCTCAACCAATATTTTAAAAGCACTGACTTGTAGATTGTTTTGATTTAAAGAAAAGGCTCACTAAAACTCACTTGGGACCAAAGCACACGAGCTGATGTTTGGTTGAATGTCACAAACACAAGCAGGTCAAAGCTTGTGATTAGACCTTCAGAAAGGATGAGGCTGACAGAAACAAAAAGATTCTATTGGGAATCAGTCAGTTTTCTGTGTTTGAATGTTTTTCAGGCCTTGAGACTTGTGAGGGGTAGTTATTTCTGGACAAAAGGTTACCACCAGGAACTATCAGAAAACACTGATAACCTCCAGCAAAAAAGTGAGAATTGATGCAGTTCTAGCTGTGAGTGACTTCTGCAGAAGCAGGGTCCCTGCAGGGGGGACACTTGGGTCACCAGGCTCACAGCAGTGGCTGCATGCAAAAGGCTCCAAAATCATACTGTAATTCCCAGCTCTGTAAACTCTGTCCAGCCTGAGGGGCAGGAAAAGATGTGACTGATTCTGCTTTCCCCTTCCACGGTGACCTCAGGGCCAGCAGGATTGTGCCATGAACACCAGGAAAGCACAGAGCTAAGTTTACCTTAATGTTTGGATAATAATTTTAGTAAACTCTGGTGGATTAAAGCAAGAGGAGTGAGGAGAGGTGATAGCAATCTGCTCTCCTGCATGGTTTATACAAGAAGCACTTCCTTCTGCACTTCCCTGTTTTCTCAAGGCACTTTGTTTCAGTCTTCTTTAATCACTGCTAATGAGGAAATTGCTTCCCCTGCTTGCATTGCATTTGCAGTCAGGATTCAGAGCATCCAGCTAATGTTCCATGGTTGATTAGCCCTGTGGTGTTAAGGGAGAATTTGAACTTGCTGGGTTACAGCTCTTCCCTCTCCAGGTAATGACTGGAAAGAATACAATGAAAGCTTTTATCTCCACATAAGAATTGAAAGGTATTTCCAAATTTATTGAATAAATTCTTTGCTACAGCAAATTTGCTGTGCTGATGCCCAGTCATGCTGGCAGGCTTTTTCCCTGTGTTCTGAATGCAGCTCTGAAATGCTGGTTCACTTCAGGTAGACCATTCAGCAAAAAGAAAGTGGGAGTGATTTTCAGATAGATGATTCAGTAACCTTTGAGGGAAATGAATGTGAATTTAGGTCACAATCACACTGATAATTCCATGGTTTGTAGGCTCTTATCAGCCTCCAGGACTTACGTTAAACTGAAGTGCTCTTCTTAAGATAATTCTCTGCACAGATTTTTTCTTTTCTTTTCACCGAACTATTTTTTTTTTTCAATATCACTTTTGGTTGAAAGAGCTCCAGTTTTCTCTGTTCCAGTTCATAAATGAGCAGAAAGATATGAGAGGTTTGGCTCTGAGTTTAGCCATGAGCTTAATTTTAGGCAGGGCAGCAGCCTCAGTGCTATCAGTAGGGTGACTCCTGTGCCTGTGGTCAAGAAGGGCTCAGAAGCTACAATGAATCTGAACACTGGGCTTGAGATCTTACAAACTGGAGGAGAAACAGAAATTTCCTGGCTGAGGTACTTCAAATTCAAACTAGAAACCCACCATGTTCCTTTAAATAACCCATACAGTTTCAGATTTTTAAAATGCTACACAGTTATTTTCCTTTGCTGGTCGTGTTTTTTACTGATGTGAAGCCCAAGGCTGAGCTCCTAAAGAAATAAAATTCCTCCTGCATTGCCTGTTGCTGCTCATTGAGGCTCTGCTATCTGTGGGTGTTTCGGTGCTAGAAGCATGGCATCACTGTGGGTCCACAGTGGCTCCCCTGTGCTGGATCAAGTCTCCCTTTTTTTTTTTTTTACCCCTATTTTTCTTTTACAATGGGTGAGATGTGTTTAATTTATTGTAGGAAACCCTTAAAGATGCAAGATCCTTTTTAGAAGCTTCTACAATAGCCGTGAAGCACTTATTTAATCCCATTGAATGGAGGCTAGATTTACTAGCTGGGCTAGACATGATTTTTGTTCAGGAGTCATCTTGGAGTACATCGAAGCTTAAAGATCTTTGCAGAAAACCCAAGGAGAAACAAAAGGAGTAAATTTTAAAAGGAACTTTGTCAAGGAGTTTTAGATGTTGAACAGATAGAAAAACCATGGTGGCTTGACTGAGACGAGTGTTGGGTTTGCAGAATCGTTACTGATCTGGTGAGACATGCTAATGAGGCACTTTAAATGCAAGTTTGATGGAAAAAGGGGCAGTTTCATACCAAAGTGCAGCAAGGTTACCCAATCAAAGAAGGTACACTTCAGTCCTGCAAAAGGGGACAATGCTCCATTGTCAGCTCCTTTTGCTTTCGACTTTAAACATGTTTTAACTACACTGTTTACGAAATTGTACAATGTGGCTTGCCCACTGATTGAGAATTTATGGCCAGAAACAAACCTGTTAGGGGGGAAAAAAGAAAAAGGGAGTGTGATCCATACTGTAGCTGCAGAAACAGTTTGAAAGAACTTAACCTGAGCACGGTGGGGGGTGCACAATATGGTTTTCAAGCCCAGGGGCCTGGGACCTGACTTCAAATAGAATCTGGTCTTTCAGGGACAATTTAAGAAAACAAGGGAGAGTGCTTGGAGACATCTGTGGCCTCTCAACCTGCCTTGATATAGATGGCTCAGTTTTCCCTTGAAAAGCCTCCTTCAGAACCGTGCCTTGTCAACCCAACCAGCATGCCAAATTCCAAGATTGCATCATGCCTGAACTTCACACGCATCTTGCTCTGCTTCCAGTCATCAAAGCTGGTTTTGGTAGAAATAAAGACCAACAAGCATCAGCAGGCTTTGCTCTCCCTGCCACGAAAAACTGTCCCACAAATCTTCCACTTCCATGGAGGAGAATTCAGGCTCCTTTAGGAGATTTATGGAGCGGCTTTTGGGCGTGATTGCTGCACACAAACACAATGAAATGGCCTAATTTTTGCCATGCTCTTTGTTAAAAGAATGGACAAAATTCAGTTGCAGCAAAGAGCAGACTTCCTCCTCCTCATCTGGTTCAGTGGAATGGCACTGGATAAACTATAAAGCATGTTGCTCTGCCCTGGTGTAACAGAGCCCCAGTTCTAACAGCTAGAAGAGATTTCACTTTCGAGCCACTTTTAATTTGTTTTTTGAACTGGAACCTGCCTGTGGCAATAGTTTTACTATTCCCCGTCTTGTGAAAGGTTGCTCAGCTGGGTTCTGAGTTTAACCTCCCATTTGTCTGAGTTCCCACAGGCACTCCTAGTCAGAGTCAGAAACCACAGAACCAGCAGAAAAGCAAAAGGGTCACTGAAATGGAGAGTCCCAACAGTTCCTTTCTCAGACCTCAAAATGGAATTTATATGAAGTTTCAAAAATTGCTTTAATTGTTCTCCACATTTCTTGGTGGAGGGTTTTTTTTTTTTTCTTTTTTCCCCGTAAGTTTTTAGTTAATATCTTGGTTTAAAAAGGACTGTCCCAATATGAAAGTTCTGTTTTCACACTTCAAAATGAAAAATATGTGATATTTCACTGACGAGTCTTATATTGCTAGGCATTTCTGCAAGGCTTTGGTACAACACCTGTTTTAAGCAGGAAAGTGTTATTTGTCCATTGCACTGAAAGAGATCCATAATAAAAATTGTTAGATTCTGTGTCAGCTGGCAAAGATCAGCTATAGATCTACAAACTCCTACAAGGCTGCAAAATTGGCTCTTGTTCTGATCCTGCCATAACCAATTTAAGCTGGATTTTCACACTGTGTTTATATTTGGGATTAGTAATATCTCCCCTTAATATGAATTTCAAGATTGCATCTAGAGGCATGCAGATTTTATTCAGTAAGAGTTTACAGCTGCTCAATTTCCCACTATTTAAATACATCACAGGATATATATGTATATATAAAATATATATAATATATATATAATGTAATGTAAAATGAAAAATTTCCAGTTATATATATGTACCTTTTTCTTTTTACCATGGAAAATGCAAAAGTGTAGGTAATAAAATAATAAAAGTTGAAAACTAGGTGGCAGTAATACCCAGCTGTACAGCCCTTCTGTGAGCAATGGTGGGATGACTCAGTTTTCTCAGGAATTTTGAGGGTGCTGCAGTCCCATACTGAATGGCTCAGCTATTAACAGACAGAAAAAATACAGGACCAAGTGTTCAAACGAGTTCATTTACTTAAAAACACGGAGTTAGTTACAGTCTGAAATGAAATAACAAGAAGAACTGAAGGGAATGTTGTAGGAGAACTAATTAATGCAACTAAGCCTGTTTAAATATATACATTAAAAGCAATTTCCTTCCTCCTTGCAGTGAGTGACAGAAGAGGAGGAGCTGTGATTAATTCTGGAACTCCCATTTCTCATGGCTGAGGCCAGGGCACAGCAAATATTCTCAAGTCCCTGAGCAGGTTGCTGTTCATGTCAATGGGATGGGAATTCCACTCGTGTCAGAGAAAACATGACTGAGATCAGTGGGATTGCTCTGCAGAAGGACAATTCTTGGCTGTGGCTGCAGGAGTTCATGGTGAACATCCTCATCTATCTTGGAGGTATGGGCTGAGGCTGCCCTGGAAGAATTGGACAGCTGTGAGATTTACTGGCTGACTTCATTGTTTAAATGCAGCACGCTGGCCTGAGATTCACACAATTTCATTGCATGTGCAGAGAAGAATGCAATGCCCTTTTCTGGTGAGCTGAGCTGCCTGTGTGGCAGGGCTGTGCAGGAGGGTCTGGGGAGTCCTGCCTGGCACTGCTGGAAAATATGTGATATTACCTTTATCCCTATAAAGTGTTTTCTTTTTTTTGAGACTGGGTCACCTAGATATTCTCAGAGCTGCCACTTCAGCAGGCTCTGCAGAGATGTTCTCTGTTTGATTTCAATTTATGCAGCTCTGTCTCTGACAAAGCTCTTCCAATATCTGCTGCTTTGCCAAAGAGGTAGTTTTGTACTTTGCACAGTCTTGATGTACCATGTTAAATTCAGAACAAGACACTGGCATTCCTGCCCCTAATATAATCATGCTTCTTCTTGTTCTCCAAAGAGAAATAGAAAATACATTGTAACTCCTTCTTCTGTGCCATCTGTTGGGTCTAACTAGGATATAACAGTGATCTTAATGTCAAAAAATATCTTTTCCCAAACCAAGCAATAACAGGAAGGCAATTCATCTTAGCTATAGGATTACTGGCAGGTACCAGTCGCTGATTGACTTGCTAACTAATAGATAACAATTAATAGTGACCTTTTTCCTTCAAACTAATAGCTCCTTTAACTTTCTAAACAACTCTCCTGTTTTCATTCTTCCCAACCCAGTCTTCCTTTGCATAACAGTGAGGCCTATCAGCCCAGCTTTTCTAGTGCTTTATGAAAGGTGTGATAAGATTATTTTATCTGCTTTTTTTTTTTTTTTGCATATGTTCAGGTGTTCATTACATTAGTAAATCAATGATGTGTCTTTTGTACCTGAGCCAAACTGACTCAAACCTCTCCCAGACTCGATGTCCAGCAGGGATGGGAGGAGTTCTGACCTACTCCTTAGGACTTGGGGGGATATGATTTGGGGTAATTTAGAAGTTCTGAGGGTTGTGTAAGTAAGCACAACACAAATTTGTCCAGATCTTCAGCAATTATTCCCACCTTTTTAGTATGAAGGCAACCACATGCACCTCCCCTCTGCAGCTAAGCACCAAAGCCATTCCTGGGAGTTTTTCTCTATATGTAGTTTATAGGGTTAGAGTGCTTCTGATGAAAGGCTTGTTCTTGCTCTCCTGCAGGACAAACTTTTCAGTGCTGCTGAAAGCATGGAATCAAAACTAAGGCACACATTTGTGGACTTTTGCCCCACTGAGATTGCTGGGTTGTTTTGATGAACAGAGCTAAGTGCCTGCTGGGTATGATCCAAAGTTTTACTCACTGGAAAAAGAAAAAAAAAAAAAAAATTCTATAGCTCCATATTGTCAAGAGTTCCTGCTGCTTGTAAGAATGCACTTTAAACCAAACAAACCAAGCCGTGCTAGATAGAGTTATCAGCACTTCAGGAAAGATCTCAGCAATTACTTTTATAACAGCAGAGATCTGCAGAGGGTAATTCACAGCATTGCCTGAGGGTTGTAGCACACTTTACAGTCCCACCATAAACAGGAGGATATCTGTCATGGCTTTCATGTCTGTGACTCTGCTTGTGCTTTTCCTTGGGTGTTAACCAGGTGACACTTCTGTCCCTTCATTTCACCCTTCCATTCCTGGTGATGGAAACTTTGTCTGAGAAAGGGGAAAAAGGAGCAAACCTAATTTTGGGTGAGTTGATGGGATTGTGTTCCCTTCCACGCCCCATGCATTACACCTTGCAGAAGCTGATGCTACATTTTCCTGCAGGAAGTTGCATAACAAAAGGCAATCATGGAGAATTCTTTATTCTTCCTGGAAAAGGCAGCCATATCTCCCACATTTACGGGAAACCAACAGTAAATCATTAACACTGAAAATCTGGAAGTTGAAGTACTGCTTGGATCTATATATGCTGAGGGACAAGAATCCAAGTATGTAGGAAGGAAGATATTTTTCTGTGCACTGTTTTCCCAGTCACCCTGCATAAATCAGTGAAGAAAGGTGTCTCTGTTTCAGATGTCTGAAGAAAATTTATATATTTGCCTTAAAATGCAACATATACCTTCACTTTTTGAACCAATGAGTTCCAATGAGTCCAGAAAAATAATTTCCATGTCTGGAAGTCAGAGGCAATTTTGCCTTTTATCTTGGTGGCATCGGGACTGAGCCTCAGCATTACTTTTCCATGGCAGTCACTTATGCATTACATCAAAAAGAGAAATGGAAGTTTTCCAGCAAAAGAAATATTTGTTCCTAAAATAGTCTTTTTTTTTTTGGCCTTGGCTCTTTGAACATGTACGACCATTTTTTTGTGTGCATAAAAATCCTTGGGATATTAAGCCCTCCAAATCTTTTTTTAATATATTTTTTTAAGTTTTATTTTTATTTTATTTTTTTTAACATATGGCATAATGCTAAGGTAGTAAACCAGTCAACACTATGAACAGAATACACTAATAATGGTGAAATCCTTAATTATTCCAGGCAGAAAGGTGGCAATTCTTATTTCTATTTACAGAAGCATCCAAGGTTGAACAGTCTGTGGGACATTCTTTTTGTGGTCACTGAACAACTGCTGTCATTGGTCTTTTTTCTTTTCCAGTGCTAGACAGAGGTGCAGCAATAGTGCAGATCTGAAGTTTTTCAGATCCAAATGAGCTCTGTGTAACCCATTTTCCCTTTTGACTGGATTGGCCTGAAGTGTCTTTATAGCACTGGAACTGAGGTAGAAGCAGATTGCTGAGATGCACTGCTTTGTGCCCATCTCTTTGACTTTACTAGCATTCTTTGGTAAATAAACACCACAATCTGATCCTGAAAACCTTACTCCTGCTGGAATCTGGATTTTCAGGCTGGAGGATTGCCTTTATAAAAACCTACAGATAATATCAAGGAAGTCTTCCCTACTCAATCCATGTAGGAAATGCCTTTTCTACTTTCCTTTTCTTTTCTTTTCTTTTTCTTCTTTTTTTTTTTCCTAACATTTAGAACACAACTAAGTTTTATTTTCTTAGGTAACGGTGTCATTTAGCTTGTAGACCAGTTATGAGTGTTTAGAAAGTGTTAAGGACAAAACCAAAATATCTTCTTTTCTCTCTCTCTTTTCTCTCTTTTCTCTCTTTTCTCTCTTTTCTCTCTTTTCTCTCTTTTTTTTCTCTTTTCTGCTCTCTTTTCTGCTCTCTCTCCTCTCCTCTCCTCTCCTCTCCTCTCCTCTCCTCTCCTCTCCTCTCCTCTCCTCTCCTCTCCTCTCCTCTCCTCTCCTCTCCTCTCCTCTCCTCTCCTCTCCTCTCCTCTCTCCTCTCCTCTCCTCTCCTCTCCTCTCCTCTCTTTTCTCCTTCTTCCATTAGGAAGAAATTCCTTTCTCCCCCATAATCCCCCATAATTTGGATTCTCCATCACCTCATTTCCTTGGGGGTAAAAGTGGCCACAGAGCAAAGTCCTTGCAGTGGCTCTTTTCTGCAGAGTGCTTCCCCTTGGGTGTCAATTTTCAAATGGCAAATATTTCACGTGTCCCCACCAAGGAGAGATACTGCAGAGTGGCAGGACATTGCTCCTGAGAGCTGCCGTGAAATAAATGTGTGTAAGGAGGTTATAAAAATGGGGTTTGTACAAACTGCCCTCTGCCAGCAAACACTTGGCTTCCTATAATTGTGTGCGCTTTTGTTTGAACTTATCAAAAATGTGATTGTTCTCCTTCTCCTTCGGGGAGATAAGGAATCCACCCTCCGGATATGCAGAATGATGTTGCTGTAATCACCCTTCAAAGGGAGACCCACAGTAAACAAATGCTGTCAGCCTGTCGCCTCTGCAGCTTCTTTTCAGCTTCTTTCTGCAGTTCTTTCTGCAGCAGAACTTCCAGAAAGGGGCTGGGATTGAGAGGGGAGGAGAAATTTAACTGGAGAGCAGGTAGATAATTTTCCTTTCTCCTGTCTCAAAGATCAAAACACAAAGGTCTGTGCGGAAACACCTCAGAAATATTTCTATATAATCTTTTTTCTAAGCAGAAAGTGCTTTGCCTCAGAACAGGTTGGCTCTGATGTTTGTCAGTGCTACTGTGAACCGTCTAAACTGGGAAACAAAATTATGCCTTAAGGAGAAGCACTTGGGCCAGATAATGCTGTCTGACAGCAGCAGGGTTTCGGTGCACGAGGTACATAAGGATTTCACTGCTGCATTTACACCTGCCAGGATCCCATGGCCTCTCTGAATCCCATATAGTGGCCAAGCTTTGAACTTCAGACTACAATTTATAGCTGTACAACAAATTTATTTCAGTTTTTTTTCTGACAACAGTAGCTAGAGATTATAGTTATATATTAAATCAGGGAGAGGCAAGCATTCAGTCAGCTCTTAACTTCAATCTCAGCTAGAAAAATTCTTCTCTAATTGCTAATTGTTGCTCATGAGATTTGTTTGTGGATTGCTATTCTGGGTGTGCTTAATTTCAGCATGCTAAATCCACCATTTTGCACTTTATTATTTGTGCCCTACTCTTGGTTACAAACCTTACCTTTGACTAAAATCCACTAGTAAAGGTCTCCTGTTCTGAGTGACTCTCACACAGATCAAACAAACCCATTCAAAAATGGAAATCCAAGTTGATTTTTTTTGCTTCGGAAACAAAGGCTCACTTGTCAGAATTGTCTATTATCTCAGCATTTTTGTGGAATGTGCATGGATTCCTGTCCCTCAGCATAGTGCATCCTTTGATTTGCTTTCAGCAAATTTTTGATATAGGTGATTTTTTTCCTTTTCTGTCCCAGGAAAGGTAGTTTGATTTTTCATCACTTCTTTTCCAGAGGAGAAAATGCTCATCTTTAAAAAGTTTCCCTTGAATGATAATCTGTAGCATATTAACTGTTAATCTGTTGGAAGTTTTGTGATTTTTGATGGATTGCTGGAGCTCATCTGAACTCTAAAAGTCCATAAAAATTCCATTATTAATGTTTTTCTTTCCACTGGTATTTCTAGACACAGAATGCCTTCAAGTAGTTTCATTTTCCACTGAAGTCCACTTGCATGAAGGAGCATTTATGTACAAATATCCTTCCTCAGAAATTCCACAGCACATCTCTACCTTCACCTGTTGCATTTAAAATTTTCCTGAGAACCCCCTTCTTTTCTTGCTCTCACTTTCTTCAAGTAGTTCCTGTCCATTTTTGCAAAATTAACTTACAGAGATGCTTCATTCAGCATGGTGGTTTCATCTTCCTTGCATCAAAATTCTTCAATTTTCTTCCTTATGGCAAGAGGATTGTTTTATTCACAGCTTGAATTGCACATACCTTTTATGGTTAGGTTTGCAGTGCCTTGTTTGCCTGGCTACTGGCTGATATTGCAAAAAAAAAACCCAAACCAACAAACCCAAACCTCGGGAGTACAGGTTGAATAAAATCCAAAACGTGTGGGAATAACTGGAGCGAAAATCAAATTATAGAATCAGCCAGTCATTCTTAAGAAACAACCAGGAGAAAGAATACAAGTAAACTTTGCACAGGGACATGGTTCAGTTCCAGGAATTCAGCAAGCAAATATTTCTATGCTGTTTCACGCCAGTGCCCATTTTCTCCTGCTGCTCCCTAAGGGAGGGATGCCTGGGGAACAACCCATGCCCAGAGAAGTTTTGGATGTTTCCATGCATGTAAGAATGGAGAAAATTACAGGTGCACATATCTTGCAACAGCATGGCCAGGGATAATTGTCTGTGGCAGCCCCAAATTCCTGATCTGGTTGCACTACCTGGCTAGACCTGCTGTGGCCAAATTACCACCTGCATCAGTTACACTCTGGAAAATCCTGGGAATTCCCATCTTCACAGGCAGTTCAGTGAAAGGATTTATTTTTACCTCTGAGAGATGGGGTTTAGTTCATGTAAGAATTAACCAGAGCCTCAGTAGCAAGGATGGTCAGCACATTGCTACCTGCAGAAGCCACAATCACCAGGAGGACTTTCTGTTTCATTTGCTGACCCAAACCACAGGAATTCTCTCATTGCTTTCTTTCTGTTCATGCAGGAGCCATGTCAGGATGGGTGAGCCATCTTGAGCTAAGAAAATTAACCTGTGGGGAAACAAAAGCTGCAAGTTAAGAGGTTTCTGATTTTAGCTGACGAAAATGAGCTTCAGACCCGAGGATGTGATTTATGTCAATTAAATGTAACCTCTCTAATATCAGAAGATATCCCACTTGGGCCACTTAAGGACAAAAACAAGGGTAAAAAATGTGCTAATGGTCCATGCTGCAACACTGGATTATGGTTCTTATTGTGTGAGAAATAAGTAAATAATTACAATTTACCAAGCTTCTCTGTCCTCCATCTCTTACTTGAAATTAGGAGAAACAAAGATTCTAGCAGAATGATTTCTCTCTTTCCTTTCACAGTGCTAGCTTGGAGCTGCCTCTTGCCACTCCACTTTATTACTCTCTTGGACTTTAAATTGGTTTCTTGTGAGCGAACCAAAGATTGCACTGACCTAAATGTCACTTGAATTAATGTATTCTTGTTTCAGTCTTTAGTTTTTCTCTTGGAGCCACTTGGAGCTTAAATTACTTTTTATTTCAAGGCTGGAAGACAAGGTCACAGCCATGCTAAGAATTAAAAGTATGGGGTGCTTCGAGTTTGCTTTCAGTACTTTTAAATGCACAATTTTGAGCACAGTTTTAGAAAAGCAAAATATTGGTGTCTTCTATCCAGAAATGTTACTCAGGGGGAATGAGCACCATTATTAAAGCTCACTTTCCCTGCAATAACCAGGCTCTTCCATTCCACTGGTTACATGGTTGTGGTGGTTTTCCTGGAAAGCAAAGGCTGGAGGCACTACTCTAGCACAGGCAGAACGTTCCTAAGAAGTGGACTCTGATATTTTGTGGAATGCCTTTAATCCCAGCACTTTTCAGCGTGCTCTCTGCTTTTCCAGAGTGCAGCTCTGCCTTATTCTTGTAGCAGAGCAGCGTGGAGGGTTTCAGATATTAATGGGAAATATTCACCTGCATGTGAATGAGTTCTCAGTCACTCTTGTACATCCCAGGGACTGAAAAATTAGGGAAACTGGCTGTGGGAAAGGGTGTATAACATGGGATGGCCATGGTGGGGGTTAGATTAATGTAATAATTGCTGTGATAGAGAAGGTCAGAGAGCTCTGAATAGACAATGAGAGACGCTCAGGGAAGATGGGGAGAAGAGCAATAGAAAGTAAGGAAGACTTTTCAAGAGTGGCCAACTCCATCAGACCATGAAAATATCCTGATGTTTGGGGTTTTGGCAACAGCAAGTAAAGTCTTCCACCAGGGTTTTCATGAGCAGAAGCAGCAAGGTGTGAACTTCAGAAGGACAAAACAAAGAGGGGAAAAAATTAGTTCCAGTGGGTTTCTATGTTTAATTTCTGGATATTTTGTATTTCATAGTTGTCCAATATAATGTGCAAAAGAGAAAATGAGCCCTACAACACATATGTTAAATGCAGTTGTACCCTCCTTAAAAATAGTTTATATTAATATTTGGCTTAATTTAATCATATAATGTCATGGTTCCTGATCATGAAGCTTCCAAATAGCAGTGTGGGCAGCTTCAGGAATGCAGAATTGTACTGTAATATTAAAGCAGGAAGTGTTATTCTGCAATTCTCTCGCAGCTTTTTCTTCCATTGTCATTCCATAGACCAGAGGACAGATCCTTTTTTAAAAGAGGTTTTTAACAGCTGCTAATAATTTCTTATGGCAACTATTGAAGTAGAACATTAAATGAAAAACTTGACGAGATGCCCACTTTTATCTCAATATTTTGCTTATTAGGTGCTGACAACTTGGGAAGTTGTTTGAAAAATTACCAAAAATCAATTCAATCATTTGCATGTGGAAATAGATTATTTGCATAACCTGCTTTGAATGGAAAATACTGCAGTGCTGATAATTCTGGATGCATTAGGAGAATTGGCTAGACCTGTGCTTGTTTTCAATTTGCTGTGTGCCTCAGATCAGGGTCAGAAAGGAAGCTGGAGGAAATTGTTCCCTTTAAATGTTTCTTAAGGAGCTGGGTGGTTCCAACATCTCAGCTCTGAAAGAAAATCTCTTATGTAATGTGCAGCAAATCCTAAGCTTCATCTAAAAGCTGTTGCTCATCAAATTCATGAGCACAGCATGCAGAGAAATATGATGTTGCAATGCAGATTACATCAGTGCTGCAAATACAGTACATTTGGTACTGCTGCTGCTGCTTAAAAATTGCTGTCTTGTAATTTTTTTTTTTTTTCTGGACCAACTGAGTCAGCAAGTTCAGTGTATTTGGAGTTGCTTTATTTCCACAGCAATTCTGCTTTCAAGTGGTTGCAGCGAAAATACATCACAACATTTCCTGCATTCCTCAGTGGAAGTCATTGTTTTTAATTTTAGTTTTTGCTTTATGTACAGCTGCAACCTCTGGGAAAGGAGGAATCCTCTTCATTCATATCTGACCAGCACTTGAGCTTAGAAGCTAACAAACACCAGGACCACACCTGACTGCAAAAAATTCCATCTACAACTGCAGAGTCCATTCCTATCAGCTCTTCTTGGATGTGGGCTTTTGCAGGGAGTCAATCCCCCCCTGCAACTGAGCCACTCCTGGTCTTGCTTCATCCCCTTTCAGACTTGATCTTTGTCATCAAGTGTTGCTTGATTTAAAAAAAAAAACAAAAAACAGAGAGGAGGTGATTCTACCTCTCAGTCTTAAAAATGAAGGATGAGGAGGAATGGGTTCAGGTGCTGATGGCAGAATTCCCATCTTCACAGAGCCACTTGCAGGTTCTATCTGGTTGTGTTTCCTTGCCACTTCTCCAGGTTTTTGGAGCCTAATGCAACCTTTCCTCTCGGACAGCAGGAGCTGGGGAAATGTAAAAGAATTGTGTACAGCACCAAAAGGGCTTACAGCAGACAGAACAGGCCAAGCTCAAGGCAGCCATGTGGGAGGAGAAAGAAAGGATCACTCTGGACAAAGGATCACAGAGGAAAGTGGAGGAAAAAAAATCATTGTTGTGAGATTAATGCAGTAGAGCAGGCAAGTCTGTCAGTCTGCAGAGCTAAAACACCACTGATCACTGAAGTATTTTTAGGCAGTTTTGTTGGTGTCTTTGTAAAGCCTGCATGCAAAGTAAATACACAAATAATGCTTGTCTCATCAAAATAAGAAAGTATTAATGTTTGGTGGACAGCAAACAAATATATGAGAACATTCAGAAGTAATTTCCACCTCAGAAATCACTGAGTTAGTAAGAGCAACTCTAGATACCAACGTGAGGGGAAAAAGGCTGTACATTCCCTTGGCAAAAGATGGGAACATATTTGCAAAGATGGTTTAAAAGCTTCTGGCACAGAGCAGAGCATAGGCTCAGGGCAAATATATTCCATACATCACTGGAGCCTAACTCACAGGCTGGCAAATGTCCTGCAGACTTGAGTTGGAGTTTTAAGTTTGTTTTTTTGCTTGGATATTACCTGGTTTTTTTTGCAGCTGTCTCACTGCTTCTGAGCATTTCCTGGTTTTTGTGATCTCAGCCTATCTTCCCTCTTCCTGTGGGCTACAAGCAGATCCCTGTGTCTTATAATTTTTAGGGCAAGCCATGGAGGTCTTCCTATTTAGCAATCAGGCTCAGAGTCTGAGAGAATATTCTGATATTCAGAGAGAAGAAACAGGTGTCCTTCAGATTTTGTTTCTGTGCATGAAATGGGTCTGAGTTCTCATGTATCTGAAACCTGCTAATCTTCTGTAATATTTTAGATGGAAAATGCTCAGCTTAACCGTGGTGGCTATCACTAGAGAAGACAATTAGATGACATAGGATGTAATTAGTGGAAATTAAAGCTCAGCTGCAGAAATTTGTGTCTTTACTTTGCTGGTGTTGATGTTGATGGATGCTCTTGTTCTTTGCAGGTGGGTGGCCCAGGTGGCCGCAGAGGGTGACAGAATGGGTGGGGGCAGTCTGTGTGCCCAAAATCTCTGCCCACGTTTGGGTCAAGCCCCTTGTCATTCCTGGAGGGAATGTGGGGTGAGCTGTGGGGTGACCTGTGGGGTGACCTGCCTTGTTCCAGCTCTCAGCTCCCAGGAGCTCCACGAAGGGACAACAGCGACATTCACTTCTTCTCATCCTTTACCACTCCCTGTGCTTCTGTGTGAAACCCTGGCTGAGGTTTGGGTCAGGAGGGGTGGGGACAGAGCTGTGGGCAGCGTTCCTTTGTTGGGAGCTAGATGGCGCCGCGGAATAATGCTCCAGCCTTTGTCACCTGGATGCTCTGGGGACAAACCAGAGACTCCTTCGCCTGGGGGAACAGAAATCCAGATCAACGCGAGTATCCTGGTCCTGCCATCCTCCAGAGAGCCCAGCCTCTGCTGGACATCTGCTACAAATGAAGTTATTTTTTCATCTTTTTTTCCTTTCTCTCTTTTTTAGTTATCATACATCAAATAAAGCAAAAGCAAGGAACCTGCAAACCCATAGCTCCTCTGGCAACACTGAGATGTATTTCCAGTTTTTCAGGCTATTTCTGTGGTGGTGTTAAAGGATACTTGCCTGGAAGCATCCAAACTTTCCACTGAACCAGCTAAAAAAAAAAAAGAAAAAAGGAAAAAAGGAAAAAAAAAAAGTAAAGCACAATAGAATAAACTGGAAAGCACATCTCTGTGCACAAATGTCAGCACACTGTCGGGTATGGGATTTGTATTCAGACAAAGTCTTGCTCTTTCTTTTTGTGAGGGGAAAAAAGAGCCTTACTTAAAAACAAATGGCTTCTAAAACAATGCAAAGAGAGTGGGGAAGACCACTTTATTGTGAAAAACTGAAAATTCAAAGAGCAGCACCATGTGAGAACTCAAACAGCAGTCAGCAATGGGAGCAGCCATGGGACAATTTGGAGGATGATCAGTGGAGGCTGGAAAAGGTTTCAGGGGACTCGATGTCCGGCTCAGGCAGACCCACTGAATTGTTCTGTGGCTCCTCCAAAGCAAACAGGGTGATAACCAGCTTCAAACTCACCACCCCTAGCCCTCCACCATTGCCACCAGCCCCAGCTGCCAGCAGAAGGATGGATGAACAGCTGGCCTAGGAAATGGATTATCCTTTGGCCCCTAGGAAGATGGGATCATGGAGATGCTGATGCCAGTCTCAGCAGGGCTCAGGGCTGTGGGGGCTGCCTGGAGCAGAGGGGTTTCCAGCCTTCTCTCCAGGGTAGCTGGGACCATTTATGATGAGAAGTGTCACCAATGGCACACCCAGGTCCCTCCATCCCTGGGGAGAGGATGCTCTTCCCACCCTCTCTCCTCTGCCCATTCCAAATTCTGAGTGCTGAGCAAACAGGGGCTCCCCTCTGCCCTGGGCTGCCCTGACACGAAGAACTGCTTTCAGCCTTCAAAAAACCAAAGACAAAACCCCACCAAAGGAAAAAAGAAAGACAAAAAACATAGGCAAAATACCTTGGGAAGAAGCTCCCAAGCTTTGTTCCAGCAAAGACAGGAGGTGTGTGTGTCTCCTGGCTGGCCATGTGAGGGGACAGACATTCATGAACAGGCACATTCTTGAAGCTTTACTTCTTCTTCCTATTTTTTTCCTGACATTTGCTGTTTTATGCTCTCTGGCAAGCAGCAGAGCTCCACTGATGCTGACTTGCAGAGCCCACAGAGATACCAAGGAAATATTTTTCCTAGCAACAAGCGGCTCGCGAAAACACCGCGAATCGCTTCCCCTGCTCGTGTTTCCCTTCGGTTTTTTTGGTCATCTGGTGCTGAGATAAGAGCTGCACAGTGAAAATTGCAATTCTGGGAGGCAATCTGGAATGGGGGAGCACCTGGAAGTGTTCTGCCTGCTCAGCTGTGGTGCTGAGTGAGAACACTGCCAGCTGGGTCAGTCCCTGGCTGCTCATCCCTGCCTGGGGCTCAGGTACCCTCAGGTGGCTCTCCAGTACCCTCAGGTGGCTCTCTAGTACCCTCAGGTGGCTCTCCAGCCCGGGAGGAGGTGCATGGCATTGCCCTAGGATGGCATCTTCATCCAGGCTAATTGGGCAGGTCCTTTGGGAGCACTGCTGCTGCCTGAGCACATCTTCCCAGAGAACCTCTCAGCTGAGGCTCTTGGATGTTGCTGTAATGAGAATGGAACAATCAATGAGGGCTAAATGGGAGTATGAGCCCCTGTTGCATCCCTCTCAGCTGGGTATAGTGACTGGGAGCAGGCTGGAGCTCCAGAGCAAGCAGGAGAAGCATGGGCACCATTCCCTTTCCCTTTCTGTCTGTGGAAGCCTGAGGGGGAAACTAGGAATGGTGCTTCATCCTGGAAGGATTTTCTATTTATTCTCTGCTGGTGAGACAGAGGTAGGGTGTTCACATTATTTTATCAAAACCTGCAGTTTTCTGGGATTGAATTATTAGCTGTGTGGGGGCAATGACTGATCCTGGTGTCTGCTGGTAACTCCCTCACCTCGCCTGCCCTTGCTCAGCCATCCTGAAACAGCATCTGCAGCTGGGAGGGCAGAAAGGCTTTGCCAACACCAGCAAATCACTGCTTCCCCTCTGCAAGGTCAGCTGCTGCACACAGTGTGCCCAAGAGCACGACTGTCACTGGTGAGGAGCATGGAGAGTCGGGAAGCAGCTGGAAATTACACAAATCAGCATTGTTGAGAGTTGGAGTTGAGAGCATTCTCATGGCAGAGCCAACCTGAGAATTTAGGGCCAACCTCGCAGCTACTGGGTGACTGTTTTGTGAGTAACTTCAGTGGGGTTAGGATGGAGCCCAGGAGGTTCTTACTCATCACTTTTTGGGTTTCTGACAGGGACAACATCTGCAGAACGTGGTCCTGTGTCATCAGTGTGCTTCCTGAACTTGTCTTCTAGTATTTTAGAAGGATTTACCTTCTGGAAAAGCTTGATGGAGCAAACTGGAAAGCTTTGTCTGCAGTGGAACACTTACTTCTGTGGTTGGTTGGAAATAGTTTGCAGAAAGATAGGAGCAGGTTTGTAAAAGTGGTTTGAAAGCAGCACAGAGGCAACAGAATACACACTCCAGGCAGATACACATGTCCCAAGATAAGAAACTGTCCTGTAGGCAGAAACTGGAGATCAAAACCTTGTATTTTACCTGAATAGATATCTACATTACAGTGTGATTCTTATAAACTCTGCTTAGCATTTCCATGGTCACCATGTATGGAGCTGAAGTTGCTGTTTCTTTGCAGTGAAACTGCAAACAGGGCCCAATTATGATGATTTTACAAACTTCAAAAGAAAACTGAATAGTGAAGGATAAAGTTTTAAAAATAACCCCTCAGGGTTTTTTTTTAACTGAACTTGAACTCTTAACAGGTTTCAGATTTGCCAGTTGCTCATTACAATTTATCCGGGAATTGTATTGCAGGGAACATCCTAACGTGTAGGGACCAGATAGAAGACCTAAAGGCTCTATTGTGTGAGGAAGGACAAATTTTCTGGTTTATCCTTCACTGTGGAGAGGAAAACAATGTGAGGAAATGGTGTGTTGATCAGTGTGTTGCACACATCATGCTCTACAGAATGAGAGGCACGGGGCAGTTGCTTTCTGTCCATTCTGATGACGTTCTGTGGGTAGGTTGGTAAGGTACATACCCTGCTCCATACAGTCTTTAATGGCTTTTCATTATTTATGTTCTGAACTGCTGCTGAAAGATGCTAAATATAAGTCAGAGCAAATTCAAAGGCATCTATTTATTTCGAGGCAGAAGTGGAAACATCCCCTCCTTGCAGCTAATAATAGTATGAACAAATTGTTAAACAATTAAATTGAAAAATATTAATAATAGGTGCTTTACGCACGTTAAACAAAACTTCAGTGTGCTTTCTGTTTTATTGTTTAACTGTATGTATGAGTCATAAGGAAAGTGTTAATGCCCAGGATGGGATATGAATCATGCATTTGTGAACAACCTTCCAAGGGCACTGAAACACATTTATTCTTTGTTGTTAGGTCAGCTCTGCACTTGGAAACTGAAAGTGCAATCAGAGTGAGAGTTTGTTTATTAACCAGTGGATGCTGTGCATCTTATTTACACAGATTGATAAAGAGGGGGGAAAAACAGGGAAAGAAGATTGTAATGCATGGGGCTCTGTGTCCCTGGGGTACAAACCACAAAAGGAACCTGAGCAGCACCAGCAGCAGCCATTAAGTGCTGAAAGCATTCTGTGACTTTAAAAGGAAATCCCATATATTCATGAAGGGCATCCATATGGCACCCTCTTTGTGAGGAGAGGTGCCCCATTCTCTCCGAAGCTGACTTGCAGCATTTATTGTTTTGGCTGCTTCAGCATCAGGGTGAGAGAATTCACTTCAAGGGGAATGAACAGAGCCAGTGAAGTGCAGGGGAATAACTTGGGTGTTAACCATGTAATGTATTGATTTGCATCACAGGTAGAAAATTGCTCTCACTGAACCACAAGCTGCTTGTGCTGGCTTTGGGCTTGCTAGGGGAACCAGGTTCCTTGTAGGAAGTCATCTCACCTGCTAATTATTCCCAATCATTGGTGTTTCACCTTCCCTCTTCCCTGCAAAGCAAGGCTGCTCTGGAGGAGGGATGGAGACAACTGCCAGAACTCCTGCCCAGAGTTATAGGCGGCAAAAAGTTCCTGAGTTCTGGCTGTAGTTTAGGGGAAACCTCTGAAAATTTAGGTCAGCCTCTGATACTGCCTGACCTTGAGAAACAGCCAGGTCTGGCAGTATTCTTGTCTGCTTTCCCTGTTGTGGAAGGGATCCTGAAAAGCATTTGGGTGAGTTGCAGTTGGGATTGTCCAGCCCACAGCCCATCCTTTACTCAGCAAGTTGCTGTTGGATTTTAGCTGTGCTGGAAGTGCTGGATGCCATTAGAGCACACAACATGGAGCTGGTTTGGAATATGATATAATTGCTGTGGCTTTTGCATAGGTAGGTGCTCGCTTGCCTAGCTCTGTATTGCCTTTCTTATAATTTTAAAATATGCTTAAGTTTTAGCAATAACAAAAGTTTTTGTATTTCTGTGTATTTGAAGTTAGTTTAACACTCCCATTCTAATCTTACAAGACCATAAAAATCTGACTATTGATGATACAATTGAAAAGAAACAAGAAGTAGATCAAATAGCTTCGCAAGGCTTTGACTGAACCTGTATTTGGATGGAGAATTCCTGGCCCTGTAGTTCTACCACCAAACCTCACTTCCAGATAAGAAATGACATATATTCGCCAAATGTGTTCATACAAAACCTTTCCTGCTGGAGAGCCTGAAGGACTGGTTTTGCCACACACAGAAATATGGCTTGGGCTCTCGGGTGACAGGATGCTTGGAGTCACAGCTGGCACACTCCTGGCCTTTTTAGGAGGCTGCTGCAGCCACCACCATGGCATGGCTTTGAAATGTTGTGGATACAAATGTGTGTCTGTGGGTTAACTTGAAAGAAAGTAATGATTAGTGTTTTATTTAGAGACGCACCTGAAGTACAAATCTACAGTGATTTTACAGGTAAACTTCATTTCCCAGCAACTTCCTAGTCTATCCAGCTCCTCAAATATAAATTTTTCCTTTTCAGGTGTTCATAGTCAAGTTTTTAAAGCCAGGTAGATGCACAAGGTTTACAGTAACAGAACCAAATATTTAAAGAATTAAAAGTCATTTTCTTTGCTGTTTTGGTCACTATTCAAGTTCTAATTAAATAGATGTGTCTTTTTTAGTGGGGCCAGACCTAATTATTACTGAGACCTTTTTCTGTTGCAGAAACATAAATTGACAATGATTAGGGATGATTCCTCCCTCAGCCTGTTCTTTCTGTTTCAAAGTGGGACGCCCCATGTGCTCTGTCTAAGCAGAAGTAGGGAATGTCTACCTTTAAGACAAAAGCAAATAAAACCTTTCCTGTTATCTCTGTGTGGTGTCCATATCTGTAATTTCGGGTGCAGCTGATGATTTTCCTTACTTGTAGCTTCAGCAGTGGGTCAGATGGGTTGAATTTTTCTCTCCTGAGGGGATGAAGTGTGTCTGCCACCCCTGTCTGCCAGGAGTGTCCCTGGCTGCTGGCCTGCCCACAGCAGGGTCAGCGTGCAGAACTCGCCGCCTGCTCAAGGTTGGGAATTTGGGCTTTGCTGCCACACATTGTCTGCAGGTTAAATAATGACTGCACTGAGCTGATTAGCAGAGAACATTCAGTTTCCCTGTTACTGATGAAAGGGCTGCAGTACGTGTCCAAATCCCATTAGTGGAGATCTAGTCACAGCTGAGCTATGCGAGATTTTGCAGAACTCATGCAGTATAGCTGTGCAAATATGAGGTATGAAAGGGAATAAACCTAATTTTATGAGCTGTTTCTGTGCTATTGCAGTGCTGTTTCTTGGAGTTTTTTTTCAGGCCACAGTCTGGGTCAAAGAATTGTTCCTTACCATTTTCTAATTTGAGGTGCAAGCAGTATTTATATAACATAATAGCTACACATCTCACCATCTCCAGACCCTTAGAGAGGTCAAAGAATTGTTCCTTACCATTTTCTAATTGGAGGTGCAAGCTGTATTTATATAACATAATAGTTACACATCTCACCATCTCCAGAGCCTTACAACCAGCATACTGCAGAATCCCAGAGCAGCTGCCAAGCTCTCAGTGATGGGGCTGTGAATGGAGGTGAGCTAAAAATGGTCCCAAAAGCTGCACTTTTGAGATGCTTGTATTCAGTGGTGCTTGTAGGAATTGTGGAGCACCTGGCTTGATCAGACCCTGTGCTGCTGAGAGAACAGAATGAGCTGAGGGGTTTTTCCACCCTCTACCTATTGAAAAATCCCATTAATAACTTCTCAATGTTGAACACTTGTGCTTCATAGTGGTTACCCAGGAAGAGGAAGAAGGATTGTGTTGTTGAGAATGCTCTTAACTAAACAGTTTATAAACATTTTCATCTTTTAATCAAGACTTCAAGGGAGCCCTAGATTAGAAGTGTGTGAGGTTTTATCCCAAAAGACAAACATTACTGTTAAAAGCAATTATTGGAGGATATTTAATATTCAATTACAAAGAAACTAGTTGAGTTCCCTTAGTCTGAGGAGAAAAAATCGAGGACAGAATTAGGTATAAATTAGCAGCAATGGAAAAGATACTTAAATTGAGCTTAAGATTTTCTTAACTGTTCTTAGCTTTTCTTAACTTTTCTTAACTGTTCTCAAGTGAGGAAAAACTGCACATCAGAAGCATTTATTGCTTGATTAAGTTGAAAAACTGTCCCCAGTGTGCTGATTACAAAGTCCATTTAACTGGATAAGTATTGGCACTGGCTTGTAGTTATGAAAATAAGTATATTTTATTCTGATAGCCACATTTTATGGCTCACATTCATTTGCTCAATAATATTCATCCTAGAAATAAGAATATCACAACCACTCATATATAACTAAGTTATTACTGTGTTCTGTTATGGCAGCTTCAGGAGTTGGGTACTGTAGGCCAAGGGTTTTTTTCAGAAAGTGATTTATTCTTCTTCCTCAACAAGAGGAGTGTTTCAGTCAGCTGCTGGACAGTGACAACATTGACGAATATGATTAGGATAGAAAGTGGATTGCATTTTTTATTTCCCTCTCCTCCATTTTTCTAACAAAACAAAAAAATCCCAAACTGGCATTCAACCCAAATATTTCAAACATCGGAATTAGCACACGTGGGATTACATTCCCATAGCTCCCTGCAGTAGATACCTTTCACTGGGCTATTGATAATCACTATTTTTTTGTTTGCTTCTTCCATTTTAGCAGCTCTGTGGGTTGAGTGGCTCTTTGCACAGTATTATTAACAAATATGCCACTAGTCTGTCGCTGTGGACAACTATTTTGTGTTTATTATTGGTTCTTTACAGCCTGCTCATCACTTTTTGGGCAGATAACTGCACTGTGCTGCACTACAGGGGAAGTATTGATACCAGGAAAGAGCTCACAGAGACTCCCTAGCTTGGAAGAGTTTATGGGGGCAGGAGTGAGAGATAAAGGAATAGTGTCATATTTATTGGTTTATGAGATTCTAGCAAGGGCCAGAAAATGCAAGCCATTAGAACAAAAAGTGTTTTGTTCATGGTTTTTTTGTTGTTGTTGTTGTTTGCTTGTTTTTTGTTTGTTTTTGTTTTGGTTTTTTGTTGGTTTTTTTAAGCTTGCTACCCTTAACATTGTAATTCTTTCAAGTACACTTACCTGCTTTCTGATTTTGCTGCCTCCAGGTTAGCCCAGCTGTAACACTACTTCTTTAAAAACCAGAAACACAAGCAAACTGCTGATTATTCAGAGTAGGAAGTAGAAAAAACACCACCCACCCAAATATCATGAGATCACTTCAGAATGCATTTTGAGCCAACCTCTTCTTAAATAATGAAACATCTCTGGTTAAGGTTTATGAGAAATTGAGGGATTCAGAACCATTATAGGGTAGGAAGTTGGATTCCAAGCCGGAGGATTGGAAGTGTCTGACAGTTGTTTTTATTAGGGCTGTGGAAATCTGGTCTGCTCAGAAAAACCACAGCTAGCCAAGTTTGGGACAGTCTTGCTGCCTTTGATTGAAACTGGGGCTTGCACCAAGGCCTTCTAATGAGAAATTCATTCCTGGAAAGGCATTCCATTTGTGTGTCCCAAAACTGGAAGGGATTTCTGACAGACACCCTGGGTTTGGCTCATTTCTGTTGGAAAGGGTCCCTTCAAGTTGCCTTTGGGTCATCTCGTGGCACTGGGAAATATTTACAAACCACCTTGGTGCTTGGAAATGCAGAGGCAAGACTTCTGCTGTGCACACAGCTCATGTCCAGTCCTTCATCCCCAGGCTGGGTGGATGTTATCTGTCATGACTCTGGAAACACTTAGGCACCTGTTGATCTGAAAGGCATGGAGCAGATGCCTCTGGTTTTTGTGACTGTTCCGTTCAGGTTATTTCCTCATTGCACCACGACTGTGCAAGGGCTCAGACCTGCCATTGTGCTCAACAGAACATGTAATAATCCACTTAAAACATCACACTTTTATCACTTGCCTCGGGTCAAAGGTGTGTGGCTTCAAAGGCTCTAAGGTGATGGTGATGATGTGGAGCACTGGCTTTATCTCTGATGGTTGGGTGGTTTCATTTGGGCTTTTTTTTCTAAACCTATTGAGTTCAATATTGCAAAACTCTTCTTAGATGTTTCCCATCCTTGCTGTTGATCAAAGGGTTTAAATATATCCAGGGCTGACCATAAGATTATTTCATTTTTCCTAGCTAGAAACAGCTGTTCTGTTTAGCTCTGTCATGGTGTTCCTGTTCTTCCTTGCTGTCCAGGTTCCCACAGCTTCCTTTCTCTGGCTTTACTGGTGCTGCAGTTTGTAAACCATTTTTAAAGGTGCCCCAGATGAGAAATGTGTCTATTTCCAGCTCAGTTTTGGAATTCAAGCCATGCTTAAAAGTTTGTAAACCATTTGGGTCAAAACATGATTGTGTGCTGGATCTCATGGGGTAATTAGGACATCAGCACCTTGAACTGTGACTCCCTCAAGGATCTGGACCAAAAATAAACCTGATTTAATGGTTTGCAAGGCTTCAGGCAGTGATTTTTAGAGATGTTTAGGAATGGTTGTGGGACAGTAGAAGTGTTTCCAGAAAATTAGGTGTCCAAGACTTCAGCTCTACAGTCTAGTAATAATTGAAAATATATTAAGTATTGGGTGCTTTTATGGTCAGCAGTTTAGAAACAACAGTGAGGATAAAGTGAAGAAGGAAATACTGATTTCTGTAAATAAAAAGTCATTTTGATTTTAGACTCTGCTGTTTTCTCAGGCTTGGTGAAACTCTGCTGAATGCAGAGGGCCAAGCACTCATTTTTCAGCTCCTTTCCCCTTGTGACCAGCCAGGCCCATGTGTTCCACTTGTCTGTGATGAATGAATCATCATTTGCTTCAGAGTCCCTTGTAAAATGACATTTTCACTTAAGTCTTGCACACAAAAACTTGAAGCTCCAGTTTGGCAGGCTTGTGTGAGCAAGAAGTCAAGTGAAGGGTCTTGTTTAATTCAGTGGAAATGCTCATGTGTGCTTTTTGTGAGATCAGCCTCACCACATGATAAACTGTGTTTTATTACAGTATACTCTGTGCTTTGGCTTGTATAAACCAATTATATTTTGTGATTTTATTTTATTATTATTTATTGGCAAAAACTTTGACTGATATTCAAAAATCTGGAAAGCAGATACTGCATAACTAATTCACTATTTTGTATAGAAAGGAGGGAGAGGAAGCAGACTAATTATAACCTAAGTTTAAATTTGGTATGTAGAGTTTTACAAAGAGCATAAGTGAGAACCAACTGCCTATGGAGAACTCTCCTTCTTTTTTTTTTTCCCAATGCTTTCTTTCAGTGCAGCCAAGTCATCTCTTGCAGTAAACTGCTGAGTCAATACTTTTAAAAACTCACCAACTGTTTCTTATTTCTATATAGTTAACAGATAAGGACCTGTTAAGGGTTACACCCTTCCTTATTTACAGTGGTAAGGCAAACATGGTTATGGGAAGCAGTTTCATTTAAAATTTTAGGTGTATATTTCGTGGTATCACGGTATTCTTTCGGCAAATTTAATTTAGTTTAATTTGTGTGTGCATGCAAATGAGGCTGGAAGCTGGCGAGCTGCATTCCTGATGATGGACAGAGCAGGCAAAACCTTCTCTCAGCCTTTCAAGTGACCTAACCCTTGCTGCTGCTAGAAATAGGCAAGTCCTCCAGTCCCCTTTGCTTTGAAATGAGCAAGTTGCTGCTTACTGGAATGGAGAGATAAATCATACCAGAAATGGCACTTCCAGCCCTGGGAAATAGTTCCTCTTTATGTATTAGAGTCCCCTCTATCTGTCTGTGGGAACTGAGGAAGTTTTTGGGGGACAGAAGATGCAGAGGTGCTGCAGGTTGCAGGTACAGCATGAGGTTGGTGCAGTCAGGGGGAGTTCTGCTGGAATAGCAGGGATGAGCATCTGTAAAGCCTATAAAAACCCCTCCAAGAATGTACACCATTAAATGGAAATAGTGTTTCTTCCAGCAGCTTTTAAAACATTCTGCAGGGTTTAATGGCTTTTTTGATAGAGCCATCAGCACAAATACATTCGTAATAAGGTGATTTTTTCTTTTTTGCATCAGAATTTTAAGAGATAAATCAGTGCCATATAAAAATGTTTCTGAGAGGTCTATTTTTGGATTCCCGAAATTTGCATGTCAAAGATGAAACAATAAATATCTTGTGGTTTGGGTGTTTAATTGTAAACAGTCAAGAACCTTCACCCCATCATGTCTTTTCGTTTCCTACTCTCATGGATGATGTTTGGCCAAAGCCAAAAGACAGTTCTAAATAGTCCTTTTTCCACGCTCCCTCTGTCTCCTCCTTTCACCTTTTGGATAAGTTAAGAACAAGCAGCTGTTGTGAAGGGTGACAAAACTCAAGAACTATCTCTGGGACGGGGCAGGGTTAAACAATGTGGAAACATGCAATTTCTGTTTGGGGTGAGCTGCTAAAGGGAGAATTAGGACTGGGATTGTAGTTAGGAAGAAATGTTTTTGGTTTTGTTTATTTTTTTCCTAATGGATGAAATTGAAGATTGGAATTTGTAGATTTTCTTGTTTTCCCTCTTCTCTGGTTTCTTCTATCTTTGTACCTTTAAGATAAATATTACAGCAAATAAACTAATTTATGATGTATCCAGGTCATTGGTACTGCAGTTTATTTCCTTTTAAAAAACAATGGAAACGAAGCAACTCAGTGGCAAGCAGTGCAAAATGAGATTTATAAGATTCCCAGTCTGCTCTCATGGATTCACTCAAGTTCTTGCAGTACTTACCTTTTTCCTGTGGATGACTCCCTTATTTTCACTGGATTTCATGGAGAGCTGGGTACTCTGATAGCCTCTAAGCCTTGGCAAATCTCTGCCAATAATATTTATTTGATGTATAATCTGTTCCAAGGCCATTAGAAAATTTGATTTGACTGTCTTTAGGGCTTCTGAAAACCATGGATTGTAGAAAAGTTAGTAATGCTTCATTGTTAGCTCATTTGCAATTTTTTGCCTGGGCAAGGAGCTGTATGTTTTTGTGTTGCCTGTGGTTTCTTTTTGGAGTAGCAACCTTAGGCTGAGTTTTAGGCATGTTGCACTAAGAATCCAGATGTTTCTCAGAATGAGAATGAAAATACATTTGGTTGCCCATGTCAAAAATACTCTGATGATCTTATTTTGGCTCATTAAGTGTGTTGGTGCTTGAAGATTAGATTGAATTTAGTATCTAAAATCTGGAAGGATTGCCCACTCCCAGTGAAATATTTTTCTTCCCTCCTGCCATTCCTGTGTGTGGAACACACATTTGAAGCAGGGAAATAAAAATCTGAGCCATAATTTGGATGTGCTTATTAGAGATTTGTGATACTGCCATTAGTTTGTTCCTTGAAATATGCAAAGTGGTTTTGGACTCTCTGAGTCAAAAGCTGAACGGGATTTTCCTAGATCTAATTGCAATCCTAGATTGCTCTGTCCTGTGTTAAACACGGACAACTGTACAGGGAGATTTAATTCTCCCTGCTCTGAAAGAACTCTCCCTGCACAGCAGTAAGGAGCAGGCTGGCTGGGCAGCAGGTGGGACACAGAGACTGGGAATAGGGGTGGAAACCAGGATCTGGATGTTAGCTTAACAGATAAGAGCTGCAGTTAAGGGGAAAGAGCAGCGTGGTGTGGTAGGATGTCGAAGGCAAGGAGGCTGTGATAAGAAACCAATGGGATGGTTGATATGAAAGGTCTGAGGAAGGGTGTGGGCTGGAGGAGAGCAGCAGGGCTGCAGTAAGGAGCCTGGTGTCTGGGGACAGCTGGGCACAAAGGCTAAAGAGGAGCTGGAAGATGGCACAGGGGGAACCAAGAGAGAGCTATGTGACTGCAGAGACACCTGGAGTTGTGCCAGAGGGAGGCTCTGCCTCCCCAAGTAGACAGCCTGAGATATGGATGGAGAGGCAGGGTGGGGACTGGGGTAGGTTACCAGCTGATAGATTTGGCATTAAACAACCCCCAGCAGTTATTCCCTTGATCAAGGAGCCTCAAGATCTCATTTCCATGACTTCAGTTGGCACTGGGTGTAGTTCTGCAGGAGGATCAAGCCCAGCATTCCAAAAGTAGACAGAGCAGGTGTAGACAGGGAGAACCCCACTGCTGCTGAAGCTGTGCTCATCCCTCTGGAACCAAAAGTTTCCCATTCAGCTGCACATTGCATCTCGTTCCCAGATCCTTGCTATGGCAAGAGAAGGTGATGATTTGTGTAATGGCTCGATTGAAATGGATAAAGGGGAATCTTTCCATCTGGTTGACAATTGCAGGGGACACTCCCAGCGCCTCTGACTGCTGCTCACAGATGCAGAGCGATGCTCCAGCGAGCCTGGCTGTGTGTGTGTGCCACTTCTGAGCTGAATCATCAGCTCTGAAAACCACATTCAATGCTTTACTGCAGCGCCCGTGGTATTTCTGCAAGGGAAGTTACAGTCACACTGGGTGGAGGAACCTCCCTGTCTGGCTATGGGGATGGTGAATACAAGGAAATGCTTGCGGTTCTGGACGTGATGGCATCGTTTGGTATTTCTCTTGCTATTTTTTGCACTGGTGCATTTCATTTGGCAGTTGAGAATTTCTTGCTCTGCAAGATGCAAATGCCCTGTTCCAATGTTTAATGTTTTGGGATGTTAATGGATTTTTTTATTCCCCCCCCCCCTTGCTGAATGTTTCTTTCTCTTGTGGAGGTAAAGCTGTATGTGAACTGCATACTGAGGGGGCTGCTGCCCAAAGCAGGCAGCCACACAGATGCTTTTAGTGTTCTTGATCATCATGACTGGCTTGGGGAGCCACTCACCTCCCCTCCTGTCCAAACTGGAGGGTGCTTTCCTCTCCTCTCTCTCTAAACATTGTGCAACATGCATGTGATCCCCAAAGCGTTTCTTAAGATTCAGATGAGGAAAATCATTATTTATTCTGGTCAGCAGCCATGTGGCACTGGAGAACAGACAGTGCTCTGCTTTACATTCTGCCACAATTGCCATCTCCTTTTTTCCCCATCCCAGCATTTTCAGCCGAGGGTGAGAAATACTTGATGCCCGCAGTCTCTGTTCATGCTCTCTTTAACGAGACCTTTGGGATCTGTAAGGAGGATTTTGTGGGACTCGGTAAGTGCAAGTTCCTGTGTATTATGATGAGAAGTGCATATTACTCGAATTTTTGTGGGCTTCATTGTATTGGCCTCAACTTTGCCCCTGTACCACTGTGACCCAGCTTCCTGGCAGCTCCTGAATCGAGGCCCTTTCATCCCAGCTGTGTGATAGATCCCAAGCAGGAGCGTGGAGTAAATGTGGTTTCTTATTCATGAATTAAGCCTTAAATGAATTGAGCAACACTGGTGTATTGTAAAAGGCAAGGAAAGATTGAAAAGGTCTTTTTAGAGGACCAGTGTTGAAGGTGTTTGGATTGAGACAGAATAACTTGGAGGAGTTACAGCTGGGCGGATCAGTTTATTATTTCTTCAGATTTTTAAGGCCTTCTTTCACTTATTAATAAGTTCTAGTCTGCTATCTTTACCTATCTCATTTTGAAGGAAAACAAAAGTGATCTGTGATATAATTCTCCTTTCTTTAGTCTCTGTTGATGAAAGAAGTGCTTACATGCAACTTAAATAACAAAGGCTTCCAATGTGCACTATTTATATTCCCTCTTGTCTGTGCTTATGCTTTTGTGAAAATTAAACTTGACTGAATATACTTTTCATTTCCTCTTCGATATTTCATTAATACACAACCACAGTTTGTTGAATTTTGCACAGAGCAAAATGCAGCCCTATAATGAAATTAGGCCGTTTGGAGTGTGGAATATTAAGACACAATCCTTTTTGCTTTCTGTGTCACGAAGTCTGAGAGCAGACAGATAATCTGGCTTTTAAAACTTTTACATGAAGTTTGAGAAGCCCTCAATTTGTCTTTCAGAAAGCATGAAGAGCTGCCACCATGCTCCCCACCTTCAGCTGGAATTTTGGAGTGCCTGTTGCTTGGGATAACCAGGTCTCTCTCATGAGAAAGGCATTTCTGTGCTGACATGTAAGCTGGAGAAAGCTGGGATGGTTAAGAGACAAGTGGAAATCCAAGAGGAAATGAACATCCACAGTCATTCCTGTGCCTGTTGCTGGTATTACGTGTTCCAGGAGGCTGTGGATGTATTTCAGGCACTGTTTCAGCCCTGGCAAATGGATGGCTTTAGAAAAATCTATAAATTCCCTGCTTGTAGCTGGGAATTTTCTGTGGTTGATCAATGGGCAGTGTCTGTGGTACTTCCAAGGAGGAATGAGTGAAGGGAATGTGGAGTAGGACTGGAAGGTCTCAAGAGGTCCCTTCTGATCAAAAAAAATCTGTTTGTGGAAGTGTCTGTGCAGGCAGAGCAGAGTCCCTGTGCTTGTGCTCCTCTACCTCACTTCTCTCCTCTCTGAATGCACCAGAACCTGCACGAGCAAATGTGAGGTCAGTGGGCTTATGCAGGGATCTTTTGGCTTCAGGCTTTCATTTTGAGGAGCTTTAATCAAAATATCTTCTCTCTTTTCATCTATTATAGCAAATAGTTAAATGATGTGAGAATTCTTCCCTTGGTTCAGTGTCTCAGCTGAGTTACTGATGTAATACCCTGGGGAACCCTGAGTTTAAAATACACTCTTGCTGTCATTAGAGCCTTATATTCCACGTATTTTCATGCTGTTCTCAATCTCTGCCTCTCCAGCCATTAATGCCACACAAAGCTTTCCCTTGGGAAAGTGACCAGAAGCAGCCTGGAGCTGACATTAGGGACCTCTGGGGAGAAAAACAGAGAAATGGGAACTTCTAGATGAAACAGATATCTTGTGGAAAGTGGATTACTTTTTTTCCCAAGCAAACCTTCCCCTCCATTACTACTGCTGTAGCAAATCTATTTGCTAGCAGTACAAAGAAAATAAAATTAGTTTAATTCACACGAACCTGACTTTCAGAGCTTCGCAGGCCTTTTGCCAAGTGAAAACATAAACATCTGAAGATTTGACTCTCTGAAAACATATGGTAATAAACCAATAACACTCATATTGACAGCAATAACTCTTCTGAGTGGGCTTTGAAGGGACTGGTATTTAGCCAGGGGTTAATCCCACCTGCAGCACCTTCACTTTTACCAGGCCAAGTGTCCTCACCTCTGCCTGTGAGTGCAGTGCTAACCCCACTTGGTGCTGGATATGCACAGGGAAGGAATGTTTCCTGTGCACTCCATTTCAATAAACCATTGTGTATCAGAATAGACGCCTGCATTCCAGCGCAATTTAGTTTTCAGCAGTTTGTCCTAAGAAAAATAGAAGATGAAATAGCGGAAATATCCCACTTCCATGTATCAGGAAATCATATGTAAAAGTGTTGTTATTGCTGGCTTAGCCCAACCTGCTGCTAGCCCTGGATCCTTGTTGGTGACCTGATGAGACCGGATTTCATCCCGTCTACCTGCTGGGTGGAAATGCATGTCACAGCAGCAAAAGCATCTGCTTCCTCTAGTTCAAAGCTTTGGCACTGCTGTGTTTGATTCTTAAATTTGTCTCAGAAGTTGTTTGGCAAGGGTGTGCTTAGTCATCTGTATTTTTATTTTTGGTTCGTGTCACTCAGCAGCGGCTCTTGGCTGCATTCTTCCTTTAAAAATGCACAGGTTTGCTTTCTTTTATAGTTTGGGATATCTGCTTCACACCCTGAACATCTGGGTGGCAATAAAAAGTGAAGAAGCTGTTCATTCATCAAGCTGGAACGATTGATCCAAGCAGCACCAGCTTCTCAAAGAAAAGAAACCTTGTGGATGGGTGAGTCACGTTGGTGCAGATGGCGATATCGAAAATAATAAAATAATTGGAGGTAACTTTCCCCTGTGCATCAATACACCAGATGTCTTTCAGCAAACTGGCTGCTGTGGCAGGCGGGAAGATATGCAGCTGAGGGATATCAGCTGCATAAAGCACTTTCTCAGTCTGGTCAAGTTTCAGAGCTGAGTGCAAACAAAATACCTCACCTTCCTTCTGCTTGTGGTGACCATACAGTCTCTGCCTCTAGCATCTGGGCTCTGTGTTCTAGCTAATGGGCAGATCTCCCTCCAGCAGGGTCTGGGGCTCTGGAAGCAGCTCTTTCTGGTTTTCTAGGCTTATGGGAGTTCATTTTTACCCAGTGCCTGGAACACTTATAAGGATTTATAATCAATTTTATTTTAAATATAGTGCATGGTCATCTTGAAGAGAGACGTCAAAACTCACCAAGTCAGTAATGGAAAAATAAAAAATTTAGCCCAAACCTATCAGGTGTTTGCAAGCTCTTGTGTGGCCATAGATAAAATTAGGAATTCAATGGAAGGATTTCTGTAATTCAGTATTTTGTAGCTAGGAAGCACCTGACACTGACATGACCAGCTTGACACCCTACCCTGTGAAAATATTTGCAAGACTTTAAAAGATCTAGTACCTTTGGTGGAAATGTTATTTGTCTTTTACTTTGTATCATCACCCTGACCCATCCTCCAGAAAAAAAAAGAAAAGAAAAGAAAATTAATTAAAGTGGTGGGGTGAACCTAGTGGGTGTAGACAACTGGCCTCTCTTTGATTCTGCTGTCATATTGTGCACATGGTCAATCATGAGAAGACTCATCTTGCCTTGAGAGATAATAAGGGCCATTGAACTCCAAAAATGTAATGTCACAAAAAAAGAATGTGTTTGTACTAATCCCTATGAGCTGGGATGCTGGCACTAGGAAAGCTTCTGTACATGTCACACTGTTTTTATGTTTTAGTTGAGAACACAAGACTCTGCTCATTAGAGGAACAGGGATATCAAAACAGCATTTTGAAATAATTTTGGTGGAAACATCCAGGGAATGTACTCTCCCTACATAAATAACACTGGTGGCATTATTAGTTCTGCCTTTCTTAGCAAGAAATTATCTCTTGAATTCTGTAACCAGGTAGGACTGAAAAGCACTGAGGTAGAAATGGCTAAACAGCAAAAAGGAAAGGGAATTGATTAGAAATCAGCTTGCAGCACTGTGAGAAATGTTAATACAGTTTATGGTGAGCCTGAGTGCAGTACTTATGAATTGATAACTTGTATGAAATCTTCTGAAGTATTCTGGAGTGGCAGCAATGGCTGCTTGTGTTTGGGTCCTCTAAGCACCTTTCTAGGACAAGAGATTGCTGAAGGATCTGTGATGCTGTGAATAACACAGGAATTCTTCAGTAAAATAGTGCAAACTGAGGTTTTGTCACAGATTTGGGCTGTTGCTCTGCTATTGGAATCCCTGATTCTGAACAGGGTATAAAATGGAACTCCTGAGCTGCTTTTGATCAAACTGCAAGGCTGGGGAGAAATCCTGCTGCCCTTCTCTGGGATAGAAAGTAATTTATCCTCTATGACTCTGATAATTTGGAGCTGTTGGGAAGGATCCAGCAGCTCTGCACCTCACAGAAATATGTGCCTGATGGCTGGAACTAGTCACTAAATCAGTTTTCTAAGAGCTCTGCAGCATGTGGGAAAAAAAAAAAAATAGCAGGGTTACCTGGGGTGGAGGGTGTGAAGAAAATGCAATTCTGTAGGACACAAATACAAGCTGCTAAACTCTGTCTTGAAATTGTGAAATTGTGGAATGTTATGTGTTTGCACAGCTACAGATGCTGGTTATGGATATGGATTCTTTCTTCTGCTGTTGTTTTTTTTTATTTTTTAACTTTTTTTTTTTCCCCATGTAAGGCTTTGCTGTTTCTGCACTAAAATTGTGGGTTTTTTTTATTCTGGAGAACCTTATTTTTGTAATCTCTAGGATTTCCTCCAAATTCTGCTCAGAATGACTCCAGCAACCTGCTTTCCTTGTGAAGTGTATCTCACCCTGCTGCAGTGCCTTCTTTGCTGCTGATGGTGAGTCTCAGGGAGCAGCTAACAGCTTACAAGAAATGAATCACCTTTTTCTTAATATTCAGGCAACCTTTTCCATTTTCTTGAGTTGGAAGAAAGAGGGAAGCAAGTCACAACAATTTTTAAAGTGCTGAAACAGCCAGTCAGGAGGAAAGCACCCATGAGGGTGTTCTTGAAGTTGTCCCCCTGCTACATAACTTCCAAGTTAATCAATGTTTCAGAGTTCAAAAGAGAGGAAGGTCAACATGGATTCTGATAAAGTTTATCTCGCGGCACTAAGTTCAGAGGCTGCGGGGGAAGGACGTGAAATAATCCCCCAAAAAATCAGCTGAGGGGATGCAGATCTTCTGTCCCCCTGGCTGGGAAGCTGCACTGGGTCACTTTGAGGCAAGAAGAGTTGTCCAGGGCTGTAGTACAGACAGGATATTTTATTTTTATCCTTGTTTTCGTTCCCTCCTTCATTTTTGTGGGCAGCCTCCCGAAGGTAAAGCATGCCTGGCCGCACACACGACAGGCAGAGCAAAGCTTGGGAGTTAAATATTCCAAACTCTTTATTACTTCTGAAGTTAAGTGGCTTTGCCTAATTCCGATGAACTAAGCACCATGACAGAGTGAAACAAAAACTGGGGAAATTCAAGGCCCATTAAAGCCTGAGGAATTTTCCCAGGCTTTTGCTTTCTCCACTCGCAAGTATTCCACCTTGCTTGATTTATGGCGCTGAGATTCTGTTCCTGATCTGCTCCTGGTTCAGAATGTGGTACTCAGCAGGGCAAAAAGCTTCTATCCTAGCAGGGCAGCAAAGTCTCCTGGCATGAGAGGAGAACATGACTGAGAATTGGTTTTTAGATGCAGCAGGAAATGGAGCATTTTGGAAGCCTTTTTCAACCTTAAGGGTTCTATGATTTTGCAAAGAATATACATCTGGATATGCTGCAAGCAAAACCTTCCATTACTTGGAAAAGAAATCCTCAGAAAAATATGATCTGTTGAAGTTTGGGCCTTCAGTGCTGAAAGTTGTCTTGACAAAAACTATATTTCCCAAATAATTTTTAAATTGTTTTTTCCCTAACAGGAAATATAGTTGATACAGAAGTCAGAATGATGTCAGAAAATGTGGAATGTCTGCTAGCCAACCTAGAGTTAAAAGATTTGAGATTTGCTTAGAAATATATACATATATATATATGTATGTGTGTATATGTATATATGTAATAGAGACCTCCTTGTACTGGCAATGAGTGGGATGAATCTAGGAGACTGGTTTTGGGGACATAAATAGATTTTAAAATATTTTTTTCTGGCCACACGTGGAAGAAAATGCAGTTCATTAAGAATATTGACATTGGCCTGTTCTGTTGGAGGTACTGGCAACTCTCTCTTCATAATTATATTGTGCATCTCCAGGTTTCCCCTCACATTTTTTTCAGAGCTATGTATTTTCCAGCTAAATATACATAATCAGCTAGCTGCTGGAATAATCCAAAACAGATTTTGCAAGGCTTATGCATTAGTTAGGATTTTAAAAGCACTTATCCCTTAGTGAATAACTGTCCCATACAAAAACATTGATTTTACTTCAGGAACTAGAGATGGATTTATTTCAACTGAGGTGGGTATTGCTATGGTTTTGCTTGCTGCTCTGGAGATGTAATGATCAAAATTAGGATTTTTTTTTTTTTAATGCCCAGTGGAAAATCTGTTGACTTTTTATTGCTATGAAAAATATGCCCAACTCTAGCTGAACTCATTGGCTGTAGCTCCTTGGAAATATGTCTAAATATGAAAAATCTATTTTCTCAAGCATTGATTTTAGCTGGCTGTCAGCACTGTAGATAACATTTGCTTCAGGGCTTGTTTCAGCTGCTGTAATGTGAAGTCACTGGGCTGTTTTTTGGGAGATGTTTCCTCCAAAGCTGTGTCTTGTCCATTGGTGCAGCAGGGGAGGCTGGTTTGGGCAGAAGTCACTGATTTAGTTTCCACACAACACATGATCTATGCATATTCCCATCAGGACAGGGTTCAAAAGAGGGTCCCAAGTCGGTTTTTCTGTCCTGTGCACTTCCAGCCTGCCACAGTCTCCAGAGGAGGCTTTCCTACCTGCAAAATATTTTGTCTGGTTTTCAAATTCCTTCTACAAACCTCTTGGCATTCCTGAAGCCATGAAGTGTATTTTCCCCCTCAATTTCCTGCTCCAGGCAGCAATCAGGGCCAGCATTGCCAGTAGGGGTCAGGGAATGCCTGAGCTAATCCAGGCTTTGGCACACAAGGAATGGTGGTGGTGGTGGTGCAACAAAAGTTGAGACACCTCAACCCACAACCATTTATTTTTTTGTACAGAGAGTTTTGGGAAGTTGACATGTAGTTCAATGCTTGTATGGACTAGGCACAAAAATATTGAAATTCCTCTCTGCCTGTAACAAGGGTGCCTCAAAAGGACAGAGCCCCAGGGTTTAAAAGGTGTGAACAGCCCTTAGTTTTCCTGAAGAATCAATACAAAGCAAGCCTCTGCTTAGGTTTAATTCCACATGTTATGTGGCCATGGAGGACACCTGAGATGTGAGAAGACATGTCATGTCTCCCCAGTAATGAAACAAATTTTGCTCCACTCCTCCCCCCCCCCCCAATTTTTGAGAAACAATTTAAATTCTGCAAACATATCCACCTCCCCAGATGAGTCTTGAACCTCAAGCTATGTCACTGTTGGATGTGGAGCAGTGTGCCTAGACAGGCAGCAAACACATTCCATGGTGCCACATCAGCAGCTGGTGCTCCCTCTGGGACAGGAGCTGTGTCACCCACCAGGATCCATCTCCTCAGCTGCACTGCCATTGCAGGAGGGATGCACATTTCCTGGGAGCCACACAGTGCTGTGCAGAGGTGCAATAAATCCTCAACCATCATTAAATGGGAATGTATGTGTAAATGCATACAAGTTCATACAGCAAAACAGGTTATCAATCACCATCTTTGCTGGGCTGCTTTCATTTTTTCTTTCCCTTCTGCTTTCTCCTTTCTCTCTCTCTCTTATTTTTTTTTCTTAGCCTTCCCTTAGGAATTGCTTTTGAAGGTATTTTGATTAGTTATGTAATTAGCCACTTGTACAGTTAAAAGCAAACTTTCAGGTCACATACTGTATGTTTACTCTTTGGCTTTAGGAGAGCTTCATTCAGAAGAAATTGCTATTGTTTCTTTGCCTTCCCATGGGAAAGCTTTAGTTTTGGAAACCATTCAACAAATGCAAGGTATGCAAAGAATACTGTAAAGACAGTTCTTGAGTTTGCCAACCTTTCTTCTTTTTTTTTCAGGCAGTAGT
This sequence comes from Lichenostomus cassidix, assembly GCF_008360975.1. Taxonomy (NCBI): domain Eukaryota; kingdom Metazoa; phylum Chordata; class Aves; order Passeriformes; family Meliphagidae; genus Lichenostomus; species Lichenostomus cassidix. The sequence continues at coordinate 60,590,335 of NC_139486.1, forward strand.
TACCAATTATTTTCTTCTGTATTAAGGCAGAGGCTTTTCCTATGCATGCTGCTGTGGACTGAGCTTTGATTTCTTGATGGCCCATGAAACTGATAAATTGTCAGTGTCTTCTCTCTCTCTTTCCTACTCCCCTTCCCCAGACTGCAGGAACTTTCAAAAGGATGGAATTACTCACCTTAGCTGATTCTGAGTCATTGCCTCAGCCATTCTTGAGAAAAAGTGAATATCTGTGATAGAATTATCTGAGCTGACAGATTTTTATGCTCAAATCTCCTCATATCTCTTTTGGTGAAATGAATTTATATTTCAACCACAGATAACTCCTTAAGACTGGGAAGTCACTGGAGACCTGAAGATGCTCATGAAGGATTTAACATTGTTTTTCATCAGAAGAATGTTCTTCAGATATCTGGCCCACAGTGCATTTGGTATGCATCATATCATAATGATCACTTTGATTATAGATTTAATACACAGATTTAATGCAGAGTCAGAATTGCTTTGAATGTATCCCCATTCTAAAACAAGCCTTTAAGAGTCACTGCAGAATTAATCTAGTTTGTGATACCTATCATTTCAGTTCAAGTGGGTATGTAAACTCTCTGGTTTGTTTTGGGTCTAGGATGGATTTCTCAATTATTTAATCTCCTGTTATTATAGTGATAAGGTACTTCCTAATAAAAATTCTGAACGTAGCTTGTGAAGATAATTTTTGAACACTTAAACCATGGAGAGATGCACTTCTCATCTGAACATGGTAGATATTTTTTTAGGCATTTCTTACATTAGATTTGTGGGAAGGACTTGATTTTTAACTGACAAAAAAGAAGAATTCCCAGTAAAATGAAATGACTTACTATGTAGCTTTATAAAATTAATGAATTGGTGTTATCAAATTCTCTTTTTGGTAAATACCAGTCTTCCAAAATCCAGCTGTGTTGTCTTCTAAATGGCACAACAGAAAAGCAACAGAAACTTCCAATTGCTGCACTGGTTGGTAGAACAAAAATTTCTCAGAGTTATGCTGTTACTATATTATAAACCACAGCATGAAAATAAATTCGGTGTTTGCATCTCCTGTTGTAAAACATTTTTTAAAAATCTATCAGCTATTACAACTTGTACCTCACCTATTGATATAACTGCAATGGGACTAAAAGAACCCCTTGAAGGCAACTTCCTAACCATAATGGTTTGGCTGAGAGAGACTGGCATGAGGCAGCACTTGGGCACCAGGGTCACATAAACTTTTTTTCTATTTAAAGTCTTGAAGCTCTGCAGAACTCTCATGCATGGGGTGACCTTTCCTTCCATTGCTGCATCCCAGCAGCTGAACCTTGACAGACTGCAAGGGACACCTCTGCTTGCTTGGTGATTCTCCTTCTCCTTCTCCTTCTCCTTCTCCTTCTCCTTCTCCTTCTCCTTCTCCTTCTCCTTCTCCTTCTCCTTCTCCTTCTCCTCAAAAACCCATCTCTGAGAAGAGCTGCCCAAATTCTCAGGAAGCCAATTCGTTTCTGGGTGAGCTCAGTTCATGTCTTTGTTGGAGGTGACAGGAACACAGCATCCAGCTTGTCCCATGGTTCATCATCTCTTTGGCTTTTGGTCACTCAACACAGGTTTTCATGGACTCTCTTGCCATGGATCATTCCATTCTGTGTTTAAAATGAACAGCACTTTGGAGTTTGAAGGCAAAAATTTCAGCATTATTGAAAGCAGTGTTCTCAAACTGGGCTACTCTGACCAGGGTTGGCTCAGAAGGAAATCTAATAGAAATCAGATTAGAATGTAGAGCCATTGCATCTGTCATTGCCCTGAAAGCTTCTGTCTATGCTGAGTGGAAGACCTTATAGCAGTGTGGCTTGGAAAGAGCAGTTTTTGGGGGGCAGGCAAGGACTCCTGCAGGCAGGTTAGAGTGTCTCTATCTAATAAGGCACACGTAGCCCCAGAGAAGGTCTGGGGGCAGGGATGAGCTGCAGTGCTGCCAGGCAGCTGGGGGACTTCCTTATCCAACACCTCTGCTGCTGCCTGGGGTTTGCTGTGCTCCTGCCTCCCTTGTGCACTCACACTGCAGCACCTCAGGCCTCCTGCTTATCGCTGGGACAGGGGGAACTGCAAGCCCAGAGGAGAGGAAAGCAGCAGGATAATGAAGGTGTGGGTGTTTGTGTATATAAAGCAGGGACTCCGTATCAAATGACCCTGAGGGGAAGCTAACCATTCCCAGGCAAAGGTGTGGTGGGAACTCAGATAAAGGTTTGTACATAGCCTGCAGGGAGAATAGCTTCGTGTAAAATCGAGTTTATTTAAACTCTTCGGGGTCTTGCAGCCTGGGGTGCTGTGGCTGCCTCTCCTCTCCACAAGCCAGGGCTGAGACCTGCTTCCAGTGGAACTATCAGGAAAGGGGTGCTCCATGCAGCAAAAGTGATGAAAATTATGTGAGCATGTACATGTCACTTTTTCAAGAATATGCTGATTGTGTTCATTTCCTTAACTATTTCTCTCACTGGTTTCTCTCCAGCTTGTGTGTGTGTTTCAATGGGACTGAAGGATTTGCGTTTCTTTGCCTTTAAAACACATCCTTTGGGATTTGCTTGCAATGTCTTGATCTTCCCTGTCAGAGCCTGTGCCCCAAAAAAAGAGAGGGGAAAAAAAAAATGAAGCCTTGCTATAAATTTTTGTGAGAGTCCACTTTAAGCATTGATTAAGGACATCCAGTTATTCTGAGGATATCCTTACTCTGGGGAAAAGAGAACGGGCTGCCTCCTCTCACCCGCTGTTCTAGTTTTATAGAATGCTTTGCTTTAATCATGACTTAAAGAAATAAACAATTTATCAGTGAAACACTCCAGATACTGAGAACCACATTGTAATGCAGTAGTTTAGGAGGTGGAGCAATAGCAATTGTTTCTCCTGCTTCCTATTAAACTAATTGCTACCAGCCCTCACAGGATCATATTATCCATAGGTGGGGCAGGGGCAGAATTGTCTGAAAGGACTTCTTTGGGTATTGCATTTCCATTTTGTCAAGTATAAAAACTGCTCATGCAGATCTGACCAGAGTCCTTTAAATCAATATCTTATCTCCAGGCCCTGAGATATTGACCAGAATGAAGTGCAGCAGGGTTTTATGAATGGAGCCACATAATGAATTTGGTTGTTTGAGTCTGAGAAATTATGTGAAGCTGCTGAACTGGAATTGCAATAATCCAGAACATGAGTTGAGTTTCCTGGTGTCATTAACACTGAGGTTCATTGTATTTGGCTGCACAGAGATTGGGTCAACAATTTTTATCTCTGGCCTAGTAGAGGAGAGGCAGTGATCCATTTGCCTAACAAAAAAATCATTTATAAATTAAATCAAATACCAACGGTTAGTGTTTAGGAAATGTTTTCTGGCGAATGGGAGGTCATGGTTCAGCACACTGGAATCAAGCAGGGAGGTGGAAATGAGCCTGATTTTCAGCAGAGCAGGTGACCCCCAAGTCAGAGGTATTCGAGGTTAAGTCACATTTGATTCCTCCTTTTAAGTCTATTTCATTGTAAATACAAAGTTATCAAGGACACAGTGTGGATTTTAAGAAGGAATATGTGTCTTTTTCCATCGATGCTGTTTAAGGAGTTGCAAATTCTAACTTTCATCCCGTAATGTAAATATTTGAAGTAGATCGCTATCAACATGACAAAGTGGAATTTCTTTCCTTCTCACTGTCCATCATCCTCTCCCCCAGAGTGCTGTGGGGCAGCAATCCCTGAGCTGTTGTCCTAAGCAGAGTCACCATTGTTCTGAAGGTTAAAAGTACAACCAGGCAAGATTTGGTTGGGGTTTGCTACAAGGCAGATGTAGAATACCTACCACAGTTGCTGCTAAGTAGGGTTGCAGTGGGAAAACAGAGGAAGTGAAGGCATTTGGCTGGGTCATGGGTCCCCTAAATTTAGGATCTGATGGGCTAGAGGAGAGAATGAAAAGACCTGAGTGAGTGTTTTCATAACAGAATTGATGAATGCGCTGAGCAGCTCCAATGTTTAGTAGCTTTGCCAGGCAAACCCTCAATTTTCTTTGCTTTTTTTTGTTTTTTTTTTTTTACAATGGACTGAAAATAATGTCTTTTGTGGAATGTGACACTTGAAAGCACAAACATTTTAGTCTTTGTTTTACCAGAAAAAAAAACCAAATGTAAAAATTTCTTTGAGTGGAACTTGTTTCATTTATTTATTGAGTCACCAGCCATACCAAAATACCAACATTTTATGAAACTCCATTCACTATATCAGTGCGCTGTAAAAATTCAGCTATTTGTTTATGAAGACACTTTCCCTAATACCTCCTATAAAAACCTTGATGAGCTAATTGAATCTTACAGCTGCTAATGAAGATTCAGGCTTTGGTTTTAATCAATTCAAGTGCTCCAGCAGGAATTTAAAGTGTAGATAAAGTAAAATTTAGACATTCAAGTGTCTGAATTTCAGGGTTCTAAGACATGCATAGAAATGTTGTGCAGAGGTGGAGCAGAGGTGCACCTAGTGAAGTACACTGAGTCTGGCAGTGGAGGAGAAAAAGAACATGTTAAGTGTCATAGTGAAACATTATTTCAGCATTTTCTCCTGAGTGGAGAAACAAGAAATATTAGAAATTTCATTCCTTAGAGTTTTCCACTAATTTTTTTGAACACAAAAAAAGTTTCAAACAGTTCTGTCCTGTGGTAAGGAATTCCCTGCGTTAAACACACCCCATGAAGAAATATCTCCCTTTCTCAATGTTAAATTTATCACCTGCAAGGTTCATTTATTAGTTCTTGTATTGGTAGCTACAGGTAATAATTGTTTGCTCTTCATCTTTTGCAATGCCGGTCGTGATTTCGGAGATCTTAACCACATGTCCCTCATAATTCCCTGTTTTCCAGGCTGAGCACTCTCAGGCTATTCTGTTATTCATTGTGTGGAAGCTGCTCTGTGCCCTTGATCACGATTATTTCTTTTCTTTTTCCATTTCCCATTTTACAAGCCGGGGAAACCCGAATTGCGGTATTTGACCTGTGGGCGAGTCACGCACTGTTTAACAGGGAATGTTGTTTCTTTCCTCTCTGATTCCTGCCAGTATCTGCTGTCTATTTGTTTTCTGACTGTACTGGTGGAATTCTAGTGCCTGTGTTACGGCTGATGTGCTGGAGTGAATTCACTACCACGTGATGAGTTATTTAGTGGGTGCTTCCCACTGTTTACCCCAAATAACCTCGTGCATCCCTGTTTCCTAATCCAGTTTCCTCTGCTAATAACTCACCCTCCTGCACTTGGCCAGGCTGCTTAGGAAAAGCACAAGTGGCTTTGCAAACTTGGTGTTTCCTGTGCTGAGGGTGTTTGCCTACAGCTGAAACAAAGCCTAGACCCGTGGGACTAACCTGCCATGGATCAAACATTGTGCTGCTTTCTTAGCTTTCCCTTCCTGTGCTCCTTGCCTGGCTCTGCTCATTCCCTGCAGCAGGGATCTTGCCTCCTCCTTCAGACCTGCAGCCACAAAATAATCAAGTAAAATGCAAAGTAAATGGGTAATTAAGACGGGCTAATGTAATCCTGGTATGTGGTACTAAATGAATGGATCTTTTGTAATTTAAAATGATTACAGGAACACTGCATGTGTCCTTTTTGCTTGCCAGCATTAGTATTAGATTTTGCCCTTGCAAATGTCATTCAGAATGCTGTGAATAGGATGAGAAGTCCTGATGACTTTTGTCACCCTTGCTCAGGTTGTACCCACATGAGTGAGTGCAATGGGAACTGGCATAAACCTAAAAACTTGCTTTCCATAATTCAGTGAACACCTCTGCCAGCTGCCGAGATCTCCACATCAGCTTGGAGATTAAAGGATCCATTGCCCATGCAAATCTCACAGTGGAAAAGCATTTCTTAATGATATAATATCTGGCAATTGCTCTTGCAAGCTGTACCAGATGTGCTTATTTGCTGCTCTTTAAGAAATGCTTCTTGCAAGCATCTTCCCTGCTCTTTCTAGAAGAACTTACAAGCGTGCCTTGCAGAAACAATTCTGAGGTATAATTGCATTCTATTATCTCTGTCAGTTGTGCATCTCTTTGAGGGCAGACAGCCTAAAATGAAGAGCTGCATGAGGCTCATTTGTATGCCTTCAGACAGCAAGAGGGTTTTGAGACCACAAGGAGGGGAGAGAGTGTTACCTCAGCACCCAGTTGGTCACTTGCTCTCTCCTGATCTCCATCTCCCTCTCTCCCTCTCCCCTCCTACAAGACCAGGTTGTTCTCTGAGATGCAGTTGTGTGATTTTTGCTGCAGGTTGGGTTACAAGTGAATTGCTGTTTTCTCCCATACCTGTATTTCAGATGAGTTCACAGAGCAGATTAAGATAAACAAGGCAGGCTATTAATGAGAGCCAGGAAGGATGGTGAGGGGAAATCACACCTGAAAATTGGCTGATATATTTTTTTCCCACCTTATCTCTGTTGTATCTTGCACAAAGATATGCAAAGGACATAGCACTAGGTAAGTGGTGAGAAGCTTTTTTCTTAATATTGAGTGGACAGTAGTTATTTTGTTATTAAAAATACTTATCACAATGAATAATATCCTTTCCACATAAAAGGGTGTCATTTGACCATCTTACTCCTAGAGGTCTCCAGGAACTTGTATGCTCTTCAAATTATTTCTAGTCTTTTGGAAGAGGAGTTGTTGGAATAATTTCTAGGTAAAAAAAACCAAAAAACAAAATATTTCAGACACTAGCCCAGAGTATTCTTTAAAGGTCTTTACCTTTTCTGTACATAAACATCCAATGTATATTGGCGAATTTAACTTTCTTATAATATTAAGTTAAACCCACAATTTATTCCTTAGCTCCATTCTTCCATCTGCAGCTCAGTCAGGATTTAGAATTCAATGTAGGTAACAATTGCATTTGCCAAGAAAATAGAATCTGGCACCTTGCAATGATTGGTTCCACTGGGAGAAATGCATCTCATGGACCCTAGCATTAAAAAAACCCCAAAATTAGCTTCCAAATGGCAACTGTTTTATAGCAGCTTCCTACTTAGGACAAAAGATTTTTTTTCAAACATTAGTGAATTCTCACAAAGGTTCTGTAGGAGGGAAGTTATGTCAGTTATTGGAGCTGGCAGAGGAAACCTCTGGCACAAACTGGGATCACTCCCTAACTCCCAGTTTTGTGCAGCAGCCATAAATGGTCCTTCACCCAGCAGCTCCTTTTCTAAGGTGAAGAATCTGAGAAGATGAAAAATTTACCTAAATCATCCGTAGATAAGCAAATAGTAACAACGTGCTGCAAATTCAAGCTGATGGCAACTGTTGGGAGTTCAGAGTGAACAAGACCAATATAAGAAAACATGACCTGCAATGATGATGTGGAACATTTGACCAACATTTGAGCAAACTGCTTGCAGGAATGGACCAGCTGTGAGTTCTGATTGATAAGCAGAAATATTTCTGCTGGTATCCTAACTTCAGAGCACTGCCTATGAAAATGTCTGTGCCAGGGTGAAAATTGGATGGCATCAGGCTGCTCAGACTAATTATGGTTGTGTGGAGCTGAAGAAAGAGCCACAGTTTTCACTGACAAATAAGAGATGTGCTCTTGAGAGGATTAGTGCTTTTCACTTATGGGGTTCTGTGAATATTGGATCTTTCTGTGAAAGGAGGAAAACAGTTGAATCAAATGCTGTAACCTGAACTCAACCAAATCTAGCATTCATCAAAAAAATCCTCCTGGCCTAGAAGCACTAATTGTCAGAAGAATTGCTGCTTGATTTTAGCAAGCATCTTGTTAATGCAATCTCCAGAAACTATAACCTGAGACATTAGCTTTTGTCCTCATTTCCCTCTCACCAGTACACCCTTGTGACTAAAACTGATGTGATTTATAATTTCCCTGCTACCTGCCTGGCTACTACAGGGGTGCAGTTCATGAATTTAAAATTGCATGTGGCCTCTCCTTTGCTGCAGCTCATAGTCCTGTTTATTTTAGTAGTGATTTTGGGTTTTGGGGTTTTTTTTTTTGAGGCAGCATGAGGAATGAGATATTCATATAAGCAATATTTTACTGCAGTTAGGTATCTGTTTCTCGTGCTTTTTATTTTTGATGGAATTTTTCATGAATATGTTGAAAAAAATCCCGAATCAAATAATTTGCTCCTTGAGTTTCTCAGTTCTTGGTCTCGAAATGATAAATCTAAATATTGTATTGATGTTTGTGGGTAGATTCTGAATACTCTGAACAACATGCCTCCTACTTCAAAGAGCTTGCAATCTAGAAGAGCAAAAGTCAGTGGCAGCTGAGAAGGGCAGAGCAGAAAGGATTTGCTCCAATTTTGAACGGTGAGAATTTGTCTTCCAAGGTCACAAAGCATGAGTAGCACACCAGTTGCATTCCTTGGTAATAAATGGCAAACAACTTATGAGACTGACAGTTCATTTTAAAGGAAGCAGAGATGCTTGTTTGGTCCCTCGGAGTAAATTTGGAGATATTCACACTGTTAATAAGAATTCAGTATTTTGAAAGGTTTATTTGGAAGGGATTTTTATGAATGCATCCAGTTTTCATGCAGACTGAGTTTCTTGTAAAATTGTGTGGTGACATGTCCTGGGTCTTGACTTCACTCTCAGCAGTTCTAGTAACTCAAGCAGACAGTAGATCTTTATGAAAAAAAATGCAGAATATTAAAACTAATGTCTGGCCCTAATAATTGGTGGTGAAAATGAAAATGCTGGTGAAATTCAAGAAGATGCCTATTAGAGACTTAAATAGCAATGTTATTAATTGAGTGCTACTTAACTGAGGCCCACAAACCCAAATAAAGACACGTTCTGGAGCAGGAGCTGACCTTTGGGGCTGTTGGCTGGATTTTCAGGCTCAATGTCAAGCACTGCTCTGCATTTCAGAGCAGTGCAGTTGTGCTGTTCAGCATCTCTTGTGGCTGCAGTTGGATCTGTCTGGAAGTGCTGCATGGCCATAGAGGGGCTTTAGGAAAAGAAATGTGTCCCCATTACCTAAGGAAAACAAGTTAGGAAAAGCCTGTCACTGTTAACATCTTTCCCATTCCCTGACTTGTTAATTTTCTTACATATACAATGATTTCCATTTAGCTTTCTGGTTATTTGAGATATGGTAAAAAGTTTGAGAGCGTGGAATTGTGTTCCTTGGATAAAGTTCACACCTCAAATAGACCTTGAAGAAGGCATAAAGCCTGCTCTGGGCTCTCAGCTGGGAGTTAAGTGGAACTTAACTTAAATGGAGCATAGACCATAGACTGGCAGATAGTAAAGGATTCCATACATAGCAGTAGCTTGTATGGAAGTGTTAATACTTTGCACTCAAAATGCAATTTGGGATACAAATGGCACGTTTACCTGAAAGCTGTGGGGGTGTCTGGCACAAATAGCTGCCTGAAACGTGGAAGGACAGGCATCCCGTGGGGCTTTCTGCAAATAACACCAAAAATGTTCTGCAGTGATCTTATTTTGTTATCAAAAAAGGTGAAGCTCACAGATTCTATTCAGCTGACAATTCCTTTAGGTGGCTGTTCAACAGCATGCAAAGCACCAAGCTACAAGGCAATAATTAAAGGAAAAGGTTACACCCTCTAGAGTTTTGGGGTTTTTAACTGCAAACCCTTTCTGTAGTAAACGTAAGCATTGTGAAGAGTGATGATGGGTGTCCCTTTCCCTTCAAACTCCTTCCTACAGAGAGGAAAGCACCAGCGTCTCACAATGGCCTCAGCCCTCCCTGCCTCTCTGGTGAGAGCTGAAATTCATCCTTGTTTTAGAGGACTTGGAGACTTGTCAAGGCATTGTGGGCATCCAGGTGAAATCACCTTTTCCCTTCAGCACGAGGTGAGAGCTGGGAGGGTGAGCAGAGCAGAGCTGCAGAGGAACTGCAGACAGAAACACAGGGGCAAAGGGCTCTGAGACTGCTTTGGAGCTGCACTCTTTCCAGTGCATTAAGCGAGCAGTTAACATCAGGCTATTGCAAAACCCTGTGAAATATTTTTGGTAGCTGGGTCTCTGGCACCAGAAGAGAATTCAGCTCATTTTTTCAAAATTCTGGCTCATGTTACAGTGGAACTGAGTATAAAATATCTATCTGTCCTTGCTTCTATTTTGCAAACCCCCAAACTATTTAGCTTGCCCACGCATTGTGGTCCAAAGCATTGTGTGTTTTGGATTGACTAAATTTTTATTTTGGCTTTTTTTTTTAAAGGTACACTATTTATATGATTTAGGATGCTCAGTGGCATGCATACTAATTGTAGAAAAATCCATCAGATATTACCCAGTAGACTAGACAGGCTCCTTCAGGGCTGTTATGGTCCATCAGGTAAATACATACTTTGGAACATGTACTAATGTCAAAAACCATGAGTTATTTACCCAGGAGATGCTGTTCCAGCATGCTGGGCAAATGTGTATCCAGGGTGGGGTTTTTTTAACAGCTGATTTTTAAATTTTTTTTCAAACTGAGAAGGCTATATCAATTTTGAAAAAGCTGCCAGGACCGTTTATTGGAAAAATACACACATTTTCAAAGCTAACACATGCCAAGCTGTGTGCTGTTATATTAATACACATTTATATAGCACTATAACATTGTGTATAACGGGCTCTGGAACCAGTTCCCTAATAAGCCAGCATATGACTGTGGTTCTTATGTAATGCTGGCTTTGTCTGGCTGGTAATGGAACAGATGGATTGCTGTTGCTCACACCCAAGCACTTGGGGTAGTCAGAGCAGGAATCCCATGTGGATTCCTCAGCACTGCCCCAGTCCTTATAGGAGATCAGGAACAGTATAAATACATTGCATACCTAATGTAAACAGTGTGTTTCCCCCATGTTAACCTCTTCATCCCTGCAGCCCAGGTAGCTGGTTGCTCTTCAGATTGTTTTATAGTGAGTTATCTGGGGTATGGAGAGATGTGATGACTTGTCCAGGTTTAACCAGCTGGTCCTGACATGAGGACACAAAAGGTTGTTTTCTTAAAGTACAACATTCTAGGCTTTCTGTACATTTTGTCTCACCCCCTCCTGTTTTTCTAAATAATGCAAGCAGATTAATGGGCAACTTTCTGTTCTTGTTATTGATCAGAGTCTCACAAAACAGTTTCTGACAGCATCTGGAACACAAGTGTGTGGACCAAGGCATCACCTGAAACACAAAGTGCATAATAGCCCAGCCCATTTGAACATGCCCTCAGAACCTGGATTTCTGAATCTGAACATTTTCAGCCTACCTTTAGAGACCAGATCTGTGGTGATGCACCCACTGAGTTGGATTTAAGTGCATACACCTTGATATATTTTCTCTTTGATTTTGCTGCCATCCCCTACTCTGATTTTTCGAGGAAATGCATCCTAACTTGGCATTGTATGTGTAAAGCTCTAGCATGCAGCTCCAACTGAGGGGACAAGCTGCAGCACCAGCTATGGCAGTGCAGGGAGGGGAAGAGGATCCGTGGCAACCTTTTCTGCTGGAGTGCCAACAGCATGGCTCTATTAAATTATAAAATACTAGAGCTGGAAGGCCATTCAGATGGTTCAAAAATGCCCCCGTTACACGGTTATCTTTATAACTTTAGTCCTATCTGTAGCTGGCGGGACTCTGGCTTTCATCCACGTGCCAACCATGTAGTAGAACAATTAAAATACTACACTCATAAAACCCCAACTGCTCCGTGCGTGCGCGGCTCCACTGAAGCTCCGCACACGAGATTGTGATCACAGCCCCAGCTGCAAAAGGGGGGAAAAACCCAACAAAACAAAACCCTGTGATATTTGGAGTGAAAACTGAGGCCGATGGTGGTGTTCTGCTCCATGTTCCAAGTGTCATTGCTGGCTGGTGATTTACATTTTGCATGTTCACTGAGCGCCTTTCTCCTGCGCGTCAGTTTGGGCGACAATGCATTTCTTCATATGGGGAGGAAGCAACAAAATAATGGAGAGAAATGAACCAATCAAAATCATGGTAAATAAAAGTCTCTCTCTCTCTTTCTTTCTTTTTAAAGCTCAAGAGGCAGCTGGCACTCTCAGGCTTTGTTACACTAAGGAAAGAGAACAGCAAACTGCATGCAGTATAGAGTCAGTGTCATTGAAACTAATGGCATGAATGATCTCACACCATTGTAGTAGGATGGAGATTTACTGTGTTTAGCAGAGAACCCATATTATGGAGAAAAGCATCGATCTACTTCCACATTTTATTCACATGAACGACAAGCAAGTTATTCACTACTATGCAGCCACATTCAATCCCTCAGTGTCTGAGCCACAATGCCCCCCAAGTCCCTCGCACTTTACAGCTGTGCAGAGCACCTAGCCAACAACTACTTGTCTCCACTTTGCAGCCAACAGAAAAGGTTTATTAGCCCCTCTTAGTTGACCAGTTTACAGTTTGGACTTGTGTTTGCTGGGTAATTTTAGCCCCAGTGTTTGATTCCTACAATAACACGGCCATTAATGCTATGTCCTCTCTCTCTCTCCCTCTTTTTCATGTTAGGCATTAGGCAGGTGGAGAGGGAAGCTGTGGCCACATTGCCATTTTCACATTTTGGATCAGATTTTGACATTTCCGTGGCCTAGATGTTCTGCTTCCAAATGCTCTTTCCTATGCAAAGAGTGCAAATAGGGGTTGGCTAAAATAAATGAAAATAGGAAAGTCAAGGAGAGATATTCAGTGCAGTATGGATGCTTTGTTCTTGTTTTTTCTGCATTTGCTGAATAATGTCACTTGATATAGACTTTTTCCTTTGTTTTTAACTCTAACTTTGGTATAGTAATGGAGGTATCATAGTGGTAACTATTGCAAAAGAAGGAAAACACTGGCAAATTATTTTATTTCTTTTTCAGTGGGGAGGAACCCAAGTGGTGAAGAATAGTCCAAAGTACACAGTACACTTGTGCTTTAATTCCCTGATTCTTCACATTACAGCACCTGTGCAAGTCCTCCTCAGCCATGAGAGGATGCTCTTGGCACATGAATTTTGGGTGATTCAGGGTCCCTGCCACCATCATCCTCATCACTTTCAGTGTAACCTTTGGGGCACATTGAGGATCTGACAGGAAAATCTGTGTGCACTGTTCTACCATTCCTGATCATTCTAACATTCTGAGAAATGTGCAGTTGGTTTTCTCGGCTCCTTTAAACAGGAGGTCACTTTTGAGCCCTTCTTCACCACCATTGTAGCTCCACATGTGTAAGGCTCTGCACAGTCACCTTGTCTCCATGAGCTTTGTTGCACACTCCTTAACTGCACACATTCTGGATCTTCTCAAAGATTGCAAAAAATGCTTTTCCCAAACTCATGTCACATCAAATCTACGGCTTCCTGTCATCATGTAGTTTGTATCACTTATTCTTCACTCTCTTCCTTCAGTTATACTTCTTAGGGAGTGAAAGCACATCAGTTTCCAAAATACTAACATTTCATAATGTTAGATGATTTGTCCCAAAGGAACTGGTGGCCAAGTCAGGAAAGGAATTTGTCCTCTAAACTCCTGCCCTCATTCTTAAAGGACACTCCCTTGAGCTTCTGCATCCCCTTGATATGAACTCTGAATACAGTGTGGAATAAATGGAAAAAATGTCTTAATAACCTCGTTGCTCTAAGGTAAAATTAAATTCTGAATGTGTCAATTCTAAATTTCTGAATTTGTCCTTTTAATGCATACTTTTGGCTGGCTCTTACAACCTCCTTGTCAAAATGGCATCAAATAACTGCAAGATCTTCACTTTAAGAATACGAAACTTTTTGTTTTAAGGTTGTCTTTCTGCTGGGAGCTTAGTGCAGTAATCTCAGCATAAGCAATGTAGGCTGTTGAATTTCTTGCTCTTAAAAATCTGTGAGCTTGGCTGATTAGAATGACAAGCAACACAACTTCAGGACTTAGAAACCCTTGCAATACTTGTGAGAACCCTCATGATTGCAAGTGGAGGGAGTGGAAAAGAATTTCCAGTCCCAGGAATAAAAGCTGATTGCACAATGACCTTATCAAATAATTTAGTAAAGGAAAATCACCCAAAAATAATTCCTGAGAATTTAGCTCTAGGCACACAGAGTGCTTTAGGCTTGCCCTTCCTGGGGGAAAGGAGGCTTTATCCTTTTTGCTCTGCAGGAATGCAGAAGTGTTGGAGCAAAACAGGCTCAAGAAGCTGATTTTTGAAAGGATGCCCTCACACCTTCCCTCCCAGGAGGAGAGGATTGGTGCTCAGTGTGACCTGCCTTTACAGACTTAACACTTTTTATATGCCTGAATATCACCTACCATTTGTGCCTGGGGCTGTGCCCACCTTGTGGCTTCAGCTGGGAAATGTGTGCCTTGATTTTCCTTTTCCAGAGGCTGGGCACATGTGAGAAAAGCCAAGCTGGTTTTCCAAACAAAGCCAAGCTGTGCAGAGGCTCCTGGGAGGCGACACACAGCCAGGCATGGCAAGCAAACATTTGCCTTCAATTCCACAGCAGCTTTTGGGGCTCTGGTTTCCCTTGCCTTTTTATCTTCCCCTTGTCTCAGTTAATCTGCACCATTGTCTATTACTAATTCCCATCCAAATGTAACATGGAAGTTGCAATCAGTTAACAATTTGGTCTCAATTATGCAATTACTTTTCCTTCAGTTGTTCAGATGTTTTCTCTGATTCTTTGTTTTCCCATTTCCACACCTTGGAAATGAAGAAAAATAGGATTGGAAGAAACCTCAAAAGATCTTCTAATCCATCCCTCTGCCCCAAGGTGGGATCAATTATATCTCCATCGTTCCTGGCAGATGTTTGTCTCTCTTGCTTTTAAAATCTTCCAGTGATGGTTATTCCACCACTTTTCCAAAGCATTAGCTCTTCAAGTCAAAATGAAAAGTCCTTGTGTGTCTGGTTTAATTTTAAAGCAGCACTGCAAAGTACTGGCTGTAAATGTGCCGTGGAATATGACTTAAATAGGGCATAAATTGTCTGTAACCTTTGGGCATATAACTGAAATTAATCTTTGCAGGGGGCTTTGTGGAGGACTTAAATTCATTTTAAATGAACTCTGCTATCGTGAATCTTTCACTGCTTTTGCTATTCTTTTAAACATGATAGTTCTTGCCATTTGATTACAGAAATTAGTTTAATTATAGATTGATGCCAAACGCATGATGAAACACAAATATGCATTCAGAAAATTTAAATACAAATTCTTTTTACCTCACTCAGCACAAACAGATTCCTATTTGATAAATGCTTGTTCATAGGAACTGCCAATTTTATAATTCTAGTCTTAATGAGCAAACTAGCATACCTGTATGCCAAGGGTGGAATATTCTTAGCTTCTGTGTACTTTGTGTGTTTTCCATTTATGTGGAATTTGCTACCAGAAATGTGCCATTGCTGCTGGACTGAGAGTATATCCAGTGACATGGAAAAAAACAACAATTTTAGCATTTTAAGACATGGCAATCTTCTGCAGCCACTATATAATATTGCTGGTGTTGAGGGTCTTTTGAGTTTCTGAAAACGATGGAAGTTTTTTGATAGAAGTGTATTAAAATTGTAGCAGATCAGAAATCAGTCAACCTTTAAACAGGAAGTTCCTGGGTGGGTCGGGGTTGATACTGAGGAATTAAAGAAAATCCACATTCTGTGAAAATCTCAGACTTGGTAAGGAAGATAATTAGAATTTAGGGCTTTACTTATGCCTTAATGTTATCCAAGATCCCTCTCTAATGAGGTGCTCAAGTGTCCAAGATTTGTACAAATTTTTACAATTTTACAAAGACATTTATTTTCTCAGTTGCAAAAACTGAATAATTAACAATGACTTCATCATGTGAATGTGAATATTTGATTAGAGGTTTTCTTTTGTAGGTTGCTAGAGTCAGCTCCAAGTTTCCCATACCTTTTTTTTTACCTTTCCCTTCATTTACAGAAATGAAATTTACGCTCCTTATTATACTTTTCAGAAACTGTTTACTCTCATTCTGTGCTCGGAAATGAGTGTCAGGGCTGCCTTCCATCCTCCACCTTGCTAATCCTGGGGTTACCCAAGCCACGTAGAGGACAGAAATTCTCTGGAAATTTGGGATGTGCCTGGGCTGGGTCAGCCAGTGGCTGTGAAGCTGCTCTGGGGTACCAAGCCAGGTTGGCTCCAGCGCCTGCTCATCGTCAGCTCGGCAGAGTTCAGGAGGTCACCTGAAACCCATCTCCTCTGCCATTCCCCCTCTCAGAGCCCTGAGTGTGTTAATGGTTTCTCAGCAGCAGACGAAAGGAGGAGGAGAGATAAGAGGGGCACAGAGGTATTATTCAGCGCGGCACTACACGTGTGACTTGTTTTCTCAGGCTATCACTTAGCACTCACGCTGTGACACTGTGCAGGAGGGGCTTTGCATGGACACTGCCTTGGGAAGCACTGGGTACTTCAGTGCCTCCTGCATTTTTTTGGTTTCACAAACCAGAGCTGCCTCCTCTGGCTGCAGAGGGAGGATGGACTCTCAACGTGTGGCTCCCCACTCACTCTTCTCCAGCCCTGTGTTTAACACCACTTCCAGCTAATCTTCAGAAAAATGCTTGCAGAGGAGTAGGAAGAAGAGATTTTGCTAAGATACAAAATGCATTTGATGTGCTAAAAGAGTGAAAAACTCTACAAGCAAAGAGTGTTGACATATCTTATCTCAGTTGTCAGAAGTGGCTTGTGAAATCCAGTGAGATGAAATCCATGCTCTACATATGGGCAGTACAGGCATTTCTTGAACTTATTCTAACTTCATTAGGCAGCCTTCATGCTCACAGAAGGTGCCTGCTGTGACAAATGTAAGTAGGTTCTTCCTTGTCTATTTTGCTTCGTTATTTCTTCCCTGACACCCTCCCTGTTCTCCTGCTCTGCCTCCTGTCTGACAGCCTGATTTTGGTGCCTTTCTGTGCCTGAAATGGTTGTCAGCTAACGAGGAAAGGCATGGTATCTTGTAACATCCATGCTTTGTTGTTGTTTCTGACTTTTTCCCTCAGAGAGCTGGGGAGTATCTGAACACAGAGCAAAGCATCCTCTCCAAATAGTGTCTAAGGGTGGAAAAACAGCCAAAAGGACAGTGACTATAAGGGAAGTAAAGCAACAGAGGAACTAACAGAAAAGTGTCAGGCACAGCAAGCGTGCAGCTGAAGTTCCAGTTAATGAATTTCCACGAGGGTATGCAGCTGGTATCCAGGAGGACCATGCCTGCAGGGAGTGCAGCTCCTCCTAGGCACCAGCAGCTTGGTGAAAGAAGACACAGGAACATCTTTGTGACAAATGGGTTGTTAAACCTGGTGCCACCGGTAGAGAGAGAAAGAGGGAGAGAGAGAGAGAGAGAGCTCCTTTCCCTCCATCATTTAATTAAAAGTGTTCTGCTTGAGTAGCCTGTTCTATATGGGAAGTTTGTTCTCCGTGGGCAGTCGGTGCTGTGAGATGTAAGATATTGGCCCCAGCGCATGTGATAACATTGCATCAACAAGGAGCCTGTTCTCCAGTGTGCCCAGGCAGATCTTTCATTCAGGACAAAGGAAGTGTGGTTTGTGTTAAAGATATAGTTCAACTTTCATAATGAAGCAAGTTGTGAATGATGAATGGAAGCACTTATTGAGCTGAAAGTACACACACCAGATTGAGCAATGTTGATCTTTGTGCAACAATCAGCTGAGTAAGAGAAAGCACGGACTGAATTTTTGACTGCCTCGGTTTGACCTTCATTTTGTACTTTTTTTAGCTGCAAATTAACACATCCAATTGTCAGGCAAATGACTGCTGAATTTTTTTTTTTGCCTGTTACTTGATGGTGTAAAAGAGATAGATATGCAAATTGCACTCACCAAAGGGTAGGCCAGTCCTCTGACAAGACAAGCAATAAAGTCCAGTTGAAGAAAAAGTTATGCAATCAACATAGGCAGTTATTAAAATTGTTAATTTAGAGGGAAAAATGCCATACTCCCTGGCTGATTCTGAGCCATTTCTCCTCCCTCTTTCACACCCTCCCCTCTTTATTTTTTTGTTATTTTTCCCTGCAAAACCAAACACTGCCTTCTTCATCGATTATTCACCGTGAAGAAATACCTTGCTTGTGACTCAAGCTGAATCAGATTTTAATTTACGAGGAGTGTTTGAAGCAGAGTTTCAAACGGGATAGCAACACAAAGGTAATTCACAGAGGCGTGTGTTTAAAAGAAGGGGCTAGTTTATAGGAAAATCCGGAATGTGGGCTGGAACGTGTTCCAGAATTCCACCCTCTTGTCCTGGCTACACAAACAATGTGACCGAGGCCTGCCAAGAGTTGTCGTGTTTAAATAGAGAGAGAGAGAGAGAAGGAAAGTGGCAAGAATTCCCTCAGCACCATAATCCCTGCAGCCCTGCTACTTAGCACTTTTTAAGAGAAAGGCGGATACAGGAAACAAGAGTAAGACATAGCACACTCCATCTCTTCTTTCCAATAAACACTGCTTAGAATTCCATCTAATCTGGGAGAATAAACATTTCTAGGGCTTTTCTCTGAACATTTGATCTCAGTGACTAGAGCAGTTAATTTTTTTTTTTTTTTTTAATGCCATGCTATTTTTCTAACTGAATGCTTTGCAGCACCAGCTTTGCACATTGTTTGCTCCAAGACATAACTTGAAAACCAAATCCTGGGGTCCTTATCAGTTGAAATCCTACAAATTTTACACAGGATATTGGCTTTAGGAAAAACTACAGGGCTTGGCAGTGTAACTGCTGCTGAGCTGAGAATTAGGAGGAGTTCAAGAACATATCACTAAGGTGCTGACCATTACATAGGGGGATCTTAAACAAAATTCCTCAAAAGACAATTTGAATTGATGGGCTTTTATCACCACTCAGTCAGAAATGGATACATAATGCACTGGCACAAAAATGTCCATCCCACCCAGAGGTTGGCAGGTATTCCCTAGGTTTTGAGATAACCAAGTTTTTATTAACTATCTGCCTCATTTCCAGCTGAAATGAAAATAATGTTTTTATGGTCCCTTTTACAAGTTTTTGTCAGTTGATTTGCTGCCCTTTAGTGTCAGGAGAACTGTGCTTGGGGGATGTAGCTGGAATTGGTTTTCTGGGCTGTGGCAGTGCATGGCTGAAGCTTTAGAAGGTTTGCATTTTCCTTTCCATGCTCTCCAAAAAGATACAGAGCACATCACCCCCCTGTTTTCTCACCTACAGGGTAGTTTGCCACCAGCTACATGCCCCCCAGAATTTTTCATTGACTTTTTCCTTTAATAATGTCAAGATCCTCTTCAAGCAAGGATGTGTTGAGGGGTCAGAATAGTCATATGCAGGAGTTATTAATGCAGAGTCTCTCTTGAGGATGAGCTCAGAGCTTCAAATTAATGCAGGGAATGGCAGATCTTTCTCTCCTCCATGTGTGTCTCAACTATGTGAGTCTCTAGTCCTGCCTGCAGCCTTCAGGTTGTTGTTGTCCTCAAAAATATTCACCTTTCTATAGGTACTTCCTAATGCAAATATGGGAGAGTGAAGGAAATCCGAGTCTGTGGAAGATTTTACTCCAGATTTATTGTTAGAACAGGTACTTTTGCATTTGTTTGGCCTGTAAAGTGGGAAAACTCATGGTCAGCTCATCCAAAACTGATCTGCTCAGCACTGCGTAGCTATTAATCTCCAGGCCAGGTTTTTCAAGGAGCTGAACACTCAGCAGTTGTTGTCAACTTCCAATTCAACTCCTAAAGGAAATGCCAAAATAATCAACACTTCTGCTGGAGGCCTGGTGCTTCAGGAAATCCAGTCATCTGATTTGGAAATGCACGTGGGCAGTTGGGTTCTGTTGGATTTCTGGGCCCTGACAGCTATGTTTAAGGCTGGCACATCCTTCTTGGGCAACTGGCATACTAAATATTTTTAAAAGGCCGTGCTTTCGCTTTGTTCTGAAAACAATGTTTAAAAATACCAGCCTTGAAATGTATTTCCTCCTCATTTTGCTCTCTGGGAGACCAAAGTCTCTTATTTATGCACTGAAAAGGCAGTTGCAGCCTGCCATTCCCCACCCAGCTCTACCAATGCTCACCTGGGGGGTAGGAAGTAGTTTGTTCTTTATGCCCAATCAGTCCTTGGCCTCTCTCCTCAGATATCAAGAAGCATTTATTTCTCATGCAATATTGCCAACTAGTACCCAACTTGAAACAACTAAAAGGCTTTGTTGCTTTTATCATGTGGTAGAGACTTCAGATTGCCGAGTGAAAATCTCCAGAGCCAGTGAACAACATTTGGAACTACTTGATGCCCCTCAAAATAACTTTAGTTGACTGTGTCTTGGTCTTCCCTTTTCAAAACCAAAGCACAGAACAGAGCAGTATTGCATGTTCAGTGTCATAAGTATTTGGAAATTAGCTGCCATTCATAACTTGGCGTCTCTCTGTTATGGTTATATACAACGTTGTTTTAAAGGATGAGATTTTTTTTTTTTCTCCTCAGTTTTGCTGATGTAAATGGAGCAACTCAGATGAATATATAACATGGAACTGAAACCACTAATAGGCTATTGCCTGGATTAGCTTTGAAATGGTTTGGTTTTGCCTCGAGAAAATGTGCATTCCGAGTGACCAAACCCTCATACATCTGTTAGGAAGAGTCTATGTCATGCCTGTCCTTGTTTGTGAAAGCACAAAAATGACCTAAAAAAAAGAACTATGAAAGCTATGACTGATGCTGAGACAGGAGAACAAGTTCATTTTGTTCTTAAAAACTCCCCCATTCTTCTGGGATATTAGGACCATTGCCTAACATATGGGAAGACATATAGCAGTATACATGCTGCTGTATTGCCTGGACACAATGGAATGAAAGGATCTCCTATCCCTTCTTCCTTTTCATTTCTTGTATTTTGACACATATTTTTTTCTTTGGGATTTATACGGACAGTATCACTTACCATTCTGTTGGCAGGAGACTTCCTTCCTATATCCAATCTTCCTTAAAACTGCTCAAATTGTCATATTAGGCATGCCTGCTATGTTGGTGTTGAATGCAAAGAAAGGGGCAGCTGCTTTAACAGTTGTCTTTTCTGTTACAGCCTTATCAGAGGAGCTATAAAAATATGGACGTCTTTTCCTGTATGCATGATTTTATAATCATGAATGAGCTCTGTGCCCTGCCAGCTCCCGGGAAAATGAACATTGCCGCCGCAGGGCTCAGTGCTGTCAGAGCTGTTCGTGCACTCACAGGAGAGGGAAAAGCACGGAAAAAGCTCTTTATGTGCAGAATGTGTCCTTTAGGTGGTGCCATTGTTGTTTTTTAAGGTGATTGCAGCTGGCTGGAGAGAGCGCAGGGCTCGGTGGAGGAGAGGATGCTGCTCACAATGCATCCTCCTACCCGGAGCGACTCGGAAACATCAGAGAGCTCAGAACCATCCCAGCCCAGGATGTGATGCTGCTGAGGAAATACAGAGCGGCTGCTGGCAACAATGGGCACGGCACAAGCTGCAAGGATGGCAACTTGAAACATCCCTTTCTCGTTTCTTTTTGTCTTTCCCCTCCCCGCTTTTATTTTTTCTTTTGGGCTTGTAAGTGTTAATATCACCAAAAGCGAGAAAGTGGAGGGAAAAGGTACCCAGCTCTCAGGAATGGGTGTGGCCCGTGGAGGTTGGGCTTAAACTGCCAGGCGATGCTGAACCCCATCCAAAAAAATTCATCTGTTTGGATGTGTCACTTGGGTTCACGTGGCTCCTGGTCGATGATGAATCATGAAGAATCTCAGAAATATGCACAGAGAAATGTTTAGGGTGGGTCTCAAAGCAAAAGTGAAATACAGTTTGTTGCTAAGTGGGCAGGAAATCTTGCCTCCCGGCAGGGGCAAGGGAAGGATCAGGGAAATGAGCAGTTCAAACCCCTTTTTTCATGGCCCTGGCTGGCTGGTTTCTCACTTTCTCACTGTGCCTTTTTTTTTTTTTTTTTAATTACATATTCTAAACTGTCTGTGCTTCAGTTTTAAGCAGTGTTCTTGGACTTAATGCTTTAATGTATTTTAGATGCTCTGAGAATGCAGAATTAAAGGGATCACATATGCACAAAGGCATTGCTGTTGTTTACATATTGTTCAGATGGTGTTTTCTTAAAAACCAGGGCACCCTCTGTCCCCTGTTTTTTCACTGCATACAGGTCAGAAAAGCACAAAAGTGCTGCATGTCTGAAACATTTCCAGCAGCTTCCCTGGACCTGCTTCCAAAGCTCATTGAAATCTTGTTAACAGAACACTCTACCTCCCTCTGATACCTCACACTGCACAGCAGCTTTGAAGGCCTAGACTGAATAATGAAGGAAACAAGGGCATCTGGGGTCCATTATTTACCCCATTTCAGAAGGCGCTTCTACAAAGTCTGCTGCCTGCCTTTTCAGATCCATGACAGAAATAAATACAAAGCCTGGAAGGAGCGAGCAAGTCAGAGTTGTCTGCTGCCCTCTCCGCTGCCCCCCTCCCCTTTTCTTCCTGTTTCACAGGACACATTTGTTTCATCTCGGCTACATGGAGTTCTCTTTCTGCCCAAGACACTTGTTCTTCCCCCTTCACGGATTGTTTATTCCAAGGAGCTCCTTTTTTTTTTTTTTCAGCTTGGGAAGACATCTGAAACACTTCTGGGTTTTGAAGAGGACCAGCGTGAAGCTGCTCAGAGATTTTTATTTTCACTTTTTCTGTTTTATCCTCAGACGTACAAAGACTTCGAGACTCGGATTGTGACATTAGGAAAACACATGTGAAATGTCAGGAAAGTGATTCCCATCTCAGTGGGTAAACTCACCAGAGGGTATTTTAAAGTAATGGGGGTAATCTGAAATGTTAATGCATCCCAAAGGCCAGAGCTGTTGCAGGGGGAGCAAGCTGTGGAAATTTTTGTCAATTCTAGAGTGTCTGAGCATTTTTAAGAGGGGTTGGTCCAAAGTGCCTCTACATTTCTTGTGAAAATAAACGCTCTGCAAAGCTGGCTTTCCAGTGAAAACCTTTTGGAATGCTCAGTCAACACTAGAGCACTTTCTCTGGGCACTTAGCACCCCGAGAATAGGTGGAGTGTCTGGGTGGCTACACCATCACAGAGGAACTGTAAGTTGCAAACTATTAATTCCACACAATTTTTTTTCTATTATTTATTCTCTGACTAGATGATGATTTATACCAATTTGTTAGTGACCAGCTTGTGGTTGTCTGTTTGAATATTTGCACCTGTGGCTCCTATCCACAAGCTTTCATAGGGTTATTGAGAGGGGGCAATCATTTTCAGCTAAACCCTGTCCTTGTTAAAGTCCTTTGCAAGAGGACCTCTAAAGCCCCATAGGTTTAAAAAGAATTTTTTTAATCTACCCAGATACGACATTACCTTTATATGTTGCTTCCAATTTGATTTAGTGGAACTGACAGCTCCAAATTGAGTTAATTTCTTACGTAAATGAGTGTCTGCAATCCATCTGCAATGGACTTTCCTCTTGCACAGCTCAAAAAAGCAATAGTGTCATTAATGTGTCAAAAGAGGGCTGGAAGGGGATGAAAAAAGTAGACCTTTGGAAAAGTAGTTATAAAGCTCCTAAAAATAAGTCTAATAATAATTTATTTATCCTAAATGAGGGTGGTTCAGGTCTAAAAGAAAAGGCTAGATGTGCATATTCTGAATTTTAGGGCTGCTGCAGCCCCTGCTGTTTATTTGCAGCCACCCAAGCCATTTTCAAAATGAGGTGAGATTTCTGTTTCACTCTCCCTGCCTATTGTTCAAGGAGTAAATGATCTTGTGTTCTTCAGGTTGGGATCAACTTTAGTGGAGCTTATGTGCCTGAAGCATCACCCAGAATCAACCTCTGAGGTGCAGAGGCTGGTGCTGATCTCTTTTAAGTGCACAAAGCTGTTTCCTGGGTATATTTATAAAAAGAATGGGTGACTTGTTTTCCTCTCAGAGAAAATGATGAATCTCACTGTTCATCAGCATGGGTTTCACAGGCAGTTACCAACCTGTGATCATGTGCATATCATCCAAACAAGAGGCAGAAAAATCTCCCAGAAGCAGCAGGAGTACCATTTATCTTTCTACCATAATAATCTTGGGTTTAGCCAACAAAGTATCTCACAGGATATTTAGCTGACAGCCCACACCACCAGCCTCTGCTGAATCATCATCATATTTCTTGTGCCATTCCTTTTTTCCCCTTCTTTTTAGTTTTTTTAAATTTTTTTTAGTTGTAGAGAGAATGTTTTGCCACCGCAGTAACTGCCAGACAAAATAATGAGCAATCAAAAATAATGAGCAAAAAGGAAAGCGACCTGAAAATTTATGTTTAATTCAGCCATGACATCTCTTGGTTGGCTCTGAATTGCTGCATAAAGATTTTCCTGCTCTCAGCAACCTACTGCCCACCAGTCACTGGTTCTTTACAACAACAAGCCCCAAAGAGAACTCCTAAAAAAGTAATGTTTTCTGACACACTGCACACTATTCTGATGCCTGGTTTTCTTGCTCAGAGGAGGAGGGGAATGGTTACTGAGCACCTGAATTAATCAACAGGTTTTGGTTGTATCTTTGCTACTGTTTGGGAGGTTGTGTGCAGATCCTTCATGTGGGCATTGTGAGGTGGATTTGGGACACTTTTTGTCCAATTCTTGCTACAGAATTTAGGATGCCACAGACTGCCCAGCCAAAAAATGAGCTCTTACAAGTCAGCGAGGTTGACTTGTGAGGGACTGCAACACCCCATGCCCTGACTGCAACCTCCCCTCTTATCTGCAGGTGGATTTGTCTCATTTCCCCCACACTGATTGAGTAAGGAAGATACATGAGAGGCAGAGGGTGATTTTAGGAAAGCCTGTGGGGATGGCAGGCACCCTCAGCCTGACCAGAACCCCACAGACAGCCAAATCAAGCAGATGGCTGCAGTTTAGCTGTAATTCTGTGCTTCTTGCTAGTCTGACATCTCTCCACACCTCCTTGGGTGCAGCAGTTGTTTCCCAGGCTGAGATGTGGTGGTGTTGCTGAGCAATTTTGCTATAATGTGCTTTACAGACGTCACTGCCAGGTAGCTGCAGTTGCTAGACTTTGAAACCAGTGGGGTAACCAACTCTCAGGGGAGCTGAGGGTGTGTGCCACCCCCTGTCTCACTGACCTGGAGCTGTTAGATGTGCCACAGTCTGTGTTAGTTTGGATTTCCCTGTAGCTCACAGCCTTGCTCTTCCTTGTGTGGTTCCTCTGGCATTATTCCCTACACTTTTCCTCCATTGTATTTCAGTATGATACTTGCTTCTATCTTTATTTGCTGTTGTCCTTCCTGTCTGCTGTCCTTTTGTTTCTTTCTTTCTGCTCCATTAATTTTAAATGCACCCGATAGTTTTTGCAGTTTGAGCCTGCTTTTCAGAAAAAAGGATATTTGGCTAACAAGAGTTGTATGGATCTCAGTTATGTCAATAATTAATTCTGAGTAACCATAGGTTGTAAAATGAATAAAGAACAGGTACAGCCTCAAAGTCTGATGCATCTGTCTGTCTTGCTTTGAGGAGCTCAGGTAGGAACAGCAATATCATCAATTGCTATGGTCAGAGAACACTGTTAAGAACTCATTTTTTCTAAATCCCTGCTTTGGGAATTAACCTTTCCCATGGTGTAGCTAAATTGTTCAACCTATTAGTCTTAATTTTCTTCCCTGTTAAATGGAGGTAATACTAATTGCTTAGGTATCTCATGGCATGTTGTGAAGAATAATTAGTGCTTGGGAATGAAAAGATGTTGCTTAAGCACCCCAGGGACCAAGAGAGGGAGCAGTGAAATTGGCTGGATTCATCCCCAAACTGATGGCTGCATCACCTTCATGAGTTTCTGTGTCCTTTCACCCTGGGAGACACTTGACTTTCCAGCTTGCTTACAAATCCTGCTGCACCCCAATACAGGTGGATGGAGGAAGGGTGGGGAGAACTGGGGGAAGACTTTGTGTGGTGGGGAGAGGAAGAAAGGCAGAGCAGTCATCTGTCAGATTTGGAGCACACAGAATGGTTTGAGCAGTTGTGATTCTCCTGTAGCAGCTCACCTGATTTGGTCCTGCCATGGTGATAAGTGTTTTAAAACCCCACACTTTCACTGGAGCTATTTTTGTACTTTCTCCTGGCCTTCTCCTCCATGATGTGCCTGTCCCTTTCATCTCAGCCTCCTGCATCTTTCCTAACCACACACACATTACCCAGATTGCAGTTTCCCTGCTCTCTTGCCCATGCCCCTGTTCTCCATCCTCTTTGCAGTATTTTCACCTTTTAAAGTACAGATTTATCTTGTGACTCAAATCCTCCTGCATATCCTCATGCCTCTGAGTCCTGTTTGGCTTGCAGAGTTATGTAGTGTGATGCATTCTTCATGCACCCCTGATCTGCTGTTTGTCCAGTGCTTCAGGCTTGCCAAAACAGCATCTGATTATTGCAGACTTTCAGATATTGGATGCAGGATTAGCTAGATGGCTGAATGATTAATGAACCAGGCTCACCACCACATCTTGTTGAGACTGAGTTTATCAAATCCATAAGGGGGTTGTTCAAACTCACTGTTCTGGATCGTTTTTCCTTCCTTAAAAAAAACACCACCTTCTCTGCTTGTTGCAAAAATATTTATTACCTGGTCATATCCTACCTGGTTTCCTGTATCTTCTTGGTCTCCTTTAGTGGCCAATTGCACCATCATGCCTGTCTCCCTCTTGAATTATTGTGAGTTTTGCTCATTTTTACCATGGAAAGACCTACCATGCCTTGCTCTAATTCTGGTAGTTTCTAGTTCTTTTGTAAATAATCTTGGGCTTATTTCTGCACTTTTCCTTTTGCTGTGGTCTCCTTCTCCTCTTTTCATCTCCTATTACCCCTCATGGCTCAGAGCTGCCTTGTCCCTTCTCTGTAAAGTTTCTCATTTTCTCAGTATTGCTTTGGAATCAGTACCTTTACAAACTTTTTCCCCCCTCCCATGTCATTACTCACCAGTAACCTCCTCAAGCTTCTTTCTCAGAATTCCTGTGGCATGATCTGCCTTTTATTCCTGCAATAAACTCTTGCTCATGTAAGTGGTTCTAGTAAATGTCATCCCCACGGGCTGCAAAATCCTGATGCAAAGAACTGATTTTGCAACATATGTGCACATATAAAGTGGCTGTGAACATTGTTTGCAGGTCCTGGCCTGTGCAATATTGTTAAATCCATGGGTCTGAGCATTGCCCAGCCCCTGCCCATCGGCCAGGATTCCTGTGAGGATTTACCCATGGCTTGAACCCATCACATGTGGAAGTGCCCTTTAGTTCCAAGGTCTTCATCCTGGCTGGCCCGTGCTTGAGAGAACATCAATGTGTGTGAAAGGAACCATAAACTCAACTGTGTTGCCATCATAAACCTTTTATCCTCCTTGGTGTGTTTATATAAAGAGGGGAGGGAGGACAATCAGGGAGCAGAAACAGCGACAGCACCACTGCTCTGGGGTCAGAGTCCCTGCAAATCCACACAGGGGTTGCCTAGATGCTCAGCAGCACAAGGGAGGCTGTGCTAAGGGACCAAATACCACCCTGTGGAACAATGCCTGTGTGTGCAGTGTGACAAATAATGGGGCAGCAGCACACAGCCCTTACCTGCAGGGAATCTGCAGGAATCTCGTGGCCATCAGGGGCTGAAGCAGGTATGTGCAGCCAGCAGGTGTTCTCCTATAGGCACATCTCACATGCAAGCATGTGTTGCTGGATGGACCACAGAGCTGACATTTTTTCTCAGTGAACTTGGGAGAAGAATGAGGTGGAAAAGGGAGGGGGAGCAGAAACCAATCAAAGAAAGCAATACTTTTTATCAATCATATTTGATGCTATTCTTTCTCTCTCTTTCATCACTTTGATCTCTCAAATAAAACTGATACTTTGGCTGCTTTCCAAACTCTTAGCTGTGCAGTCTGAGAGGGCCCTGGGTTAGCTGCTGAGGGTATGTGTTTGCAATTATGCATTTGAAAGTATTTTCCCCTCCGCTGAGATAACATTCTTTTTGTGTTACCACACACTTCTGCTGTCTCGTTTTTCTTCTCCCATGGCACTGCAGGCTGAAAGGCCTCACTGCGTTCCCCCTCCTCCCCCGATCTTTGCAACTGATATCTGAATAAAATACTTTACTCTGCTGGTATTTAACCTGCTGAGCCTTTCACTTTCTAGCTGTGAAACACACAGAAATGGTATCGGGCAGAAACATCCCGGCAGTTTCATTTCTTAATATGCCTCCAAGGTAAAGCAAGAATGAACAGGGTGGGAAAATTTATACTGATGTTAGGGATCTTCAGTGCTTTATTTTATGGGTTTACATTCACTGAGAACAGCTTTACATTTACTTTTCCAATTTCCAATATTTTTTTCCATACAAGAGAACAAAGGTGAAAATTCTTCTTTATTGTTCATCTGGCTGTAATTCAGTGTGTAAAGTTTGTATGAGTAATGATCTGTCTTTTATAGGACAGAGAGATTTAAATTTTTTTAGCTGATGAATATTGCCTTCACAGTAATGCATATATGGAATTACATCAATTATTAGCATGAGAAGATAGGCTTTGTATTCCCTGGCAAATAGCCAAGTTCCTTGAGCTGAATGACAAAAATCTTTGTGACCCTATGAGCCCTTCACACTGCAACCTGTTCTACCACATGGGGATTTGTCTAGGACTTGCTCATTGTGGACCAAGAAGGAAATACTGTTTCTTCAAAAAGCACATGGAACTTGGTATCAACAAGAAATATTCTCCAAGTGAAATTTAAATCTTCTCTCCGGAGCACAGCCCTCAGCAGGCTTAACGTGATTGGGGTCACTAAGGAAAGGACACCACTACCTCAGGTCTGATGCAGCACATCTCATGTTAAGTCTGTGTGAAAATGAACCACGTGGGGTCCAACCCGGTGGTAATCCTTCCCTCCCACTGCCTTAGAAAGTTGGTTGTGTGCACTCTCTCCCTTTCACACACATGTGTGTGCTTGCAGCCACTCACACACACACAGGGGCTTTGGGAGAGGAGCTGCTGCTCTGAGAGATGTGTCCTGTCTGCTTCTGTCTCTTCCAAAAGGGAACACAACAGGATGGTGCTCAGAGAGCTGAACTGTTCCAGGTGTTTTACTCTGAGCATTCTCTAGCAAGGCTGAAGCTGAAATCTTCTGAAAATCTCTCTAGTTTTTACTATCAACAGAGGAAGGTTTTTGCAGGCCTGCAGATACCTGGGACAGGATATAGATTTCTCCATTCTTTCATTTTGTATAGAACTATCTGGGGAACCTAAAGTACTGGGTGAAATAAAATTATCAATCCACATGAATTTCTCACTTACATATCCCTGATGATAATGGCAATGGGTATCCTAAGAGAGTGCAGCATTCTATAAAACTAAGACCTAATGGCAAAACTTCATGCTAATGATTCCCGAGATTCTTTTACACTCATTATCAACTCCATGTTTTTCAAAGATCCACATATACCATTACTTTACATAGAAATCTTAAAAAGGAGAAGTAAATTTTTTTGGTTTACTGCAGATCAGCTTGGCATAAGGATTGTAAACATAAGTCTTTGTTAATTGGACCCAAAGCCAGAAATTTAGGGTGGCGAAATCCAACAGTAAAATTCTAAATAAATGGCAACATTAAATCTGAAATACTCGTAGGACACGAATGTGGCAGTTAAGTGAAGTGGAAACGTTTTCTTGGTCATCTTTCTTCTGCTAGTTTCACACAAGTCATGACTGGCTTCATTAGTACCAACACCTTACAGTTCTCACCCAGCTGGGGGAGATGAACCTCTCTCTAGTCAAAAAGGCTGTTGAGAGCTAGGGATGGACTGACTGATCCTTGCTGCCTGATCTTTGTGATGTGGACAACGTGTTCAGCAGCCACTGATGTTCACAGGAGTGTATCCTCCTTCTGATGAAGTCTAAGGTTGGTTTAATTGCCTTAAGGAAAGCACAAGAGGCTGGAGGGGAATCAAGAGTGCTGAGCAGGGAAGGTTTTGTGGATGAGCATCTCTTGGATTCTGTGCCACCCAGTCTCGGGTGGAAGTGCAATACTGGATGAACAACTGGCTCTCCAAGTACCAGCCATTTGGAACTGATATTTCACAGGGCTGGTTGAACTATCAGAGGTTTCACCTCTGCTGAAAGGCCTGGGCTTGCATTGCTGTAAATCGGCACAGCCACTCACTTAGGGAATGAAAGCCACTTCCATGGGCCAGCAGCCCATTTCCTCTTGCTCTCAGCACTGCTGCAGCAGCACTTACAGCATGGCACATGATAAAGGACACGATGCTGGGTATCACTGGGCCTCCCCTCCCCCTGTTCCTGACTAATGTCTTTTCAGTGTGGGAGCAGAATCCTGATACGCGTGACACAAGCAGAGTACGTGGGAATTAGTTCCATTAAAGCCACGCCATATGGCTCGCAGGGTGCTCTGTGATACCACTGTGCTGCTTGACAGTCTTTCCCTATGGATGGGATCAGTGCATATTCCCTGATTTGCACTCTTTTTTCAGCGTATCAAACAGGGACAGACTTTTAATTAAAAATGACATCATCACGCTGCTGCTAGCTCATTGCAGGCAGTCCACATATTAATGCTGCTTGTTTCAGTTTTCAATGATCCCATTATGAATTGTAACCTCATTACACAAACCTTGCTATACAGTGGAATTTCAAATGGGGTTTTGTGGTTTTTAGAACTTAAACAGCTAGAATAAGCACAAAGGCAGTTGCGGTCAGGCAGCTTCCTCTCTTACCGCAGCAGTTGTGGAGATGCCATTCCAGTGACCACTGTTTCTACAATGAGTCAGTTTCATTTTTAACAATCTGACTCAGTTCTCTTCAAAGGGGGCAGCATGTTATTTCTGCATGATTTTTGTGTGCATGACTCTCTGCAGAGGGGTCAGTGCCAACTTAACCCCTCGGGATCCGGAGCAGCCGGGAATTCTCCTGGTGGCGGGAGGTGCGCTTCTCAAACGCTGCAGAGCTGGGGCTGCTGGCCATGCATCTGCTCTGCCAAACATGCCCTGTGTTTTCAGCCATCTGAAAACTTCTCCTTCCACCAGAGCTCTAGGTGAGCAGCCCTGCAGCCTTTGCAAAAGCTCTTGCAAGGAAGCTGAGGTTAAACCGTTGCCTTTCTGAAATGAAAATGCGAAATAAAAGTGCATAAATGCTTCAAAAACAGGGGGGAAAATGTATTAATAGGTTAGCCAGTGGTAAGAGGGAGTCCAGTTGTTTCTATGCATGGTGAATTATGAATCTCCAAACCCCTGCAAATGACTGTCAGTCACCTTCCAGAATCAATGATTAAGTAAACAGGAATCCATGGAAGTTCAAGCTTTACACAGCATTCAGCTGCAAGCTCTTAAAGACCATTCATGTAAATTTTACAAACAAGGAATGCAGCAGTTTTCAATCTTAATGAAATATAAGAATGTCTTTTTCATTCAGTATGACTCACAGTTTCGTTTTGAAGTTTTTGAGCTTCTCCTAAGGTTATGGAGTGGTCAAGCGAAGCGGAACAGGGTTTTTGAAATCAGGAAGCCTGGACGCTGTTTCATTCAGAAAAAAAAGGAGAGAGCAAGAGAGGGAGGGAGGAAAAAAAGCCCTATTCCTGTGTTTGATTGAAAAATAAAACTGCTGCTTTCAGTGAACCTTTGAAGTCCCCCAGCCCAGTAATTGTTTCACGACATTTGCAGCTTGAGGCAGCAAGAATGTTTGTGGTTGTTTTAAAGGCATCTGAGTGTGGATTCCATATGGTTTATTTTTATTTTGGTTTTTTTCTTTTTTTTTTTTTCTTTTTTTTTTTTCCTTCTTCCCCACTCGGAGCCTCAAGTTCTTGCCCGATACCAGGTCCCAGCCTACACTATTTCTGCCTGAACTGTCTGTGAAAGAGCTGAGTGAAGGCATTGTGGCCCAAAGATTCAAGCGTGCTTAATTCAGAGAAAATCTGTGAATGCCTGTTGAAGCAATAGTTGATTTTAGCCATGCTTTATCGATCCTATATTTGGAGTGTGGCTTACTAAACACTGTACAGTTTGCTTTCCTGAACAAAAGACCTCTTCATATGGCCTACACTTAGGGCATGATACTCCAAACGCTCACTATAGAGCATAGTGCTGGCTGTCATGCTTTCAATAGGTAGTTTGCAGTAGGCCTGATAGTGAGCCATTGGAGGCAAATAAAGGCCCTGATTCACCACTGTGTTCCTCTGGTCTCAGAGCAGTGAAACTGTTTTGTTCAGCAGGACAGGCTGAATCAGATCCAGACATTCTGGAAATATGCACTGTGGAACCGAAGAAATCTACAGTCAATTTAAGGCGTATAAACTTGGAAGTGTGGGGGGTGTTTGCAGCTCTCCCTCACCTCACCCCACACAAAATACTGTCCATTTTATACACTGTAATGGGCAACAACATTGATTATGTGAATCATTTCAGTCCAGTCCTGAGCTTATTTATGAATGACCACTTGCAAGCCGTCTGTCTTTACTTAGCAAGACAAAGTGCAGCAGAAAGTTCTAATCAGCAGAGTTTGCAGACTGGGCTGCAGTTGTCTCTGATGGCAGTGGAACTTGCTCATTTACAGTCAGGGGAAGTTCTCCTGAAGACCATCAGTAACCTTTTGGTCTGGTGTGGAAGCAGTTGCAGGGAGAGAGGAATTGAACCTGCTGAGTTCTGAAGAGGGAGTCAGACCAGAGAGCCCTACAGACTTCATCCAGAGTGACCTCCACTTGCTTGGAGAGACTGAGTGCCTTGCAGCTCTCAGAGTCTGATATGGTTATCTGTCAAATTGCAGTGCTCTCACTGGGGTGACACTGCTCCCTTAAAGTGCCTTAAATCCCTTTGGAAGGGTTGAGCTGGAGAGTCCTGCACGTGCAGGCTTCACCTCTGTTAGTGATGACAGGAACAGCTCTACAGAACCAGCCAGCTGGTGCTGAGGTCCAAGCTGTCCACTCTGCAGGAGCTGGACTTCTGACTGGCCACGGGTGGCAATCTCATCTGGGGGCTCAGTGGCCGCTGCTGGGTGAAGAGAGTCAGTGCCCTTCCACTTTTGTTTCAGCTGGAAGGAACTGAGTTCCTGCTCAGTCTGATGTGTGATGGGAGTGAAAATGTGGTCACTGGGGGTATTTGAAGGAGGAGGTTCCCTCACAAGCAGGCTTCCAACATGAGCTTGAACACTAATGCACTTGAAAAAGCTGATTCACGTGATTTGTACCAGTAGCCTTTTAACTGTGTGTTTTCTTTAATGGAGAAACCTGGATGAATAAAGGAGATGCATTTTCTAAGGAGGAAAACATGTCACAGAGCTTGTATTTACTAGGAAACAGCACAGCACTGACTGATATTTCTGTTCCCTTGTGGTCTTACATTGTTGGAATGGCCCCTGACATGGCTTGGGCCAACTTGTGCTCTACACGATTCCTGAGCAAGCCAGAGAGTTAAGAAAAGAGACATGAGTGTGAAAGTTCCACAAACAAAACCATTGTAAAAGTAAATTAATATCAAATATGATTAATGTCCTTCATTTGTGGCTACCTCCAAGAGAGAACTCTGCTGTTGTTTTATGCTTTCCCAATACCTATGCTGTACGTTACCTCCATTCTTGCCATGTTGACCTGTTTGCTGAGGCTTAGTGGAAATTTAGTGAGGTTTAGTGGAAAGTTTAGCTACAAAATAGTGCAACCATGGCACCTGCAGGCCTGAACTGAAAAGAAAGGAAACTTTGAAGGGACAGCTTAAAAAAAAAACCCCAAAACAAAACAAAAAGGTACAGAATATCAGTCTTGTCCATAATATGAACAGGAAGAACATCTGTGTCAAATAACTCGGTCTTTGAGAAAAGGAAGTCAAAAATACTTGTCTGCCATTTTTTATGATGCTGCTGAAGAGGTACCAGTCCAGTGGGTGGATGAAATCTTGAAAACTAGGTTAGTTTGCTGAAAGCTTTGCTAATTATAGGGCAACAGTCTCATAATTGTATGTCTGACCTTATATCCAAAGGAAAAATACACATTTCATGGAATGATGTGGTTTGGAAGGAACCTTATTGAGTTCCATGCCCCCCGTTGCTGTGGGCAGAGACATCTTCCACTAGACCAGGTTGCTCAAAGCTCATCCAACTTGGCCTTAGACACTTCCAGGAATGGATGGGGCATCCACAGCTCCTCCTGGACAACCTGTTGCTTTGCCTCACCACCCTCACATTAAAGAATTTCTTCTTAGTATGTAATCTAAACCCACCCTCTCTCGGTTTAAAGCCATTCCCCCTTGTCCTGTCACTCCATGCCCTTGTAAAAGTCCCTCTTCAATCCTCTTGCAGTCCTTTAGGTAACTTAACTCACTCCTTTGGGTACTGCAAGAGGCTCTAAGGTCCTCCAGGAGCCTTCTTTTCCCCAGGCTGAGCTGCCTGGGAAGCTCTCTCAGCCTGTTCTCATAGGAGAGGTGCTTCATCCCTCTGATCATCTCTGGGGCCTCCTCTGGACTTGCTCCAGCAGGTCCATGTCTCTCCTACCTTGGGAGCCCCAGGGCTGTATCCAGCTGGGATCTCATGAGAGCAGAGTAAAAGGGAGGAACCACCTCCCTTGATATGCTGACCAGATTTTTTTTTTGGGGCAGCCCAGGACAAGGCTGACTTTCTGGGATATGCTACTTTTAGGTTCTGCATGGCTTGGAATGAGATGGTTGATTGAGAGCAATTGCTTTAGAAAAGAGCCCTTGAAGTCACATCCATTTTAATTGGTGTGGTTTAATTATTTTGCTGTATGTGAGGATAACCTAACTACCCTGTAGAGGAGATCTGAAAAAGCTGTGGGGGCTCCACTGTGGTTGGGCAAGCTAGGAAATGTCTTATAAAAGGCACCCTGTGTCTGACAAGACTAGACTACGTTTGCTTGGTATTTTAAATGCCATGAATTTTTGCATGCCTTTGAATAAATGATTCTTCTTTCAACATCAAAGGGGAATAGAGGACATTTTTACTTCTAACAGTTCTGTGCTGCAATAATTATCCCATTGCTCCAATGACACATTCCTTAGTGCATTGAAATTGCAAAAGGAAATCTAGCTAAGTGTAGTTTTATACCTTTGGTTCTTTGTTCTCTCAAATCCTGCAGGGTGCTGAGTTTCTAACACCCACTGGTTGCACCTGAGATTGATGGGGAGCTGAAGACACCTTGCAGAATCTGTCTTTGGTGATCCTTGTGGATGTTGGTTTGCCACATGAGCTGCAGAAAGGGGTTTCAATGAAGGCCTTGGGTTAGAGAACTCCTGACTGAAGAATTTTGGTTTTATATCCAAGTGTCATAGCTGACTTCTTTCTCTAGAACTGGCCAGGCAGGATGTAAGCATTTTCTTCAGCGTGGGAAAGTGCATTTCAGTTCCAGTTCACCTTTCACAGTGCAATCCCAGCCCTACTGAATGGTGATTTTTCGCCCTTCAGAAACCATGGTGGTTCATTTCTGTGAAACATTCTGGTGAGCACTTAGACTTAAGGTGACTATCTTGGATTTCATGGAGCTCTCCGTGGCTCAGTCTCTCTGCAGTCAGTATAGCCATGCTATCCTTTTCCTCCAAATCTGCTCACAAGATTTCCCTTTCAGTTACAGTTTCAGCATCAGTTTCCCCTAATCTTATTATGAGAGGGCTCCAAAACTGACATTTCAGAGACTGGAGCAAAAACACCAGGAATTTTTTTTTTTTCTCATCTGCATGTTGACAGAATAAGTGGGAACTCAGGCAGTTTCATCTGCTTTAAGTCATCTGAGACAGTTTTATGCATTCTCTAGTTCTCTACTCCAAGTGAAAGTAAAATTGATTAAGAAAAGAAATTAAATCCAGTTTCTAATCCGAGTGTGCAAGCCCTGGGAAATTAGGAGTGCTGAATAGGTTGTATGAATAATGCAGATGAGTTACTCATCTAATACAATTTTTAATTAATTATTTGAATTAACATTGCAGCTGCAATATTCAGGCACATCCCTGTTATCCCTTGAAGCTTCCTCATACAAGAAACCTCATCACCATGATTACCCACGGCAGTTTTTATGTGCTGGGGCTCTCACCTGAGCTCCCCCTGCCTCTTTGTCAGCCTTTGGCCATCTCTAGGAGGGCCATAACCTCATGTCCTTGTCTGAGATGGGTTTTACATCCCCACACCAACTTCTTGGTCTGTTTCTGCATTTGAGAGCTCACGGGGCTATCTGGGGACTCATTTGTTTTGCTGTGGAGCGTTTGGGAGGGTGGGAGGCAGCAGGTACTGGCTACCCTTTTCCTGACCTTGATCAATCTGTGTGTGAGCAGCAGGGTCTGGGGCTTCCTGCCCCTGACAGCTGAAGGGAAGGAAGTTTATGCAGCATGGAAGAGTCATATCCTGAGGAAATTGAGTGGAATATGTGTGTATAACTATATAGATAAATATAAACTTTTATATTTAAGGAACTAAGAGCACCAAGTAGGAACCAGAATAGGTCTGAAGAGGGGGAAGATGTAAGCAACAATGGCAGCAAGCCCAGGGTCACTTTTTCCGAAGACAAGGAGACAACAGGGAACAGGGAATTGTGAAGAAGTGCATTTTCTATGATTTTTTTTTTTTAATCTTAAACCATTTTGCAGCCATAAAGTGCTACATAAATATACTACTGGTCCTTATTAGCAGTGGGGTTAACCAGTTTTGTTTCTTCTCTCCCACACCCCTTCTTGGTGTGGGTGTAATCTCTATGAACCCCTGAACCCAAGATGTGGGACCCTTGGATCTCCAGCTGGGGCTGAGGTGCCTCCATGTGGGACCACAGATGAAGCAAGAAGGCACAATCCCCACTGCCCAGGTCCATGTCTCTGCCAGCACTGCCTGCCTGAACTCTTGACCATCCTCCTTGCAGAGTGCAGCACGAGGTCACCTCCAGCTCTCCTTCCCAAGCCCGCAGCACACCCACCTGCGCCTCGCATTCTGCAGAAATGCACTAATGGCATAACCATTTGCTGGCACAGCGCTCAGAGCACGTGTGGGGAGCTGCTGCAGGAGGCCAAACGTGGGGCAACCACAGCAGGCATCAGGCAGAAAATGACCCCATGTTGTCTGGCATGGGAAGTGAACTCATGCACAGAAAGGAGTGGGATGGAGACTGTCAAATGTGGGTCCAAACTGGGAAACTGCAGAAGCCATTGCCAGAAAATCTGGTTTGGCCATAATTATTGCAACAGGGACCTGCTGGTTTCTGGGTTGCCTGCAGGTTTTTGAGTGTCTTGCTTAGGTCCAGGTGTTCTTGGAGGCTTGTGCATGAAGAATCCCCAAGGTACTCAAGCTTGTGCTGGTCTGGGGTCAGCACTAGGTGGGTTTGCACGTTTGCACTCTGATTTTCGCTTTTAGCAGTTCTGAGAGAGAAAGGACAAAGCTGAGGTCACTGTAATTTTGAGTCAGATCTAGCCAGCAGTAGGAGTTTTATTCCTAATTTCAAGGATTTTTTTTATATTGTTCCTCTTGCTGTTTTAGAGGGATTTTTCATAATAATTCATCTGGTGTGCTGTTGTTTCAGGATGGTGCCACTGCCACTGCTTAGATTTTTATTGTTCTTTCTAAATAGCCAGGTGGAACAGGTTGCATTCAGAATTTGGTGGTGGTGAAGCCAAAAAAAATCCCACAACCTTTTTGATGATAAGTCAAAGCCTGAACTGATGTAAATCATGTGTAAATGTACTGAAGCCATCAGAGTTCATTCCATGTAAAGCCATGAGGTAGGGTCATCATCTCTGAGTGTTTGTGTACGTGCCAAAAAACAATATGATCTGAGTGTCTCTTGCACTCTTTCAAAAAACCATTTGAAACGGTAAAAGTTCTCAGAGAAAACTGCTGAATGAAAATAATTTGAGGAAGGAAATCTGCAGTTATAAATTACAGAGCAATTTACTCTTTCATGGTTCCTTTTCAATTATAAACACTTTTGACTCTCTGGAGTATTAATTTCCAAGGATGCATTTTACTCTGTCTCATAGGTGGTTCTGAAATTTTAAAAGTGAAATGCTACAAGTGGGGAGGCATGGGAAGAGAGCAAAATTGTTTTTAAGTGTGGAGGAACTGAAAAGGTTTCCAATAATTTTGTCTCATTTCAGCAGCATTCTCTCTCTCAGGATGCCTTGGAATTAAAGAAAGGCAATATTTACATTACAATTATATTTCTGTTTATTTAATGAAGTTATTAAGCAGATCTGGCATCCAGAAGCAGCTCCCTTCAGTCCTAATTGTTTCTCCCAATGTTGCAGTCGCAGCTTTATTGAAAGAATTCGGCAAAGAAAGGCTTGCCATCCCTGTCAGGATGGAGCAGCAGGGCTGGGGAGGATTTGTTCCCTGGGAAAGGGAGGCACTGAAACGGATTGCTCAGCTGCCCCTCTGAAAGACAGCAAAGCAGCTTCACAAAATGAGACAGGAGTCTGCAAGGGGGGTGGGGAAGGCAGCTCTGAAAACTCTCCCTAGTTACTAAACAGTTTACATAGGTCTGTGTATGAGGAGATTTTTTCCAATCTTTCCACAAAGCTTTCTAGAATAGTAATTTTTATGTCAGGATATTTATATTAAGGAGCCCACAAAGCCACAGTCAGCTTTCCATATATGTAACTTGCATGGATCCATATAGAAAGTTTCCATTAAAAAACAGCACCGAGGGTTGTATTTACTGCTTGGGCTTTAATTTCTGCTTTTATTTCTCTGTTAGCTTTTTTTTTTTTACCTGAAGACCCTTTTCCCATTCAGGAAATCACAGTACAGATGATTGTAAGGATAGAGAGCAAAAGGAATGTGCAATTATGGGTGCCAAAGTATTCCACTTTCTGAGAACAAATTTTCTTTGCTTAAATGTGTGTGTGTGTGTGTGTGTATATATCTATCTATCTATCTATCTATCTATATGTATACATATATATATATGGATGGATTTTTCATTTCTGTTATGAATTCTGGGCTGAAGAATTGATGTGCTGCCCCATCCTTCTTATGGCTTGAAGTCTCTGAAATATAATGATGCATATCTTCTTGTTTGCCAGTCTATCTATGTATTGTATTCGATCAAATCACATATCCTCATGCTGATACTAGAGTTTCCCATGGAGCATTCAAAGTTATTAAAGGCTATGGGTTTAATGCTCTTCCCAACTTATCTGAAGGCACTGAAAAATTTCTGTTCATTCTTGTACTCAACTGATATTATTTACCAAGTAGAAAAAACACTTTTGAAAGGTCCTTATTTAGGAGGAAGGTTAAAAAGATTGAAAATCTCAGGAAAGTCTGTATGTAAGTGGAAAGTCTTACAAACCCTTTTTAAAATTCCCTCCCAGTGGTTGATGAGGGAGATGAGGGAAGAGAGAGATTGGCTCTGAACTATCTCCAGAAAAATAGATTGAGGATTAAGAAACAGGGAAATCACAAAACAGAATGGATGGGCAAATAGGCATTTTCCAGTAGGCAGTGGTGTTACTTTCATGAAGAAATAAAAAGTTTCTGGTAACTTCTAAGGGTTCACTGAAGATGTGCAGTGAGCCATATGCTGCCTTTGGTTGTAAGGCAGGAATCTTCTAGGAAGCTACTGATGGAATCTATTGAATGTCATTAATGCCGTGGATTTTTTAATTCTGTTTATGCTTCTTCACATACTGGACCCAGGGTAATTGAAGCTGGGATCCACAAAGGGATTGTTGAATAGTTTCCCTGATACTCAAGCCTGCAGAAAGACTTGGTGGCAGCTAGCAGAGCCACCTCATGGAATGATGGTGGAGGACAGAGAATGCTGCGAGTGCCTGTTTCAGTTCTCTGCAATCCCCTTCCCAGGTACAGCCCACTCCTGGTGTCAAGGCAAATGCATATCCAATTGTACTCTGATGGGAGATGATCCCTGTTCCCCTTGGACACATCCAGGCTGAGCATGGTGGAGCAGCCACTGCCCATTCCCTCAGCTCCAACTTTAGTGCCTATGTATTAAAACTTCCTGGGAGCTGTAATTGTGTGCAGAGTCAAACTCATGTGTGATTTAAAACCAGCAGTGAAAATCATCACAAAACCTTGTGCTGGCTCTGTGAAGTGCCAACCACTGCTCAGACCTGAGGAGAACCTCAGCTTCTGTTTCAGTGAGGCTGAGACCATGCTCCTCCTCAGACCCAGAGAGGGGCCAGCAGAACTTTCTAACCCAAATACTGCACATTCCTCAGCCTCCAGCCCTTCTGGCCCCATAAGGGACACAATAATATGGAGAGGGGATGGGAAACAAGTGCGACTGCATTCTTGTGGGACTGAGCTTTGCTCCCTCTTCCTGTTGTGGGGCTGTTCAGTGGCTCCAGGCTGAGCACAAGGGACTGGATCTGAGGCTTTCCCATTTATGCAGCTCTGCCGCCACCCAAGCTGACAGCTGCCCGCTTGGCTGGGAGTGTGGCATCCAGTAGTAGGAGAAACTTCTTGTTCCAGCTGGCACTTTCTTATCTAACAGTCAGAGCTTTGTAAGTGTGGACAGCTGCAGTTTCAGAAATTGGCTCTATCTGTATCAATTGGATTTGTGAAGTCAGTGAAAGGGCATGAGGCAGATTCATGGGATTTCCTGTTGGTATTAGTAAATGGAATCTACTGCAGAATTTGAAAAGAATGGGAGACTCAGCCGGCGACGCTGAAATGAGGCTTGTGGTTAGGGAAGGCTACCAAAGAGCAAAACCACTGGTCAGTGAATATGCTGGGCGTGATTTCCAGAAATCCTAAATCCTCCTGAGACAAAGGCAAGAAATAGCTCCAGTGTCTGCCTGTGCACCCTGCATGGCGAGGGGATCAGGGAAGCAGGTGGTGCCTCGAGTTGGATGGTCAGCCTGTGATGCAGCAGCATTTCAGCCTGGAGAAGTATGTGAGAGGAATGGCAGGAATGTGGAGCCTCGCAGGGGTTCGGCAGTGGCTCTGCCGCGACCTGCAAGCTCTCCTCCCACCTCTGCCATTGGTTTGCTGCGTAGCCCTGAGCAAAGCGCATACCTTTTCCCTGTGTCTCTCCCAGCCTCCCCAGGGTTGGATCGCTGGAATTCTGCAGAGGCAGTTATGTAACAGCGCAGAAAGAAAAGCCTGTGCTCAACTTCCACTCCCTTCTCTGCTCCTGTGGCATGGGGGAGGGAAGAAATCACTCAATTGTTCCTGTTTACTCCTTCAGTATTTCTGCGGGTGCTGTATAGGATTTCCCCAGGCTGCACCAGATGGGCTCTGAGGGAAATCATTGACAATGCTTATGCTTAGCTGGGGGTTTCCTAAATTTCAAAATTACTGGTTTGCAACAGTTTTTCGAATCGTGTTTGCTGGGCTGGGACTGAGCTGCTGTAAGGCCAGCACTGCAACACTGCAAGATGTTATTCATACCAGCACAGGTATTTTCCTGGTGATGAATGGGGAGGACGACCAGATTTTGCATTTGCTATTTGTGTGTCTGTGTGTGAGTAAGAAAGTTCTTTCAGCTCCCTTGAGATATTTCCACACAGAAAAACCAAAAAGAGAGGTGGCAGGTACCAAGAAGGTCCTGTGTTAATCTCAGTGGGATGTTTAAGGTCTCTGTTTTTCCTACCTTCCATTTCCCCTAAACCGTGGCTGAGGTTCACCATCCCTACCCAGCACAGCAGATCAGAGCAGATCCTGCAACAATTTCGGCAAAGGTACCCAGCTGGGATGGGAAATGCTGGGGGAGGATTATTTCTCCTGGGAGCATGGCACAGGTGGAGAGCCACCAGCACGGGTGGAATAGAGTCTTCAAACTATGGAGCCAGGCTGCTTTTTACTGCTGATACCTCCCAGAGCCCTTGCCACGTAAATTAGAGGTGAGAACAATCATCTGAGGGAGGGAAGATACCAGCTCCCTCCCTGGTTCTGCATTTTTTTGGTGAGATTTGAAGCCCCTGAATGTCAGTGAGGGCAAAAGTCTCTTGTAGCTGCAAGCCTGCTGCCAACAGCAATTGCAGAGGGATTTGGAATGTGCCTGATGTAACCCTGCTTCTCTCTGTCTATTGTTCGATCAATTTAACAATTTTGGCACTTCTTCTGAAACCTCATTATGGAGCA
Organism: Lichenostomus cassidix; assembly: GCF_008360975.1. Taxonomy (NCBI): domain Eukaryota; kingdom Metazoa; phylum Chordata; class Aves; order Passeriformes; family Meliphagidae; genus Lichenostomus; species Lichenostomus cassidix. Next base: position 60,632,393 of record NC_139486.1, read on the forward strand.
TGTGATTCTGCCTGGCTTGTTACTTCCTAACAAGATGACACAACTGCTTCTCTAGGAAGTCAGAGCCCAGGGTGGATCCTGGCAGGACCCTGGCAGGCAGCCAGTGTGACCCCTGTGTCACCTGGGCAACCCTGCTGGGCTTTTTCCTAACTGCAGTGATGTGATTTTTATTTTTTTTTTTAATGCACTGATATTATAAGAGCCGTCAGTGGCACAGAGCTGAAAGACAAGCAGGCCTTTTGCTCTTCACACAGCAACAGAAAGGGTACTTTTAAATCACATGGTTGAACAGTGCTGAGGGTTTTAAAGAACATTAATCAGCAGAGAGGAAGTTCTACATTATCATATGCCTTATTTTTTAAGAACTGGATAGTTTCAGAGGAGCGTGTGTTCCTCTTTAGGATGTGCAAAATGCCAGCTTGGAAAATTGCTGCACAACATTCCCAGGGCTGTAAAACCTGTGGGGTATGGACCCTGGAGCTTCTGCTGTCTGCATGGTTCACATTCTTTTCGTGGAGGATGTGAACCTTTCCTTACAAAAACTGCAGTGAAGGTGTCAGCACATACCTTTGAGCTGGACTGAAACCTTTCAATCATCAGCTGGAGCATAAAATCTTATCAATATCAGCTGGAGGCCTCTGACACATTTATATTTAGCCCCGGTGATATACATGTGATTACCATTTGCATTGCATTTCTTGTGGTAATCTAATCATATATAGGATTTTTCTGACCCACACCACTGCCTGCACACCACTACTTTTCTCTCCAAGCTTTCTTTGGCATGACACCAAGTGGGAGGTTTCCCACTGTTTTGGCTTTCTAGGTTGTGCTGGGAAGGAGTGGATATACTTTTCTTGCAGCACAGGAGAATCAGGGCTGCAGTGCAGTGGGAAGGCTCTCTAAAAAGAGCAGCCACTTGCTGTCAGACAGAGAGATCTTTATTTTGGAGCCATTTAGGCCAGAAGGGAGAAAGAGCAAAAGTCTATGTGTGTGTGTGTGGAGGAAGAGGTAATGCACAGTCCTTGTGTCTCCACCTCTGTGCCTTGAGAAAAATGACTGCTGCTTGTGTGGGTATCAGAGAGAAATTTAAACATGCAGCATATAGGAAAGAGAAGTGTTTTATTTCTCCATCCATGATGGGCAGGTGGCTAGGAAAGGTTGCTTTGTACATCATCACATGTGCTACATACAGCCCAGCCCTGCAAAACCTTTATCCTGAACATGCTAAGGTTTGGCACAGGTTCTTTACATGCTTGCATTGCTTTCTTGGAAGGTGTGCTAATCTGCATTTAAAGCATCCTCACCACATAGCTTCTGATCAGCAGGGCCCTCAGCACTCTTGGTTCCAGTCAGACTCAAGATTTGAAGGGAGGATTAAAGTTTAGATCAGTTGAGTAGCTCAGGAACTTGAATTTCAGAGTGTGGGTAATTGCTCTGTCAGCTCCAGGGCAGGATGCTGAGCACCCATTGCAATCAAGTTCCTAAAAACTTAGGATATCATTGTTTTCTTGGGAACACATTGGCTCTCCAGAAGATGCTACAGGCCCAGCCCAAACTGTTCCTTCAGCCCCAGGAGACAGCTTGAAGGATTGCATGGAATCCATCCTTACATACAATAATAATTCTTGTGCTCCAAGTTTTCCCTTTCATGGATAGGTTTTCTTTTTTACCTTGTTCGAAATTTACCAAAAATAAGAGTTGGCCTGTACTTGTTTGGAAGCAAACACAACAACCATCTCAGCAGTCAGGTTTGCAACCTTGTCTTCTGAGAAAAACGTGGCTGAAATTTTGTTTGTGACAAAACTCAGAGCGCAAGACTTTTCACATTTTGGGGAGCGAACGTCTTGCATAGATCTAGCACCAAGCCTTCTGCTCTGCTCTGACAGAGTTTGTGCTTTTTATTCCTACAACACTGTATATTGCCAGTGCTGCTGTGAGCTTGCCTGGCCGACAGCCAAGTGACAGTTAAGCATCTGATGCTCCTTTACCCAGTAAATGGATGTTTTGGGGGTGGTGGGTTTTTTGTTTTTTGACTAGTTTTTTGTTTTGGTTTGGTTTTATGTTTTTTTGTTTGAGTTTGGGTTTTTTTTGCTGTTCTTTCTTTTGTTTGTTTGTTTGTTTTTATGTTTTGGGGTTTTTTATTTTTTGTTTGGGGGTTTTTGGGAGGTTTTTTTGCTTGTTTTTTTGTTTTTCGGGTTTTTTTAAAATATGATTAGGGAAGCTCCTCTCTGCTACTTGCTTCCTCGGCCTGAGTGCAGCCCTTGGCTGTCTCCTGAGCTAAAAGCTGCAGCTAAACAGACTTTTTTTTTTTTGCACGTTGAATAGCATGTCTCAACGTTTTCCTCTCAACCATCATGTAGGTCTGGTTGCATTGTTGATTCCCATTACATGTCTGCTGGTATGTAAATTATTTCAATTCCCCCACACCCCGCCCTTCTGTTCTTGTACTCTCAAGGAGTTTAATCCGTGAAGGGGACTACTTCAAAGCTCTCACAAGAAACTAATTTCTTGATGGATAGAAGGGCCAATAAAATGAAATTAGAGTTTTATCTCATTGTCTCTATAGGAATGAAGTATAATAATTATTTCAGGCAAATACATGTTGGAGACAATAATTAAGATCGCTATCATGTCTTTAAGGACAAGCAGATTCTAAAATAAGCATTAGTAATGGGATTAAACATTATTGCAGTGCCCCGGATCTCAGCCCTGCCAAAGTGCCTAGCACATCTGAGCTGCTCACTGGGAGAAAACAGAACAAAAAAAGAATTCTACATTTTGCAGGACTTTTTTTTTTGGCTTGTGTGCTATGTAAGAGCTGAGGCTCCAATCTGAAGGAAAAAAAAAGAAAGTCTTGCGTACCTGAAGGAGGTGGAAATGGGATGGGATTTGGTGTCTGTGTCATCCAGGGAGTCTGCAGGCACATGGGGTAGGTGTCAGCGTTTTTACAGCAAAGTTCCCAGGGAATGCTGCTCTGGAGCAGAGCTGGCAGCTTCCCAGCAGGGCATGTGCTTTGCCACCTCCTGTGGGATGCAGAGCTCAGTGTCCCTGAGCCTCTGAAGGCAGCCACAGCAGCAGATCAGGTTAAACACAAGTAAGGCACCTCTCAAATATTTATTCCAGCCATCTGCACCAAGTTTGTGCCAAGCTGACCCTCAGTGCAGCAGCTCCCCAAGTAAACTTTGAAGATGGACTGTTTCTCTTCTCCAAAGATTTGTTTTCTTGCTCCTTTTTTTCTCTTAACCTGCCTGTGTCAGTGGTCTGTGAGGGCTCTTTTCTCTTCCTTCACACAATTTCCTCCTGCCTGTTCTCAGTGCCATTGCTGCTCCAGTCAAACAAGGGTTTTGGCTTCTTTCTGCATTCATTCAGAATTTTTTTTTTTTTTTTTTGGTGTGTGTGTGTGGAAAAATGTTCAGATTGGCCCTAATTAATTTTAGGCTAATTAGCTGCTCAAAACTGAGAACCCTCCCATGGAAAGACAACAGGCTGTTGTGCTCTGTTAGTGTCTTAACACTTAGTACACAAATTTGAACCATCTGGCTCATGGCATTAGCTTTGATTTATGGTAATATACCTTCCCCGTGCCCAACACCTAGGATTTTAATGTGAAATAAGGGAGGATTCCTCAGGCTTGTTTTTCAGCTCTTACTGTAATTTTCTTTCTTTCTAATGGAAGTCAGTCACAGCTATGAGAGCAGGTACCACCTGTCATCTTAAAATCTGGCTTTTATTTTGATTTAGTGTTGTTTTATTTTTATTTTTTTGTTTGTTTCAAGTAAGAAATTTCATTGATTATCAACAAACAAACTGCGGACAATTTTCCTGGCATGCTGTAAAATGTCAGACTCCTGGGGCTGAATTAGTTTCTAAATAGCTTGGGACAAATTAAGTGAAAGCAGCAAAAGCAACTTGGTTTGCCCCTATCAGCCAGCTGTGAGTTTCTTGCTCAGCCAGATCTTCTTGCAGGACAGAAATAAAGAAATGCTGCTAACCAGCCTGGTTATCCTGGTTCCAAGTGTACCTAGTGAATGTTCTGAATTTTGTAAAACAAATGCAAGCAGTAGCCACAAGCAAAGCTCTGATGTCAACACTCACATCAGTCAGCAGAGCCTCTAGCTGCCATGTCTAACATCTGCCTCGTTTAGGAGACAGGTAGGGCTGGACTGATTCATCACAAAACATAACATTCTTTTGGTCCTATCTTTGGAATTTAATGTTAAAAAGGAGGGGAGTTCATTTTGCAGGTAGGGGAAGTCAGTGCAGGGTAGCAGCTGGAGCAGCCCTGCAAAGTCACAAAGCCACAAAACTGGAGTTCTCTGGCTTCAAGTCATTGAATTTCCCACTCCATCTTAAGCTCTGCTCTCTCTCCAAGGTGGTATTTGTTTTGGTTCCTCCTTTTGGTGCTCCTTTCCTACCAGCCTGAGGACAGCCAGGATAGCCTTTCTACAGTCCAGTTAATTGCCAAGCAGGGCTGCCTGGGACTTTGGCCCAAGGGCAATAATAACAGGAATATTTAGCACCTGCAGCAGGTAACTCTGTCCTCCTTCAACGTGTGGAGTGAAAGGTGAGTGTGCCAAATGTGGTGTTCCACCAGGATCACTGCTGTCTTTCCAGAGGGAATTCTTCCATCTCTGTACCTACAGGATGGAGACAAAGTGCAATGAACACAACCCAGTATTGCTTTCTTCCAATCCCTCTACCTAACTGGGATAAAAAAGCCCAGAGCCAAGCTGTGCAAGAGTTCAAAGCTTTTCTGGGGCAGTTTTGATGCTGTCAAATTGTACCCCTGGCAAGCAGCTCGCTGACTGAACCCACAACCACTGATTTGTGCTTCTTACCTGTCCCATAATGAGGGTCAGTGGCTGAGCAGGAAGAGTATGAGTCCTCTCTACCCTTAGATGGGAAATGCTGCTAAACAAATCAATTCATCATATTGAGCACCATGGGGCAATTTTTGAAAGCTTATCTAAAAGTGCATTAAATGATTATGGCATAGATAATGAAGTTAGATCATCTGGTTTGAGCTTATATTAAAAAAAAACATCACTGAGTCCTTGGGAATAATTGAAGCACATCTTCTGAACAAATATCTTGAGGTGAAGATGACAACATACAGGGACTTCTGAGTGTCCTTTGGAAGCTTGTTTTCTCAGCTGAAAAAGAAAAAAACATAACTTACTTCTGCTTTTACTTGATCTGGGTGTAATTTTCAGTCATTCTGAAGAGCCTCTTTAGTAGCTGATTTCTTTCCATGTAAATACAATTATGCTCCATAATCAAAGCCTCTGTGGTATTTTTTGCTGTGACACAGGACTATGCAGATTGAACTCCCTCTGACCACAGGACTTTTTCTAAAGCTTCCTGGAGTTTTGGGGACTTCCCACTGCAATCAGAGAGTTTTGGACTAGAAAATGGCACAAGCGGGGCTGCATGTGAATAAAGTGTGCAGAGTCAGGTCCCTGATAAAAGCAGCTGGCATCCTAATCTCGTGGTTTGGTATCAGATCTAAGGGAGCTGTTTCATCAATACATGCTGACGAGAACTGAAAAGATTTGGTCGTGCCTTTGAACATACTGAGGATTTTGAGAGGACAAAGTGGGGGAAAATAGGGACAGCTGGAATTTGTTTTGTTTTTTTTTTTTTTGTTGGTTTTTTTTTTGAATACAATTTAAGGTTTTTGTTTATTTTTTTTTTTAACAGCATGAATGTAACGCTGGTGAAAACGCTCGCTATACACTGAAATCTTCTATGAACCAACAAAACATGTACCAGCAGTACAAACTTCACCTTGCCTAAACAATGTACGTCTCAATTCCGACTTGAAAAGACCACCTGTAGGGGAAAAATGTTAGTTCGGTATCCAGGGGCCATTCATTCCTTTGCCACTTTGCTGAGACTGCCAATTAGTGCCAACTTGTGGTGGCAGATTTTGTGATGTAGACACATGTTCTCTGGAAAGTGGGCTGAGATATTCGACTCATTTCACATGGGGCACAAAGAATTATTTGCTCTGTGCTATACAAATGGGAATTGTCCAAAGCTTTCCTCTGTGTTAGCCTCTGTACGCTGACTGAGTGTAAATACAGGGGAAATTGGTGTTATTGCAGGGACAAATTAGCACCAGAACTGAGCTGTATTTTTTAAAATGTGCTGCTAATTGTGCCCAATTTGTGCTGGAGTACTCACTCAAATGCAAAAGCACAAAACCAACCGAACACATTTCAGGGTGCCAAAGAGAGCTTGCACTTTTCTCTGAGCAAATTATCCCTCTAGTTTCACACTGCAGCAAGTGCCAATTGGTCCCACTAAAACCTTTATCTGGAGTAATCAAATTAGCACTGCATGTTAGCAAATTAGGTTGCACTCACAAAGGTTTATATTTGCTGCAGGTTTGAGCATTAAAAGGGAGCATTTTCTAAGTTCTGCTTTAAAATTTCTTATATGAGTGACATTGATTCTGTGGCATTTCAAAAGAGCGAGCCGCTGAAATGGAAGAAATGAGGCAAAATAGTTGTTTGTATTTCACTCCCAGAGAAATGTGAATTAGGAATTGCAGAAGTTTCTAAACTTTAAGGTAGAACTGAGAAAGCTGGAAGAGGTTTTTATTCTTGTTTGCCCAGTGGGTTCATTCTTCCCTTGGGTACACAGAGGGCCAAATAGGTGCTGCTGGTTGTACCCAGGAAATTGCTGGGTACTGTAATTTCTGCTGTGAAGGGCAGTGCAGCATCAGGCACAGCATGGAATTTGCTGCTGCCAAAAGGTGTGCCACTGACAGAGTGGGAACTGCAAAATGCTCCCAGGATTGCCAAAAGGAGAGATGAAAAAAACTGCATGCTGAATTTCTCCCTGGCAAATATCCACAGAAATCATCAGAGTTTTATTTGGGCTGAATTTCAGCCGCTGAGATTAATTATTTAATGTTTGTGTTATATGAAGATTAACAATGTAATTGTTAAGTGCTATTGAGGCTTCTGCTTCCAGTATTGCCTTTCGTTTGAAGTTTGCGAAACTTGCCCAGAGCTGGATTATTCTTATTTTTTATGAGACTGCTTGTGAGAAGGCAGAGAAGGGTAACGTGCAGAAGTGCATCTGACACCAGGCACTGCCACCCTCCTGCTTTTTGCTGATCACAGGGGATAACTTGGGAAATCCTGTGGCAGAAGAAGGCGGAGGAGTTCCCCAGCCTGTGCCAGAGGCAATGCTGTGCTGGGGGTGCAAGGAATAGATGACTGCAGGACACAGGGGCCTGAGTCATTCTATTGCATTTATTTGGGCAGACAATCCTGGAGGATCTGCAAAGTCAGCATGCAGAGACTGCATAGCCTGAGTTTTGCCCCCAGTTTTGAGGTCTCAGCCCAGATCACCCAGAGCCTAAATAAGTGTGTGCATTTCTAGCCAGTGCTGTAAAAGAATAAGTCACTTGTAATGGGTCTCTGCAAACAGCTTTGTACCAATCAGGCTGTTGAGCTGCTCTTCACAGATCAATATCTCTGGAAAATGCTGCTTTATTGCCTCAGATGCCAGTCCTGGAGGTGGTAAGGAGGGCATGACCAGAGGACTCCCAGAGCACCAAATCAGCACCCATCTCAGCCCAGTGCCACAAAACAGCTTTTGAGCACAAGAACCCAGAGTGACAGCCAAGTCAGGAAGTCTCTGCATTGTTAATTTCCAGAAATTGAGAGGAAACCAGGGGGCAAATAAAAAAAAATACCACTTTCTCCATGCCCTGGGTTTGATGCTCTTTGGTCAAGCATCCTCTGGTGACAGCTGGATATGGGGCTGTTTATAGGTTTGGTGTGACATGGAGCACAGTTTGTGTTCCTAGAAGATACTGTCACTATCCTCCTCTGATTGCACCCCCAGGAACCAAATCATACATGTGAAAACATATCATACAACTAAATAAATCCACGGGCTTTGAGGAACAAAATAGACACTTAGCTAGCTAAGCTGGATTGGGAATCTAAAACAAAAAACAAACCCAACATTTCTTCAAGCAGTCTCTGAAGTTAAGCCCCCTCCCTGAAGTTTATTGCTTGAGCCAAGAGAGGGAGGCCATTCTTTCTAACAATGCCCTTTCAGCTACTTTGATGCTAAAAATAAAAAATATTTGATGGCTATCCAAGCAAAGAAGGTGAAAACAGTAATTTCCAGCTTTTCTAAAGCTCTTTGGATATATATACATTTGATAAAAACCCAGCAGATGAAGTCAGATTGGTTTTTTTCTGCTTTTTAAGCCTATAAACTCCCTTTCACTCCTCTGAAGCCTGGACAGTCAGAAATAGTGAGTCTACTGAAAAATGGATTGAAAATGTCTGCTCATTTATAAACTTGCAGAGCAACACCACATTTTCAGCAGAGATAATATATATATTCCTGATAGTTACTGGAGTGTATGGTTTGGCTAAATTTATTTTGTAGCTGCCAGAAGAGTTCCTGCCTGAGGACAATAGCTAGAATTCTTTTCTTAGTGTTGCCAGTCACACGTTACCCATTTGAGATAAGGCTGGGGAATAAATCTCATGGAAGCATTTAGCCATTGATTTATAATGGTGTTTCTCCTTGGGATCTGCTTTTCCAGCACCAGTGACATGGAGCTGACAAGGAGAGCTGCTGAAGCAATTCAATCAAACCGGGTTTTTTTGTTTGTTTGGGTTTTTGGGGTTTTTTGTTTATTTTTGGGGGCTTTTTTGTTTGTTTTTTTTTAATGGGAACAGTTTGTTTTGTTAGGCTTTGGTGAAAGGAATTATTTCAAAGAGAAATGCCTTTTCAATTTTGTTGAAGGACAGAATTCTGAAAATGAAAGTATTGGGAGCCCTTCAATTTTGTTGAAGGACAGAAGTCTGAAAATGAAAGTGTGGGTGATGTAAAAGTTAAAAGTCCTGCTGAGTCTCACCTCAGTCAGGGGTCAGACTGCCCAGGAGGTGTCATTTCTAAAGACATACAGTAGTCCTTGGATCCCTGCGTCATCTTCCTGCCCAGGCATGGAGATCACAGTGTGTGAAGATCTCAGGTCTCTGCTCCAAGGACTGTTTCTGCAGTGTCTGAAATGTCAATTTTTCTTTGTAAGTAAAAATACCTTATTTTCTCTTAGTGGAAAAAAAACCCCCAAACCCAACCCTACCTGATTAATTTTGATAATTTCAGCTTCTACCACTTCCATATAGTTTATTAATATCCCCAATGGCACTGATGCTGTGAAAAAGAGACCATGCTGGTGCAAGGGGCAAGGTCTGTGATTCCCTTGCTGACAGACACATCTCCACTTACTCCACACCAAGGCTTCTCCTGCCAGACGAGTGCTGGCTGCTGCACTGAGCCTGTGCTGGGTCGGTGGTGATAAATAACCTGTGCTGCCAGGGATGGAGGCTATCACATTTGGTTTTCCTTGGTGTTGGGTAAGAACTTGAACTGAGTCTCTGCCGTGTATTTACTCTGTTACCAAGATCTCCTTTTTCCAAATCCGGTGTCAGTAGCAGGAAGTGCAGCCAGCACGCTGATTTGTGAGCACATTTCTCATCTCAAAAAGAGATTATGTGGGCTCTCCATAGATAATATACTGCACCTCAGAAGGAACACTAATATGGGAAAGTATGACAGCATTCCAGAAATATCTAATGGCTGCTGATAAATATTATTTGCCGCTTGTGTGTGTTATTGTGACAGATTCCTCCCCAAAGCTGAGGACAGCCCAAGTCTACACTGGCTAAACTCAAAGCCTTCAGCATTGTGCTTCACACTTTTGTTACTCAGTGTTCAACTCTTAAAGGGGATGCTCAAACATTAAAGAGGAAAAGCAAAGTGTAAATAAAAAGGGGCATTTTGCTCGTGCATGAGGAAGGCTGGGCTCATTTAGTCAGCATTTTTAAGAGGTTTGGGTTTTAAGGTGATAAGCAAGCAGTTTTCAAAAATACAGAAGAGAAGCAGTCTTCTGACCACCTCACCAAGGTGCTCTGTGCTGATCTTGGGAAAAGTCATCCTCTCTCCATTGACTGTAAAGGAAATATGGGAAGGGGAGTCAATCTGGGGTAGTGTTGGACATGTGTGCTCCTCCCTGCTGGCAACAACAGTTCCCTTTTCAGACTGAAAGTTCTTTTTTCCGACTGCTCACTTCACTTGCAGTCGAACTGGCTTTGGAAAACAAAATGTAGATGCCCAAGTTATTCAGATGTCTAAGTTATTTTTTGTCCCCTTTACCCTGAGCCAGCCTGCTTTGTCCAGAGCACTCTTTGGAAGGTTGGAGAACTGCTGGGACTAAAACATTACAGAGATGAAATCCCATTAAGAAAGCAGTTGTGGTTCTCTAAACCCTCCCTGTGAGTCTTGCTGTGAGCCAGAGCTCGGGCTGAATGAAGAAATGAGGCCAAATTCACCAACCCAAATTCAGAACCCTTCAGTGGCACTGTGGTTTACTCTGTCCTACCAAAACAAGTGTCTCATGTAACTTGGGATGTTCAGGTGGGAAGTGTGGATTTGAACCCTCCCAGAGATGAGGGACCTGAACATGTTCTGGCCACCTGCTGAATGAATAACAGCTTATCTGAGGGTCATCTTGATTTTCTCCAAAATCTTTTCTCATGCTTGGGCACTTGTTGGAAGAGTAGAAACGTGTTATTTTTGTTTTCAAACAGTTTTAAGTTTGTATAAGGGTAGGGTGGGGAGATCCTTTTTCATTTCAATAGCAGGAATGGGAAGAAAATGAGATTTGGATCAAGTTGATTGTTGACTTTCTTTCTCCCTTCAGATTTCACTGCCAAAAAAGCCCAAACCTTATAAGGAAAGTTTTTCCCAGGCTTACATGTGAAAAGTTAGCAGGGCTCACTTCATTGCAATTGGCATCAGTGGAGCCTCTTGATGTAGCATTATCTTATCTTTGTCAGCTTTGTTTTAACAAAAAAACAAAAAAAAAACCCCAAAACCTAAAAAACCCCAAAAACCAATCAAACAAAAAACAAACAAACAACAACAAAAAAAACCCCAAAAAACCCACCACCACCAAAGACAAAGCTGTTCTGATACAATTTAAAGGCACACATTAAACTGTCCCTCATAATGGGGAAATGATATGGAAATGCTCCAGAGCTCCTGTGCTAACTCAGGTCTGCTGGGGAGATCTCAGAGCAGTCTAAGCATGCACTCTCAGCCTGTGATAACAAACAAACCTCACAAAGGAAGGCTGGGAAAAAAAAATATCACACCACTCTCTGATGATAAATGCAAAATCTTGTTGGTTTGGGAGTAAGCAGAGGTGGTGAGACTTTTGAGGATGTTCAGGAAAATAATATCCTTTCTTAATCCAGTTTCAGTCATGTTGAAACAGAAAGCAGATTGGTTTGTTTCCATGATCAGCTCTAAGCACGGGTCATGACAGGACTGATCAGTTGATCCACATTTTTATCACGAGAGCATCCTTGGTTTACATTCAACAACAATTTTTGTCAGTCTGTTCATATTTCTCAACAGCTCTGTGAAATCCTGATAGCAAATCTGTTTTAAGTCTTCCCTCACACCCCCCTGACCCAGCCTACTCTGCTTATTCAGGAAATGATCTCTAAAGCTTGAACACTATTTACATTACCAAGATTTACTTATCTTTTCTTTTTTTCCATTGAAACACTAAGCAGCTCTTACATCAATGTAGGTGTGTTTGAGAATTATGAGAGCCTTCAATTCTCATACCAAACTACACCCACACAAGTCAATTCCAGTTCCAATGACTAAAGGTCATGTGAATGGCAAAAAGTAACAGGTAAGAACCTAATTTTGCTATTAAGAGTAACTGAATTTGCAGTTATGGTTTATTAGTGAAGGAATTTATGCCATGAGGAGTAAATACTTTCCATGCCTTTTGTTGGTGTTTGTTCCCACTATTCCTGTTATTGTTTTTTAAAGACAATTCTAATGGAAAAACAGGAGCATGATGTGTGAGAACACAGATTTGCCTTTAAACACAGCAGAGAAAGAGGCAGCGGTGGGATTGCTCCTTGCCAAGGGATAGGTAGAATTCCCTACCCAGCTCCTTCTGCAGGCTTTGCTAAAAGCAAATGTTTGAGTGCTGGGAATTGTCAGGTTCCCTGAGGCTGATGGCCCCCTCTTTGTGCATTACACCTTTCCCAGGGAGACATATCCATATTTCTCAGGTATTACTGAATTCTCACATTAATTTAGTGGTTCTAGTTCTTAGCATGGCTCTTTGTCTTCTTCCAACCAGATCTGCTGTGGGATAGTGGTCTCTTTGATTTGTTCTTCTCCCACACCATACCAAGTTTTAATTTGGGCTGCCCACCTGAGCCACTTCTTGATCTACAGACTCTGAAGGCCAAAGTGGTGAAGACTCTGTGGAGACTACTGTGCTGCCAGGGTGGTCTCACAAAGGTGTTGTCACCCTCAGAGACACAACTTTGAGGTGATTTTCCTGATTTCAGTCATGTGGGGGCCATCAGCCTTCAGTTCTCCCCTCAACATCACCTTTTGTCAGGCTGCAAAAGGTGGCACTAGGTGGGAAATCTAGTTATAGTCGCTGGGGGCAACATGAAAATATCCTCCAGGAGTTCAGGACCAAACCCAGTGTTTATGGGTGCTGTGTGTGAAGGGACTTGGCTCGTCTTGAGAATTATTTCAAGCAGAGTAAGCTTGAAGAATAGGAAGAAAATCCCATGCTTCTGTAATAAAACCCTCTCTCCTCCTTGGGATCACCTCTTGACAGGACAGAACCTTTGATTCAGGTAATGAAAGACCTGCCAACACTTGAGGATTTTCTTCAGGAGATCAACAGCCTTGCTTTCTTTGGTCTCTCTCTCTCTCTTCTGCTTTTAGCTGTGTGCTGAAGGGAAGAGTCAGTGGCATTTGGGATGGCATGATGGATGCTGGTTCTGTATTTCCAGCAAAGTGGTATCTGGAGCTCCCAGTCAGTGGTGCTCCATTTCCCTTTAAACCACAGCCACCAGACTTCAATTTGCCTTTCTAGACTAAGGTAGGACTTGATGTGAAGAGGCACACATATAATTATCTGGACAAAATGAAGTTATTCTGTGGCTCACCCTTGTTATTTGTGGCTGTGGCAAAGCTCAAAGGCCAAGGTTTTTGTTTATTTTTTTCCCTGTCACAAACTTGCAGCAGGTCAAGCTGGGTATTTCGGGTAACTGTGAGCAGGTCAGTGTTATTTAGGCACATAGAGCTTGTTTGACAAGGCCTGTGGTTTTCTCAGTTCCTTCCTTTTCTATCTGTCCATTCTTTTCAATTTGTGCTGTTGAGATATATTTAAGTATACAGACTTATTGAGTATATTTAATGCTGTCACAAAAATTGCTGGGATTTTTGTCTAAATCCATTTCTGATTCTGCTAAATGCCAAAGATTATTGTGACATCCATAACCAGGAGGCTGAACATTCAGACTGGCAACATCAGGAAGGAACACAAAGTGCATCAGGATAAACAGGGATGGCAGAGAGAAACTGGGAAGGAAGGAAGGAAGGAAGGAAGGAAGGAAGGAAGGAAGGAAGGAAGGAAGGAAGGAAGGAAGGAAGGAAGGAAGGAAGGAAGGAAGGAAGGAAGGAAGGAAGGAAGGAAGGAAGGAAGGAAGGAAGGAAGGAAGGAAGGAAGGACAGGGAATGGAAAAGGATTCTCCCACCATAATTTGGCTGGAGCAAGTTTTATAGTGCATGTTGCAGCCAGTGGTGGTTTTAACAAAGGAGCAAACCAAGAGTAAGCCACTCTAAATGCAAGGTTACATAAAGCCAGATAAGCTCCCAGTGAGATCTTAAGTTAGCCTTACACCTGGATTTGTACCCTGGTTGATTTGTTAGGATCTATGGGATCTCTCCTTGTGTTTAATGGATTTTGGTATCTTTCAGTAGCAGGAAGCATTCAGATCCTGCCTGCAACCATTGCAATGAGTATTTTCTGTGTCCAACTGTGCCTCGTTGTACCTAAACAACATCTTATTTGGAACCCTTGGATGCAAAGCTTCCAGCACAGTCCTCAGCCTCCTGCCATGTTTATCTACACTTCCTTGGTGGTCTGCTCTGTGCTGGAAACTGATAGCTCCCCAAAGGCTGCCAGACCCACTGCCCTGATCTCAGCTGGTGTGATGCTACCAGTAATTACAGATCTGTCCTCAGGCCCCAGCCCTGCAGTGACACGGAGGTGAAGTTGTTGTTTTGAAAGAAAATAAAGTTGCCTGGATTTTTGGTGGGTGCAGACATACAAAGCTGCCTTCAGTTGGCTAATCAGTAGCTTTAGTAAATAATAATATGATTCCTACTAACACAAGGCCTGATAATATTTTTCTAGGGGAAAACAATTCTTTACACTTGAAAATGAAGTGGGTTCAGCGCTGTAATTTTGCTTATATAGGATATCAGGAAGAAGGATCACCCTTCTGGCCTGGGAATGTCTTTCAGTGCTTTACCCTTAGTGGGCCTGACTGGTTTTGTAGCTCATGCTTTCAGAATATGGGAGAGTCAGGATGTGTGTGGCAAAAGGAGCAACAGCAGGGCTGGCAAGTTTTTGTCAGTGTCCTGGCAAAAAATGGAGCGCCAGACATTCCAATGCCAACTGCAGTTGGGGATCTAATGGATCATTGTGCTAGGAATTTCCCTTCAATAAGTTTCTAGATGTTGACTGCCCCTGGCAAAATTGCCTGATGCTTTCCAGCTAGGCTCCAGAAAGTCCAGAAATGAGAAGATTGCCTTTCTTGGGACTCTTCTGGTATCTCAAGGAATGCAGTGATTCAGAAATTCTCTTTTATTATTAATAATTCACAAAACCTCTTACTTTTTCTGGTGTCTTCAAACAGCGGGAAGAACTGTGGCCAAATAATTAATATTAAAAAGCATGGTTCCTTCTTCAGGTGAAAGCAGCATTTGCTTTGAAATGTTTGGTGGTGATTTTGATTCATACCTTGGATGGACCTTTGGGTGCCAGGAGCTGCCACCTCTGCACAGCTCCAGAGAAATTGCTGGAATATACTGTGGGGCCGGGAAGAGAGGGGAGTTCAAACGTGGACCAAAGGAAAGGGATAAATCTCAAATAAAGCCACTGAGGCAGGCAGACTTCCACGTGAGACAGAAGATTTTAGTGCTGTTTACTGGTATCATTTCTCAGAGCTACGGTTAAATGCAAAACAAATCACAGATATGTTCAAAGTTTGCTGTGTGGGTTGGGCTGTTGTTTTCAATGAGCAGTGGTGAAGCTCCTGCTGTGGTTTCAGCATGGTTAAAAGTCCTGTTTTTGCTGTTCACAGGGATTAAAAAAATAGCACGTTTGATATGCTTTTGAGTTATGTGAATGCTTCTGCTTTAAATCACAAACAAGACAATTGTAAACAATAGGTTAATTTTTTGTTTGTTGCTCAGATGGGATGTTTCAGTCCCTAAAATTGAACCCTAGTATAAATCACTCTCTCTGCAGCATTGCTGAGTTTGCTTTCAGACGGATTTACGGAAAGGTTTGATTTTCTTTTTCTTTAATCTTGTATTGGCTTGTAGCAGAGCCCAGAGCAGAGCCTTGCAGTGAAGCAGGCAAATATAGCTGTCTTCTAGCTCATGCCTCAGCAGCTGCGAGGTACTGGCACACAGCAGAGGAGCTTTGTGTCCTGCGTTTTTGGATTTCATTCAATCGCTTCCACTTTGCATATTTATTCATAGGAAAGCACCATTAGTTCAAGACTAATAATTGGGATGGCGTGAAGAAAACTGCATAAAGAAATGCAGGCCACTTGGCTCTCCTGAGGCCTGACTTGGTGAAGATTTGGCTGATTTCTTTACGTCAGGAACTCTGTGAAGCCTCTGAATAACATATTAATGGATGTTGCTGCTTTTCTCATCCTCTCACTTAACCCATTTAAGTTCAGTAGAGTGTTTTTCTTGAATTACACTCATGTAGCTTAAAATCTAGCCCACAAACTAGGTAGGAACCCTGTTATCTTTTTTAAAAATAACTAGAAAAAAAATTAACATTTCTGAATGTTAGTAAAGAGCAAATTGAATGCCTTCATCAATGCCAAGGATTTAGGCTGGCAGTTTTAGACCTGCTATATATTTGTTTTTAAATGGAAATAGAGTAAATTTACAAATTTGTAAATACAGTATAGATATTTTTCATTTTACATAAACCTCCATTCAAGTTGTTTTGAGTTGGTAGGAGCCTTTTCTTCAGAGAGGAATCACTGCAAGAGCTGGACCTTCAAAATTCCTTATTGAAACAATTTTACCTGTCTGTCTTCCTACCAAGGCCTTTGAGCTCTTTGGATGGAGAGTATGCTGTGACAGAAATCTTACAGAGAAAGGAAAAGATTATAGTTCAGTGTTTTTTTGTTTGTTAGTGATTCTGGGTCCTTGAAAGTGCTGGTCTATCAGAAGCTGATTGGATTAAGATAGTCATGGCTGGAATGTCCCAGCAAGGGCCAACATTGTAATACTGTGAGCTAATAATCCCTGATTCTTGAGGGACATCAACATGTGGGATTCATTTTTACCAAAATTTGCACCTGGATTTGGATATCCAGCTGTTTGACCTTGGTGCACTGACCCTCTACCTGAACAGCAGGAAGCAATGGCAAAAGGAGCCATCCCAGCAGCCAGCTTTATTCCAGAGCCTTCAGGAAGGAGCACAAAGTATTTAAGGATGTAGTTTGTATTCTCTGCCTGCTGAAGCTCAGAATGCTCAGGATTCATCCTATGCTGTGAGGGCAGAGACCATCCATGGAGCAATGTTGAAATCCCTGCAGGTCAGGAGATGAAAGAAATGTTGTGTGAGCCACTGACCCATTGAGCAATCTGTCATCAATAATGGATTTTGAGGAAGTGGGACAGTAAATATGTCTGGGAGAAGGGAAAAATAAGTCAAATTTGAGCTGTGCTTCAGACTGAGGTACAGTCATAAAGCAAAGAGTACTGTGCTGTACTTCTGGTGTTTTAATTTATGTGTGCAGATAGGAAGAACTTGCTTCTATTTTCACTTGGAAAATGGACATTAGACTCTTAATGCACTTTCTGAGTTGAAGTCAAATAAGTGAAGAGTGCCAAGCTAGTAACAGTATAAGCAAATAGACCTCTATTACGTCAATTAAGTTGTGGCTATTTATTTTAGAGCTGATTTTGGCTAGTGTATTGTGCTCAATATATTGCATTATGGAATAATTTGGCCGTGCTTTGGATTACTGCTCTGCGGTGTGTGGGGAAACTATTAATATATAAATATATTAATATATTAAAAATATAAGCCCAAGTGCAGTTCCGTTGCATCCCAGGGAGTTTCCACACTGCAGCACTCCATGGAATGCCAAATGGGTCTGCAGGCAGCACAGCCAAAGCCTTCTGTCCCCTGCTAAGCTCTCACAGTGAAAGTGAATTTTATGCTCTTGGAAAACACTTTTAATTGGTGTGGCTTTATGTCAGGTCAGTCGGTGAAATAATCCACTTCAGCAAAAATAGTTTTGTGTGAGCATAACCCTATTTTTGTCCTTATGGAAAAACCAAACTGAGAAATGACACCACTAAATGATCAGTAGTATAACAGCAAAGGCTTCTGCAGTTCTAACCTGGTCTCAACCCAACCAGCAGTGATGGTAAAATCACAGGGGAACAAACCTGTGGGTATCTTTTTGCTGGGTTGAGAGGTAAATGAAGCAGATTTCCCACCCAGCCTCACTCAAAGCATGTGGGATATCAGTATCCATATGGAATGCTTCATGATTAATCATCGTGGAGATTTGTCTCTGTGGAAGATGTTTCCTTCAGCCCAGGATTGAAAAACAAAGGATATGTTGCTGCCACACTAATGAAAAACACAGACAATCTGCTGTTCATATGTGCCAATTGTTGCTGCAGCCTTTACATAAATGCACTTAAAGATGAGAAAAATAATTGCAGGCAGCCATTCTGCAGAAAGCTCATAGGAATATGGGCTCTTTAGGGGGAGGTTTTCAAGGGCATAAAAAGCCTTGCACAAACCTAATTCTGTTTGCTGAGTTCTTCTTTGTGCTTGCTGTTGGTGAGTCCATGAGACCATAACACCTGAGTCGAAAAAGTGCCAGTCAGAAAGCAAAATTGTAGTCAGGGGGTGAAGAAAGGTCAAGGGAAATTTAAAATTTTAGGTGGTTTGGTGTGTAAGACTAGGCACAGGCACAAAACCTGACCTGAATCCCAGAGAACTTTCTAAGATTGACCATGATATGTACAACTGTGCACATATTGGCAATCCAGTCCGATTCTGAAAGTTTTTGAGTAACAGAAAAATGTAAGCACTGCCACTGCAAAATATTTATATAGAAATGGTCGCTTCTATGGGCTGAATAATGGGTCACCTGTGGGTAGGTGGCACCTTTGAATAGATCTGGCTCTGCTCACCACGTTTCAAAAGGTATTTTGTAATATTATTAGTAAATATTCAGGCTGTTGCTCAACTGAGCTTCATATCCTTGCAGTGTGAATAGATCCTTCTGAGGCCACAGTTATCATAAGAATTGTACTGCTCCCTTTCTCCCTCCATTTCCAGAGGTTCTCCTCTCCTGTTGTCCCAGATTGCATGGGCTGTGCTGGAGAGCTGCCTCTGTGCCATTCTGCAAGCCCACATTCCACCCATGAGCACTGCTGGCCCCTCTGCTGCCAAAGAAACAAACCCCAAAATGACAAGAGGGCAGAAAGGATGACCAAAGGTCTGAGCAAGGAGTGACTGAACTTCCTGGGGTGCTTCAGCTCAGGAAGTAAGTGAGCAAGGTGGGATCTGATAGAAGTTAACAAACCACTGGTGGCACAGGCAGGTGGACACTGGTCACCATCTCAGAGTGTGAGAAGTAAGGGTTGTCAAATGGTCTTGGCAGGAATGAAGTTCAAAACAAAGAAAAGTAAAAAAAAAGTACTTTTAGAAGTAGATTTCCTGCCAGCAGATGCTTTGGATGCAAAAAACCTGCATGGCTCTAAGGGGAGAAAAGGCAAGTACCTGGAAGGACAGCTCTGTTGAAGGTTCCTAAGGGGCTGCACCATGCTCAGGAGACATTTGAGCTTAAAATAATTCCAGACTGGGAAAGTGCTCAAGGAAATTGTCATACATGTTGTCCCCTGGTCTAAACTTAGACATGAGGTTTGCCTATGGCCATTGTTGAAGGCAGGATGCATTCTGTAGCTATTCTATCTGCTATGGAGAAGGCTTTGCCAAGATATTTTAACACTTAGTATCTGAGATGTTGATGGTTTGGGGTTTTTTTCTTGCTTGGTCAGTCTTTGAGGTCCCAAATTCAGTCCAGACATCATTCAGATTATCTTCTGCATCATATTTGGAGAATTAATGCAGTGGATTTTTGTGTGATTGGAACAGGACTTTTCAAACAAAAATTCACAGGGCTTCAGTCTATTTTCCACCCTCCAAGTATTATGGAAATGAATCTTCCTTTGTTTCCATTTGTTCTTCTGTGGCAGTAAGTTCCCAAACATGCTGTAAAGAGCTTTGGGCTTGCTGTACTGGCTATTATCCATGCATTGCTCTGCTAGTCATCCCCAGACATATCTCTTAAAACTATCTTTCTCTGAACATATAAGCCTCAGTTTCCAAACTAAATTTCATTCAGTTATTTTATCACAAGCACTAACCACCAGCTTTGGTTGTTGGTTTATCTGGGATGTTTTAGCCTCCCACAAAAGCCAGAGAACACCACCACTGGGACCCTCACTGGCAAACTTTAGGTCCATGATATGTGTGGTACGAGAACAGAGCAAGTCTCTCATCTTTGTCTCTGGCAGAATGCAAGGCAAGTACATAAAATACTTCCTTATTATAATGCTTAGTAGTAAGTGTTGCTATTAAGTCATCAGCTAATTTCTGATTCTGTGAAAGAAGCATGTTTTGGGCAGAAATTTTCCAGGCCTAGGTTTGTCACAAAGTAAATTGTTTGCTGAATAAAAAGCTTTTAAGCAGACAGACAGCTGAAAGGCCTGAAATTCAACAGTTGCAGTTTGCATGGAAATTGTCTTTATTGTGGAGTTGTCTATAGGTTTTTTGTTTTGGCCTTAATTTTCAGTTGTCTCCTTTGCTTTGCCACAGCCATCTTGTTTAGTCTTTGCCATTAGAAAACAATCAGAAAACCAGTGTTGCCAAGTACAAATGCATCTAATTTTTAAAGTTCAGCTGGGGTTTTTTTTCCCCTTATATGATGAATTTTATACAGAGGCTGCTGCATGATACCTTTCAAATATGGCCAACTCTGCCAAATGTGACGAAAGCAGCATTTTGGCCAGACTTTATTGTTGCTGCCATTGTGAGTTCCACCCTTGCCAGACCTTCTGGGCTAAAATAGCACAATTTTCTGCCTTCACATATAAGGGGCTGACTGGCATGAATGAGAAACCTTGCATTTGTCTAGGTGCACAGCAGAAAGAGGCAGGTGCACACACAACAAGTCAGACACTCTGCAGGAGAGGTGGCAGCATCTCTAGGATTCTCAATATTGTCTCAAAAAGCTCTCCAAGCAGAGCTGCAAAATAGCTGCAAACTACATTGTGATGAGAAGAGATTTAGCAGATTATCAGAGACCAAAAAGGAGAAGTCAACTCCTTGTGGAGAGCTCAGCAGGGCTGAGCAGCCAGAGGAAGGTGGAGGTGAGTACAGAGATATAAAACCCAATCAAGAAGGTGACATTGGCAGCTTGAAGGCCAAAGATTTGGCAGGTGTAAATTAGTAACATTTTGAGGTTTTCTAATTTCCTATCAAGACTTGATGCTGGGGCTTGAACAAGCTTAGTTGAAATAACTCTTGTCTTAAGCCATCCTGTAAAGCAGGCTTCTGGAAAAGGCTTCTGAAGTTGATTAACTTTGTTCTCCCACCTAGTTTGCTTTTCATGAATGTTCTGGTTTCACTCAGGGCTGGAAATGGGACTTGTCAGGAAGGCAATGAGAGTTTTGTGAGGAACTCATGAGGAAATGCAAGAGCTTGACAATGGAAATCTTTGTCTGGTGAGATTTTGCTCAAAGTGTATCCATGCAAATTCAAGCGATGAGCCGGGCAAGTCAAATTAATTTTGTGACAAACCAGTGAAGTTTTAAGTGAGAGGACAACCTGGGCATGCCACAGGGTGAGATTGCAATCAAACTGCATTGTCACGAGCTGGCTGTGAGACAAGCAGTGCTTCCAACATTTGTATCCCTGGTTTGACAACAAACTCTGGAGCTTTTCGTTGGCAAGGCAGACCAAAACATGACAGATCATGTTTCTAACTCTGTGTGCATTTTGGGGAGCCCAATTCTCTTTTCCTGCCTCCTCTCTGGTTCCATGGAGCCAGTAGTTTTTAAGCTGGCAAGACATGATTTTTCTTTATTGCCCAACTGGTGAAAAGTCTTCCAAGAGAAAAGACATGGGGGGGGGGTATTTTGGTTTTCAAAGCTTCTGCTAATATTATTTTTTCCTTCTCTACACATCCTTTGCACTCACAAACAAAACGATTTGATTCAAAAGAAAATGTGCTCACAAGTCAGAGCCTTTTTTGCAGCATTTATAAGTGAAAGTGCAATCCAACTGTTGGCAAATCCTAAGCTCATTGTTTTGGCAACGCTGTTTCATTTACTTTTTTTTCCGCCTCTTATACTAACTTGTTTGCTCAGGTATTGGAATTCAGAGTTTTTCCTTCTTTTTAGAAATTCACACCCTTTCTGGCAAGGATTGAGCTGTTTTTATTGCTCACAATTATACCTACAGGTAAAATAAATACTTTCCCACGGATGCCCTGGAATCCGGTATGGTTATAAGCTGATGTAGCTGGAAGAGCTGAGTCGTACAACGAGTATTTCTGCTGCTCTGTCTTTGCCTTCTTAAAGACACAAGGGCTTTAATCTGCTCTTGCTCTTGAGTGATTGAAGCAGCTCGTTGTAAAGGTTGCAGGGTCTCCTCCAAGCCGAGCTGGTGTGGGTGAGAACAGATCCAAGAAAATATCTGTGAGGCAAACCTAAAATGGCTCTGCAACACCAATGCTGGAGTGGTCTTTAGGGCAGAACTGAGCAGAGCTCTACAAAACAAGGGCATGGGAAGAACATTTTGATGTCACAAAGAAAACCACGGAAAAGTAAGGAAATGCTGCCTAATTAAAGCTGCCTGTGCAATTCATTATGATTCATTTTTTAATTATCTGATAACACACTATTTTTTCCGCACACCCCTCTTACCTCTGCGCACAGGATGTTCAGAGGCCTCTTAATGAGCAGCTATTCAGTAGCTTGTTTCATCTTCATTGTTCCATGTGTGGCCCAAGGCCTTATTGACTGTGTGCTATTAAATCCTGTTTTGAGGGCTAAATCCATAAAAAGGCTTTGGCCTGCTGACCTTGTGTGTTGAAGGATCTGGCTTCTCAGCCCCCTGCTGTCTGGTGTTGAGAGGTAGAGTTTATGGCCCAGGTGTGCTGTTGCAGCTGTAGCAGAGCAGGGCCAGCTCTCCAGCCTGCTTCCCAGGAGTTTTGTGTGGATTCCAAGCCATCCCCAGCTCAGGTAACTCCAGGAAGCTCGTGCCATCCTGTGGCTGCAGCCTCCTGTCACCCAAAATCCAAATAATCATCTCCTTCCCTTGCACAGTGAAACAGGAGTCTAGGATTTGTGACTCATGTGTTCTGTTTCCAGCAGTGCCCCTTACATGCTGCAAAAGCCTTGGAAAAGGGTTTCACCGAAGCTGTGACCCAATTTTCCTCCCTGTAGAAAGGGAATCTTGGCCAAACCATGTCACAGAGGTGTTCTCTGGCTCCAGTGTTTACAAGTCCTTTGGAGTCTTAGTTATGGGAAAGACAATGTGTTGCTTCTCATTCCAAAACTGAAGGTCAAAGTTGTGGAAATATCCCCTTGTCTCACTGCCTGAATTAGATTTATGGAAGAACTCTTGGTGATTCATTTTTTTTTACACAAAAATAATGAGTTTCTTCAAACTGGGATCTTCCAGATCACTCCAGAAGTCCCACCAACATGTTCTGGAGAAGTCCTGAGGGAGTTATGGAGAGATGGTGAAACAGGCAGTTTTCTTCTCAGCTCAAACCATCAGGTTTGTGTCTGCAGCAGGACACAATGAGCCAGGGATGATTCTTTGGCCTGGAGATCAAAGAGCATGGTGTGACTCAGCCGTGTGGCTGAGCTCACCCTCCTCCCCTCCCAAAAAACCAAGATACCTTGGCCATGCTGCCTGGTGGAAACAATTGACCTTTGCTATCTCCCACATCATGCTGAAGCAAATCTGAGAGAGGAGAAGCTGGCAAGAGCCAACCCCAGGTTTGTGAGAAGATAACCATGGTGTGGGCAGCACTGCCCAGGCTCAAGCTCTGGTCCTTATCACTTATCAATACAGACAGAGCCTGTGCAGGGTGCTCAGCTTTCCCTGAGGATTGTCACAGGGAATGTGGGGAAACCTTCAGCATCTGCTGTGTTTCATTGTTCCACCTCTGTGTGGTTTAGGAGGGTCTGGATGATGTACATCCAAACCACTTGGAGTGAGAGCAAACCAGTGATCCTGTGGTGTCATGGCAGTGAACCCTGCAGTCTTTGGTGGAGTTCTGGGAATGTTCCAATTCTAATGTCTTATCCAGGGGAACTTTTGCAATGTAGGACTTTTATAGGTGAATAGTTCTCTTTCTGGAATACTGCTGGGTTTTATATTTCAGAGAGGGAGGGAGGGAGGGTGAGGAAGTAGCTCCATGAACCGGAATCTCTTACAGTTTAGGATTACACCCAACCTTGGGATCGCTTGCTGTATGGTTATTTTTCTTGTTTTCTGTTGTTGTTTGGGGGTAGATGTGACAGAGGTGGTCATTTTCTCTTTCTGAGAAAAAAAAGCATCAAGAGATTACTGGAGTTTTTCCTTAATGGGGTTTTGATGATGTTTTCAAGGGCAGGGAAACAATTTGCTGCTTATTTCTACCCCAAGGCCCTGCCAGTGTGACCTCATGCTCATTTCCAGCCAAAAGCTGCATTGATTTTCTGCATTGATTTCCTTTCATTTACGTTTAATCCGAATTCAAACGTGTGTAAATGATACTTGGATTGTTCCTCCTGTGTTAACAAACTGGAAATTTTCATCACATTGACTGGGAATATGCTTCCAAGCCTGTGCACTCTCAGAGCACGTCAAATAGACCACAGTTAATGTGTGCAATAGGAACAGAGCCATGAGAAGCAGGCTGGCTTGTCCAAAAGGAGCATACAGTTCTGGAAACAAACCTTTCTTTCACCATTAAAGGGTCTGATTGCTCTTTAATGCAATCCTTGGTGGGCCAACACATGGGGAACCAGCTATGGAGTGGGGAGCAGTGTGTGTAACTCTGCAGCTAGGCAGTCTTGCACATTGCAGAATTGATCTCTACAGGAGGAAAGACTTTCTTTTTTTTTAATCCAGCAAAGGAAAAAAAACTGTCCAAAAATTTCTCCTAAATAAATCTTCCAGAAAATGGGGCTCAGACCTGTACTTATCTTGTGTCATTTCTCTCTGTAATCCCTGGTGCTTTGCCTCTGCCACCTTCCTGGAGCCTGCTCAGGAGCTGGGTTTCAGTGCTGCTGGTGCTTCCCTTGCCCTTGTGTTGCAACTGCTTGGGAAATCTGATTTGGGGACCTATGATCAGCGCTTAGATACTTTCCTGATCTCTGTCCAAACCCTTCTGAAGCGCTTTAATTTCTATAAATGCGATGATTCAGCCTGGCTGGATCCTCGTTGAAGGCTGTGACAAGCCTTGGGTTAACTTCAGAATCAGCCCTGCTGGCAAAAGAGACTTTCTTGTGAGATTTATGGAGCTTCCTGCTTCTCGCTGGGCTGCGAATGGAACAAGAATAGCCTTTCTCAGAGAGTCTTGGCACTGCTCCTTCTAGAGGGAACCCAGAACAGGAGACAATGAGAAATACCAAATTTCCAGAGGCTTTTAAAAAAAAAAATCCCAAATGCCTTTGCTATTTGCTGGGTTTGGTGGACTTTTCCTTGGGTTGTTAATACTTCAGTCATGCCAGTTCACTCACCATTAACTTTTAAGAAAGTGTATATAGTGAATACATGAAGTTACACCTCTGTGGATTAAATGTAATTCAGGTTGACTTGAAAAGGTGATGTTTTGGCACATCAAACTCTTAATGTCAGCAATTATTTTGCTTTTCTTACTCTTTCATTTGCACTGTCACTGTCACTCTTTTTGCCATTCAGTTAAAACCCCTAAAACAGGCTGTCTCTGTACATCTCCCTGAGACAGATGAATGGCAATGAACATTCAAGTACCAGCTGAAGACTGCAAAAGGGGGGGGGATGAAGGACCAGAAAATCAAGGATTCCCTAAATATTTTTTCAGGTTTAAAAAACAGGATGCAAAATCCATTTAAAAGAGTGGATTTCTGTATTATTATTATTACTATTAGCATTATCCTTCACATAAAATACCCACATGATTTTTCTCCTGTGAAACATAATTTTCATGGTTTTGAGTACAGGCAACAAAGATTTTTACACTGGAGCTGGAAGCTGGGACGATGTGCAT
Source organism: Lichenostomus cassidix (assembly GCF_008360975.1). Classification (NCBI taxonomy): domain Eukaryota; kingdom Metazoa; phylum Chordata; class Aves; order Passeriformes; family Meliphagidae; genus Lichenostomus; species Lichenostomus cassidix. The sequence goes on from NC_139486.1 coordinate 60,657,871, forward strand.
CATAAATAGTGGCAGAATAATAAGATGTGAAAAGTACACTTAGCTAATCTGAATTTGTTTTAAAAATTGAGTGTGCCACCTTCATATGCACATCATCCAAAAAACCTGGCAGCTAAACAGGTTAATCAAAGTCACCTAAGTGCCAAAGTACTCAAGTTTAAAACCTGCTGACACTAAAAATACCCTCTTTATTTCTTCACCTGCTAGAACAGCCCATGTAAACAACCAGGCATTGTCTAATAATAGTTGCAGATGTCCAAAAATAGTGTTTATATTTACAGCCACGAGCCCTGCATCTCTGTTCACAAGCCACGGGCTTTCTTTCCTGACACTTTGCTAAATATATAGATTTTTAAAAATAAAATATTTTCTAAAGCTTTGGTGACTCATGCAGAGCTCCAACTCATTTTGATATAACCCAAGCTCTATCCCTCCTCATTATAGCTGCAGGTCCATGATTAATGAATCTGAATTAATGTAGTTCTCCTTCCTTTTACTTCACGCAGACAGCTACATGTATGTGTGTCTGCTTTTCCTTGCCAGCAAGAGAAATGGTAGGAAATGACTTTTTGTCTTGTTGACAAGAATTCTCTTCTCCTCCTTCTCACCTTTGTGTGTGATTCTTTAATGTGTCAAATGCAAGTTTGTTGGTCACCTTTATTTCATTTTCTAACTTTGCCTACCTTGGGAAGCCCTAAAGCTCTCCCTTCATCCATCCCTTTTTTGCCCTCCTCTCAAATGAGTAGAAATACTTACATGTGAAGGTGGGGGGGAATCCTAAATCCCAAACGAGAGGAAATATTCAATTAAAATCGAATGCAAGAACAAGTACTTGTTGTTAATGTACTTTTCCTTGAGAAATACCCACTTGCAATCCAATATTTGTCCAAAGGACCACTCCAGGTCAGCCTCTGGGTGGCTGGGGACACCTTGCCTTGAGCCTGGTGTGTCACAGTGTACCCAAGCCATGCAGTCATGACAACTGCTGCTGTGCCTGTGGTTCCTTGATGTGCAGTTTCCTGTGTGAATCACTTTCCTGTAGCTCTCCTTTCAGTTTAAATACTTCAAGTTCTTTACCAGCCCTAGTTACTCTCAAGGCAATGTCAAAAAGAATAAATTTGCTACACATTATTGGCCTAATACTTGCTTAATATTATATTTGTGAGTGGGCAACAAATGGACACACTACTGAGAAAGTAATATAAGTGAACTGCTTTGTGATTGTTACTAGAGAAGAAGCAAACCATTTGTTTTATTAGTTTTAAATTTAATGCATCACAATTGTGGTAAGGAGGTAGCAATTAAGACACACTCTGGTTGCATGCACATAAAATCCCATGTTTTTGTCTCAAAGTAATAGGAGTAGAATCAAAGGCTGTTACAGCTATTTGGATGTGACAATAACATTCAGCCCTGCTCTGTAACTGCTAATGGATTTCTTCTCCAGCATGCCTCGGAGGAAATTATTTTCCTTGCTTTAGCGAGATGAGAAGAGACTCCGAGAGGCTGGGAAAATCTGTTTGTCTTTTCTCTGGCTGAGATATAAATCACCCAGATCAGCCTTCAAGCCAGCAGAGTTTAAGGCAGGTTTAAATTGTTGCTCATGAGATATGAGGTTTCACAGACAGCTATACAGCTGCTCTGGAGGGTCTTCATCATCTCTTGGTACAAAGCAGGCTGAGGAGCTCCACAGCAGCTGTGTGGCAGCCGGAGAAGCCCTTAGCAAGGCTCCTGGTCTAAAGCAGGGCTTTCCAAACTGTGATATGCATACCACTGGTGGGACACAAACCACTTCCAGATGGCAGAGGAAGGCAGCTCCTCCACTCCTGTGCGAAGCTGCTTGTAAAGCCACGGGGTGAGTATTTCCACACAGATACTGGAAGTTGTTCTGTGCCTTTGTGCAGACTCAGTTCCTGCCTGTAGCCACTGCCTGGCAGTGTGGAGGTGCCACCAGAGATGTGGGGAGGTGTCTGCTGGGAGGCTCTGGGAGAAGAGACTACTTAATTCAGCTTTCCAGACATCCCTTGTGTGAAAAATCCCTAGATTTTTCACTAGTGTTGCACAGGCTGTGTGTTTTCCCCCACTGTTTTCATGGTATCCCTTTTCTGATCTTGTCCTAATTTGATGATAATTGATTATTGCAGTGGTTCTGTTCTTTCAGCAGAGAAAGAGGCCACACAGTTTTAACCTTTGGGAACCACACAGGCACAATTATAGCATTTTTCAGCAGTCATCTGACAAGGAAGTGATCTGTTACTGAAGTGCATCTGTCTCTGTAGTGATGTAGTGGCCTTGGTTGGCAAAGGCAGATGCCAAAATGCAGAATGTGATTAGGCAGATTCTATTTAGCTCTCAACCAGGGTTTCTTTACCAAAAATATCTCTGCGCCTTTGGTGACCATCAGGATCTTTGTTTTACACCTTGTTGGTGTATTGCACCTGAGTAACCCAGATCTCCCACGCCACTGAATTTTGGCCTGTGAAAACTTAATGCTCCTAAATATAATAAGCAGAATAACAATCATCATATATTTTTCGTAATGGAAGAGAGTTTGTAGTTATTAATTTCTATTAGCTCAAGTCTGCCTTTCCATTAGGACACTCAATGATTTCTTTAGATATTTGATTTCTTTATTTACATTCATTTTAGCTTCCTTTGTGGACATAGCCTCTGCATGCATTTTTTCAACAACATTCACTGGAGCAGAAGAGATGGTTTATAGGTGATCCTTTGAAATACCCATATGGATCAATGCAGCAAAAATGCTGATGTTTGTCTCTTGCTTGCATGTATTGCAGCAGAGAAACTTGATCTTTGTTTAAAATGCAAACAACAGCTGTGAACTCCAGAGTTGTCAGAGAATCCTTGGAATATGGAAAAACAGACATATTTTTTTTCCATGCTGTTGTGAGCACTGTGAGAATCATGGTTGTGCATCTTTGCAATAAAGCCTGTTAAATTTCAGACTTTATGATTTCACCTAATAGCATGTTTCTTCCCAGAAGGCTTCTACCCACAAATAACAACTTCCATACACTGAGGCTACCAAAATTCCACATTCTGCCCCAACCTACACATTGATAGGTGTGTGAAGCAGAGCTTAATGAAAGCAGCAATTGCACAATGCATGGCTTTTGGCCCTGATGGAAAGGTGATCCATTCTCCCAGTCAGCAGCAGTTCTTTGTATAAATGCACACGGATGAGCTATTTGTGCTTCATAGAGCAGTAAGTTTGTCCAAGGCAGATCTTGGTTTTATTGGTGTAAAGAACTCCAAGGTAGCAGGTACATCAGAGAGAAGGAAAATATGCAGCTGTAGGAGCAAGGTTGGACTATTTCACACTCAGGGACAGAGAGCAGAAGCTGTATGTGGCCTCCTGCCTCTCCATAGAGACACCTCAGGGTTTTGTTTCATTCTTCAGGCAATCACCCCTTGGCTGTGGGTTATGAACAAAGCTTGCAGGGATAAATGTCTGACTCTGTGCCCAGCTGGGTGAAGGTGAATCAGGAGCAGCTCAGGAGGACTTTTCTGGCTGAAGGCAGGTGGAGGCCCCTTGAGAGGCTGGATTAGGAGAGGCTGCACGTCCTCCAAGGTGCCTGGCAAGGTTTGAACAGCTCCCTCTGACTCACCTGGTTTACCTGTGCTACCGTGGTTGCCAGTGTGGGTGTCAGTGACCTGCACTGCTTGCAGATCTGTGGGGACCTGCAGCACATTCCTGCTCTGAAACGCTGCCTGCAGCAGTGACATCATCCTGGCAGGGAGGAAAGTTAACTCCAGTGCAGCATCTGGGCAGCTGCTGGTAGCTGAACTGAGCCCACTGAGAATTTCACTGTTGCATGTGGTGCATTATTAACAGAGCTCCTGTGGGGCACCATGGCTGATGGAAACAATTGTCCTGCCCTGTTTTTCTGGGATAATTGATAAATCAATTATGCACCAACCTAACTCTTAAACAAGCTCTAATTTCTGGAAGTAGTCTGGGGCAAAGGCTTGAGTTTTGGAATAAGTGCCTCTGTGTGTAGTGATACACTTAATTTGCTACTCTTTTGACTCTCAAGGACACATACCTGGAGTCTCTGAAGGGGTTTGGTTTTGTATTAGCTTGTTTTTGGAGAGGTTGCCTAGTCCAGCAGCCAGTGCTCAGGATGTAAAGCTAGGAGTCCCAGGCTTTTCCCTGTATTTTGTCTCATGTCTCTTCCTCTCAGTATTGCTATTTTTGATTTGGGGAGTGCTAGTCTTTACCTTTAGGACTGACCATTCAGAGTTCATGTCAGTGTTCAACAGTTAATGCTGTTTGAGTGTTTGGCAGATAGGAAATCCCATATTCTCAGAGGCACAGATTATAAAGCCAAGAGGGATGGTTGCTCATCAGGGCTGTGACTTATTTATTGGAGGTGGGCCCAAATCTAGACATTGGATCAAACATACCCAAGTCCTGGGGAAGCTCAGCTCTGAATTCAGATCTGGGTGTTAGCTCATTCCCATCCCTGTGAACACCAGACAGGAACACAAACAAATGATTCTGGGGAAAATCATATATATGTGTATATATATAAATATATGTGATAATATAGGTAAAGTTTGAATCCAGAGCTGAACCTTGTTCCACACTATAAATATGTTTCCCGTATCTCCAGTTATGTAACTCCATAAAATTAAATTTTTCTAGCCAAGCTTACACGTCAGCACAGAACATTGTCCTCAGCAAGGTTGCAGTAGCAAGCTGTCAGAGAATTCAATCCTCAGGATGCTGGTAAAAACCTGGAAAAGCTCCAATACCTTTTGTGCAGGAGATTAGGATCTGGTTTACTGTGTCTCTCTCCTGCTGTCTTTTTTGTATCTCCTGATTTTAGTAAACAAGAAGGGAAGGAGAGAAAAGGAAGGAACTCATCACAGGCTTTGAATGATGCAAACAGTTTAATTAGGAAGTAATGTTAGATACTGTTTCCCTTCCTTTGCTGTTTTCCAGGCAGGATGCATCCTTAGGAAACAATGCTAGAACTGGGGATTACAAAGCCTTTGCAGGCATTGCAGCCAAGTGGCCACACAGGAAAGTGATCCAGGGTAACGTGAGCAGAAGGTATTCAGCATTCCTTGAGGAAACACAGCCCAACATTCAGCATCAGGACAAATATTCCTGTCAAGCTGAGAGGGAAGATAATGCTGGCTGCCATTTTGCATTGTCTCTCTTTGTGAAGTTTGCTGATTTTGCTCTCCTGAGCCTGGCTTTGAAATAACAGCGTGGCTAAAAATAACCTCACATTTGGGCCTTAAAACGTCTCTGTGACACAAGGTCAGACAATAATGGGCATTTCCTACTCCATAACCTTTGGAGCAGGCAGGAGGAAAAGTGTTCAAAAGGGGCATTGCTGCAGGGGTCAGCCTGAAGCATTTGACCCTGAACTGGTTCAGTTCCTAAATTCTATATCCAGGAGAAGGTCTGTGGAGGCCTGTGAGGCACCAGTTTTCTGCGAGCTGAATTTCCCTCCGTGCTATTTATAACTGTCCCCACGTTTCCCCCTGTAATAGCAGTGTTGGCAAATGCCTGTGCAATTAAACCCTTCCCAGCTGGGCTCTGGGAGCCAGTCCTGGAAAACTGAGCCCATGATGCAGGAAGGGCTCATCAGCCTGAAGAGCTTTGGTCTGGAAATTGCTGATATCCCGTGGGGTGGCTGGAGGCTGAATGCCTGTGGGCTAAACCATGACCCTGCTGCTGTCCTGGGTGGAGGTTAGAAAGACTGTTTGTGAGCCACAGTTTACCACCAAGCTACTGAAAGGATGGGAAATCTCTCTTGGATGCACGTTTCTCATAATTTTACATGTGGTCTATTCAGAATTGAAAAGCCTTGAGGAGTTATTCTCTTCTTTTCTTTTGGGGATACACAGCAGATCTATTTTTCATGCAGTGGCCTCTCATCAGAAATGAATTGCAAGAAGAAGGCTCTGTTATACCCTCAGCAGTCCCCTCATCAGCCCAATAGCTCTGGCATTTCCAAATGGCTCCTGTGCTTCCTCAGTGAGATACTCCTGTTTTCTTCTTTCTGACTGTGGAAAAAGTGAATTCAAGGGTGATATCAAAAAATACACCTAAAATACTGATTATTTTTTCCCCTCTCTGTACAGAGGTCTTTTGAAATGAAAACTATTATCTGCCCAGGCTCTCTCTTTAATCTTTGAGTACTGAATTTCTTGGTTCCCTCAATAGTATGCACAAGCCTAACTCCCCAGTCTGCCCACAGCCACTGCCTTTGAGCCCTTCAGAGGTTCTACCTTCAACCTAGTCTTTTACTTGGGAGACCCTGCATGACTTAGAGATACTCTTCCCTCTTGGCTTATAATAAAAGTAATTCTTCCCACTCACTCTCTTTTGTATTTTCATGCTGCTTCATCTGAAATGCAAATATGTACCAGGAGCCCAAACCTTCCTTTGAATTCCCCAGTATCACACAAAGGGTGGGCAGAATTGGTTTTCAGTGGATAACAGGGCTTTTGACTAACAGACATTTTTCATAGAAAATGCTGTGAAATCTGCAGGGCTTCATCTTTTACATGAAAAACCAAGAAGCCAAAGAATGAATTTTTTCTGGGCCAAAATGTGAAAAAAAGCCCAAACAACCAACAAACAAATCCTTGAGGCTTGGAGGGTTTGTTTCTTGTCCAAACCTACATTTCTTCTCTTTGCTTTCATGGCTATGTTACTTCTGTCTGTATTTCTACCTAGACTTTTACCTGTGTGGGACATCTTTTGCTAAGGTTTCAACATGTACTTCAGGTGAAAAGAGAGTCCCAGCCCACTGCTGCATTTTTGCAGATCATTCTGTTCAACTTCTCAGTCACTACATGTGCCAGGATATGAATCAATCCATGCTGAAGCACTTTGGGGTTCCTCAGGTGTAAAAGGATCCATAGGAATCCAAACCCTTGTGTTCCCTGGTGACCAGCACTGAAAAATGCAAAGAGCCTAGTGGGGTTTGTGTGATTTATGAAATGCAAACTCTGATACCCAGCAGTGTGCATGGCACACATTCCCTCAAGCCTTGGGAGCATGGAGAGCACAGATCTGCGGATTTTGGCAGGACAAGGGGAGAGGGATTGAGCTGATCCCCAGCTCACCTCCCAAACCCAGATCTGCCCCATCACAGGCTGTGGGGTGGAAGCACTGACACAAGCACTCCCATCCAGCAGCAGTGTGAAAGAGGTTCCTGCAGGTGCAAGCTCTTCTGTTCCTGACTCTGTGTGGGGCACTATGGTCTTGTTTTGCTTGAGACCCCAAAGACTTTAAAGTTAGCTCTATACAAGGCTCCCAGAGATTAAATAAATTCAAAATGACATGCCCTGCATCCTGAGGTGTCATACCATTATGCATAGCATTTTGTGCAGAACATTCATTTATGATGAGGGCTTTTATTGATGGCATCATTAGTATCTAAAGAGAGAGGGAAGATTGATTTGCTTTGACAGAGCATCTAATATTCCTGTTAGGGTAGAAACACAATTTGTTACCCGTGCAGAGAATTGTAGAAAAATTAAAAATTAAATTGTATAAAAAGTATTTGTTTAAAGAGTGAGAAAAATTGTTTGGAATCAGATCTAATCAAGCAAGACGTAAGTTTGTTGTTTGAAGCACAAAACATTGAATGAAATAATTACCTTGGTTTCTTACTCATCTGGTAAAATATAATTCTGATACAATTGGAAAAAGAAAATCTGAGTTTGTTTCAAACTGTTGCCACCTCATGATAAATACAGGCTTCTTGGGCTAGCTGCTCATGGTCCCATGAGTCCCTCATGTACTTCTGTATTTATTTTAATATTTGTGTTGTGATAGTAGTTTTTTTGTCCTACTGTCAGTACTTTGAATAATTTTGTTTTCATCCCAAGCTGTACATCACACAGTCAGTTTTTCTACATCAGGATCTTTTCCCATCATTTCCAAGCAGCTTGGGGGTTAGATGAGGTGAAGTGGGGAGGATGTATATCTGTGATGAGAATATTAGGCAAAAAATTATGTCCATTTGCTCTCCAAACCCAGAGTTTCACAGCAGTGATATCTGTTGTAAAAATTGCAGGAAAAGTGAGTGTACAGATTGATTAAATACTAATTTGAAAACTGAATTTCTACAATTGAAACTGGGTTTCATGCAGACATAAAGCTTCACCCAGGCCTGTGAATTTTATTTGAATTTTATTTTATTATTGCCTAATTTGCATTAGGCAATAGGGCTCAAGAAGTTGGTCACAGTACAGGAGACCTTGGGCCTGACACTGTCCCTGCCCCAAATTATCCTTTTTGCCTTGCAGGGCCAGGCTGGATTCCCACAGCTCAGTTGCTCTGCACAAGTCTGTAAAAGCACCACAATTTTCATGGGTCAAATTTACCTGGATGGAGCAGAGCAACCTTCAGATCACTGTGATTAGATTTTGTCCTACATTTTATAGGAACTGACTGGGCCAGCAGAGTTTTCCTTTCAGTCACACTGTACAGAAGCACCTGAGACTTTCAGTTGCTTTCTGTCAGGACTTGTTGCATTAACATCCAAGGACTATCCTTTAGGATCAGCTCCTGTATTCCCCATCTGTGAAACAAGAAAAATTCCCAGTCTTTTGTAATCCTGGGTTTTGGGTGTTTATAAGTGATAAATTCCATGTAAATAATGTGAATGAATGATTTAACCTAGTGTGGAATATAGTATTTATCTTTTTTTTTTTCCTTAAAAAAGCTCTACTTATTTAGACATGTTGAGGCAGTTGTTTGGGTTGTGAAAGAAATTGCTGCCTTCAAAGGTGGATTAATGGCCCTTGGGGCTACACAGAGAGGATGGTGGGGAGGCGACAGGGGGTACATGCCGAGAGTGAGAAAAATCTACATTAAAGTTGTGCTGAAAACGTCTGAATTGATGTTCTCGTTTGTTCTGCCAAGATTCTTCTCTGATTTAATGAGCACACAGAACTCGTGCTGACTTGAGTTGTCCGTGAGCAAAAGACATCACTTTATTTTCCCCACATCTCTTGTCCAGAGAGAGCAGGAGATGTTTGTTCTTTTGGGATGGTGCTGATGGCACTGAGTGCATTTAGCAGGTTTTGCTGATGGTGTTTTCTGGGGGGTTACCTTTCTTTGGGGTCTTCTATTCATGGGAAAATCTTCCAGCCAAGTCCACCTGTTGACTCCAACCTGTTCTCCCTGTCAGGCAAATCCTAGGAGTTACTGATTTGCTCTGCAATGGACTTGACACCTCCTGGGCCAGCAAGAGATAAGTAATGCCAGTTACAAGATGCTCAGCACACTGCAGTATCAATGCCTCTGGGCATATTGGATCATAGGTTTGATTTCTTTGTGAGCTGCCAGTGAAACCTCACCACGGCAGTTTTTCCTCAAATCTTCTATTAAACAGCATGGATCTTATCTTCTTATCTCCCTGTGAAACAGCAACGTGGAAAGAGTGCTCAGGATCAATCTTGTGCTTCATGAAAATGACCTGGCAATATTCCTCTGCCAGATCATTCTCACATATTTCAAAACAAAGCCAAACAAATCTCCTACCGGAGAAACACTTAGGCTGAGTTTATCCCCGGGGAGATGATGAGAAACAAACAGCACGTGACACTTGCTAATCACATTCTGGAATATATTACTGGAAGGCTCTGAGACACTGCAGCAAAGGGCACAGCATTCAGAATGGAATAGCATGGCTTTGATCTGAGGTTCATTTTGGGTTATGCTGTAGAAAAAAAAAAAAAACCAACAAGCCCCAAACAAACCTTGCTCTGTTACAAAGATAAAACTGACTAAAGCATTCGTGTTGAACTTTATTAAGAGGTATCTCAGTAGATTCTAGGAACATGCAAAACCTGAGTAGCAGGGTTATAAGCACATCAGTGATGTGATTATATGCAAGAGTTAAAAGCAAACTAATAATTTGAAAATTCTCCAATAATTTATTGCACATTAATTATTATTTATTTTCTGTGATGAACGAGATTAGTTATTCATTGTTCAGATTATTATCCATGAATTCGTTTATCACTAATTCATTACTTCACCATATGCAACTAGAACAAAATGTCATGTGCAGTGTACCAGTGCCAGTGAAAACCTGCAGTGACAGAATCTGAGAGGGACAGAGGATGTTGTGGGGAAACACCTCTGGTTGTCTTATCCCACCTCCTGCTCAGAGCAGGTCCAGTCACACAAGATGCCCAGGGGCTTGTGGAGTTTCTAACCTCTTTTTCCACTTTTTGCTAATATAACACAACTTTCTGCCTCCTCTTCTTTATATCCACAAAGTGCAACAAAGCACTTGGTGAAGGAATTATGGAGCCTATAGGAAAGGCAGGCTCTGGGAAATGACTGATATCTGCCATCTTCCAAAGCTGTCTGCATGGTACTCTGTAGCACATAGATTAGGATTCTCCTTCTAAATCACTTTTATTTTAATTGTTCTCATGTAAGTGCAATTGTCATGTGGTGATACACTCCAATTAAGTGACAGATGCTTCACAAACAATGCTATTCTTACAAACTACTGATTGGGCAAGTGCTTTCCAAAAACCAGTATTGTTTTTGTTGTTAAGTATCCCAAAGATACCAAGGATTTCCTTTGGTAATTTGATGTTTATTGATTGTGAGTATTACTCCGTTTTTCCTGCCCTGTGATTGCACCTGCCACAGTACTCTTGAACTTCAGATTCATTTGGGGTCAGAGGTTTGGAAGGTTGAGTCCAGTAACACTTTTGGAAAATGTTCTGTACACTGAAGCAGGTACTGCCCTGGGTGTTCACAAGATTACATGTGAACCAGGACTTGCAGCTTTCATTTCTCTAACTCTTGGGTGCTCAAAGGTTGGGAAATCATGCAGAGATGAGAGGCTGTGGCAGGTGAGCAGCAGTTCTTAGGCAGGAAGCCCTGGGCTGGCTGAGATGGGGGATAGATGGCAGTGCAAAGTGGGATGAGAAACCCCATTTCTTTCATTTGATCTGCTTCCTTTCTCACATCTCCGTGTGTGGGGCCAGGGGGAGGGGAAGGAGGGCGAGGAGGGGAGGACGAGGCTGGGAGTTTCCTTCATGCTTCAGCAGTGGTGCTGAATGTGAGGGGAACAATAGTTGGTCTGATTCCAGGCATTCCCTTGGGCAGGGGCTGTTCGGGGAGTGAGTGCAGACCTGTAATTCTCACAGGTACCATTGCCAGTGGCTGGAATACCTGTGGGGCACTCAAGAACAGACAGAAAAGTGGTTTGCAGTTAGAGCTCTGTCATAAATTTCATCCTCTGGGTTTTCGGAGGAGTAGATTTTTCTACCTCTGAACCATTTTCAAAATAAGGCTAAATGCTCAGCTGTCAAGATGACACTTTTTCCTCTCAAATGTCCTCCTTCATTTCTTCTGAAGTACTGGGAGCTCACGTTGCTTTCATGCACTCAAAAAACCCCAAACCCTGAGCATTGTCACAGGAAGAGACAGGTTCCACCGGAAAGGAAATACATGTAATCAGCTTGCTGGGTTTTTTTTTTTTTTTTGCACCACAAACCGCCTGAGCACCACATTGCCTCCTCTCCTCTCCTCTCCTCTCCTCTCCTCTCCTCTCCTCTCCTCTCCTCTCCTCTCCTCTCCTCTCCTCTCCTCTCTTCTCCCTCTCCTGAATTGCAGATAAATGCTTCAGAAAAATGCAGGAGCAAGCATCTGCTCAGCACTGGAAGCAAGAGCAACCCATGGTTCTGTGCCACAAATAATCCCTGCCCACCTCTGCCTGGACAGCAGGCAGGGTTTTTGATGAGTTCTTCTATTTCCCCATGCTTTTATTTCTCAGAAAAACGAGCTGGATTCCGAGGCATGGGCTGTGATTCGCGTGGGGAAAGATCACGCAAAACCCTGTTATGTTTTGTAACATCTCAAAATAGTTTGAAGTCATTGCAATTTGCACCTTGCCTTTTCTGCTGAGGGAAACTTTTACTGTGAAAATGGTTTTGCAAGGGCTATATGTGATTTTCGCTGGTTCACACTTGAACACAACAGTCAAACCTGATTTGGACTGCCCAGGCAGCCTCTCAGCAGCAGAATGAGCTCAGGTAGCTAATAATGAGCTGTGTCTTGAGATTCCACCAGTGTCTTCCTTCTGATAAGAGCAATATAAAACTAGTCTTCTCGTGGAGCCAACTACCTTTGGCTTCAGCTGGCATTACCAAAAATGAAAGCAAAAATCTAGCTGAACTTTATTTGAACTCTTAGAGGTTTCATTTGGGTCAAGTTCAAGGGCAAGTCAGACAAACATTATTTAGGGCTTGATTGTTTGTTCCAGACATGGACCAGAAGCAGGGGGTGGAAAAGAGCTGCCCCTGTTAGCAGGTGGCTGGCGAGGAGAGACATTTCCTTTCAGAGGTCCTGCCCTTGCAGAGGCTGATTTACACCTCTTGCATCCCTTCATGGTCTCCTCCTGTCTTGGTCCAACTCTGCTGACCACCTCAGCCCCTCTGAGGAAGCAGCTTCTGGGATGTTTGGAGGAACAGTTCCTCTGCCATCTGAGCTATGAAGCCTAACATTTTGTGCTAGGCTGATCTAGGAAGCCCAAAGGTAAAAAATAAAGTGATTTCTGTTCTTCCCTACCAATCTCTATCTATTGCATGACTCTGAATGGGAATGAGTAATACTGCCCTTGATTTTTATTGGTTTTTTTTTCTTTTTCTTTAAAGAGGGCCTTTTCCTTTCTTTCTTTCCCCCTCTTCTCCCTACTTGTTATTACTAATGTGTGTTTGAGGAGGAAAAAGATGCGGGAGAAGGGATGTGGGTAGAAGTGTGTGTGATGCAAAAAGCCAACTCCAAGATAGCAATCTCTCTGGGAGGAAAACTTTAAAACAACACCTGCAGAATGCTGCCTTTGTTTCTCTTGGGGCTTTCTGTATTATTTGAGATGAATGTTCTGGCTGGGTTGGGGCAGGATAGCCTGTGTCTGTGTGCACACACAGGGTGAGATCAGGGGAACACATTACGTAGCAGCACACAGACCTTGCCCAGCCATGGTGCCTACTTGAGTGAGGCAGTGGATTCTTCAGCTCCTACATCACTCCCAGCTTAGTCAGACTTACCCTGCAGACAGCAGACTGCTCATTGTGCTGCTGTTGTTTTGGTTTCGAGGCTCTGGGGCCTGGCTCTCAGCTGGCTTGGACTGAAAAGGGACAAACAACAAGCCCAGATAACTCCAAGGATGCGGGAAACAAAGGACATAGATGTGTTTTTAAGGATATGGAGGTTGGGGGAGGAATTGCTGATATGGCAGTGAACTCTTGGGATATATTTAGAACCTTGGAGTAAAGCTCCAGTTCACTGAAGTTGATAAAAATATTGCTGTTGAATTCACTGGAAACAATTTTTCTGTCCTCTGTCAGAGGAAAGTATTAGTTGAAAATATACATCAACAGTGCTTTCCCATCTGTGTCCCCAGGGAATAATGACACTGTACTTCCATAATGCCCACGCACAGGCATACATCTTTCTAAAGATGCTGTCGTGAACCCTGAAAAGCCTGTCTTTTTATTTCTTTTCTCAGCTTCCAGGTCAAGTCCTGGGTCAGGTCATAGGTGTTACCACTGGGGAGGAGGAAGGAAACGTGCTCTACTCACTCCAATCCAAGCAAGTTTTTGTGTAGGAGTGGAGTGTTTTGGGGTTGGGTTTTCTTTTGGTTTCTTTTGTTGGGTTGGTGGTTTTTTGCAAGGGGTGATGTTTTCTGTTCTATTTTAAAAACAAAGCAAAATGCATGCAAGTCACACACACAGCCACCTTCAGCTTCACCAAAGCTCTCTGCAGCAGAGGAAAGGCAATGCTATTACAAATGAACAAGTGGCATTTTGGGGTTTCTTTTAAAAGTACCTGAGTTCTTTGGATCTGCCTGAATCAGACCCTAGGGATGAGTGTGTTTCATAACGAATATCAAAATAGTTTTAGTGTCAGTCACATGGATGTGGCACTCTACTCTAGCCTTGTGTCCTGTGGTGTCTTCTTGGGAAATATTAACTGAACTGACTTTGTAATTTTTCCGTGGCTGCTCTCTCTGCAGGATGTGCCCTGTGCCAGATGGTTGACTTGAATGAATTCTCTTTACATAGTTAAAAATCACTTTCTTTTATTATTCATGACTTGTTTCTTCCATCTCTCGTGTTTCTCAGTTTTCTCTCTGGTTCATAAACGGGTAGTCATGCCAGATTGAGATGGGGCTGTTATTTCATCTTATATTAGGAAGCCATGTTGGGGCAAAAAAAGTGTGTCAGAAGGAGGACAGAGGGCATTTCCTCAGATTCCAGCTATTTTAACTCCCAGTGCTTATGTTATAAGAAGATGTAGAGAGCTGCTTTTCATAAAGTTGCCATACTGTCACTTTGAGGCTGGCTGTAAGTTTTTTGTCTGCAATAAGTGAATAGGAAATTGAAAATAAACTATGTGGGAATTTAAAGCACCTGAAAGTGTTTCAGTTAAACCGTTGAGCTGTGTAGAAGTGCTCCCAGCATATATGAAAATCATAATGAGTCAGTGTCCTTCAAGATGCAGCACCCACATTGCCTAGAAAGATCACAACACTGGCCTGATGAAAAGATTGTGCACTCAGTTGCACATGCAGTACAAGTAGGTGTTAAAAATCAGGCTCTGAAGTATTTGTTAAAAGCAGATCTAACCCCATTGATATCAAATGCCCTGATTTTCTTTGGACAGGGATCTATTGCTTTAAGTTTATATTCAATATAAACATAATATGCAATAATAAATCTTAGGAGCACATGCTCAGATTATTTGATTTATAATTTCATTGAGTGTAACGCTATTCCATTTCATTCCATTCCTGTATTTCTCGTTCCTCTGTAACAACCTTGTAAAAGTGACAGGGAGGCTCAGATCTTTGCCCAGCAAACAATATATATTAATTGCTACATGAAAGTGGTGCACAACTCTCTTAAATGTTCCCTAGCAGACTCCTATTGCATTCCACAATGTGCCTGCACTTGAACCACCTCCATTCATATCAGAGTCTTTTTATCCCAGCACACATTGAGCAAGCTGCTCTGAAGCTTAATTCTCCTGACCCTTCAGTGCAGTCGGATATTGTCACCTAATCCCCTTTTTTTCCTTCTGTCCCATGTGTGGTTTTGACTTCTTTCTCTTCTCAATTCCTTTTTCCTCTTCCCTTTTTCTTTCTTTCTTATTCTATAAGCCTCTCTCCAGGCTGCACATTCCAGAATTCATCCTTGCATTAGGGCTGCAATACAATGCTCTCCCAGTGTTAAAGGATTAGACGTTAAGGAGACTGTGGCAACTCCAGCCTTGCTCTGTGCACAGGGGGAACATAAGGGGATGGAGGAGCCCTGGCTAAAGGGGAAGGAGGCTGAGAAACAAGGGGGGAAAATGGCATCTCAGCACAACCAGAGTGGGTGACAAAGAGGTTTGTGTGGCTAAAAGTTGCGCTTTCTGCTCGGCGCAACATTCTGGGTTGTTTCTGGGAGATGGTAAAGCAGCTGGAAAGCTAAGTGCTGCACATTCCATGGGCATTGGCACAATAAATGCAATTTTGATTTTAGCATCCATCTCTGAGAAATGGCCAGTTTGGGGTTTGTCACGTGGTGGCACGCCATTCCAATATGTGTGGTGACACTGTGGTCTGAAGTGTTAGTCAATAGTGCACAGATTTTTTTTTTCATACATAATTGTGCCTCTGACTCCCAGAATTCCAAAGTTCATGCTACTCCCAGAGGAGGAGTCTGGGGTCTTAACTTCCAAATATTTCCTGCAGACTGGTTTTCATTTGTTTTCATCTTCCTGAAGAGAATGGCCTTTGTTAAATGTCTCTTCTACTTTCACTATTGGATTGGAAACAAATTATTGAATTGGAATAAAAGTATAAGACTTTTGAGTATCCACAGGTTCCTAACAGTGTAGAAAATGCTATTTTGGTGAAATTAAGGTTAATTTCTTTCTTCATCGACACTTCACCCCCTCAAAAGCAAATCTATAAAAGCAAATTTGAGGATATAATCGTGCTTCATTTAAATCAATCAGTGGTCTCCAGAAGCTATTCAGGAATTAAATTATTGAAATGGGGTCATTTCTGAAGCATGCAGACCTATTAGCAGAGCTGTAATTGTCCATTAGAATCTGTAGCACGACTCACAAAACCCCATAGAGGGGTTCTTGTTTTCCACCAAGGTTGTTTTGGTATTTGCTGATGGGGTGGGAAAACGAGTGTGAAGAAGCAAAGTTTTGCATTTTGCATGGAGCTCGTGGTCATCCTAATCTATTACGGAAGTGAGGACTGCAGTCGTGGGCCAGCTGCCGAAAAAAGTTTTGTCACCCAGACTCCTGAGTCTCACCCTTGTGCCTGACAGTTTCATTGTTCCCGAGGAACGTAAGTGTCATGGGAGGTCATGGTTGCATTATTATTATTCAGCTACATTTGAATAAATGTACTTGGCTCTGTAAAGAATGCTACAGGCCTACTTACCCTGCTGTACCCCACAGGCATGTGGTGAGGCTTAAAGATTGTAAAGTGCTTTGAGTTCCTCGGAAAAATAGGCACTACATGAATGCAACAGATTCCCGTTTGTTCATATAGCATCTGGTCCCACATCAGCGAGGTTATGATATGCGGGATCAGCGCCGGAGTGCTGTACATGTGTTGGGTTATTCACAAACACCAGTGGATATACAGCCCCAACCCCAAGGTCCCTGCAGCCTAAAGAGCTGACCTGGCAGCCTCCCAAACACACCTTCTGCAAGGCACTGAGGGGGATTTTTAGCACCAGCCCATTGAGGGTGAGAGCTGAGACTCGGAGCAGACAAGAGAAAAGGGCGCAGGCTGAGCGCTGGGAAGATGAGCAAAATCCGTGCTGTAGGAGGAAAGGTTCAGATCTTGAAATTAAGGGTTGTTTTGAGTGCAGCAGTGATGTTTTGCATGCTTTATGTTTTCTTGTGGAAATACATTATGAGATTTGGATGAAAACTGGAGCAGCAGCAGCAGCGACACAGCATCGTTTTAATAATGAACAAATACTCGATCGAGTGAATAATTTTGTTGGCTAGATTCTCACCCTGTATTGCCTGTCAAAAAGGTTTTGTGGTTTCTGGTGTTTTCTTCAAGCTGCAGATTTTTGAAATAAATATATTAATTTTTTTTTTTTTTTTTACAGAAAGGAAGTAAACTTCAGAACAAGACAGACATTGATGCCATTTGCACATGGAGATTCTCCTGTCAGCAGGATGCAGTTTGCTGCCTACCTGCATTGAGGCCAGCCCATGATATTCTCCATCTCACTGACTCTGCAGTGGCTTTCAGTCTTTCATCTCCAAAGTGTCCCATGAACTGGAAAATGGAAAGTGGGTAAAATCTGGAATAAGTACTAAAATAGTACTCCACGCAACGGGAGTCAAGGCTTCTGTTTTGCACATCAAGTTTGTGTTCTTCATGGTCAATAAAAGAGATTGTATATTGATAGTGTTCACAAAAGCTGCAAGAGCACAGACACTGTGCAACAGCCCAAAAGAAAACACTTAGAGTGACACTATAATTTTCCCCACCTGTTCCCCAAACTGTCAAAAGGAAGCACGTCTCTTATTTCAGTCTGAATAAGATGTAGTTTGTTTGTGGTTTGGGAGATGATGGCTTGTTTCTCTGTCAGTTGAAACAGCTGGCTGGCTGTGAACCAGAGCTGAGGCTGAGACATCCATGTACCTGTTTTGGTTTTCACTCTCAGGCAGAGAAATCTTTGCTTGCTGCAGCTGGATATTGAGCAGTCTAGCAGGGCAGGACATTAGTTTGAATCTATGATAATAAACCTTTGAAAGGGCAGATGGGGAAGAAAGGATGCAGCTGATGGAAATTCAGAGATAAGGAATAGAGGAATGAACAGGTTGGTGTTTTTTTAAGAAACATGTAGTTATTCAGATATTCCTCACACATGCTGCTCCAAATTATTGTTGAAGAATTCAATAAATATTGGGGGTAGTGCAGAAAGTGGAATCGCCTCAAGCTTTCCATTTTCCAAGGCTAAAACAAAGCCATCTTTGGGATCAGTCATGCCACAAAAAGAGCTACCTGACTGACTTTGACAAAGTGGCTTTTTTGTACATTTGAAAAACCAAAATTGCATGGCCTTGTGAAAACAAAAGTGGAAGGTGAATGACTGGACAATGAAGGCTACATTCTCTTTTAGTTTAAATCTTCTACATACAGCTTTCCTATTTTCCCAGTTTTTCCAA
Organism: Lichenostomus cassidix; assembly: GCF_008360975.1. NCBI lineage: Eukaryota > Metazoa > Chordata > Aves > Passeriformes > Meliphagidae > Lichenostomus > Lichenostomus cassidix. Next base: position 60,676,097 of record NC_139486.1, read on the forward strand.
GCTGTTAAAATTTTAGGAAAAAAAATTCAAGCTAGAAAAAGAAGAACGTGTGTGTAGCCTTCACTTTGCTCAGCTCCTAACCATTCTTGAAAGATCCATTCCCACAAAATATTAAAAAAAAATTGACAAGCACCTAGCCACCATTCTAGTTATGACATATCCTTTTTGTGCTATCTTCCCAAAACAAAAAAGGAAAAAGGAAAAGAAGAGCAGCTAGATGGAGAACCACTCCCAGATGATAATAAACTGACTCAAAAATTTGAGAACAAGCTGGATCAACCCTCTGACAGATGGGAGTCTTTACTGTTTTACTCTTAAGAGACACTGGTAAATCATTTGGCATTATTAAAGATACCAACCACAAAAAGGATCCGTAAAAATCCACATTTCCAACTTTTCATCATATGGAATTCTGTAGTCGTTAGTGGTCCATGAGTCACTGCTGATATTTAACTGTTATATATTCATTTGGATAGGTGCATGGCAGCAACCTCCAAGAATTAAATAATTGCCACCCATGTGAAAAAAAAATGGTGGTTTCCAGTGCTGACACATGTAATTGAAACATCTTTTTGACTTCAAGCAGATCTTTTAAGCTGTAATCATAGATACAAAGCACAGTAGAAGTATCAGATCTGTCTCACCACTACATTAGCCTGGCTTTATTCAAGTGCAACCCAGTTGAAAAAAGCTGGATTTGCACCAGCAAAAAATGGAGTGTTTTGCCCACCAGGACAGCTCTGCATTGCCTCGTGCCCTGCTTAGTCATTTGCACCACACCAGGGGGATGCACAGAATTCTGGGTCTGATTTGGATTGTGGGATTTCAGTAGATGTTTGTGGTGGTTTAAAAGACTCCTCGGTGTGGTCGGCAGCAGACAGCCCATCCCAAAATCTCAGTCAGATGCTGGAGCTGCTGGAGTGCAATTTGTTGTCTAAAAGTGGTATTTACTGATGGTGAGGGACTAGGATTTCTTGGAGAAGTTTAGGGTACTTTCCAACATGTCTCTCCTGGAATTCAGGATTGAGACAGGTCTAAGGCAGCTGTGGAAATAAACATTAGCAAGGCATTAAAAAACACAGTATTATCATTTCTTGCTTTGTGACTTTTGGAAGCAGGAGTTAACAGGCAAGAGACATCATTTTATACAATAATTCTGGTCCAAGTTCTGGTAAGTAACATTTTACATGCTTTTGGCAAGCAGAGGAGGATAGGTTCCCACAAAACCTTGTGCCTTCCAGCTTCTTTGCATGTGTGTGCCATCTGTACCTTCCACCCACAGTGCTCCCAACTAAATGGGCAGAATGGCATTTCAGTGGCTTCCTACAAATGCCCAAAGTTCCCAAGTAAATTCTGGAACCTCAAAAGCAAAAAAAAAAAAAAAAAGAAAACAAAACAAACAAATAAAAAAAAGACAGCTGAAAAACAAATGAGATGTCTAGAAAGTCGGGAGTTGATTCAACATTTCCTATTTATGCACACAAAAATGACAACTTAATACATTTTTTCCCTAAAGAGGCAAGGGTTTAGCGTGCAGCATCCCCCTAACCACTCAGCACTCTCCAAGCATAAACTCAGCAAAGCTTATATAAACTAACTGCAGAACCTCACAGCTGCTGCAGAATTTTGTGGGACAAACTCGTTTGGTTCAAGCAGAACAAAAAATATGAAGGTCAAAACAGGGCCTCAGTCTGACCCTTCCTTTTTCCAGATAATGTATGGAGCCTTTCTATCTGCCTGGTGTGCTCTGAATCTTCAGAATAAAAATTCACCACATTCCTACCAAGTTAAGTAGTTTATAAACAGAGAAACACACCATTTTATCACTGAAGTGAAAATGCACGGGGAAATAACTGTTTTGAGTTACTTCTAAGCTGTGAGATTCCTGGCTGGCTCTTTTAGTCTGAGCTGGAGTTGTCAGCAGGTTGTCTTATTGTTCCTTTTGCTATTTAACTTGGGAGACTCCATCTAAAATGCAGCGCTGGTGTGTGTGCATGAGCTAGACAAATAAATATCAATCATCTCCCAGATGGTGATAATTTGCCCCATGGGAATGGAGTGTGGGCTTGCTCTGACACTTCTGCCTGTGTGTGCATCCATTGCATTTCTGAGCTCTCCAAAATCCAGCAGCACCCTCTGCTCACCTCAAATGGTGCACTCAGTCACACTTCTGCTGGTGCATTTTCTGAATAGAAAAGACCCCTTTATATCCTGGGGTCTCCCTCCTCAGAGCCAGGTCTGTCAGGGTTTGGAGCTTGCTGGTTTATTTGATTCTACTTTTAGGCAGCTTTTGCACATCCAATTTTGAGTGTGCAATCCAGAACCCTGAATTAGGCATCCCTGCTCCTCGTAAAATGAGCCAGGAATTGAGCTGCTCAGGCCTGATGGCAGTGAGATCCCTGAGCAGAGAGACTCCTTTGCTGGTCAGTAGGAAATTACTTCACCTCTGCAGCTCCTTCTCCCAGCCTGAAGTGCTTGCCTGGGAGCTGCAGCGAGGTATTTCCCTGAAACCTTTCCGGGAATAAGGTACTTATGTCATTTTCTTGGAAACTACCGTGGAGATCATTCCTTTCTTTTAAAGTATAGCCAAGAAAGTCCTGCCAAAGCCTTTCACAGTGTGTTCACAACCCCAGAGCATGAATAGCCCCTTCCCTGTTCTCTTGGCTGGCTTTCAGGCCCATATGGCCAAAGTGCCCTGAGGATCCCCTAACCACTAAACCATTCTTGGAGCAGTTTTCACCCTTTCTGCTGAAGCCATTCTGCTCTGTAGGAAAGCCTGATGAATTTGCTGGGCTAGATAAGCCAAGAGGAGATGCACTGATGATGAAAGTGAGTCCTGGGCTGTCGGCTGTCAAAAGGACACAGGTTCTAACTGCTGCATTGCTGCACTGGGGACTGTTCCCACCGTTTAGAATAGATAGTTGTGGGGTGGGAATTCACTGAATAATTGGCCACTTTTCTCTTAGACAGGATCCTAATCCTGGACAGGAGACTCTGTCTTCGTGGTTTGGCCTCATGAAATAGTCTCAATAGGAAAATCAGAAGCTCATCTCTTTCTTTCTGACACACAAATCTTGGTAGATGGTCCTCATGGCAAGAAAAGCCATGAAAGAAATCATCTTTTACCTGCTTTTGTGACATTCTGCCCTTGTGCTGGGCAAGTTTGAGCCCTGAGATCTGTCTTTACACATAAAAGGTAATTCTTCCGCTTCTTCTCCTCTAACTTACTGATGAAATTCCAATATTTCCAAAAAAAGAGATTATTTCTCATTATAGCTCATAAATATGAAGCGGAGATTAAACACAAAAGGTGTGAGACAAGTGGAGAAGCTGTGAAATTTTTCCCTTCATTGCTGTTTTTTTGAGAATACAAGGCTGGGAGCAAGAAGTGCCTCAGCTGATTATTGTTTGTGTGGGACTCCTAGAAAATTCATGGATGCATCCATTGCCTGGATGTTTCTATAACTTGAAGATTAATGTCTTAAGATGCCTTTTTGCCATAAGGAGGAAATTTTTCTCTGTTATTGATAAAATTCAGGCTTTCGTATTTTTCACAGTTTTTTTGAGAGATTATGAAATTTATTTCCCATTATCTAGATCATTCAGCCATCCTGTATTTCTGCAGGCAGATGAAAAGGGAAGATTAATCAGTGAATATAAAGATACTCAGTAACCAGACCTTGAGTTTTATAGCAGTGTTCGTAGGTCTGCTACCAGCTACCAGATTTCTTTTTCTATTGTATTTTCTCATTTAGAGGAAACAAAATAGTGTGTTAGTTAATGATTATGTTAAGAGAAAACAAAATCTGATGTATTATAAATATTAGAATTCATATACAGTTTATATTAATTTTAATATATTAAATATATATTTACAATAATTTTCTATATTAATATACAATGTTATTAATTTTCATTGGTGGGTCCATCCTTCAATACACACAAATGACACAGCTCAAGAGGGAAGCTGTCCTTATTTCTGTCAGCTCAGGACCTGGTTCATCACACATTATCAAGTAATGTATGACTTGGGTTATAATTATAATTTTAAATTAATAGACACAACAGCATTTTATTTTTTTCAGCTTGCCATGTTACTTGAGTGCAAAATATGAACAGAGCACTTGCAGAGAAAATAAGAGAGATGGCAGGAAACTGCACTCAGAAATAGACTGCAGGTAATAAAAAGCTGAAGTAGAAAATAAATTTGCTTTGAAGTTTGTGCTCAAACACCTCCTGGAATATTCCGTTATTCCTGGAATAAGGAAAATTATATCTAACTAACATAGATAATAACTGAAAGCACTAAAAATTTGTTATTGTTATCATCATCATTATTTGGGCAACACTGATGATTTTTAGTTGCTTTGGTTTTGCATTTCTTTTGCTCTATTAGGTGAAAGGCAGAATAGATCCCTTAGGACAGATTGTATTTACTCTGCTATTTTAGAGCAACTAAAGCATTCGGAATCCAGTGGAAACTGGCAAAGTGAGCACAGGAGGAAACTGCTGAAAGCATAATAAACTGGTAGATGAAGCTGGTAATTGAGTTTCCTGTAAAATGATGGATGTTTTCACTAGCAAAGCACTTGTAGCCACCATGCAAGGACTTCTGACCCTCAAGGTAGGATGTTAGACCTCTCCAGGTGTTGAATCTGATTGCTGGGAGGGCTGGGTCAGACAGAAACATGAGTGGGGCTCGTGTCACAGCCATTTCTGCTCTTTGCCTTCCCTGCTTTCCATTTTACAGGTCACTGGTTTGCACCTCTGCCTATGATAGAGTCATACAGATGTGACATTTTAATGGGTCAAAGGGACCACAGTTAACCCCTGCTCTGGAGTTTTTCAGTACAAATGACCTTCCTTTAATTCTGTTAGCATTTATTGGACAGACAAGGTGGCTGGGTTTGTTTTGTTCTCCTTCTAATGTACATTAAAAATTAAGTAAAACCATTGACAAAACACACTGTAAAGAGATTTGGTCATGGGGGAATCCCCTAAAATGCTCTCAGGCCAGTTCTGACTCCCCATGGATGGATTTTTAAAGAAGCTCTCATCCCATTCTTAATGCTTTTAACATGTACTTTATTGTCACCATGTGGCACAGTTTTTAACCACAGTGGTGCACTGCACATCCCATCTGCAGAATTACTGCTCATCTACAGCCAGGATGAAATCCCGTTTGTCTGACACGACCTATTTCCTGTTAAATAGGTTAAATGGCATGAATTCTCCTTCCTCTCTTTACTTCCCTCTTAGTTGACTCCTGCAGCAAGTGAATCATCCTTTCACCCAGGACTGAGGTCAGCCTCACTGACCTGGTGCTGCCTGTGTCATCCTGCCTGCCCTTTTTAAACATAGTGCCCTTGTGCTTCATGGGAATCTTCCTGCTCTTCCAGGAGACATTAAAAATGTGCCAGAGATTTTCTTCAGACAGGTCTTTAAGACGGTTTGGGACCAAAGCTATGGCCTGCCAGGTTTAAAGTACTTATCAGTAATTGATGTTCTTTACCCTCCTCTCCAGTTGCTATCAGATTGCGAAGTACTTTGTCATCCTCAAGTGAAAAAAGTGCTTTATCCTTTTTTATTCTGGCATTTGCTAAGTATTTACCTCCTCTCCATCACTAACCATGTTATCTTCTTTGAAAAAATTTAGCCATTGGAAGCTTTCTCAGATTCTTAAATACTTCAGAAACGTTTTTCATGTTAGTCACATTTCTCTCAGGTATAGAAATGTCTCTGATGCTTTTAGCTTCCCTTTTTCTCTGCTCTTCTTTTTTAAAATATACGTGTTGGTTGATAACTAATCTCCTTTTCCTCTATTTCATTCACTCTGAAGCTACATTATAGATGTGCAAAAAGAAACTATATATATACATATATATATATATATTTGAGTAAGGTCTCCTTGCTCCATTTGAGTGCTGCCTTGAAACACTGAAAGTCTTCACATTTTGCTGAAGGAATGCAAAAATTGGAAAGCTTTTGATCCACAGCAGTTGCTGTGGGCCATTGGGGAATGGAGAATAAGTCTCCCACGCTGAATGTGAGTGGAAGACATGAAGGTCATGAGAAGGGAAGGTCAATGCTGCAGCTTGCCTATAAGAGAACCACAATTGCTCCAGCTTGGTGATTTTGGAGTAAGTTACTTAGGTTTTGCTTGGAGAGTGAGGTAGCTACTGTTTCATGGATCTGCTTCATTAAGTTTAGACTATATTTGCCTCTGTTTGCTTTCCTACTTGTGCTTGGAGTGTGTCTATCTGTGCTCTGTTCCACAGAGCCCGGAGTTTATTTGCCTAAGTTTGCTTTCCACTGCCTTTGGACTGTGTTTGCACAGAGCTCTGTTGAATTCAGCCTGGAGTTATGGGCCCAGGTTTGTTCCACGGCATTTGGGCTGGGCTTGTTTCGCTTTCCAGAGCCTGGGGATGTGGCTGTGTGGGGTTTACCACTGCCCCAGAGTGTCTCTGTCTGTCCCCTGCCTGCCCTGAGTGTTGTCCTTAGCTACCTTGGCTCTCACTCACCTGCCCTATCCCATGCCTTGATTCTGGACTCTCCCTGTTGCCTGACATGAAGTATTAGAAGTATTACATTATTTGCCCCAGATCTGATGCAGGCAAACCACATTTCTGTGAGGCCAGAAGGGGAATGCCACCAAACTGCTGGCTGAGCACAGATGTCCTCAGCTGGCCCTATTTTAGACTAGAAAGGGAATCCCTAGAATAGAAAGGGAATCCCTAAAATAGAAAGGGAATCCCTAGAATAGAAAGGGGGAAAAAGCCCCATGTCCTGTAATGCTTACTGCTTGAGAATGATGGTAACTAGAAATGCAAGTCCTCCTCTTCTTTCCAGTTGGTTTTTGTTTGGTTGGGATTTTTTCCTAAATCTCTTTCTGCAACTTAACTGGTGTGTTCTCCAGTCATCCCCTTTCCCCATCTTCTGGAGAGGAGTGTTTGACACAAACACAAGTGTCCTTTGAGAGTGCTGTCTAGAACACCTTTGGGTAATTAAAGACAATTTCTTACCTCCTCAAAGAGCTGCTGTTTGCTTTTCACCCAGCATGAGTTGATCCCTTGCAGCACACAGAACTCTGCTACAATAATTTCAAGCATTTTGTTGGTTTATTAGTTGTAACCTTAAATTATTTTCTCGATGTATGAGGGAAAATGTTCATGTAAAGGGATCATTTCTAGTGTGTTATCTGCCCTCTGCCAAAACTGAACACAACACCATTTAAAAAGGGAAAGTTTGGGTACCAAATTGACTGCAGATACTTGTGGGGCAAAGTAGCAGCATCACCCTTCAGCCTCCCTCCTTTTGGTCTTCCACGACAGAACAATGAATTTCTCAAATACCAGATTGAATTCACATTCCATCTTGAAAAGGAATGTTCTCCACCTCCTGTGATGTGGAGAGCATCAGCCTCTGCCTGTGCATTTAATCTCTTGCAGTGGTCACAACTGTTGAACTGGTGCTAAACACCTGAGCTGTTCCTCCTACCCCCTCATCAATGGACTATGTACACAAATTTGAAGGGATTGCACAAAATTAAACATGCAAACCCCATTTTTTCCTTCTCACTGCAGCTATTTATCTGGCAACAACAGAACTGGAATTACCCCAAGAGAATAATTTAGATTAAGGAGAGGGTCAGGTTGAATAAAGTGAATGATGATGTAGTCAGAGTTAACCAGCCTTTGGGGCAATACTTTTGTAATCACTGAGATTAAAGACAAACAAGCCTCTAGATACAGAGAATGTGCCATCTCTGTGGATGTTTAAAAAATATTGGTCCTACCTAATGGCCAGGGGATGGATTAGTCAAAGCCTGCCTCAACACGCCTCTTTTTGGGTCTATAATTACAGAAAGTTATGCGTGATCAGTTTTATTTGAAGTAGATAATCACACTGGGAAGGCAAACTACAGTGTTGTGACTTCAATATTAGGGTTTAGTTGATTTTGACAGCTGATGTTTTTAATCTTTGGGAATAAAAATAATTTTTAAAAAATTGTCGTAAATTAAAAGGGTTGTAATACATAGGTTATCTTTTTGGGAAGATTTCAATATATATTAAAATGCTTAAATTCCAAGTAGGGGTTGAAGATCTGCAGCATTCACTGGACTGGTCTTTAGCAAGGTTTGGTGATCAGCTATAGATGGCTTGAGTCTGGAAAAATAAGGAGGACTGTGTTGCACACAGAGGATAAAAAAAAGTCAGATTTTAGATTTTGAACATGTTATGTCAGCTTTTCATGTAACAAGAAGATGATAATTCCAGGGTTGATATTCAGTAGATTTGTTGTAAGATGCAATAAAAGTCCTATAAAAGCAGGTGAAGGAGAGCTTCCTCTTTAGAATGTGAATTGCTCCTAGCTTCAAATGGCAGCTCAGCTAACAAAAATCTGCCATTGCTGTGATATCCCAGCCACTTCCTGCAGGTACCAAAGCAGAATTTTGTCAGCCCTTAAAATTACACAAGGGAAAAATGAACAACTGCAAATGAGACAAGCAGCGAGATTTTATTTTTCAGCATTTATCAGTTATGGAATCCCCTATGCAGTTTTCCAGTGCTGCCATGAGCAGTTACCTGAAATCAAACTGGAAAAAAATTGGATGGATTTGTCACACACAGGTGTTTCTGTCCCTCCTTGCCAGTGTAGGATTGGCACTTGTCCAGGGGAAGGATGAGCAGGGATATTTCCTCCTCTCATGTGTTAGGAGGGAAAGAGAAAGGACTGACCTCACCTTTGGGCTTAGGATCTGCAACTTCTCCTGTCTAGGACTCAGGGATCAGGATGTCATTTCAGAATAACTTTTTCAAGCTTGTGGACAGGTGATACCTTTTTTTTCTGGGTTCTCAGTCCTCATAGCACTGATATTATTCACCAAAAATAAGGCTTTAGGCACTTACTGACTATGTAAGCCCAGTCCTGCCTTCATTGCTGAGGTAACACCCACTGACACCAATTAAGCACATTTTATTTAGTTAAGGACCACTGGAATAGATTCAGTGGGCAGACAATTCTTAGCTTATTTTTTGTAATATTTTGTCTTGGCGTGAAGCTCAAGGTTTTTTCCACGCCTGTGTCCAGCTGTAAAAAAAAAAAAAAAAAAAAAAAATTACAATGAGACTCTCCAAGAAATGACCAGACAACCTAGGAAATGTGGTGAGTCCTATGCCTATGCTCAGGGAAACATGCTATGGTGCTTGAATCCATGCTGGATCCAAAGGGGAGCAGAAAACAGCTGGAGGTTCATATTTCAGGCCTCTAGCTTCTAAATAAAGCCCCTGGGCAGCTGTGGCTGTAAATTAGAGATGTAGGCAGTTCTGAAGCATTCTCAGAGCCGTGGAAGGGGAAATTCTGGCACCACTGGTGCCAACACCATCCTTAGGAGTTTCTGCTGCATCTTTCCTGTGGCTGAGCAGAGAGATTAAGTGAGATACCCTAGAGCATGAAGGAGGTCTGAAAACACAGGCAGACTGTCCAGTCCAATGCCTCAGCCATGATATTTGTTCCTTAGTAGCTATGCTCTGTTTATAATCAGACCTGGGAGTCTTTCCCCAGCCTCAAAACACCAGGAAAGATTTCACTGTGGATGTTTGCTACTTGACTGAAAAAGTCATCTGATTTCTGGTTTTCAAAGAGAGGGCAAGTGCTGCCTAATGGTTTTTGTATTAGGAGGATATTCTCATTTTCCACATGCTGGCTGGATGTGGTTGCTGGTATGAGATGTTTAGAGAGTGCTCTTTGGAATAAAAAAAAGACAAGAAAATCATCAGAGGGGGCTGAACCTGATGGTAAGTTAGACACAGTGCAATGTGTGGCTTTTCCTCAGAGTTTTCTGTGGCAAGAAAACAACAAGTTACATGAGCTCCTGACTTTTTAGAGACTCTTGGCCAGAAGCCTAAGAGCTACAAATTGTTCTGTGGGAAGCTGGAGCTGTGAGATGTGTGCCAGGGCAGCTCCTGCAGACCAGCCAGGCATCCATGGGTGACTTCTGCTCTCTCCCAACAGTCTTGGTGTTTGCAGTCAAATTCATTAATTAGGATTTGCTGCCTCAGTATGCAAAATCCCTTGCTCTGAGCAGAAAGCAGTGACTGAAGATCCAACAGATGAGCTGGGTAAAGGGCACACATCCAGCACAAACTTTAAATGTCACTAACTTACTCTATTCCTGTAGCTGGGTACCCATGGTAGTTTAATCTTACTTTTTCTGGGCAAGATCAAGTAGATATCTTGACTTAATAGATGGAATGGAACAACCTCTACACTTTTGGGGTTTCACAGGAGAAAAAAAAACCTTGAACCACTTATTTTTATTCCTTTTGTTTTGTAATTTATTTTTATTGCCGCCTTTCTTTATACTCTTAGACTTGAATAGCTATTGGTTGGTGAACTATTAGGTGAACTAATGGTCTAATGGGTCAGAGGATCAGAGACCTTCTGAAGGGCTAAGACCACCCACCCTTCTCCTTTCAGGTCTTATAAATTTAAAAAATACATCTTTCTTCAGACTTTGGAAGGTTGTTTTCCCAACTCCCAGAGCTGGGAAGGTTCTCCTTCAGTTGACACAAATTGTATAAAAAATCCATTGAAGAATCCTGAAAAGCCTGAAACATTCAAGAGTTTTTTCTTGTGAAATCTGATGCATGCTGAATATATTACTTTGAGTATGTGAATATAACTAGACAAGAGAAACTGTGAAAATGCCCTTTGCAACTGCTAAGGATATTCAGAGGGCTATGCAAGCTAAACTCAAATCCTAGAGAGTAAAATTCCTGCTGTTTGGAGTGGAACAGATCCAATCTAACTTTGTTGTCTAGATTAATTTCAAATAATGTTAGGAATTTACCTATTTTACCTAATACCACTTTGATCCCTGGAGAGAGGAAGACATGTCTAGAGAGTTAGTTTGTCCTGCCATAGGATTGATGATGGTGCATATAAATAGAGAGATATAGATATAGATAGATATAGATAGATGATATAGATAGATATAGATGATATAGATATAGATGATATATAGATATAGATAGATATAGATATAGATATAGATATAGATAGATATAGATATAGATATAGATATAGATTAGATATATATAGATTAGATATGGATATAGATACAGATATAGATATAGATATAGATAGATATAGATATAGATAGATATGTCTGTATTAAGTTCCCAGAAAACCTCCTTAAGTGTCATCATAAGATACAAACAGGGTTTTTAAAATTCCAGCCTTGGAAATTAAGATAAACTGCTTACTTATGGAGGCAAGACTGGATCTGACACGTCTTGACTCTTCTTTTACTTCACAAGACACTTCACACTGAAAAGTAAACTTAAATCTCTCCAACACAATTCTGTGTTTTATAAATGTTCTAGTTCCTGCAGGGATTCATCTTTTTGTTGGGAGGAAAATGATTTGCTCATCCATGGTGAAGAGAGGAAGAGAAGCAATTGTCTTGAGAAAAGATAGGTGAAAACTAAGAGTTTTCAGAACACAGAATTTTCAGCTTCTATTTTTAAAGGCCTGGACTTGCCCACATATCTTTAAAAGCTCTTTCTTCCCTGAATGGATTAAATATCAAGTCCCAAATACTCAACCTTGAGAGGCCACAGGAATCACAACCACCCAAGATATACAGTTCCTTTGGCAGAGCAGCAGTGTAGCTGCATTTAGCCTTACTCATGTCCGCTTGCTCATACTATAAAACCTATATATATATATATATATTTCATCTGTAAAATATATCTATCTAAAGTTTTAGTGTTCTTGAGACTTTTTCAAACATTAAAGCAGTTAGAGATTGTTGCTCATCAGTACATGAGGAGATACAAAACAGGCACAGATTTTCTGCTGGAAGTTGTAATTTCCAGGAGCAATTTTAGATGCAAGAGAAGCACATGCAAGTGCTAAGATCACACGTGGGGCTAAGATTTACTCCATCGTGAATTTAGACGTTTTTAATCCAAATGGACAGACAAACAGCACCGAGTTGTGGCTTTAAAATCTTCCCTGAGGCATCAGTAGATGACAGCAGCTTTGTTTCTGCAGCAGGCAGAGCTCCTTTCCCCACTCCCACTGGAGGACAGCAGATGAGTTCATTGCCTCCAGAGGAGCACGAGGCTCTCCACTTGCACAGCCAGTTACAAACCCAAACCAGCAACCCAATGAGGGAAACCCATGGCTGACTCCCACTGCTCTCCTCTCTTTCAGCAGGGAAATTTTTCTTCCTACACCTTTGCTATTTTCTTCCTACACCTTGTGTAGGGCAGAGTGCAGAAATAATGAGGGTCTTACCGTCATTTTGGCAGCTAGTTGTGAGTGCAGGGAGGAAAGAGGTTGCTAACAAACTTAGAAACCATTGGAAATTAAGATTTCAGGAATAGATAATTGAAAAAGCAAGATGGGGAGGTTTCTTCCACACCGAATAATAAACATCACCACTTGAAATAAATCACTTGATTATAGTATTATATTGTATTTTATACCTTTTCTAGTCAGACATTATTACTCATAAACTAAATAATATGATCATTTTTTAAGAGCTGAGATCATGCCTAGAAATAAGTCCAAACATGACTAGACATTGTAATTCATTTTTTTCAAGGTTTTTGCTAGCCAAGAGCCAACATCTGTACTGAAGTGGAGAGGATTTTAGAGAGGATGGGTTGTTCCTACAGAAACTGGTGTGTCATTTTCAGAATGCTGCTGAAATCAATGAGGGTATGGACAGTCTCCTTTCTTTCAAAAGACATCACCAGTTCATGCTTTCCAGTGTGAAACGTTAGGATGAAAATATGGGGGATTTAGCTGTATTTTATAAAAGGAAAAACCAGACTGACCTGGTGACTTAAAGCAAGGTAAATTCTTCTTTTTTATTGGACTGGAGGCCTTTGGCACTGCAGACAGCACCTCTCAGGCTTCCTAACCCTGAGCACAGTTGAGGTTTGGGTCATTTGTACAGCACTGAAATGCTTTTGTGGTGCAATACAGTGGTTTCCTTTAAGAAAGGTGTAGACCTCCTGTTTCCCTCTGCCCAGCACAGCTGGGTTTGGAACCAAACTGGACTAGTGTGTGCACAGCCAGGGCACTGGAGCTGCTCCAGCACCAGCTCTGGAGCCATCCGAACTCAGGCCTGCCTTTTCCAATATGGTTTTATAATCACCCTTAATTATGGGCATGAGAAATAACTAATTACCAAAGTGCATGGCTTTCCTCCCCCAAGGAAAACGTGCCATGGCTGTTTGGCTTGTTAGATTTTGCAACCCACACAGCTCCTGCCGGCAGAAAAGGCGCCGAACATGGAAAATATTATTTCCTTCTCCTGAGTGTTTAGTATAACAATATAAGCATTGACCGTTATGTACTTTGGTATTATTTTCCTTTCCTGCTTATAGTCCCTTCTCATGTTTCTCCATCATTTTAGGCCCCTAATAGGGATAGGATGAACCCATTGATGTCGGCACATGGAGGCCTGCTAGTGGCATGCCTTTGGTTTTAGTCTCCTAGCAGCAGCCATTCATGTTATGTGGGCTTTCTTTTTTGGGCATTGCCCACCCCTGAATCTGACTTCAGGCATTTTTCACTGCCTGTTCTGCATGAATAGCCACAGGCCTCTTGCCAATTGTCCCCCCTCCTTGAAAGCCAGCCTCAGCCAAAGGCCTTTTCAAGTGTGATCCCAGAGTGCCACACAGGCTTTCAGGGTATTGTTGAGATGAGGGCCCTGCACTGGAAAGTGGGGTCAGAAGAGAAAGCACAATAAGGGGTGATGGAGGCTTCATGCAGTCCTCAGATGCTGGCCTGTTTATTAATTTACAAAACTAATGTCACTGTCTTTAGAGAAGAGATTGAGTGAAAAAGATGCCCTTTGAAGAGAAGGACTGCTTTTGATGCATTACCAAAACACTGCTCCCCTTATTAAATTGATTTTATGGAAGAAAGTACAGCTAATAAAAGTTCAGAAACACCAATAAAATATTGAAGGCCTGGATTCAGTGTTTTCTTTTTTCCTCATCAGCTCAGACACAATTCATGTTAATGGGTTTTACAAGCTGTCCTTGGGCAAAAAAAAATCCTTAAATTTGCAAATATCTGGTCTTCCTTATGCATGTCACACAAACTATTAGTCAAGACAGTACAATAGTGCAAGCCCTTCAGCAGAGCTCTCCTCATACATAACGTAATGAAATATTCAAGCAGAATTTTTTTACCTCTCAGTGGTTTTTGGGGGGGATTTAAAAGGGTCCATGAATCTTGAATATAATATATACAAGGGGCTTGACTTGTGAAAAGATTGAAAGCTGGGCTTGGGTGTTGGTCCTGCAGGCAGCAGATTAGTGGATCTGAACAAGCCATTCTCTGATCTGCCCTTGTCATGTGAGATGGAGTGCTGCTGTCTGGTGGGATTTAGGGTTTACACTGCAGGTTTTCATCTAGGAGCAACCTTGGGAGCAAATGTGGTTTCTTGATTCCTTATTCTTGTTTCCTTCACCTGGTCAAAGGAGAGGCTGGCTGGATCCCCCAACAGGCACACTCATGGTGTTCCATTTTGCTGCTGCAAACTGTGAACTTCATCACCTGCCTCCCAAAAAGATGAGGGAGATGCTGCTCTCTCCAGCTCAGCAAGGAGTGTGTCACACCCAGCTGAATCCTGTTCTCCTCCTGAGCTGACAGGCCAAAGCAGGAACAAGTGTCTTCATCCACAGAGGCAGCAATCCACTTCCACAAGCATTTGCTGTCGTGAGCAGCCAGAGGAATGGAACGATTATCACTGTGGATGCTACTCAGGGCTGAGTTTAGGGAATTCTGATGCCACAGCCATGACACTCTCCAGCTGGGACTCAAGACAGTTGTCATTAAACTTATATCCTCTATACCCTCTATGCAGAAGGAGGGCATTCCAGTCTGACCAGTGGGTTACAGATGCAAGATGAGGAGTCAGTTTTAAACATGTGGCTGTAAACCTGTGATTGAATTTTAAGTGCTTTCAATTAATGCAGATCAAAAGAGACTTTTGTAGTTGGACAGATCTTCAAAAGTACCAGACTTCAAGCATAAATCTGTCCAGTCTTCCTTTGTTTTTCATAACTTGTCTTGCCATGTTTGTTAATTATGGAAGGCATTTAGGACTTGCTCTGTCTCATCCACTTTCTTCTCTTCTGTGGTGCTCCAGCAGTGAAGTCAGCAGTTTTACAATCCACTGCCTTGGACCTAAAAGTCATTTATGGCCAGCAAGTGGGTGTAAATTGCTACTGGTAACATTTTAAGTCTACCCCGTATGCAAAGCAATGGAGATTGATCCACAGAACAAAAATAGTTATAACCTACTCACCTCCTAGTAGCAGAAAATAATTCAAAAGCTTCTTATCTCTTTTTTTAAATGATAATCCAGGAGAAAAAATTTATGATGAGGAATGTTCTTACCTGAGAGCAAATACCAGAACATCACCCCATTTGATAAGTGCTGGTAACATTTAATTGTGTGTTTATTTTGTTTTTTTGGTTTTCAGAGAGATTCACAGTCATGCAGGTTCAACATTACTCTCCATGCTTCTATCAAATTCGTGTCCTCAGACTGATATATTTGGTTATAAAGATATTAATTTGAAGCAGAGAAGTGTGAGGTTTTTCCTGAATAGGGCTCTATTACCAATTTTGGTATATATGGATATTGATAGCTAATTCTCAACAAATCATTTTTGTTTGAGAAAGACTTGGTAGATTTGCAAATACAGAATTCAGTGGAGAATTAGGAGGCTGGTTAGTGAATTATTCTGGGACTTTTTAAAAAATAATTGTGTATCCTTTTGTACTTGCAAATATCTGGTATGAAGGTACTGCACACCTTAGCAGAAAGGTGTGAAGGGCTTTTGCATATTTTATCCTCTTGTTAAAATTAACTAATTAAAAAATGGCTCCTTGAATTAGGTTAAGAAGGCAGATCACCCAGCCTTTTACAGTGCTCTTCAGTCTCACAGTCAATATAGATAAATAGGCCAAATATCTTCTTTTGACATTGTCACATCTTTCTTCTCTTTATTAATGAATGTAAAAGTGAAATGTAAATAAATAAATAAATAAATAAATAAACAGACATTACTTCAATCAAGGCTGAGAACTACTAACTGTGCCTGAAGATTGTCTAGGAATCACAGCATCTTTGCAAAAAAAGCATACCTGGAGTGCAGGAATAGGCATCCAACAGCTCTCCAGCCTGTGGTGATAAACCCACCACCCCTGGACAGTTTGGAACTTGCCTGTACAAGATCTGTTTATTTTGGCTTCGAGTGGAGGAGAGGATTTGTCCTCCATATGTCAACAACCACAGATAATAGGATGTCAATGGATGTATTTCAATATTTACCTTTTAAAAATGAATCGAATTAACCACAGAAAAATACTGAGAGGGAAATATGACAAGTAGCAGTAAGTTTCTCATGAACAACTTCCCTTTTCTTTCCTTATGAACAGCTGCAAGTGGTCAAAGTACCCAGGAAAGCTACTCTGGCAAACTTGCCACTTCCATGGCAGGAATAAACACAGCCATGACCAGGTCAAGAAAATCCCCAGTGTGGGGAGAGGTTTTATGATGGTTTAGAGGCATTAATGGGTAAAAAAAGGTGTCTGGGAAATACAGAGGGTTGAGTAATCCTCAAAAGTTCAGCATTTTGGGTCAGATAACAAGCTGAATCGTTTATCTGGAGTTTTCTGAATCTCACTGAGGTGAAACTCAAGCAGCAATCTTTTGAAAGCAAGGCTCCATGTGACATTTTGAACTTCTGCTTCTGGTCCATTTAAAACTTAAACAAGAAGTGCAAGAATGCAATGCTTCCTTAAAAAAGAAGTTAATGCAAAGTGGTTTAGAGTTAACTGAGTTTTGAATTGGTTAAGTTTGGGTTTAGGTGTGATTTTGGAGCATTTTATGCTATTTTAAACCATTATCTGTTCCCTAAATAGTCAGGGAAATTTCTGTAGCTACCTGGACAATATCTATATCAGATTCCAAACGCAACATTAGGTTAGCATTAAATGGAGTTTGTAATGCAAATTTCCACATCCTTTTCTTTTTTTCCTCCTTTTGGAGCTCTCTTACTTCCCTCACAGCCATTTATCATCTGAAGGATAAAGGAAAGGAGAGAATGGGCAAATCAAAATAAATTTCTAGAAAACGAAAACAAACAAATCCCTCTGCCCCACTCAGACACTGTTTTCTTTTCGCTCCACAAAATTGATAAACTGCCTGAGAAAATCAGGTTAAATGGAGAGCAGTGACACTGTGATAACTGTGGACAGAGACTTCAAACAAAGTGGTCAAGCCCTGAGGAAAAGGCACTGGTGGTGTTTTGCAGTGGAAAGAATACAGAGTGATGGGTTAGTTAGGTTTGGAGGCCATGGGAAACCCATGTGCAACTTTCCCTGCAGATTCTGCTTTTGCTAACTAAAAGTCAAGCTATTTTATCCTTGATGTAATCAATGTGAAACCAGCAGGGCACAGGGAAAGTCCAGATCCCACCACAACACACAGATGGGAAGTAGTTTCCTCTCCACTCATAGATAATCTGCTACAGGTTGTGATATCTCAAAGTTCTTTGCAGCATTTGCCTGTCTTTCTGCCTTTTTTTAGCAATTTTGGAAAGGGTTATGGTTTTAGCACGTGGCACGTGGGAAAGGCTCAGCTTCCCAACGAAGCTCAAGAGGTGGATGGATTTTCAGATGGAAATCTGTCTCTGTATCTTGCAGTGGGAGGTGACAGATATAGACTGCTCTGTAAAGTTTAGTTACTCAAAGGAGAGTTGGGTTGTTTTGAAATCCTCACCTCAACTGTAATGGCTGGGAGTCTGAAAAATATCTTAATTCTGCTTTTGGGTCCCTTTAATTTGCTTCTACTTGTGGGTGTTATCTCCTGAGTCCTGCCTGTGTCCTTCTGTGTGGTTTTTTTCCCCACTGAGGTAGTGCCTGAGCCTGGGTCTGCAGAGAGACTTGGGCAGAGTTTTGTTACCTCAGAATCCCTCATGCATGAATTGATATTTTTGCTTGAAATTGCAACAGCAAGCTGCCTCACCTCAAAGAGAGTTTGTTTTCTGTTTTTTTTCTGTGCTGAGTAGTTTGAAATGACCAGAGGATCCACGGGGATGGAAGTGCTCTGAAGGTAGGAAGGAATGGTTTCAATAAATATTCAACTTTAGCAGAGTCAGAATGTTTACAAAAACACACTGATTTTGACAGGATTCAGGCTTTAAAGTTCAGGTTTGGTTCTGGCCTGGGAGAAACAGACCCACCTGGCATAAAAACCTGAGGGATTTTTTAAAATAATAAAATCAATTTCTAAAATGTTTGAAAGCATTTTGGTTTTACTTTATCACGAAACAAAAGCTATGCTGGGGATTGGGAACTAGTGTAGAAGCAAATTTGGCATTGACTGACTATTTCCTTGCAATATAAACATGGAAACCCAAGAATCCATCTGATTACCTTGGTGTTATTGCTGTCTTCCAAGCTCTTCCACTCTGGAAGTGTGACTGATCCGTAAAGCTTTAAATGGCAATAAAGTGTTAGGAATACGATTTCTGTGTGGTCCCTGTGCCAGCATCAGAGAAAAGATCCAGTGCAGCTAATCTGCTCGAGTTTAATGAATGTCCTGCTGACTTTTAAGGGAGCTGCCTGCCTGACTACCCTCTGAGACTTTAAAAATCTCCTCCTATTTTTGTGGAATTTTGTCAGGAAACCAGATTGAGCGAGCCCCTATAGAAAATGCCATTGCTGTTCCTACAGGTTTCCACAAGACATTTGACCCCTCCCCTCCCTTTCTTTCTTCTTTTTTATACCTCTCTCAAATGCAGATATTTTGGTTAATTTTCTCCAGCTGTCACTGGGTCTCACAGGAAAATGACCTTGTGGAGTGACCACTTCCCCTATTCCTTGACTTAAGTAGATTTTTTTTTCTTCAGAGCTTTCACCACATCATCCACATCACTGTCTGGTGTCTTTCATGAGTCAGGAAAAAAGCAAAAACAAATTTTCCACCCTTCGGAAAAAAAAAAAGGGGGAACCAAATCAGATCAGTTTGGGTTGGTTTTTACATTGGTATTTCAGAGCAGTTAGTGCTGCAGAAATTTAACATTACCCATTCCCTCTAAAAATTAAGGAGATATTAGTATTTGGGTATTTTTCTTTTAAGAATGATTTTAATCACAAAATTAGTTCATTCATTTCATAAGGACAGCAGTCTCAGAATGTCAGAGAATCAGACCTCTTAATTTTTTTTTTCTACCGACAAAATTTTTTTTTTCTATTGTAGAAACTATGTTTTTAATTTCGTTTTCTGAAATAGCATTGTGGAAAAAAAAAAGAAACCAACAAAACATTGTCAGGTAAATATCTATGGCTTATGGAATATGCAAATATGTAAATAAGATCCACATATCTCAACACCTAATGGTTTATTAAGCACCAAGGACTTGTTGTTAAGCATGACTGCTTTTCCTGCAAATTCCTTCTCTATTTTCATGAATATCTGCTTGGGGCTTGTAGAATCCCAAGGATTTCCAAGCATAACTTTTCCCCCTGTAATAGCTCTTCATATTTTCTCTGTTGTGTTTTGGATGAGTGTCCCAAAATCTTGGTGTTTTCTGTAGCAGTTTGAGAATTTTCCTGCAGGAAATTGTAATGAACATGTTCTTTTTTGAATGTCCCTCTGTTACATCAGTGCCTCATTGAGACTGTTCAAGCTGATCAGGTTGTAGCTGTGCCTCATTTCCCTAATCTTCCAAAGCTGGTATTTTTTATTTTTGTAACATAAATTTTGCAGTTGATTAATTTCTGAGTTTTGGGACTGATTATTTGGTACAACCCCCAGCAATGTAGGTGTTTTATAACAAAATTCAAGAGAGATTTTTGCGGTTCGTGGCGTCAAGTAGGACATTTGGTATAAATACATGCCTGATAAAGGTCTAATAGCAGCTTACTCTTGTGCAGTGACAAGATTTCGGACTTTTCTGTCCTGTGTGCAGAATATACACCTGGCAGAGTAATGAGCTGACAGGTTTGAAAGAGCAGCCCGAGGTACAAAGAGCCAAGAGTGGATGGTGGAGGTCACTGCAGCATGAGCCTGGTAGGGATCCCGTGGATTTGGGGTGGATTTGGGGTGAATGGGAGCTAGGAAATAAGGAGATTTGATCATGTCTCAAAGGCTGCCATGAAGGAACTGAATTAGGTTGAATCAAGTGAGCAAAATCATGGTGTAACTGCTGAACACTTGATTTATAACCCTATTGATGGTCCCACTGTTGTGTACAAACTATAAATCCTTACTCTCTGTGTATTTGTGACTATACATTGCAGGGGTGCCTCAGCCTTAAATGGGATCATCCAAGTTTGGGATGGGGCTGTGTATTCCTTCTCCTCCTGGCTGCTGATGTCTGGGAAAAGCAGCTTTGAGGATGCCCTCAGCTAGATCTCACACAGCTGGCAGCAGGAGATTTGCAGCCCTGCTGCTGGGTTCTGTGTGTGGGCAGATGTGCTGCCTCAGCTGCTGCTGATGCAGGTTACCCTTCCTGCCCATCCCAACCACTTCACTCAGCCCCTACAACCTCCAGCTGGCACGAGGCTCTGCCGAAAGACGTGGGGAATCCAAGGAAGTGGAAGGGAAGAGGGGTGGTGACACAGCCTCTGCAGGAAGGTGAATGGGTCACAGCCTCCCCACTGGAACTGGGATTGGAATCCCATGGCTGGGGCTGTGTGCCCAACTGTGCTCCTGCAGGTGCTCAGCCATGTGCTGATCCCGCTTGCTAGAGATGCCCTCCTAGCTGGGAATGTGCTTTTGGAGCAGCACTGAGAGCTGTGAGCCTGGAAATGGAAGTGGCCATCTCAACTGTATTGTAACTTGGGAATAAGGGAGTAGGAGAATGCCTCGAAATTGCGTGCAGCATTCTTTCTCTTGTATGTATGCTGAATAGACTCAACTTTGTGAACGATCCCATTTATTTGAGTGGAAATTCTTTCAGAATAAGCCTTGGCTGAGATTGGGAAATATGATGGCATCTTTTCCTAAATGATTCCTTTTTGCCGGAGCTGAATTTTTACAGCTAAAACCTTTGGAATTTAAGAAATCTGATAAACAGGTTTCCCAAGTCCTTCTAGTCTTAATCACAGCAGTAAAGGAGAATGGTTCTAATGGTATAATAATCTTATATCCATGCCCTGTTTCAAATGCTTGCTTTGCACAGGATGAAGAAAACCACTAATAATAATGATAATGATGATAACAATAACATTAATAATATGGGTGATCAGTGTAATATCTATCTTCTTGCAATTAGTACTTGTGATTTATTATGGCTTGATTACTTTGCTTCTCATCTCAAAGAGAGACACAAAATTTCCAACTTGCAAATTGCTGAAAGATCGATCAGTATAAAATCAAGTGATCTTAGTAAATTGTTTAACCTGGAAGGTGACCATCATGTTTATGAAATTAAAATGGGTTCTTTCTACTTGCTATACACATACAATTACATAAACATCTCCCTATTAACTTAGATGGATTCTTTGCATTTCAAACTGCAGAAATTCTAGGAGGGAAAGAGGGGATGACCCAGAGAATGAATCCCATATTCCAACTGATCAGTGTTTGCTCACTTGTATCTGTTTCAGGAAGAGACTTGAGCATATGTTTAGCTTTCAGCTTGTGCTCAGGTCTCACTGGGTTTAAACATGCACTGGTGGAGGATGCTTTCTTAAATAGAAGCAATATGTTGTCCCACTGAAATCCACTTGATTTGCCAGCTACACCCCTCCTTTGCATAGAGGTTATTTCTACAAGCATCTGTACAGCTCAGGTCTTTAGAGCAGCTCCTGCCTCCAGAATGGATTTTGTTCTTTGCGGTGCAAAGTTCAGTCTTCTCCCAGTGCCAAAGCTTTTTCCTATCAAAATAAACGTAATGGAGCATAATGGGACTGCAGGCTTCTTTTGTAGTCTATGGGAAAATAATAAATCACTTATTAGGGTATTTTTGCACTATCCCTTTTTTTTCCCCTCCTGTTTTTACCATCTGACCACTCTCTCTAAAGACCAAGGCTGCGCAAATGCAACAGAATTTGCTTTATTATGAAGGGGGAGAATAAGAGGTGTTGAGAGTGACTTAGGTCGTATTCCTGTCGGTCTCCTGCATTTAGACTCCTTTCAGCTTGGTTTTTGGTGACAAACTGCACAGCTGCAAAGCCTTACATTTACCAGCCTGCATATATGAAGGATGTGTAATGTTAACTAAGCCCTTTCCCGTCCCTCATGGAAGACCACCCTGCCTGCAAAATCTCCAGAGGAAAGCACGGCATGTCCTGATCAGAAACTGCCTCTGTTGGCAGAAGTACAGTATGTTGCATTAACCAAAACAGCATTTTTTAAAACATTTTTGATGGTGGCTGCTTTCTATTTAAATATCCATGTTGCTTGTGTAAACGGATCTCGTTCAGTCTTTACATCCCAACAGGACTATCTGAAAGCCTTGTTAACATTCAGCATTGGAAATTTTTTCAAGACTTACACAAAATCCTCAAACCCTGATATGCTCAGGGCAGAAAAAGAACTGGATTATCCTCTGCAGTTCCCTAGACAGCAGTTTTCTCTGGGACAACCTTTCTGGTGATGAAAGTTTTCCCCAGTCATTCCTCACCAGTGACAGTGCAGTTTTTCTGTTGGGTGGGAGTTGTTATTAAGCAAAAATCACTTTCCAAACTTGTTTTTCATCTCTAATGTTGGTTTCTCTGTGCCTTCACTTGTTGCTGTGAGTTTATCACTTGTCTCCTGAACAGTGAGTAATGCAGCCCCCAAAAACTTCAATTACCATAGAAATCCATCGTATTGTGCTGGACACAGCCACTTGTGAACAAAACTGTGACATCATTTTGTCTCTTATCGTACACTGAAAGGGAAAACCTGGGCTAACTGAGTCACTCTGAACTCACCACTGCGTTTAGAACTGGCCCTGGCAAACTCACCCTGTACATCTGAAGATATAGCAAACACACCTGAACAGTATCCTTCTTGTTCCTGCTAAAATCGTGGATATGAGGCTTCTTGCTTCAAATGTTCCCCT
Source organism: Lichenostomus cassidix (assembly GCF_008360975.1). Lineage (NCBI taxonomy): Eukaryota > Metazoa > Chordata > Aves > Passeriformes > Meliphagidae > Lichenostomus > Lichenostomus cassidix. Next base: position 60,699,200 of record NC_139486.1, read on the forward strand.
CTACCCGTGTCAGCACAGCATAAAATACACTGTCTAGACAGGCTGCTTGATCTTGCAAGGTGCACGACTTGTAGAACTAAACCCTTCTCTCTTCAGTGTAGTTTCAACAGTGTAATTTCACTTAAAACAAATAAAACAAACCTTGACTTACCTCTGAATAACCTCAGGGACACTTGGCTAATCTCAGGGTGCTGCGTTGAATTCTGTGTTAGGAAACTAAAACTTGAATTGGTGTTTTCTGACAAGTGATTTGCCCATCAGAATGGTCTGGGCTGTAGGGCCAGTGGTGACAATGAGCTGCTTCTTGGCTGAGTCCCACTTTTTCTCAAGTGTGTGATGGTTGTAATTAAGTTAATTTGCCTGTCTTGGGTACTGTGACAAGTAAATTGCAGGAGGGCTTAAAAAAGGGGTATCAAATGTGGTTCTAGATGTGAAATCTCCAGGTTTAGGCAGCTACTTTTGTAGGTCCCAGGAGAAGTGGCTGCCTTTTCCTGCCCACCATTCCTTCATTCCACAGTGCATGGAGTGCATGGCCATCCTACATCAGAATCCTGATTTTGTTTTGTGCATCTGTCTAGGATTTTTCCGTGGTGAGAGGCAGCTCTCTCATCTCTCCAATACTAAAATCCTTTTCTGCAAGAAAGGTGAATATTGCCCTTTGCAGATGGAAGGATGGAGCAAAGAGGTTAAATCGTGTAGTTTAATAATAGACACATTTGAAAAGCATGGGAGCAATACGGATGGGCAGAAATTCCAGGCCTCTGGAAGGGGTCAGGATCTGTGTATCATCTCCCTGTCTTCCTGTGAGATTTAGGACCAGATTTTGGATATATAGAGGAGGTAGCTGGCATCCTCACCTTACTCTTCCACCAACTTACATCTTCACTGGGAATAGAACGACAAAAATCTGCTAAGTGTCTTGAAAATATTGCTGGGCTATGAGGATTTAGGGTTTTTAATGGTGGTGGCGATTTTCAGATAGGTTTCATATAAGTCATCTTCATGCTTTTCTGTGTGCAAAGCACAAGGGATTTTTTCTGCTTTGAAAAAAAAACCCATATGTATTTATTTAATCAACTTTCTGTGGTAATATCGTGTACCAATGAAGCTAAAGAGAGAGTCAGAGCTGGGATAACTTTCATTCATTTGGAAAATAAGAGGAATAAAACTTCATTAGCATAACACAGTCTGTTAGGTCCCATACTTTTACCCCCCAAAGGTCTTCCTGTTTCCTTGTGTTTTGATAAAATGGCCGATAGGCTGCTAAATTGCTGGGAAAGTGAGGAATTACATTAATTTAACGAGGGAGTTAGATTAAAAATACGCCGTGGTGCTAGACTGCTGCTTTTTTAACTGCTTGGCATTCCTGGTGCTGGGTCTTGGTTTCTGTAGCCATGCAGCATATGAATCAGAGAGAACCCACCCTGTGCTTTGGCATAACTCTTAAGGCACTGACAGTTCCTCTTTCTTCGGCAGTAATTAAACAAGTAAAAACTGGTTACTTTGGTTAGCAGATATAAATGTGGAAAATATTCACAAATACATATCACTGGGCGTGTGTGGCTGAGGAATCTGGATGAGCTGTGGTTGGACTCTCCTTTCCCACATACTTAGAACAAAGGTGCTTTATCCAACAAAGCAATCTGGCCAAGGTCTTTTATTTCAGCTAATTCATGTTCTCTTTTTTCTTTGTGAGGCTTGAAGGTTTGCTGATAGTGCAGTTCAGTGCAGCCCTTGACGACAGGAGGCACTGTCGGGGATGGGACTCTGCAGGAGGAAAAATCAGTAAAACCAGGATGAGACAGCGCCTAAAACTAAGGCCCAGACTATCCTTAATTTTTTTTCCACTGATTTGACTCTCACAGTGAGCCTGGGTACCACAGCTCATAGTGTGGGTGCAATTGTAACTCTGAAAAAGTACCTCGAATTAAAATCGGTTCTAGCAATTTCTCAAGGCCAGTGTGCTTTACCAGGACTTTCTTGGAGCCTCCATTTACAGCCCTAGACAGGGCAAAAGCACTCCCTCTGCCTCAGGGACTCCTCTATAAAATGGGAATAACCAATCCAGGGTTTATAAACCCAGAAATCCTTCACAAGATGACACTTCATGATCACCTTTCCCACTCACTTTGTACCCAAAACTACAGAACTTCCTTGGATTAGCTCCCGTCAGAAATATTTGGGAAAAATACACTGATTTTAGCATTTCTGTTAAAACAGTTGAGAAGTTGACAATATCTAAAATAACAACACAAGCATAACCCTGATCTAAAAGAGGCAGCCTGAGGCACCTTACAATATAATAAAATATACCAGCTGTCAATACTGAGAGCCTAATGCTTAATAATTGAAATGCAGGCTTGTCTTTTTGGTCTAGTGTTGTTTCACTTCAAGTGCCAGGAACACCTGTGGCAGTTGCATTGATGATCTGCCTATTGCATTTTCTGTTTCCCATTCTTATTTTTCCCTAACTTTCTCCTTGTTGGGTTGATAGTGCACTTTCCTTGGTTTGTACTTTTCAGTTTGTCTCATGGTTCTTTTCCTAATGTCTCCTTTTCAAAAGTGTTGGTACTGCTGGCACTTTATCCATGCACAAGTTTAAGGGCTCCTGCCTGGACCAGGCAGGGGAATAGCAATGACAGAGGTGGATGAAGTTGCTCAGCACATTGGCAGGAAAATCTCATTAGGCTCCTTACCTGGTGATTCAAAATTCAAAAGTTTGTTGAATTTATCAGGCTTTGAATTTGATTGTCCTAGACCAAGTAAGGGCAGTTTTGGTCTTATATTTTTTTTTTAATAGGCTTCAGTTTATCCCAGAAGGTTATTATATTTTTCTCAAATTACCCAATTCATATTCACCTCCCGCTGGGTTCTATTTTCTCACTCCTGTTTATTCCATGCTGAGTTGCCTCTCCTCCAATCTACCCCTCTGGTACAACTCTACTGACTAAAGAGGAGAAGCTCCTCCTTTATACCAAAATAAGCAAAAGCAGAATCAGTGCCAGAATTCAGCTTTGGTGAGCAAAGCTTGGTTCTCTTTGCCCGGAATCATCCAGCAATACCACAGCTGGGAGCTACAGTTGGACATCCAAATATAACAAATATTTCTGGGTTTGCATGTTACACTTTCCTGCTCCTCAAATTCGGGCTGGGATGAAGAAGGAGATTAGGAAAGAAAATGTATGCATGAATATTTCAGCAATCTGCTGTGTGAGGAAGGAAAAAATGTAGAGAGCAGATGACTGATTCATGGTGTTTTGGTGAAAAACGCTGTAGTTTCTAAACTTTGCCTCAGTGTGGTCTGGGTAAATAGGTTTCACATCAGATGTGGCCTCCACTGTATATGACTTAGAATTTCCCTGCACACAGGAGCTGCCCATTCTGGGAGCCTGAGGATGCCCAGGTTTCAGAAAGACTGCTCCTGTTGTAGCTGTCCTGCCCAAGGGGTGCCCCCAAAACGAGCACAGGGCTGGGGAGGCTGCTGACCCCGAAAAAGCTCAGGCTTCAAATAGTCTGCAAAACATAGATGCCAGTGTTCTGCTCCCAGGGGCTGAATAATGCCTTTTGTTCCCAAACCACATGGCTTTGCACTAGGAGGAACAGGCACCACTAGAAGAGGTGATCTTCCATCGACCCCATAATGTGCAAGCTCAGCAGAAAGGCCCATAGGATGCTTTCTTTTCTGGAAAAAATGGGTAATACAGACATTGGCTGTGTTGTTATAGGGTGCAAAGGTAGAATGGGGCTCCTGACTCCAGCTGAAACCAGCTACCTGCTATGGTTGCCTCTGCGAAATCCCTGCAAGTGATTTGGGCCAGAAAAATATATGTTATTATTTCTGCCATTCACCTGGTGCCATACATCTGCACGATTTCTAGAAAGAACTCAAAGAATTTAAAAAAAAAAAAGAGAAAAAATTAAATTTTAAAAAAATTTTGAAAAGCTATTATTATTGATGAGTTGGATGTGGTTGTTGGGGCAAACATGAAGCTGATCTCCTGCACATGAACAGGCAACCCCAAAGAGACCTGTGAAGGGGTCTGTGTGGAGCTGCTGCTGCTGCTGCTGCAAATCTGGGGCTGTGCAAACCTGATTGAAACACTAGTGATGCAAGAACCTAAGGAATAAAGGAGTGTTATTTCATAGTACTCAGAGCATAAATCCCACGTTTTCTCCAGCAGGACTGAGGCAGTTTCTGGCAGTGCCTCAATCAGCACCTTCCTCCTTGGGCTGTCCCAGGCTGGGGCTAACGTGGCTTTTGCAGCAGGAAAGCTGCAACACCCTGGGCTTGGGGTGAGACCCAAATGGTATTCCCTACCTGAAACCAGCAGCAAATGTTTGCCTCTTTGCCAGCTGAAGCCTGAGGTGCTCTGAGCTCACTGCTTTGAGCACTCAGACCTAGTTTACAGCCAGCCTGAGATCCCTGCAGTGTTGCAGCCATGCCTTGCTGTCACTGAGTGGAAGTCCAGAGGCTTTGCCTCATCCTGTGACAAGAGTCAGGCTCAAACCTAGGTGTGAGCCTTGGCTGCCCAGGTACCAGAGAGCCAAATCCGTGTTGCTAGTCCCTCCAAAGCTGTACAAATGGAAGGATTTAATCATGTCTGAATGCAATTTTGGGTAAGCGAGTAATTGACGTAATACCGGTCACAATATGTTGGCTGGTGAAGACCACAATAAACTGTGCATGTCAGCTAATCATGATTAAACACTGATGAGGCCAGGCTGAAACTGCACTTAGCTGACATGTGCTGAATGCTATTTGTTCTCCTCTACACCGATTCACATCGCATTCAATGCGGCACAATATAGATAAGCCCTTTGGGGAAAGTGTAGCTCTGGTCAGGCCTCAGTGTTCCCTGACTGGCCAACAGCTGCTCTGAGCAGGTTTATAAAGGGACCACTTACCCATCCTTTGATGGAGAGATAAGCCACTGTAATGTAATTACAGCCAGGGAGATGGGAGAGGGGAAAGAAAAAAAATATGCCAATCATCAAGGGGGTACACGGAGAGCCTCAGATTCCTTCCAACCTAAACATTGTGGCAAGGAAAGAAGTCTTAATTAGGAAATGTGTAGGCATAGAGCAGGAGCCCATCCTAAATGAACTGGTGTGTGATGAGCATAAAGAAAATGCTTTTTAAAAAGATCTTTGACTCCCACTGAGTGCTTGTTTCTTAGACTTCCTTGCCTAATAATGTCAGCATTTAAATGGCCCCAACTCCCAAATAACAAGGCTTTGAAGTTAACACCTCATTGAGGTATAGAGTTCATACGTTTGCTATTCCTATTATTTGGCTAGAAACCGTTTTCTGCATGGCTAGCTTAATAGGGCAACAGAATATTAAGTTGTATAGGGATTGAGAAAGCTATTCACACAAAGGAAAGAGCTACAGACTTCATGTATTTGAACAGAACCTGACAATTAAGAGAAAAGAGCAAAAGTCTGGGAAGTGCCCCAAATCACATAATTGCATGAAATTTTTTCATACCTGTGATATTTCCAGTGGCCAGCCACAAGCACAAGGGATTTTTCAGCTTGGACAGTGTTAGGCAGTTGTAGCTGTAATTAAGAGAGGAGAAAAGTACTTTTTTCCATCTTACCAAAGTTTTAAAGCTTCAGAAAGTAATTCTACTCTTTAGCAGGACAGAATCAAGATGGCTTGGGGTTTTTCACTGCAAAAGGCAAAAAAGTGCTGAAAAATGATCTGGTGCTTGTTGGACCAGTTACTTAGGGAATGGGTGATTCAAACTCCAGTCTCCCTCTGTTGTTTTCCACCATTACAGAGGAATGCCTCAGCCACCAGGATATCAACTATTTTAGAAACTTTTTCTTTGGGTTTTGGCCCCAGCATCCAGCAGATATCTAAAAAGGACTTTTTCAAACAACATCTTCTCGAATACATAAAAAAAAGAGACTCTTTGTTCATCTGCATTTTTGGAGGAGTTGTCTTCACTTCTGGTAATTCACTGTGGCAGAACAATTTTCCCCTCCCCAAAACTGCTCTTCTAAGTCAGACTCATCTGTGCCATAGAAAAGCCCAGAGCCTGCAGTTAAAGACAGGGCTCTTTGGTGCTTGCTGCCATATGGCAGATGTTTTCTTACCCTGAAAAATTCATGAATAATCTAAACGGGGCCATGGAGAGAGTAAATGATGTTATTAAGCTCATTTTCAGGGGTAGGGGACTGAACCATAATGTGACACTTCACCAAGGCCATGCAGGAAACTTTGCAGTGCCAGGATTAATCTGAATTGATAGGATGTCCCAGGCTTTGATCACAAATAAACCACCTGTGTCCTCTAAGTACACCTTTACAGAGCATAAATTAGGCATTAGAATGATTACAGAAGTTGAAATGGTTTAGAAAAGATCTTCTTGTTCCAGTGCCCATCTGAATAACAGCTTCTACTTTTTTTATTTCTTATGGTTTTTATGGTTCAGAAGATGCTGGTGACAGAATTGCCTTGTGTTTGGGATTTAGGAGATTTCTGGTCATTGATGTCATTCTTTCACTGACATAAGCTAACCTTATGCTCAGTTATTTCTAAATATAGATATAAAACCACCTACCTCTTCCAGGCTCCAGTGAACGAGGGATTCCACTTTCATTCCTACCTGGTGTAATTATTTCACATCTGCAAATACCACAGCAAAAGCCACATTTGGTGTTCAGCTACAAGCAACTGGCACCCATGAGAAAATTAGACAATTATTCTGGGTGTGCAAGCAGAAGAATCTTCCACAAAAATATCTTTTTTTGACTCTGTGAGCCCTCTTAGGGCTTGGGAAGCAGATTGAAGGCAATCTCATGTGTTTATATGAACTTGCTGCTCAGGATGAATCACAGTTTCCACAGAAATCCACTGAAGTGTTAATAGCAACTATTCATTTTATAGCAACTTATGGATTTAAAAATGGATGAATGGAGAAGAAAAACAGCCCCATCACCCTGGTGGTCCTGTGTCCAAATGCCATGTAATGCTGAACAGCAACACTGGTTTTTTATGCTGCTTCTTTAAAGGAAAAGCACCCTGTTGCACGTGTAATCGTTGTTCCTGAAGCACTGTGTCCTTCTAGGGTGTAAAATCACAGTGACAATAATTGCTTGGAGAAACAAAAGAGTCAGATTCCTCCTCTGTTGTATAACAACGTGGGAGATTGACAGGGTGGGCAGCCCAGGTGCCTAAAGGCTCTGTCCCTTCCACGAGCTGAAAACTTAGGTTCTCAAAATCCCTATTTAGCTGCAAACTGACTTAAACTGTTTGGAGAGTTTAAGTCCCTTCAGCTCATAGCCCACTGAGCTGATTTTTGGTTTGGGAAGCAGGAGATGTATTTCAAATCAGAGTTTGAGATGTATTTCAAATACAGTGATGGCATTTGTTGGGGAGGGCAGGGGGAAGTTCCAATCCCTACACCAAGCACTGGAAAAGATCCAATTGTTGGATAACAGGCAGAAGTTCTCTCTCCACTCCAGAAGAGACTGAGAGAGATTCAAGGTGTGATTTTGATCATCAGCTTGGACATGTCTGTGATGGGAAAGATGAGCTCCTCAGGCTCTCCATCAGTTCCTGTGAGAAATACAAACCATGGCACTGTGTCAGGAGGAGGGACTGAGCTCCTAGCTCAGTGCCAGTGCCAGCTACTCCTGCCACTGGTGCCTCTTTGTTATCTTCTGCACTTATAATCACTGATGCTCCCATGTGCAGTGTGGCAATTTCCCCCCTTGGTTGGGACAGGGAGGTTGGAGAGTGACAGTGGTGATGTGGACTCTGGGGACAGAGGAAAATGCAGCAAAAATAAAAGCATAGGAGTCTTGTTCCTCTATATGTATTCCTGGGGTTGAAAGAACACAAATTAAAGGTGTGAATAAAGTTTGGGTTACGTATCCTGTATCAGAGGCATAGGTTATCTTCTCCAAGAGCCAAGTGCTGCCTCCTCCAGCCCTGACCCCAGTCCCTGTCTCAGGCAGGTCCTGCTTCCCTCTGACCACATGCTGAGGCAATTTAACCCATTAATCTTGCGGAAAACTGTATTTTGATAGATCAGTTTTCCGTTGGGTTTGTGATCTAAGGCTCTCACTGTCCAGTCAAATGAGCTTTAGAGCTGACACAGCAGCACAGGAGGGACTGGAGCAAGAAGGAAATAAGGAAGAAGAAGTAAAGGGAGAATTGTGCCCTTCTGGCAGTAGGGATGCTTTAGATTAGCCCAGCCATATCATCTGTCTGGACTGTGAGAGTAAACTCTGCTCTGTTTTCTGTTATTGCTTGCTTTACGCTTTGTTTGTTTTGGTTTTTGATAGGAAGAAATGTAGCTGTATATATTTGGGCGAGGGTTTTGGGCAAACATCCTGGTCTGACATCTGTTCAGTGCAGCTTGGATGGGGATTTCTAGACCCCTCCCTACCAAAAATTTGGGTTTAAAATGCTTCCCTGTCCAGCACATCACAATTGCCAGCAGCCCCCAGGCTATCTGAGGAGCACTGAGATGTTTAATTCAGCCCAGGATCTGTGCAGGTCACCCTGCTGGTGGCTTCTTCCCACGGTGCCAGCTACTGCTCCCAGTTCTTTGGAAGAGCAGCTCCAGGTCATGCAGAAAACTAGGGCAAAGCCAGGAATGGCATTCTCCTTTCCTGTGTCCCAATCTGGTATCTTGATTGTTATTTCAGTTCTTCCTGTCCAGTGTGAGGGTCCCTCCTCCCCTCTGCCATATTTGTGTGTATCTTCTAAGTGTCAGCAGCAGAGGAAAATCATCTGCAGAAATTCAGCTCTGGAAAAAAAGAGATTAAAAAGGTCTTATTCATTCATTCTTATTTAAGAATTAATTTTCTTCAACTATGCTGTGACCTCACTTATACTGTCAGGAGAGCTTCTAGCTGAATTTAAAATTACACCAGAGCACCCTTTTATTTTAAAGTTTTGGGGTCTTGTTCAGAACATTATTTTGTTCAGCCAAGGAATGGAAAGGGGTTAAAATATTTCATCATCAGAGCCTTTGTGGTCTGCCAGAAAAAAAATTATCCTAAATATTACTATCTGTGTGAATATAATACCTCCCTCATTTCAGCCTGTTTCCCTAATGCCTGCCTTGTTTTGGGGAACCTAACCTGAATAGAAATATTCTGATTTGTGATATTTGTGCCAGAGGATCAAGCCCTAAAATTCTTTGTTTCTGAGCTATTAAGCTATTAAGCTATAACTGTAGAAAGGTGCTCCCCACATATAAGAGAGGAATCCTATCAATCTTGTCACAAAAGTTTGTTCTTTTGTGTGGATTTGAAATGTTTTGATCCAAAATTCTCATCTGTCCTTATTTCTTAAAAGCTTCTCCAATAACAGCACATGGCTTGTGCTCCCCACGTTAAACCTGCAGAAAGCAGCAAGCCAGGCATCATATTTAATGTGCTTCCAGAATTTCTTGATCACAGCTTCACTGCTATAGGATAACAGCAACAACCACCACCACCAACAACAACAAATAATGAGAACCAAATAAGCCAGAGCACTGCAGGGACCTTACATGCGGTGGGTTTTGTGAAGAGAATTAACATGAAAGAGGGTTCAGTTTGGGGGTAGAGGTCAGGGCAGATAAACTCCTGTGTTCTGATACATTTCCTTAAAGTGGGAAGTGCTTAAGAGAGCGGGGCTGTGGGAAGAAGCTGTCAGCAGCGGGGTGGTCAGCGGTGTCAAGGGTGGTGGCCTGTGTTTTTCTTCTGCTGCAGCCTTTCATCCTCCATCTGTCAAGCTCCATAATTTTCAAGCCAGACAGTCCATTTTTAATACAAACCTTTAACTTCTCCCAGGTCTGAAGTGCCCCTTTTATCTCGGGCTCGTGCAAAAAAGGCAACAAGTGGGAGATTGTTTAAAGCTGGTGTTCCCGCCCGGCTCTCCTCGGGATGGTACCAACTTGCCATCTGGGCAGTGGCATGGCCCTTGGCTCCTGCTGGGCTTTCTCCCTCCACAGCCACTTGCTGCCAGCCTGTGGATCCCACAGGAGCTGAAAAAGAAGGGCAGGTAGCCAGGGAAAGATCTGGAGACAGATATCCTGGTGGAGCACAGCAGACCCACACTGAAACCCCGGCAGTGGGATCAGCATGGCCTTGCATGCCCTGCTGACCCACTGGCCCCACGGCTGGCTTGTTTGCCCATTGCTGGCCATACAGCCTGATGTCCCCAGGCAGGAGTGATGTCCCCAGGCAACAGTGATGTCCCCAGGCACGAAGTTGAGCTGTCTCAGGAGCAGCACAGGCCAGGCGGCCTTCACGGCCCGCCGCACCCTAGCGCATAGCTCGAGCTGACATCTTAGCGCGGCTCGTGTCGTGTAATTTCAGCGTGAACGAGACTTGGCCCACGCTCAAAATACACAGTGCTTAAGTGTTTAAATGAAGGTTTAGCTGGCTCAGGCACTGCATCTAGCTGCAGCCACCGTGTTGCTGCGTTATTAAATGCTACAGACTGGAGTTCCTCTGTTCATCTGCAAGGATTATCGCAGTAGAACTGGCAGTGACTGAAGCATCCCGACAGGTTAACAAGGTGAAACCCAGTGAAATCAGTAGGAATCTTTCAAGGGGCTGTTTTCAGGCCTCTATTTCATCCAACCATCCGAGCTGAAGTTCTCCCAAGGAGGAAGTTGTATATAGTCCTTTGCTCATTCCCCGGCACAAATACATCCCTTCAATGTCAAAGGCACAACACTGAAATACTTCCAATAAATGGACTTATTTTAAGAAACCATGACTTTTTAGCCTGGAAACATGCAGAAAAAAATCCACATATACATATATAAATACATATGTACATATATATATATGTATATATATATATGTAACTCTTACAGAGTATAATAGGGATCACCTTATTTCTTTGTATCTCAAGACAACTGCTAGTTGGACTTGTGAGATCTGATTTTCTGTGTTTTAGCAGAAAAAACGTCCTGCTCTGTTCTATACTTGCTTGCAAGTTGTGAATAGCGACTGAAGACTTTCGGAGAAGGATCAGAATCCCCTTGGCAGCAGGAAGTGTGTGGATATGGGGATATTATCTCAGGTCATGGGTCTTGAAAGACATAGAAGAGCCCACACACCTTCCTCTGGGAGAGCAGGACGAGGAAGCTCCCTGCACAGAACTGACATTGCCCTGCTGATGTCTTGGGCCAGAAACATTTTCACATCAAGCCACTGCTGCCTCCTGCCTTGATGTTGGGGAGCAGAGCCTCAGAAACATGGGAAAACAATCCCAACAGTGTGCTTCAGAGCTGGGCTGCAAACTCGGAGGGACTAAGCTTCCTAATCACTACCTCATGGCTCATGAAAGGAGCAACCTGATACCAAGTACCGAGAGGTTGCTGTTCTTCCTCTCTCCCCTATCCCACTCCAAATGTTAGAACAATAAATACATTTACCTCTTGTTTAAGATCACTTAAAATATGTTATTTTAATTAAACCTCCTGGCAATCTATCTGCACAAAGTGATTAAGTGCCTCTTCTTTCAGTGAGGGGAGAAGGGATTATCACAGGACAAGACTGACTGAATTGTGGACAAAACTACAACTGGGTAAAGCTGCTGAGTGTTTTCCATCGAAATTCATGTGAAAATACTGTGAAGTTTCAATTTGTATGATGTTGTTCCTCTGAAATATTTCCCCTCTTTTCAGACCTTCCTTCCCTCCCCACGGTCTCAGAGTCAATGAAATAGTTATTTCCCTTGGGTTAAAGTTCAGCTTTGAATATCAACTTTAAAAGCTGCCCAAGAAGAGAGCTTTCTTTACTCAATGGGCATCATTTTCAGGGAACAAACTTAAAAATGGGAAAATAGCAATTGTGTTGATGAAATACAGCTATTTAAAATTGTTACAAAATTGAGTTTTCGCAGCAATCAGTTCTTTGCAGCTGCACCATAAAAAGTGTTTGTGGGCGTTGTTATGATATTTTTACATTTCAACTCGAAATATCTTTTGTGAGCTAAAATTGGGTAATTATTCTTTCAAACCAAGCTTTTTACATGGCTCTCAGTTCAGGAATCACACTGGTGGGTTTGTTGTTTTATTGCTGGCCATATCACTTTCAGGATGGAGAAGAGTCGCCATAAAAGGCTCCTTTGTGCTGTGTCTTGAGATGGTTATGGCAGCATCTCTCTTTTGGACTCCCTACTCTCAGTTTCATCCTCCAGTGATGATGATGGGAATATTTTCCTGCTTTTCTGGTTCCTGACATGATGGATTGGATGGGAAGCTGAAACCAAGTCAGGATGCTGGCACAGCCCAGGCGGGCAGGCGCTGCGGACAAACCGCTCCGCTAATTTATTTGGATTCTTTACCTGCAACCTCCCCGCTGTTTTAGTGCTGGGGCCTCTCTCAGGCAGGGCCAGGCCAGTGTGCTGGGTGGTGCTTTTATGGTGATGGGGACAAATGATCATTAGGGACTGGCTGGAAACCCTTGGATGTCCCGGCGGGCAGGGGTGGTATTTAAAGGTAAATGCATTAACAGCGCGCTGCCACCTCCTTTTATCTCAGCCACCAGTACGCTGTGGGCCAGGCAGGCAGGATGCCACCTCGGGGACTGATTGCTGATATTTGCATTTTATAACCCATCTCCAAGTGGGAGCGAGCAGGAAAAGGTGGCCAAAATGTGGGACTTCAGCTGTAGCTGCAGGATTGTCCCTCGTTTTTCATTTCTCCTATTGAGGACTGTGTTTTGTTAGGCTGAGTGGCTTAGGCTCTGACTTTCACTGCTGAGCAAAGGAAAACCACATGGTAAAATGTTATTCCCACTGTCCTTTCACTTGCTGGGAATTGGGTCATTTGGTTCCTGGCTTTAAAGATTTCTGAGGTGAACTGGACACAACATCAGTCCCCAAGATGATTTTTTTGTTCTTTGTCCTAATTCGTGGCATTGCCAGTGCTAGTGTGATCTCTTTTTCTGTCTTTCTGAGACTAAAAATAAACCTAGAAAAAATAATAATAAATGAACCTAGGGACTTTTTACTGTGTGGCACCTCAGAATGTGTGTGAGTGTGGAAGGAGTGAGATGTCATTGCTCTGCTTTAGGGAGATTTAGCAGGGACTTGAGCAACTTAGAGGATCTGGTGTCCAGCCTCCTGACCAGCTAAAAAGGGATTTTGGATTTTTCAGAAGAGAATCTTGGCCATTCTGCCTTTTAATCACACAGTAGGAAGTTTCTATCCTGCACAATTACAGAAAAATTTGATCTTTTCAGATTAGGTACAGAGCTGTATGTTCTCAGAATGTTCTGCAGAACAAAAAAATTCCACTTGTGAGAGTCTGTCTTGCAAATAACATTTACTTTTTCTGCTAATTGGAAAGAATCAAGCTTTTATTTAGCTGTACAGGTATGGTTTGATGTTTTTAAAGGAAAGGAGTTCCAGAAGGGATGTTTCATCAGGAGAGTGAATTAATAAAGACAAAATAAAAAGGAAAAAAAAAAAGAGAGAAAATTGAACATTCCCACTTGCATATTTTCCAGTTCAGAAGTCAAAAATACATGTGATCTTCCAGCTGCATTTTCCTCTTGCAAATCATAGTGGGTTTTATTAGGACAAGTTTCACTTTATTGCCTTGTTTTCCTGTAAAGTCAACAAGTTAAACCAACAGGATTTAATTTTGGGTTGGCAGGCCAGCTAGGAGATAATACATCGTGTGCACTGCTTTCATCTTTTTTTCTTTTCCTTCCTGCTCCTGCTTCCTGGTCTCCTTGAGGTGCTCCACTCTGCTGCCCAACTTATTGGCCTAAAAAAAAAAAAAAAATCTTTGCAGGTGATTTATAGAACCCAATGGTTATTGTATGGCTAATGATTCATGGAACTTCATTAAATACCAAGTATGTGCCTGCTTACTGTCTGTGCACACTGCATATTAGAACCTTTGCACTCCCCCTTGCAAATTGCCCCCATTAAAGCCGCAGACAAAAGGTCCTCTCAGTAGCTTACATATTTTCCCACATGTGAGAGAGCAATTGGAAACTTCCTCTTGATAACTAAAAACTTTTGAATTAGAATTTATGAGAAGGGTCTTTTGGTCTCGTTGCCTCAGGGCTGAAACAGATCCCAGTGTGTACAAGCGTTCCTTTGATGCGTGGAGCTGCACAGGGTAACATTTTTTAACAGGATCAAAAAGCCTAATGCAGGGACAATGTGTGGAGGCCCTTGCTCTGACACAAGGAGTTGGAGTCTGTGTTTTTCCAGGGCTAAAAATCCAAAAGTAAGTGTCCAGGGCAGCAAAGGCATTTTTTATATTCTTTTTAATTGCGGCAAAGTCCTAGATAAAATAATGGCAGGCAGGGTTACAACTTCCTTTTCTTTAATGTTCCTCTAAAAATGCTTTGAAGCAGGTTTTACCTTTGGGAAAGTATTGTATATGTGTTTGGGGAAAACATATCAAAAAGAAAATAAAGGGCCACTTCTTTAATTGGTGGAAATCAGCATGGCTCTATTACAGGTATTGGAATTTTTCAAGCTATGGATCTGGCTAGAAACCTTCTGTCATTTCTCACAGTGAGTTAATATATTCCTGCCCAATCACTTGGTTGGACCATCCTAATCTGAGTTTGCTATTGACAAAACATTTTCCAATGACATTTCATTACAAAGGCAGCAAAATAATTAAACCTGCACCTAACTTTCAAATCATGAATATTTCCCATGGTTTCAGCTGCACTATTCAAGGAGGCACAGCCATATGTACTGACTGATCCAAAGTCTCTACAAAAACGTGTCGAGAAGTAGAATTTTTCTCACCTAATAGCAAAAGGAAATGTCTCAGTACTCATTTAGGTTCCCTATTTATGGTCTTCCATTGTATCACACTCCACACTGTCTGTACATATTCAAAGAAAAGGGAAAAAAAGGAACTTCTTCATGCTATGGGGCCAACACATCACAGGCATCACCATTAAATGACCACATTACATCCACCTTGTTGTTGCATTATTACAACAGAGATGGTTTTGAGACCATTATTTTCTGTATTCATGCTTGCAATATTTGTAAAATCTGCCGTGATATCTAAGTTATACATATCAGCCAAAAGGGATATATTCACCAAGCAAAAAAAAAAATTTTGAAAAACCTTTTTTCTTATCTTGTTTATTATTAATATCGCTGACTAGATGAGTTATGTATCATATTATTGATGAACATAGTGCAATGTCTGCTCTCTGCCATCAGATATCCTCAGTTTACTCACAGGGCCATATTTCATTAATCTTGCCCCAAATTTCAGTCTGTAATCTCAATGGGAATTTGGAATATGCCCCTCAACAAAGGTTTGGGTGCATGAAAGGTGTTTGTTGCAAAATATTCTTTTCTTTCCATATGGGCAGTGTATGAAGCAGTGGCTTGGTTATTGTCATCACTTCCTTCAACTGGAGTGTCCCAGAATAAATTTTCCAGGAGGGTAAATGGGGAGGAAGATTTTTCTTTGTGACACAGGTTTGGAAGTTTCAAATTCAGACATTTCACCCGTTCTCAATACAAGTCCTCTGTGAGTATTTCATCAAGGTAGATGTAGAAATAACTGGCTGTTAGATCAATGGAAAGTAAAGTATGTTTAGAGCAAAATTAGGCAAAAGAAATGGAGAATTTTTAGGTGTAGGTAAGTATAAAGAGTTTGTTACTCTAGGTAAATATTGTCACAGTGGGATAATAGCAATAAAGTTGTTGTTGGACTATGCAAGAGGTTTCTCTGCTTCACAGAGGCACAGGTGGAGTTGGCCCTGTGCTGAGATTTCTCTTGCTGCCTCTCTTCTTTCAGCGGCAAGGTTTTGTAATTCTCACAGGGAAATCTGGGAAAGCAACATTGGGAAATACTGGTGATTTTGAAAGTTCAGTCAGTTTGGGGGATATTTGGCATCATCATTTTTTCCTTCTGGTGAGATGCCATTAACTTTGCTTACTTTCTTGGCAATAACTAAGAGCACTAAAGGGTTTTTAGCTGCAATAGGGGGACCTCTACCAGGATGACTTTAGGGCAAAACAGCTGCACCCAGTCTGTTCTTACTCCTCTTCCTGAGTTTAAATAAAATCTGCTCTTATCTGAATATGCACTCAGAAGACTAGATGGTTATTTAAGCCCCGGTTAGGGAACATATTTAAGAATATGCCTAATTTTAAGCAAGTGCTTAAATCAATGCGACTTAAGCAAATGCTTGAAGTCAGGCATGTGGTTGAGGTGTTATCCTGAATGTGGGTCCTAATCCTTAAACAATAGCAAAGCCCAGAGGAAAGGGCAAGCTATCTGGGTTCCTTTCTTGCCTCTTTTGTTGCTCGTGTTATAGTCTATAAAATAAGGATCATTATTCTTATCCCTCTTTGTGAGGCACATTGAAAATTATCAGGGAAAAGCACTCTGAATACTGTTATTATTGGCTATACTTCTTGAGACTGAAAAAAAAAGAAAATTAGAGGCAGACATTCTCAGTGGATTTCTGGTTCTTCCTCCTTTCACTCGGGCAGGAAATACCATGAGAATGGAAAGAAGGATGCGTACCCATGATCACAAATAATCTTAATCTCCTTCTTTGCGCTGCCGCTGTAAATAATTAGATATTGCTACACCATTGTTTCTGGAGGGTCCCGCGGCGCTGCAGCCTGGCTGTGTGCAGGGCTACCTGCTCCTGGGATGGCAGGGAGCTGGGAGCTCCTGGGACAATGGGCAGTGTGTGTGAGTGAGTCTGGGGGAGGAGGGGACGCCCTGAGCCCAGGGTGATGGCACAAAACGGGAAGGAGGCGCAAGCTGGTGTGAGTTTGTGACGGGAACGGTGGGATGGTGGCTGCGGATGGAGCAGCACATCAAGGCACACAGCCCTGGGCCTCTCATCAGTGCTGCTCCCACCAGAGAGGTGGGGCAGAGCAGCCCCGAGGTGCTCAGCTCCCGTGTCACTGCTGGGCTGGGAAAGCTGCAGGCAGCCAAGGCTCCGTTATTGATGATAACTCGGAGTTCCTCGCATTCTCCCCACCTTAAGTCAGCGCTGGTTCTGCAGCTTCCATGGGAAGGGCATGGAGCCAAGGCCACGAGCCTGTGTGTATGTGCTCAGGACAGTTGATATTTATGATGCATCTTACTGGGAAAATTAGTATAAAGCTGTGTTCCAGCAGTACATTTATCCCATGACCTAGTTTTATGAATAACGTGCTGAAACACGGCCGGCCTGATTTAAATCTTTGTCACCCATCCTGATGGATACAGTGCCTAGCTGGGGCTTAGGCAATACCAGCCAGGATTTGTGCAAAAAGGGGATGTGTATTAGTGCAAGGTAAACAGATGGTAATGCTTTTGTTAATAGCAAGTGCATACAGAGATATTTATCAAAGGAGCACATGTAAGGTCCATAGTTCTTGGCAGAGATCCCTACGCTGCTACATCAGCTAATCAGAATAACCATTTTATTGCATTACACACGGTTTTTGTAGGGTTGCTTTAGATTGTGCAGGCAGCTCCCAAGCTTGCCACAGTTCATACACCAAGAATCTGAGTCTGAGTAGTGTTGAACACCCATAACACCCTGTTGGTTTTGTTGTTATTTTTATTTTATTGCTATGACTCTTGGCATTTCTCCAGCTCAAATCCCTTCTAGGGAATTCCAGTGCTGCTTAGCAGCTCTGAAATAAGTGTAAGAGAGCCAGGTGGTGTATACACTGAAATGTTGGAGGACAGACACAAAAAGTGGTAGTGACAGATTTCAAAGGGAAAGAGGTGAAACTGTAAAGATTGGAAGGGAACTGTGACACAGCTCCAGCCACAGAGAAATGCAGGCAACTCAGAAGAAGTTTTGGAAGAAGAAAAGTGTGGCTAAACACAGTTTATGTCAAGGGATGTTGCACCTGAAAACTGCAAAGCTGGTTGAGGCTGGCAGAATTTCCTCATCTGATTTATACTCTCTTCCTTCCATCACCATCAGCAGCAGAAATTACTTGTGTCACATCCTGGGGCATTGCAGTCCTTGGAGCATCAGCAATGCCCTGGGGATATAACTAGGAACTCTGCAGAAGGGGAAAGCAACTTCTCATCACTGCAACCACATGACAAGAATTTTGTCATCCTTTCCTGTCCCCTGAGCTGTTCCCACCCGGTAGAAATTCGTCTCTTATGCTTGTAGAGCATGACTGGTTCAGTGGCTACACAGTGAAACAATTTGAAGAATTGTGAAACAATTTGGAGAATCAATTTCACTGAAAATGGAGACATTTGGACATTTTTTTCCTGCCAGGTTTGTTTTCAGCCAGATCAAGTTTCTTCATCTGTTTTCCCTTTGCACCAGCTTGTGCCAGAATGAAGAGATGCTGCCCAGCAGAAGGAATGTGCAGGTGGGGAAGGACAGAAGAGCTTCTTTTAGGTGATAATGCTGGGCCACATTGACCTGAAGTGTTTCTGCAGATATTCCAAACCCTCCTGGATGTGATCCTGGGTAACTTGCCGTGGCAGAGGCGTTGGTCTGGATAGTCTCCAGAGGTCCCTTCCAGCCCTAAGGGTTCTGTGATTCTCTGTAGGACAGCTCCATGTGGGCAGCATGGAACTACACCTGTGGTGCCCCATGACCTGAAATTCTGCACTGAGAAACACAAATGTGGGCAAGGTCCTGATGGAGGAGAGCTCTCCCTGAGGTGCCAGCTCCCACTGACCTCAATCCTCATCCCACAATGTGATCTTTCCTGGACATGCTTCCCGAAGCACAGCATGCAACGAGCTGAAAAATTAGTGTAGAGTGGGTGGGTGGGGACATTTCTGTCAAACATCCACTTTTTCACCAAACTGTCTGCACTGGGTGACATTTGGATCCCTGTATTCAGTGGTACTTTATTCCTACTTTAACTGGAGTTGTTAGGATCCTCATGGGTACAGCATCACCAAAGATAAGTAAGGGTATGGCAATGTGGGTCATGTTTATGTAGCACTACTCCTGTCACTGGGATAGTTTCAGGCCAGACTTCCAACTCCTTTTTCCTTGGAGACTTTCTTTCAGCAGATGTAGTTGCACTGACTTTATAAATCTGATTTTGAATTTTCCTCAGAGATGTAAGATCCTTCTGATCTGGATCTTATTTATTTGTTTTTGTTGTTGTTGTCATCGTTGTCATTGTCGTTGTTGCTGTTGTTGTTGTTCTTCTTCTTCTTCCTCTTCTTGATACACTGCCCTCCTGTCATTGTAAAGATAATTTACTCTTTCAAAGACTAATTTGCAACATTACTCTAATTCTGCTTTAAATAGTTAAGAAGTAGGGGTGAAGAAAGGACTTTTATGGCAAAAGTCTTAGCTCATGGGGATTTAAGTTCACCCAATTCAACGTTGCTCATTCAAATTCTTCATTCTAAGAATTATAAATGTCTTTGATTTCAGAACAGTGGTGTGACTCAGAAGCAAACAGTTACATTAGCTCTTACAATCATCTTCCTGTGAATTTTATGTCATCATGGTTTCTAAAGTTGAAATCCCAAAACCCAGCCCCTGATGCAGCCACTGCATCTTTCCTAAGACTGCATTCATGTTGGCAACTTTCCATCCTTACAACAAGGATTTTCCAGTTTAAAGCCAGCTTGAAGGAACTCTTCTTGGGCTTACAGTAGTTGGGAATGAAGTGGATGTGAGTGAGGAAACAGAAAACTCCAGAAAACTGGCTGTTCCTCTAGGGTAATGATCATTTGGGGGCCAAACAGGAGCTGGGAGGATGGATCCCAACCTGGTCACAACTCCTGCCACTGGAGCTGTTACATTCTCTGGCAGCTCTTGGCTGTTGTGATTTCTAACATTTTGGTTATAATTTTACAGCTGTTTCAACCACTTTCCAGTAGGTGTGTCAGGGGTATTATCTAATCTTTCCTTTTGCTGAGTCTTGTTTCCTTGGGCACCCCAATAAATCATTGGAATTAGGAAAGGGGTCAAAACAACAATAGTCTGGGGCATGACATTCGGGAAAATTTGCATTTCAAACCAGAAATCTAAATTTCTCCCAAAATTGCAACCAAATCAGCACTTCAGATACATCTTTCCCCCCTCTGAAGAATATGAGTAGATTTTTTGAAGCCTGAGTTGCATTGTACATCAATCAGATGTAGGTTTATATCCATCCCTACCAATTCCCTCTTGAGTACCTTGTCTTGTTGGACCTTCAGAGACCAGGAAGACAGTTGAGGGTTTAGGCACTAGATAACCCCTGTGCTACAGAAAAAAATTAAAATAAATCCATCTGAAATAATTGTTTATACAACTGATATTGCCAGGACCAAGAGTGGACATGAAATAACTTTTATTTCAGGGCTACACACAGTGTCTGATTGATCATAGAGCTGATTCTGCACCCAGGATGCCCAAGGTTCTGCTGCAGTTTTTCCAGTTTGTTTGACAAGTTGAAAAATGTATCAGGATGCCACATGGAAAATAAAGGCCTTGATTATGCAACCCATATTTCAGATGAATGATCCCATTGGGTGAAAGAGGATCATTTGTGTTTGTAGGACCTGCTTTTTATTTTTCAGTTGATACACAGATCACTACTTGTGGAAATGGGTTGATATTTCCAAGACAAATGATAATTCCTGCAACTTCATAATGTGACATGCAAGTGTTATCTGGATTTGTTTCCTTCAGTGTGCCATGTGCTAGCAGTAGTAGATGATGGAAGAGCAAGATGCTCTTTTTGAGGCTCATTCATTTTAGAAACGTTTCTTTTGTTAAAAATTACTCCAATGGCCTTGGGACAGGGCAGAGGCAGGGAGGGGACTTTATTTCGCCAAGGGCAGAATGTCAAGACTTAGGGGCTCTTCTGCCTGAATGAAGAGGAGAAAATGGGTTGTGTCAGTGGGGTTGCTCCCTTCACAGGAAGCCTGGAAGGGCTCAGCACCCTGTGCCACCCCAACAAACCCAAAATTCCCAAATGGGAGTCCCTGGGGCTGCACTTGAGGTGCAAGGGGTTTGCTTCTCCCGAGTGGACGCCTAGTTGGTGTCACATTCCACATGACTCTCGAGTGAAAACAGAATTCCTGCAGCCACAGGGCCAAAATTAGCTTCTCCTTCAAAGCCTGGAAAGGCAAAGAGGAGATTAAAACCGACGTGGGTCACAGTGACCCTCTCAAAATGAAGAGACTGGTACGGAATGCTGAGGGTGAACTTACTTTTCCCATTTCCAGACCAAAAACAATGTCCTTCCAGGCTCTGGCTTGAAATGCAGTGGCTCTGATTCCAGGTCCAGTGCCACCTATTTTCAACTGTCTGGACTGCCTTCTGTCAAAAGGAAAACCTTTACTAAGTTTTGGCCCAAAATGTAAATGAATTATGACAGTGAACAGAACCAGGTAAAAGCTGGGCAGGGGGGAATTGTGTGGTGTGAAAAAGAGATAGAGAGAACAATAAAAAAGCTAAAAATCAGAATATTTTTGAGAAGCACATGGGAGCCTTTAGCCACAGAGAGATATGGTAAATTCACCATCAAAGAGCCCCCTCCATAAGCTGATGTGAGATAGGGTTGGTAGAGGCTGATAAACTCTGTACCCAAGTTGATTAAACCATTTAGGAATTAGGAAGAGAGTACATGGAGATTTATTACACAGGGACCTGGTATGATTTCTGCCCCTTTGCTGGTGGTTAAATACCTGTTTAGAATAACCTAAAACTAAAAAGCTACTTTTAATAGGATTTTTGTGCCAGAGTAATGCTAATAAAATCTAAATATATGTGCTTTATGAGTACAGCTGTGCAAATACATTTTCTGTAAGAACCAAAAGCAAGGAAAGAGGGAGGAGAAGGAATTGGGGGGGAGTGAAATCAGCTTACAAGCAAGAAATGGGAGGGGAATGCCTTTCAGACTGAATGAGACATCTCATTTGGAAGATTCCATTTGTCCCTCTCTTTTTTTTTTTTAGTAGAATGTAGTGGAGGATCCAAGAAACTTTTATAAGAAGTAAAACTTTGAAGTATCCTGTCTTGATAAACTGTGAGACAAATATTTTAAATTTTCCAAATAAAATCAATATTTGAAAAAATGATCAACACAAAAAAACATAGTACTTTTGGCTATAAAGATTCATATATGATTTAAAAAGCACTTGACAGAAAATATCATTAATTTCCTGTTACACAGATACTTTTCTCACGCCAGCATTCAACTGATTAAGCAGCATTCTGGAATGTAGATATCAGAATTTAGATAATGGGGTTTACATCAATATATGCATATTATTATATTTCCTCTGGTCCCTGTGTAGTTTATACCTTGGTGTAATAATTCTGGATCCCTGTAATATCATTTTTCTTTTTTTTTTCCTCTAACTGGAGTCACGATGTTGATATTTGTGCGATTGCTAATAAAATAGAATCTTACAGAACACATTTGGTCTATTCTCTTTTTGGACAGGATAAAGCAACTACACCAATACATCTCATGGTGAAGATTAGGAGGGTTGAGAGTCCTAACTACTGAGGCCATGTAGAGCTTGGTGTTGTCTACCAGATGCATGAGTTATTGCCTTCTGAGCCAGGATCTCTGCAAGGAATATGTGTAAGTGATCACAAGCAGTCCCTAGATATTTCTATTTAATTGTCCACGCTCTGCTTCTTCTCCTACATCAGTAGGCAAAAATAACCATGCTCTGCACAAATCTCCAGAATGAACACACTAATCCTATTCTGGAATACAGTAATACCTCATAAAATAGCCAGGGTGTAAAGTGTTTCCTAAATTCTCCAGAGGAGGCACAAGGGAATGTGATGGGTGAATGGGTTTTGGTGAAAAAAAAAGACATTTTTTCATTCAAAAAAAGATTGCCTTGAGTAATTTTTACGTTCATCTACCTCCTTCTCTTTTTTAGAATTAGATTAATTTTCAATGGCAGAACGTGTCGATTTGCCCTAATAAAGAGCCTTTTGAGCTCTGCCTCATGCTTGGCCAGCAGGCCTCTGAGGAATGTCAGGAGATGGAGCAGCAGCATTCTTCTGGCCGCTGCCCCGTGCGAAATCAGCATCACAGCCCCACTGCCTTGCCGCGCTCCTGGAATTCCTGTCACTCCGATTAGATGTGAAACTCAGGGCTCAGCCACAGAACATGCAGTTGCCTTTTTCCCTACACTTTAGGGTCGTGGCCAAATCACTTGGATATTTTGATCTTTGGAGTGAAGTGTTCTCCCACCCAAACTCCTGTTGCTGTTTCTGTTTGAAATGTCAGTGTTTGCTCAGTTTCTGTCCATGCTTTTCTGTCCTGTTTGCCAGCTTGAGCCCTTTTTATCCAAGGTGATTTACTCTAACTGGGAGATAAAGTTATTTGGTCTGAATGATTCTGTGCAGGCTGCGAAAAGCTATTATTTAAATAAAGGGTGCACAAAACCACCTTTTATAATTAAATCGGTTTATACATGTGGAACATGCTGGCTGTGTTAGGGAGAAACAATAATTTTAAATTTAAAACATGCTGTCCCTCATTACAGAAATATATTCTGCTCCTTTTTTTTTTTTTTTAAACTGTTTTTCTTTTTTTCCTTTCTTCCTCCCCCCACCGCTCAGTTCATTTAAACAGAGAGGCCATTCCTTTCTCCATCTGAGTTAAATACCACAGTATCCTTTTCGGCAGGCTTCTAAGCTAAATCTAATCAAGCTGTGTCACAGCTCTGTCAGGCAGGTTGCTCTTTCTTTGGCCTTGAATAATTGGAAGAATGTTGGCACTTGTGCCTGGGCCATGAGAACGTGACCCGAGTTGATATTTAATCTACTTCAGTGCTAGGCTGCACTAGGGCTGGGGAATAAGCCAGGCCTGGGGAGCAGTGTGTTAGCCATCAGCAGCACTCATTTTACCTTGAAATGGATTCCATTTGATGTATCATTACACCGCTCCGGGAGAATGCTTTAATGAGACAGATACATGCGCTGGAAAGGATTAAATTGTTGTCCTTTAAACTCCTTTTTTTTTTTTTTTTTTTTTTTGCTCCGCTCGCCTAATAGCTACAAGGTGCTGGGAAGTACCTGGGAAAGGCAAAAAGGTTACAGAGGAGGCCAAAAATAGCTAAACCCGAAGGTCTGTCATCTATGGATCTGCAAGCACTTCGCAACGATTGCAAATATCTGGTCCAGCCCTCTTTTTCACAGACCAGAAGGAAGCGCTGGATTTGTGGTTCCGTTTTCACCTCCTTTCAGGGACACTTGGTACTACAGGGAAATACCAAAATTGCTTCAGGTATTTGTGACTTGGAAGTGCACAAACCAAACGTCCATAATCACTCAGGATGCGGCAGAAGGAAGTTTTCATTCCTCTTCTCCCAGGCGTCCATGAGCTCCAGGAGCCCTGAGGAAAGAGGAAATTCCTCTCAGATCTATGGGTCGCTCCTGCTGGGCAATTCGGAGTCACAATGGATTTCTTTTGGTTTTGTTAACACTTTCATGCAGATTTCGGTGAGAGCCGGTGAGGTCAGGGCTGGCAGAGGGGGAGAAGCAGCAATTAGAACCTTTTCCAGGGAGGAGTGTAAATTGCCCTTTTCTTGCCTCGCAAGGAAGTGTTGTGCCTTGAAAGGCTGGCCGAGGCTGCAGTGTTTGGTGGTGCCCCACGCTCGGGTCACACAGCC
This sequence comes from Lichenostomus cassidix, assembly GCF_008360975.1. Taxonomy (NCBI): domain Eukaryota; kingdom Metazoa; phylum Chordata; class Aves; order Passeriformes; family Meliphagidae; genus Lichenostomus; species Lichenostomus cassidix. The sequence goes on from NC_139486.1 coordinate 60,723,748, forward strand.
CAGCAGCTCTTTGAACTCTGCCAAATGGACAGGGGAACAGACCTGCCATTTGGAAAGGACCCTTTATCTCTGATAATGAGATGTGTCCATGAGGACACCGCAAGCAGCGATTTCCATGTTAAATCTCCATGGCAGAAGCGGTCCTTGCCATGCCTGGTGTCACAGCTCCTGTCCCCTGTGCTGTGCAGGGATGCTGAGGGCCAAGGGGCAGCACTTCTGTGTCTCACCACATCCTCCAAGGGATGTGAACAGTGCTGGAAAAGATCTTTGTGGTGGAGTTGTGAGACACTGATCAGGTTTGTTACCGATTAACTCGGCCTGCCCTGGAATGTCAATGACTTTTCTGCCAGCCTGCAGTGTGGAGGGATGGAGTGTTTGTCCCTTTCACATGTGCTCCCCCAGTCTCATTCCCAATGACATTGTTAGCAGAGAGCAGCACCTGCTTTTAAGTCATTCCAGCCCCTGAGTGTGCCTTTTACATTTTACAGTGTGTGACTCCTGATAAAAGCAAAGTGCTGCTGCAAAATATGATGTTAGCTATAAATGTTTCCCCTCTTGCTGTGATAAATCATTCTGTGGTCCTGAGAGCAACCTCCTCAAACCTCTCAGGTCAGTCTAAGGATAATGCTAACCTTTGAAGACAGCTGATAAAACAGACTTCTAAATTTGTGTTTGTGCTCCTTGAATGAACCAGGCTTATGGCATTAGCAAAGATAATGCCAATAGTCTTCTTATATATCTTTTTGTGTATAAAACAATTGGATAAAAATGAAAAACTTCCTGTAGGACAGACAGAAGTGCTCATGGTTGTCCACTGCCCACAATTTCTTCTCTGTTTATTTTGACTATCAACCCTCACAAGACTAGAAAGCCCATTCCTCGCTGGGAATGTTTTCTCACAAGAAGGACAACAATGTCAGACTGACCTAAAGGAAGTTGTTCACTCTTACGTTTCCTTTGAGGTTATTTTTTTTCCTTGAAAGTCACTGGTTTCAAGTTAAGTGAGGCCATCAGAGATGATCTCCTGTCACTGGCAAAGTGACAGCCACCACATTGTTCTGTTAGTGGATGTTCTGATTTTAATTTCACCTTCAAGTAGTCCCTTTATTTTATCTACAGACCATTGGGAAAGTGTGTACTGATCTTATTTGTGGTAAGGGTTTTCCCTGGAGTACTTTGATATCCCAGATTTTTGAATAGCTGGGCAACCCACTGCTGCCACACCTTTGCCATGATTATCTTCTTGGTTGGTATAACCATGATTCATTTTTTCTAAATCCTGGATTATTAAACACCTGCAAATCCCACCACCCCCCATTTCTCACTGAAAGAAAATGCTTGGGGCCAAATCTTCAAGGACATAAGCAAGTCAGAAAACAGAGTATTTGCAAGAGAGAGCATTCTTCAACAAGTTATGGTTAGAAATGTAAACAAACAAACTCTCCTGCTAATGCTAGAAGAATTATCACCTACTGTCAGATCACCAGGTCTTTCCAATGGATTTCAGTGGGATAACAGAAATCCAAGGAGTGTAGGAGCAGAGGCTTCTGCTACTTCATTTCTTTTCTATCACCTTGTGTATAATGTTGGGCAAGACACGTCTCTGTTTACAAAATCACTTTCAGATAAATAGCCAAGGGAAAATCTATTCTCTGTGTGACATCCATGACCAATCAAAATTTTTTGTATTATTTAAATTTATTGCATGCATTGATTACAAACAGGAAATTAGGATTTGTCCTGCTACCTGCTAAAATGAGTCATTATTTAATGATTTTCTTGCTAATTGCTTTATGTAGAAATGGGGTATCTTATTGGAATATGACAAAACAGTTGGCAGACATGATGCTTGAACAGTTTTCACTTAAGAATTATTTGCTGGATTCCTCCTGTTGGCCCTGTGTGGAAAACTGAATCAGGGAATAGTGAGATAAGGCAGAAATGGCCAAAATAATGCCTTCAGCTGGGCAGCAGCTGAGCAGTCTTCAGGTAGATGTAAAAACATTGCTGGATCCTCTGCACGACCAGAGAAGTAGAAAGAGAGAAATAATAAATTTTTTAAAACCAATGAAAGCTAAGGAAAACCAGGAGAAATGTTAAAATAAGTGTAGAGAAAGGAAAGGCTGGGATTTGGGTGATGATTCTTCTACATAGTTGTCAGCAAACTAAAAAGAAACAAGGAATGTCAATGGAAGTGTGTTCATCCTTACTGACTGTATCTTCCCACAGGACAGGAGCAAAACCTGACAAAGACAAAGTTGAGGGTTTCCCTCTCGATGCTGAGATTTTATATTTGGAGTTAAAGAAACCCCGAAATCAGGAATTTACCTAATGGATGAGATATAGCTGGAAAAACATCTCATCTGACAGAGAGAGCTGAAAGAAAATGTGCTTGTTCACAATTTTGTTTTCTCCCAAATGACAAAATGCTAATATTTTGGGCAGAACTGGATTACAGTCAGTCAGTTGCCTGCTACTGGGTTTGGGGCACTTTGATTTCATTATGCTGTGGAATAGTACTTCAACATAAATATTCATAGCCTCATGCCTAACTTTAAACAGCTGCTTAAGCTGCTTGAGTTCACAGACCTGGTCTTCATATGTCAAAGAAATGACCAGACACAAGCACAGAGCAAAAGCAGAGTTCACAAAAAGGAAAAAAAATATCCTTTTCTGTGGCATTTTGGAAAAGTCCAGAGCGTATCTCCACAGCTTTTGAAATTGGATGCTAAAATGCAGTGGTTGGGTTTAGGGGAAACAGAGGTTTGGTTTGCACACTCCTGGCTCTTGAGCTGCATTTGATTTTGCAGTCATTTTTTCAGTACTGAACTGAACAACTCCTGTGGCCTTCAGAGGGAAATCTGAACGGGAATTTACTCTGCAGCATTTACTGGGAGGCAGAAATGCAGATCAATGGGCTAAATGCAGCAGAATGTGCTATTAATCTGCGTTTCCTGCACTGCTGGGAGCTGCTGCCCAAGTGCTTCACATACATCTTGCTTGCACTTAAATTCACGATTTTTCATTTTATGTAAATACGGTTGGTTTGTTTTTTCTGGGGGGAAAAAAAAGGTGCTTTCACTGTAGAGTTCAGAGCTGCCCAGTAATAGTAACTTTTCTTCTGCTCTGCTAGAAATGGAAATATCTGGCTTGTGTTTAGAGCTTGGACCCAATGTTCTAAACTGTCCCAGTAAACAGAGCCTATCAGAGATTCACTGAACAAATAGCCACTGGATATAAACAGCAATTAAATTAATTTCAAGCATTTTCTCTCATTCTGATGACTAGGCATGAACTTCAGCAGCACATTTGCAAAGCAGTTCATTAGTGCTTGGCAATGTTAATAGGCATGATGACTCTACCCCTGTCTTTTCACACCAGCAAGCTCACACACAGTGGAGAACTTTGCCTTTGAAACCTTCTCTTTCCTTCTTCTTTTTTTTTTTTTTTTTTTTTATTTTTTTGGTGCGGCTTGAAATATTTACTGTGGTTGGATACCCAATTGGTTTCTTAATGTGGAAATAACTCCTTTTTAGTTGCAAATGCCCCTTTTATCATGCACAACATTGTTGTCTTTTTTATTGTAACAAGTCCTTGCAATTAAAGGAGCAAAGGACTCCTGAGGTCATCCAGGCATATTCATGCCAGTGCAGGATTGCTCTCTGCAGAATGCTTGATCACTATCTAGCTGTGAAAGGTCCAACGGATGGAATGGCTTTGGGTGGTTATTCTTTGCAAATTCTTCGAAATTACAGAGCTGGGTTCTTGGAAAATTCTTCCCAGCTGCATCTGGGGCAAAAAGCCCTTTCTACCTTTTCCTTCCTCTTATCACTTCCTTTATGGTGGCCATACCACCCTTGAGCACCTGAAAGCTCTGCCTCCTGAACAAACCCATCTGGGCCACTAGAAGTGCTTTCTGAAATCAGCTCACTGAGCCTGGAAGAGCTGTACTTGGAATATCTGTACTTGGAACACAGAGCCTTTCCTGCAAAAGGCAGAGCTCACATGCCCTGAAGACTTCCAGGAGGGATGGATGTGCTCCAGTTGGTGTCCCAGCCTGTTTCCATGTTCTCATGTAGCCACAGAACCCTTAAATACTCCTGCTCTCAGTCTGATCAGGGGAGGATTCCAGCTTCCCATGGTTTTCCAGTCAGTGTCTCACCCTCACACAGGAAACACTCAGTGATGCCAGTTCTGTCTGTGACACAGAAAGGACACCTCCAGCAGCAAAAGGACCAAGCTGGGAAGGAGATCTGTGGAAGAGAAAGGGTTCAGCCCTCAAAGCAAAGCAGTTTGAAGGGCAAAGCCTGTTCTGCTCCCTCCTTTCCCTGCCAGTGGGGGTGAACGAGCAGGACAGCAAGGAGGCTCATCATGCAAGCAGGAACTCAGAAGGGACACCAGGAATGTCAGAGGGGAGCAGGGAGTGTGAGACTGAGTGCAGAGGCACAGGGGCTGCTGGGAGCACTGGGTTAGCAGGAGGCTGGACATCCAAAGCCACAACAGCCCTGGGAACTCCATGACATGGGACATGCAGGGGACCCACAGCTCCTGATCTCTGTGTGGAGAAGGTCAGGGTTCAGCTTCTTCCTCTGCCCCAGGGGACTCAAGGCTCATGTCCCACCTCCCAGAAGAGCTCTGTGGCCAATGAGCAGAGCTCTGCTCTGGGTGAGGATGCTCTCTGTCCACGCTGCCCGAGCTCAGCAGAAAGGAATTCCTGGAGCCAGAGGAAGGATATGAGTTGGGGTGCACTGGGAGAGGCACCCTGGAGTCACAGCAGGGTGATGGGAGAGCCTGGCAGTGCTGCTGCTGCTGTGCTGATGTGAAATAAAATCCTCCCCAGAGCCATTCTTCTTCTCCCCAGTTGTCTGAAGCTCTATCAGTTTGGCACGGGCAAGGTGTGACTATTAATCACTGTCCCATCCCCAGAGATGTTACCACCAGGAGCTTTCATTCTCTAACAAAGTGGAAATCTTCAAAGCTGCGTTTATAAGGAAAACATTTCAGCATACCAGGGGGGAAAAAAAAGAGAGGGAGTTAACTGTGTGAATGTGGGGCTTCTTAGGTAGGCAGTTTATTAGCACAGATTGGTGTGTCTCTGCTTTTCTGCAATAATTTCAGAATGAAAAAGATGAATTTGCACCTTCAGTCAACCAGTGTTAAGAACTCTATTTCTACAAGGAGAAATATCTCAACAAGGAGATCGTGTCAGCTAAATTTGAGATTGTCTTATGATGATCTGCTTCATCCAGAAAAGGCATGTATAGTTTAACATAATTTCCAAAAGTGTTGCTTGGAAAAAAAATTGAAATTTTCATCGCAGGGCTTAAATTTTCCTCCTTACTTTGGCTTCATACAATGGTCTTGTCTTTGAGTACACTGAGGATTGCACTTGTTCTTGGGGTGCTGCCTCCCCAGGGTGCTTAGTCACTTCCCAAATCCCTGCTAACAGGACAATCCTCACTTGAGAGCTTTGACTCTTCAGCCTGCTGGGCTTTGAAATGCAGCTTTCTGTGTGAAATCACCCATTCCTGCTCTGCACACTCCAAAGGCTTGGCTGAGGAGCTCACTGTCCCCCTGGCAGGGCTCAGTCAAAGCTCCCAAGAATTTATAATTTTACCAGTGCTGAGCAAAATCTCAACACTCAGGGCAAAAGACAGCCCTTGATATGTGTAATTTAAATCCTTCCTCTCAAGTATGGGTTTCTTGGAAGGGCTTCTCTACAAAATATCTAAATGTTGGGGTTTTTTTCCCCCTCTTATCTCATTTTGGAAAATGGGAACATTTCAACACCAAAAAAAAAACCCAAAACCATAAAACAGCCTGAGGTAAATAAATGGAAAATAGTAGGCCAGACAATTACAGTTTAATGAAGTAAAAAGTCCAGAAGTCTTTGAGAGAGGAAATTTTAAGTAAACATGATTGCAATTACTAGTTCCTCCTTTGAAGTACTTCCTGACACTTTTTTTTTCTTTCACACATTAAAACAAGGGAATTAGTGAAATATTCAAATGACCTAAAACCCGGGCTTTTAAAAATTTGGTTGAGTGAAATATTTGCCACCAAACATTAGGATTTCACAGTATCCCATTGCTTGAAGGCATTATTCAGAAGGCTTTTAGGTTTTACCTTCCTTTCTGACGCTAAAGTTTACTATACAGTGGGGTGGCAAACAGATTAGGAAAAGCCCAAGCTCTTCCTCCAAAGCTGGATGAGGAAGCAGAGCCTGTGCACTCTGTTCTCAGGACTTCAAACATTCCAGATTCTCCCCCCATCGTTCCCTTTGCATAATCCAGTGGAATCTGCCAAACAAAAGGCTCTCAGAAGTCAGATGGCATTTAATTTGAGGAGTAGGTAATCAGTGAAAGAGAGTATCCTGGAGAGAAGGTAATTTGTCTTGAGCTGACAATTTGAGATGGATGTGCTGGGGTTATCTGCAGTGTCAGTTCAGGCAGAGATGAAGTGAACTCCATTTCTCTTGCTGCAAGTCTAAATCAACAGAGACCTGGGAGATAATGAGGTATTTAACGGGTTCTCTTCTCCTCGCTGGAGATCTCATCTTTTCTCACACAAGGAGAGCTTGAAAGGAAAAGGAAAGGGAAAAAAAAGGGAACTACAAAAGGGAAAATAAGGCAAAAAAATAAAGGGAAATTTGCTCGGTTAATTAACTATAAGAGCTGCATTAATCTAATCTAACTAATGGCACGTTTTCCTCCTCAATTTGAGTAGATTGGAGTTAGATAAACCACTCCACTCTCCTGTCTCTTGCTTTCCAAGCTGTGGTTCATGGACCACTGGAAGAATACAGAGTCCTTGCTGGAATCCTTGGAGAGATGCAGGATGTTTTCTTTACAAACTATAATGTTTTGGGCATTGCCTAAAATAATTGGCCAAATCTGAGTCTTTCTTTTGGGGTAGAGGGCTTTGTTATTATCAGTGAGTTCTGTCCAGATCAACTGTGGCCACTTTAAATTGGGATCCAATGCCATGCAGTTTGAACTGAAATGTATTCTTACATGTTAGTGGGAAGGAATTAAATAAAATTCTCATTGTAAGAAAGAGATTGCCTAGAGAAACAGAAAAACTCTTGAGAGAAAACAGCTCTTGATGTTGCTTTAGAAAATATATAAAATTAATTTAGAAAAAATTACTTTTTTTGTCTTTTTTTCATTTACTCGTACTGAGGAATGGCACATCCTGGAGGGGACAACCTTTGACTACTGTGAACCTATCATTTGTTTTATAGGTCTAAACCAACATCAGCACTATCATAACAAAAAGTCTCAAAAAGCTTCAAGCTAAAGGTCATGGCTCAAGGAAAAAAAAAAATGTAAATCCTGCTCAGGAAACCACTAAAATATGATCTTTGGAACTTTAAAGTCGATAGCACTGAGACATTTGCTTGGTGTTATGCACACACTTAAATATTTCCCTGAATGCCAACACTGAATAACAAAAGAACTAAAAGAACACAGGGTGGCAGAAAGAAAGAAGGAATATTATTAAACAATGTTCCTTAAACAGCATGGCTTTAATTTCTTCTGCAAAATATGCAAGTCTTTCCAAGAATCTGGCATTCATTTTTGCCTGCCTCTTTGCCCCAGCAACTGGATGTGTATGAATATTCCTATCGATAATTTGAGACTCTGTCCTGCAGCAGAGTCTGTTTTCCTTCAGAAAAGTGGTGTTCAGGTTTCAAAGTGGATGGAATATCTGCCACTAACAACCCAAACATTTGTTTAGCTCCTTGTTCATACACAGATCTTTGCATTTATGCTCCAAAATAAAAAGAAGCAATTCATTTTTTCCTTGTGAGTCATAGATCATTCCATTTCCTTATGAATCTCAGGAAGTTTTTGTACATTACTGGCAAACAATTCAAAACAAGACCTCTCTTTCTCAGCGTTGTTTTCAATATGGCTGGCCAACACAAAATTGAAAGTTTTCCTTAAGAAATGATTTATTGTTACGAGTGCAATATTTTGCCATTACAATGTGCTCAAAACCAATTTTTTCGCTGTAAATCTGCTGAGGAAAATATTTTTTCAAGCTCTTCCTTTCAAGCCATGCCGTTGGGGGAAAGATGATTTTCTAACCAGAGCTATATTTGACCTCTCACATTCTTCCCCATCAGGATTCCCGTGCTTTCTCACTGGGGTGGGTGGAAAGAGGCATGTTCAGCAGCAGAGAGTTTGTGTGTGCCAGCACTCAGGGAAATTTGTGTTCCTGGTGCACAGAGGCTGAATGGGCAGCCTAGGGCAGAGTTTCCCTCGCTGTGGGCTACAATCCCCCCAGGGCCACGAAAGAGTTCAAAGGGGGCTCTGAAGTCACAAAATACAGCGCTGGTCAGCAGCTGCTGACTTTTTCCTGGCTGGAGGAGTGAGGCTGTGGTTTCACAAGATTAAGTCTTCAACACCAATTCTGGCTCCTGGCTTTCCCTTCCCAGCCTTTCCCTCCTGCCTGTTTCATCCTCCCTCCTGCAGGGCACGGGCCCCTCGCTCCTCCTGGAGCTTTGGGTTGTGGCTCTGCTGTGAAACGGATCAGGAATTTGATCCAGTTTGGAGGAAGACACAGAAAAAACCAAGTGTTTCTCCGCCAGGCTATTTTTGAGCTGGACTTCTTCCCTGCTCCAGTTCATTGCACTGATGCATCCATGGCTGTGCTGGTGGAGCAGGGGGAGTGGTGTGGTGCAAGCCCGGAGTGAGGGGTGAGGAGCAGCAGCACAGAGCTGGAGGGCTGGGCTGGCAGAACCACAGCCTCCAGGGAGGTTTAACTGCTGGTGGCAAGAGGTTGTGCTCTCTAGAGAATGGAGAATTGCTTTGCAGAGCCTTAATGGCCAGCAGCAGCTTAGCTCCTCCAGAGAAGGGGAGAGAGCATCATTCCCTGAAGCCAAAATTGCTCTGAGTCCTGCTCTCCTCCTGCCTGTGGGGTGTGAATGGCTGCATGAAGACAGGTGGTTCAGTAAGGGGCCACCTTCTCCAAATGTTTGAGCACACAGGCCTTGGAATCCCAGTGGGATTTTTCTCCCTGGGTGCTCCTGACAGGTCCAGCCCAGCCTGATGGAGGGCACACTGAAGCAGGAGTAGGCAGATTTTGGGAGGACATTGTCCCCAGACAACCCCACTTTTGTGTCACTCACCACTGACTTTAATAACTTTATGTTGGTGCTCATGGAGTATACTTTGATTCAAGGAAGACACTTTACAGTCAGACCCAGCTGATGCTGCTCTTGGGAGCTTCAGCAAAAAAAGATTGATCTGAACTCCCCAAAGGTGTTATCATTAACCTCAAGAAATTGCTACAACTGAGCTGAGCTTCACCTCAATGAAAATAGCATGGAGTTCCTAGAGTGTGGTCTTCTCTTGCAGAGCTTTAGGGGTTGGAGTCAGAGAAGATGTGACAAATAAAGGCAGATATTATATGTTTCCACTCAACCTGCACCACAGCAGCATAATTCATTCTCGAGGTGAGCTGAGCTTCTTTGGTACTCACAGAAAAAAATGCAGAAATATTGTTTCAGTGGAAGGAAAAGCAAGTTAGACCTCAGCTCTGACTGCCACTGTTCTGCTCTTGCTGATTGAATTCTAGCCCATTTTAGATCATGGCAGATAGTCAAGATTCAGTTCATGGTGATAATGAGGGAAAGGAGAAAAAGTTCAGCCCATCAGACAAAGGGCTGCATTCTGAAAATATCAAAGCTACCTAGGAACCTTCCTGAAATCAATTAGATTTATTGCCTCAGTCTGTAAGTTCATACATTCCTAATATATGTGTAAATCCCTTTGGAAAAATAGAATTTAGACTCCTACATAATTTCTATGCCTTTGATAATTTACCAGGAGCCATTTATAGAGCGGAGCTGAAAGCCCAAGACTCTGAGCATCACACTGGTTTTAAATTGAGATGTTTTATGAGACCTAAACATCAGTTTTATCACCCACATGCAGTCAGAATCAAGAGCTGTCTCCAAGGAGTGGTGACTCTGCCCTGCTGCCTCGTTCAGAGGCTGTGCAGGAGCACAATTCCATTTCATGTGGAACCTTTTGCCTGTGGAAAAACCCTATTTCTGCCCTGTGCCCAAGTCAGAAACCCCTCACGCTGATTTTGTCCCAAAGTCTGCCATCTCTACAAGTGGAGGGGACAAGAACTAATAGCATTAAGAAAAAAATAAAACAGCAATTAAGAAAAAAATCTGCAAAGTTGGAAAAACCTGGTCTGGATTCCAGTTTCCCAAAAACAGCTCACACATTTCCAGTGCTTAAACCCAAGGCTGGGGGTCAAAGCTGAGGTACACAAACACCACTGTTATTATGTGTGATGCCTCTGCCCTTCCCACACAGACCCACACAGAGCCCAGGGGACAGCCTGGAGCCTCCACCCTTCATCACCCTGACCCCACAGAAAACGGGGCTGTCACCAGGATGTGTCAGCAACATGGGCCACATCATCCCAGTGATGTTGTTTTCCTCCCCTTTTAACCAAATTAACACTTATTTGCTGCAGGAATTGGAAACAATTTATGAATGGCATGGACTTTGTAAGACCTTGTCCCGTAGAAGGGATGTGTTCTATTTTTGTTTGAATTAATTCTGTACAGCCACCCCCAAACATGCAAGTTTCATGAATCAGACTGTTCAGAGTAAGGGGGTTGACTTACAAATTCAATATTTAGGAAAAAAGAATGGATGTTGAGTTTTCTGTCATTTCACAGCCTTTTAAGTGAATGTGGACCAGCATGGCAATGTTTTTTTAATGGCAACACTGGGGCCAAATAGTTTCCTTTCAATGGCAAATGAGAGCTGAGATTCTTAGAAAATCTTATCTTTTGTATGTATTTGTTCTTTTATTGTCTGTTATTGTCATCTACACATGGAGCAGGAAATATCTGTGTCAGCAGCTGCACATATAGAGGGTCCCTGTCCCCAGCAGGTTCCAAGTTAAGCTCTAGCTGAGAAATGTTTATACATAAACAAAAAAAGCTGTTTCAAGCAATCAGTGTGAGATAAAGTTATAGTTTCTTCTTCACTGGGTTATTCGTGAGCATTTTACCTGAGAAAGGATTGCAGAAAGATGATGGAGGGACTTTACAGGTGTTTATGGTGAAAATATAAAGACAAAAGTGCTTCTTTGTGTGTTTTCCTTGTTGGAGAGGGGCATCAGCATCCCTGGACAATAGGGGAGGAAGCTGAATTGTGACAGAGCTCAGAGGGACAGAATATGAGATTTGGCTGGACCAGTGGCTGGGCTACCATGGCCAGAGTGTGCTTTTGCCAAGGGCTGGAGCAGATGTGATAAAACATCGAATTAGGAGAGTCCTTTTGCAGCCCAGCAGCACAGCTCATTCATGGGACACAAAGGATGCAAAAATATCTTCTGCAAGCAGCCCAAGCAGAGGAGTTGCTCAGAAGCAGGATGTCAATGGATGTTTCTTTCAGAGCACTGCAGAGCTCTGGTCTTGCCCACTCAGTCTGGCTGCTGCTTCAAAAAGAAAAAGCAAAAAAAATAGAGACATAGCACAAGCAAAAGAAGCCCAAACTATGTGACAGGCAGAGCCTTGCTGACAGATATTATGTGGGATGCTTTGTTTTCCAAATTTCTTCACCTCACCTCAAAGAATTATGTTTATTTTACGGATCACAAATGAGAAATTTTTTTTTCTGTCAACCTTGGGCACATTCTTTGGTCCCTCCTTCACACAGCCTGAGCAGGAGCCTGAGCTGTTAATGATCTGAGCTCTTCTAATTTACACATACCAGTGACTTAAAATTCCTGTGTACAACCCTTACTGTACTGTATTCCAGCACACTGGGGGCAAACAATCCCATTGTCTCCCATATGTTTCAAACAACAAACATAAAACAGGTGATTAAACTCCATAAACAAACAGGGTTTTCCCAGCAACAAATCAACACCTCTCCACGTCTGGTATTTGTGGAATTTGATAAGCCACCCACTTTGCTCCCTCCCCATTCTTGTTATGTCTGTCCTCAGCCTTCTTCATCTTTTATCCCCACCCTGCTTCACCCAGTCTCCAAAGGCAGGCATTCATTGTTAATTAACTGCTGAAACAGTGCAAGCAGCTTGGTTCATGGCATTGAGGTGGGAATGGAGCTTTAGGTCTGAGGCTAAACTGTTTTGAAAGGCCTAAAAGGCACATTTTCTCACTCAGGAGGAGTGAGGGAGGCAGGAAGGAGTAATGTAGGAGAGAGAGTTAGGGAATGTAGCTGGAAAATCTCAAAGCAGTAAATTGAGACGCATCTTAATCGGTTTGAATGATAGAGGTTTTTGAAAAATCAAAGATTCTGGTGTTTCTGGTACTTATGTGCTCCCAGATGTAAATACTTGCCTTGTATAACGTTTCTGGGCCAGATATTGGTCTCAATCAGAGTGGTGTAAATCTGGAATTATTCAGGATTAGTAAACACTGCCTTCATACAGGAATTATGATGGCATAACAGATTAGCTGTCCCTAATTGTGCTGGTTTATCAAGAGCACTTAAAATTGCAAGAATGGTGAAAATAGAGACATTGTTCAAAACTACAGCTCATTCATTTCCAGTCAATGTTTACTAAATATCTTGCCTGGAACCTTTAGCACTGGGTGGATAAATTGCTGTATTCCTTCCACATAGAGAAGTTTCCATCTGCCTGTGCTGTCTTATCTCACAGGCTGTTTTTTTCTTGTATTGACAAAATGAAGACATTAATAGGTGTTCAGATTCCATCTCTTCATGTAATAAGCTGGTCTGACTATTCCTGTGAAATGTGCTCAATCCAGTGGGATGGCTCAGAATCTGCCTTGAGGTTGTCCTTGTTAATTTTAGATGCTGATTTTGGTGAGAAACCCTCTAAAGGCTCCAGGGGCTGATATTTCTGTTCTGGATGTTGAGGCTGTAGCTGCATCCCCAGTAACAACAATTGTTTGATGTTCCCATTGTATTCTGCCTGATTAGAACAGGATCTGTCATTGTCCCCAGAAATCCATACAATATTTAGCTTCTTTAGGTCTAATGTAACATTAAGAACACTTCCAGGGAGTATCCTGCGGTGTTGCAAATACATTTAGCCTGTGTTGATCAGAAGTGAAAGCATTTCATTCCATGAAGAAATTAGGAGCTCTACTGCTGTCAAAGTCAGCAGTTAAATGAAGCAGAAACTTAGTTCAAAGGCCAACTCCTGGAAGCATTTTCCTGTGCAACATTTCAAGAAGCAATGCTTCCCTTTTGGGGTTGTCCAGGAGGACATGCCTATAAACTAAACGCCATGCCTCCTTACCAATGACAAATATTTCACATCCAGCAAAAAATCGGGAGTGTGTGAATTTAGCAGCACAAAAGCAAAAAATTTATTCAAAGGATTTTTGCTGCACCATCTGTCCTGGGGGAGGGCTTGGACTTGGGGAGTTCAAATCTCTCCTACAAGCAAACACAATTTGGGAAATTCAAACCTCTCCTACAAGCACCACCTGCATTATGAAATGAGGGATTCTCTTCCTGTTCTCTCATACAGCTTGCCCTGAGGCCAGGGGTGCCAGTCCTACCAGCTCCTGGGGGGACCAAAAAAATAAGACTCGGAGGGAGAGGAACAGAGAAGCTTTGGCTGTCCCTGGATCCCTGGAAGTGTCCAAGGCCAGGCTGGATGGGGCTTGGAGCAACCTGGGATAGTGGAAGGGGCTGGAAGTAGATGGTCTTTAAAGTTCTTTCCAGCACAAACCACTCCATGGTTCTCTGGAGGCCTCACATCTCTCTGCCCCTTGCTGCTGTGGGACACCCTCCATCCCCAAAGCAGCTCAACTTCCCCCAAACCCAATTTCTCAGCTGCCTGCTTTTTCTTTTCCCCTCCAGCTTCCTCCTGCTCTGCTGTAGGTATGGAGCACCATACCTGTGAGGACCCAGGCGCTATTTTAATTACAAGCAACAATCACACACAGCAGTGAGAGGGCAGAGCAGAGGCTTTTCTGGCTCCTGCCTCCCAGGAGTCTTGGGTGTTCTTCGAGCCTCCTTCAGATGTGCTAATCAGCAGCCAGATGCTGAACTCCAAGCACCCAGATTTAAATATTTTGACCCACGAGGGCAGATGCAGCAGATACTGGGAGGGATTTATCTGGGAGTCTTTTCTCAGGTGAGCAGCAGCTCCGTTCCCTGGAGGGGCAGTGTGCTTTTCCTGTCTGCGAGGGAGCCTGGGCTTATCAGCAGCATCTGAAACGTCCCTGGGTTCTGCCGAGATCTTTTCACCAATCACGGGGGTGTTTTTAATCACCCCGAACAGGAAATGGCATGCTGCATTTAAATACTGTATATAATTATCATGGGAAATATAATTAGGAAGCGTAATTAAATGGGCTTGACTGCATATCAGGCTGTTTCTTGATTTTTCACTCAATCCAGCTGTTTCTCACAGGCTCTTTACTTTGAATACTGGTGGTCTGTGACAGAACCTCTGCACAGAATTGAGGAAGATTTACTTCTTTAAAGGCTGTTCGTTTAATCTAACTAGGCCAATTTATTTAAATGCAATCATGACTTTTTCCAGTACAACCTCCTTTACTTATTACTTTAGATGCTTCGTTTGGGAACGTCTGGATTCACCCAAAATATTCCAATTTGAAGGCTTTATGAAACCCCAAGCCTACAAAGTCACTGGTGGCATGGGCTGGCTTTATTTTGTTTATTATGTGTTTGTTTAATGTGTTGCACAATGTGGGCCTGATTCTCGAGTGGATTTTCTTAAGCGCTACCAGCATATACAAATAAAGGAGGGTGATAAAACAAGTGTGGTTCATTACCCAGTACAATGCTGGTTTATGGTGATTCTTTTTCTTCCTGCTCAGAAAGGAAGAAAGGAAGGGCTCTGAATTACTGGAGAGAATATTCTGTCTTGCCTCCAATAGAACCGAAACACTGCAAAAGTAGGAAACGTTGGGAAGGATATGTCGAGAAAATTAGTGGAATTACACTAGAAATGCCCTTTTTTTCCTGTCCCAGTGAACAAAAATCTTTGACTTTAGTCACACAGGGGGCTGATGAACAGTTTGCTGCCAGTGAAAGAGGCAAACCCATGCTCTCCCCTCCCCGAGAAGGACGCAGCACTCAGGCCAGAGCTGACGCTCATATGACCCCTTAGCAAGCTGATTCAGCTCCCTATGCCAGCAAATACCTAAACATCTTTTTTTTTTTTCAGTTATTTCCCCCCCTGTGCTGCATGAGAGCTGAATTAGCTCCCAAAGGAATCAGATGAGCCCTGGTGTCAGTGACAGGAGCCTACAGGTCCATCCATGCTGGGCTGGGGGACACCCCGCTGCCTTTCAGCAGGAGCAGGCGCCTCGATGGGCCCAGCAGGCTCATCTGACTGCTTATCACTGCAGTCATGTGCTGCAGGGAAAGGCTATCTGGAGATCGTGCTGTGGCATCTCCACAGCCAGGAATGTTGGGGATGTTCCCATCCCACCAGCAGGCTCTGTTGGGTGACACTAATTCTTAAAGCAATAGAAAACCCATTGCTGTTGGGGCAGTTTTTCTTGGACTGTGCTCACAGCGCTTTTTGGATGTGTAGGATTTCATTACATGGGCATGAGCAGTGGCAGAAAATGCATTTTAATATTCTCCAGGTCTCTAAAATCTTGCTTCCTGCAGGAGCCAAGGGTGTTCTTTTTCCAGGGGAAGAGTGGTTAAAGCAGCAAACAGATTCCTCATGGTCACTGGAGAAGCCAGTTCTGTGCATTTGTAAACCATCCTCACCAAACCAATGGGCTGGGCAGTGTTCTCTGAGCTTTAACAAATATTAAATGCTTCATGTCTTACTGAATTTAATATAAATAAATTGAGGAATCCATGGCTGACATAATTACTGAATACCAAAATGCTTAAAGCTTATTTCCAAGGTGACAGAAAAGTAAAAGTTTAATTTCTAGCCATAGTGAAAGGACTTGGTTATCTTCTCTCTTCGTGACAAAAGCTACAAATGCTTTTCCAGTCCAAGTGTAAAGAATTGACTTAAACAGAAGCAGTAAGATCAATACAAACTTTCTCCTGATTCAGAGATGTCAGAGCTTCTCCAAAGTGTGACTCGAGTCAGCATTTCCTGCAGTCCAGGGACAGAAGCTGGCTGTGCACTTCACAGACAATTAGCTGAAGAGGACATGGCTGATGCTGAGAATTGTATTCCCATCCAAGCAGAGATGCCTGGCTGACCTGAGAACCACACAGCAGCAAATAGCAGTCAGGAGAATTAGGGGCCCTCTAATTTGCCCAGTGTCCAAAATGCCAAACCCCAAATTCCACGGTTTCTTCTCTAAGCATACGGTGGAACTAGTCAAAACAGCTATAAATACATTTCCCCTGTATCTGCACATTCCATAAATAGTACAAATATAACTTTATAGCAAGAACAGAGACTGGAACAGTGGGATTATCTGCTTGGATTCAGATACTTGTGCAGTTTAACTTCTGCCATCAGACTTTGAACTCTGAAAATGTTATGGGTATAAATCAATTTTTACTTTAACAACACAGCCACGTGCAATAAGGTGTTTACTTGTTTCATGAGCAGGCAGCAAACAAAACTTTTCAAGAGCAGGGAGCATCCTACTTCCCCTGAAACCAGTGATAATATTGTCCCTGATTTCAAGGAAAGGGTGACAGCACCCTCTTTTATACAGTTTTAAAATAATTTTCCCTCTGTTTTTTGTTGTGTTTTCTTTATTTCTTGAGAAATTATTCCATCATATTTTTCTGTGTTTTCACTCCTTTGTGAAGAGTTGTACCACGTCAGGTCTTGTCAGGTTCTGAGAAACCAGAGAAATTAATTTTCCATGAGATTGTGTCCTTTGACACAGACCTCCCTGAAGGAATCAAGGGAAGACAATCCCAGCTGAGGGAACAGCAGATCTTTCATTCCCTTAGAGGGATGCTGGTGATCCCAGTGCCTTCTGAGGAGGAGCACCAGCACATTGCAGTGACCAGAGAGACTCAGAGCAGCAGTCCAGCTGTTCACTGACCCACTTGACTCCAGGATCTTGGCTTGTGGAGGAGGAGGATGCTGAATAGATGTGGAATAGCTTGTCCACTGTGGCCATACATTTTATTTTATGGTTGAGTGAGGTATGCAGAGCACACTTGGCCAGCTTCCATCCTTCCCACTTGTTGATTATCCTCTAAAGTCATCAGTCACTTTTCTGCTCCCTTCAGCAGGGGCTGGATGGAGTTTTTTCCTGGCAGTTTCCAACAACCATTTTATCTATCTTCTGTCAGCTCTTAGTTAGTGCTAAATTGGAGTTAAACAGACAAGGAGAAAATCTGCTCTGGAAGAGAAACTCTGTGTTTTCAGCAACTTTGATGCTGAGACTGGGGTTGGTTTTGTGTACAAGGGCTGGGATTGAAGTCATCAATTTCTGAGCTGGTTCAAGGTTCCTTGGTATCAGTGGCAAAGGGGATCCAAAGATGGAAAGAAATAACACTCATGGGGAGTGTAAAACCAATACTCTTTTATTTTTTCTTGTTAAAAAATGCAAAAATGCAGAGACTATTTTGTGGAGGAATGAAAGTGCACTGTAATATAATCCATCCATATTTTTTATGGCAGAAAATGATTTTCTGAGATACTGCCAGAGCTAAAACAGCACACACCTTTAAAAGACAAAGGAATGTATTATTTTGTTACTGGTTTTGTTATTGTTATAATGTATTGGTTTAAAAAACAAAATGTATTTTAGCTATTCAAATTACATTAATTACTGCTTTAAATAATCAAGCTCATTTTCATTTCATCGTGTGTTTGAGGGAAGTAACAACATATATTTCTGAGAAAAAAACATATAGGGGAACAGGTGTTTCCCTGGAATCCCTTAGAGCAATGTTCCCTGTTTGTCATGTACCTGTCCCTTACTTCTGTTCAAAAAACTGGTCATCTTAGGGGAATGATAAAAAATTATTATGCATTCAGACATTCTTCCAGTCCCAATCCTGCAAGTGATGGAACCGGTGGGGTTTGGGCTTTTCCCACACCAGAGGGTTTTTGCCACTGAAGAAGTTTTCGGTCTCCATGGTGTGTGTGGTGACACCACGCTATCCCTGCTGGCACGAAAAGTCTCTCGCTGCTTGGGAAGACCACGGGCAAGGTTTTGTCTCATTTTTTACCCAAAGGACAGGCACAGCCCGGCATTTTCAGTGGTGTAACGTGGATCTCAGCCCCGTGGCTGCAGCCTGCCCGCGATCAGGAGGGAAGCAGGGAGGGATGGTGCTCCCGCGGGGCTGTTCCTGCTCGTGGGGTGCACAGGACAGGAGTTTACCGATGGCCATGGGGTTTATCTCCCGACATCCGCGCTTCCCCCGGCAGGTGCGCCCGGGGAAAGCATCCCGAGCCGGGCACAGGGCAGCAACCCCCCGGGAAAGCATCCCGAGCCGGGCACAGGGCAGGTGCGCCCGGGGAAAGCATCCCGAGCCGGGCACAGGGCAGCAACTCTCGGGAAAGCATCCCGAGCCGGGCACGGGGCAGCACCCCCCGGGAAAGCATCCCGAGCCGGGCACAGGGCAGCAACCCCCCGGGAAAGCATCCCGAGCCGGGCACAGGGCAGCACCCCCCGGGAAAGCATCCCGAGCCGGGCACAGGGCAGTCGGTCCCCGCCCCGCATCCCAGAGCACCGCCGTGGGCCGGGAGCAGCGAGGAGTGGGATGCAGGGAAGGACGGGCGAGGTCGGGAGGGACAGCGACGGGACGGGATAGACGGGACGGGACAAGGACGGGACAGGGACGGGACATGCACGGCACAGAGAAGAGACAGAGACGGGACGGGACCAGGACAGAACAGGGACGGCACACACCAGGGACAGGGACAGGACAGGAACAGGACAGGGATAGCACAGAGAAGGGACAGGGACAGGACAGGGATGGCACAGAGAAGGCACAGAGAAGGGACAGGGACAGGACAGGGATGGCACAGGGATGGCACAGAGAAGGGACAGGGACAGGACAGGGATGGCACAGAGAAGGGACAGACAAGGGACAGGGATGGCACAGAGAAGGGACAGACAAGGGACAGACAAGGGACAGACAAGGGACAGGGATGGCACAGAGAAGGGACAGACAAGGGACAGACAAGGGACAGGGATGGCACAGAGAAGGGACAGACAAGGGACAGGGATGGCACAGAGAAGGGACAGACAAGGGACAGGGACAGGACACGGACAGCAACGGCAGAGCGGCCCCGCCCCGCTAGCGCCCGCGGCGCTGATTGGCCAGTCCCGCGGGCGGCGCAGCCAATGGGGAGGCGCAGCATCCCGGCCATTCATCAGCCTGCGCTCCCCGCGCGGGACCGCGCTCGGCTGGACTCGGCTGTGTTCGGCTGGACTCGGCTCGGCTCGGCTCGGCTCGGCTCGGCTCGGCTCGGCTCGGCTCGGCTCGGCTCGGCCCGGCTCGGCTCTGCCCTGCTCTGCCCGGCTCTGCTCGGCCCGGCTCGGCTCAGCCCAGCCCAGCCCAGCTCACCCAGAGGCTGAGAGCAGCGTGGCTCCTGCGGGGCTGCCCGTCAGTGCCGCTGCAAGCCGAGCTCTCGCCTTTCCCAGCCATGAAGTCATCCCCCGGTGCTGATTGAAATCATCTGTTTTCAGTTCTCTGACAAATTAATTGAACTTTCCTCTGACTCAGGGGCCTTCTGACTTTTGAAGCACATTTTGTCTACACGCCGTCTCCCAGACGAACACAATTTAATTTTCTGAGCTTTAAAGGAACTTTATGTTTCCAGCAAGGCAATGAAAGAGGCATTTGTTCGGCGATAGCGGCGAAACTTCTACAAATACGGCACAAGAATAGGAGCCCATAAAATGTTGATTTTCCCGCGGCTGATAACCAGCCCCAAAACGTGTTAGATCCTGAGATGCACAGCGCTGATAGCGCGGCCGGCCAGGAGCTGCTCGCTTTCAAATCTATTAAAAGAAAGCTCCTTCAGTGCTGCGGGTTGTGCAGGGCAGAGCTGGGGCAGTGCCAAGCTGTGCCCGATTGCAGTGCCGATCAAATCACTGCTGGGGAAGCGGTTCAGTTCTCCTGCTCCGTTCCGTTCCGTTTGGCTCGGCAGGAGCTGCAGGGTTCAGCTGCAGTCCAAATCCCCCCAGCCCAGGGCTCAGCCAGGCTTCCCGACGGGCTGGGCTGTCCCACCGCTCTCTCCATGTCCCCTGGAGGACATTTAAAATCACCTTTCGGACGTAATGAGGCCAATGCTGCTTCCAGGTGCCTGAGTGTCACTGCCTTGTGCTCCTCGGCTGGGGACATCCAGCCTCTGCAGTGGCTCAGGGCAGGTGTGACAAGGCTTGGGGACAGCTTGAGGAGCACCGAGGGGTCACACTGCCATACACTCTGCATTTTTCACTTACAGCTGTTCATTTTTCCTGTTATTAAATCACCAAAGCACATCATTGACTCTGTGGGCTTCTGCTCTCATTTACTGGGGTGGATTGGAGCATGTGTTCACATCCTTTGCTGAAAATGGAGTGAAGAAAATCCCCTGGTTTTCTTGGCCCATCCAAATTCTTGTTTGGTCTTCTCCCCCACTCCCCACCCACTCTGAAACCCAAATGATTTGTAAGCATTAATTAATTAATTAATTAATCTTTGAAACAGTCCTGGGAAATAAGGGTGTTATTTGGGGTTCTTCAAATCCATTAAAAAACCAAGTGATAGGGAAAGAATTTTTTGAGGCTCTCAGGAATCAAATCCCAATTTTGTCCCATGTTTCAGCTGCAGTGGCCAGGCCCTCAACCAGCCATAATTGACTGCAGAACTTTCATCATGGGCTGACCCTCACACCATTTCTAGGTCTTCACCATCTAATTTGCAGTTGCTACTTTGAAAAGTCATCTAGAGAGCGCTGAGCTAATTGAAAAATTTGTGTTGCGCTGAAGTGCTAGAAAAGAATTAAAACATTGATACTAAAATCATAACAATAGGTGCCTGACATTGCAGCACAAAACCTCAGACCCAAACATTCCCGAATGCCAAAGGAATATGTAAGTGAATCCAGACTGTTTTTCAGGCTTTTGGGGGAATATCATGGAAAGGGATGACTATGTTCATCTGGACCACCTCTTCCTATCCAGTATTTTCATTTTTTGTGAATTGGATGCTCATAACCCAGCCCTGTGTTCTCAGATTTTAACTGCATTGTGGCAAATTCCAGATAAAGGGGATTTTGTGTCTTTTTTGGTCAAATTTCTGACTGACTTTTAAATTCCCCTGTCTTACAGTTTTACTTGACTAAGAAGGAAGCACAAAGGCCACCAAGCTGAGGAGTCATTCTTATGCCCTGGATGAAAGTTGCTGCTGCATGATCTTGAAGGTTTAAACTGGCACCTTTGCTATGTTTCATGTAAATACCTAGTTCTAAAATGTGTGAAAGGGCATCAAAATGTTGTTGATTATCCTGATGTGTCCCTCCCAACCCAGCACGTTCTAATGATTCTGAATAGAGAAATCTTATTTGTGTCAGTCTTCTGTAATCAGTCCTTCATCAGGTTCCATCTCCTGATGTTTAAAATTTCAGCTCAAATCTCAGTTATCCCTGATTTTTCAAAGTGTATATATATATATATATATACACACGTATATATATGTATGTATATGTATGTATATGTGTATATATTGTTTATATATATATATGTATACACACATATATATATATAATGCAACATAAATTTATAGTTTAGTGTCCCAGCTTTTAACACAGTGGGAAGTGCAGGTGTGCAATAAATGTGCACACAGCCACCAGATATGACCCAAATATACCCAATATCTCAACTCAGTATAGGATGGAAAAAAAAAAAAAAGGAGAAACCAGTGAAGCTGCCTCCAAAGCAGCTCCTTCCTTGGCACAGAAATCTGTGCTGGGCAACTCCAGGGAAGCCCAGCTGGGAGTGGAGCCACACCATCTGAAGAGTACAGCAAAGTCCTTGATGATAGCTGAGGTATTTTACAACAATAATTACTTTGAACTGTGAACTGAGCTTCAGAATGTCTGTGCAGCTGTGGGGGAGAGAGCCATGAAGCAGATTTTGGTAACTTGAAAGGAAATGTTGTCTGTCATGCTTGTACAGGTTGTTGAGGCAGAATTTGGTCTCATTTTATTACAGAGGCCATGGAACCAACTATTGCAGGAGGTTTTTTTCTTCCATCAGCATGTGCCTTTAGCTCTCCAAAACACCAGCAGAAAAGCAGTCTCTGTGGGCCAAATCTGTCTTTTCTTTGTCATGATGGGATATTCCCCTCAACTTCAGTGCAATTATTCACGGGTGAGACAAGTGTCTCAAATCTCCTGCAAAAAAAGGAATTGAAAGTGTCCATGATTGTTCCTTATGACATTGGCATTTCTGCAGCAAAACTTCACTTTTCTGATCTAAGCTGAGCAAAGTGCTCTTAGGGTGACAGATAATAAGGGAAATGAACTCAGGGAATCTTTTTTTCTGGCTTTTAAGCAGTTTCTCTTCATCGTTCTTCTTTTAATTTGGTTTATTTGCGAGTGGAGCTTGTTCAGGAAGGCAAAGTGTTGATTAGCAGCCAGCACTTATTTAATAATGGAACCAAATTAGTTTTGCAGGGAAGGAGAATTCTCTTCAGGAAGAAACAGGAGTAACTTGTAAAGATTAAATCAACCAAACAGGAAATGGAATCAGTCCCGTGTGGTTTAGGTAGTTTGATTGCAATGCCAAGGGTGTAAATTGCTGAGCAGCTTTTGCTGGCCTGCTGCTGTTGGCTTTCCTTTCCCCCTGCCTGCTCCTAGGTGTCCACCCCTGCCTGAACCATTTCCCTCCCCTCTGGATCGAGCCCCTGACCTGCCTGCAGGGTGAATGTGGCTGGGGGAGAATTGCTAGCAGCTGCTTGCACTGCTTAGTCACCACTGCCACCGAGAACCACTGCCTGAGAGAGCTGAAAAATATTTGCAACGTGTATTTACAAACAGTCCCTAGACAGATTTTGTCTGCCCAAAGCATTTGTCAAACAACTTTGAGCAGGAAGTAAATACAGATAAATAGATTCTCTTTGGACCAGGGAAAGTATATGGGCAGATTTTATGTTGTCTAGTATGGCTAATCATGCTGCCATAAGAATAAATAAAGGCAATGCAACTGAGATGTAGCGGGATGGGGCTCTTTTATTTTTGCTTGGACCTATTCTGGTGATGGATTATGTCAGTTAAACATTTTAGGAAACAGAAGCCACTTCTCTATAGGAACTTAGCAGCAGAACTCCCAGCTAAACCACAGACAGTCCATGTTTAAATGGCTACTGATGCCAGCTTTGGGGGAATGACTTCTAAAAGCAACACCACATAAATGTGTCTGAATAAAATAGGAGCAGATTGGAAGCAGTTCCAGAGACTCGAGTGAATGACCTTTCTTGCTGTTGTCGTTTCCAAATTTTTGGCAGACTCTCCCCTGACCACTATATTTCATTTCCATGCACCCCTGTACTTCCCAATTCCGGTCAGGAGCAGAAGCAGAAGTAATAAAATACCACAAGAAAAGCTATTCTTGTAATATTTCCGGTGCTACTGGATGCAGCACCAACAGGAAATCTCATGAGAAAGACTGTCCCTTCACAGTTTCCAGACCCCACTTTGGACCCCAAGTGATTTGGTGGAAATAAACAGCAAATAAGCATCCTCCAGCTTGGGTGATTAAAACTCCAGCATTTCTGCTCCAGTGCCTCCTACTCCCAAGGGTATACAATGTCATATATATATATATATATGACAATGGTAGGCACAGAGAAGACTGTGGCTGGCTGAAGATAGTTTGAACCTTCCTTTCTGCCCAGCTATGTGAGATGGGCAGACCTCTCTTTTCTGAAATGCACCAGTGTTGAGAGCTCCCTGTGCCCCAGCATTGCAGCCTCGAGCTCTGCTGATGCTGCTTTGCAGAAAGGAGGATGTTCCCCTCCTACTTCAGCCTGTGTGCTCCTGGAGGATTCCCAGTCTCCCAAGAGATCGAAAATGTGGAGAGGGAAAAGAGCAGGGAAAAAGAAGAAAAGGGAGGGACATTTGGGACATTCAGGTGATTCTCCTCTTTCCTTTCCTGCCATGTTTTGCAGCAGCTCTGCTGCTCAGCAGGCTGATGGACACCACAGGCTGGCAGAGGTGATGACTCAGATGTAAACCCTTCCTGAAGTGTCACTCTCTCCAGAACAAATGCCTTCCCTGTCAGTAACTGATACAACAGTCCTGGCCCTCCAGCTGCAGTACCAGGCTGCGTTTGCAGTGTCACTTTGGCAGTTAAAAGATCCTTGTCATCATCCTCTGCTGCAGCACTGAGCCTCCAGCCCAGCCCAGTGTGGGCCTCTGTTTCCCTCACATGCAGCCAGGATGCAGAACTCCAGTGATGTTCGATGCTCAGGGCTTTTGGGGATGGAATGCAACCACTTGAAACTGTTTGGTTTGTCACTTTTGGATTTGCTTCATAAGGCTCTGCTCATGCAAACGGGCCTGTTTATAATATTCATCAGACAGTGGAAGAAATTCCTCTGATGTCTGTATAATGCAGCGAGCAGACTCCTTGATTACTAACATGGTGATTATGTGCTCTTATTTCAGATGTTAGCTCAACGCTGGGGAGAGGGAGCTTGGGGAATAAAAAATGCGAGACGCATGACATGCTTGGGATTTGGTCCGCAAAACTGGAAAAAATATTTACATGGTTAGGTCGTGTTTTTATGTAATTCTTTCCTTTTATGTCATATTTGGAGAAGCTGCTGAATTTTCAGTTCCTACCCCAATGAAGCCACACCTCTGAGCGCTGGAGCAATCACTGCAGGAGAGGGAGTGGGAGAAACACGTCTCCATGCCTTCTTAATCCTCTCATTGATGTACTCATTAGTACTGGCACAGGGATCGTCTGATGCATCTCGTCCCTCCCCCAGCACTTCCTTGAGCTCGGCATTTCCATAGGAACTTCCAGCCAGGGGCTGGGATGCTCCAGTGAGCTTCCCAAGCGTTTTGTGGCTGCTGGATGCACCAAGCCCTCTCACCACGTGTGT
Organism: Lichenostomus cassidix; assembly: GCF_008360975.1. Classification (NCBI taxonomy): domain Eukaryota; kingdom Metazoa; phylum Chordata; class Aves; order Passeriformes; family Meliphagidae; genus Lichenostomus; species Lichenostomus cassidix. The sequence continues at coordinate 60,748,755 of NC_139486.1, forward strand.
CTGACCAGCCCTTCCCTGCCAGCCCTCAGCCAACGCTGCACAGGAAGGAGTCCTGCATTCCTTAATGGGCATGAAAATACCCCTTGGAATGGAAAAGTCACTGCAGTCGAGGTGTTTAATGTTTCTGACCAGCAATACCTTCGGTGGGCATCAGCTGCTGCATCCTGCGTGTTCCCCATTAGCTGCAATACTTTCATTTATTAACCAAGCCTTCTTGATGCCTTAGTCATCGAAAACACAGCAGATAATTTTTTGTTCTTACTCAGTGTTTTCATCCCTTGGGTATTAAAGCTTCTTTTCATTTACTGTTTGTTATTTTGGTGGAGGAGCTTTCACTTTTGGTTGGGTTCAGAGCCCACCCTGGGTATCCCTGGATGGGCTGAAGTACAGTAGATAGGACATTAACTTGCTTTAATGTGGAAATTTAGGATCCAAATAGAACTTGTCCCGTTGCCCAACAATGAGTCATTGTCCTTTTTCTCTTTTTAGCCAACAGCAGATTCAGAAGCTGTGAGACAGTTTCCTGCAGATAAGAGATAAATTGAAGGGAAACCTGGCAAAAAGATGATGGTCAAGCTGCAAGATATCATTTCCTCCAAAGCCCCTACATACTAATTAACCATTCCAAGCATATTTTCAACAGCATTTAGGGATTTCCTCATCAAAATAAACTTCTTCACATGTTATCTCCATTTTTGACATCCGGTGTTACAGTCTGACATAAGAGTCGGGGTTAAAAATCCAGAATATTGTGTTTGTGTGTATATTTATTCACAAACACTGCACACACACTCACACGACTGAAGCTGTGCCAGTGTTACTCTGGAATTTTCCTGCCTGGTCCAAAGTGCTCTGCAGTCAGAGAGAGGTCTTCTGTTCACTTCCATGGTAGCAGGATCGAGCCTCTGTCCTTCTGCATCCAGATTTTTTCATTTATGCCTTATGACTTGTTTATAACAAACTACAGATGGGCTTGAGTCATAAAGCTCGGCGTGTTCGGTTTAGAGGCTTTGCTTTGGGCCCATCCCTTTAATGTACTGCTTATTCCAGACCTGCCTTTTAAAGAGGAAAATATTGTCAGAATGAAAGTGTATGTGCAATAAACAAACTTCTCATTTCCTTCCCCTTAAGTTTGTTTGGTTTTTTTTTCCCTTTTGAAGCTGATTTCTTAACCGGACAATTAGTTTTAGAGCTGCCATTGAATGCAAGCTTGTCATACCTGATTTGCAGTCCTTTCTGTTTCAAGTGCTATCAATTATTTTCTAACTAGATGCTCCTGTGGGATCAGCTGTCACTAAGAGCAAATTTGAACACAATGGGTTGCTTCCTATTTCCAAAAGAATCTGAAGATTGTCAAAGCTTGACAGGCAGCTCCAGTTTTAAGATGAAACAGATAAGTTAGGTTTTCCTGGTAGGAGCTTTTGAACACAAGTAGATAAAGGAAGTATTGTTTCCAAAGAGGGGATGCCATTTATAGTGCAAATTCACCCTTATTAAGAGCAAACTGCAGTTGCTTTAAACACACAGTCAAATCCATTTGCACTGCAGAGGTAATAAAATACTTACGAGTCTTTTCAAATATTTCTGTAGATTCTGCACTTATAAATTTGCCTTGCCTTTTTTTTTTTTTTTTTTTAAATGAGGGACTGAGTAAACCATTAAAAAAGATCAGTCGATGGTATAATGTAGCTGTTGTTTAGATCAAATACAGGAGGTGTTGATTTTATAACTGGATTCCTCGACAGTCAGCTAGAAGTTAAATTTGTGTCGCTTTGTTTTTGAAGATGCTTCATATATTGTGTGCCCTGCTAATTACTTGTGTATGTTGCTCATGCAGTTCAATTGCACATTGTTTTAAGCATGTCACAAGTGACAAGTGCCACAGCTTTTAGGTCTAAGGCAGCAGAAACTTTATTTTGTGCAGTGCCAGGGTGTAGTGGTGCCACCATTGTGCAAAGAAATGTGCGAGTGTCACTGAATGTACACTTCAGAAATAAATCTAATTTGGGAGATGACACTGGACTGATGGTTCCAAGGTCTGAAGTGTTGCAGCTGTCCACAGAGGAGACTCACTGTGTCCACTGGGAAGACTCATTGCTTAATTCAGGAGGGAAAATTGTCCTTCCAGTCCTTTTCTGTTTGCAAAGCCACTCCTGGCCATTCGTGGGGTCAACAAAGATACCATCTAATGCCAGCTTTTGGTCTGTTGTGTGTCCTCGCTGTGAAGAGGGTGAAGAGCACAAGGCAAAGCCCTGAGTTATTCAGGTGACTGGTCAAATGCCCAGTGCCTTCAGGAATCAGTCACATGCTGCTCCATCTGCTTTTGTTACAAGTGTCTTGCTGAATGGAAGACTTCCCACAGTACCTCGGAGGCCCTGAGCTCTCCGTTCCCTGTGTGAAAACTGGCTGAAGGAGAATTCCTTCTCCCTCAAAAGTCTGAATCCTTCATAACAGGAAATCGGAAAGAACGTGACTGCTTCTTTTTGCCATTTGTGATATTTTAAACTTTCTGGTTTTGAACATTTTCAGTGAAAACCGACATCGAGGAAAATGATATTTCATTCAGAACCATTGTAGCTGGGGAAACACAGAGGAATGGCAAATACTGTCAGAGAGGGAAGTGTTGTACAACCTGAGCAGAGATTGCTCCACACTGATGGATTGTACTCAGAAGGGATCAAAAGGAGGAATTTTGGCCATGAGGGCAATTCATGCAATCTACCAATGGGGAAAAGCAATGTTATTTCCACTTGCAAAATCATACAGCTCCATTGCCACACTTTCACAATCACCAAATTAGAATCAGGTGTTAATTAGCACTTGTGTTTGGCAAGCTCACTTTATTGAGAACATTTGCCTTGGTCAGACTTTTGATTATTTTGGCTCTGAAACCTGGTTTACATTGATTTAATCATTAGAATACCCTCTTCTAAGGCTTTCAAATGGTGCAATTAAGTGCAAATACCACATCTCCTGCACAGCAGCAGGGATCTGAACAGTTATGACAAAGCCAGGAGACAGAAATAAGTGCAATTTTTTGCCTGTTAATGGGGTCTAATCCTGTAGGAGAGCACATGTCAAACATTAGTATATACATTGCTTGTCCATTACTTGACTTGTGCATTGTAATTCTCCCGCATCTTTGTATCATCCTGAGTTTCTAAATGGAAAATATGGTGTTTCTGCTATGGGGACATGACAGTGCTTATTCAATTTATAATTCCAACCCTTTACAGAAAAATCTCAGCCTTATGGTTGCATCCAGGGAGCAAATAGAGGCTGTGGCACAAACGTGATACAAACGTGTCAGCATCTACCAGAATTACTGACCTATTCTCAACACTTCCCTTCAGAAATCAGTTAGTTAGGTTATTTCCTTTTAGAAGCTGCTCATCTACTTAACTGGGTGTCCTCTGCTGCTTTGCAACAGTATTTCAGAGAACTCATTTGCACATTTTTGTCATCTACATTATTGTGCCATGTGGAACAATTTGCTAGCAATTTAAAGGTCCCTATCTTTTAATCAGGTTTTTTCCCATTTCTAATTGTCAATGTGAGGGTACGAAAGTAGATCAACAATGAGGCTTTTTGTGCAATTAAAAAAAGCTTCCTCCTGCTGGATGTGAGTAATAATTTCATGTAGCCAAGTTTCTATGTGAGTTGAATCAAGCAGCAAGAAATGGAGGGAAATTAATGTTTTTCCTTCTAGAATTATGCTGGGCCATACAGTGTTCATTTTTACACTTCACTGATGGTTTTGAATCAGATAGCAATGTCTGTTTTAACTTCTCCTCACCCTGAGTAGCACCTTACTCATCAGAGCTTCCAATAAACCCACTGGGCAGCAGTGTCCCAACAGAGCTGAGGTGTCAGGATGCCACTCTGCCCTTGTTTATAATTTCATTCCCATATGACTGAAGAAAAACACCCTGCCAAAAGGAAGCAGTTGCTCTAAGGAAGGCTGAATCTTTTTTTTTTTCCCCTACTCCTTGAAGAAGTGCACAATGGTGATTTTTCTCAGCTGAGTCATCTGCCGGGTTCCATGAACGTTGTGGATCCATTAGGGGTTTGTCCTTCTCTCCATGACAATGAACTTGGAGGCAGTCGAGAGCAGGCAGCTGCTGAGATCAAGTGGCAGTGTCTGTCCACTCCTCAGGCTGCAGCCAAAATCAACAGTGAGCCTGTACAGTCGATCTAGGGAATGCTGTTACAAAGATGGGATGTTTGCACTAATGACTTAGTCAAATACATCTGGAGCCCTTTTTCCCTGAAGAAATGAAACTGATGTAATAACACAACACAGTCTCCTTATTATGTAAATCATGAGGCAGAAGGCTGAGGACATTATTTAAAGAAAACTGAGGAAAGCTGAAAACTTGCTCAAGTAATTTCCCGTTTTTTACCCCGTATGAGATCTTGCAGATGGCAGGAAGGAATAGAAAAAGCAGCAGCCTCCTGACTTCCAAATGTGAGCTCTCGTCTCACAATAAGACTTTACACTGCTGAAAACCTGGAGTTTTCCACAACAGAAGCATTTGGACATGTAAGAAAATCAACCCAGACTTTATCTATACATCCTGTGGGTAGAAAATAAAGGAATAATGTAGGTTGTCATTTGTGGTGGGATTTTTGGAGACATGGGTTTGTCTTAAACACATACTCTAGTTTTGAACCCAAGAAATCTCTCTGGCCTGCAAACAGACATATCCTGCAACTTGGATGCAGTGAAAAAGTGGGAAAGAACCAACCAGAACATTTTCTCTAATTTTTGGCTAATCATGTAGTATTCATCTTTACTTCATGTAGAGTTAATGGTCAAATCTTTTGCTTATTTTATTCAAGTTATTTGGAATAATTTTGTACCATTTTTCTTCAATGATCTGTTTCTTCTGTGACATTCAAAAGGTGTCATCTGTCGATGAATGTAAAACTTTATGCGTTGCTTCTTGTGGATGAGGAAAAATGATTTTTCATCATTTTAACTTTTCTTTCTCCTGATTAGCACTGTGAATCTCCTCTTTGGGGATCTGGAACTTACAATACATGAAGGAAAACTGTTTGCATGGAAGAAAGCTATGGGTAGAAATCAAGAACCATGACTATAAGTAATGAAATGTCAGTAAAGGAGCAGGAATTTTTATTCTTCACTTAAAAAGCCTAGAATTTCATTTGCCTTCTCAAAACCAGCAAATCATCATATATTCTCACATTCCTGTTCCTAGTGATCTGCTCAGGGCTCCAGCTGTTTGTCCCTCTTGCACCTTCTAAACCTACAGCCTTCATTAATTCCAAGACCACAAGAACATTTTCTTCCTGAATATGTGAAGATTCACTTGCACAAGCCTTGTTGCTGTCAGAGTTTTTCCATCTTTTCACTTCCTATGAGCCAGACCTCCTGGGACAGTGTTTCCCCTACTGTGGATCTTTATTCTTGAATGTTTGTGTGGACTGCAACTGCTCTTCCTCCCATGGGTGCAAAATCCTTTCTCTGCACTGATGAGAGCTGGGTTCAAGCAAGAACTTATTATTTCTGAAATATGGAATGCACTTGCTCTTGGAACACATGTCCTTTTTATGCCCCCTGGTTCATGAGCCTGGTTGCAAAGCTACAAATTTGCTATAAAATTCCTTTTAAGGTGCAGCGCTGCTAGAAATTTGTAGAATAATGGAGATCCTTTCATCCTTTGTATTTAAACATGCAATTTGCTTTAATGGGATCTGATCAGCCATTAAAACCCACTCTGTGTTTTATGTGCCTAACAAAAAACACACTTGCCCAAGTAAAATAGGCTGCATGCAAGGCTACAATATCCCCATTTATATTTCACATATAACGAGGTCCTGCAGCCCTCCCTTTGTCCTGAGGGGTTTCACAGCCCTGGCCCTCCATCCCCAGTGGGAGGAGAGCTGCAGCACAGCCCCATGCAGGTGGAAGGTGGGGTTTTGGTGGGGTTTTGGGCTGGCAGAACCAAAGAGGGGCTTCAGCTCCTGCAAGAGGGATGCTCCATCCCGTTTGTGTGTTGGATCTGTGATGTTGGATGTCTCTGCTGTGACGCTGGGAAGGAAGAATTTCTCACTGCTCAAGGCTTAGCTGGAAGACTCTCAATAAATTTGAAGGTTGACTGTTTGCTTTTAAAATTGATTTGCCATAGAATTCTTTTTTTTTCAGTGAAGAAAATGCAATTTCTCATGTGGTCCTGTTTGTTTTACTTGGGCATGCCAAGTTTTGTTCAGTTGAAGGCATCAAGCAGGCTTCAAGCAACAAGGGAGAATATCCAGGCTTTCCACAGGTTGCACTTTGCTCAAAAGCCCATCCAATTAGCTTTTCTCAAGACAATTTTTTTTCCCTCTGGGCTCTGTGGTCACCTTTTTTATTTTTTTAAATTAAATTCCTAATTGTTTTCTCATGTTTTTGTTTTTTTCCCCAAACCCACAAAAACTCAATGACTACTAAATTTACTCAACTATCAAAGTAGGTATGTGTTGGAGTCTCCATGGCTTCACCTGTCAGATACTGGGAAGTGATTTACAGGAGGACATCCTTAGTGGAAAATCAAGAAAGAAATAAATTGCAAGAGGTATTTCAAAGATGTTTTCAGCCTTTGCAACTAAGAACTGATAACTCCTTTGATATCAACATTTCTGCATGAATTTTGATTTCCTTGCTGACATGAACATTCTGAAATGAAGGAATTAAAATAGATTTTTGTTTTGGAAATACAGAGATCAGAAATTTTTTGTTTGAATTTTCAGTTTGAAGATTCTTCTGTGCGTTGCATTTGATGTATCAGAGGTGAAGGTGAAAATTAAAACAACTTATGAAAACCGGGAGCTATATTTTCGTCCTTTTGAGCAGTGAATGGTTTTTGCTGAAGGCTTCATGCACACTTTCAAGGAAAAGAAGGGTTTGATTATTTTTTGTATTTGAAATACCTTGTGACCATGAACACCCCAACCTTTTCTGCCAGTTCAGCCAGGACTGCAACTCATTTAGTCACCACAGTTTTCAACATAATAGTAAAAAACCCCAAGCTCTTGGTTTTTACACATATATATGTTTAATGCTGAGGATTACATCTGTGTAACTAGTTTTAAGAGCGTATTTTACCATGGTTGTCATGAAAACTAGCATGTACCAGATTTGCCTTCTTGTTCTTTTTCAAAGCCCAAATCTTTTGGCTGACCAAATAATCCCAAGACCTCTAAAATATTCTGTGATCTCTCTAATTGGATACACTGATGTCTGCTGGAAAACAGATGTGATCAACTGCAGTCATCTGTGAGCTGAAATAAAATACAGCATGTTTTTTTCAGGAAAACTTTATCAGTAACTCTACCTCCTTCCAAGGCATAGATGTAATCCATAAATAAAAGAGTTGCCATTTGATGAGAAGGAGGAAATTCTACCTTAGTCAATGACAGGGAAAGTGAAATGTGGTCACCCAGAGTTCCTGCAATTCAAAGCCAACTCATGCCCACTTTAATTATTATGATGTATGTTCCTGTTCAACTTTAATAGCCCTGCTTGTACGAGCAAAGGATCCCAATTGCTGGGGTCACATTTGCTCTGCTTTTTAGCTCTCTGGTTTGTTGTTAGGAAACCTGCAGGAAGGACAAGGATCCTTTGAGAGAAGCATCTGTTCACAGGGCTCTGCCTCCCCAAGGAGAGATTAGCAAAGCCAGGGTGGTCAGTTTGGCAAAACCCCTGGAGAGCAACAGAGTGGAAGTGGGAATAAGCTGTGGGATTCAAATCCAAAGCACCAAGGGTGTTTTTGGAGAGGACTGGATTGGTGCAAGTGTGGGCAGCAGAATCCATCCCAGGAAACCAGCCACTCCAGACAGATCAGTCAAAGAGGTGACTGCAGCAATTGTTGCATTTTCATGGGTTTCAGTACTTGCAGTTTCAGCTTTCATTTTGCCACAGGTTTTTCAATCTCATTGGGATGTTAGAGACCAAAAATTTCAGGGGTGGAGTGGGGAACACAGATCTATAAAATAGATTGATGGTCGAGTAACGTGTTTGTAGGATTGGAGAGGGTGGAGGATTCGGTACTGTTGAGAAGTTCAAGGAGTTTTGGTTTCTTCCAAGCTCTTCAGACTCCAGACGGGTGTGAGGCTTTGGCAATCCATGGTGCATTTGGGCAGCACCTCTGCACTGGTGGAGTTATCCACCCCAGAGCTGCCTTCTGTGTGATTCTCCTTGGAAAACACTGTGTTCCAGTCAACCACTCTCTCTTTGGGCAGGGTGGGGTCTGTCTCAGAGCCCCAGGCAGGGAGAGGGAGGCATGCTGGTGACTCTTGTGGGACTCCTCCAGGGAATGCTGGCACTGGGAATCACCAGGCTGCCTCTGTTCCCAGCCCATTAGCAGGACTGGCTCGCCTTGGAAACTCAGACATCCATAAAACAATTAAGGTGGGTAACATCCTCAGGCATTACTCACCTGAGAGGGCTAAGGCATGTCTTGCTTTTATGTGAAAATTGAAGTCCTGATGTCAGCGTGTGGCTGTGGGAGCTGTGATTGTAGCCAAGGAGCTGTAAAACACGTGCTTTTATCTCGCTGCTTTCTAGCACACAGCTCTTGCAGACATCCAGCATACATAGGTGCCAGGTTCCTTTACAGATCTATAATTGATTTTATTCACAGCAATAATGCCAATCATCAAACTGAAATCCAAGGCCAGTAAGGATTTGATTTTAGGCTACCATTCCTAGCCACCTCAAACCTCATCCAGAATAAATTAAAAATTATAACAATAAATGAATGAAATATTTTTTTTTTATCTTTTCAGAGGACACAGGCTCCCAGTTTCCATGAAAAGTGCTCTGCAGCCAGCTGCTTCTGCAGCTGACATGTGCTTATTGAGCCAAATCCATATCTCAGGCGGACCAGAGGGAATGTGTCTATTCTGGTTCCTGAGAAACAAAGCAGACAAGGGCTATTTCTAGTGGCCTTTCAGGTCCAGTGTGGGTGGCTGAGAACTTTGAATCACAGTCCTCCCTTTCAAACTGAACCCAGTGATATGAATTTTGAGCAGGGCTCACAGACTTAAACCCAGTAAAGGACAAACTTGAGACAGCTTGTGATGAAACAAGCAACTCTGCTTCTTGGAATATTATCTTCAAGAAATGGGGGAAGCAGTAAATAAGAAACAAACTCAGAAGAATGAATTTAAATATTAGAGGACACTAAAATCCAGGGAAAATATCTTGGCTTGTTTTCTTCAAAACATTGTGGTAGACTTCTGATAAACTAGGAAACACAAAAAAAGCTGTCAGCTTGAGCCAACAAACAAAAAAAAATGCTGACAGATGTGTGGAACACTTGCTTTTTTTTTCTTTCTTTCCAAAATTATGCAATAAAATCCAGCCAGTGTATGTGACTATGATATGGGGGAGGAGGGAAGGCAGGGAAGAAGGCTAAAGACTTTCAAACCTGTATGTTTAACTCTAAAATCTGTATTTCTTATATAAATTATTTTGAGAGATGCTTATGCACCTCAGAACTGCCCTCACAAAACCTTTAAGGCTGTATTGTCCTTTTGAGATGGTGTGATGGAGTGTTCTTCCTTCAGCGAAGGAAGCACCTGTGAACCCTTTCTTTTTTGATTTGCTTTATTTCTGAATCCTTGCTTACCCTAAATAAGATCTGAAATAGCTTCTCTTGAACGCTATAGGGTGAAGGAGCAGAGGCTGAATTGTATTTCTCACAGGCAGTCTGGTCATAAACAGTAATATATATTTGTAATTCTAAAAGTGGTAGAAAAGTGGTAAACAGCTTTCAAGCATTTTAAAAATATATACAGGTTGCAAAGGAAGAGATATTTCATTTTTTTGTCAAAGACTAGCCATTCATAAATGGCTGAACAATGGGAACTGCCTGCACTGGTAGAGCCTGGACTTAGGGTGAACCGTGGCATTCCATGAACTTGTGGAGCTCGGCATAAAGTGCTGCTATTGGGAGGCTGCATCACCAAGTATCTGCTCCCTTAAACCCCAGGGTAGAGGAGAAATTTTCATGGAGCTTATAGTGATTTATAATGGGAAGCATAGGCTTTTTCATAGACATTGTTCTCAGTGACAGTGTAAAGAAAGAGAGCACTAAATCTCTTCTCATCATAACTAATGATTAAGTCAGCAGCTTTTTTGGCGAATACAGAATGCCCTTCTACAAAAACAAAGTATTCCATTGTGATGTATTACATTTAAAAAACCCCCATAAGTATCCCATAAGGCTATTGCAATATTTTTAACTAGATCTTCCCTCTTTGTCACCATATTGAAATAAATGGAATGTGTCAGCCTGAGTAATGCTCTTTCAATAAGTTTTTAGGAGCCCACTTAGAAGTTTGGCAAAATATAAAGAAACGAGGAAAACTTTCTCAGGATCCTCTATGGCCTGAATGAAAGATCGGTCCATTAAGGAGAAAAGCTTATGCTGATGCTGACACTAATAAATGGGACAGGGAAGGATGTTTCATCTCAGTTTGGGCTACCTTGCTCCAAGTTTGCTGCTCAAGTTGCCCTGTGAAATAAATCAGGCAGCTGAAGATGATTCATTGCATTGCAAAGTTCCCATCAATATAATGGGGAAATCAGTTTTTTGTGGATGTTCAAATGTGAACCAACCCTCAACTATTAGGAGTCAAAGGGTTGGCAGTTGCTTAAAAATTAATTCCCCTGCACCATTTGCATCTGGATTTGAACCATACAATTCCTCTTCCTTCAGAGGGCATTTCTGTTATTCAGCGTGGATACTGAACTTGCTTGGGCATCATACTTTATTTGGAAGAAAATACCATCATTTTGCTAGGTTGTTACTTCTCCAGTGGAAGAATTCTTTCATTTCACATGTGATTTTGCCCCTCATGAAGTCAGTGATGCCACTCTTACAGCCATCTCTAGTTCCAGGCTTTTTTGGTCTCTATTTTGACTCTTGAGGCAAATTTTTAGAAGGTGGATCTTCACAGTTAGATCTAGCTTGGATTTTAAGTCTCTCTTGTAGAGAATATAAATACATTGTCTTTTTATAAATATGTTCCCTGAATTATTTTATGCGGCAAAACACTTAAAAAACCCCAAAACAACAAAACAACAAACCTCCTCAGTGCTGCTCAGATGGAAAAATTTCCAGTAGTATGGCTACGAGATAGAAATGTGTTTAATCATTATCCCTCAGATAAAGGTCAGACTTTAGGGGTCCATTGACCTCCACGTTGCAAGTGCCATACTTTAATACCCTCTGTCTTTCATTCTTCAGGAAAAAAAAATAGATTAATGAGGATCCATTTCCAAGAGATTCTTCTTTTGTGACACAGATCCTTACAGTGTATTCTTATTTACATTGTTTAAACATTTCTGAAATGTTTGGAAATCTTGCCTAGTAAGTCTTTTTTCACATCTCTGTATTCCAGCCTTTCCTGAGTGGCAGCATCTGGAATCCTAGCCATAACTCTCAAAAGTTATGGTAGGCTAAAGTGGGCCCTCCTCAGACTTGAGAATCCTTCAGTTTTCCATTCTCCCTCCCTCCCCTTTGCCTCACAAAGCTCCTAGTCAAGACTGGGATAGAAGGAAATCCCATTAGAGCCTAATAATGCTGCTGCTTTCCAGAGGGAGTCACTAGAAAGTAATTTATTTCTTCTCCAGCATGCAACTGGAGGTACTAATTTGTCCCAGGCCTGTGCCACGGCCTTCGTTATCCCAGGGACGGGGGGCTGAGGTTGTGACCCAAAAAGCCTATTCTTCTGCCAGCCTGGCCCTGTTTGTTCCTTCCCAACTCAGACACCACATCCAAGACCCCAGGACATGTCGGGCTCAGCTCATGGCTGGAATTTGTACAGTGGAAGGTAGCAAAAGGCACAATTCTGCTGCCTGCCCGCATTAGCGTCAGCGCGGGGCTGCGCTGAGGGCAGCGCTATCCTCGGCGTTCTCTGGGCTCCTGAGCCCTGGGCAGCTCTCATTTTCAGACATGCTCGCCTTCCCCCCGCCCTGCTTTCCCCCATTGTTGTGTCTTTCCCATCGGGGGAATTCGTCCTCAAGTTCAGATCACACACACATCACAGGGATGCGGCGGAGAATTGGCCCTTTGTGAGCGTGTGAAGGATGCTTTCCTTGACCTGTCAGGGAACATATTTTACTTGATGAGAAAGAGTGCTGGGCCAAGTTCCTCCCTGCTGGAGCAGGCTGCTGGAAGTGGCCATTGGGGTGAGCATGGCCTACTTTGGCTGGTGGAAGGTCTCCCGAGCAGATGACACTGTTTACAATGTGTTGGCTGCTCTTGCTGCTCTCTGAAGTGATGCTGGGTGTTTATCCCAAACAATGCAAATAGGAAGTCATTTGTTTGTGAGGGCCTCATCCTGAAGCCCTTATTTGGTGTTTACTGGAGTTAAATTCGGCCTTTGCTCGGCTAAACTCCAGTTGGATTCACAAGGAGTTTGCCACAGGGAGGACAAGAAGAGGGCTGTGGGAGTGCAGGGCTTGTTTTTGGCGCCAGCACAAAGATATTTGGGGCTCAAACACACACTGAGGAGACTGGAGGCACACACAATGACTGTCTATATGCATGCAGCACTATACGTGTGCACATGAACACAATTGCACACTAATCTAATCAATACATTCATTTCTTATTAGAACATAATTACACATCCCAGGAGGCTGGAACAGAAAAGTCCCATTAACCCCTCATGCCCTTTTCGGCTTTCCTCTGCCTTTCCATCTAACAGACCTCTGTGTCACTCCACTCATTAGCAGTTACTGTCTATGACATTGTTACATAAATAAGGATGTCGACCTGTCAGAATGGGTCACCCAATTCAAGGGTGATGATAAATATCTGTCCCTCTGAATTAGGCTAAAGACACCAGAGTACAGGACAGCTACTGTTGATTATTGGATAGTTAATGTATAGAGGACAAAAGGTGCTGAGGCCTGGTCACTTTTTGGATCATTAATATGGATTTAGGCCTATTGTTAAAAAAAAAAAAAAAAGAAAAAAAAAAGCACATGCACACACAAAACTAGGTTAGCAAGAACATGCATAACTTTCAGTTTGGGATAGAATGTATGGATGGTGGGTACAGTCATGGTGCTGAAGGTATGGGTGGCTTTTACATCAAATTCATGGTGCTGAAGGTATGGGTGGTTTTCACATCAAATTCATGGTGCTTTTAGATGAACAGCCAAAATATTTTAGGGCTGGGTTGAAAACAGTTTATGCCCCCCTTACCTACACATGCAGGGGAGGTAAAAGGCACATGGATGCCTTTAAATCAGCAGAAATAACTCCAGGAAGGGCAATATGCAGTAAAGCATATTCAGTTCCAAGGCAGCTGGAGAGTGCTGAAGCAGATCTCATGGTTTGCACTGAACTCTCTTGCCAAGACTCTTTTCTCAAACCGTGTTCTATTTTCAATATACCTTTTCCTACCTAAATAATGAAGGCACTGGAGAGTGTCTCTAACCCCAATTCATTCATTTAGTGATTGCAATCTTTTGCATTAGTGACAGGTTATTCCTTGCAGGTAGCACTGAAGTGTGATGCAACACACTGCTTTGATTTTAATAGCAGATAATGTAAAAACATCAAGGCAGTTTGTAGACAGAGGCTCTTGCCATTCCAAATAAGAATTAATTAAGACCCTTTTTCCAAAAGGCTCAATGCTCTAGCTCACATGAATGAATTAAGATTCTTTCCAAAAGACTCAATGCGGCAGCTCACTAAAAATGTTAAGTGCTGGGCACAGCATCCCTTGGGATTTGTTTATCTGAAAGTCTAATCTCAGCACCCACAACTTTCCCTGAATTCTGTGTCCCACAGGATCAGACAGTTGTATCAGTGTCTAGAATTTATTACAATGACTTGCTCTGAGTGGCAGATCCAGTCTGGGAGAGAGCCAAGTGTCCTGCACAGAAGTCAGTGTAAGTACAGCGTGTTTTGGAGCAGTCAGGCCCCTCAGTTTTACGTCACTTGCCCCGAGCTCTGTGCAGTGCTGCATGCTTTCCATCCTGCCACTGAGCTGCAGGAGAGTGGCTACAGCATCAGATGTTGGGAAGAAATCCTTCCCTGGGAGGGTGGTCAGACCCTGGCACAGGGTGCCCAGAGAAGCTGTGGCTGCCCCTGGATCCCTGGAAGTGCTGGACAGGGCTTGGAGCAACCTGGGATAGTGGAAGGTGTTCCTGCCCATGGTGGGAGGGCTGGAATTAGATGATCTTTATGGTCCCATTCAACCCAAACCATTTTTGGATTCTGTGATTCTTCTAGAGCACAGCTCTGACAGGCAAAGCTACAGCCCACGCACCAACTCGGTAGGGCTAGGTAGCTGTAATTAGCTTGCTTTCCCCATTCCTCATTTCCTCCACCCTCAGGGAGCAACTGTTTCAAGAAGTATCCCTGTTTCCCCAGCTCGCTGATGTAAGGAAAAGTTTGGCTAGTTATCCTAGTCTGAAAACTCAGTCTCACTGGCGTGCCAGACCTTCTGAGCACAGGAGGACCAACAAGCCAACTCAAGTCTGCTGATTTGAGTAGAGACTGAGTTCTGGCTTGCTGGAGAACATTCCCATCTTTATCCAGGTAAAGCTACGCAGGTCTGGAAAAAGACAATGCAGTTTGATCAGAAATAGGAATTCCTACAGCTCCTGAATTTCGCTTGCTAGAGTAAGACTCTGGCAGCCCTTAAAGTGTATTTGTGTTGAATCAGTGTTGGGGCACAGGGAAATCTGAGCAGATGTGGTTGCACTTTGGGCTCATTTGGGTCTGCCTTTTCATTTGACAAATAATTGGCTCATTAAGAAGGTAGGAAGGAGGAAAGGAAGAGAAAGACACAAGCTACAATGTGTTCTGGGTAAAGCACCGGTGTGTATCTTCAGGCTCAAACTTTGGAGTGTGGTGCTGTACTATCCCCATCCCAGACACCTTTGGATTTCAGTGGCACAGGAAATATAAGTTTTCAGACCCTCTCTGGCAAAATATCTTCTAATCAGAGGATCATTAAGGTTGGAAAACACCTCTGAGACCACTGAGCCCAACCATTAATGATGGTTGAATGCATCCTGCAGTGTCTTCTGCAAAAGTGACACTAGTTTGGTAAGAACTGTCACAATACTCTCATGACAAGGGGGTTTCAGGGTTGCTGTTCTGGCTGACTACTCAGATTCTAGCAGTGCACAGAAGCTTCTACAACTTGACTTTAGGGACAAACTCTGGCCTATGTGGCAGATTTATAACCTAAGTGGATGAGACCCACAAGGGAAGGTCTGATGTATTCTGTACTCAAACTGTGTATCAGCAAAATATGTTGAAAAGATTTAGAAACACACTGTTCCTAAATCTGTATTTCCCCATTCAAGCTGCAGTCCCACATACCATTTTTTAACTGCACCAGATTCTCCTATTTTGAGATTATTATTATTGGTAGTAAGATTCATGCTACTCCATAAAATAAAATTTTAGAATTAGTTTTCCAGAACAGGTTTGTCTGTGAAATAATCTGCAGATGTGTTTCTGCTGGAATATACATTTTCTCTCCAGATTTAAGTTGTGGGGGGGAAAAAAAGGAAAATTTTAAAAATCAACCATTCAGTATCATTATAACAACTAAAATTCTAAAATGTGGAGATGTTTCAGTCTGAGATTTCCTCAGTATATATTTTATTACCTGTTGAAGATGATGTTACAGGAAAGACCAGTCTCTTGCATGGCTTGGAAGTGCAGGGTGCTTGCTAATACCTCTGCTGCTGAAAACACTGTCAGTGTTCTGACTGATACCAGCCATCCTGCCATCCTCACACCAATTCTGTTGCAATGACACATTTGATAGTTTGTAGGAAATACGTGAAAACCGTAATTCAGAAGAATGCACTTAATTACATTATTTCTTTGTATTTAGTTATTTCATAAATATTTTACAGCATACCTCTATTAGCTTGACAGGGGAGAACCACGTCAAAAAATAAGTTAAAGAATGAAAATATATTTCTTTCCTTTTTAGGGTTGATTGTAAAAACCCTTGTGCATACACACATGCTACATTTATAAAAATAATTCCTAACACCCACTAAAAAAGTCTAATCATAATATCTCAAATATGTGGCCAATATAGATGGGATTATTTTGCAGCAGTGGGTTAAGCATATTGCTGGCACAGAACTCCGGGACATGATGATATAAATTCACAGAAATAGTGCTTGCTAATGCAGTAAATGACGACAGCTGCTGTAACTGCTGGGCTCAAAGGGAGCTCTATCCAAGAATAATGAGTATTTCCCGTTGCATTTCAGAAGTGCATGCTTTGCACATGTGAGGCTGGGTCATAACTCAGCCAGCCTCCTCTGTTCACTGCATGCTAACGCTGAGGGGAATTAATTAGAGGTCCTGAGTTAACTGTGTGCATGCTTGGCAGGAGAATTCCAGTGAGGCACCCAGGGGATCCAATCCTGGCAAGCTGTGGCCAGGTACCCCTGGCTCACCCCAGGCAATGGCACTGCTGCCATAACCTGAAAGTTCTTCAGCTTCTCCTGCAGCCCATGAACAATCCACCCATCTGTGCCTGAGCTTTTTGTGCTGTGGCTACCTTTCCAACAGGAACTGGACTGAGATCACTGCCTTACTCCAGTCTAGCCACTGAAAGGCAGCCTGTTTATTAAAACCATACTCCCTGTGAAATGCATCTTTGTCCATGAAACAGCATGGCCATTACATAATGAGTTGGTGATTTATGGTTGTCAGATAGTGTGTTTGCAGTAGGCAAAGCAGTAGAGCTGGAGGGATGGGGATTTGTTAGCCCAGGGCTGTCCATCTCCAGGTGCTTTCATGCTTGTTTGCTTCACTGAAATGTAATAATTGATGGGACTTTGCTTCTCCAAGCATGAACAGCGCTGGTTCTGCCATTGGGTGAAGCAGACCCAAACCAGCAGCTATAATAAAGAAAAAATACATGGAAAATGTATCAGAAGCATCCCCTGGACACCTGTCAGAGTGCCATGAGACTCCACCTGGGCTGTCTCCAGAGCTCAGGAGCTGGTAGCAGTCTCACTCTGGCAGCATGGAGCACCATGGCCATTAATCTACCCTGCTGAGAAGTGCTTGAAGCTGTGGCTCCACAAACATTTTCCTCTGTGGCACTTCTGGCTCCAGCCAGTCATGCTGCCACCAGCCAGGGCTGTTTGTGGCAGTCCCTACAGTGCCCTCTCTGTTCTGCAGACATGGAGGGGTGGCAGGAGCCTGGCAGCAGGCAAGGGAGAGCCAGAGTGGACATTGCCTGCTGACACTGACTCCACGTCCTGGAGAAATATGTGTAACCACAACCCAAAGACCAGGATGAATAAGCTTATGTGGAAGTCTGTGACTAAATCCTTCTGGAAAATAGGCTCTGGGCTGTTTCAAAAGTGTTACCCACGGTCAGTAGGGACTGGATGTCTCAAAGAAGGGCAAAGGGCTGTTTAATCTCTTCCTTTAAGTGTGTATCACCATCTCTCAAAGGAATCACTGGCACAGCTGCTGTTACCTGGAAGATGTGAGCTTTCTCAGCAAGTGATGGCCATAAAGATTACACTGACCTCTCTGTTGTGGTTCCTGGTGTTAATCAAATCAGTGCCAAGTGCAGGAGCTGCTGATCTGTGCCAAGAACATGTCTCTATCTTCCATGACCTGGGTTATGCCTGTACCCTGAGTGTTAAAGCAACATTTCATAAGTATTGAATCTGAAACGAAATGTGAAAAAGCAAGCATGTTACAGGGCAATAGGAAAGAGGGCTGGTGTGTGCCCACTGTATCAGTTTATCTGAAAATTTGGATGGTGAAACATTCCTTGCTCCCTTGACTGTGTGTTATCAAAGGGGCGTGTGCAATGCATGGGAGCAGCAAAGGAAGGATTCCTGGGAGTGAATTATCCACCATGAATGACTCAACAGCCCCACAGCAGGGAAGTTAAAAATGCTAGAATCCCCTGGCATGCATGTCCCCAGCCTGGTACCAGTTGGTGTCACTTGGGTGTGATGCAATAAATTGCCTAAATGGCCCCATGTACCATTATAGGGTGAGTGTGCAAATCCCCCTCTGCCGCCAGCTCGAGTTACACCTGGAAAACACATTTTTGCCATTTTATCCCTAAGTGGCACCTGCACAAACCTCCACTCTTGCTCTAAATCTTGGGAGTTAGGTACAGAAACGAGGTACAGGAGGAAGCAGACCTCCAGAGGCGGGTGACAAGAGGCTGATGCTTATGAGCCTTTTTACCACCTGAATGTGCCATTTGTCACAGTCCCTGTGCCAGGGGGGTCGTTTGTCTGCCTGGCTGACCTAAGCCCAGAACCACATCTGCAGGTGTGGCTGGGACAGGGTATGGTGGTGCTTATCCTGAGCAGGGCCAGCCAGGAACATCAGTCAGCAGCTACATCCCAAGTTTTTATCAAAAAAACCCAAACCAGCTCTCTGTTGACAGAGAGATGCTGCAGCCTTTGTAAAGCCTAGAGCCAAGCTTGCCCTTGCCTGATCCCATCAGATGTCATATGCTAACTCAGGGTTTCCATGGAGGCCTTTTAATGTGAATGGGAGGCACTGGTGATGAATCAGTGGAATGATTTCTTCTGAATGTGCCTTAAAATATGCCTTAAACTCACTGCAGTGTCCACTGCGGGTGCCAACTCTGCTAACAAACTTGCTCTTAACTTCTCCTGTTCACATGGCCATTTTTCCATCATTTTTGCAGAAGTGCATGTGATAATGTGATTAAGGACTGCACTTCTTCTGGCAGTGGAAGCAGAGAGAGCTGCAGGGTGGATCACCTCCAACACCTCCAACCACCTCCAACAGTCCAGAACAGGAGTGCAGGCAGGAAACAGAGGGATGTGGTGTCCCCCAGCATCAGGCAGTCCCATTTTTGGCTGGGGTTTTGGGAAGTGTGGCCATGAGAAGAATGTAGGGGCAAGAGGGATGTGCTGAAGCTGTGGTGGAGGCAGGGTGAAGGCAGAACGACTGATTCTCGCTGGAGGAAATGTGTGTGATAGAATCAAAGCACGTCAGCAGTGAGAAAATAAGCAAAGACATAATCTGAGAAAATACCATTTTCCAGGCTATGGAGCCAAGTTCTTTCAGGCACTGATTCCATTTACATCCATGAGAGGAGAAAATGTCTGCTCACACTGCAATATGGGATTTCCACTGCTGAATTACAATTCTGTGCACTCAGACATATGGCCCATGTCCCCCTGACCCCACCAGGAACAGTTCCACAGCTTCTGTCAGAGCTGGCTTGCCACGCTGGGCTGGCAGGATTTCCAGATTTGGGATAGACAGTTTCTGCTCTGTGACCTCACCTTTTCTGCAGCCCTTTTGGTACGTGCAGAAGGACATCCTTTCCCAGCACTCATTCACACCACTGGAACCCTCAGTAACTCACTATAGAGCAGATCTGCCCCCTGGACTGGGGTTTGTCTCTGGTAATTCTCATGGATACAGCACACACCTTTTGCCAGGATTCATTGCCTCCATGGGCTCTATCCTGCTGCATGAACTTGACTAAAAAGCAGCGTCTTAGATTTATCTCAATGCCAGTAAAACCTTTAACTCAGCTCTCACAATAAAAGGGTGCACAGCTCCAGCCATCAGTATCCTTCTGGACCACCACAGAAATTTTTGAAACACAAGACATCATTTAAACAAGTGAAGATTCATACTCAGTTATTCAAAACCCGGTGTCATTAATTCAGATTTTATTGGTACTTTGCTTGTTTTAACTTTGGTACACTTCCCGTGTAGAGCCAGATATGGAGACATGCACAGATTTGTGTGCGTGTGTGTGTGTGTGTAAATACATATAGATATAGATATAGATGTAGATATAGATATATAGATTATAGATATAGATATAGATATAGATATAGATATAGATATAGATATAGATATAGATGTAGATGTAGATGTAGATGTAGATATAGATAGATATAGATAGATATAGATATAGATGATAGATATAGATATAGATGTAGATATAAATATGGATTATATAGATATATATTATAGATATAGATATAGATGATATAGATGTAGATATAGATATAGATATAGATATAGATATAGATATAGATATAGGTATAGATATAGATAAAGATAGATATAGATAGAAATAGATAGATATAGATATAGATATAGATATAGATATAGATGATATAGATATAGATTAGATATAGATATAGATTAGATATAGATATAGATGATAGATATAGATATAGATGATATAGATATAGATATAGATGTAGATATAGATATAGATATAGATATAGATATAGATATAGATATATTAGATATAGATAGATATAGACTAGGCATAGATATATAAATATAGATATATATAGATGTAGAGATAGGTATAGATATAGAGATAGATATAGATAGATATAGATATATAGATACAGATAGATATAGATATATCCACAAGGGATCAGAAGAAACTGGTGCTCTACTGGATTTCAGAGCCCTGACACTGAAATTACTCTGTGCTGGGATCAGATCTGGCAAGGGCTGTGCTTTGCCCTCAGTGCTCAGTTCAAGGTCTCTCTGAAGTTCCAAAGATGTGAGCTGTGTTTTGTTCCCATTATTCCATATTTTCACATGCTTGTTCACATCCAGGTTCCAGAAGAAGCTTCCAGAGGAAGTGCCAGAATGTTATTAGGGAGAGATTGTTGTGCTTTTGCTCCCTGAGGAGGCCTGGTGGGATGTGAAATCAGCATCACACTGCAGCAGGAGGCTCAGGGCTGAGGGAAGCAAACAAGATGGAGAAGTTAAGAGGAAGAAGAAAAATTTTAAAGGAGGTACAGTGCACAAGGATGTACAGAGAAAGGAAATGACAGATGAGTATAGTGGGTCTTCTCTGATTTGCAGTGTTAATGGTATCCCTGTCTGCATTTGTCACATCATTTAACAGTGACCTGGAAATGATTATTTTTATTGCATTTATGCTTTTCATCGCTTGTTGATGATTTACAATGAAAGCTTAAAAGAGATCACAGCTTGGTTGGTTTTTTCCTTAATATACTCATTGTTGCTGTTTTGTATCTCAAGCTTTCTGAATAGACAAAAATTTTTGCCAGCACAGCTAAATTAGTGCAGATGGATCTTGATACGTGACTGTACAGTCTGCTTTCCTTGTCCTGCAGAAAGCCAAACCCTCAGCAGCACCTGCTTTGGGCAGTGCAGTCATTTCAATAGCTGTCAGAATTTTTCCTGGCAAGCAGGTTTTCAAAACGTCAGGAAGACAGAGATGAGAGGAATGCAGAGTGGAATTTTACAGGCAATAGTTACCTGTGCTAAATAAAAAATGGGGCAGAGGATTTATTTCCCTGCCTCAATTCCCTTTGCAGTTCACCTCTAAAGGAAAAAAAAAACTTAATGCACATTTATTAACGTGGTCATGTTCAGTTATGATTGTTGTCTAATTAACAGGATATTAATTATGTTTTTTCATTTCATTTATTTGTTACATTACATTGAGTTCACAGAAACAGCTGGAAAAATATTATAAGCCTTTATTAAGCAGAAGTAAGGAAACAAACACGTATGTCTATGTATTTTGTATGTCTGTGTATTTATGGGAACATGCAGATTAACCTCCACACAGCACATTATGTCTGGCAGGGAGCTCTCCCAAGGACATGGATGACACACAAGCATGATGGATTTAAAATATCAGAGTAGGAGGTGAAAATAAATCCAGAGATCAAACAGAAGACAGAAGAGAAGGTAGGGAACAAACTGAGAGGAAGTTTTAGGTTAGTGGAGAGGGGAAAATAAATATCACATCTGGATATGTTTGATTCTGCATGTGGAGAAGAGAAAACTTGTAGCAATACATGAGGGAGAAGCTTAAAATTGAAGAAGAATAAGGGAAATGTAAGGGGAGAAGGCAGACCTGTACCCACCAGGCTCATTTCTTGATATATTAAGAAAATATGAATTATACTGATCTTCTTCACCAGTCTGACATACTTTAAGATAAAAAGGATAAAACTTTCCTTACATCAGAAAAAACATTCACGTCTAATAACTATCTTTATTAGGGATCATTCAGTGTTTTCTTTTCCAAGTGTAGCTTTAATAAATTGCAATAGGAGCTTTTTAGACACAAACCACTGCACTTGGAGTCACGATCAAAACATCCCTATATCTGTACCCAGGAATTTTAAAGGATCTCAGAGGTTTTCTGCACTGCCAGAAACACAAAGTGACAAATGCCATCCATGACTGCAAAGGAAGCTGCTAAATGGGGATGTTTCAGGCAGGTGAGATCTGCATTCCCCTGGAATAACAGAATGGAGATTAAGGTGGGTACTCTTGTGCTGAAAATTTTGAAATCAGAACAGAAACTTGGATATAAATCAGTTTAGGAAATTCTAGGGAATACACTAAATTAGAGATAGAACTAGGGGACAAATGTATAAACACTTATGCCTAACTTTCTATTCCCAAAATCTGACTGTGTGAAGTGGCTTCATACTCAATATATTGAACTTCCTGTGTCTTATGTTTTTAAATAGGGACATTAAACACATATTTCCCTGTGGCTTGCAAAGCCAAGCTCTCCAGCAGCACAGCTCCAGGGCTCTGACTTTAGTCTCCTCTGTAAATTTGGTCTTGGATGAGCCACATCCCATCTCCCAAATCTATAAAATTAAACATATCATCTTTGATCTAAAGCAGTACAAGCTCAGGGAAGAGAAACCATGTTGTGATCTATATCCTGATGGAAAAAATGCTGCTGCTCATCTCTTTTGTTCCCAGTTCTGATGCACAACTTGTCCAGCTATTATTTTATTTAAAAAATC
This sequence comes from Lichenostomus cassidix, assembly GCF_008360975.1. Lineage (NCBI taxonomy): Eukaryota > Metazoa > Chordata > Aves > Passeriformes > Meliphagidae > Lichenostomus > Lichenostomus cassidix. The sequence goes on from NC_139486.1 coordinate 60,771,571, forward strand.
ACGTTCCACAAAAAACCTAGTTGAATATTAGTAGAAAACTAGTAGAATTGATCAGCAAACAGTCGTTTTCACATGCATACACTGCATTACTGTATTACCTCAATATCTTCTAATTTTTAAATAATTGCCATTCTGGGAACAGCACGGTGAGAGAAGCTTTTGTTACATTGCAGGTGAAAACCATTTAGTTGGTCTTTGGGGTTTTTTTCATCAACTGCAGCATCACTTGTTCTTGCTAACCCTTCACTTGCAAACTTCAGGGGACACTTGGCCAGACCTTCAGGAACTACAATATTTTTCTTCTTTGTGTTAAAAGATAAATGTGTGGGTCAAGAGCTGATGGTGTCTCCTTTGGCCTTTCCCAAAATCTGACAATTGAAACAGGGAATAATTAATGCTTTTCAGCTCCTTCTTCACTTCCTTGAATGCAACCATATTGATTTTTCAGCAGCTTGAAATATAAAAGTATTATATGGAGACATCAGGAAAATGGGGATCAGACGTGGAGGTAGAGACCTAAATAACATGGGTGTTACTGGTTAAATTGCATGAATTAAGATTTCTAAATAGGCTTCTGATGTCTTTTAAAGAAAGGGGAAAGAGAAGCAAAGATAAAATGGCAAGGAGATAAATTTAAATGTGCAACAGCAGAGAAAATAAATATTGTCATTAATTTAGTGCCATCTCCATTCATCATATAAATTTGGGTTAGAAAGCAAATGTTTATAAACCCAGAGTTTTCCTTTGTATCTGCATGGGCTATAGGCTGCCAGATAAATTAAATACCTCTAAAAAAACTTCTTTCTTTTTTTTTAGAACCTACTGTCTGTCAAAAACGTAGAGAGGAGCTGAAAAAAACCCCAGAGAATTCAGTGTAAGAATTACAGTTGGCTGCTCCAGCCCCTAATTGCCTGGTGTCCTTGGCAAGAACAAACACAGAGCTCTGTCACTTGATACCTCCAACCACAACCTGTGATAATCCATACCCTTTAATCCTTCGTATAGCTGTCACTGTGTCATCACAGTTTATTTTAAAATGGTGCTCCTCGGTACTAATCTCATTCCCAATCATTCATATTAATGTTAGAATTAGAGTGAATTAGGGCTTTATTTGTGACACTTAAGTACTTGTAAGTAATTGCAGAGGGGGAGAAGAGAGCATTAAATGGAAATGGCACATACAGTACGAAAAATGGGAGAGACCAACATTAAACTTTTAATAGAAATAACTCCAGCAGAACTTTCCCACAGGCAACAGAACTCTGATATTTTTAGCTGGTTGAGGCCAATGTATGTTAAGAATAGCATTCACTGCAGTGGGAAAATACACAATTTCTATTACGGGGCAGTCGGAATAACAACATACTGATGATACACTGGTATAAAATATGTAATTATCTGGCATACAAAAGAATAAATCACATAAACTGTTTACAGTAGGAATTGTGAAGGGACAATGACACATTGTTGTCTTCTTTGCATAGCAAGGATAAAGTTTGGCTTCTAAAATTGTGAAATCTAATTCACGGTGTTTATGTGATGCTTCCTGCAAGAAGGTCTGATAAGATATTTTTATTATTCCTAATAAATTAGGATAGATATTAACTTGGTTAAAATGGGAGGTAGAAGTGGTTAAAATTAGAAAGATGTTAGCTTGGATAACATCTTGTATTTCTTCTTGGATAACATCTCGTATTTTAGACTTACCATTAGTCTAAAATCACACAGAATAATCCTTCTTTCCCATGCAGCTGCAGATAACTGCAATTTTCTTTTAGAACCATTTTATCATGCAAAATTTGGTGGAAAATTGACAATCATACCTGGAGTGAAGCCCAATTCTGTGAGAGCTGTGCTTGGAGTGATTATTCTTATTACAGAACTCCTACTCCATCATATTAATAATTATTAATAATGCAGAGAACAAAGGCATTGAGTGTCCTCATCTATCATCACGTATAAAAATAGTTTTAATTGATAAGCCCCGTCTGTTCTGTGGGCTATTATTGTATCACTATAAATTGTAAAAATAGGGTGAAATCAATATTTTTTATCTGCCCTCCTTGGTAGCGAAGAAAGACCTAAGCTTCAGGATTAGTGGGCAGATATGAGGAGGATTTCTTTCTTTGTGATACAAATCTGTATTAATTGATTTTTCTTGATGTGGATTAATTGCAGCTCTTTATTAGGAATAATATCACAAATAAACTATAGACAAGTATAGATTGCTAAGCCTAGATTTCAACTGAATGAGGCTAATCAATACCTAAGTCTGTAATTTAGAGCAATTCATTAGGGCCTCAGGAAAAGCCAAATCATATATGTGAGAAATGTCTCATCTGGAGCCTGACAGGAGTTTCTCCCTAAACAGAATAAATACCTTTGTAATATATAATTATATTGGAGAGGAGAGGAGAGGAGAGGAGAGGAGAGGAGAGGAGAGGAGAGGAGAGGAGAGGAGAGGAGAGGAGAGGGTTAGTGGTGGCCTTGGCAGTTGAACTCCATGATCTTAGAGGGCTTTTCCAACTTAAATGATTCTGTGATTCTCCAGCATTGTATAGGAGATAAGTTTTGGATCTTATAGGTCATTAGAAACTGATTGCACTGGTGCATCCTTCGTACTCTCAGTTCAGTCAAATGGAAAAAAGATCTTAAGCATACATCTAAGGTTTAATACACTTTAAATATGATTAAAATTGCTACAATTGCTGCCTTCAGGGAATTTCAGTGACCTGTGGTGAGTGTTTGTTATACAAGGTGATTTCCAGGGTTTTGGGAAGAGCTTTTAGAACAAAAATGGTGCCATAAAATAAGGCTGTAGCACTTGGGCAATATTGCTGTAATGCTTGAGACAGATTCTAAGTTTAGAAACATTAAATGTAAAACCTGGGATAAAGTAATGAAGTCAGTGCCACAGCAATGAACAAAAAAGATAAATCTCAAAATTATATTGTAATAAGTATATTTTAAACGTACATATTGGCAAATGATCTTCCTGGCCATGTGTGTGGATAACATAGAAACAGACTTTCCAGAATGTACTAGTACTTCTGACTAGTTCAAATTTTAGCGTTTACCAAATCCATGAACTTCTTTAAACTTGCACAGGAGATGCATTTGCCTTGGTAATTCCATGAATGGTGCACTTAACAAGATGTTTCCTTTCTGTTGCTTAAGAAGCTTGATTTTAGAGCTAGAAATCCCAAGCTCTTGGCACAAGCCCCAGGTTTCAGTGATGCTACAGAGGGGATAAAGGCATATTATTCCTGCTGGGAAAACCATTATTTTCTCTAAAATGTTAAGCCAGGCAAAGCATTCTATTAACTCTCCAATGTGCATTTCCTGTTAACCAATAGATGCTGTTATTGCCATAAGCCTTGTCCTTTTTTTCCCCTCCTCCTAGTGGAAAAACCACCTTGGAAATTCCTTCAGTGGAGATGCCTCCAGTGACTTTGACTCTCACTGTGAAGACACCACAAGTTATTAACTCATGTGCAGTGAAGATAAAATAACCAGGTATTTAATTTGGTTACAATGACTTTGACTTCTGGTTAGCACATACACAAATTTGTCCTTGTTCTTTTGTTAAGAATTGTTTTGACAAGCAAATTATCTAATTCAAAGTAGCTGCTACCTGAATTATCTTCTTCCAGGAAAGACTTGAGATGATTTGGGGCTGATTTTCTGCATGCCATGGTGTCTTTACACAACTGTATGGGACACACTGGTACCAAGTGTATTGAATTGATATAGCAATAATACCCTGCATCACTACATCATGAAAAATGCTAGAGAATAGAAATTTCATGCTTTTTCCCATTCATTTATACCTGCCCTATCTAAATTCCATGTTGCTTCCATGGCAGCACCACAAACAAAGCCTGAAGATGTGTGGAAATGGGAGGGCATGCAGGACAGCCTGCTCTTGCAATTGACAGCTAACAAAGCCAAGGGAATAAACACCATAATAAGTCAGTGTGCCCTCTCTCTGGCTTAGATTATCTGGAGGCCATCTGAATAAACTCTCAGCTGCAGCAGGAAGCCCTGGGACTAGCTCTTTCACCTTCCTTTGATTGTCATTTTCCAATTGTTTTCATTTCTCAGTGACGCCAGCACACTTGTTCGTTGATGTTCCATTTTGGCCTTGCTTGGCCAGATCCACCCAGAGGAGCCTGGAGCCAAGAACAAATAGGGCCTCAAAAAGAGAGGCTTTCCTTGAGGCATCCTCATCTGTGAGGTCCTGAAGAAGGGTGCAGGCAGTGCTGCAGCTCTGTGTCAGTGCTTCAAGTTCATCAGGCTTCTTGCATAGCTGGAAATGCCATCACGGGCTCAGAAGTGAGGGTACCAACAACAGAGACACTTCTGTGAAAAAACACTGAAATGTGTCCTTCTTTTCTTTTCCAAACTAGAAAACAATAAAAGTTGACTGTATAAGGAGAGATTTTGCTCATTTTTTAGTCTCTGTTTGACTGGTAGTGCCATGAAAAGTGGTGCAGTGCAGCAAGTTCACAGAGAACTCCAAGATGGAGGGAGCCACAAGGATCATGGAGTCCAATCTTAAATAAATGGCAAATATGGGGATTGAATCCTCTTTGGTGTTACTAGCGCCATGCTCTGACCAACTGAGCCAATCTCAGTTCATCTCTCCTCTCCTCTCCTCTCCTCTCCTCTCCTCTCCTCTCCTCTCCTCTCCTCTCCTCTCCTCTCCTCTCCTCTCCTCTCCTCTCCTCTCTTTTCCTTATGGTTTATGGGATGTATTGCCCAGGTACAGATGAGTATCACCAACCAAATAAAAAGGTAACACATCAGCAAGTCCAGAGCCATGATTTCTCATCTCTCCTGTTGGTTTTGGCTCACTGCCAGCTGCTCATGTGAGATGAAGGCGAGAAAGATGCACACTGCTTACATTTATCCCTGTCACCTGACCCAAAGTCACCATTCCATTGGAACAGGAGTTGGCATGAGTGTCAAGAAAGCTGGACTTTCTTGACCTTGCATGTGTCCTGTCCTTTCTAGGCTCGGGACTGGTTGGCAAGGAAAGCAAACACATCTGTTTCCCTTGTGCAAACATTTCAATGGCACAGGGGTTGCCAGTTTGGCACTCAACATTAACCTTAAAGCTCAGAGGGGAAAGGCTGCTCTGGAATGGCCCAGCAGAGAAAGTCATCCATATATTTGCATTTTAGAGCTATTAGTGGTGCCGCATTCAGAGCTGCTCCCTGGTTTTGAGGGTGGATTTGCAGGGCAACTGCATTTTTGGAGGTTTCCTTTGAAACAGAAACAAAACAGAGAAAGAAGCACCAAACCACAATTTTAAAAATAGGATGCTTTAGGATGCCTCCTGGAAGTCACAGGCTGTCCTTATATCGTTCAATTTTTTGAATTCTTCCGGAGTGAGAACAGCCTGGCTTGTCAACAGAGCGCTGTTCAGAGAGACGGGGCAGGAGAGTGAAAGAAGGCTGGCTATTGTTCAGGATGTGGTGTAGGCTGCAAGAATGCCTTGGGAATGCAGCGCCCGCATGGCAGGCAGAGAGAGAGGGCTTTGTGTGAGAACACTGAGGCAGAGCGTCAATCATATGATTAACCACTATCTCAGGGTTTTTATCTTGATCCTTGCTGTCACATTTCCCTGCCTGCAGTCCATGAGGAGAGTTATCCACTCCCTGCAACATGCTGGTATCTAATCCAAGCCTTCCAGGTACCACATGCAGGAGATCTGAGCTACCATGAAGCGGGAAGGAGTGTTGGAAGCATTTTCACACCTTTCTTGTGTGCTCTGCCTTGTACCACCCTGACACTGCTTTGGACCACTCTGACACAGCCTTGAGCATCATTTATGAACAGGTAACACACAGCCACCCTGCTTAGGTGAGGGAACACTGTTTTCTCTGAAATAGGAATGTCTTTATCATTCCCTGGAAGAATGTGCGTGATTTGAAACATTCCTAACTGGAAAAGGAAAACACTGGGTAATAGAAAGGAAAAGCCACACAAATGTAGAAACCATGACAATGGTGCACATTGTGTCTGGGTGCAATGATGTCAGAGCACTGTTACGAAATTCCTCAAAATCCTGAACGACACAGAGGCAACGTGCCTGAAAAGGGTGCATCTGTGATTGAAATGATTTTAGTCTTTAAGCAAATTACTGCTTGAAACAGAAGGTTGCAGGGCTGGGAATAACATGCCTGTTGTGACCCGAGTTGGACCTGAAGTCTCCCTCCCCATGGGTTGGTGCTGCTTTGAGGCAGAGCCACCTTTGAGGTGACACTGCCAGCAATGGGAGGAGATCACCCACGGATCAAATCCTCCTCCCTGCCAGAGGCTGTGCCAGGATTTCTGGCCAGGATTTCGTGAGCCTGCAGCATGCACCGTGCAGGGATCATCAGGGAGCTGTTTCAGTGGAGTTACTGAGGGCCAAGAGGAGCAAATCTACTCAGACACCCAGGAGTGAGAGCTGCCATGTGAATATGCAGGAGGAAAGAGGTCCTGAGCACACAGGGTGCAGTCCTACACCACCAAAATCCAGGAGAACTTCCCCAAAAAGTTAAGAGAGCCTTAAGAAAGAGGTCCTGAGTGCATAGGGTGCAGTCCTACACCACCAACATCAAGGAGAACTTTCCCAAAAAGTTAAGAAAGCCTTAAGAACATGGACTTTGGGATAAACCATGTTACTTTACCTGCCTACAGCACGGTTTATTTGATAGTGAATGAGCAATATGCCATATAAAAATCTGTTTAAATCAGTGCAGCTCTCGTCAGCTCAATAGGGCTGTGCTGATTTGTCGCAGCTAAAGATTTATTTCACCACTTCAGGTTTCTTCTTCGCTTTTATAGCAACTGTAGGTGTATAGCACTTAATAACAGCACCTATTATGTTGGAGTTTTCCATGATTCATTTCAGGAATTCAAAATACACATAGCCATTTGTACTTAGGGCTCAAATGCTTCCCAGAAAATCGTCTTGATTGTAGAAGTAGATCTTATTTATGATTAAAAATACTGTTTATTTGGGCAAAACTGGCAACTTCCAAAGTTTGCCAGTACACAGAAGCCTACAGGATGGATGCACCATTGGGAATGACCAGTAACTGGAGAAAGCCATGCATTGTTTCACAAAATTTTAAAGTGTTCTTCAGACTAACCCATGAAAAATATTCGTTTTCATTCTAGAGGGTAAAAACTTTCTGAGAAAAATTTTACATCTGTTTTATTTTGGTTACAAAAAAAATAATTTCTTTTTTTTTCCCCCATTAAAACACAATTCAGAATACATTTTAATACAAAATCCTACAAACCTCACTGGAAAAAATACTGCTACAATCCCTTGGGAAAGAGGGAAGGGTTGTTTCTTTTGCATTTGCCTTGTGTTGTGAGGGTGTGAAAAGGAAAATTTCTCCTAGTAGCGATAATTTAGTCAAAAGCTATTTTAAAAAGCAATGTGATTTGACCGAGATAGTGGCCAATTCTTGGGTTAGATTTTTTAGCAGTGCACAAAGCAAACACTCCAGTTGGGGTTCCAAACTACAACTACCAAAACTCTCTGATGACTAACACTTCCTGGCTGTACTTCATGCTGGCTTGGAAAGAACAGGACGACTTTTTGTCTAAGCCTGTACCAAAGTTATATAAAAGGCTGTGAAAAAGGTTGTGCAGGTCCATCCACAAACATCTGTCTTTTGCACATGCTTGTGGTGTTTTTGCTCGTGGCTTTTGGGGAGAGTTAATCTAATGTTTAATTAAATAATTTAGCTTTACTCCAGCCATACTTTTTTTTTTTTTTCCCCTAGCTGGCTGTTTTTTCATGCAGGAATTTGCTGCAGTCCCAAAAGAAGGATGAATAACACTTCCTAATCTGACCACAGAGTGAGCTGATGGTGCATGGTGTCAATGGACATTGCTACTGAGTGGCTTCCAGGGAGGAAAAACATCCATTGTCCACTCTGGGTGGATCCCTGGGTTCTCCCCTTGCCCTGAGCCAGGCTGTGACAAGATGGGTTGTTGGTGATTAAAATTAATGTGACAATATCCTCACCTCCCAAACACTGTGAAAGCCATTTGTGTGTGTTTAGGAGGCTCTTTGACCCTCAAATGAAACCCACAGAACAAAAACAACAGCTGAAGGTAGATGGAGGACTGAGCACACCTGATTTGTGCAGGAATGCGAGCCCACCAACCCATAGATCCAAAGCATAGTGTAAAAGCCTCAGGAAACAAAGACCAAGGAAGAACTACATGAAAATCCTCTTCTTGCTCAGAAGACATTCTGCCTTCCCATTCCTGCTGCCTCCCTTCCATCAAACAATGACCTTTCATGGAGCTTAATCCCTGCTAGCACCCACCCTCACTCTTCATTAAGCTCAGCATCATGTATTTCCAGTCGGCTCTGACTGGAAATGTCACACTCCCAGCTGCACTGCCAGCAATGCTCCCAGTCCTTTCCTCTGCTGGCCTCGGCTGCTGCGTGGTCCAGCTCCCCCCAGTTACTTTTCCACACTGGAGAAAGGCTGGAACTGGCAGGAGGCTCCAGCAAGACCAGCAACACCCAGGGCCAGGAAGCGGAGGCTGGAAGGGCTGGGCTGGGTTGGAGTTTCCCCACCCCTAAATTGGTCTCAGCGTCCTGATTAAGCTCTCTGCCTCCTCCCTGCCACAGCCTACTGCCAAGGATGCTCTCAAATCCAGAATTATTACCCACTGTCCTGTGGGGAACTGCACTTTGTAAGGAACTCACCACCCAGAAGAGCTCAACTCCTAGCTGGGCATCCTTACAATGACCAGATTTTCAGATGTACTCAGCATTTTGCATTTATTTGCCAGGTACTCTCTTGAAAAGTTTAGTTACAGTGGCCAGAAAGATTAAAACTTTATGCAAGGAGTAAGCTAGAAAAAACTTTTTCATAAAATCATTGTCCTGTCCAGGGGTCCAATTCTCAGGTGTTCTGCAAGATCCTGTGAAAAAGTCACTGATGATTAATGAAACTTTTTTTTAACATTCCTATCAACTTTATGTAGCAATTTTTCTTCGTTGTACTCTGTCCCTTGTTTGCTGTTTGTGCATTAAAAAGTGGTATCTGCATTTGAAGGGATCATCTTTGATCCTTGTGCTGGTTTTGTGGTTATCTTCATTCTCAAACTCCAGATAACAGAAAGTCACTGCAGGCTGCCTTCTTGATTCTCCCCCAGTTTTCATTCTTCTCTAGGGCTGGTCTATTTTTTGTATAGGTTATCCTCAAAGTGGAAATTTTAGCAGAGTTCCTCTAACTCAACACATTACATTTTTCATAATTACATTTCTCCTTCCTGGCTCTCTATCCCTTGGGCTGGGCTGGACCGAGGCTCTCCAGGAGGAACTTCCCGACCAACAGTTATGGCTGCTGGGAATTGACACAGGGATTCAGCCTCCTAGGACCTGACAGCACTGCCTCTAAACCCCCTGGGGCAGGGAAACCTTTGGACACCTCTCAGGACTCTTTTAATCCCCTGGCACCCCTAGAAGGATGCTCTAGCCAGGGTTTGTGCTGCATGCCAGATATAGCTGTGAGGTGTCTGCACATCTCTTGACACAGAGAGGCTGCTCTAAAATGACTCCTCTGTTCTAAAATGTTGCTGGCAAATTGTTGTGAACATGGGAAAGAAACAAGAGTGTTGAGAGCTCTGGTATTATTGAAATATTTAAATATTATATATGGTGATGCCTGTAATTCAACATTTGCTGTGGTAAACACGACAGAAATGAATGTAGCAAAATGTTATTCCATATTCTAAGCCAGATTCTTGAGGTTTGTTTTATTTATATCACATGTGGCTGGGAGAAATATTTCTAGGAAGGCTCAAACCATATATTTTCTTTTCAAGTTGCCAAAATATCTTAGAGAAATCAATTGCTGGGGACTCTTCTGTGTGGCTAAAGATTTATTTTTAACCTCTTGGTGTGCCAAAATCAGGAACAATTATTAATCTGTCCTGAAACTGCCAATACAACCTGCTAGCAACAGATGGTGTGAATGAGAAGCCAGAAGTGGCCATTTTTAATATTCAATAGATTAAAAAAAACTTAGTTCTCTAATCTTATCTAACCTCTTGTGACCGAGGGTCTGCAGTATTGACTAAAAGACAATACCAATAGCCTTGATTTGAACCTGAATCAGCCAGGGAACTGCATCTTCTGGGGCACTTTGTACCTCAAAATGATGCTTCGTGTTCCCATCTCTGTTGGCCTTGAGGGTTCCCCTTCAGCAACCCAAAATCCAGAGCACCCCGTGCTTCAGGTATGGTGTGGCTGCTCTCCAGGGCTTCTTGTTTAGGTCTGAACTTGTATGGTAGTTAAGAACAGCTCCTGTCAATGCCTAGGGATGGAGGAGTATTACATTACTAGATATTATCTCAGGCTTGCTGTATTTATACATCTCAATTACAAAATCAGGAAGTGTTGCCAGCCATCCTTTGGATACAGCTGGCACAAACACACACACACACACAGAGCAAAAGAAACAAACAAAACCAAAAATCCCAAACGGCTTGATTTTTTTGGATTAGTTAAGGATTGTGGAAAGCTGATTCTTGCTGGGGAAATTGGGTTTTGTCCTGTGTGCCACAGCTGGGGGAGGCAAGCTGGCAGCAGCAGGAACACAGAATTGCACAGCTGCCCAGGAGAGGTGCATCCCAACTCCAGGTTTGCTCACCTCACCTGTGAGAAAAGCTGCATCTGAATTTCGGGTTTGGGATTGCTATTTGCTGTAATATCTCTGCACCACTGATTTTCTTTTTGTGAGCAACACGAAAGGGGGGACTCAAACCACAGCAGCTCATATCTAAGGTAGTGCAATGAGAAACAGCCTGAAGCTTTTGCAGGGCAAGTATCCTCGCTCTGTCCTCACCTAGCAAACGCAGCAGATGTGGCAGGAGGACAAACTGTCCATGTTTGACTGCAGGACAGACAAAACTGAGGGCTGCAATTGGGGAAGCTGCTCCTGTGTCTGTTTATCATGCCTTTCAGGATAGCTGTGTGCACAGAGCCCATAAACCCGGCAGCTCAGCAGCTCCTCGCCCCAAAGCCCCGCTCGGGCCCAGGCCTCCCTCCTGCCTCAGCCCCAGGCCTCCCTCCTGCCTCGACCCCTGGCCGCCTACATGTCCACAGGGACACCAGTGACCACGGCCAGGCCGTCCCCTGACAACTGGGGATGTGGGAAAGCTCTTCCCGGGAGAGCAGCAGCCTCTCTGGAGCTCAGGAAAGGCCGAAGCTCCAGGGGAGCGCGCTGGGAGGACATGGCAGCTTCCTGAGGAAGGGGAAAGGAGATCTCCCCTGGGGGGATTGCTCTGGAGGCTGCCAGAGTGAGCCTGCCAAATTGGAGGAGTGGGAGGAAAAGGAGGAAAGGTGGAAAAACCTCCAGCTAGAGGGATGTAGTTTTAATTTGGTGCATTAGCACACTGAGGGCAGGTGCTGCTGTGTGGCGGAAGATGCTGGGAAACACCAGGAAAGATAAACTTCAATATCAAGTCTTGGACAGCAAAATTTAGTGTTTAGCAAAATTTAGCACAGCAAAACACCTAAGGAGCAAAGGCATAGCTAAACTATTCCTCAAGTGTTAGGTCAGCCTTATGGATTTCTGCTGGAGGCCTAAAGATCTGAGTAGATATCAGCAAAATATTCATTTCTGCTTACGGATGAGACACAGAACCCCTTCCTAGCTTTGGGTATGTCCTCCACCAGGAGCACATTCACTGCTCTGAAAATGGGATTATTAGGTGATTTTTCGGGTCTGTAACATTGTTTTACATCAGAAAAAATATTAAAATGCGTTCCTGTGACAGCAAATTTCTGCCAGCTCTGAGATGTGCTCCTAAATGGTGATTTCATACTATCAGGCTATGTTTTGTTCTCGTGGTTGTGTTGGAAGTCTCTTCGTCTCCCTGGTTTCTAGGAGAATTTCTGCTCTATCAGTAGTGAATTAAGTCTGAATATCACAATATATAACTCTGAATAATGTGCACAAAACGTGGGTTTCCTTAATGTGAAAATATTCTGCATCCATGGAGAAATAGCTTCAGCACTTCTGTGAGTGATACAATCTGCAAAGCACAACCAGACCCTTGTAATCACAACAACACAATGCAGAAAAATAAATGAGGGGGTCTAAGACATGACATGAGATCTTTTTAGCAATGGAAATAAAATTATTTTTCTCTTTTTTTACTTTCTGTGTGTGTGCATTATAGTTCTCATTCTTACTTCTCTCATGAGTGGTGGAAAACCTACAGCTGTTTAGCTTTCTAATATCACAGAAAATAGCCCAGATTTCTGCTCTGCCTCACTTTGAAACTTGCTTTTAGGTTGTTTTGAGTTGTTTGTTCTCAGAGAAGAGAGCTTTCCATTTGATATTAACATTAACAGAAAAGTCTTGAACCAAATAAGCCCTTAGAGCTCAGGGGGAACATCTCCAAATTCTTCTGCTGTCTAGATGGACTAATCACACACAGCAAAAACACAGAAAAAGCCAGGGAGTTGGAATTTATATCTTCAGGGTTTTGTATTTTTTTTATTGTATTTCAGTCCACTTTTTTTTATTTTTAATTTAAACAACAACAACAAATTTCTTTTTTTTTTTTTTCTGTATAGGGAATCATGAAATATATGGATTATATGGAACAGCCAAGGCTGGAGTAGAAGGAAAGGTGATCACTTTACAGGACTGAATCCTAAGTGCCACCAGAATTCCTGACAACACAAACTACAGAAAAGCCTGCAGTAACTAACCTATTTTTGAATGGGTGCCTGGTGCTGGAAGGTACCATCGACAAGAAAGGCATCTAAGGACACTTAGCACCAGCCAGAGAATATTCAGTGTCTTCCAAGATGCAGTGCCTCAGCAGGCAGGAGCAGAGGTGTAGGGGCTTTTTAGCATCCAAAAAAAGAAAGGTGAAGGGTTCATCTCAATCCTAGGTGGTATTTTAAAGCTGGTGTGGTTAAGGCATGCCCAGCTTAAGCTGCTGCCAGCAGCTTGCAAACCATTTTCTTTTGACTTTTCCTGTCTGAAGGATGAGAGCTGGGGCTGGGATTAGCAGGAGTGTAGAGCAAGCCTCAAGCTCACCCCTCACTCCTTTCATCATCAGAAATACCATTTGTATGTTCTACAGAGCTGGAAAACAAACTCTTCCACACTCCAGCTCTGTAGTTCTCTTGATACAGCTGAGTGATGACTGCTATCAGTTGATGGTGATATTTTCCTTCATTTTTAATTTTGAGATTTAGCCTTTTTTGCAATGAAATCACAGAGAATTAAGCCCTTTTTGGCAATGACTGTAGTCAAAGACGAAAAAGTAAAGCCAGGACCATTTATAAAATATCCATGATAGAAATATATATACATATAAATATATATATCTATTTCTGCAGCCCACTTATCAGGCTTCTAAAACTGACAGGTGAGAAAAAAGGAACTTTAAACTCGGAGATAATTTTCTCTTTATACTTCATGGGATTTTTATTTTTAACAAGAGTGCTATAGAAAATAGAGAAACTTGGGTCACTCTCAATTCACACCCCCTTGCTCCCTCAACAACAGAGATATATGTATGGATCTATATATATAAGAAATCTATATATGGATATACATGAAAGATATAAAAAAGAACATTACAGAAGAAAAACTATGTGTATGAGTGATTAGTTTAATGACCATTAGACCCCTAATGTCTTGGAGAACTCAGATAGACCTAATCCTAAATAATAATAAATCTACTCTCTCTTTTTTTTTTTTTTTGGCACTTTAAAACAACTTTGAAAGTTACACTATGTTTTCACTGGTCTGCCTTCAACAAGGTTTTGTGGCCATTTATGTGATGTGATTTACTCGCCATTAATTTGAACTTTTCTGGTAGGAAGAAAACCACCACAAAAAAAGAGACTCTGATATTCTGGCGTTATTTTATTTCTATCTGCATTGAAATAAAGGAATCATTTCAACTCCAAACACCGAGCTGGTAGGAATGATTTTAGCTGCAGGAGGTAAAACTAAAGATAGTGCTAAATCTGCATGTATAAAAGAGAAGTCTGCACACACAAAGCCACATTTGCATGTGCAGAATGAGTTGATTCTTGCTCAGGTGAACTTTTGCCAGTGTGAGCATGCAGGAGCACTGGGTCAGTTGTTAAAATGCTGCACACAGAGAACTCACAAATTCTATTTGATCTATTTTGTGAGTCTGAACACCCAGCAACGAACACTTAAATCCTGACATGGGCTAAAGAAGCAAACTGCAGTAATAAAAGGCTTCTTTTCCATCATTGTTAAATTCTCAAATGGCTAAGTCAGTTTTGGATCTACACATCTTTCTGTACCAACAAAGCACTTGAATGGGAATCCATCTCTGTGGAATGACATTTCTATTTCCCCTTATCAGCAAGATGTTTAGCCATTCTTTTTAATACATTGGCAGTAAAATAAAAAATTGTATAGATGTAGAGAATACCTATCACAGATTCTCAACTAAGTATGCTGTAAGAGTAGAATACAAAATGCTTTATTTCTGCTTTGCAGTTTTTTGAGAAAACCTTCATGTGCAACACGCAGCCCACTGCAGATCCAAGTGCATCCACCCTACTGGAGTAAGTCTCACATACATTCCAATTTTCCATTGGATGGAAAAGCACTGCACTGGCCTTGAAACACTTCATTTTTAATGGCTAGGGAAGTAGCACAGTGGCTGGGTAATAAAGTCCTATCAAACAGGCACATCCCTGGAAAAATCCACTCTATTTTTATTAGAAGACCCTCTGCCATTAAGTTGTGGTCTGACCTAAGTTCCTTAATTTTCCCTGCAAGTAAAGTGAGAATACTGTCTTTTTTGGGGATCATTGTTCATTTATTCCAGCAGTATGTACTATGATGAGTATTAATAAGCCTGTCTCCAACTGACCAAAAAATTACTTCTTTACTTTTTATCAGTGAAATATGGTCAGTCATCCAAAAATTTACTTCTCTGGCATACCCTCCACTTGCCATAATGAGGAAGTATATCTCAAGAAATATATGATTAGGAATAATGCTTTTATGTTTTCTATATTTTGTTATTTTTGCCTCAAATCACAGCTCGGCTCAGCATGATCTGACATGGTTGAAATACTGAAACCCCCACTCCTCCAAAGCAGTGTTTATTATAGAAACCACAAACTTAACCTAACCTAGAGCAGCTTTTCCAGCAGTGATATAATTACAGTAGTTATTGTTGCAATAAACCAGATGTTCCTGAGCTGGAATGAAAGCACTTCCCCCCCACATTACATTTGTTACGTTGCCTCTTTTCAAGTTTCACATCAGCTGTTCAAAAAGCGCTCTCTTGGTTGAGTGTCACTTACAGATTCTTGCTGGGTGAGTCTTTTTAGGGCAAAAGAATGAAATGCTGGCTTGGCTCTGAATTTTCACTGCTCTCCTTAAAGCCTCCAACCTGACAGTTTTCAGTGTCACTAATTCTTGCCCCGGCTTTAGGATATTTTTTGTCCTTTAAGACACTTGGCTAAAAAAAAAAACAACCCAACACTTTGGAAAACCTACTTATTGAATGAATACATTGTTGTGTGGGAAAGGGAATGTTCCACTCCTTCAAAAGCAATGGAGTTTGACTCAGACTTCAGTGCAGCCACCATTTCTGTCACTATTTTGAGCAATTTAGTTATTGGGCAACATGGGTAGCTTTGGAGAGCAGCATCTTCTGAACTGCTTTGTCAGCTGTGTTTGCAACCCCAGACCATGGACAGCCATTCAACCTGAACCACGAATATCCAGCATTGCTCCAGCATTACACATCTTGTATTTTTAACAATGTGTTAGTCAACACATTTCTAATATTTCCCAGCCCAATCAAGTCCTAACTGCAGAAATGTGTTGCCAATAAAGAGTTGGACTGTGTTTAAACCGCTAGGACCTGAGACATGAGAGTTGTTGTAATATTTCATGTGTGCGAGAAACCTGTCTAGGAACAACAACCGCGAGAAGTCAAGAAGTCAGGAGATTGCTTTATTGCACCTACAGAGCCATATAATAATACAATAAAGAAACACAAACTAGGCTCGGGGTTTTGTTTACTCACAGGTGAGTTCTCATGAAAATACAGGAACGGTAAGAATTAATTATCTTATCAGCTATCTGAACAAGTCACGGCAATCCTGGAAGAAACCTTTGTAATGCTCAGGTACACGTGCTGCTCTTTTTTTTTTTCTGCTCCCTTGTGGTAAACTGTTAGTCAACCCATCCCCGTGGCAACTGCAATGTGACGAGGGAGGAATTCACCCCGTGGTCTGCTAAATTTACACTTTGTAAAAATGTAAATGTTTCTTATAGGAGGAATTTACATGGCTCTGAAAGCCGGCCCAGCTTTTCACTGATGTGGTAGGGGATGCAGACGTTGCTGGCCTGGTTTTACAGAAATCTTTGAAAATGGGCCATAAAATAGCTGAGGAAACCCAAGAGGCACCCACACGTTTGGAAGCAGATTACAAGAGAGCTCTGCTGCTCAGCCACAATCAGCTCCCTGCTTTCAAAAGGCACGGTATCAATTTCACATTTTTCGCTCTCCTACAGGGAACGTGTCAGAGCTGAAATAAATAAATAAGCAGGGCCCATGTCCAGGGAACCTTGACGTCTTTCCCATCACCCAGCCTGGGAGGCCCCAGCGCTTCCTCCCCTGGCTGTGACATGCCCAGCAAATATTTCCACCACCCACACTTGATTCATTCTCAGCTCTCCTCACCCACTCATCATTACAGCTGTGCAAAGCATCCATTACAAACCCTGCAGCCATCCAAAACCTACCTTTGTAACTTTGTGCTTCACACCCAGCGGGGACTGCTTGGACTTTTGGGTAGATTAACTTTTTGAGACAATCAACCCCCAGTTTCATGCAAACCTGAGCCCAGGTGAAGGTGATTGATTTATGGTTTGCATATTTTGAAAACTGCAGAGAGTTTCACATCACTTCCCTGGGTAGATCTCTCTCATATTCGTGGAAACTAAAAAAGATGTGCGCATAGTACACTGCAAAAGGGAATAATAATAATAATAATAATAATAATAATAATAATAATAATAGTAGTGGTCAGATCCTAAGTGTGCTCCATGCATTGCAAACAATTCCTGGTCTGAAGGACCTTGGGGGGGAGCAGGGGAAGGAAAAGTAAAAGCTCTTTTTAACTCTTTAACACTTTATTGCTTCAAAATGTAAGTCACTCACAAATTTTTTACAACATTCCTTCGTTTAGCATGTATGCATGCCACTGGTGGTTCAATTAGACAGGAACTCTGCAAGGAGTTGCTGTAACGATGCTCTTGGGCAGGAAGTAGACTCCAAAATTCAGATGGAAAGTTAGATTTTTCTGGAGTCAAAATGAGAGATCTATTTGGTTGGTGGCAAAAGCTCGTGTTTTCAAAGTTTGGATTTGGGTGGTCACCAGATTTGGGGCAGCTCAGTTAGCAAAATGAAGGAGTTAAAGAGAATCTAGATTATGCCAGCCCTACTGACTGACATCTCAGTCTGCCAGCTTTCAGAGCTGTGGGGCAATCTGCTTTCAAATCACTGGCAGAAGTTGTAGATAAACAAGGTTTTTAAAAAGAGCATTTCGAAGGACAGGATTCAATATAGGAAACTCTGTGGCTTCTTGGTCAGACAGGATCGAAGAAACTAATTTCACATTTTAATTTTTAAAGGAAGCCCAGACCAGTTAAGGCAGAAGTACCAAACATGTCACCTACCATCCTGAAAAAAAGCACTTCCTTGCTTTCTGTTTGCAGCATGGCATCTTTTTCTCTGCAATATAATCCTTTTCTATCATGAATGAGTCCATGGAGAAGATTGAACCACCTCACCAGACCCCAGCTGTGGAACACTCCTTCTTGCTGGTACTAAAATGTTAATTTACACGAGAGCCAGGGGGACAGCGTTTAGAGTGTGGCTAATGTTGCTTTGTCACCTGGTGACTTCGGTTATTTTTTAAAATCCTGTGATGCCCCTATTTATCAAAATGCCTTAAAGACAAGCAGGAGAAAGTCTTGAAAAGCTTGTATAAATTACAAACAATGGCTTGAGGTGGAGTTATATTGGACTTAAGGTCATTTTAGGAAGAGCAGTGGGGCGTGGGGCTCAGCTGAGCAGAGAGAGATCCACAGGGTGAGCAAGTGTTGGAATTGGTCACCAGGGAGTGAGGCACTGTTAGCCCCAGTTCTCCCAGGTGTCTGAGAGAGGAGAGGTGAATCACAGCCTACAGGCTTCTGTTTCTTCCCATTATCTCCACAGGCAATGGGAGTGCCCAAGCTCAGAGTGCATCACTCCTCGTTGGGTGAGGAGAGCTCCATTCCCAGTGTCTGCTGAGGGCAAGGCAGAATTTGGTGGATGAGGAAGGGAGAGAGGATGAACATTCAGCACTGTGGAGCTCAGTGCTTTATCCTGTTCTGCTGAAAGCACAATTCCTCCCTTGGTCAAGAATTATCAAGTAAAAATAGCATGGAAAGTTCAGCATGGAAACATTAATAAATGACGAAATTATCAGTGTCGCTCTGTGAAGAAATGAGCCACAAAAACAACACGTGGGCAGCCCTGGATTGCAACATCAGAACCCCAAAGTGCCTTTATAACAGCCCTGAGGCACCACTTTCACCATGACCATTTGTCCTGGCTTAGGGAAGTGCTGAGCATCCTCATCTCCCATCAGCATCAACACCTTGAGCACTGATACCCAGGGGCAGATAAAATACGGCACTTTAATGTTTCACGTCACCCACGTGTGGATGGCTGTGAATCCAGGAAATGATTGCTTTCAAATAAATGATGTGAGAGCAGAAAAGTGATAACATAATGCTTGATTTGAGAGCAAAAACCCAACCCCTTTGGATTCACTCCAGTAACAGTACAGAGTGGTGCCACTAAGAGTGCTGCTCTGAGGAGTCAGTTGGCATTTCCACTGTCATCTTGAGTCTTGGGATTGGCATCTGTCATTTCAACTCAGGCTGAGTTGTAATTTAGTGTGAGAAAGAAAAACAAATTGCTGAAATTGTAGGATTTCTCTCTCCCCTCTTTCTGCATCACAACTAAATAAAATTTACTTTTTTATGAGCTGTTTACCAAACTTCGTATCATAAACATCTTCCTTTTAAATGGATGGATAATGAAGAGGAAGACAAATGAGGTAAGTTCAATATTCAAGAGATTTGCTCAACATACACAGTCCTTCCTTTCCACAAATTGCTTCTTTTTTCTCTGTTAAAAAATGAGAAATACGTTCCAAATCCCATTTAATAATATGACCCCAAAAAAATGCAGGCAATTAGTAGTGAATGATCCAGTAAATGTATCTGTTGCGAGGAGAGGTGTCATAAAAAATGTTAGGACTGAGATTTACTGCCCCTGAAGTCAGCAGCAGCATTTCCATTGCCTCCAGCTGGAGGAGGACTTGGTTCCTAGGAAGTTCACTTCAAAGATGATTATCTTTAGATCAGCAAGTCTAGGAGCGAGGGCTCCATGGCCTTCAAGGTGAATGCTAAAGGGAATAAAGGGCTGTAAATCCCTGTTTCTGCAATGATAAGGACGCTGGCCCCGGTTGAAATATACAGAAATAAAGTACAGTTATATGAGTTTGAAAATCCGACCAAAAATCTCTGAGCAATCACATCTGCAGTCCTACCACAGGTAAATCTTCCAGAGCTCTTGTTACAACTGTGACTTAAATAAGCAGTCTGGGGCCTGTTTCAGTGTTTGTTATCAGATTGTTCAAATATTTCACTCACATTTATTAACTAAAGGTCTCAGACTCTTTGTTCCAGCTGTATACAGAATTTACCAAATTCACTGTTCGTAGTCTACATAGTAGAGACTGAACTGTCTGGGAATTTTCAAATAATCTTGTTCAGACTGTAACTTTCAATTAATATAAAAATAGAGCTGTGAGGGCTTCCTTATGTTGTCTCAGTTTTGGCCTAAAAAACAACCAGTCTTTCAGAGCTCTGTCATGGTTAGAGGTAGTGACAAAGGCATTCAGACCCTGCTTTCCAGGAATATAGACAAGCAAATTTCGCGATTCCACTTGCTTGAACGTTCATTCCAATTTTTGTTACTTGAGACTATTACAACTGTGTACAGTTTTGAACGGGCCTGAATACACTATTGCCCACTTTTGAACCACTGCTAAATCACATTTCCTGTCCTGTGTAAGGGGAGAAGGTTTCCTTGGTCCTATTCCCCAGCAAACTTCCTTGGGGACTGAAATCCCTGTCTCCTCCAGGCACAGCTCCTGCACGCTGCCCACCTTCCTCCCAGCCTGCTCGGAGCTCAGCCTGCTCTGTCTCTTTTCCACATGCATCCCTGCCCAAAACAAACTCCGCAAGGCTCCCCACCCAGATCTTTGGAATTCCTGGGCAACCTTACATATGCCTTTGTTTTGGGCAGGAACATGTGCTGAACTGTCTCCTCCAGCCCTGCAGAAGAGAAGGGCGGTGGTTAAACCTACCATTCTCAACAGGGCTTAACCCAGCCTCAAACAAAAGCCTCAGCAAAGGTGTAATTTCACAACCCCCTCTGTGTGTGTGTGTGGTGTGTGTGGGAAGGAATTTGCAGAGAAATGGCCTTCTTTCTCCAAATTTCCAGCTGGAGGGGAGCGACAGTCAGGGACTCTGATAGCTCAGTTCATTTGAGAACTGAAAAAAGAGTAGGAAAAAGGTTTAAGAGTAGGTTAGAAAGGTTTGAGAGTAGGAAAAAGGTTTAATTCTTAGCATTTTGGTTCTGCTGGGAGGAGAGATGCTGGTGACCTTCTGGTTTGTACTTCAGACTCAGCAGACGAACAGGCAGTCCCAGCTTTTAGCTCTGAGCTGAGCTGACCTGAGCACCACTTTGGGAGCCAGGCAGGCCACATTCGGTGTGAAGTTTGGTCAGCCCACAGCTCTGGGCTGGACCTTGCCCAAATTACAAGCCAAAGCTCTGCCTTCATGAGGCTGTGGAATTCAGGGTGGTTGAATCACCCTCGGGGGGTTTCTTGACCAATGCTTTGCCCCAAAATCTTCAGTAATGCAGAAAGCACTGTCACATCTGTCAATCCCAAATAATGCTGCTGTGGATGGCTTTCATGAGACAGGGGTTGGTGCCCTGAGAGGACTCATCCACAAGATGTCCAGTTTGCCCTGGGTGGCAGGAGGAGTTCTTCAAAGCAGTGTGGTGTTTATTGGCAATGGGCAAGGGAAGTTCCATGACTTGGCATCTTCTTAAAGCCAGCATTTGTGCTAGGGTGGGTTATCACACATAAACCAGCCTTAATCCCTTCAAAATGAAGGTTCTGTTTATGGCACATCAAGGTCAGGGCTGTAAATCCTGGAACAAATCACCAGGTATAATGAAAAGGAATAATGCCAATTACATTTTCCAGCCATTTTTAGCACTTGAAACGTGGTCTCTGTACTCCTTGGACTTCTCTCAGGGAAGTACAGATGGTATCTGTGTGAGGTAATAGTAACCTGCTTATTACAGTTCCTTTGTTTTTACCACCAGCTTGAAACACATGCCATCATTAAACATTGAGTATGGCATAACAAACCAGGTAATCCTTGCAGTTTTTCAGTGACATGTTCAATGGACCTTTAGAAGTTTTTCCAAAGAAATGTCCAACCTTTATTTACCCTTTAGAGATCATTTCAGTTTGCTTTTTCCATGCTCCTTTTGTGATCGGTTTCTAGCAGTCATTCTCAGTTCACCCATGGCAATTTCACAGGAATGGAGGGTTTTCCCTACATGTCACAGAAAATTTTGGGAACCAGAATGTCTCTAATCTTTATCACATAACTCTGCAAGGGAAAATTGATTCTGAGAGATAAAGTAGAGACAACAAAACACAATGTGGTACAGAAGTAGCACAGGATCCAATTCCTCACAGGAAATTATATACAAATTTTCCTGTTAGAGAGGTAATGTCTTCATATTAAATTGAACACTTTAGTTTTTTGGTTTTTTAAAAATAACTAAGTTTGAAAAATATCCAAAACTTTAATGACAAGAAAAAGAGAAAAAAAAAAAAAAAAGCCTGTGGCTTTAGTACAGTTAACAGGGCTATGTATATTCTCTCAGCACAGCCAATTATTGTAGTTAGGCCAGCGGTGCTTAACTAGAGAAATCCTGCCTAGTTAAAGTGTTGGCTGTGTGACAGAATATGCATAAAGCACAGTAAATAGTAATATTATGTGTAGAAATGTTTAATTCTCTCAATTACAGAGGTTTATCAAGTCCAGTATATAATCTTGGGCTGGAAAAAAAAGATAAACTTTGCAGGTAAAGAACATTTTCCTGACAGGATCCCAAGTCGTATTAATAAATTGGGATACTATTTTTTTTCTGTTTTCCATTGAGGTGTAGGGGGAAAATAATAGAGAGTTGTTTTTTCCCTCATTATTTGGTGGTCCTTCCTTGAAACTTTCCAAACCAAAGCCATTTCTCACATCTGGTTGGAACGCAGATCTTTAAGACATTCAAGTAATTCAAATCAGATGTAAAAATCTAAGCTACACTGTATGAAATTCAAGAACAATATAGTTACAGGGTTAGAAAAGTCTGCAATATGGCACCTCTTTTAATCAATACCAGCCTCAGTTTCAGTTTGTCTGTAAATACAAGACTATTATTAAGAATGATCTACTGCATTAATTATTTCAATACCCAGCATAGCAAGTTACCAGATTAGTGACACTTTGCATTTATAATATCATTAACGATTTGTTTTCCCTGCGCTCTGGGTGAAGTCCACAGCAACGTGGCCTGCATCAGATTATAGTTCCAAGGGAAAATATTGAAGATCACTAATATCAATAAGCACTTCCTTATCTCTGCCATTCGGAACTGCCTGTATTGACTTTCGCTGCATTCCAGCAGTTCTGCCCATACCCAAACCCTAGTTAGTCGTTAATTCCCATTAACTAAGCCACCACCAAACCTCATTTAAATCGTTTCCAATACATTCTCCCTTAATGCCTGCTATCTGCATTTCATTCCCATTGATTCCCAAAAGCTACCATCGGGTTTAATTGCAGCCCCAAGAAGAGCAGCTTCCCACAGGTGTCAGTGGGACTGATTTCTCCCCGGCTGCCAAGCAGTAGGGAGCAGAGCTACACGAGCCTGCCATGCAAATCAATGCCTAAAAACCCAAACAGCTGCAGCTGGACTTGACCAGGAAACAGGATTCACCCCACCAACAAGCGCCTGCTCCTCTAGGAGACCATTTCAGCTGGCCAGAAAATAGTTTAGGGCTTTTCTTAGGATTTGTCTGTGAGAATAAAAGTGACACAGTATTCTGGCTTGTTCCACTTCAGTAAAAAAAATCTCATCTGATAAATGGAAGTTCTAGACCAAGGGAAAAATCAGTGCAGTTGCTCAATCTTTTTCTGATCCTCATTATAATTTCATCCACACAAATATTTCTGCCCAAGACAAAAAAGAAAATCCAAACCTTTACCTGTAGGATTGTTTCGGGTATTTTTGGACGCTGTAGGTTCTCAGCAGCCCTTTAAACCCCTCGGGATTACATCACCATGTTAACATATCGTTCAGGGTTTTACATACAAGTCAGTGGCATTTAAGCTCTCAGAAACTGCCAATTCAAGAAAACAAAACATCTGCCCAACAGTGATGAGCTTGAATAATGTTCCTTTTGAAGAGCAAAGCAAAAGAATCGGCTTGCTGAAAATTGAATGTTGAATGAAAATTTTCAAAACAACATTTTCAATTTTGCATTGCAAAACATTTCCCCCTATTTTCCATACTATTTCAAGTTGACATCTAAATTAAATATTTTGCTTTTATTCAAACAAATCGCTTGATTGACCAACAATTATTGTATTCATAATCATGCTTTGTAATAGCTTTCTGGATTGTTTTATTGCTTTCATTAGGAGTGGAAATAAAACCCAACCATAGGACATTCCCTGAGAAGGAAAAAATCTGGATCTCACGGGGCTTTGGTTAGAGCATTTTTTCATTAGCTTCACTTTCTGAAGACGTTCAATGCATTGCCCAGAAAGTCCCTCCAAGCTAGTCCTGAGCAGAAGTTGCCTCACATCCCACATTGTGCTATGGTCAAACCTCATGTCCATTATGAAATGACAGCAGGATATGGCTTTTCCTAGAGTTTTATGACAGCCTGCTGTTCTTTAACAGCTCTGCATTGACAGGCAAATGTAACTCGTGGTCATTATCTGCCTCTGGGGCTGGAGAGGCATAAATTACCCCTGGACCTCAGGCTCCCAACATGAGAGGCCACTTGTGTAGCTCTGGCTCCATCTGCGCTGCCCAGCACATTCCACAGGCTCTGCCCTGCCTTGGATTGCATCACTGCAGCCAAACCTCAAGGTGACAAAATCTTGGGCAAGAGTTGCCAGCTTTGCATCTGAAAGCCAAGCGACACCTCTAGGAGCCAACCCCAGATGCTGGGGGGCTATGGGCTCTGGTTGGGCACAGAGCTGAGCTTTCCAGGCAGCCCTGAAGTGCAAGCAAGGAGCTGATCCACTCCCCCTGCAGAGCACTGATGCTATCAGGAGCTGCTGGGAGGACCTCAGCAAAGGAAACACTCAAAAAGAAGGAATTTGATGGGTTTTGGAGAGCTTATCTCCCGAAACGTTATGTATTGACTATTTGCACAGACACAGGTATCAGTGGTGATAGATATTATCTGCACTTCCCTTTCACGCCAGCCTTGCTCAGGGCTGAGCCTCTGCAGCAGAGCCTCTCAGTGTCCAGCCTCAGCCACGGGGCTCCTGGGACATCAGCCTTCCCACCTCTCATCTCCTAGATACCCCCAGGCACATTTACATTTACCGGGGGTGTTTCTGAGACGCTAACTTCACCATTTAACCCTAAGGGAACAAAGGAACTGATGCGTGGCATTTAAACCATGCTCAGGTAGAAAATGTGCCATCAATGTTTCATGTAAATCCTTTGTGATAATCGGAGAACACATAAAGCAAGTAAAGATTTATTTCTGTCTAGCTCTAAAGCTTTTTTGTGTGTGTGGAATAGAGATAATCCTACCACAGAGAAAGGTTTCAATTCACATTTCTCTAAGAAAACCCCTACCTATCCTTGAATCCCACCCTGCTTCCTTGTAGGACTAAGATCTTACTGGTTTTGGGTGTCCCAAACATTTTATTATTCTTATTTGGGATTTTTAATTTAAATTATTATTCATTTGGGTTATCAGATGTCCCACACCCTTCACAAGCAACAGAGATGAGATTTCAGTCTCTTTTTTCCTCTGACAGTCCCTGTAAAGAAAGTGTGGGAAAGAGCATATTGCAGAGATGCAGAACAGAATGAAAACAAAATATGATGGATAATAAACTCCACATTTATGATGATATGACATGCATAGCATCTCCTACTACTGCTTGCACCACTCGACCCCATTTTCCCAGATAATTTAACTCTGAAATCACAGACTGTGACCAATGTTTTGCTGCTCACCACCAGATAAGGTCATACTTGCTGTTCTCCTAATTCTCTTTTCCAAGTTTCTCAGGTCCTCTGGAGATTCAGAGGAAATTTTGCCCTGCAAAACAACCTCCAGAGATTTTAACCTCAGAAAAATTTACCCGTGGTTATGAAATCTGCAGTTTTCTGGGCTTTGCAACCTGGAAGCAAAGACTGAGGGTTAGTTTGGGCAATTGTGAGTTCTTGCCACAACTTCTGCTCTTTCCCTTTCCCACTCAGATTACCCTGGAAGGCCTGCCCAGGGGACAGGTGCTTTTGGGAGATAAGGAGCAGCGTGAAAAGTTTGGGAACTTATCCTGTCGTACAACAAACTTGACATCTAATCTGCTGCTTGGGTTTGGAACACACCCAGTAGAGTTCAACTAATCAGCCACCCCAGTCCCAACGCTTTTCCATGGTTGTTCTACAACAGCCCCAGATTATTGGAGCTAAAGATGCTCCATCTACACATTTTTCAGTTTTGCACATGCAGACATTCACTCCGCCCTGGGGAACAAACTCAGATGACAGTGGCATTGGCATGGATTCCTCTACTGGATTCATCCCAGAGAGATTCCTCCACCAAGGGAGGGTTTGGACACACATGTGAACTCATCACTGAGTTTTATCAGGCTTCAGGTCCCTTCAGACACATGCAGGACTTCAAAATGTGAACACTTCAAAAAAGGCTTTCAGGGTTTAGTTTTAGTTCACAGGAATAAGTACCTGAATTTGACTTCTGTACCAATTTATATTCCTAAATCTGCTTTCTGACTTAGCCCTTGGCGGCTGAGTGGCAGAGATTAAAATAACCACCTTTGATAATTCTCTACATTCCTAAATTAAAAGCACTCCTCTGAGATACATAAATGGCTTGCCTGTTTCACACAGAGCAGAAAATCAGGACCAAAGTCCAAGCAAAAATGACATATCAAAACATCAGCTGAAACAGAAGGTCCCAGCTGTTTCGAATGCCAACAAAACCACAATGATTATTGCTAACATAAATAAAACAAAAATCTTAATCCAGTTTTATCAAGGAGTTACTAACCATATTTCTCCACTCTTCCAGTAGTTTTATGGGAGTGTGTTTTCACAAGCAAGGAGAAGGATGGCATATTGGGGACCACTTTCTCTTGTACTGCTAAAAAACCTCTAACAGCTCCAAATGCATCTAACAAACAACTGAACTCGGTCAGTTCACATAGACTAGAAAAAAAAAAGCTGTCAAACCAACATCTAAATTATGTCCTTGCTAAGTAGCTTGACTTGTGGTGGGGATTTTATTGGACAGTGTCACTTCCTTGTGACCACCACAAATGATAA
Organism: Lichenostomus cassidix; assembly: GCF_008360975.1. Classification (NCBI taxonomy): domain Eukaryota; kingdom Metazoa; phylum Chordata; class Aves; order Passeriformes; family Meliphagidae; genus Lichenostomus; species Lichenostomus cassidix. The sequence goes on from NC_139486.1 coordinate 60,798,379, forward strand.
CAGTTGCAAGAGCTTTACAGTCGCTAAACCAAAGGAATGGCTGGAATTTTTGAAAAATCTCTACAGCTCCAGCCCAGGCTGACATCTTGTACTTTAAAAGCTATCTTTAAGCAACTAAATAGGTGAGAGAGCACACCAGAAGCTGGCAAGACAAAGGAAAAAGATATCAAAGCCTGCAAATGCCAAGCTGCTGCACTCCATGGTTGTGGTGAAGGGTTTGGGTTGTTTCATTTGCAGACTCGTGGCTCCCTTCATTCCAGTAACAAAAATGCCCATAGCATTTCTAAATTAAACCCAGCATCTTGTCCCTTCTATTTAGGGCAGCTTTTTCGCTGGCCCACCACATCCCCAAGCACAATGCCAGTTCTCTCATACCATCTGTGTAAACTTCTCTCCACTGCTCCCAGAAGTGCCTTTTTCCCACTGCTGGGATCCTCCACTCCAGGAGAAAATGTTCAAGATGAGTTCAGTGAGTGACTTTTTTTGTTGTTGTTTGTTTTTCTAGCCGAGTTAAACTGATCATAAAAAGTTCTAAAAAGTTCTCCTTTTATTTTTTTTCCCTCAGTTCTCACCATTATGGAGAATTGTTCTCTGAGAGCCCTAATTCTGGTCCTTTATGACTGTGGATGGGGAGGAAGAGCACTCAAGTTTGACGCTGTTCTAAGTGTTATTGCAATTCTTTAGCATCCCAAAATGGCTAAAGAAAGGTATTTTTAAGGACACCAAGGAGAATGTCTGCAGCAGGACATGGCACAGGGAAACCTGAGCTTTCTGGGAATTAATTCACTTTCACTGGAGCACTGGAGCCACAGGGCAGGACTGTTCCCCTCCAGCAGTGTGCTGCCTGGATAAAAATGTCCTTCTTTTTGGGGTACAGAGTTGGATCTCTCCATGGCAGTTAATGGTCGGGGTTTTGAATCACAGTGATTTTCACCAGGATTTGTAATTCTACACCTCTTAGGAGATTTTGATCTCTTGGCTCTAGTTGTTTATCCTGGCATTTCTCTGCAAAGTCTGTACCACTCCAGTAGCTACCAGGAGCTGCTGGGAGCTGGAATGGAGATAAGTCAACAGGGTGCAAAGGGTTGAAAATGCAATTTTTTAAATTTTTTTTTTTTTTTTTGCTGGACTTGCAGGGGGACTTAGGAGGGCAGATTTCTGATGGAGAAGCGAGGGTGACCCCATTCCAACCAGCCTACATATTTATGTTTGAATGACAAGGTAGCTCAAAGGAAAAAAATCTCCAAATAATTGTTCTGCAAATGATGTTGTTCTTTAACATGAACACAATGATGGCGTTGTGTTCATAAACTCCCTGCTACCAATATAAATAATTACAAAACCATAAAGAAAAATAAATGCACCCAATAACCAAAAGTCTAAACCCACCAGTGCTAAACAGCACTTCATAACCGCGGCTCTGAATTATTACTGCCTCACCAACACAGCCACAATATCTGCCTTCATAAAATCCTCTGCTTTACAAATTCAATGGACTGGATAATTAGGAAAGCCAATGTTTAATCCACAAAATGAAACCACCATCACTGTAACATGACAACGAACCCACATTTCTCAAAAGTAGTACCATTTTCATTCCCTGGAGTGGGAATGCAGGATCCACAGCTCCTTGCTCCCCATCCCATTGGAGCTGGGTGTGTCCATGAGAGTGTCCTGCCACTCAGCAGTGCCCAGGGATTGCCAGGAGCTGCCCTTTCCTTGCTGCTCCCATGGCTGGAGCAGGAGACAGATCCCTGCCTCTGTGTTTGCCTACCATGTGCCAGGAGATATCTGTTATAACTCCCCAAATATGTTGGCTGTGGAGCACTGATTACCTTAGCTCCATAAATAGGACAAAAACACACCTATGGAGATGATGTCAGAGAATGTCTGTGTTTCACTCCCAGCAGCATCTCCAGAGCAGCTGCTGACACTTCGCTGGTTGCATTTCACTTGTAACATTTCAGCATTTGCCAAAGAGATTTTTTTCACCCTCTCTGCAGATGGCCAGGTGTTGTTATCACTCCACCCACGTGCCTGAGTCCGCTCCTGGCAAAATTCAATCTTTGCTCATTTTCTTGACCCGCGCTCATCTTTGCTTCGCTTTTTAATTAATCCACGGTTAGCTGAAGCTCCTGCTGTACGTCAATGATTTCCTTTCAATTCTTGTTAAAGATTTTTCATTTCCCCAAATTTGCAGCACGTTGCTCTGGAGCTGCTAACAGCACACTTTTCTCTCATTATCAAATCAGCGAGGAATGGGGTCAGTGAAGCAAAAAAACACAAACCCCAGCACTGAGGACCTTCAGGCTTAAAGACATTTCTATCCGTCCCAGACATGCTGCAAATGAAATCATGGTCTTTTGCCACCTTGGAAGCTACAGGCCAGATCCTCTCTGGGTGTAAAGCGTGAAATTTTGGGATGCACACATCATGTGCTGATTTATACTAGCTGAGTATTTGGTATTTATTCTGTCTACTCTCTAGCTGGGGGAAGAGCTGGCTCTGAAACTGCCCCTCAAGCAGGAATCACTGGAGATTTCTGTGCCTGTGTGTTTCTAAATTCAAGTTTTTCCACATCTTTTTATTTTGGCAAGCAGAATATAGAGTTCTGTGGGGAATTCTTCAGGGGATGCTCACACTGAAGATTTCTCTTTGTACCACTGCTCAACATCTCATCTCTTACCTTTACTTGATAAAGTTCTAATCATCATGGAGCTCAGTTTTCCTCATGGGGTTCAGTTTTCAAGCCACTGGCAAATGGAAAAGAGCCTTAAAACCCCCAGACTTCCTAACAATATTTCTTTTAAAAAGACAAGAGGAACAAATTACCCAAAAGAGAGTGCTGAACAGACCTACCTCTTTTCTTAAATGGTGTGAGAGGCAAGTCATAATTTAGGAAAGGATAAAGAAAAATGCAGATTACAACACATCTTAAGGGAGTTTATCAGGGTGAACGTGTGCTCAGCAACCTCAGCCCAGTTACAGCATCCTCTATGGCTCCAGCCCTTGCTCCCTAGGCATGTGAATCACATTAAACTTTTAACTTCTTTTCCCCAGTTTGGGTCTAAATTTTCAGAAAATTGCACGCACAGTTCCTCGGATTATGCATGTAATCAATTAGTTATTTCTGTGCACAACTACTGTGACCAGGTATGCAAATCTCCGAGCAGCTCTTGCTGTTTCCCAATAATTTAGCCCTTTGTCGTTCATCCACCCACTTTTGTTCGAAGCACCAAGTTCATGGAAATTGAACTCATTTGAAACATATGTGTAGATCCACATGAACTGCCCAAAAGCGTCACAAAGAGAAAGGATAACCTTGTTGTTAAGGCAGGAGAGCGCGAAATCTGGTTTCCATTCTGAGTTCTGCCACACATTTCCTGTGTAACCTTGGGCAAGCCATGAACTGTAACCCAGCTCAGTGGAGCTGACCTACATGGAAAAGCAGACAGAGCCATCCTTGCTCAGAGAGGTTATTGAGGCATTTTGTGTGTTAGCACACGGGGAAAATGTCAGAATAAGGTGCTAGAGAATTGTAAGGTATCAGTAATGGTAGATCAGGAAGGAGAGGTGATCTGCACTCAGTGAAAAAGCAGCAAGCAAAGGGGCAAATTGAGAACTGAGCAAAGAAAACAGCAAATTCAGGCAGGGAGATGAAAGAGAACCAAACGGTAACAGTGAGAATGAGCAGGCATGGGAGTAATTAACCTTTATACAGCAATTTTTACTGTCCTCTTCGGTCACAAAGGGCCATGGTGTCAGGAGGTATTTGGGAAGAACTGAGCTGGTTAATATGCCACTGGCCACCTCACAGGCTGTCTGATCAGCACAAATTATTCTTCATTAATCAGGGTAATCCTGACAGGGTTATTAACACCAGGTATTGGCCAAAAGCTGGTGGAGAACACTGTTATTGAAGCAATTACTATGGCTGTGTTCAGCTGGAGGAAAACATTCACTCTTTGTTCCCTCACACACCAAAACTGAGCTGCAAAGGCAGTTCTGAGGCTGGCATTGCTTTCTCCTTCTTGGATGAAACCCAATTAGATTTGCACATTGCTTCACTAAATGTTTGGGGTACTGCCTTCTGGGAGCCCTGTAAATCATAACATGTTCTGAGAGAATGCATCTCCTGTAAAAAATTACCTAATTTTGTAGCTGACCTAGATATGGCACTCACACTGACATCATGAGGAGTCTAGAGCAGACTGATTGCAGTATCTGGCCCAAATGTATTACTTAATGCAGCAAAATGTTCAGTATCCTCAGATCCAACTGGGATAAAATGTTACAACTTGGGGCTCCATGTAGCAAATTTCCACTTTGATTAACAAAAAAAATCTTTCTGGGTGAGAAATGAAACCAAGGTTTTGAAATATATTAAAGATTGTATCACTTTACCTCTAAAAACCAATTTATAGTGAGTCTTCTTTTCACGCATGGTATGCCTTGGAAGAATGTGGAAATAAGGAAAATGAACATTGAATGAGCAAAGAAAATCCTGGTACATTAATTTTAAGGATTTCGGGGCTTTTGGAAAAAGTTTGACAACATTCCTTGATACAAACCTCCAAGGGAATGGTGATCCTGCCAGTCTGGGGGCAGTGGAGCCTTCCCCTTCATCCCACCCACCTTCAGCACTGCTCTGCTCCTTCCATCCAGCATCCTGCATGGAAAAACCACAGTGATTCCCATCACCTGCTTGGAAGTGAGAAGGCTGCAAGGGATGGGTGTGAGAGCATCTGCCTCCTGAGTCCCCTGGAATTGATCCCTGTTTGAGTTGGAGCATAACTTTTGGAAAAAGATATCATCTTGATTTCAAATGTTCCAGTGAGGGAAAATGTGCTATAAACGTTGGGAAATTATTTTAATGGCTAATTAAAGTCAATTAAAAAGCTATGATGATCAGAAAGGAGCTTCACAGGGGTCCTTATCAGCTGCAGAGAAGGTCAGATTTATTTGTTTTTTACAGGGGAATTGCACCTGGTGACATCACTTGTTTTTTCAATCCTTGACTGAAATACAAAAACACACTGCAAAACCCTGGCCAGCAGAATGATTAGAAGAGTTACCATTGACTTCCAGGTCCTGTGAGGTGTCTAAACATAAACTGAAAGATGGAAACAATGGACATGTGCTGTGGGAGCAGCTCCACATTTTAGCTGGGCTTCATTCCTGAAGTCAGTGGAAAAAGCCTATGAACCATATGTCCATAGGCACTTATCTCTCTTTCTTCAGACAAATTATGCCCTCCAGCATGGCAGAAATACCTGCTTCCCTCCCTACAGGTAACCCTACAGGTTTTGTAAGCAGTCCCCACTTTAGAACTGGATCTCCAGGGGAATTCCTTCCAGAGCAAATGGAGTTAACTCTGGGAAAAACATTCCTTAAACTGCAAGTTCCTTAAAGGAGAGCTCCAGCTTTCATTTTCTCTCAGTGCTGTGCTCACCTACAGGCTCCAGAGGGTTAATGACAACAGTGCAGAGTTACACAGGTGGAAACTTAAAACAAGAGGTGGGATGGGAAACGCAGCTTTCATCCATGTCTGGGGTCACCACTGGAATGCACAGAGATCATTTCATTTATAGAAGGCTCAGCAATTGTAGGAGGAATATTGTCTACTCCTCTCTCCACTCTCCAAAGAAATTACCTAATAGTTTCCAATTGAGAGGGCTTTTAAAAGAATTTGGGTTTGATTCAGCCATCATCTCAGAATAAGGAAAAGTATTTTACTCTTAAATTGTAATTTTCATTAGTTGCCTAATGCCGGTTGAAATTCACACCATTCCCCAACCCAACACATGCTTCTTAAATTTTCACTTCCTTTGATAATAGAACGAATGGAATATAGGTGAAAGTAATAATCTACTGTGCCTCTAACCCAAGATCCAAAAAGTTCCTTAAGAAACTGGATTTGATTTCCAGGCAGGGAAGATGAGGCAGAAGGATGTCTAGGGCTTTGTCTGGGATCAAACAGTGACCTGGGAATAAAATCCAGGTGTACTGTTGAACTTCCAAATGCCATCCTCTAACCAACACCACTATCCCAATTCCCTCTGTCCACAGCTGCATCTGAATTAAGCAGTGTTGGCAAAGTACAATTTTTGTGCCAGGTTCTGAAGCTGTCTTACCTGAACCTGTGGAATATTAAAATACTGCTTTTTTTGTTTTGATGGGTAAGAAAATGTCTATTCCACCTGTCAGCTCCTGCCACAGAGACGATAACTCTGACAAACCTCAGTGCTCATGTTTGCTGCTGAACGATTGGGTCACTGAAAAGATGAAAAACGTGGTTTGGAATGGAAAAAACATCCAGCTATTTACGTGACAAATACAATTGAGGTAGACTTTCTTCCTGAGTCCTCTGATGAGGCTTTTTAAACGTTATTTGCTAACTAAAGAGAGTCTTGTGGGTTTACACATTCAAAAGCAGCTCTGAGCAGGAAGGAGCTGTTTCAGGAAGGCAAGCCCCACTACAAAGAAATTATAATGGAGGTGCCACTGAGGACAGGGATGCCTGCAGAAGCCACAGAGATTCCTCCTTTTGTCTCCAGACAGATGACAAGGACCAGGATTCTTTCACACACAGAAAGAAACAATTGCTGGGTGCTCCAAGGAAACTCAGTTGAGCCCCAGATACTGTAAACTGTGAGGCTTTTGTTCATACAGAAGAAAAATATGATGGTTGTGAGTCCCACATGCATCAATATCAAATTGTTGGGGATTTTTAAAAATAATTAAGGGGGGTTTCTCCCACAGAACGCCTTGGGAACTTGCTGCAGATCCCAACTGTCAAGTAGTTGCCCTTTTTGTTCGGCCCAAAATACATCTATATTTTTCCCCTTCCCAATTAGATAATCTTTATTTTCCATTCACCTCCGGCCTAGCTGCATCACTTTGACCTCTCTGTGAGGCCTGGGTAAATCCTGGAGATGCTGGGCCACAATTCTTAAGAAGGAAACTTCAAGTTCTTTCCGCTTCAGTTGCCCTTCACATGTCTGAGGCAGTTAAGGCTGCTGGCCCATAGTCTGCGTGGCAGGAGCTGTGTGCTGGCTGTGGCACCCATTGTCTGCATTTTTCCTCTCGTTAGTCTCCTTGACCTCGCATTGTCTTACTCCTGCAGTGTCAGGTCAGACTTAGTGTAGGTCTCCCTTCACCAAGGACCCCTTTCCTTTCGTGGATCACTAAGCAGGACAATTGCTCTATCCATCTTTTCAGGGTCTATTGTCGAGCCCCCCCTGAGCTGAGAAAGGTTTGATTCACTGGGAAACCATTTTGGTCAAAGGGAAACCTGACTATGTGTCCTTTTAGGAACTCTGTCTTAATCACTGACTTTTTTATCTGGGATATGAAGAGGATTCAGGAGATCAAAAGGTTTGGGAGTACATGGGTTTGACCACATTTTTCCTGGAAATAATGGGAAACCTCCACTGAAAAATGAGCTCCGTTACAATGGGCAAACAAGAAGGAAAGCCACATAGTGTTCCCAGAGCATTCTGAATCGTCAGACCTTCAATAGCTTCCATAGAGAAGGGAAAAAGTAAACAGAAAATGTAAATGGAATGTAATAATTAATGGACCTAAAGAACCAGACTCATTTGATTTGCGCATAATCGCTGCCTTTAAAGAAGAGATAAGTCAAAAGGGATGGGCAGAGCAGATGGAGGAGGCTGAGGACTGCAGGACTGCAGGTTCAGCCTGGCTGGGTGTGCAGTGGGGTGGCTGTGGTGTCCCAGGGTTAGCAGCCTGTCTCACCTCCACAAGGGATCACACCTCCAGCAGCCCCAAGAACTTCCCAGGAAATGTCACAGAGATGCTGCTGGACACCTCAGTGGAGCTCTGCTGGGCTTGAAGGCCCTGGCTGTGTCACCAGGCATTCAGCCACAGTCCTGCTGATGCCTTGAAGATTTCCTCCTGCACGGAAACCCTGATCATTTTTAGCAATTATAAGGCCAAATTACATAAGGCAATCACAAATCTTCCATAGCTGACTATACTTCCTAGGAAGCTCACCAGCAAAAATCATTTCCATTCAGGCAATTCCTCAAAACAGAGATGTTGTTGCCTCTTTATTTTCCAAATATCAAATCGTTTATTTCAAGGACTTACTGAAAAACAGGAAGAATGAAAATGTCTGTTTTCCTGCAGTGTAGCTGGAACCCTTTTACCTACTCATGTGCCAAAATGCTTTTATAAATGAACATTTCTCTCTTCCTTCAACCAGCCATCACCTCTGCACAGAGTCAGCTCGAGCCCCTTCAAAATGCAGAGCTGAAAATTGCAGTGTAAGATAAAAGGGAGGAAAGGGACTGCTCTTGGGAAGGCAGGCAAAAGAGGAACTCGGACAGAAAGTCTTGGAGAGCTGGACTCATATTCCTGTTATCAATAAGATGAAAGAAAAAATGTAAGCAGAAGCCAGTGACTCAACTTTTCCTTTTGACCCAGGCAAAGTCAACAGGGAGCCAGGTTGTTTGCCTTTCCCCAGGGATCTACTTTTCCTAGGAATTATCGGAGCTTCTCCTCCATTTTTTTCCCCCAAATTCAGCAGGAATAAGTTAGGATTTTGCTTTGAAAAGTGCCCCAGTTTAAGCTGAAGGTTGTATTTAAACTTCAGAACATGCTGAGACCTTTACCTGAATAACAGAAAAAAAGTCAGTTGGGTATAGTGAGCGTCTCTGCACTGGTTTTTGGATGAGGAGCTACTGCTGGCCCCAAACAAGGAGATTAAACAGATTAAACATTTCTTCTCCAATAAAAAGAAAGAGAGATGAAAAAAGGCTTAAAAAACACTAGAAAAGCCAAAGTAAAAGAGAAAGGGTTTTCAGCCAGGAAGAGTAAAAACTACATTTACATCTCTGGTATTTCAGATAAAGATGGGTGTAGAATTGAATGAGATATGAACTGTTCCTGTCTTCTAGGGTGAAATTGCCAAATCTGGCATTTCGTGGATGAACATGGACATAATCCTTGTGATATTTACATTAAGCATGATGAATTATTTTTTTCTTTATTGGCACACATTGCCACTGAAGGAATGACAATATTTACAGTAACTTTAGTGCCACCTTAATTTGCTGCTGCCATTTGATTTCCTGGTGTCACTTCAGATCACTTCAGGTCAGCGGCGTCACTTTCTGCCAATGTGACCAAATAGAAGTGTCCAGGATATTAAATATGCTTGCATTAACATATGAGAGGAAGGGGAAAAGTGATACAAGCATTTTCTGTACTGCAGAAACACCAGAATACCATTTCAGTTCAGCTGTAACTGGCTCATTGACAAAGTTCTGCCCCACAAATGTCTTCAGTCCTGATCCTTAATGACACCAAATATCGATTTTTCTATCAATGAGGTGACAAATATAAGAGAGAAAAGGAGTGATCAGTGAAGGAAAACACAAATATTTCTGCTGATCTGGTGGAATCAGTGTAGCTGCAAGTTCAAATGCCCAAAGTCAGCGAGCAAACTCTGAGGGATGAATTCCAGCCCTTTGCAAAATGGAACTGCACGGTTAGGATTATTTGGAAAACTGTTGAGTGTTATGCACACTTTAAGCTTGATGAAGAGAGCTTTGCTGAACTGGTCTAAGGATCAAAACCACTGTCCTGTATATTTCAAGCAATTTGGTCCAAGAACACCCTGGAGGAAACACCTTTAAGTGGGAATGAGGAATTGTTTCCCATTTCCCTGGTGACTACACCTCTGTGGAAGCAGTGAGTTGTCCCAGGTATCCTCACAGCTCAGTCTTTCTTGATGAGCTAACTTGGGTAAAATTTGTTATGGGCCCCAGGAGAAATTAATTCCCCTAATTAGACTGAGGATTTAACTTTGCACAGCTAAGTAATTTGGAAAGTTTCATACTTCCTTCTCTGCCAGCAGATTGGTGGAGGCAGGACCTCCAACCAAGTCCTGGCAAAAGGAGTAGGGTCACCTTTTCCATTTGCACAGTTGGAGCAGGAAGAGGATGACTTTGTCTCCCCATCCCAAACTCCCATTAAAAGGAACAATCCTGCTCCTCACAAAGGACTGCTGGCTCTGCTGCACATTTAGCTGGAATGGCAGTATGGTCACTTGCATAGCTGAAGACATAAGGTTTGTAATATGATTGAGCTAATTGCTTCCAGAGGGGAAGAAAGAGAAACAAGCCATAAAAAGATATCCAATATTCGAAAATCAGATTTTTTCCCTCCAACCAATTCTGCTTGCAGAGCTTTAAATGTCAGGTGGAACATAAATTATTAACTGTTTTTCTTGTCTTCATGTGCCTTTTCTGTCTTTTGTTAAATCTTTTCTCCACTATTGGTTCATGCTAATAGCTCCAACAGCCAAATGCACTGCAGACAGGTGGGCAAATGAGTGTGCATTCTGACTAATTAGTTTCAATTAGTAACTAACTACTGGTGTTTTATTCAACCTTGCAATTTTCTACTCTTGAGACACTGAGTGGGTGCAAAATTGTATTAACTCCTCTTTTGTAATAGCAGGGCCAGTAGCTGGTTAAAGCCAAAGGAAAGATTCCCATTAACTTTAGTGGTCTGTGAATCAAGCTCTTGATATATATAGAAGGCCCCTGAAAGCAAAGTTTTGTTTTTTAATGTATTGTCTCATTTGTTGAATAGCATGGCTTGCTGCCCAGTGTTATGGCAGTTCACAATGACTATTCTTCCCACCCATTCTCCTTCTCCTCCTTCCATTAATCAGTGATGGGTCAAATTCAAATGTTTTGGAAGTTCTGTCTGGTTTTGATGTGACGGTACATAAAAATATCTACAAAGTGGTTATTAGGGTGCTTGGTGTGGCTGCATTTGTCCTGGGGAAACCTCCCCCTCCTCTCTGAGGGCAGCAGCACATTTTGTGGGAAGGTTGGCAGCTCTACAAGGTCTTCTTTGAGGCGGGCTCCACTCCCTCTGCCCCAGTGGTACATCCATCATTTTTGGTTTTCCTTTCCAAAATGCTTTTCACAAAAGTCACTTCCTCGTTTCACATTACTCCATGCTTTGTGAATTCAGACTGGGACATGCTGTGAAACAGATCCGTATCTGGTGTAAATCAGCATCATCCTGCTGCTCTCAGTGGAGCTGCAGAGTTCTGTACCCATGGAGGATCTTGCCCGTGAACTTTCTGCACAACAGGGCAGCTTTGGTGGAGTGAAAAAGGGTTCACCTGTTCTGGGGAGAGATGTTAGCAGGAAAAGCAAAAGGCAAATCTCACCTAAGCAATGAAGTGTTGAACTTCACAGATTTTGACATCTCTGTTCTGCCTAATGAGATAATTATTTCTCTGACAACCCGCATATTGTCCATTTCTGGGTACTAGAAAATGGTGCAGAGCAAAAAAAAAAAAAAAAAAAACCCAAAAAAGCCAAAAAATCAAAACTACCAGGCTGATGAGAGCTCAATTAGCATAATAAAATAACCCTGTATAAACATATCCTTTGCACTCCCATTTCCTTATATAACTCACCCACCCCCAAGCACCCTTTTAAAAAGTTCCTCCAAGTTTATTCAAGGATGCATTTGGTTAGGTTTACAGTATTTGTCACTTGCTGGCCAAAAGTGACAGAAAGGGGTTTCAGTGTGCTGCTCTTCCCATGGTGACACTGCCTTTAATTTAGAGTAAGTGATTATACATGTTCGACTGTCAAATCACTGCGTGCAGCTTTTGTGGTCGGGGGCTTGTTTTATCAAAGAATTCTGCTGAACCTCTTCCAAACCAGAGCTCCCATGGGTATAATTATATTGTATTTTCATTATATAAACGTTATTTTTAAGACTGAAAACACATGAAATGGTTATGGAACTGCGCGTTCTACACGGCACCGCCACGTCCTCGTGGGAAGAGGGGTTTGTCACATAAACCTAATGTTGCCATGGATGTCCAGGTACAAGATGCATCCATGGGGCTCAGGAAGCTAAGGATGATACAGAGGGATCTGAAAATGCAGGCAGTTGAACTGCAGATTGAAGGAAAACCCTTATTTCGTGTTAAATAGCACCTGACTCTCCCTGGGAGGAGAGCTCAAGGATTCACAGCCTGCAGTTGAACACTGTGCAGCAAATGCTGGTTGCTTCCAAAATGCCTTTCAAATTGATCCTTTGAAAAGTTGTAATCCTTCGTTAATGTATTTGATTGGTGCAAACACATTTCTGTGAGAGATCTATTTTGTCCTCAGACAGCTACTTTGGTGCTTTGCCCAATAATTGTACATTTGTAATCAGTTTAATTGCATTGTCTTCTGTCACAACCCAATGAGGACCTAATTTCAGGTGAAACAGAAATTAACAGAAATTGAACAGGTGCCACAGAGACCAAGATTTTATTGTTTAAGGTAGGATACAAAATTATATCCAACAGCAAGGTGTGGCTGGGAGGGATAAACTGGGTAAGTTCTGAGTAAGTTGCCACCACCTTGATGCCCACAGTCCATATTCATTCATATGGGTTCATGGATTTTATTTTATTTTATTTTACTTTATTTTATGTTATTTTATTAACAAGGCTGTTAAGCTTTGTCCTCCTGTCATAAACAAGGAGCTGAAATCACCATGTAGATTAAACAATTTACCAACTACTTACCAAGTGTGTCCATATAATTTGGCACTTGAATGCCACTTTCCTGCACCCTTATCCCATTGTCCTAAATGATAAATTGTCCTTTATTTCAAATACTTTTGGTAGTGTTTTTTCTGTCTGTCTCAGTAATGTCTGCTTGACTAATAGTGATTCTTCAAAAAACAAACCTTGAAAGAAATCAAGACTCTAAAGGGTTTGTCATGAAAGAAAACCTTTTATATATATATATATATATCTTTAAGGACATAGAAACATATGCACACAGAGAGCAAGAGAGATACACAGAGAGCAAACCAAAGCAAACATCCATCATCAGAGCAATCTGTGAGTCACCTAAGACAAATGCTAACCCTTTCAAGGCAATCCTATACAATAGATCAATAAACAATATCTTCAGTTTCTGGCTGGGAATTCAGACCCAGTCATTTACAAGCCAAAAAAAATAGGTCAAAGAATAATGGTGATAACTTGCCTTATCATCAAGCAGTGTGTGTGACAAGCACACTCACATGGGCTCTGGTTTTTCTGTCAGGGTGACAGCTCAGAAGTCATTGAAGTCACAGTGGTGCAAACCTGAGTGGAAAACCAGAGACAGAAATCCCTCTTATAATTATGTGTAAGCGTAAGTTAAGATATAACAAACTTTTGAAAGGACAGCAAGTGAACAATAATACTTGAGTTGAATGAACACGGGGCTTCTTAACCACCAGAGAGGTGACCTGAAGAGAGTTTTGCAGCTCAGTGTAGCAAATCCCTGCTCAGCATTCTCAAAGTCCCCAGCCTGAGCCACTTGGAGCTCAGCTGCTCCAGGGCAGAGAGAGTTTGGGAGCTGGTGAATCACTGTCGAGCAGTAACGTGTATTTTCATAATCTTCACTTTCAGGAATGTCCACTCAACATCCCAGCTATTGGCCACTTGATAAGGGTGCAGCTGGAATGTGGCTTCCACGTTTGGGAGCACTCTGGGGAGAATCTGCTCCTGAAGTGTGTTTATGTTTGAGGGACTTTGCACACAGGCTGGCTCCTCAGCAGCATGTTCAACTCTGCTCTCCAGAGACAAGAATGCAAGGGGCAGTTGTGGAGGGGGAGGAGAAGCATCCAAAAGGATGGGAAAGCTGCAAAATGCGTTTCTTTTGGAGCACTGAGATTGGGTTTTCAAGGGTTGAAGAGCCTTTGTCATTTAAAGGAGAAATAACAAACTCCAGCAAACTCACCACAAATGATTAAGTGTTAGGGGGGTCTGGAGCTCTAAAACAAGACACTGTGTTTTCAGGCATCTCCACAATGAACATAAATTGGCAGTAAACCATGTGTTCAAATATTGGTATATCTCAAAATACCTGCAGGTGGTTTTTGCAATTTTCAAAGCTCTCCTAATTTTACACCACCTCCTTCCCTCTTTCCATACCTCCGTGGGGATGCTGACGTGTGTTGTCACTGTTGTCACTTAAAATCTCTCTTTCACAGCCTCAGCAATCATTTTGGGTGTCAGGGAGGAGCTTGCCAGCAATCTGTGGTGTGGCATTTAGGCCTGGATCCCACTGTGTGCACATTTCCACTGAAGATAATCAGTTCACATCAGGTGTTCTGCAGACCCAGCACTGCGGTTTCTTATGATTTCTAGAGAGATTAGAGCTAGAAACAACAAATGGCTTGAAGACAACACAGAATGATCGACGGATTTGCCCCCAGGCTCATGTAAACAACTTCCCCACTCCCCAAATAACTCCCGAAATAACCTCCAAACCACCTTTCCCCCTCCCCACACTTAAGCATCCCTCCGCACTTCCTGCTCTTGGCTGGGATAGCTCAGAAATAGCCATTACAGCGCTGTTTCCACGCTGACAGAGGAAACACTGGGTGGGAGGAGTCACGAAAGGCACAGAGGAAGCAGAGCTGTTTTCATCCCATCCCAAGCTGCGCTTTTCCAGCAAAGAGGTGGGAATCCATCTGGGGTAGGCAGGCAGCAGAGCTTGCGGGTGCGCTGGGCAGGGATGGATGGATGGCAGGATGGATGGATGGATGGCAGGGAATGTGCGGGTGGCTCCGAGCACCACCGGCACAGCTGAGCTGCCAGCCGCTCTGAGCTGTAGAACAAAGTGAATGAATCAAGGTCAGCCCAGAGCCAGCCCCGAGCGTCCCTCCCTGCGCGACTCACAGGGACAGAGAGGTGCCGGCTGGCTCTGAGCGCAGCTCCGAGCGGGGCTGCTCCCTCCCGTGTCCTGTCAGCAAGCCAGCCCCGCAGTGCCGAGCTTTCCCAGCGAGCCGATGGCGATGTCGCCTGGCGGTGGTCCCTCCGGAGCGCTCGGCCGGGCCGCTGGATGCGATGTCAGCGCGGGCTGTCCGTGCATCGGGATTGCTTTCATGCGTCTCCACCTGCTGGCTGGCATCTCGCTAATTGCAGCCGCAGGGGTGACGGAGGATCCTCGGAAGGAGCGAGCTGACGGGGGAAATGTCACTCGCTTGCGAGAGAAGATGGGCAGACGAGCGCGACAGGAGAGGTTATTTTCTAATTAGATAACGAGCGACATCCGACATCTCAGGCGGCAGGTAGAAGGGCGCTGAGATTTTTCACACTGAGCTTTTGAACTTCTGTAACCTCACTTGAGAAGATAAGCAGTAAGGATTTTTTTCTTTTTTTTTTTTTCTTTTTTTTTTTTTAAGGAATTCATAAAGCCTGGAACCGTCAGCATTTTATTTCCCTGCCAAAACCAGATGCTAAGCATGTTAACGTGCTTTCATTGACACACTGAAGGAGGGAAATTGTTTATTAATATCTGGAAGCATGAGCATTCTGGGGCCCACAGCTCAGTCGCTGTGTGGTTAGGAAAGCAGTTCCTTAGCAAATGCAGGCAGGCAGCTGTTTCAAATGGAAAGGAATAGAAATGATTAATGACTTCTATGCTTTAAAGAAATGAACCCACAGGATTTCTTTCTTCTACTGTGCTGTCCCACTTGGCCATTTCTGTCATGTGCCCTGGGACTTTCTTTGGAAGTTTTCAATGGTCTGTCGTGAACTACTCTTTAGAAACTTACTGGACCAGATCTGGAGCCAGACAGATGCCAGCTGTGGATGTGACCCATTTGTACATACATTTACAGACTCTGAGCACAGCCTATCAACACTTGATATCCCATGAACTTTGTCCTGCAGCAGCAAGAGTATATCTTGCTTTCAGCCACTGCAGTGATGAGCACAGAATTAACTCCTATCTAGAGCAGGATCAATGTCACCTTCTCCCTCTTGCAGCTGCATTTTGTCCAGGCTGTATTGTACAAAGCAGCAGGCAAGGGGCACTCTCAGGAACCCAAACAGTACGAGGAATGAGCATTTCCTCTGTTAGTCATGCCAGATATCAATATGGATTATTGGTGTTTTACCATCTCCTGCACTGCCAGCAGTGGCTTGTTTTTATCCTTTCCAAACCACTCACTCTATCATCTGTCTCACTCTGGTTCTTAGGTCTTCTTTGCCTGGCACCAGAAGGCGGAAAAGGCTAAAAAGGGGATGAGGAAGAGAAAGAGGAATATGGAGAAAAGAAAAAGGAAGGCTATACAGAACAGATAATATTTTCACTGACTTGTTCACAGTGAATCACCCAGCCAATTTTATTATATTACTTACCAGGGAGAGTAACTTCTCCCCTGTCTTGACTTCATGGAGTTATTTTGAATTCACTTCTGTTCAAAAAGGTACACACTTTGGTCCACTAAAGGTTCTGTTGCCCTATGTTTGATTACATGTTTGGAGCCACTGCAGTGGGAACTGTGAAATGTTTGCACTTCCAAAGAATCATCCCACTTCAAAAGGGATATGACTAAACACTGAGCACAGGATAGATAGTCCAGAAGGTGGCAAAGGTGCCCATTGCCTAGCTGAACAATCAAACACAGCCAAGCACATTTATTACATACCCATACAGACATTCCTGGCAGGTCAGTATAGCCAGTTTTTGCTAGCAGCAGAGATATAACTGAATTAGCTGGTTAATTTAGGAGGTGTATGAGTTTAATGCATCCTGAGTGTGTCTAACAGCTTGGCTGAGCACAGGCAGGAGCTGAAGGGAGTCCTCCCAGATTACTTTAAGACACAGCAGGACTGGAAGATATTTCCTTGTCTGTGGGGACGTTGTTCTCAAGTCACCATTTCAACACAGGAAGTTATCTGCAACCTGGGGCAACAATGTGCACTTGGGCACAGTTAGCCTGCTGTCTGATGATATTTAAGAATTAGCCACGTAAGGCTTTCCTACAAGGTTGTCAGAAAGGCCCAACTGATTATTTTAACTAAGCCTGTTTAAAATACCTGAATAAACTGATGCAAAGCAAAAGTGACTTTTGCACGTTTGAACTGCAGGCTTCCTTTACATCATTTATTTTCAGTGTAGGAATAAAGAGCACCTCAAATGAATGGTGTTCCTATATCCCTTTGGAGATCTCAGGTACCCAGGTTAATCAGCACTGCTGCCATTCAAAGACCACAGCAGAAGTATGAGCTCTGCACATGTGGGTACCTCAGATCACACTTATTTATGGAGGTATAAACTCAGCCCCATGTTTCAATCCACTTCACTGAAAGCAGAAGTTGCTCCAACAGCCTGAATCTTCTTCCACAGGCTATTTTTGAAACTGATATAACTCAGGCAGGAAGTGTGAGTGTGTGTATCTGTGCTGCTGAACACCACATGAGGGCCAGATCTGTTTTCTGGAGTTGATTCTTGCTCCTGGTTTTGTTTCATTGTTGGTTTTTTTGGTTGTTGATGTTAGTTTGGGTTTTTGTTTGGTTTTTTTTTTTTTTAACTGGAAAATACTTCCTGCAAACTTATCCCTGGTAATCCTAGAGGGTTTAATAACAAGTATTGAGGTCTTACTTGGATCATCTAGCTGATGTGCATATGGATAAATTTTTCTTGTTTTCCTGAATTGAAAATTCCTGTTTTCAGTATTTAGTCTGTGCTCTCAGTTGGCATCATCTCAGTTAACACAGTATTTTACTGCCATATTAAAAATTCTTTTAAAATAGTGCTCAGCTGAAGATCCCTCCATAGTACAGTATTTCTGACATCCATGAAAAAAACATATTCAAACAAAGGCTTTGAAATTCATCATTATTATTATTATTATTATTATTCCATGTTTTTCCCCAAAGCATGTTAATGCTGAGCAGAATGTCAGGCAGGTGAAAGAGTCATGTGCACCATTTGCCAACAGATCCTACATCAGTGGATGTTCTACAGCTTCAGAGTTGCACTACCAGGGAGGAAATACCGATTTTGAACATTTCACTGTGAATTAAAATTATTGTCTGCAAATTCTCTGCCAGTCTCTAAGTATAAAGAGGTGTGTGGTTTGCTCTTGGTGTTAAAGGTGGGTGGCTGGGAGGTGACAGTGAAATCCCACAGGGGGCTTGAGTGGCCCCAGGGCTTTCCCAGGCTGGTGGCACCTCGTTCTGGCACATTTATCCCTCTTCTCTCTGTCCTGCAAGCTGAGGCTTGTGAGCACCAGGGGAGCAGCAAGCTTTAGTCTAGCAGCACAAATACCGAAGTAAGTTACTTCCCTGGCTGGAACAAGGAGGAACTGTGGAAGGAATTGCAGCTCTCTGAGTCACACTTCCTCCTTGGAGTTTCTCTTGGAGTGGTGCAGCTCTGCACCATGCCTTAGGCTGACACTGGAGTTAAGCTGGTCCATCACAAAGAAGTGATAGAGAAAAGGAAAGGCACTGGGGCACTGCATTATCATACCCTTACATCTCCCAGTTGCAGCTCTAAATATAGCCAAACATGTAAAAATCTGTTTCTGGAAACAGTACAACTATTAACTCCCAAGTCTTCAAACAACATGAATGAAAATTAAAAAAAAAAACCCACCACCCCAAACCCAAAACCCAAACCCCAAAAAGCCCCAACCAGTTCTCTCCCAACCAAGATCCGGTGTGTGGAACCATGTTAAGCACATTCTGATCTGCAGCCAGCAAGTGAAAAATTCCCAAATGCCACACCTATCCAGGGTGTGACCAGAGACTATCAACTAGTTTATATTTGCACTTTGATATACAGCGCATGCTTAACATCATATGGTGTATCCTTGGAAAAAAAAAAAAATAGCAACAAGTTTCAACACAGAAATTGTGTTAGATTAGGAGGCCAGAATAAATAAGAGCCAATGAGTTGTAGAATGACTTGAGGTAGCATAGAAGATCTCATCTTAAAAAATAGTACGCTGCAGATGAAACACATAATGAAAAAACATTCCAAAGTTCTCATTTGAGAACAGATTACAAATAAAATGGGCTCGGGCATGCCAAGTGTAAAATCTTTGATATGGAAATGCAGTAATGGTTAAATGAAATGGGCTGAAAATCTATTTATCAACAGTGTGTAATGCCTACTTGGATCGTCCCATGAGAAAAGCAAATAAGGAGTAGTAGGAGAATACACAGGCACTGTTAAAAAGTTTACATACCTCCTGATTTCAAACCTCAAGACACAGCCCTTCACCTGAGCTGGAGATTTTGAGAAGATCCCAAGTCGGTGTGAAAATACACCTCAAAAGATTCAGGAAATACACCCCGAGACACAGATTTTGGGGAGTCACCACAATATTCAGAATATTTAAAAGAACCTGGTCCCTAGACAGCACAAAGGAGGCCCTCTGGCATCAGGGTTTCCGTGAGAGCATCATTCCCAAAAAACAACCCAGGCCTGGGGGCTCCACAAGGTCCTCACTGATGGAGATGCTGCTGGGAGAAAGACCAGTGGAGAGTGACACCACCCACCTTCAGTGGGCTCCCGAGGCAGAATCCAAGCAATTCCTGCCACCTCGGGATCCTTCCCCTTTGTATCCACCCTGGCCCTCTATTCCATGATTGCCAATGGGCATGTAAGTCATTACTGCTCCCGACATGTGAATCACAAATGCGAGTGCCATGGAAATTAAACTCCCTGACCTGCTCGCATTTTTCCCTTTGATGTCAGCCTGAATAGGCATTTTTGACTGGAGCGCACTTTTAATTTTGAGAGCTGGCAAGGCAACCGCAACCTTTTCTGCGAGGAAGAGCTCTTTGTTGTTCTTCCCGAGTTGCTCTCCTGAAGAAAGGGTGTCTCAGCAAGCAGCCCTGCAGAAGGATCTTGTTTGCACCGTGCTCAGAGACAGGAAGCAGAAAACAGCTCCCGTGTTCCTGTTCACACCAGCAAATGCACAGCCCGAGCTGCAGCAGCCTCGGCGAGTTGCATAATTTCCATTCATATGACACGGAGCTGAAAAGGGGAAATAGCTCTCATTCATGCCTGAGGACTTCTCCTCGCAGGGGCAGCCTGGCTTTAGGGTGGCTGTGGCCACGTGCAAGCCATGGGGCAGCTGTGTGCTCCTGCTCTGAGCACCAAATCACTGGGACCTGAAGGGATTTGCAAGAGATCCAGGACCAGTGTGAGATTTGCCCCTGAAATCCTGTGAGGTTTTGCTGAAGTGCTGCAGTGGCTCCCATTTTGAAACTCCGGTTTCCCACCTTGCTCTCACTTATTTTTTATATTATTTTATTGAAATAATAAACCCAGAAGGTTTGCCGAGATGGATGACAGTGGGGCCAGGGATCAAAGCCTCACTTGTGTCTCCAAAGGCTTTTTCCATGGTTGGAAACCCTGTTCTTGCATTCATCGAGCACAGAGGGCTATTTTTTGCTTCACTCTCTCAGCCAGGAGGCATCAAAAAGGGAGATGTCTAGGCCATCTTTTTCTTCAGTTCACTGTATGGTTCTTACAGCTGCAGGATTTCAGGTAAATAAATATTCCAGAGCTAGGAAATAAGCATGAATTCAAATTATATGTCCGTGCTACTCAACGGGAAATCTTGTTTTCAGACATGTGGCTATCTGGGAAAAAATTTTTTGTTTGATGCACTGTTCTGTAATTTGTCAGTTGGACCTTTCCTAGAACTTTCAATCTGGCAAAGGGGCAGAAAATAACTTTATGGCCAGGAAGATGGCACAGATGTTGACTTGCTGGAGTTCCAGATGGACTCAATGATCCACATAAAGTCATATTTTACAGCGAAACTGCTGGAAGCAAAAATCTTCATTACTGAATCACTACAAGCAACTCCATAGTTAAAACTACAAGAAGAGACTATTTATTTTGAGCCAATTTTTCAAACCTCCTCAAACCCAAATGACAATTGACTGCAAAATGAATCTATCAAGTTGTGGAACACAAATTTGAGGTTAAAGACATGGCATTAGTACTTTCAAAACCTCAGATTTTCAGGTTTGCTCTCGGCAGAAAAAGAGGGAAAAAAACTTTGAGAACCATGTGTGGAGAAGAAGATGAAATTCCAGATTAAATTCAAGCCACCACAATTTTATCATTGATTTTGAAAGAACCAAGGTCGAGAGAGAGTAGAGGGAGAAAGGTGAAAGCAAATGCCTTTGGTTTGGGTCTGTAACGCTTGAAGATGCCTCTGCAAGATTTACAAGACACATTTTCCCCCCTTGCAGGGAGATCTGCAAAGTTTTCTCCACACAGCTGATTTCCAAATGTACCCAAAGGAGGCAAAGCTCGACTCCCAGGTTTAAGGGAAAAGGTGTAGGAGCTCTTAAACCCAGGGCAAGCAGTCAGCAGAAATGTGGCTGCTGGTGGATTTGTGCATTTGAGGCCTTGAGTTCCTGCTGAAGGAACAGAACTGGTTAACACAGAGCAGAGGTGTGTTTCTCTCTGCTGAGGTGCACACGACAAAGGCTCATCAAAGACCCGAGAAACCAAAAGCTCCTGCTTGCATGTACCATGCTGTGCTTGAAAAGAGCAGCAATGCAATGTAAAGAAGTGAGAGTCCAGAGCTGTCTTGTGCCTGAGAAGCCTCCTGGTTAACAAAAAACAGGAGTTTGTGGTAGAGAAAGGGTGGGCAGACCCGTGAAGTGGATACTGATGTTCCCCATTTGCTTCTCAGTGCTGCCAAATAATTCTTATACAGTGTTGGGCAAGACAATTCAATTTCTCTGGGCCAGTTTCTGTGACATGGAGGCAATAAAGAATGATTTCTGTCCCCAGTCCTTTGTTTCTTTTGTCTATATGAGCAGCAAGCTGTTCAGGATCAGGGCTGTATCTCACTGGATGTATTTGCAGTGCTCAGTATAGATGTCTCTCAGTCTCAGATGTGGCCTCTGGGCACCATGGTACTACAAAAATAATTACCTGGGCTTGTGTATTTATTTAGTTAATTGTAACAACTTCAATCAGGATATTGGATCTGATTTTAGCTCAGTGTAAGTCAGTTCATACTCATTGATTGGCCTGTTCTCTCCAAGCCTATTGCTTGTGACAATATTGGTTCACAAGCAGGATGTCAACATGCACATGGAGATTTCTATTGTTTGGGGCTTCTTTATTTTTTTTTCCCCCTTGTGAAATGAGCAGATGAGGATTCCTTACTGCCTGAAAGTTAACTGACTCAGGACATATTTCAAATATACCTGATGCTAATCAACTTGTGAAGATGGGGAAGGGTATAACATAACCAAACAACTTCAGGAAGGATGCCTGAATTGCTGAGAGGAATGTTGAAAGCGTGCTGAATCACCTCCACAGAGGCATCCTCCTGTGCCTTACCTCACAGTCACAATGTCTGCCTTACTGGCACAAAACCACACTTCATCATCCTGCAGAAAACTGGGGCAAAGTGCAAAGCAACCGTTCAGCACCCAGTGAAGCCAAGCAGAATTATTCCCTTGATGGCAGGAAGAATAAAGATTTCACAGACCCTTCCTGTGTCTGCTGAGCACTTTCTCCTGTGCTGAGCATCCTCAGACTCAGGTGCTGTTTTGTGTCTCAAGATGCGTTTAGGGTCCTACAGTTTTCACTCCTGACAGGTATTGATCTTTTCTGTCTAGTTCAGAAGGATCACTGAAATGTTTAACTAGAGAGTGCTTAATATCAGCACTGTTTTCCAGAATGCTGCCTGTTAAAATGAAAGAATATAGAAGCTCATCATCTTTGAGAGCAAATCATCACACGGTTGGTTCCTCACACCATTCCAATTTGGTGTTGCATCAAATTTACCTTTTCTTCTTTTTTGGAAAAAAAAAAAAAAGGATTTTCCTCTCCGACAGTGTTCAGCAACCTACAAGCTCCACAGAGACATCAGAAGCCTTTAATGCAGGTTTTCAGAGTAAATGAAACCTTTTTTCGGTGTGGTTACCTTTGTAATAACAGTCTTCTTATTTGTTGGATACTTATGTAACGTAAGATGAAAAGACATTTTATAGCCTTCTGGCAAGAGGACTTAAAATTAACAGCATACCTGTGGCTGCCCTAAGCCAGGGAGGGAGTCATTTTCAGGCCATGGGAAAACTGCAGGTTTGCATCCTTCACTTCTTCTGACTTACTGCTATTCACTATTTCCATGGGCTCGTTTTCCATGAAAGCATCCTCGTCATGCACAAAGAGAGAAATTAAGTAATTGGCTCTGATGAAAGAGCAAGAGACCGAGGTGGTGGGAGATAACTGTGGCCCGTTAGCACTCCCCCGAAGAATGTGGTGGTTCAACTCCTCCTTTCGTGGCGTGTTTTCATGCCTGGCTGGGCTCTCATCGCATCGCACACAGCCAAAAACTCTCCATCACCTCTGGCAGCAAAGCCGGGCAGATGTGGCACGTCCCGAGGGAGGAATCCTCCCCATGCCGGTGTCTTTATGGCCCATATCCTGTGGGCAGCGAGACTCCCCCTGCATCCAGAGGATGCTTTACAAAACAATCAATGGCCTTTCGCACCGAGTGCCTCCCAAGGTGCGGAAAGGAAAACCGCAGGGAGATAAGGATCTGGGGTTTGATCTCACCCTCGCCGGGCTGGCAGTGGGGTAATCCCATTGACTCCAGCTGATTTATTCCCAGTGACTTTCACAGGCTTTGGGCTGCGCCTTTAAACAAATGTAAACTTGATCAGAACCAAGCCCGATCACATTCATGCCCATTCTTGCTTTGAATATTTGTCTTCCATGGAACGTTTTCACCTGGAACCCGAGTGACCTCAGCGCAAAGCTTTCTTACTTAACCTGAAGTTGACAACTATTTTCAAACAAGGTAATTACTCTCATTAGAAGCGCGGGGCGCTTTGAATCCTCAAAGCAGCTGCGCTGGGAGATACACTTTGCTGCACATCCCCATTGATCACCAACAAATAGATCCGTCAGCGCTGCGGATCCCCAAGACATGCAGGTCATGGAGATGTGCCTGAGCTCGCTGGGTGGAGCAGACTGGAGAACAAAACCCCGCAGGCTCCCGGACACATCCTGGGGATATTGGATACTGGGAGAAATCCTGGGGATACTGGATACTGGGAGACATCCTGGGGATACTGGATACTGGGAGAAATTCTAGGGATGCTGGATACTGGGAGAAATCCTGGGGATACTGGGAGAAATCCCTGGGATACTGGAGCCGAGCTCTGGTTGTGCCATCGCTACCTGTGCTGGCTATTTGGGAGGCAGATAACGACAGGGTTCAGCAGGGTGCCTGAGGCTGACCTTCGCCTCCATCCCAGGGCTTCCAGAGCTCCCGGGGTCAGCAGAGCAGGGATTTTGCTCTTCTCACCCAAGCCTCCGGAGGTGAGGGATGCTGCAGTCAGCAGGGCATGGGCAGCACCACGAGGAGGCTGTGCCTCAGCTCTGACCCTGCCTGGAAAAGCAGGATCCCCGGGAGATCCCTAAGGAGCAGTGATGGTTGTGTTCGGTGCCCTGGGGATCAGCTCAGTGCTCCCAGCCCTGCTGTGCCTGGGCAGCTCTGGGCTGTTTGGATCTCCTCTCCGCACACCCATTGCCCACAGCAGCCGTGAGATCACAGTGACTCACTGCCGAGCGAGCCCTGTCAGGCAAGATAAATACAATTCGGTTGTTAGCTAATCTATTTTTGTTTGTGTTCCCCATGCATCCAAGGCACTGATTGCATTGCAGTCTACCATGCTGGCAGTAAGAATATGCTGCCACAATGCTCTTTGCTCTGCAAGGAGAACATTTGGGAATACAATGGCTGTGTTTGTCTGTCAATATTACATCACTGCTGACGTACCGTGCACCAGCTCTCTGGGTGGAATAATGTTTCTGGGTTTCCAGGAGTTAAGTTATGGATGGGCAATATTTAAGTTGAACGGTATTTAAGTGACTAGAATTCTGGTCTAAGAAACTCTTCTGCTATCTGTCACCTTCATCTGCCAGCCCTTCCTTCCTGCATCTCTGGGACTAAAGTTTTGTGGCTTGACAGAGCTGTAGCTTTGGACTTTGATCTGAGAAGGCAGGCTTGACAGGGGCTGTTTTAAAGAGGCCTTGGAGGATGCTTTTGCACCTCCACTGCTGAACTTTATCAGTGCAAGCAGCTCTCAGGAGTGCTCAGCGCCTCCTGAAAGAATTCAGGCTTTGCATTTGGGTTATTTATGCACATTGCACTTCCTCTCAGTTTGCTTTTGGTTTTGTTTAGCACTTACTTAGGCTTGGAATTTTAAAATTTAAAATTGGAAATTTAAAATTTTCATTATAAAGAAAGCAGTTTGCAATTAGAAGGAGAGGAAACCATTAATGTTAACAACAGAGAGGGAAACTTTCTAACTTGCATGGTTGGCAGATCCACTACGAATTGCCAAACTTTGCAGAGCAGTAAGTAGGCAAAGGTGCATGGTAAAAAGGAGGTGAAAAGCATCATAAAACAAGCACGCTGTCTTTCTCCAGATGAACTTAATATCAAGTAAGCTGGCATACCAGATAAGGCATTTATCCAGCACCACATTTCATGGAAGTCTTTACAGACTTGAGTGAAAGAGCTCGCTGCAATCACTTCATGATCATTCTCTTTTTTCTGAGAATTGCAGAGAGAGATAACTGAGAAAAAAAAATGTGGCTTTGCAAAGCTCCATCATACATATGACTCCAATAATCGAGATTTCTGCTGCTTTTCCTACACCTGACTGCAACATACGTGGGAGAGGATTGAAACTAAAATATTAGCAATGAATTCACAGCACTTTGGAACCCAGATTGGTGCTTTTCAGGAGAGGCAGGGACACATCACTGTGTTTGCCCTCTGCTGTGGTCCTTCAGGCCTTCTGTTGCATTTTTTACTGATGGAGGGAAATTCTTGCAGAGCCTGCTGGTTAATCGTGCTAGGTTAAACAAGCTGCTAAGTGATGTGGGAAACCATTGCAAAGATACTCAGCCGAGGCTGCGCGGCTCCACTTGGTGTGTGAGCCCTTTCCATCTGATAGTGCTATTATCATGGGGTGGGAGCCTGCAGCTCCTATCAGCCCGGCCTGATGCTTCATGCCACATTGCTCATGCAGACGATTCTGTCTCCCGGAGTTAAGCCCTAGGCTGGGATGGAAATGAGTGAAGTAACTTGTGTTTTCCCTCTTGAGTACATAACTCTGCATTGTGCTGCTTGTCAGGTATGTTCTGAGACAATAGCGAATTTTTCTCACACATGGCATGAGATACTATCATCATTATCATTGCTATTATTACGTGATATCATTTAAACTAGTCCAAAATTGCATACCTGGGTGTAATTCCATCTCTCTCCCGATCAGCTGAGCCAGACATATGAGATAACTGTGCCATGAATGGAGCCAGAGCCCCAAGCTGGTTGGGTTCCCTCAGCCTGGGAGCAAAGGAGGCAGAGAGGGTTTCTAAACCCTCTTCTGTCAGAAGATAACCACCAGTCAAAAAATATTTGCATAGCACAGAGGGTAGGCTGGGAGCAAGGGAAGCTGCACTAGCAAATTCCACAGGTGGGACTTGAATTTTCACTTTGCAGTGCAGGAGCTCAAGAGTCCTGCTGGGATTTCTGGGAAGACTGCTTCTCCTTGTGCTGAAGGCACTGTGGGAATTGGGGAGATCTTCGAGGAGCACAGAGCTTATCACAAGGGCATGATTCAGTGAAAAGCGTCAGCAATGCTAGGGAAAAAAACCAAGGGGTTTAAATGGCTCATTGTCAGAAAAAATCCAAGACCTCAGGGAGTGAAGTCCTTCAGCCCAGGCATCCTCAACACCCTTTATTTCTGCAGGGAAGTCATGCTGAGATTTGAAGTTTTCTTCTCCCAGATACTCTGTTCAGAATTAAAACTCTCCCTTCACCATCCTTGATCTTCCCAGGACATTTCTCACCAGCAATGATTTGGGGGAGCTGTGGCTTTGGGTGAAGCTGTCCTGATCCTCAGTCTGTGCTGAGGAGCTGCCAAGCTCTGCCCTGGCTCTGCACTCAGTGCTGCTGTGTTTGGTGGGTCTGTGAAGTGTGCTGGGATCCTGTGTGAGGAAGTTTCCTACCAACTGCTGGGATCAGCTGCCTGTGCTGTAGATCTGTGGTTAGAATCAGCAGTTTGCTGCGAGAGAAAATCCCAACACATATTTTCACCTACATTTTTGCTTTCCATCGAGGTGGTTCCAACTGTGGAAGCACCAGCAAGGAGTAATGTGACTTAAATTCCTGGGAAGGCTTACAGTAAAGGGAAATCATTGCAAGATCTCTTTCAACAGTTGGCCTTGATGATCTTTTCCAGCCTGAATGATCCTGTGGTTCTATAAAATGACACCAGCAGAGCCACAATCAGCAGATAGCAAAGAAAAAGCACACCAAAGTCCCCAGTCTTCGGCACTTACAAGCGTAATTAAAGGGTAATGTAATCAAGCCGGTGATTAATCATAAACTTGTTATCAATGGAAAATGAAAGATTTCCCCGACAGAGACTCCAGCACACACTCTGCTATCGCTGAAACTCCATCAAATGCAGGCACTCAGTCATTCTCCACCTGCCTGACATGAGTTAGAAGCAGCTCCATGGAATTATACCAGAGCAAAACCAGCCCTGGGAGATAATGGCAAGGTGGCAGGATCCCTTCCTTAAACTCTGATACCCACACAGAGCCAAACAAATGGATCTGAATCCATATTCCTGCTGGGCGATAAGGAATTTTTATGGCACCGGCAGTGCATTGCTTTGTAGATAAACTGCGTGTTCCTTAAGGACACTGAATTCACATTCCCTGAGGCAAGGGAGTGCATTCTCCTTGTTCCCAACAGCTCAGGGAGCGGTGTGAAAGACACCGGGAACCTCATCCTGCTGAATAATGCTGTGACTATAATAGGAGGGGAACAGAGGGGATGCTTTGCTGCAGCCAGTGAGGAGAAAATGGCCAGGAGTTTACATATTCAGCTTCCCATGAAAGGAGAATAACAGCCTGCCCAATGCCTTCCTATAGGACTCCTCGTGGCACTGCAGCAACCCCACTGCCAAGCTGAGCCAGCCCATATAGGAACATAAACACAGCCAGAAATCAGACTTGGCAGCAAACGAAGCCTGGGGTGGGAAATACCTCTCACTTAAAATATCTGCTGCTCTAAGAGGGTCTCTTTGTAATAAACTCCCACGCTGTAGCCTTAAAGCTTAATGGTCTGTGAAAGTTATTATGCAGCGTTTTTAGCATTTGATTCCGTTCTGACTGGACTTTATGATCTGTATTACAGAAGAACACTGTTAAGCTAATCATATTTATAACAAATCTCTGTAATAGAATCGTTTCTAACATTTTGACTTTTCCGAAAGACGGAAAGACAAAACTTTCACTGATGTGATTTTCCTCCTGCTTCCCCAAGCCCATCTGTTAGAGCTGCTAAAGATCAAGGGCCATCATGTCTTTTCTTCTGCAGACTAAACGGTGGAAAAGACACTTGGCTTTCCAGGGCCTAATTCTGCACTTTTTTATTCCCAGGCACAGACTCTTCAGGCACTATCAATTTGCCTTTTTCTTTTTAAGGCATGCCTGGTATAAGTCATGTCTGAAATACAACTCCTTATTTCTGCTACTGATGACAGCTTAAATGATTAAAAGGAATTTTTTTAGGTTCTTTGTAGGTTTCTCATTTTCATATTATTGTTATTTTCCTTTCTGCATTTCATTCAGCTCTGGTAGCAGAAGGAGCCTTGCTGGAGTCACTTTTTCCTTCTGTTCATCAAAACTAATTCTACTCTGTTTGCTTTTGATGAGCAGTTAAAAGAAAAGGGAACAGAACTACAGGTTTTATTTATTTGTTTGTTTTTTAAATAGCCTGAAACACTCACCAACTCTGTATACATACAGAAACATTGAATTTGCATGCTAAAATTGTCAAGAAAGGCCCTTTAAGCTTGAAACAGGAGCAGATTCTTTTCAACTTTCCCAGAGAACAGCAGTGACCTTGCAGATCAGATAACCCATGGTCTCCAAGAGTTCAAATATGTCATCAAGACTTTATTTTACTGCTCGATGTTCCTTGGCCCAGTTGCTTCAACCAGGCTAATTGCACCACTCCCCACCAGAAAAAAAAAACCCACAACAGGACTGTCCAACCAGAACCAACGTCAGCAGAGCAGAGCTGGGCACATGGCAGGAGCAAGGATAAATGAGACACTGTGTGGAAGGCTGGAGCTCTGCTGAGTGACTCTAATCTGATGGGTACAATGTAGTGAAGACAAGGGAGAGATTTGATTAAAAACATGCTGGATTTCTGCTCAGGGTCTTATCACAGAGTCCTCACAGGCAGGCAGCCAAGTGCTGAGCAGCAGCAAAAGTGGCCCATGATGGAAATCCATGGCCCCAGTCTTCCTCCTTCTATGGAAAACTTGCCAGAAGGATACCTGGGGACCTCAGACCTCTGCTGCCTTTCAGTGTCTGCAGTGAGAGTGAGATCTGCTATCACCACCCTTAAAATACAGACAGCAGAACTCCAGCATCTCCTGCATCTACTGAGAGAGGTGAGCATCCCAAAACTCCAGCACCTCCTGCATCTGCTGAAGGGGTGAGCAGCCCAAATCTCCAGCACCTCCTGCATCCCATTCAGAGAGGTCAGCATCCCAAACCTCCAGTATCTCCTGCATCCCACTGAGAGAAGTGAGCATCCCAAATCTCCAGCATCTCCTTCATCCCACTGAGTGGGGTGAGCATCCCAAAATTCCAGCATCTCCTGCATCCCACTGAGTGGGGTGAGCAACCCAAAACTCCAGCATCTCCTGCATCCCACTGAGTGGGGTGAGCATCCCAAAACTCCAGCATCTCCTGCATCTCAGAGCACCCCATCTCTCACTTGCTTTGCAGCCAGCTTGGTTTCACTGACACGTTTCCTCTGCTGCTCCCTTCCCCCTGGATATCACTGGCAGGATGGAAGAGCCCATGAGCACAGGAAATAAAAGCATCCCAGCCAGCGTGAGAACTGCTCCCCTCTGTTCTGTCTCCAGCAGGCTGGAGCTTGTGAAATCAAAGAGGGACTGCATGTTAGCACAAAAGCTGACTCCAGCCCATCTCCGTGGATTTTAGCATTAACTGAGACTTTTACTTTCATTTTTATGAGAAATGGATGCTTTTCAAAGTTGTTGAGGAAGTAGCTGTTATTGTCAACAAGCTGCACTGGTTTTACTCCAGGACAGGCACTTCAGGGAAGTAAACCAGGAGAGGAATCATCACTTTTAGCAGCAGCTACTGTCTAGACTAGTTTAGTCTTAACTTTAAACCCTACCCTTAGGCTCCAGTTCAGCAATGTATTTAAACATCTATTTAATTTTTAGGCATATGAGTAATTCCAGTGTACTTACTTATTTAAATTTAGGCACACGTTTCAGTCTTTTCCTGAATTAGGTTCTAAACCATTCACAGTTTAGCCTCATTTCCATCAATGCAAATCATTGTGCTACATCATTTGATCACTCCAGAAGTAGGGAAAAGAGTATTTTTGGTATTTCTTGAGAAAATTTTCCTTCTTTTGTACCAACATTTTGCTGGGGTTCAGCTCTTTTAACCAGTTTCCTTCCCCAGCCTGAATTCAAAGGGAAAGCCGGGATTTGATGAAATGCTTTGGCTGTGAAGAAAATATGTTCCAACTACACACAGATTTTAAAGAGGAGAGATAAGGTGGGGGCATAGCTTTATCATGCATTTCAAGCAAAAATGCAGCCACTCCTCCTTTCCAGATCCTCCTTTTTCCCAGCACAATATTCTGGGACATTACCTGTTTATTTCAAGACATGCTGGTGATCAGCACCCATGACACCTCAAGCTTGTGCCTGGAGGAGAATTCTGTGTGTATTTTGTCTTGATGTGGCTCTTGATCAAAACTGACATTCATATTTTATTTTGGTTTTTTTATTTTAATCCCTCTGAAATTGAATACACACTCAGAAAGATGATTATTCTTTTTTTTTTCCCCTTCCCTGGGAAGAAGTGTCCGCAGTCCGAGGTTGCAAATCTGAGCAATTTGGTCAATGATGTAAACATAAATGAAAATTAGCCAACAAAAGGAATTCAATTGAGTTAAATAGGAGGTTATTATCATACCTTGCATTCTCTTCTGCCCCTACCTGTGAGTCAGGTTAAGAATCAACCAGAGGGGACAAATTAGCTGCAGGTGACACTGTGTGGTATTGCAGACACAGCAAAAAGAATATCAAATAAATAGGATACAAAGGTGGAATCCTAAGATTATGTGTTTCCCAAAGATCTACTATCCCATACTCCTTTTTAACCAAATTGAGCTGCACCCCAAGTAAGTAAAAAAATACCAGTTCCCACAAGCAGCTCAAATTAAGTATAAATATTTCTGAAGGCTTCACTAAGACTATTATCTCATCTCTCACGGTTCTCACTTCTTCACTTCCTTTCCTGATTTCTGGAAACAAGTAGACCACATTCTCCAAATCCTGTCACCCTGCACCATTACTTCCATTTTCACCAATCTAGCATGAATGCTGCAGATTTGAAACTGCAGCACCCTGGATCCTCTCCTTTGGCACACACATGAAAGGGCACAGGCACACACACACACGAGGCTAAAGGTGGTAGAAAACCCAGGCAAAATAGGTTTATTTGATTGTAGTCATTAGTGCTATACGTTACAGGTTCAATCCTGCTCCCTTTGAAGTTGGTGGTATTACTCCCATTGAATTCATGTGCTCCGAAAAATGCCTGAGTTTTGCAAATTTATCATTTTGTCATCTACGCTTCAGGTCAAAACTATAATCCAGTGTTTTAGACCTGGTTCTGAGCCAAATTATTTTTCCTCAAGGTTCAAAGAACCTCTGAATCCTTGTCCTTCAGAGAGGTGCCAATGCACTTCAGAGCTGAGGAGCAGTGTGGCTGAGGTTTTTAGGATGCTCTGAGGGATGCAAACACCTTGCAGGTGACCACAGCAACCCCAGCTGCCAGGGTTCCTCCAGGCTCTTCCCAACAACTGCACCTCACTTGGAGTCAACAGAAAAGATGAGAGACCATGGGAACAACTTAGGTAGGGGTCAGAACTTGATAGGACTTTGATTTTGAAAGACTCTTCCTCCATCCCAGGTGAATGTATTAAGAACTGGGAGCCCAGAGAGGGTGAGGAGGTTAGGAGGGAGCCAGGCACCTGATTTACTGAAGAAATGACTCCTAGAACTGCCACTGTCTTCAACTGGAGTTAAGAAGTGCTGAGCACCCAGGAAAACCCAGCCCCAGAGGTTCTTTGCACCACTTGTACTCAGAGGGTGTTGCAAAGGCGCAGCGAGCAGATTTCCCACTGTCAGGCAGAATTCCCTGCAGAAAGAGTGGACAGGGCAGTGAACCAAAACAAGAAGTGCTGCACAGACTGTCTCTGGGCTCTGGGAGAGCTGGAGAATGGATGGTGGGGATAGTGGCAAAAAACGTGCCAGATGCCATTTGTGTTCCAACCAGGGAGTCCCAAACCAAGCTTCTGTCCTCACACCTTTTCAGTGCTCAGGAAAGGGCTCAGGGATGTTCACTGATCTCCGCAGCTGCCTCTCCCTGGAGCCAACATGTTTAGTCAGGAGGCAAATCTGCCTCCACGGAGCCACCCCACCAGCCCAGCCTACCCTGGATCACGATTACTAATGCAGAGGGATTTTCTGGCAGAGGGAGTCAGCAAAATATGAAAAGAAGACACCCAAGACATTACTGAAACAGCGTTTCTGCAGTGTATGTGATCCGTACTGATTTACAGTCACTTAGGGGGAATTATGCCTAAAATCACCAAGAAACCAAGAAAAAATCACCCCGTGATTTTTTGTTGTTTTTTTTTTTAAGAAAAATAATAACATTGTACTTCAAAACCTTCTGAATAAGCGACTCAACAACAAATTTCCAACAGTATTTATTATATGCCTTTAAGTTGTCTGGCCATCCCACAAGAGCAAGCATCAGTTTGGTGACTACAGAAAATGTTTCTTTACCTTGTAAATCAAGTGTAAATGCTCTCTGTGGCCAAGACGTGCTTTTTCTTACCTCACACGTCCATATCAAACCCCAGCGACTATGTTGGCCATTTCCACGCTGATATATTACCAAAACACACTGCCAGCTGAGGAAAACAGAAACTGTAGCTGCTGGTTTTAAAATCAAAATATTTTCCGCTCAAACACTTTCACTTTGAGGATGTTGGTGCTTAAATACATTGTTTATTCACCTTGTTACTGTCTGCCAGGCTTCCTCTGGTTCTTCTCCCTCCACGGGCTCACTTCTGGCATGGTCTAACAGGAGCTTCCCCTGGATGAAGAGAGAAACAAAACCTTGCTCCCTCCTTCTTTCTTCCCCTGCCTTTAGCCCTTTGCCTCGCTGCTCCATTTCCTTACCTCCAGGGTAAATCTGGGCAGAATTCCATTAGCTCTGGGTCTGTCCCTGCCTGTTTGGTGGCATCAGTGACACCTCCTCACCTCGGGACACCCCAGCCATCCCTGTGGTCCCTCTCAGCCGGACCCATGCCTCCCCCAGCTTGGTGATGGTTCCCCTGCAGAACCCCTCTGCGAGCTCTGCTCCTCTGAACGCCTCACTCCCCAGGCTCCCCACAGGGCTGCCCTGGGGGTTTGGGGCACCGCAGGTGACACAGGAATGTCCCCAGGAGGGTTTGGGATGTCTCCAGAGAGGGAGACTCCGCAGCCACCCTGGGCAGCTGTGCCAGAGCTCTGCCACCCTCCATGCAAAGAAGCTCTTCCTCCTGTCGAGGCGAAACTCCCTGTGTTTTGTGTTTACGGCCATTGCTCAGCACGCTGTTGCTGGGCACCACTGGGCAGTCTGGCACCATCGTCTTGGCACCCCTCGGGGATATTTATAGGCATCGATGAGATGCCCTCTCGGAGTTCTCTTCCCCACACCAACCAGGCCCAGCTCCCGCAGTCTGTCCCCATCAGAGATGCTCCACACCCCAAATCATCTGCCGGACCCTCTCCAGCAGCTGCTTCCCTTTCCTGCCCGGAGGAGCGCAGAGCCGCACACACAGCGGGCTGGTTTTTGGGGAGGCTGCCCCGGCTGCGCTGCTCTTCGCGACATTACGGCGGCTGCCGGCCGCGGCGGCGGCACGCCAGGAATGCGCGCTCCCGCGGCGGGGCCGCGCGGCGGCGGCGCGCAGCGGCGGGGGCGGGATGACATCATGAGAAAGTGGCGGCCGGCAGCGGCGTCCCCGGCAGCGGGCGGGCGCCGCGGGGAGGGGAGCGCCGGGCGGGCGAGGGGCGCGGGCAGGAAGGAAGCGCCGTCGGAAGCCCCCGGGGGCAGAGCGGCGGAAGCGGCCGCAGCGCGCATCCCGCATCCCGCATCCCGGGACGGGCGCCTCGGGAGCGGCGGGCAGCGCGCCCCGGGGCTCCGCTGCCGGCAGGGCTCGGGCGGGGAGCGGCGGGGCGGTCCCGGCGGCCCGGGCAGGTGCGGGACCGCCCGGCGCTGCCACCGGGGCGAGCGGGGGCGGCCCGGCGCGGCTCTGGCGCTGCCGCCCGGCCCGTCCCCTTTGTGTCGGCGGGACCGGGCGAGCCCCGGCCGAGATCTGCCCGTCCCGCCCGGTAACAGCCCCGAGCCCCCATTGGCTCCCTCGCCGCCGCTTCCTGCGGCCGCGCCGCCCCGCGGGGGCTCCCCGGGCCCCGCGCCAGCCCCGCCCGCCGCCGGCACCGCCCGCCCGCCGCGCACCCCGCGCCCCGCCGCGCCGCTTTTATGAATGAAGCGGCGGCCGCGTGCTCCGGGGGGGCACAGCACCTCGGCCTGCCCGCTCCGGCCGGCCCGCACCGGCAGGATGCCGAGCGCGGGTGCTGCGAGGG
The DNA here is from genome assembly GCF_008360975.1 of Lichenostomus cassidix. Taxonomy (NCBI): domain Eukaryota; kingdom Metazoa; phylum Chordata; class Aves; order Passeriformes; family Meliphagidae; genus Lichenostomus; species Lichenostomus cassidix. The sequence continues at coordinate 60,833,012 of NC_139486.1, forward strand.
TTCGCAGGCGAAGAGCCGGCAGGATCCGGGGGAACGCGACCCGCGGGCTCTCCCTGCACCCCCAGGGCAGCTGCTCCCCAGCAAGGCGTTGGGGTGCAGGGGTGGTAATTACATAGGGTCCCCCGGATGCCTGTCGCATGCATGTCCAATTTCGGCCCAAGAGTGCGGGATCGTCGGCGTTTCTCCATTTAATGTTAAAACCTTCCTGGCCAACTAAAGTTGTAAAAACACAAGGGCACGTCCTGTGCGTGAAGCACAATAGACAGGCGGAGGGACAGGGGACAGCTTCCTCGCGGAGGGACCCTCCCGAGTCGCCCCACGGGCTGCGGCGTGCAGGGGGAACTGAGAGCGCTGGGCCTCCGACATCCTCCTCCTCCTGACACGCCGAGACAAAATGGAGACAAATGGCCAAGCAAACGAGTAAACGAGAAAAGATGGGCAGACAGGCCATGCAAAGAGATTACGTAAACACACAACTGTGCAACAACATGCCCTGTGATCTTTGGCACCACTGTCCCCGCGGGCCATGCAGGAGAGATGCTGTGTGGCCACGGCGTGTCCTCCACGGCCAGGAGCCCCTGCCACCAGCTGGAGTTCCTGCCAGCAGTGTTGGACCACCGGCAGGTATTCCAGCTAGCCGGGTGATGCTGAAGCACCGAGGCTGAGGTTAATCTGTGAACCCCAATTTACGGCCTTCCCACTTCTCCCCTCTCCAGCGCAGGACAAGTCGCTTCTCCCATGCATCTGCCTCAACTCTGGTGTTCCCCAGCGGGCCTCAAGCTCCTCTATCAGCCCCTCCAAAAAGCGAGACTTTCCGAGATACCCTTTCCAACAGGAACAAGGCACAGCAGAGGTTCTCAGGCAGCTCAGGCTGGGGAGCAGGAGTTATTTCCTGCAGGGCCCCGCCGTGGCACATCACGCGTGGACAGAACGTCCTGGAGACGCAGCGCGACACATGAGGCCCCGGCAGGCTCCCTCTGGCACCTCCCTGCCTGCACCCCCAGCTCGTGTCCCCGTAGGTGACAGAGGGAGCCCTGGCCACCCTTGTGCTGCTCCACTGGGATATTTTTCCTGGGTGGTGGTGAGCGGTGGGGGTGGGGTGTGAGTGTGGCCTTCCTGCCCGGTGTGCTGCCACCGGATTAGCTCTCGCACTGTCCCCTGCCACCTCCCTGCCCCTGTGGGAATAGGAAACCTTTCAAGTGAAAGACCTTTAAAAAAACCCACTAAAACCACCACGTATTAGAAAAAGAACCATCTTGGCAGAGGGGTGGACACCCCAATTGTTTAGGAGTTTTGGTGTGCAGCAAAACCATCCCAGCTGGGAAAAATGAGGACTGAGGAAACAGGGGAAAGCTTTTCCCTTGGGATGAGCTACAAAGAATAGGCGTTCAGGTTGGGAGTGTGCCTTTTTAAAGGACAGATATGGCAGGTACACGCCAGTGACAGCACTAATAATAATAATAATAATAATAATAATAATAATAATAATAGATAAGGAACAGCAAGGCAGTGGTGCTGCTCCGCTCCCCTCCCCAGCGCCCCCGTAAAATAATACCAAGTCTCCTTGCATTTCTCTCCCTGGTGTCTGTGTGTGGCCTTAGCCCCATTCATCATTTGGCTCCCAGTGCAGAACTCGCTCCATTTTTAAAATTATGCATGATCCACTGAAGAGACAATTTGGGTTTCCCCCACCTCTCCCTTGCCCTTGAAGAAAGCGAGCCCTTGTCTCATTTGCATTAAAACCCTGCTCTCTATAAGCTAAGCAAAGGGGGAAGGACTTGAAGCCTATGGCTTTAGGGCTCTGCTCCTCGCTTTTGGCTCTCTCTCTCGTTCTCATTCTCTCTCGTGCTTTGATCTCTGCTTAACAACAGTAACGTCACAGGGACTACACCAGGAGAGTTTTGTTGGAAGTTAGAAAGTTTTGCAGCCTCCAGAGGGCTGTAGCGGCAGTAGCAGAAGCAGCATCCAAGGGACTCCTGGAAGGGGAAGAGAGAGGCGAGCGAGCGACTGACTCAGTCCTGCTGCAGAGAACTGACTCGAGGCGACGGAGGCAGACATGGAACATCAGCTGCTGTGCTGCGAGGTGGAGACCATCCGACGAGCCTACCTGGATGCCAACCTCCTCAATGACAGGGTGCTGCAGACAATGCTGAAGGCGGAGGAGACCTGCTCGCCCTCCGTCTCCTACTTCAAGTGCGTGCAGAAAGAAATCTTGCCATATATGAGGAAAATAGTTGCCACTTGGATGCTGGAGGTTTGTATCTTTCGGGGGACTTTTTCCTTGCAAGCTCCGGCAGCGAAAGGAACGAACCCGGGGAGCTGCTCCCCCATCTCCCGCCCCCCCTCCCTGTCCCCCGGGATCGCCGCTGCGGCGCGGCACACGTTGTCTGCCCTCGGGGACGCCCGCGTGGAGCGAGGGGCAGCGGCCCGGGGCGGCGGTGGCCTCGCCGCTGTCGCCGGTGCCGCGTCCCCGCTGCCGCAGCCCGCTCCGGGCGCCGAGGGGCGGCTGGCGAGCCCCCCTGCCCGGTGTCCCCGGGGGTGCGGGGGTGCCCGGCACCTTTTCCGGCCGTCGGGGCTCGGCGCAGGCGGCGCGGGGAGCCGGGCACAGGCGGCTCGGGGCTCCCCCGGCCCGGCGGGGAGCGGCCCGGCCCGGCCGCCCAGCCCCTGGCCGCGCGGGGCCGCCGCCAGCCCCTGCCAGCCCGTGTTTTCTGGGGATTTTATTTTAAATTAATATCCTTGTACACGTATGCAAGCGGCTGCCCGTGCCAGTATTATGCGCCATCTTTGTTCTTTTATTTGCGAAGCAAAAGTGTTTATTAATCGGGAGGAAAAAAGCGAAGAAAGTGGCGGGGAGCGAAGCCAAGGGTGTGTGTGTGGCGGGGGGAGCGGGGGAAGGGGCCGCGGGAGGAAGGTCGGGGGCCGGGGGACCCCGCTGGGGCTGCGGGCAGGGGGACCGGCCCGAGGGGCTCCGGCCTTTCTGGGGGGAGTTGCAGGGTGAAAGTTTCTTTGTTCAGCGCGAAGAGAGGCTGGAGCTGCGGTCACCCCTCAAAGGCACGCTTGTGCTGCGGCGGCGAGCGGCAAGGTCGCCTGGGAAAAGCCGGTTGGAAAGGGCCTCGTCCCCGGCGGGACACGTCTGGGGGGGCTGCCAGCGGGAGCCCCAGGAGCTGGGCTACATTTTCATGCCTTTTCGGAAGCCCTGGGTGCCCGCGATGTATTTTTAATTAATTTTTGAAACCGCGGCGCCCTGCCTTGCTCTGGGAAATGTCGCGCCCGGCTGTGCTGCAGGGCGAGAGAGGGAGGCGGTGAATTTTACTTCGGGGGACCCCCCTGGAGCCCCCCAGCAGGACCAGAGGCACGGGGCTCGGTAAAGGACCCCCGCCGCTTCATTTTCAGCCGTTTTTGAGAGCTCGAACTAATTTTTAAATATTTTTTAATATTTTTTGAAAAGATGACGTCTGGGGAAATGAGGCTGGACGCCACCTTTGTGTCTCGACCAGAGAGGGGAATCGGCAGCACAACGGCAAATTAGATGAAAAAATAAAAGCGAAATAAATAAATCCGGGGCCGAGCCCAGCTCTGCACCCCGTTCCCAACCGCGGGGGTTCGCATTTTCCCCCGCTTTCCGTTTTCTTCTCTTTTTAAACATTTGTTCCAGGGGTGAAAAACTGGACATAGACCTCTTCTTCGATTACCCCCCCCTTCCCTTCTGCCATGAATCGCCTGCGGGTTTCTAACGCAACATTTCCCCCCACTTTGTCACTCGTGACTTTCATTTTCTTTGATGCCGCTGCTTTTCCCATATTTATCCATTTTCCCCGAGTGCGTTTCCCCCTCGTCTCCTTCAACCTTGCCCTGCAAAGCCTGGGGGTGAGGGAGGAGGGAGGGCGAGAGCAGCGGGACGAGCCTTGCTTTCGCCTCAATTAAATTATTCTTCAACGATCTCTCTCCTTCTTGCAGGTTTGCGAGGAGCAGAAGTGCGAAGAGGAAGTTTTCCCTTTGGCTATGAATTATTTGGACAGATTTTTGTCGTTTGAACCCCTCAAGAAAAGCCGATTGCAATTGCTCGGAGCTACCTGCATGTTTGTGGCTTCAAAAATGAAGGAAACTATTCCTCTGACCGCAGAAAAACTGTGCATTTATACAGATAACTCCATTAGACCCGACGAATTACTGGTAATTTCACGTTTTAATCCTTTCAAGAATAAAAAAATCGAAACAAACATTAAAAAAAAATTATATATATATAAAAACGCAAAAAAAAAAAAAAAAAAAAAAGAAAAGAAGGTCAGGCCGACCCCGCACGTTGGGAAGCGCCGAGCCGCGGCTGCGGGGCTGCTGGCGGCGGGGGGGAACTGCGGGATGGGATGGGATGGGATGGGATGGGATGGGATGGGATGGGATGGGATGGGATGGGATGGGATGGACAGGCCGGGATGGATGGGATGGCATGGGATAATGGGATGGGATAATGGGATGAGATAATGGCATGGCATGGCATGGCATGGCATGGCATGGCATGGCATGGCATGGGAGGATGGGATGGGATAATGGCATGGCATGGCATGGCATGGCACGATGGGATGGGATAATGGGATGGGATGGGATGGAATGGGATGGAATGGAATGGGATAGTGGGATGGGATAGTGGGATGGGATGGGATAGTGGGATGGGATAGTGGGATGGGATAGTGGGATGGGATGGGATAGTGGGATGGGATGGGATGGGATGGGATAGTGGGATGGGATGGGATGGGATAATGGGATGGGATAATGGGATGGGATGGACTGACCGACTCCCCCCCGCGCTGCCCCGGCCGGGCGCTGGGCGGCCCGCGGGCTCCCCCTGCCGGCCCCGCCGGGCGCTGCCCCGCCGCGGGTTCCCGCACCGCCGCGACCCCGAGTGCGAACGCCTCTAACCACGCCGCCCCTCTTCTCCTCTGCTCTCCTTCCCCCTTCCCCTCCCTCTTCTCTTCGCAGCAAATGGAGCTGCTGCTGGTGAATAAGCTGAAATGGAATCTGGCCGCAATGACCCCCCACGATTTCATTGAACATTTCCTCACTAAAATGCCTCTGGCAGAGGACACCAAGCAGATCATCCGTAAACATGCTCAGACTTTTGTGGCTCTGTGCGCTACAGGTATGAGCCCTGCACGTTGCGCAAAGCGCGTTGCTCCCCGACACTCGCCCGCCCCCCGGCTTGTAAAGCTTCCCGTAGCTGTTGGTCTCGGGCGCGCTCGCAGAGCTGCGGGGAGGTAGTTTAAGCCCCGATTATTGCCCCTTGTTTGCAGAAGGTGGATTACTTTGCCAGAGGTAAGTTTTTCTTTCCAGAGGATCTTTCGCTTCTGAGTCGGAGTTTGGTGCGGTTGTCAGGGAGGGAGAGGGACCCCCCTGCTCTGTGTAGCTCAGCGTGGCACGAGTTCCTCGCCTCCCTAGCCCTGGTTTCTGTGGGGGCTGCAAAAGGCTGACTGCCCGCGTGGGGAATCCCTCCCCGTGCGGATCCATTCTTTAGGACGAGTTTTTAAAGGCGGAGGGAGATTTTCCCTGTGAATAGCTCTGCGTGGGGGTTTTAAAACTTCCCTCTTCAAGTTGCCTCTTCCCCCCCTCCTCGGTGGCTGGTGGATTGGAGGAGGGCCACGCGGCACAGAGGCTTTTCCTGGCACGGGACCGAGCCGCTGCCATCTGCACCCTCCTGACCACGTGCTGTGCTGGAGCCATGAGCAGGGCCAGCCTCCAAAGACGCCGAGGAGCCGTGGTGTCCACATCGAAATCCTCGGTGGGACGTGCGTGGCCGGTGGCGCCCGTTCGTGCCGCGTAGCTTGTTTGCCCGAGGTTGGATTTGGGATGGAAAGGTTTGAAGGAAGATGGCAGGCGCTCAGGAGGGGGAAAAAAAAAAAAGGTTTTATTTCACAGAACCAGCCCCGCTGCAAGGCCTAAAGATAGAACAACCGAGCCGTAAAAGAGAAGTTTATAAACACTGGCGTTGCTCTTCGTCTTGGGCCTAGCAGGGCAGCTCGTAGGTGAGGCTGCCTGGAGTAATGCTCAGTGTTGGGAGAGGCGCAACCTTCAAACCACCGGCAGCGACGTTCTGGGAAAGTCCAGTGTGTCCCTCCGTGCCGGGTCCCACCAGATAGAAGGCTGCTGCGACGCTGGAGGCGCGATGTGCTAAGTTTGAAGCTGAAAAGAGCGGCTACCCAGCCTCCCCCTGTGGATGTGGGGATGTTTAACCTAGGTTGTTGTGTTGGCAATGACAGGGATGAAAACAAGAGTAGTTCAAAGGTTGGAGACTTGCTAAGAGTCCAGTACTTTGATCTACTGTCGGTGTTGTTATGTTTCTTTTAGGAAGCACATCCAGAGCCTTTATTTAACACTGCTACACACCACAGCTGGAGAATGGATCAGTAAATGAGAACCATGTTCTGGGAGTTTTTACTTAGCTTTTAAAAAAAACAGCGCTGAGCTCACCAGAGTTGGGGCCCTCTTCAGCTCCCTACTGAAGCTGGGAATATTGCCTGGGGAAGGAGCGCTCAGGAAGGCTGCCACTAGGCTCTGTGTTTTTATTGTTATTTTTGGATGTCAGGGGGTTTCTCTACCTTTTGCTTTTCTCATGACTTCTTTGTTGGCTAGTGAAGATCACATGTGGCTTAAGTAGCATCTGGACTTTGCTTTGCTGTTGCTGGGTTGTGCTGCATTTCCCCTGGCCAAAACGAACCTAGATGGACTGCAAATGCCTTGTGCTGCCTGGATGCTGTGGGGCCTGATCCAAAGTCCACTGGAAACACTGACAACTCGCTTAAGTGGCCTCAGGGGCAAGTGCAGTCTATCCTTTGCCTGTGTCCTCTCCTGTAAAGGAGGTTCTCCGAAGAAGAGACTGCAAAATAATGCTTGCTTAGAAAACAAACCCTTGGCCAGTTGGCTTACCAAGGTGAAGGCTGTGGACGTGTTTGTAGATGAGTGTGTATGTGTTTGCTCCAGAAGGAGAAGGTTACGCTGCAAGGTGAAGTCGAGGGGAATTCCTCCTGTGCTCCCTCTCCAGTTGTCTGGCTAGGAGAAGTGGGTTTGTTTGATTTGGTTTGGTTTTGAAGAATCCATTTCCACCAAAGGATGCCTTTGTGCTGTGGTAGGTTCGGGAGAAAAAGTGAAAAAGAAAAAAAAAGAAAAAAAAATTACCAGGGGTTGTTTGAAGTTAACACATAATTGAGCTTAATGAATGGGGCTTTGGCATGGCCGAGCAAGGCAGGGAGAGCTCAAAAGGAAGCAGGCCTCTTTTGGCCCAAGTTAAGACCAGTGTTGAGGGAGAGCTGCAGATCTATACAAGCATAACAATGAATAGCAACAAATATTGGAGCTTCAGCGTTTCGTTATGTTCCTCTGGTTATCAAAACATACCAGGCTCCTTTTATTATTATTATTATTATTGCTATTATTATTATTGTTGTTGCTTTGGGAAGGAGAAAGAAAGGTCCCCCTTTGTAACGAGGGTGTCACAATTCTCCCATTCTCCAGCCTTTATAAAATTGGAAGTCTCAAGGTATGTGACCAGTTGGAACCTGTTGCATCTTGCAGCAAGTGATTTATGTTCACAGTTTTGATTTGCCTCAATGAAAAGATTTTCATTCATAGCCCCCAGCTCTCCAGACGGATGGAATTGCTGCTCCATTTAAAAAGGAAAAGGGGTGACTCGCCTTGTTAGGAATTTTTTTTAAAGCGCTGCAGCGCCTATATGCCTGCTTTGTCCTCCCTTCAGGGTGGCTGGCATTCTTCTCTCTCCTCCCCCTCCTCTCTCTCTCCCTCTCTCTCTTTTTAACAACGCTGAAGTTGTTTATTCTTTTTGGATGAAGTCTCAGATAGGCTACTGGGGATGTGTGCTTCAATTGATGGGGCCCCCTACCCCATTGTGGCTGTGTCAGGTCTAATTCATCTCACCGAAGCCCCCTTGTTCCTGAGCGCTCAATAGCGCAAGATGAGGCGATGGAGGCTGACAATGATGCCACACTCTTCACTTGGGGGCATCCAATTACAGGCGAGAGGGGCCCCCTGATTAATATGCTGAAATTAGTGGCCTCTGCCACAAATAATTCCTTGTTGAGTTGCAACAAAAAGGCAGTCCATGCTGCTTGTCTGGAGTGGTTATAGGGACAGACACAAACTGGTCATTTAAACTTCATTATCACTTTTCCACCTTGGAAAGAATGAGGGTGTGACTGTGAATTAATGTTCTTGTTTACTGCTCCGTTTGAAAGAAGGACGCAAATATTAATCCCAAACGGGATGCTGTCAGGACAGGCTGGCCCAAGGGACACGGTTTGGTCATGTCCCGTTTGTGGAGCTCAGTAAACAGTGTCGGGAGGGCACTGCCACCCTTCCCCTCCAAGCAGCCCTGTCCTGGTGGGATTCATGCTCCCAGTTCCCCGTTTCCAAAGTCCACCTGCAGCTCTGTGACAGTGTTTCAGTTAGGGGCTGGCTTTGCAGTGGCTGCAGTGCCAATGAGCAGTCGGGCCTGCTTGGTTCTTTTGGGAATGACAGCAGCTTGCTGGAAGGTGGGTGTGTTTATATCTGCCCAGAAACGGGCAGGTTAGGAAAAGGGGACAGCCCAAATTTATTTAAATGCGTTTATTTTTACAAAAACGAGATTACTTTAGCTGGAGCTTGCCTTTTCACTGGCATTGCATCACCAGAGTTTGGCCAGAACTCCTCGTATCAGTTTGATTTTTGGAGGTTCGTAGGACGCTGGGCCAAATGCCCCTTTGAAGGTGGGTATTGGTCAGGGCCACAATGGAGTGTTAGAGGTGTCTGAATAAATAGATCCAGAGCCAGGGCTTCCACGGAGTCCTGAAGGCTTTAGTTTCACTGGTAAAACGTTTACACAAAAGTTATTTTATCATAATAAAGGAGATGCATGATTTAATACTTAAACTGTTCCACTGAGCCCTCTAAGCTGTCCGTTCCTTTGATTTCATTCAGGGGTTTGACAGATGGTTTATATTTTTCCAACCCAGAGGAAGTTGTATTCTGATAAAAGCTGAAGGAATGTCTCTCAGGTTCTGGTGTACATTGTGGCGTTCCCCTTCCTCCCTCACAAAACTGGGGCTTTGCTTGTGCCACTTGCTTCCTTTGTTCCTGATTCTCCTCCAAGGTGTTCACTGCCACGGATCAAACGCATTCCTGTTCGCTAGAAAGAGCCGTGCCATTAAAGTGTGGATTACTATTACTATCACTATGATGAAAAAATATTAGGAAAACTCAAAACAAACCAACCCAACCAAACAAACCCACAGGAGAAACATGCTAAATGGCAGAGATAGCCCCTTAAGGGATGCTGGGAGTGGCTTTGTGGAGAGACCTACAGCAATGCAGTCTGGAAGGGGGCCCAGCCTCTTGTCAGCATGGTGTCACATCAGAATGTAACTGATTGTCCGCCAATTCTTGGGACCCCCGTCACTTAGTTATGCCACATTTACATTAAATCCCTGTTGCCAGGATGGATGGCAGCCACTGACAAGAGACTAGGTTGAGACAAAGCATTTTTAAGATGAAACCTTAATTTAAATATGGATTATCTGCCTCCTGACAGGGTTAAGCAGTCTTTCTCTTTTCTTTCTTTCTGTTGATGTTGTTCATTAAAGCAATATTCCTTTGAGTGTCAGTGCAAAGGGTTCTGCTGTAAAGGGCCCCAGAACTCATTATTGGAGTGCACCTTGGATCTGAGCATGCACAGCCCTACAGGATGTGAACAGGTTTTCTCAGATGTGCAGTGCCACTGACCCCCGTGGCATTATTCACAGCAGCAAAGCACTTTAGCATTTGAAGAATGGGGACCCTGCTCATGATAAAAATACCTGGAAGTGATGAATGGCCTCCCAGGCTCGGTGCTAGGAAGGGCCACTGTCTGCAGCACAGTTGCTCATGTGGATAAGTGTTTGCAGGTTGGGACCTGTAGCAGTTTTGGAGCAGGAGGCACCTCTCTGCTCACTGCTTTCCCTGCCTTTTTGGATGCAATAGCTGGCAGCTGAAGCCATGCTGGTAGAAAGAGTGCATGTGTATGGACAGGCTTCTCCTAAAGCAATCATTTCAGTTTGGTTTTTTTTTTTTTCTCTCCTTTCTTCATGCAGATATTAAATTTATTTCAAACCCACCCTCCATGATCGCAGCTGGCAGCGTGGTAGCAGCTGTGCAAGGCCTGCATCTGGGGAACACTAACACTTTCCTCTCCTATCAATGCCTCACACATTTCCTATCACAAGTTATCAAATGTGATCCGGTAAGTGACTCTTCCTCTCGGTTGATCTCCTGCGTTAAAAGAGTTTTTAAGAATGAATGCCTGCTTACTGCACTGGGGGCTAATCTGACAGTACATCTTGGGAAAGGTCAAGCCTCAGAGTGGGGGTTCTCAGTGTGTTCTCTTGTGCCCAGCCTGGTTGTTTGGCGGTGCTGATGCCCAGGGTAATCTGTGATGATGCTGCTGCAGCTCCCCGGTGGGAATGGCACATCCAGCCCTGGTGTTTGGGAGAGAAGGGAGCCCTGCATCCACACAGGACCTTGCAGAGGCTGTGCTGGGCTGGGGGTAATTAAACCAGGAGCCTCAGTAAAACAAAACTTGGGGAATAAGACCAGGAAACAGTTACTGGGACCTTGTGGTATCTCTGACCTTATCTTTGACAATTCTTGAGGCCTTTTATTGTGCCAAGTGGTGTGAAAAAGCCCCTCTTAAATGAGTTCTAATGATCTAATTTGGTTTATTACGTGTTAGACCTGCACAGTAGCTGGAATTGAATTCCTTTTCGGAACAAATGCTTGTCCCACGACTTTCTGACAAGGTAGATGGTCCTCACAGGACTCTGATTTTGCCCTCCAGCTTCCAGGAGATGCACATCAGTAACTAGTGAGCAATAAACCTTTCATGAGTGAATGGGCCAGGAAGGGAGCCTACAAGGAAGACCTAAAGTCAATGATCCATGCCATAATGGTGTGTGAAGTTGGGGCAGAGTTGAGCTTTGTTTTGTAACAATGTGGAAGACCAATAAATAGATGCTTTAAAAAGGTTCTTGTGAGGTCTCCAGGCACTGGACAATGAGTCAAATAAAGACAACTCTGTGGGTTAGGGGCAGAATCTTGGAGATGCTGTTAAATTATTTTACATGTTAATAATTTAAATGCATAGAAAACTGTCCCAGTCCAGCCACTGCAAAACTGGGTTTGTGTAATTGGGCTTTGTTGACAGGATTGAATGATTTCTGGAAAGATGAATGCATTGCAAATTATTATTAGCAAAAGAATGTTTTACTTTTGGTAGACTGAAACAATTGCTGAAAATGCAGTCTCTCAGCTTGTTATTTGGATCACCTGAACAGTGCCTCAGTGTTGAGCATGCTGGTTTTGCCACTTATATCCCTGTAGTGTGGAAATGTTAAATACTCTAAGAACTTGAAATGCTAAATATTGTAAGAAATGCTGAAATAATGGGCTGCTCAGTTTGGTATGCATGTGTGATGGTTTTAGTTTGTGAATGATGGAGGTAATTCCAGTGTATGGTTGGCCACTGTCCAGGGTGAGATGTTTGAAGCAGGTACTGAGGGAAAATACTTGCTATCTGTTCAGGCAGCATCTTGATTCAGACAGCATGGTTTAACCATTCCTGATACAGAGCACTGAAGTGGAGAACAACAGCCTGTCCTGATGTGACTTGACTTAGTTGGTGACAGAGCTCTTTAAAAAGGAAACAAAGTTGTTGAAGAAGGAGGATTATTGATTATTTCGTTTTTATTGTCAGGAATCATTGCAAGGCCACAGTCTGTCTGACCTGAGCTTGGTTAACAGTTTTAAAAGGAAGCAACTCCCCTCCAGCTTCCAGTGCTAAATATATTTACATGTTAGTTAGAAATAAGGATTTTGTATGGATTGCTGCAGAAAATCAGCATCATAAAGTTCTGTGCTTGTATAGGAATGCTGTTGTGTTTGGAATGGAATAGAGGAGCAGCACCTTTCACTGCAGTTGTTCTGAGAGAGGAATCTGCTTGGTTTTGTGCAGAGCACGGTTCCCCTGCAGGGAGACTTTGCCAAAATACCTGTGTAATCCATGGTATCAAATGCCATTCCTGCTATCCCATTTCCCTAGGATTTGGATGAAGTGTGTTATTCCCCAGTGATGGTTCCCCTTCCCAGGGAATATGTTTTATATTGGATTGACTGGAACTGTTAAGAGCAGGGCTGGTGTTCCCCCTGATGATCTGTTAGCTGGAGCAGCAGGTCTGTTGGATTTCAGGTTACATAATTATACTTTTTTACCTTTAGTCTCAGAGAAAGCTGAATCTAAAGTAAAATGAATATCACCTGATTGGAATTCCGTTATGGTTCATGTTTATATGTTGGTAGGAGTCCAATTTCCCCTTTCCCCTTTGATCAGGGGTAATTAGAAGTCAGATAATCACAATTAGAAGCCTTGGGCTGTCTTCCATCATTCTATTCTTGACCCCATCATCCAAACAGATGGAATTTTACCTGACATCCATTTCCAGGCCAGAAATTTGCTAAACTAGATTAGATTGGGTCTCCATGCTGTCTGTTAGTGCATTGGAATTCATCTGCTGCCTGCCCCTTCTCAGAGGCACCTTCAGACATGTGCTTGTTATCCAGAACGGGTCAGGCAGGAACAAAGGATTTCCAAGCAGTTCCTTTCTTGTTGTTGTTTGTTTCCTTTCCTAGCTGACCCTGGAGTCTGATCATGTCCACTGTGTCTGGAAGGTATTTGACCACATCAGTTAAGCTAGCGAGTCTTTTTTTTTTTTTTTTTTGCTTTTATTTTCACTGAGGAGCTTAATTAATCCAGGAAGGGTTTATGACCTTGAACAAACTGTGGGCATTGAAAATTTGGGTAGTGAAGCAGAAAAGTTGTTGGGAGAAGTTATCAGGGTAATGCACAAGTTTTGTGTTTGCTTTTCAGTGTCGGGAGGTACTGAGAATGAAAACAGTTTTGGTGAGGTTGTTCACAGTGAATTTTATGTTTTGCAGTTACTTTTGCTAGCTCTAATGCATTCCTAAAGGCAAATTATTTATCTAATGGTCGTGTGAATGACATGGACAAAATGCCTAAAACAGTAAAAAAATATTCTCATTCAACTGTGGCTTTAGTCAATCTGTTAATAATCAATTGTAAAGATTGTTTTTAAAAAATACAGTTACAGCATGCTGCACTCTGAGAATTTTAAGTGGACAAAAAAAATTCTGTGGGCAAAAAGTACCTTTAAATTACACAGTCCTATGTGATTATTCATAACTGGACTCCAGAGGGAGAAGAATAGGTATTTATAGAAATTCTTTTGAATGGTTTTAGTTTTCAGAACTCAAACACGCTATATGCAAATGGTCAGGATTAAAAAAAAAGCCCCACAAAGTTCCCATCAAAACTCACCAGAAAATCCACTCCCACCCCGCAAAAAACCCCCAGAATAAAACCCAAGGGGGTTCATTTTGCACTGAAAAAGAAATTCACTTTCAGTTTGGAGCACTGAACATGCTAAGAGAGAATTCTCTCCAAAGTGGGTTTGTCAATCTGAGAATGGCTAAAGTTGGTGTGCTCCTCCTGAATATGTCTGATTGCAAGTGAGGGAGGTTGGTGGTGCAAGTGGAGCCTTGCAGACAGGATTGATCCATCATATCTGCAGCAGGGCAGGGTGCAAGGACTTCATAGAGACCTTCTTGTGGAGGCCAGAGGTATGCAGGAGCCAAAGGCATGATGGCTTTAGGATATGAGGCGTTTCTTTTTGTCATTTAAAACGCTGTGTGTCTCTGTCAAGAGGAAATATTACACTAGGGTTTAAACCAGGAAAGGTCATAGGTTATGTGTTTTCAGTGAGCTGTAACTGATGGTCTGATCTGCTTAGAGGTAGGATTAACCTCCCTCTCTCTCAGAAAGGACTTGCAGAGAATTGTTTGCTTGGGTTTCTAATCTTATTTTACCCCAAATGCCATGTGCCCTTATTGGTGGCAGAGGAGATTCTTGTGGTAGTGGAATCAGTGAAAAGCTGGTAGATCACACAAGAAGCCTCTGAATGAAGGCAGAATTGAAACTGGGAAATAAAGAAAACAGCAGGCAGGTCACCCTCTCAGGAAAACAACATTCATTCTCAGTCATGCACATCCTAACACTTTTGACGGCAATTTATCATGGAAGACTGGGTTCACCGCCAGGGCTAGCACATGTCATAGGTTAAATCAGAAAAGGCAATGCTGAAAGGAAACTTCAAAGTCCTTAATGCACAGAGTTAAAGATGTTGGGGGAAAAAGCTTACGGTGTTTGTTATAAAGATAAGGGTAAACAGCATGCTGGACGAGTTTTGGCAAAATGCTGTGGGATTGTTTGGCCTGTTTAGGGCACCATTTCTGTGGGGTGTGCAGGGCTCCCAAACCTGCAGGAGGCTGGGCAGGATGAGCCAAAAGGCCTCTCCAGTTTGGGAATCTGATATATCTCCTCATGGTATGGCTCAATGCCTGGGGGAGGTTACCTCTCCCCACCACAGACAGGATCCTCCTTGGTGTTTTATGGTTTTAATTCCCATTAAAAACTTGTGATGGCAATTAAAGGGCCTGTGCACCCTCCTGAGCCCCCAGGAGGATTGTGTGCACATCCAGCTCGGAGAAAACTCTTTGGAAGACAGAGGAAAAGCTCCCACCCTGACAGATTTCCAGGTGGATGTGGCAGCACGCAGAAAGCTTGGCTGAAGGTGTTAGTGGGTGGTTAGGGAGGTGTTTAGTGGTGATTCTGAGAGACCTGTCCATTTTGGGGTCATACAGGTTGCCCTCTGGAGATGCTCTCAGGGTTGGGAATGCATCAGCTGCCTGGAGCTGCTCACTGCTGGACACTGCAGGTGCTGGCAGGAGCTTTGGGCATGGACATCTAGATGTGTATATGGCATTTCTGCCTGAGAGCTTGGGTTATTGGAACTTGGCATGGGGAAAAAAGTCACTGTTCAAGAGCATCACTTCTAGCAGACTCTGCTGCTGAAGGATTCCTGGGTAAAAGCAGAAATCACAATTGTGATCAGCTGCAAACAGCACAGGCAGAGAAGCAGTAGGGCAAGATACATCCCACAGAAAATGGGGTGGCTCCTCTAATCCTTTTACTGTCTGGTGCTTCCCTTGCTCTTCCCACCCTCCTCTCAGCCTGCTGCTCTCCCCCACAACCTGCTGACATTTCTCATTTTGTCAAGACAAGGTATTTCAGCCTGTGATCTTTCTAAAGGACTCTTGGGTCTCTCTCTCTCTCTCTCTGCTCCCATCCCACCCCCCTGCAGGATTGTTTACGAGCCTGCCAAGAACAGATCGAGTCCCTCCTGGAGTCCAGTCTACGCCAGGCACAGCAGCACAACGTGTCTTCAGAAACAAAGACTGTAGAGGACGAAGCAGACCTCTCCTGCACACCTACTGATGTGCGAGATGTGAACATTTAAAGAGGACTCCTTCCTAATGGATTTGCTTGGCAAGAAGAGCAGACAAAAGAAAGGGCATCTGAGAAGGAATCAGCATCAGGATCTCCCCCCCAGAAACCCTTTTCTCCAGGACGTTTTTATACCAGAAGGGAAAACCAGTCTTGTTATATTTTTTTTCTTGCTCTGTCTCCCTTCCATCTGTGACTTCAAACAAACAAATAAACAAAAAATACCCCAAAAACTGTCTTAAAAAAAGAAAAAAATAGTATTTGCATTACCCCCAGGGGTTTGTGCTACAAAAATAGAGGATTTTATACAATAATAATCAACTAGTTTTTATATTAAAGTGTTCTTGTCTGTATGTTGTAAAAATAGGCATTAACACACAAAATGTCTCCAGGGGAGGTATTAGATTTGATTTCTTACGTATAAAACAAACCAACCAACCATTTTTAAAGTAGAAGAGGGTTGTTTTTTTTTTTTAGATAGTAAATGAAATATTCTTTTTCTTTAAAAAGCATAGCTTTAACGCAGTTCTAGGCTTTTCTGTATCTTGCTTGCTTATGCATTTAGTCACTTTATAATTCATCTGTAAATGTTTATTTTATTTCCTTAGGTTTTTTTTTTTATCCTCTTCACCTTATAAATGGTTAACGTAACCCATAAGTTAGTGTATGTTAGTATGCAGCATTATTATATGTTAATCTTTTTTTTGTTTTGTTTTGTTTTTGTGCCTGTGGATTGCCTGTGCATTGAGGCATTTGTAGGGTTCCAGCTTAGCATGGTTGGGAAAGGCCAATGTACTACTCATACAGTACCCTATTATAAAGAGAAACCGAAATAGTGACGTAATATATTATATTTTTGTAATCTTCCTATTTTTGTAGTTACCTGTGTAAAAGTGCTGGTCTGACCCCACAGATATTCAGCCAAATTATGGTCAGGTTCAATCCACAGTTCAGTCTTTTTTTTTTTTTTTTTTTTTGTTCGTAATATTCTAAAACCATTCCATTCAAAGCACTTTCAGTCCATTAGATATAGGAAATACATTCTTTTTATTGTGTGGGATTTTTTTTTTTTGTTCGTTTTTTTTAATGGAATGGTTTGGAAATATATAAAGTGCTTGTTGGCAAACTTGGAATTGCAAAGCAAGTGCATTTAACTATGGTGTTAGAGGAGAGGTGATTCTTTTTTTCCGAAGGTTGTGTTCCAGTGAGAGAAAATTGCATTCACAAATTGCCAGGATATCTTCCTATCCTTTTCTATAGAAAAGTTTTGAAGTTTAGAATCCTTTGGTGCCAATTCATCTTTATAAATTAGGGGCCTTAAAGGTTCACATATAGGACACATAGTTTTAAGGATTATCGCTAGATGTTTTTACAACTGAAGGTTTTTAAACACTAAAATATATAATTTATAGTTAAGGCTAAAAAGAATATTTATTGCAGAGGATGTTGGTAAGGCCAGTATGATTTGTAAATTAAATGCAATCGCCCCTTTTGAAAAAGCAAATCTTTCTACCCTTGATGTTGCAGTTTTAACCCAGCTTATTAAAGCAAAAAAAAGGACACGCTTCAGAGAACAAACCCAAAACCAAGCAGTCTATTTGGCCCCTTCCTATACATTTTCAAAAGCAGTCTAACCATGAAAAAAAAACGCCATAGTTAATAGATATGAAAATTGGAGTACTTGAAAGAAGTTTTTATTCCAGTATATGCCCCATTTTTTTTTTTTTTTAATTTAGCTACAAATAGAAAATTTGCACATCTTGGCTATGTATCTTTTTATTATTATTTTAGAAAGTAGTTGAAGGGACGTGGACATAGCTGTTGAAGTTGATGCTCGAGGAGAATGTGATGGTGAAATGTATGTGAGAAAACTGCCGCTAAGGTGTTGATTGTAAAAAAAAAACAAAACTACAACAATAAAAAAAAACCAACAAAAAAAGGAAAAAAGAAAAAAATTTCAAAATGAAAAAAAAAAAAAAGAAAAAGAGAAAAGAAAAGGAGTGGATGCTCCATTTTTATTGAGCTGCTATGGATAAATTCCCAGCATGGTTTGAAAAAAAATTAACATTGCTTTTCTGTATCTTTGTCATTGTGTTTTGCTGCTATTTTGTGGATCAGTTTTGTTCTTTTTTTTTTTTTTTTGTTATACAATGTCATATACTGCCATGTTATAGGTTTTAATTTTCTCATAGAAAATTATATTATTGACATCATTTTTTTTTTTTTTTGTAGATTTTTTATGTGATCAATTTTTACTTAATGTGATTACTGCTCTATTCCAAAAAAGGTTCCTGTTTCACAATACCTCATACTTCAGTTACCCGTGTCTAGACCAGGTTTTGATGTTCTTACAGTGCCTCATAGTTCTACTGCAAACGGAAATGCATCGAACATTGCTCTGAATGGGTCTCTGCATTAATTTAAAAAACAGCAGACATTTCAGAAGATCAAGTAATGTCAAAGGTTGGTGGGGTTTTTTTTGTTTGGGTTTTTTTTTTTTTTTTTTTTTTGGTTATGCATTTTATAAAGCTGGATACGTTGTCTGATCTGGGGTTTATTATCATAGTAGTTTTAAGCTGTGTTATTAGCCACATTGATATATGAAAGGTGCATTATAATATAACTCTTGTGTGCCACCTGATGTGGTTCCCCCTCAGCTGGGACACGTCATTTGGTATGATAGGTTATCTTCTGGAACTCTAAGTATTTTGTGTGTTTAATCTGTTATGATATAATAGGGTTTTTTTGTTTGTTTTGGTTTTGTTTGTTTTTTTTTTTTTTTAATTATAGCATAATGCTAATTTAAAAAAGCCTGTAAATCTCATAAATAAGCCAGCTAACAGAGTTGTATGCTGAAGAATAATCTAGCTGTTGCCTGTATGCTGCTAAACCAAAACAGAATTAGAACTCATTTTGAGGCAAATGCAGTTAAGATCCTACTTAGTGCATAAATAAGCATTGCAATGCTACTAGCAGTCGCAGGACCCAGGAGGACTGGATACATTCTGTCCAAATTTCAGGAACATTTCTTACTGCTTACCTCATAAAAACACTTCTGTTCGTGGCATCTCTGTGTCTCTGAACCAAACATGATTATTGAGTTTAGTGCTTGTTGGTTTTATTATGTGTTACACTGAGTGGCAGTGTGTACTGCAAATTTCCTTAAAATATTGTATGTACAAAAAAAGGCCAAATCCAGATAAGTGGGTTCACGTGCCAACAGAGATGCTTTATTTGTCACATTATTATAACAATCTGTAGTAAGCAAAAGCAATTCAGATTTGTACATTTTTATATTGTACTTATTGGCATCACTGGTCTGAAATGCACATTTTCACCAACAGACCTGTAACAGACAAGTTTCCAGCAAAAAAAAACTAAAGTCTAGAAATAAAATTGGTAAAACCCAACGTCCGCTTGTTGTCGTCTTTTAATTTCCCTTTTTCTTTTTTTTTAATTGCCTTGAAAGTGCTGAATGGTCATAACTCCCCAGTGCAGTGAGTAAAGCACATGACATTTTCTAGGTTTGACTCTCCACATTTTAAAAGCTGAAGACCTTTGGTTGTTATTTTAGGAAACCGTGGGTGTTTTGAGCCATGGGTAGGTGACTGCCTGCCTTTCCCACCAACGTGTCTTTTTAAAGAAGCAAAATATTTCTGGTTTTTTTGGAGGGGGGAGTGCAGACTTCATTTTTTAGTATCAAAGGAAATTAGGCCGAGTCAAATGCCCTTTGGTGGTTCATGTGAATAAAAGGGTAAAATAAAGTAGGTGTTGGGTGGCACAGAATGCTTGCTGGTATTTTCTCATCAGTGTAAGGTTTTGTGTCCCAGAAGACTTTTACAGAATACAGTTGGTTTTAAAAGCAGTAGGTTATGCTGCCTTGTCTGTGTCTTCCACTTGGACACAGCTTTTGTACCTTACAGCTAAGATAATAAGGAATAAACCTGAAAAACCTACTAAAAATACCTAAGTCTAAAAAATAAAAAAGCCTACTAAAAATACGTAAAAGAAGAACTGGACTTAGAAGGACAGAAATTAGGTATTACTGGAAAGTCAAATGAGAAAAGAATTATAATCTGTGTTCCAATTCACATTCCTAAAGATCTCTGAAAATGGGGGATGCACACTATCAATTACTGTTATTTTTCAGAGCTGAACACAGCAGAAACAGCTTATAATCTATGTATTTGATTATTTATCCTGTGAAATCATTTCTGCCTTCAAAAAAACCTATGAAAAAGGTCAAGTGCTTGTCTCTCCTGTCACAAATCAGAAATTCAGTATCTGCCTCCTGAGTTTCCCATTGACTCAACTGCACGTTACAACTGACTCTGTATAGTGAGTGCAGCACTACAGGGCAGGAAATGAAAAATGAAACTCAGAGCTCATTTCTAACGTGTTCATCGTTATCTAATGCAAAATAAGCTTTCAGGGTAGTTACCACTAGGTGGGAAACCATGTGCATCAGAAGAGTCCCAGATGAGCTGGTAGGAGCTTGGTGGTTTCCTAGTCATTTCAGCCACAGACTTGAAGCTGCAAAATCCTAGAGCAGGTAGGTGAAATGAAACTAGTGCAAGCGTGGTCTGGTTTTTCTGTTTGAAATGGGCAGCTCCTCTATACAGTGAATTACAGTGGGAGGTGTAGAACAGTGAAAGGTGACCTGAACTAAACTCACAGGGACTTCAAAAACACATCGAGCCAAAGCTTAAGTTGGTCTGGGCCAGAAATGATTCATTTTCTCCAGCATATTAAAAAAAAAAAAAAAAGAAAAAAAAGAAAACTTGCATTTGCATGGTTAATGGCTCACCCCTCTCATCTTAAATGTTTGAAAATCAAATGAAGACACACTTAGGGGATCTTGATTTCTGACAAAAATCATGTGCTGATAAAAACATTACTATGATTCAGCGAGAATTGTAAACTTGTGTTTGGTTGAATGTGTTAAGTAGGTTTTGCCATTCTTATCTATTTTATAAACTCTATAAAACTAACTGTTGTGACTTAAGTAGGTTTAGGCCCACATAGTCAGCTCTATTATTTACCTTTTCCTTCTCCTGAACATCATTTCTGTAAATGCAGACTCCTAAACTTGAATGTTGGGTGAGCTATTGCCAGTGTTACTCACATTGCAAAGGGCAGAAAGACAAGAATGTAGCAAGAAAAACAATTTACTATAGGCTGTAAAAAAAATATGCATGTTCAGCTAGGCTATGCTGTAGCTTATTAAAGGGAAAACTACTGTATTTTTTTTGCATCAAATTGAGACATGAAAATGAGACAAAAAAGCCTCCAACAGACGTCCCAAAAACCTCCCCAGTTCCATTGCTGAATTCAGGCCATTTGACAGTCTTGGACCTTTTATGAACACTTAAATTCAAATGCTCTTTGTTAAAGAACAAACAAGATCTATCAGATGTAAAAACTCATAATGCCCTTGCATTCAAGCACACCTGGCATTTCAAGTGATAGAAAGCTCCAGAAGACAGAGGAGAAGGAGAAGGTTGGAGCTGTTTTAAAAGAGTCATAGGAATGACCCATGCACGTGGGCTAAATACTCTGAGATTCCAACAATGGGACAAAAGCTGTAAATTATGGCATTTTAATGAATTCCTGTCAGCATCATTTTATGAGGAATTAATCTCTTTGGACAAACAAGGTATTTTTACGATCCCTCAAATATAATTGATCACTGTAATTGCACTGGCATGGCCAACACAGAGTCCCATCTGGCTTCTGACTGAGTTCCACACAATATTCCAATCAAGTGATGAGAAAGGGATTGAAAATTAGTCGGTGGGATTGCACTGATAGTGTGAGATTTGCCACACTTCTGATTTTGTTCTTTGTGGCCAAGCAGGACCAAATTTAGGAGGAAAGCAAAAGTGACCCTTTTTTTCTTTAATGGGATAAACACTTAAAAGTGAACAGAAATAGTTCCTTGCTGATCCTACAGCACATGCAGAGCCCTACCTAGACCTGTCCTTTCTACCTGTGTGAAGAACAGGTATTAAAAAGTCTCATATTTCAGGGAATTCACTGAATATTCACAGGCATCATTTCCTGCGGGCTGTCACATGAAGAAGGTATTACTGGCAGAAGGATCTCATGTCCATTGCAAATTGGGAATAAGGCACATGGGCAGCATCTTTACTCTGTGGGGATGCTGCCTGGTGCAGGACCTGGACTGCAGAAGGAAAAGAAGAACTTCTGTAGGTGACAGTTGCTAACCTCACACTTTGTAAGACATTTGGGGTGTGTGACAGAGGGTGAGAGCAGCTCCTCCCCACCAGGAACTGGCCTCAGGTGTGGAAAAGAGAATGGCCTGGGAGTGCTTGTGCTGAGATACATGAAGCAAGAACTGGTTAGGAGGGCAATCCCTCGGGGCTGGAGAGAGCTCCAGGTACAGATCTCTACCAGCACCAGGAATGCTGAAGCAAAGGAGGAATTGTGACATGCAGGGGTCAAGCTCCAGGCCAGGGCCTGACCAGAGCAGGAATCCTCCTCTGCATCCAGGTGATGACCATAAGTCCAGAGCTCTGAGTCGTGCCTATAGCATGTCCATCACAGAATGGAAATTGTTCCCCACTCTCCCTTCCCTGCTGAGTAAACAAATCTGAGATTCTGTGCTGCTGAGTGGTTTTATTTCACCCATCCCACCTGGCAGCAGCCGTATGACACTCAGCTTAATCCCCTCACAAGCCATATTCCACAGATGCCTGGTGGCATGGCTGGTGTCCCATGGCAGCCAACACGTTGCTGTGTGCCTGGGGTGAGATCTGTAACATCAGCAGCTGGGCTGAGAGGGGCAAATCCTCACCCAAGGCCCACGACAGCAGCAGCAGGGCATTGTGACAGCTCCTCTGAGCAGTGACCTGCTGTCCTAAGCCACTGCTGCCATGGCAAACTGTCTGCAACGGGCAATTGAGCTTTTTGATGTGTCATTTCTCCCCTTTATTAGATTGTATCACTGCAGATTGTTCAAATACTGGCTATTATTTTTGAACAGCTTTTTTTCCTCCCTGAACACCCACAGGCCACAGTTCTTTACATTTGGCTGTTTTAAAAATGAAGAGCAGACCTTCAGCCAATGTATGCTGTTAAATTTCCAGAAGACATCATAATTTACTCACAAGTAAACATTACTTCTTATGAGTGTAATACATTTATTTTGTGGGTTTGACTTAATATTTCTGGAGCTGTTTCAGTCACTCACTATGATAATTTTATTCCTTTTAGACAGCACATCTCAGCTACAGATTTTTTAGGTTTCTCTTTCCATGGAGACCCTTGGAGTGCAAAGGCTCAGAAAGGTTCTTCCCTTATGGATAATATTTTTCCAATATAAGTGAAAGAAGTTTCATCTGCTGTCACTTCTGCATGACAGTGCTTAACAATGCTGCAGTCAAACGAAGCAAAGCCCTACATATCTATGTTTCTCTCATCCCCAAACAGCTTTCCAATCACCTAAATTCAGCCCTCCACATTTTTAAACCCCTCTGCAAACCTGCTCAACGTGTCCTCAGGAATCTCTTTCTCCCATGTTCCTGCTGAAGGAGAATTTCAGGCAAATCACAAGGCAAGGCTCCTTGAAAAAGTCTCTCCATGTTTTTCTATAACACCATTTGTTTCTTTCTCACTAGTCTGAGGAATAATGATGCTACTGGATTTTTCTGAAATTTGTCCTCCTCCTATTGCATAAGAGAACTTAAAAGGAGACAAAGACATAAATCTATAACAAGCCAGATTCTCTAAAGTGGTTCTAACAATGTACCTATGGTGAAGCAGTTAATGAACTCCCAAACTGAGTTCAAACCATCCTGCACCTTACTCAGGTGTTCTGGCTATGACACATCAAATGATGCCATAATCCATGTGGCTTTAGGTTTCCAGTGCACTTGACTACCTGCCCCACAACCAAGGTCTCCTCAGGAAGGAAATACACTGCAGACATAACCCCTAGGTCTGCTTAGAAATGACATTCTGTTCTGCCAGTTCTTAAGTCTCAGAGTCATTTATTTTTCATTTGTATTTCAGAAACTGTCAAGTGCTTATTAACAGTAACTCCTGTATGTATGTGTGTTTTTAAAGGAGGTAAATGGGGTCTCAAAAATTCAGTGTCTGGACATACATTGCAAAAAAAAAAAAAAAAAAGCCAGTTTAGAGAGAACAATGTAGGCATGTGTTTTTAAACTACTGTTCGTGCAGTCTGGTCAGGGCTGTGTGACACAGTATACAGTGTTTTGTCATCCAAGGAATGTCTTTGATCAGGAGTTTATGCAAGAAGAAAAAAAAAGCCGTGAAACCCTAATCCGTTCCCACAGTCCAGTAAACGTGAGCTGGACAAACAGTGGACAATAGCAGCAAAGCTTGCTGCTGGAACAATGGCTGCAACTAAAAAAATTAAAGGGTTGCTGACTCACAGTTCCTACTAGCAAGAAACATTCCATGCGGCGCTGATTATTCCCCAGAATCCTGAAGATGCTGAAGGTTAAAAACTGTTGAGATAAAGCAGTGAAATATGGGGCTAAAAATCAGAAATGGAAGACACTGACAAATGCTGATGTTGATTCTGTCTGATGCACAGTCAGGATGCAGGGACTGAATAATCAACCTCCTTTCTCCTGAACATTTTGCTCAAATAAACTCCACAATTTTATCAGGAACAAGTATCAGTTAAATTCTTTTAGACAGGAGGCCACTATTTCAGATGTCACCCAAATTCTGCACAACTGTAATACAGTTTTTAATTTTTCCAGGACAAAATGTTTTATGCCATTTCTTATTCCTATTCAGAAATCTTCCCAAAACCGGATACACAAGTGCTGTAGTAGTAGTAAATTACTTATGGATATAAAATAGGTAAAATAATTTAAAACATTGTGCAGCAAGCTGCTTTGGTATCAAGTGACACAATGAATGGGGTTTTTTTCACCTTTCATGTATTTCATGGATTTAGGATGTTTCAGATGAGCTTAGTGACCATGCCTCCTTCCACACAGTAGTGCATCATTTGATAAATAGTACTAAAGAATTTTAGGAAGAAAAATGCTGAAAAAATTTACACTTAGGGAATAAACACTCCAGTGATTAAGATAGGAGCATTCACAGTGTGATGCCAAAGAGATATTCAGGTTACTGACAAATTAACTAACTGTGCAAGCTTTCAAAATAGCACACAGAGCTTTTGAAATTATTATTACTTTTATTATCACTCCAGGCTAGGCTGGTCCTGCAATGCCAAGCCCTGGGACAAGCTGAGGTGCTTCAGCAGTGCATTACTCCAGCTGGCCTTCACACATCAGCCCTAGACACCACGACTTGCAACTGGCAACTTGCTGCAGGACTCCTCTCACACCTGCCAAATCCCTGCTTTCCCTGGTGATACATCCACTTCTGTGGGAATGTGTACTGTCACAACTTTATCCATTAGAAAAACAGCTCTGGCAGACTGTAAAATGAGAATCTTCATGGTTACTTGCCAAACTATGAAAGCTGAAGTTTTAGGCTGCAATTAGACCAGAACCCATGGCCGTAAGTTGCAAAGGGCACTATTCAAAAGGCACTGACACTGAGTAGCACAAAGAATAGAAAGAATTATAAAATTAGCAGAAGTATTAAGTTCTTATGCTAAAGCACCATGGAATATTAGGTGCAGGCACACTTTTGACAGGTGGATCTCCTTTTATTCCAATGCAGTAAGTCGTATTTCCAGCCAAAGTGTAAATAAGCATTCATAAATACATGGCAGGCTCAACCTCTCTCTTGCATCTCTTCAAAACCCATGTAAACTTTGATTTACTGGGAAATTAAAACTCCCAATTTCATCTCATGTGTTATTATCACAACCTTGTTTCAGAAAAACAGAAGGATTCAAATGAGCCAGAGTACCTCTACAGGATTGATTTTGAAGCAGACAATTGCACACCCAGATTCTCTTTTTTCTGATTTATTTCACCCATTTCTGTTGATTACAGATACTCATCCAAGCTGGAATCAACCACCTTTAGTATAGCTGACAAGAAATGGAAAGGAACTTGCTTAATGAAGACAGAACAAGAATTGTGCTTGGGAATTTTATCAAGTGGTATTCCAAGTTTACCTTTCTCTGCTGATGCCTCAAAATTCACTATTTCTTGTACTCATCACACATTGCAGAAAGGGAAAGTATAAGTCTTCTGGATTGCAATGATTTCAGCAGCCTAGGAGTAATGAGCTGTGTAAAAATCCACCTTTTAATGAAATTCCATATTCCACAGGCTCAGCTGAGAGATGATCATGAGGAGACAGAACAAGCTAGAACGCAGTCCAGGCAAGTCAGAAATTGGTGAGTGAAATGTTTCAAACATTCCTCCCTAACTGCTGAGCAAGAAGCAGGGGTGGTGAGTGAATACAGAGATATATTTTTAAGGCTTATTAACTCCAATATTTTTAGCAGAAGTTTTCCATTTTAACTGTTTGTAACAGGTAAGTACTTCTGCAAAACTTGAACTTCTTGAACAATGCAGCATCAAAGCCACAATCTCTATGTCCTGCTTTATTAATAACCAATATAATAATGTAAAAGGTTGCATATTTTTTCACATCTTTGTGACCCAGCCCAAGACAAGTGAATATTCTTGGTGTAACCTGGGCTGTAAATCAGGCATGAAAATGCCTCTACAGAATGTTGTCAGTGTTCCACTGCCTCAGCCTTGAACATCACAGAAACCCCCAAAATTCTGTTGCAGAGTGCAGTTTAAAAAATTGGCACTGAAGAAAGCACACAACCACATATTCCACAGAATTTTGAAGTGTACCTCATTTAATAAACCAAATCAGGTCCATACATGGTGTGAAACAGCAGACATTCAGAAAAATACAGACTGGTGGAAGAAGAGATTCCATCAGTGTATACACAGAAATGAAACTGAATTAAAGACCTGATAGATAACCCCTAACTTGGTACATTCCAGCTGGAAATCCTGGCTGATACAATACTTACAGTTAAATATGTGTATATACACATGTATTTATATAATAATTTATTATAATATTATTTTGTCAAAAATAAAACTAAGGCAATACAAGAAAATTAGCCACCAAACTGATTTTCAAAATAACAATCACTGACCACTTGACTGCCAAAGACCCTTTCTCTCCTGAGCTGAACAAAAATAACTGTGTTTGACACAATCTCTGGAGTAGCACCTTGGATTGTCACTCTCATAACACACATTTCTATTAAACAAATGCTTCACTTTGAGCTCTCACAACCCTGCCTTTGCTTTTACAGCTATTTTTGCAAATGAGGAAACAAGTACAAATGAATCCTACCCCAATATTAGTTCATTTCAAAGAAATTCTCCACAGAATCAGAATTATCATGAGTGTGTATGCTCTGTACTCTCTGTTTTAACAACTTCACCTACACAAATATCTGGGAGCTCTAGCAATCCTACACATCCACTAGATGGCTCTGACACTGCCTGTGTGTATCAAAACTCACGTGTAAGACAATCAAACAAACAAAAACCTCCAATCTGTCTTCACGAGGCTGCACTGCACCAGGTACACACAGCCAAACACACAGAGTACAGCTGATAAAGAAATTCTGCTGAAATTCCTCACAGAACTGGAATGCAAAGACTTCCAGCAGCCCAAGCTAAAGCCTGTTCCAGGTATTTCTCTTCAACTAAACACATGCAGCTGGCAGCATCCATTGATTTGGAATGAGACTAAAGAGGTCATTTTTCAAGGCTGGCAAATAAAAAGCTGGTCTGTGATACAAGGTACTAATAAATACAGTCAATGAGAATCACAGCTCTTCTAGCAGTCATGTTTTTCTCACCCACCATTTGAACTGGTAACTTTTTGGGGTTAAATTTCATGCTGTTTGCTCCCTTCCTCCCATCAGTCTGCAAAACTGCTGGAAAATCCAGGTGCAAATTCCATGTTCTGAGTGGCAGCTGCTTTATGAGCAGGTATGTTCATCCTTCTCTGCATTCTGACCTCCTTTGTCATTCCATCCTCTGCCCACTAAATGTTTCCTACTGCAAAGTCTGCAGGGAACTGCTTCTATTTTCCTTCACCTACAACATCTACACATTGTGTAAACTGAATGATCTGCATACACAGATTTGTAAGTAACACACATCCTTTTAACAAGGAAACTGTGCAAATGCTTGTTTTCCTTTTGAGGAATTAAATGATCGGGGAAGACTAGCAAAGAATTAAAACAAGTATTTCTGTTTAACAGATTTACACACTAGTGTTTCACTGACCCTAAATGAAACTTGGAGATAATAAATGTTAAATGACACTGCAAGTCCAGTGATTTTCCCCTTCCCCTTTAACATCTCTTCACTATTGAGTTTTTTTAATATATAAAAGTAGATAAACACTTTTCCAGTTCTGTTCTTTTAATGGTTTTTTTTCTTTGGTCATCCATGCTTATCTTCATCTGTTGCATTCAAAATGTTAGTGAAGATCTCTCAGTACCAATTCTAAAATCAGACTGAATATTTAGCATTGAACAAACCTAAAAAAGAACACACAGAAGTGTTTCAAAGGGTCTATTTTCCACGCAGAATGTTCAACAAAACTCCCAATTGCTCCATTTCTCTTCTTCTCATCCCACTTGTAACTCAAATTGTCAAAGACTATTTACAACTTGCTTTTTAAAGAATATGTTTTCCTTTATTCTGCATTTGTTATTGGTTGAGGAGTTTTCAACTATCAAGTATTTTCACTTAATTCATTTCACTTCAGGTATTTTGCTAAGATTGCAGAAGGGGAACAATAATTGCTCCACACAAATACTGTGTTTTGAAGTGGGTTTAGAAACTAAGCATCTTCAAAATTGAATTTACGTGCTAAAATAGCAACTTAATTCTACAAACCTGTTTAAATTTTCCTCTGATTTTTTCCAGATCTTCTTGCAGCTTATCATAAGTGGGATCTTCATATGGGAATTTCTGAATCATCCCTATTAATGAATCCAGAGCCCTTATCTTTTTGCTAGGGAAAAAAAAAAAATCAAATTAAAACAGAAAACTCAATGATGCTCCCACAGAAGTTCTTCCAATCCATCAGTATGAGAATTATACTGATATATAATTATAATAATCAGAGCATAGACCCCAGCCCTCCATCCTTCTTTTATGCAACTTTTCTCATTCAGTTCATTGTCAGGTGTGTTTCATACATATTGAAGAAATTATCCAAACTAGGAATTATTCCAAGTTAGGAATTAAGCACAACTGCCAAAGTTAAGGTTTTCCTTCCAACTTAACAGCCCAAAGTTGAGACATATTCAAAAAGCAACAAAAATATCGATTAGATGACTGAGCAAAACAAAGAAATGCAACCAAAAAAGGCAATTCTGTCAAACAGATTAATCAAAACTGAACAGGAAAAGAAGACATGAAGGAAAGAATAATAGTCACAGCAAAATGACTCCTAACCTTTTTAACCTCACCTGCTCTTTTCATCTGTGCATTTCTGGAGCAGACAGTGCCACGTCAGTGCAAACCCAAGGTAGGAGCCAATCTAAAAGTGAATTTACAAGAGTGTCATGAGGGAAAAAACCCCAAACAACACACAGCATAGACAGTCAAACAAAAATAAAGCACTACATTGTATTCCATTCTTTGGGGAACAAAGCTCTGGATACACAACATGTTTCCAAGCTGGAAAGGCTGGCAAGTGTGAGACTACCCAAGTCAGCCTCTCATGTGATGGGAGTCTCTGTCTCTAATCCTGCTGCCCTCTGGAGCTTTCCCAGCATAAGCAGACTAGAGCACTTCTCTTCTATGGTCTGCCCAGGACCATTCTGTACAAAAGCA
The DNA here is from genome assembly GCF_008360975.1 of Lichenostomus cassidix. Classification (NCBI taxonomy): domain Eukaryota; kingdom Metazoa; phylum Chordata; class Aves; order Passeriformes; family Meliphagidae; genus Lichenostomus; species Lichenostomus cassidix. The sequence continues at coordinate 60,862,265 of NC_139486.1, forward strand.
TCCAGCTTTGGAGACTGCTGTTTGGCATTCTCAGCCTGGAACTATGACAAACTGCAGCTGGATATATGGGACAAGTTGAGGTGCCTCCCCACTACTCTCCAGCCCCTGAATTTCTAGGAATGGTTATTGATCCAGGTGTGCCAGCACACAGAACTGGCTCAGTGTACTGAGGAAGAACAGTGCCATAAACTCTAATTTATTAATTAGAATTAATGAAGAGTGCAAGAGGCACACAGAACTGCCTCTTTATGCCCCAAGATTCCAAGCTTTTCCCTATGCTGAGGTGGTATGGGGGTGGGGGCCCTTTAGCCATGAATTAGGGAAAAAGACATTACCAGAGCTCCATACAACAAATAAACTCAGAAAACACAAGCACATCTATTCAACTCTCCAAATCACAACAGCACCTTTAACCCAGTTTTGAGGGTTCTCCTGGACACAGACAAAGCACTGGGACATAGCAGGCCTCAGACTGCCTGTGCATCAGGCTTTGCCTGGAAGTTTCTGTGTGGCTGTCATTTTCTACAGACAAGCAGATTCCAATCCTGAAATGTTGTCCCATTTACCTCTGAGCCGATCCTGGCTCCGTGGAGTGCTCCATACCTCCTTCCCTCAGCCATTCCAGCGTGGCTACCCTCTGCATAGCCCTCCTGGTAGCCCTCCCTGTGGAACCTGGGAACACAGAATTCCAGCTCTGGTCATCACATGCTGAGCTCACATTGCACATGAGCAGCTCAGGGCACAGAAATGTGCATCACCTCCAAAGTGAAATACCAATATGGAGACATACCACATAATGTTGATTTAAATCCCAGATTCACAGACTCATTCAGGTTGGGAAAGACCTCTGAGATCACCCAGTCCAACCTTTGAATGATCACCACCTTGTCCAGCAGACCAGAGTGCTGAGTGCCACATCCAGTTGTTTCTTGAACACATCCTGGGATGGTGGCTCCAACTCCTCCCTGGGCAGCCTGTCCTAGTGCCAGGCAACATTCTCCATGAAGAAATTCCTCCCTATGTCCAAATTAAACCTCCTCTGGGGCAGCTCCAGGCCACTTCCTTTTGTTCTGTCACTTGTCACCTGGGAGAAGAGTCTGACCCCCTTCTCCTGTCAATGAGTTCTAGAGAGAGATCCTCCCTGAGCCTCCTTTTCTTCAGGCTGAGCCCCCCGCAGGCACTCCTTGTGCTCCGGATCCTGCCCCAGCTCAGCTCCCTTCTCTGGACACGCTCCAGCACCTCAAAGTCTTTCTTGTAGTGAGGGACCCAGAACTGACCCAGGATTCAATTGCCTCAGCAGTGCCCAGAACAGGGGGACAGTCCTTGTCCTGATCCTGCTGGCCACTAGTGCTGACACAGGCCAGGATGTCATTGTCCTTCTTGGCCACCTGGGCACACCAGTGCCGCTCTCGGCCAGGCCCTTTCCCTCTGGGATGCTATCCAGGCACTCTCCCCTTACCCCGGAGCGCTGCAGGGAGCTGTGGTGCCCCCAGGGCTGCACTCGGCCCCTGGCTCTGCTGCCCTCACCCCGCTGCTCTCGGGCCATCGAGCCAGCCTGCCGGGCTCGGTCCCTCTGCGCTGCGAGCAATTCCCTTGGCAGCCTGCCCCAGCGCCCGGCCACCCTCCGGCTGAAGGGCCTTTCCGTGCTATCCACCCCGAGCCTCCCCGCACTCGTTTCGCGCAGGTCGCTCCCTCACACCGCGCAGAGAGGCGACTTCTCCCCGCCCTCCTGCCCCGATTCACTACCGGCCCTTCTCCCTGCACGCTCCGCTCGCAGCTCGCACTGGGCGCACAGGCGCAGGGGAGCCCCGCGGTGCCGGGGAGCCGCTCTCCGGCGCAGGGCTCCCTGCAGGCTCCCGCTGCCCCTCACCGCTGCCCCTCACCGCTGCCCCTCACCGCTGCCCCTCACCGCTGCCCCTCACCGCTGCCCCTCACCGCTGCCCCTCACCGCTGCCCCTCACCGCTGCTCGGCCATCACGATCCCCTCGAACAGGTCGGCCATGGCGGCGCGGGGCACGCCGGGAACGGACGGCGGGCGGGAGGAGGCGTGGCCTGTGCCAGATGACCACGCCCTCCGGCGAGCCACGCCCATGCGCTTTAGCGGCGCGTGGCCAGCAGGGGGCGCCCGAGCGCCGCACAGAGCCCGGCCTGAGGCGGCTGCGGGAAAGCGGCGGTGTCCCAAAAAACCTGACCGTGCGTCCCAAAAATCCCACCCCGCGTCCCAAAAACCCCTCCCTGTGCCTCCAAGCGATGTCCAAACGCTTCTTGAGCTCTGCCAGGCTTGGTGCTGGGAGCACCGCCCTGGGGAGCCTGTTCAGTGCCCGGCCACCCTCTCTGGGTGAGGAACGTTTTCCCGGTGTCCAACCTAAACCTCCGCTGGCACCATTCCCGCGGCTCCTGTCACTGGGCATGGAATGATAGTGTTTGCAGGTCTCTCTCATGTAATATTGACATCTCTGGCTTTTAAGAAGTGTATTTTTCGTGCATATGCCCACAATCCTTCCCTGTGACGGTGGGGAGGCCCTGGCACAGGGTGCCCAGAGATGCTGTGGCTGCCCCTGGATCCCTGGCAGTGCCCAAGGCCAGGCTGGATGGGATTTGAACAACCTGTCCAGTGGAAGTGTCCCTGCCCATGAAATGAGATGATCTTTAAGGTTCATTCCAACCCAAACCATTCTAGGGCCCTAAAACATTAATATTTTTGGTATAAATACCCACCCAAACTGTAGTGTGCCATTCTAGGCTGCTCTGTTACAACATTTGCTTGTTACAGATCAACACTGGTCAAAGGAAACATTTATACTTAATTATAAACACATATTTTAATTTTAACTTATACTATTACTTTCCAGATACCTAATGAAAATGTGGCTCTGGGTCCATCACGCCATTCTGCCAGCCTGATGTTAGCTTACATATATTTTTGAGGGAAAAAAGGAAATTTTATTTAATTTATCGCGTTGTTCTCCATTCGTATGCAAAGTACACTGGCAGAGTAGAAAGAGTGGCTCCAAATTTTCCACAATCAGGTTCTCAGTGGTTTGAGCAGAAGTGAAGTGGACACTATGACTTTTGACCTGATTTACAGGTTTTTACACTTCCTCCGAGTGGAAATGAAGATGCTCAGTATCTCCTTTCCTGCAGCCTCCCTACCCCTCTAACAGCTCGTATTTGCACATCACAGCTTCCAAGTGAGGCTTCACAAGGAGATACTTGACACCTGAGCTTTAAAAACCTTTTAGGGCTGTAAAATGTGCTATCGCAAAGGAAAGCACCGCCATTGTCCCACTGTCTTTGAGGAGCTCTGATGGACAGGGGACGTGTGTGGTGAAGGGGTGGTGATGGTGTTTACATTCCCACAGAACCAAAGGTGCTTTTTGGAGGTTTTGCACAGCCAGCTCCTGACCGAGTCAGGTGTCGCAGGGCAGGGGAAGCATTTCCCAACAATCCTCCCACCTCAAGCCGAGATCTTGTCAGATTTTATAAGCAAAACAGCCGGGTTTGGTCAGAGCTAGGATGGGAAAACTCCAAGAACAACTAAAGTGCCCCAGGAAGTGGTGTGGGTTAATTTAGCTCCTGGCATTCTTCCCTCTGTCTGAATAAATATTGAACCAACCTCTAACAATGTTTTTCTGCAGGAAAAAAACATCATGCTGCTGGTGGAAGATGGTAATCCAAAAGTGTCAGCAAATAGGGTCACTAGAGAGCCCAAGATGCTCTTCCCAAATGTAAGGTTGCCTGTCTTTGCATCCTTGAGAACAGCTCACAATGTCACATCCACTCTAAAAAATCTCTCACCGGTGAAATCAAACTGTGTACCGTCCAAACTCCGTTGTTTGCCATGTTTCCTGTCAAAACTATGCCATTTTTTAGCAGAAAAGTAAAAGTGAAATTTTTTGGACCAATCTTTCAAAGTTCATTCATATTTTATTTTGTTTCCTGGTTTTGGGCGGTTTTTTTTTTAGACAAAAGGTCTTGAAAAAAAATATAGTGACTGATCAAAACTGTAAATTAAATCCCCTCAAATATGAAAAATTTTGGACTAAAACAGCCTGAAAATCAGAACTACCTCTCCCACATGAGTGGGAACCCTCCGGATGTGTGGCAGTGGCTCAGCACAAAAGAGAATGGGAAAACACCATGGAAGATGTTTGCCAGCCAAGAAATCTGCTGTTCCTGTGACTCACAGCATTTCCAAACGAAAACATCCAGGCTCTTTTCCTGCCAGAAACTGACATCTTTTTCAGGCAAAACTCACCAGTTCTCTCCCTGGCTGCACGGGTGAGAATGGTTCCCAGTTTTAAAAGGGAGCAGCCTTCTATCCAAAGGAATCTTTTGTCAAGAAGCTGCTCAGGGAAGTGGTTGAGTCACAATCTCAGTAAGGTTTTTAAAAGATATGTGGATATGTCACATAGGGAGAGACAAAAGAGTCAAGCAGATTTTAGTGTTGAAGATGATTTTCTCTTTTTATTGCAAATGTACACATTACACTACTGATAATGCACAGAAATTTAAAAAGCTATCGTTGGCTAAAATTCCGTGATTACAAAACTTCACAAGATTTGTTACAACTACAAAAACCCACCTTCAGGAGTATATAAATAGAATTTTGAGCATAAATAACAGTAACAAAATAAACCGATGTACGTATTCAATAAATTAATTATAAATATTGCATTGGCAATGAAGTGCTAGGTCAGAAGAACACCAGTATTTCCAGTAGAAGGTTGGTTTTTTTGTACAGAAATCTCCATTATAAATGAACCTTTGGAAACAAATAGAATTGCTGAACCATCCTTTTTTTTTTTTTCCCCTCTTTGACTTCACCTTGGTTACACCTTCATTGAATCTTTTCAAAGGGAGAACAGAACTGAAGATGTCAGGTGCCTTGGCCAGAGGTACTCATAATCCCTTCCTGCAAGGAGAATCCTGACCCAGTTCTGCAGCTTTTAACTCACTAAACCATCTCTCCACTGATTCCCATGGATGCTGAATCAAGCCTGGAAGTGACTTGAAAGAATTCCTGGTGGTTAAAGGTTAAACACAAAAACCTATTTTGCAACTGATTTGACCTATACATCCATTTTCAGTATTTTTCTCTTTGCTATCGACACATACATGCTTATATACAACATAATCTTCATTTAAAAACTAATTTGAGCTGCTCATTCCCTACCTGATGAACATCAATTCTAGTCCTGTGCACTCTTCCAACCACACACTGAATTCTCACTGATTTTCATGAGAACTCTCTGCTGGATGATTCTGATGCCACAGAGAACATAATTTAGCCTACAAAATAAATCAACGACCAAGTTTCCCAGAGTACTCTTTAGCAATAAGGCAAGGGAGAAATTTTTCCCTCTCTTCCCTTATTTCCTAAGGGAAGAAAAAGCACAATATACAAGCAGGATTTGTTTCTTCAGTAGTATGCTTTCAATAGAAAGTTTTCCCCAGAACATTGTTAGCAGCCTTTTAAGAAACAGCATTAAGTCTGCTTTGCAAACCCACGTCTGCTAGGTTTTCCTTAATTGAGTTTTGGTCCAAATGTTTGATTTAAGGTCTCTGAAGAGGAAAGGTTTCCTGCATTTGCTCATATGAGCAGAAATAACAGGTGAATACATGTGGAAATGAAGCTGATGTAGGAAAATTACAGTTATTTTATCAGCACCTATGGAGGTGCTAATAAAATATCAGCACCTATGGAGGCGCTAAGCTGCTAAACATTTTGTATTTAATCCTTCTTTTCCCAACAAAACTATGGATAGGCAATTCTTTAGACTATAGAACAGCCTCTTGGCACTCATCTCTTACAGGTACAAGAAGGACAAGGCTGGCTCCATGCTCAAATATACAAAAAGGTTCCCAAAAATCACTACACAAAGAGCTAAAAACCCTGCAACACTCTGCAACGTTCCTGTGAAAACACCGGTGTGAGCACAGTCACTTCTGGAAGCTGGGGCTCTTCACCGGGGCCAGTTTGGAGGTGATGCCAAAGGGATCCATGCTGTCCGTCTCCAGGGGCGAGGAGAACACCTCTGGCTCAAAGGCCTGGCTGTAATCGCCATATTCCCCAAAGTCTGCTGACTCCACGGGCACCGTGTTGATCATGGGCAAGAAGTGAGACAGGGGAAGGAAATCTTTCCCTTTGAACTGCTGTCTTTGTTTGGCATTGCTCAAAGACACTGATATTCCGTGTTTTTTGGATTTATACACGTTGTAGCCGTCTGGGCGAATCTCCTCCTCAAAGGAACAGTCTTCAGTGGAATACCTGAGCTGAACAGCAGGAAATAACAAGAATTACAAATATACCCACCAGACTGCTTGTATTCAGCCACAAAACAAGCCTTGGATGGGACAAGTCCTTCTCCCTCTGCTGTCAGTGGGGATGTTCCTCTGACTTGTCCCAATGCCTATTCTATTCTATTCTATTCTATTCTATTCTATTCTATTCTATTCTAATCTATTCCATTCCAAACTCCTGAAATTCTTTCCATGTCCATCACATTAAATAAGCTTTGAATCCCAGGATGTGCTTCACCACAGCCACCACACTTATGCTGTCCTGAGCATTGGGAAAAGAGTCTCAGATGCCAGTGCTGATTTAGATTAACTGTCCTTAATTGTCAGCAGTACTTAATTGCAGTCACAAGACCTAATCCAGCAATCCTCAGGTGTACAACTCATGCTCTGTTAGAGATTTGCCTGTGCAAGGGCTTCACAATCAGGTCTGTAGAAAGGCAATGTGGCCAATCAGCAAAACAATGCTGAAAGGTGATTTCCACTTTTTTCCGCTCAAAATGTACTAAAATTGCAACAGACCCATTTACAAAGTGTCCTTTTCATGTTTACTTGAGAACTGTTGAATCAATACCAGCACAAGTTAGGATTTGGTACAGAAGAATGTATTTCTTAGCAATGAATTTGTAGCATTACATTTGCAGTGGCAAATATATGTACACATATTATATATCTGTAATATCTTTATATATATATGCATATATTTGAATATTAGGCTTTTGTATCAGCAGGTCAGATCTCTCCAGATCTTTACAGAGGCACTGCATTTCTTACAACTCTGGTGCTATTTCAGGCTCAGCCACTGCAGGTGATTGAACTTGTGGTCCATAAAAGAGAATTGCTGATTATGTCTCAGTCTGCAGTGCAGACAGAAATGTCCTTACATGAATGTTCTGCCTGGTTGAACAGAGAGCATATTTAATACTTTTGGGTCTTTCTCAAACATCCTCAGTAACATGGAGTGAAATTAAGGGCATGCATTCAATTGTCCTTTAAAAGCACTTTTAAGACAAATAGAGTAATTTTTAAAAATGTGTTTTCTCCAAATAAAATGGTGCAATATTTCTCCTTACACACATACATTATATCTCAGAAAAATATGTGTATATGACAAAAACAATTAAGGCTGGATTTTTAGCTGCCTTTAATTCTAAGAGTGCTCAGCCTCACCAAAAAGGATGATGAAATAAAAGAGCTTCTTGCTCAAGAAGTGCATACTACAAACAACAGATATTGATTGAATCTCCATGTCTCAACTATCTTTCCCTCTTCACTTCATTGGGATGGTCTCTAGTGGGTTTTTATAAACACGTACCAAACAGACTTTAATCACTTCCAGATTTTTTTTTCAGAGAAGGAATTTACAGTATGTCAGGATATTCAGCATTTCCCCAAACTACTGACTACAGCACCCAGCACATTCAGAAATCAACCCTAGTCATCAGTTTTGCAGTGTCAAAACAGGCCATGTAGCAGGAGCACAGGTTCAGCCCCCAGACACCACCGTGTTTGCCCTTTTGTTCTTGCACTCCTGAGCATGGTGCTGATAAGGTAAAGATTTACCTGCAGAGCTGCCTGGCTGGGCTCTGAGCACAGAGGTGACAGCAGGTGGCCACAACATGGAGATGTGACAGCATGGCTGCGTGCTGTTGTGTTTTCAGAAAAACAACCAAACTGCCTCTAATACTCTACACCAACAAATGCAGTTTGAGTCAACATGTATGCCTTCAAAATGGTGTCATAGGAAAGCCATTTTAAAATTCTATGAAACTTAAAGTCCAGCTGGTAGCTCCAATGGGAGCAGAATCCAGGCTGTGATTTGTTTGAGATATACATTAAAATATGAAGCTAATAATTGACCAACCATATCATCTGAACCTGTGCACCTAATCACAGCATCGACTGATTTGAGCCCAGAAAAGTAAGGAAATTCAGAAAGAAAGGCTTAATTCTATGTTATATCCACATTCAGAAACATCAGTGTTGCTCTCATTAAAGATACTGGGAGTTCTGAGAATGGGCCAAGTCCTTCCCTGATTGAAATCAGCAGGAATTTTGCTGAAATAATCAAAAAATAATCAAGCTTTATCTTTACTGTGGCATCATGAAAAGCTATCGCTCTCTGAAACTCAGGCTTCTGTACAGACTGAATCTGAACTGTACCTGTCAAATTCTAGAGTCAATAATGTATCCACGTGCCTTAAAAAATGAGTTTGTCTCAATGACTAATTGCTCTACCTAGTGAAAAAGCATGACCTAACCAAGCACCAGTGGGTCACTGAACTCCCCAACCTCTCACAGTCCCACAGGTGTCCTGTTACAGCAGGGCAGAAGTGAGGCAGTGGAGAAGCATCCTTTTCCTCTCAAAATCCTTTTTCTGTTTGCAGCTTCCTAAGAGATGGCAGCTCCATGCTCCTGGCCCTTTTATGCCTGGCAGCCTCCTGGCAGGAGCAATTTTTTTTTTCTTTTTATTTTTCTTTTTTTTTTTACTTTTTTTTTTTTCCTTTTTCAGAACACCTGACCTGAACAGTGAGAAATTATTCATATTCTATGGCACGGTTTGATCTATTTCTGCAGCAGAATCACAGTCTCCCACTGATGAGAATTTTAAACCGAAATGCAATTTTGCCCTGGGCTGTACTTTCGGTATATTTTGGCAGGGGACACGCAATGATTTACTTTCTAAATGGTGTTTCCTTTCTGCTTTCTAGTAATGCCCACAGCCTTTCGGGCAGGGAGGGTGACAAGAATCGCGGGAGAACAGGCGGGCGAGGGGGAGGGAGGGCAGCGCACCCCTTTGTTACCCCATGATTAGAACATGCCGGCTGTTTGCCCTCGGCCGCTGTTCCAGGGTGGAAAATCCCGCCTGGGAAGCAGCGCGGCTCTCACCTGCCCGTGCAGCCGCCCCGCCTCGTCCATGCACAGGTACCGGGAGCTCTGCACGCCCTTGATGGCCACGGTGCGCACGGCCACGGCGCGGATCTCCAGCAGACCTGCGGGCAGACAGAGAGAGACAGAGAGGGGACAGCGGTGTCACCCCCGCGGCCCCGACCTGCCCGATCCCCGCTCCCCGCTCCCGCTACTCACTCTGCGGGCTCTGGCTGCCCGCCGCATCCACCCGGCCGTCGGTGCCGATGCGCAGGAAGCAGCTGAAGAGGCCGTGCTTGCTGGCGGTGTAGAGGTGCCGCAGCCGGATGGGCTCTCCCCAGCCGTAGTTGAGGTGCGGGCCGGCGTCGGGCAGCGGCAGCGGCAGCGCGGAGGCGGCGGCGGCCAGACCGAGCAGCGCCAGCGCGGCGGGGCGCGGCCCCATCCCGGCGCGGCGCCTCGGAGCTGTAGCGCGGCCGCAGCCGCCCCCCGGCCTTTTATAGCTCGCCCTTATCAGCCCCATCGATCCGGCCGCATCCGATATAGGCCCGTTTCATAGCTAGATCGGTCACTCCCCCCGAAAATATTGAGCGGGTGACATCATTTCGCAGGGGACACCCTGAAGTCGCTTCCTCCGCATCCGCACCTCCGAGCTCTCCGCTCCTCCGAGGCTCCGGTCGCGCTGCCCGGGCGCTGCGGGTTCCGCAGCCCCGCTGTGACGCCGGGAAGGGGACCGGGGGTGGGCGTGTGTGTCCCCAGCCCACCCAGTGGCGGGAGGCTACCCCGCTCCCGCCGTGGCTCAGCCCTGCCTTCGCCTTTGCCCGTCCTATATTTCATCGCCCCTTTCAGAAATCAAAGAGCTGCTGCCTACACTGGGCTCGCCTCTCCTCTCAGGAGAGCTGGGGCAGCGGGACGGCCGCTCGGGGCTGCGGGCAGCCGGCGGGGCACGGCAGCACACGGCACTGGTACAGCCCGCTCGGGCGCTGCACAGCCCGCTCCCGCCAGGTACCGGCGGCTCGGGTGTCCCGGCGCGGCTCCGGGCTGCATCCCCGCCCGGCCATCCCCGGCTGTGTCACTAGATGGAGCCTGGCCCCTGGGATGGATGTGGCTGCCTCGCCTCGGCGGAGCTGCTGCCGGGGGGCTCTCCAGCCCTCATTCGTCCCCGCTTCTTACAAAGAGACTGGGGGGAAAAAATCCTGTGTGAAGTAAAACTGCATCGCCCGATTTAGGCTTCAACTAAAATTTTTTTTCTGGCCTGTGCATGGTTTTTTTCCACGTGGGCTCCTCCCAGGGAGCTCGCTCAGCGAGTGCACCAGCAGAGATGGAAAGAGGCAGACACACACGTTTTGGGGGTTTCCACCCTAGTTGTATATCAGGATTGCTGCTAACTTCTCTGCTCTACATCCAAACTGGTCATTATAGGAACTTTCTGAAATTTCAAAAGAGAAAACTACTAATCTCGTAAAGAAAACTACTGTTTTCATATTTTGCTGCTTGTTCACTTTCATCCTTGTGTCCCTAGCCTTGCATCTCTGTCCTGCAAACGCTAACACAAATAACTTTTCTTCATGAGCAAGCTTAGCTCAGGGAGGATGAGCACATAGACATTCAAATGCAAAAATACACTCGCTTGTGGGATGATGTCTTGCACTTATTATCATGTGCAGCTTCAGATGTATTTAACAGGAGTTAATGACATCGATCAGTCAGAGTTTGAACAATCAGGGTCTTGCATAACAAACTCACCCGGAGTGAGGGATTGAATCTCATCAATCATTTCAAAAGCGGCTACTGGTTTTGATTAGCTTTGGTTATTTTTTGGTGATCAGCTTCAGACAGCCAGAAAAGATCCTAGTTTTTCCTCTGCATGGCTGCTGAATAATTAATAAGGATTAGGACCACTTCTCATTCAGGTGTCTCCTGCTGCACCCTCCAAATCATGGGGTTTCCTATCATTTCTGGTCTTTTCTACACCACGGAAGTTCACAATGTTATAAACCCAGTAAATAATACTGAGGCATGCAAGTCACTAATTATTTTTTTCCTCTGCAGAGCTCTGCAATGTCATTACATGGCTGCTACAAAGGCAGTTACTGCCCTGCAACCCTGGGCCCCACAGCAGTTGTGCATGTAACTCATCCTGGCATTCTTCAAGGTACTGAGCACCCACCACACACGCAGAGGTTATGGTCTGAAATGAATCTGAAAGGCTTCTTTAGCTCATTTTTCTGTAATGAGTGAATATTCATCTCAATGAATAGATGCTATTTTATGGTCACTGCTTCTGCTATACTCTAGTGAAATAATAATTATGATCAAAAGTTTTATTTTCTTCATCAAGAAGTTCAAATTTCTTTCAAGCAGTAAAGAATTGATGCTTGCAACTTTTTTATTCCTCTCTGTGAAGATCAGAAATTGAGGCAGAAGGGACAAATCATTTGCACTAAGTGATATTTCAGATCAGTGAGAAAAGCTGGCTGTAAAGGAGAATTTCCCAACAATCGTTGCAGTGCCTTTAAAAATTATTTTCATTGTTGCTGTTGCTGATGTTACACTGACTGATGTTAAAGGGTTCATGTTGAATCAAATGAAAATGAAAATTAAGCACTTTAATAATTGTTTGGAATGGTCTCTCTTGTTAGGGGAAGGTTTCAACATAAATAATTTGCCCAAGTTCCTCTGTAGTCTCTGACAGAGGTAAATGCCTGCAAGAGCTTAACTGGACTGAATAGTACCAATCCTATCACAAAACAGCTGCTGAAGAGATATGGGTTAAATATACCCTGGAAGTGTTCATTTCTTTATTGCCTCTGTAAAGAAAAAAGCCTAGGTGATTAACTCAGATTCAGGACCTTATTTTTAGCTAGAGATAAATGAGCTAGTGAATGTCACTCTTTTCAAAATACAAGAGTTGCAACACGATTTTCATTCCCGTTCCTGTCTGTGTCATTGAACTTTATCATTTATTGGCATCTTTTACCAAAGTTCAATGTTCCTACAAATGCATTTGCAGGGGAAAAATATATTTGCAGAACCAGTGTATTATGGTGTAAATCACACCATCACTTCCAGCGCTGGACCTGCTCCTTGCAACAAGGAAACCTGGCAGTGTTGGACTTCCTGCTTTTATGAGGATAGGCAAAACAATAAAAAATCCAGGAAAAAGGTCTTATGGAACAAAAGTACCTCCTGACCAAACAGCACACATTTGCAAAAGCATTTTCATCTGTTGTAATGAATCATTTATTTCCACTGCACTTTTCAGTGATGTAATTTCTGCAGAACGAGAAGTCCAGCTTTCAGTAAGAATGAAGCTGAAGTGAATGTGTTTTGGAAGAACATAGTTATAATTAAAAGTCAAACATCCAAGGATCCTGGAACACACCAGAAAGGTAGCAGAGAGCTTGTGCCTCACTGGATAACAACATCATTTAAAACCAACAGAAAAGAAGTCAAGGAAGGTGATCACAAAAAGATTAGGAAATAGGGCAAGAAACCACCCATGAGTAGAAGTTGGTCATAGCTGGCTACCTTGTGATGGAGATCAGGGGAAAAATTACATGGGTGAGTCACTCAAGACTGAGGGTCAAAATGTGATCAACTATATGTGTTTAGGATGAGGAGACATTTTCTCAATTATGGAACATCTTTGGAATGTAATAGTGAAAGCTTTGGCTGTGCAAGTCACGCAGAAAGAGGAAAATACCACAGAAACACTGAAGAACTTTCTGCTTCCTTTGGGGTGTCTTTGGGATGTCTTGCAGATTTTGTAGTTGGGATTACACGGGTGTAATCCAATATTACTTTTGAGAGGAGATCTGCCAATCTTCCCCCCTTTTCTCTGAAGTCAGAGGTGGGAGAATTACAGAGGCTGCAAATACTCTGAGGGCAGCAAGGTTCCAGGCAGGGCTGGAGATGTCAGTGCTAATGCCGCTGGTTTCTGGTTTCTGCTGTAGTTCCTGCCAGTCATCCCAGAAGAAACAGAGAAAAGAAACTTTACCACTGGCAGAGGGCCAGCAGAGCAGCCCAGCCTTTTCTCTTGCCTCTGGTAGAGGAGAATATGTCAGGAGGATGAGGGAAGGCAGGAGTGAAGACACAGTACACTGCGATACGCAGTTATTCGAGCACGAGCTTGTTCTATAAAGAGCCTTATCAGCGCTGCACAAGTTACAAAACCTGCCTAAGAAGGCGAGGTTACTCCACCATATGTCAGGGACTGCTCCGCTTCCCAGCTGCTTCTGCAATCCAAGAGGCATGGAGGTGACAATATTTCTCCCCGGGCTGTGAATGAGTGCAGAATTGAGATTCCGCAGCTCCCGCTGCGCGCGCCCACTGACAGGATGTCATGGGATGGGATGAGCACTCGCTGAGGCTCTCCCCTGAGACCACAGTCCTCAATGAATTTGTAGGATTCAAATGCATCAGATACTTGCAGATTTTCCAAATGGTCCACTTCCAGAGGTGTTCTGCTTCTAAAACTGCTCTGCCAAGGGAGGTCGACTTGCTGGGGAGATTGTTGCTGCTGTCATTTGGATGTGTTGTTGCTGGTTCTTTCCAACAAGCCCAGCCAGACAACAAATTTCAAATATCTCTCACCATTCTGTTATCTCATGCTTCCTTAGCTATTGCTATCAGTCAGTGCATTCCGGAGAGCAATACTGAGCCTGGAATCGACTCGAAGCTTGCACAGCCAAATGATATCTTCTGGTTAAGTCTGTTCTAAAGCTCACAAAATTCCCATCAGCTTTGAATAGCCTAAATGTGTTGTGGGGTTTTTTATCACTGCAAAGCATTATTTCATGTTTTAGAAGTATTTAATCTTTTCTGTGTGCTATGAAATTCTTTATAATTCTGCTATAGAAGAAACCTTAGTGATTTTATGGGATCATATTTGGTACAGTAGCTCTCCAGCACCTTATTTACACTAAACCAACAAAAGCTATTTTTCTATTATATTTTGAGTAAACCTTCATCCTGCAACAGAAAGGAATAATTGCAGGTTTCTTTGCCAGCAGATTACATTTTGATTTCCGGCTTGACCCAGGGAGTAATGCCCCTGGGGTTTGTTTATACAGTGTGTTTGTGGAAGCCTTGAGGAAAGCTTTTCTGGAAGAGGATAATTCTAGATCAACAACTTCTCAGTCAAACATGGCATCCATGGAGCATTTACCTGTGTTCTTTTCCTGTCAGTGACTAAATAATGCTGTCTTTATGACAAGTTCCAGCTTCACTGGAAATATTTTTCTGCATTTTAATAGACAGAGAATGGGCAGTAGAAGAAGATATACCAGAAATGCTTCAAACTTGCACACTCAGAGCTGTGGTCCTGTTCAAATACATCTGGAGAGGCAGAATTAATCAGGTGGTCTTATTCAGCCTGATACAGTGACAATTCCCACAAAGTCACTCCTAAAGATCATAGTAGGAAGCCAGGATTGGCAAAGACTTTGGCAACAAGACCAATACAGACCCATTAAAACAAACCTGACCCCAGAACAATTTCACTGAATGAAATCCAGGCTGAATTTGTTTCACTGAGGTCTGACTTTCACTGGAGGTGCATTGTTAAGAAGGACACTGAGCCTGGGGTGCTCAGATGATGATTATTTGGGAGTCAGAAGTAAGAAGGAGAGGTATGAAAAGGGTTTACCTATGTCACCCTATAAGGACAGATTTATAGGGACAAATTGTCCCTACACAGGTTAGCTCTCCATGGCTCAGTCCTGTTAAGACTGAAGGATGTGAAAGGTAAGAATTATATCTGTCTGGGCAAAATCCAATTTAGATAGTTGTGCCATTTTTTTTCGATTTGGGCTTCAAATACTTGATCAAGATCAGATAAAAATGGGTGTGTGCTGAACACATTGCAACAATTTAGTATTTTGTGGGGTTAAAGAGGTTAGGGAAGCCAGCTAAGACTCAGCTTTCTTGCTGTCTTACATTTCACGCTATACTGCTGCTTATCACTACTAGGAATAGCAAGGCACCAACAGAACTGTGTAAATTGTTAAGAGATGTAAATGATTATCAAATTCAGCCCACGAGTGCTTATTGACCTGCTGTCAGCACCTTTGATTCTGATGATAACTGCTGGAAGGACTGAAATGATGCAGCCCTTTATGAAACAGTCTGAACGAATGTGAACTTGAAAGCGTAATGCAGTTTCCCAATGATTTAAGGCTGTTAAGAATTTTTTTGCAGACATATCCTCAGCTTCTGTTGATTCATCTGAGTCAACAGAAGTCTAACCTTTCACTCCAGCTCATATCCTGGGCCTAAACCCCTGGAGACATATCTTGGTAGAAATAAAATTCCCGTGCAACTCCTCCAAAAGCCTTTTAGTGCATAGAGTTCCTTCATCTGGATTTTAAAAAGTGTGGCAATACCTTGCCTCCCTTTTCAGAGGACACCCAGACACTGCTCTTAACATTGGTAACAGCCAAATAGGAAGTTTTTGCAGAGACTTTGCTCAAGAGGCACGGGAGGAAGATTATTAATAAGTTGTTCTTCCACTGGGAGGTCACGGCAAGTAATTTTCAGCTGACGGGAAGCCTAAAGCACAGCCTGCTAGTAGCTGCACAATTTGCCATGAACTGGGAAACCAAGTCACTTTCTCTGATGTTCCTTATTGCAACTGGTCCCCTTTGCTGCCACCAAACGTGGCTGTGGGACATTTGGGGTCAGGAATTGAAGGGCAAAGGTTACTGAAGCCAATGCAGCTAAAAGTGGCCTTTAGTTGACAAAGCAGAAGTAACACGGGATCTAAAAGAATGGTATTCAAATAGCCAGTCCATCCAAAACATTGCATTTGGATTGATCCTAATCAGCCATAATTTCCTAGTTTAATGGCCAATTAAAAGGCCATTTGAAAGTAAGAGAAGCAGAACAAATCAGCATGGAAAGAGGCTGGACGGTCTTTAGAAAGTAATTCAAGTTTACTTAGGTTTTACACATCTGACTAGTGAGGAAATGAGTGAGTAATGGATGTCTTACTCCAAAAATAATTCAGCTTCATTAGACAACTTGTTTCAGCAAGAGATAAAATCTGAAACATCAGTGGAAATTAAAATGAAATACCTGCATTACAACAAGGTATTATTTATCTAAACATCACAAAAATTGAAAGGAATGTAAAATCCCCCACTATTTGGCTATTGTGTGTTACGTACATTGACCTGATGTGAGAAGCACAATTAAACTCAGTATTTTTAATTTGTATTTACAGCTGTGATCAGACGTATAATGATCAGAACAATTCTATTTTACCATTTTTAAACTGCACACATTTTTTATGTCAAACGCATCTTTAACTTTTTTTCCTTTTTCTGAAAACGAAATTTCTTAAACCTTTCAAGCCAAAAGTGAGAGTCCCATTTGCTCTGGTTCTTTCATGTCTGGAGGCACCAGGAAGATCCTTGCATGACCAGAGGCAGAGACCTCTCAGTTCTTGAAGTGAGCAAAGCAGACCAGCGTGCTGAGGATGGAAAAGTGGAGTTCATGGTGCCTCTTTCACACGGCTCAGTGTGCAGCTCATCCACTCCTGATTGTGGATCTCTTGATTTAGACCCTCTTTTTGCCAAGGGGGTTGAAAAGAGACCCACACACCACACACACGCGCCCCAATTCATTCAGAATGTAACCAGTTTCAGAACATCTGCAGAGCAGGGCTGGAGTGCTCCTTTCCCAGTGTGGGGCACGGAGGTTTCAATCAATAGCAAAGGCTCCCTGAGCCCTGTCTATTGCTCTTTATCAGAGGCCTCCAGCAGATAAAACCTGTCACAAACCAGCTACTGATCGCTGCCACTGCAGCCTCACACCAAGGAAGAGCTGCTGTTGCAAGGCAGGAGATGTCCTTTTTCCACTCCCTGGACTAACAGGACACACATTGCCACCAGAGTGGCTTGGACTCAGCCAGGCAGATGTCCCATTGGTTGTATAATATTGTGAAAGGAAGTAGCCAATACTAATGGCATCGAGAGTAACAGAACTGTGACTGAGCCCTGCACAAACCCTTTCAGTTCACAGCACCAGTAGCAATAGCAGCATCCCATTCTCAAAAGACAGTAATCCCCAAATTTATGGGTTTTGTCTCAAACACGCACAGGCAGCAATGAAATACCTTTGCACAGCAAACAGCAGTGATATAAAACCCCACTGACTAATCATTCACCTTCACTCCAGCTGCCTGACTTATATTTCCTTTAGAGTTGCAATTTAGATTAATACTTGTAGTTTAGTCCTTGTAGTTAAGGCTTCGTGAGAACTAAGGCTCCATTTTGCCTCACATCTCATGAGCATGCAAAAAAACCCCAACAATGTCATGTTTTCCCTTCCTCACAGGACAAGATGCACAAGGAGTGGATTTTGTAGTCGCCCAGGTTGCACATTTGTTCCTAGAGAAGATTTGTTCCAGATCCGTCACATCTGGGGACACACATGGCTCCAGCTTTTCCAATTTCAGATCAATGAGCCCCCCAGCAACGAGCACAGAGCTGGCAGGTCCTCGGCATTCATCTGAATGAAATGAAAGGGAGCTCAGTTCTTGGCTCCAGTTTTCTGTCACTCCATTGTCATTCAACAAAACGGGCCAAAGAGAAAAGCGATCAATCCATAAACTCGGGAAGCCCCAGTCTCCAGCTGTCAGCAGCTTTGAGCCCCCTCTGCAGATCTTATCTGTTGCAGAGTGATTGAAAGTAATTTGTTTTGGTTGAAAGTAATTTGTTTTGGAGAGTAATTAGATTATCTCTTGGGGGGCTTCCTACCTGGTGACCCAGTGTTTCTCCTTCGCTTGCTGCTCATTAACATCAATTACCATAGAGACACTCTTCAAAGGAAGGCTTGCACTGCCCAGGGTGGGGAACCTATTAAGAAATATGCTTCTCATTCCTGCCAGGAGATAATAAACCTTCTGGTGTCAAACAATTATTTGTGGGTCAGACACTTACGATGCCACTGGGGCTTAAACCTTTCATTTGCCATCCGGTGTGAAATGTTTCACAATTAGGAAATGAGCTGGATCTCTCTGTAATGGTGTGTATTGAAAAGAGCAGGCTCAAGCATAATATTTTGGAACATTTCCTGATGCTGGATGAATATCCCACACTTGCAGAGGTACTGGGAGGTAAATAAAGGACAAGTCTGTAGGGGAAAGTGCAGAGAGGGTCAAAAGTTCATACTCGGATTCTTGTCCCCAGAATCAACTCTTTTTAATTGAGACAATTTATATGGTCATGTCTATGACACAGCACTGATAAGCATCATCATAAAACCAGTATCTAGTTCTTTTCTGCAATAATGTGAGTGCTAAATGAGTCGTTGCCTGACTGGGACGTTTGCTGGAAGTCATCACATCATTACTACTGTGCCATTCTACAGAAAAACACCAAATAAAGAAGAACCACAGTGATCCACCTTTTGGACCAGGTCTCCTTTCAGGCACTGTGAATCTGAATAATAATTGGCCCTGGTTATGCCTTCATTTACCAATATTCAGCCTAAAATTTTCTCGTGTTGCATCTGGTTTCTGTGCTGCTCAGGAGGTCGAAAAGCATTTAGAGGGAGCAGAAATTATGTCTGAAGGTTAGGTTTGGTGGTGTAGAGATTGTGTAGAGGTCTCAGTGTCACCGAAAGCCCCAGGCTGGCCCTGGGCATGCAGGATGAGCTGGGATTGACCACAGGGAAGCTGGGGGAGAAGCATGGTGAGAACATCCTTGTTCTGCAGCTCAAGGTTACCTGATCCATCAGGAGAGGAGTTTAAGCTGGGACAGCCCGAGTCATAATGGAAGGGAATCATCAACAGTGCTTGTTGACCAAACTCCACCCTTTCAGGTGATTGTGGTTCTCGAGGTTTAACTCCACGCTGCAAGTCCTTTAAATCGCATTTCTGAAGAGCTGCTAAACGCTAGCATCTGAAGGAAATAACTGCTGGGGTTTTTTTCCTTTCCCATTTTTCTTGTTTGAGTAATTAGGTCATTATATCTGAAAGTGATTGTTTCATGCGTGCCAAGAGCGAATAATGAAGACCTTTGATGAATCCAGTGAGCAGCATGTAAATGTGGGGAAGGAATGCAGAGGCAAAGGAATGACCTTTTTGGAAGAGAATTTCTCCCTGCCGCCACCATTTTTATCTGCATTAAAGTCAGTTGAATGCGTTTACTTTTTCCTTCTGTGTGTATTCTTCAGAGCTTCCTTTTCCTAATAAAATGCACATTGTCCAAAGGACTTGCAATGTTCTTCAAACAGGCTACTGTGGGCTTGTTGGTAAGCCAGCCAGTGGCTGTAGAACTAAACATTTCCTCTTCGTGTAGTTTTCAAGGAATGCTTAGAACTTATCGATTTCGTCAGATTGCATTTATATAATGTTGATATTAATGCTGAGCTATGCATGGTCTGTAGCCACCTCTCCAGCCCCGAAACATTAAGATGAATGGACATAAAAAAAAGTAAGCTAGTTTTCTTACTCATTAAAATTGTAGTTAAAAAATTAAAACCAAGGATCAAATATCAAAAAAAATGTTGCTTCTCAGGACTTGTACTCACAGGTAAGGGTGGATTGACTTAGTTGAGTTAGCAGATCATGTGAGTGACTGTGGGATGTCACTCTACAGCCCAGTGAAACTCGACTTCTGTTTCTGGGCAGTGGAAAAAATGGTCTGTTTTGGCAGCATTTTAGGTGGATCAGAATAAATGGTTTGAAGGAAAAGATTTCCCTCCTTGCTGAGCTTCAGTTTGCTTTTAGGTGTAAGTGGCATCAGAGCATGTGGACTGAATTCTCTTTGGAATAAACCAGACCTGGATTTGTGCTCAGTGAAATCCCCTGATATGGTGTAGGGGAAATTATGCAATAATTCAGGATATCCATACCATCTTCTGTTTTCTTAAATAAATACTCTTTTTTTCCCTCTGACAGACAGCAGGTTCAGTAATTCCAAATCTACCTCTTTGCTACTATGATTCTGAAGCAAAGGTCTGAGGAATTGTGGAGGGGATTATCACTGACTTCTTATTAAGTTGTGGGAAAGCTGACAATGTAACAATGCAAAGCAGGCTGCTTGGTAAAATAAAAAACAAAATGTGGATCAAAAGTGATGAAATCTGTGGCAAAACCCCTGAATTCTCTCTTGGGAAAATTACATTTTTCCCAGCCAGAAAATTGCACAAAGTCATGAAAGGGAAATGAGGCAGATCACATATCTCAGAAATATTGTGGACAGATACCACTGTTTACAGCTGGCTTACAGTTTTGAATTATCTCTGGGACTTCAGAAGAGAGAAACAGAGTTTAAAGAGTGAACCTCCTTTCTGGAATGCAACACAGTAAGTTGGAGCTAATTCTGAAATGAATTTCTCAACTACAAAATCACTGGGCAAGATACTTTCTTAATAGTTCTTTTAATAGTGCTTTTAAACCTTATGTGGGTCTTAAATCTCCTGTCCACAGAAACCCTCTGTTCTTTCTTGATTCTCTGCTTCTGTAATGTAAGAAAAGAAAAGATGAAGTGACATAGAGGCACCCATTCTTATATTTTTACCCACTGAGTTACTGACCATTAAAAATGTAATTGCCAAATCATTTTTCTGTGCACACTGTGGAGGAAAAATATTGTTTGTGTGGATGGTTGATCAGGAACACTTCAGAAGCACTGCACAGAGCCTTTTTTAAATGTACAGATTACTCACCCAAGGGAGAAATGCTAGGGTATGAGTTAGGGATCCACTTGTGCAGGAGGGAAGGAAATACCATGTTTGTGCACATCCTAAATACAGAAATTCCAACAGTTTTGCTCTTTGAGACAGGTACCAGTCACAGACCTAGGTTCAGATCAGAAAATACCCACTGACTACTGTTTCAACAAGCAATCACAGGTTAATTAATTAGTCAAAGGATTCAAATCTCTGTGGGCAATTTACTGAGTCCCATTTGTTGCTGTCATGGCACATTTAACTACCTTGAGCTAAACTGTGGCTTCTTAACCTCCAGAAAACAACACAACCAAATTACAAAACACCTTGCAGCTGCACAGGAGTTTATCAGCTTGTGTTTCCCCTTACCCTGAGATTTCAGCACTGACCTTCCTCCAACATTCCCAATTCATGACCACAGCTTTGCCCACCATACCCCACCAAAGTGGCTTTGCTGGCTCTGCCTTTTCCCTCTTGATGCTGCTGGATAATCCTGGTGAATTCCCCACAGGAAGAGCAGGGCTGAGGGATCCTAGGAGAAGAAAATGAAATGCCAGCGCCCTCGTTATTTGGCTGACTCCAGGAACCTGTACAAGCTGGCTCATTAAAGGGATGTTGCAAGGTGGTGATTACAGGGACAGTTCAGCTGGTTTCCCTTTGAAATCCAGCAGGGTGGTGTTCAGGTGATGGATTTGAACAGCAGTGCTTTTGATGTCTGCAGGCTTTGCACCTGCACATCTGGAAGGCTGGACACCTTGCTCAGCACAGGCCTGCCAGCTGTGCCTCACAGCTGGCTCTACAAAAGGCCAGCAGGATGCACAGCACTCACAAAGGGCCACTCTTCTTCCTCAGCTTGCCTCAAATTGTACGTTGTTGCCTTGCTTTGGTGACTGTGATCGTTCCATTTGTTTTCTTTTTACTCACCTTCAAAGGAAAAGCAATCTGGCCCCACAGAGTTTGCTATGGTGCTGCAGGAGTGGCCATGACCAGGGTCCAGCATTGTCCTTGGAAGTTCATTCCAGCCCCACTGAAAAGTGCCAAGTGCCCCTAGCCCATCAGGAAAGAGCTGAGGGTATCCTGGAAGTCAAAGGACATGTGCTGGGGTCAGTTTGGACCTAAATCTTACTAATTTCAGTGTCTCTGCCCCTGTATTTAATTGCCTTTTACTTCTAGACTCAACTTCAGTCTATAGAAAGAGTGACAAAACATCACTATCATTCAAAAACTGTGTTAGAGAAGCAAACTTCTTCATGTCACAGCTCCAAAGCAAAATGCATGTTTGTCGCTGTTGAGCAGCTAGCAGAGTAAGGAAGTCAGTTCTCAGTGGCAAGAAGGAAAAGGTTTTTATTGTTTTGATTTCATCATATATATAGAGTTTTTAAAAGTCACCCAGATTGGTCAGTCAAAAACCTCCCCCTAGGCCTGATTGGCCAGGTCTGCACCGTCTAAGTTTTGGGACACTGTTTTTAATAACATCCAAACTTTATCTTTATTTATAAAACACAAAAGGATTTCTCATGGGAAAGACCTGTGCTAGCCACACATGTTCTCACCCAGAAATGGGAATGACCATCACTGCTTTTTGAAATACCTGGGGGGAAAAATATACCATTGCATTTGAGACACTGATTTGCAGAGTTGGCCACTTCTTCCCAGCCAAGTGCTGGGCTGGTGACACTGCCTGGTGCCAGCTCCCTGCCCCACGAGCTTTGGGGCTCTAAGGCTGCTGTGTTAAACATTAGAGTTTCCTCCACAGGACATCATTTTCCAAATTCACAGTTTCCCTGCTTCCCATTTGAGCCTTCTGATTTTGGGATTGGTGAAATCCAGAACCTTGGTGTTTAACACCCTTCAAAGATTTTGCTCTAACTGGAAAAGTGTGTCTGGGGAGATTTGCAAGGACCTAAGTCTGGCTGGAGTGAGTCAAATTGAAGATGAGTTTAGTCCAGGATCCTCTAAATTTGGTTGTAGTTGGCTACAGATAACTACAGAACAAGATAAAAAGGAACACACAGAGTCATTCTGCAACCTCTGGCAATATTTCTTAGTGAGACTTTTTGAAACAAATGTTACAATCACATATTTTCCATTAGGGTTTCAAACAAGTTGCCCAGTGCTGATTATTTACTGATTTCTATTGTTTTTTAATAGTCTTCCCTTGAGCCCTTTTGAAAACAGGCATCACATTTGCTCCCTTTCCTTCCTCAGATACTAAGGCTGCTGCAAGTAGCAAGTGTCACAGCCCACTTATCAGTTCAATGACTCCATATCTGAGCTCATCTGAACTCAGATACCCTTTGGTCAAGAGCACTGTGGTTAATTACCCTGTTGGATTTGCCCCAGGATAGAAATAGAAAGAAAATACAATGAACAGGCACTTAGACAATTAAAACATTATTTACGTGGCAAAATGTGTAACAGCATTTCATCAGCTCATCTCTCTGGGGTACTCAGGGTGGCCTAAAACCTCCATCTAAATAAGACTTAATACATTTTTTTCACATTGCCCACTCATTGCAGCTTTTTTTTTTTAACGCACATATGAATTAAAGAATCTCACATTTTATCTCCTAATTTTTGAAACATAAAACCCAGGAAAGCCCTGTATCTCCAGTTGGGTTTGCAGACAGCCAGTCCCCATCCAAGTCTGCCCATCCTTGCCTCCCCCTTCCCCTTCCCAGAGCACATTCCTGCCGGCCTTGAGCTGAAGTGGCTTTGTTGTTCTCTGGGCCTGCCAGCTCTCAGCCCATGCCATGACACAGCATTCCTCCCTCCCAAAGCTCTGCTTGGGCTGTGCCACTCGCAGCTGACATTTAGCAAAGTGCCACCAATGCCTCCCCCGGACAAGGGGCCTTGTTGAGTGCAGTCAGCTGAGGCTGCAAGTTTGGGGCATGGGCTGAGTGGGGTGTTGTTGGGAAAACTAATCCACAAACACCAGAGGTTTATGTCCAAAACGGAGAGAGAGGTGTCCTGGAACTTTATTCCTAAATAAAGGGAGAGGTCGGTGTGGAGCATAACTTTGCTTCCAGATAAAGCCAGAGGCAGAACCATTTCTCCTTGGAGACGTGGGGCTTCCATTTACCTTGGCATTCTTAGGGGACAGGCAGTGTGGAGAGACTTCCAAACCCCTCAGACACTCACCATGTACCCACGAGGGGCTAGCAGAGAGTTTTGTGTCTGAAGTGGGTGCACAAATCCCAGCAGGATGAGCAGGGGGACACACACAGGATGGGGCACATGCTGGATGTATTTCCTTACCAGCAGCTGATTTAGGGCTTGACTTCACTGAAGACAGTAGAAGAATCCCTACTCCCTTCAGTAAACCCGAATCAGGGCTGCAATACAAAGTATTCTGCAATTTACTAAGTATAAAAGCATGAGAGTATGTTTGTTACTTAATCGGTGCTGATATATCTTGAAATTAGCAGCAAACGCTCTTTTAAAGCCATCACAGGAAAAAATTTTCACAACAAACCATCCTCTCTGCTAAAGGAGGCAGCTTTTGCTAATAGAGGCTTGTAGGTGTTAGCTGGAAAGGAGAACTAAATGGGAAATGTTTGCTTTCTACTTAGCGAATGTCTGTCATAGCCCTGCTAAGTAGCCAGAAACAAATTATGTGTGAAACTCAGCATCCCTCTCCCTCTTTCTCTCCTGTGATTGATATTTGCTTATGCAGCCCAAGTCCTTAATTTAATTAACAGGAATATGCTTCTTTTACAAATTATAACCTTGTAATCTCCTTAGCAGGAAGAAAAGGAACGTTTTTACCACAGGTTGTTCTTTGTTGCACATCATCTTATTACCAACATTGTTGTGACCCTCTATTTCTTATAAAAACTGTATTAGACTTTCTGATTTACAGGAGTTTTTTGGGAAAGCCACAAAAATCTCCTCAGGCTGTGTGTCACTAAATAGACTTGTAGAATGACTCAATTTTTTGAGTGCTAGTGTCAAATAATAAAATGACTTAGCACTGACTGTTTCTAACATTTTCTTTAACAGAATTATGGAATGGATTTGTGCCTAGTGTTCACAAAATTGTGAACTGTAAACTTCAATAAAATTCCATAGATCCCTATGAAAGGTAAGAAAGGATGTTGATGGGTAGCAGAGGTATTTTTGCATCTACAGACACATTCACAGAGCTGTGGCTCTTGTATTTTTGTGATCCTGTATCAAGAACTCATGCTGGATCTGCCTGAAACGTGGATTTATGGTTACCAGTTGATTCACTCTTGCCTTTTATCAAGGAATATATCCTCCAGTGCACTCCCACCAGCGACACAAAGAAATATTTTTATGGATGGTCACATGCAAAGGTAATTCTGTTGTGCTGCACCCTGTGCAGGTGAGTGCCCTATTGTCCCTGGCAGAGCTGCAGAGGGAGTGGGGCTCTCTGCACAATCAAGGGACAGCATGGTTGGTGCTCCTGTGAATAGAATCAGAGCAAATTGGCAAGCAGATGCATGTTTGCCTCCAGATTTTTCTTAATTAATTTCTGCAGACTGCAAACAATGAATAAATGCAAATTTGTACCGTGCCATTTTCCCAAAAGCTAATGGAAAGAAGGCTCAGGTGTATGTCATGAGGAGAAGGGAATATGATTATTTTCAATCTGCCACTCTGATACCCCCATGAACACCCAAGAACTTTTTATTAAGTGTATATCTGGTCCTTATTTCTACATCTGCTCACCTTTCTGTAAGAGCCAGAAGGTGATTACAGCAGAATATTTTCATGGCTATTGAACTCTAAATCAGTGTGGGCCATTCAGTGGTAGCCTTTTTCGTTTTCTCTGATCATTATGCAGAAGAGCACAGCTTATTTAAAAGCTGAGCTTTAAACCAATAATGTAGAATATGCTTCCAAGCACGTGCATTCCCTCATTCTGTGAGGTCACCACTTCATTCTCACCTAATCTACAAGCACAGAATACCAGGAGACCCTTTTTACACCAGCACCAGCTGAACAGGTATTCATTGATTTTTCAGCCTTTTTTCACAAAATGTTTTAAATATTTCTTTCCTGTTCTCCATTTAGCTGCATACCTGTGACTAAGAGTGAGCTGAGGCTTACAGGGTTCAAATTAAATCCTAATGATCTGTGATAATTATTTGATTAGAGTCAGCCAGATTGCATGGGTGGACTTTGTTGAGAAGTATGGTAATTACAGTCTGATTTCTAATGTGAACATTGCCATTGTGGTATTTATTTGATAATAAAAGGTGTAAAAGCCAAAGACTGAAATGAAATGTCTGAATTTGTAACCTGAGGGAATATTTTGACAGATTTTCATAATATTAACCTTTGTGCTTGTTTTTACTCCTTTAATCCATATTTTGGTCTAAGATGTATTCCAAAATTATATTCACTTACTGAATAAGCTCTGATCTAGTTCACCCTGAGAAATAATCACGTGAGATCATCTTATTCCATGAAGTCACAGTCTTTATTATTTACTAACCATTAATCCAAAATATTAACTCCATTAATTATTTGCCAGTGGTATTTTATGGCTACAATACCCATTATGTAATTTAAATTGTGTATCTCTGTTTATATTAACAAAATAAATAGCAAGAATTAATTTTTAAAAAATCTCTGCCTTGGATATGACTAGTATTACTAAAGACTTGCAGAAGATGCTAAATTTCTGAGGTCAAAGACTTTCAATTTAGCTTACTCTGTAATTTCTTGGGTTTCCATTTATAGATCTGACTTCAGCAGCAATCAAATTTCAAACACAATCACTGTCAATCCCTATGTAACACAAAGCCATGTGAGATGGCCATCAGTACAGATATCTTTCTGATGAAAACACACTTTGCTGGGATTATTCCATCAGGGCATGCCTTCTCTGCAGGGCATAAGACTATCACAGCTCTATTTACAACTTTCATAGCTCCATAAATACTTAAGTGCTTTTCCTTGACCACCCTAAGCATGCTGGAAAACCCTGTGCTGAAATACCCACACTGTGATTGCTAAAGCAGATACAGCCCCGTGAATCACATCTGATAACTTATCAGGGCAAACAAACAACCTGCTTTTAATGCTTTTCTGGGTAGTAAGCAGACACTTGGTGTTCTAATTCTGCTTCCATCAGGGCTTGTGACTGGTACACCTTGCTCCGCAGAGGGATGTGTTGGACTCCTCACTGCCTGTCGTTCACTGAGATCTTGTTTGGTCACCTCTGTAACCCTGAGATATAGGGAGAGAAACTGCAAAGGACTGAGAGGAAGGAGATATGTGGGTCAGAATGAAATATGGACGACTCAGAAGCTTTGTGCTAAACTGAAAAGGAGAATTTAACGCAGAAGGTGAAAACTATAGGCAGATACAGATATTGACCAGAGCAGTAAGAAAGAGTTTTAAACTCAAACAGGGTAGGTTTAGACTAAATCCAAGGAAGAACTTTTTCCAGTGAAGGTGGGGAAGCACTGGCACAGGTTACCCAGAGAGGCTGTGGATGTCCCATCCCTGGAACTTCTCAAGGTCAGGTTGGACAGGGCTTTGGGGAACCTGATGTAGTTGAAGATGTCCATGCTCACTGTAGGAGGGTTGGACAAGCTGACCTCCAGAGGTCCCTTCCAATCCAAACCACTCCATGATTCTGTGATTCTGTGAGAACAAACCCACCCTGACAGGAGCATGGCAGGCAGTCCATGCCTGTTAACATCTGCAGGAACAAAGCTGAGTCACGGCTTGGATGCAGGTACGAGTGGCTCCCACGTTGGCAGAGTTTGCATCACTGCTCTTGTGACCCAGGCCAGCCAGCAGGGCCAGGCACATGCCTGGGTGAAGCCTCTGTGTCCTTGAGTGCCTTTGGCCTTAAGCTGATGCATTAGCTCTCCAGAATAAAATCCAATGAAAGAGCCCAAGGAGTGGAAAAATGGGAGAGAAATGGAAGGCAATCGGCGAGAGCACAACAGAAAAACATCAGAAAAGGCGGTAGAAAATCAAAAGAGGAGTGTGCAAATGTGTCAAAACAGGATGTGGAAGCAGGAAGGGTGCTGGCCTGGCAGGGGGATGTTTCCTGGCAGAATGTGGGGAGGAAGTCTGGCACAGGCAGGGCTTCTGGGGAAAGGCAGTGCCCTGGCAGAGGAAGGTCAAAACCAAGGCGAGAAGCAGCCACGGGGCTGAGGAAAAGCTGTACCCGCTGGCAGCTGAAGCTGTGGCTGCTGGCAGGTGACTCCCGGCCAGGTTCCCGGAGCAAGCTCCGCAGCAAACCCCGGGTCGCCGCCCGGCAGTAACCCTGCGGCCGCAGCGCCCGTGCCCGGGGCGATCAGCCCTTATCTCGGAGCTCTGGGGAGGAAAGGCACCGACACCAAGACAGCCTGGCTCCAGAGGGCCAGCACAGCGGGCAGATAGGGAGCTAACCGCCCGGGTTAATGTGTAACTGCTCGGCGGGGAGCTCCTGCTGGACTCGGGATGGAAGGCGAGCACGGAGCTCTTTTCCGTGCCCTTTCCTGGAAAGGGGAGAGGTTTGGAGCACGGTGGTCTCCCTTCCGGCAGGAGGAGGAGGAGAGAGCTGTCCAGGCCTGGCAGAGCAGTGCTGCTCACTCTTGGCAGAGGAGCTGAGTCTTTGCTGCCCTGCCATGGGGCCAGGAGGGGCTTGAGAGGGGAAAGAGCCATCCTGGGGCTGGATTTTGGTGCTGAGGTGGGCACCGGGAGGCACTGGAGCAGCCTTGCCTTGCTGATGAAGCAGCCCTGAGAAGGACATCCATCCCACCGTGCTGCTCAGCCCCAAGCCAGCCTGGAACAATCCCCACCCTGGAAAGGGATCAGAGCAGGGACCCAATTACCATCCAGCCCACCCAAAGGTTTGCCCACCAAAATATCCCTCATGGATGAGCCCTCAAACCTGCCAAGCAGCCATCAGCCAGAGGTGCATGGCTGGACTTTCCTTCTAAGCTGATTTAAGGACATCTCCACAAGGTTGGGGTCTGTCCCATCCCTAAGGGATGCTCGTCCTGCAGGTGGTACTTCCCATCCCTTTCTTCTCACAAGCCCCCTTCCCCTCAGTGACAACCAACAGCTGGATTGGCCCCAGCAGCACTACAAACACCTTTCCTGAAGGCACTGGAAGCAAACAGATGCGGCTGCAGAGATAATGAAAATGTATGTAAATAGTGGCTCCCCAGAAACCACCGAGTTTTACCAAGTGGCTTTGACACTTGCCAAGTACCTTTAAGCTGATAAAGATCTGATTTGTACTTCAGAGGTAACCTGATTAGCAACCAGTTTGAATCTGGAATATGTTAATTGGTACAAACATCACTAAATCACTTTCTTTAACCTATATGGAGCAGTGTGAATGAACGATAGTGAAGGTCAACACAGCCTGGGGAGTCATAGGGGATGAGTACTGCTGTATCTACACACAATAAAATAGTATCATTAGTAATAAAATGGAATTGCATGTATACACACAGAATGACACTAGAGGTTACCCAAGGTCAGTCCAGCACTCAGAATTTAAGAAAAACTGAATTAAATCCGCCTTTAAAACTAAAATCTGGATATGCACCATCTTTTTTTGTCAGGAGTCCTGCCTCTTTCAGTGCCCAGTACAGAGGCTGTTCAATCAATGAGCATCCATTCCTCATTTTGTTTTGTTCAACCCCCAGCTGACTGACCTCATGCTCTTGCAAACCCAGAATCTTCACGTCTCACAAATGTTGATATATTAATGAATGTATTTTGAAGGCTATTTATGACAGCTTGGGAAAAAAGAGCAAAAGCACAGGGATATTAGTGTCAAAAAGTTGAATGACTCTAAACTTCCCAGGCTCAAACATTCCTGGCATGAATTTTCATAGGGGCTTGTCTTTATCAGACATTTTTACCCACCACACAGCTGCAGCTGGGTTAAATTTTGGGTGCTCACCATCTTTGTCACACTTCATGGAGTCTGGCTGGGCATTCAGGAGGGAAAGGCTGGACCTGGCTGTTGCTCACCTTGGGCAGGAGAAGGCTTTAGGGAGACCTTAGAGCCCCTTCCAGGTTGCTCCAAGTCCCATCCAGGCTGCCCTTGGAACTAATGATGAAAATTAGGATGTAAGAAAGCGACATTGTGTGACGTTAAGTAATTGTTTGCCTGGAGTGACTGGCCGTAGAAACTTCTTGGGTGATATTTAAAGTAATCAAATTTTTAAACCAAATGGTTCGGGGAAATGTTTCTAGTCTGAAGTCTGGAAATCATGAGTCATGTTCAGGAAACAGAAATTATGCTGTGTCACTCTTTTGCATGTTGTATTTCCTGATAGCAGCTTGCTATTCCAATTTTGCACTGTGCCATCCATTTTTAGATTGTTTGGTAGAAGGAGAACTGGGTTGGCTTTGTTTTGGTGGGGTTGCTTGGTTGGTTTTTTGGTTTTTTTAGCTTCAGACTGGCTTTTCTACGTTAAAAATCTGTTCTCATCTGTGCTTGGCAAGCAGCAGCACTTCGTGTCCTATAAAGGGAGCTGCAGCGTTTCAGGGAATCCCTTTTAACTTCCTCGCTGAAGTGCTCCCTAGTCTTTATCAAAAGCCTCCCCAGCCCTTAGCAGAGTGCCTTTAATTGGCCACTTGCATGGGCAGTTCACAGGCTGCGGTGGAAACCAAGTGGTAAAGTGTGAACAGCCGACTCTGGCGCTATAAACTCGGGTGGCCGCGCTGAAAAACCTGTGGCTATTTATACCCGAGGCGGTGTTTTGTCATGCTGATTTTTGTTGGCGCGGATTAGACACCGAGATGTCCCGGGTGAGTCCCAAAATGCTATGCATGGGCTGTTTAAAACAGGCAAGGCTGCAAACGGTGCAGGGCCAGTCTGGCACGGCTCCCTTCTGGTTATCCCACAGTCTGGATCAGCCCTGCATGGAGGGAAGTCTGCCTGGCTCACAGAATTCATCCTCAGGAAAGGTTTTGGGTTGTTATGTGCAGATAAATGTTTGGTGGATGGCAGGAATATTGGCCATGGCAGTGCTTTCAATGGTCTCAGAAGTGTTGCAACCTGTGATGCATCAGTGCCTTCTTTTGGAGGCATTCTTGCCTTTAATGCATTTATTTTACTGCCTCAAAAGGTCATGTGAGGAAAACTCATCCCTGGAAGTGTTCAAAGCCAGGTTGGATGTGGCTTTGAGCAGCCTGGTCTGGTGGAAGGTGTTCCTGCCCACAGCAAGGGGTTTGGATTGAGATGGCTTTTAAATCCCTTCCAATCCAAACCATTCTGTGATTCTATGATTCTGTGATTCTGTGATTCTATGATTCTGTGATTCTATGATTCTGTGATTTTATGATTCTATAGTTCTATGATTCTGTGATTCTGTGATTCTATGATTCTATGATTCTGTAATTCTCTGATTCTATGATTCCATTATTCTGTGATTCCATGATTCTATTGTTCTGTGATTCCATGATTCTATGAAAGCTGGCTTAGCAACGAAGCAAAAATGGATGATGCCAGAGGAGGAAGGTTTCTCTCAAGTCCTCTGTGGCATCTCAAGCTGCCCCATCTGGGGTGTCCCTTATATTTTTCTGTTGGTAGGACATATGTGCAACCCCAGTACTCCAGGTCCTATGGACCTGCAAAGTTACTGCTCTGAAATCTCACCTTCCTAACAGCCAAGCCTTACGATTTATCCCCAATCTTAAAATTATAATTGATAAAATTTCATACCCGAGGCTGAAATTTTTTTTTGTCCCTGGCTACAACTGTTTGTTATAATTTTGGCAGTCCTGGCAGTGATAAATTTGTGATTGTTATTTTTAGAGCATTGTAAACAAAAAAGTTAATTATGAAAAATTATTATGTCTGCCTGTCTATTTATTCTGGCTCTATTCATAGCAGCATTAAATACACTGCAGCTATACTTGTGCAGTTATAAAAACTCCACCTGTGCTACGTATTTATAGAGCCTGTACAACTTTAGAGAGAAATTGCCCTTGTTCAGAGCCAGGGCACTGGACATTCCCAGCTCATCTCTCGCCTTCCCCTTTCTAGGAACAGCAAAAAGAGCATCACTCAGAGGAATGTAGAGAAGTCTGTATGTTGGGTTCCTGTTTTCTGTGGCACTCACTGAGCTGGATAAATTAATTTTGCTGTCAGGGTGTGGAAAATGAAACTGGAACATTGTGTTTGCCATCATGAAACATTTCCTAATCCTAGGAAAGGGGGAAAACTGAAAGCACAGACCCTGGACATGGTGTGTGAATGTGTGTGCAATGTGTGAGTATTTATAAATGAAAGTTGTGCCAAAGAATCTGAGTGGTCAGGGTTGAAAAAGACCTCCAGGATCATCAAGTCCAACCTTCGACCAGACACCTCCACATCCCCTAAACCACACCACAAAGTGCCACATCTTCTCCTTTTTTGGACACTTTCAGGGACAGTGACTCCACCACTTCTCTGGGGAGCTTTGACCTCTCTTTCAGTGAAGAAATGCTCCCTACTCTTGCCTTATGGTGCACACATCTCCTGCCTCATGATGTCACACAGCACTTCAGTTTTCTGTACACATCTACTCAGCATAAATACTGATTGCAAAAAGATCCCATCCCAAACCAAACAGGTTTCTTGCATCAGTGTTGTCACAGTTCATAGAGAGAGCAACCAGCACTCACTGAAGTCACAACCAGGCAATCAGGTTTGTTTGTAACGTTAACAACAAACCACAGAAACTCTGAAGCTGCTCTGTGTCTGACCATCAATTTTGGGTGCTAATAACCAGGCAAAGAGCACAAGTGGGAACAGCAGCCCGTGGCAGATGCAGGAGGGTGTATCTGTTACCAAGCCTGGAGCTGGGCTTTCCTGGACCACTTCCAGCTCTGGCAGGGGGAACTTTAGCTGAGTAAGAAATCCAGCCTGTCAGTCCTGGAGTAGCTGGCAAAGGCACAAAGACTCCACGGGCTTTGGGAAAGGGAAATAGCATTTTTTCCCCCTTTCCTTGCAGGATGCATTCCCTTCTAAAGAGTTAAAAATCAATACCAGGGTGTCATGCATTGTAAACATGTATCATTTATTATGCATTTAAGTGTGCACAGCACATACACCACAGTCTTGAACAGCACCTGTATAAAACTACAGACAGATTCTGGTAAATGGTGAAAGCTCATACCATGTAACATTGTTACCAAGGTTTCATCACGATATTTAAAAGTTACAACAACTACCTCTGAACTATATCTCGTGTGAGGCCGTTGGTTGTGGATTTAATGAAGTGAAAAGTGGCAAAGAAGAGCCATTCCCAGAGAGAATCTTTGTGGCCTGATTTTGCCATCTGAAATCTGGAACAAAATCATCAGTTGTCAGAGGTAGTGGTGATAAATACACAATGATTGCTCACATATAGAAAACATAGAAAGTACAGAAAAATTCCCAGTTTTACAGAAAAAAAAATCCTTAGGCATGACATTTCCTTTTCCTTAATTATTTTGGCTTTGAGGGCAGCTGCCTTAAGGTCTGGTCCTGGTCTGCTCTGATCTTACTGAACTTTGGTGAGTAGAATTTGTCTTCAAGGTCATGTGTAAGTAGAGGATATAGGCAGATCTATACCATTGCAAAGGAACAAAGGCTTTTGTGTAGGAATGTAAAGAGGAAAAGAAAAACAGCTGAACTCAGGTTGGTGTGTAGTCAGAAATGATTAGTTTAGATTGGAAGATGATCTGTAAACATCCTCTAAGTCATCAAACATTATGGTTAGTCCTGGTTCCCACTTAATGTATTGATGCCCCAAAGATGAAATATGACTCAAACAACAACAACAAAAATTAAAAAAGAAAGGGAAAAAATGACCCAAAAAAAAAAAAAAAAGACACATGAATCCTTTTTGTGATTCCCGCATAATTAAACCTATCTTTTCCTTCATCACATTAGAGACACCAGTTACACTTGCAAAATATATAAGGAAAAATATAGGGTTACTTGATGACGATATAGTACTGCAGCCTGACAGCTGCCTGCAAATATTTTCACCATGATTACCCTTACTAAAAGTAAACCCCTGGGTAAAGATAGCTCAAACGTGACAAGGCTCAAATAGGATGCAACCAACTCTATCCTGAATACTTTTGGCTACATATGGAAAAAAAGAGAGGTTTGGGATTACGATTGTTCCCCCAGGCCCTCCTCCAGAACTTGAAGCCCAAGCAGGAAAGTGAGTACCTTCCTTCCATGCAGAATTTGTTGCAAGACTGGCTTTGAGAGTTAGTGAGGTAGAAATTAATCAACTTCATCAGGGAATGAGACGGAAAAAAAAAAGCAGCATATTTCTCCTTCCAAATACTGCAGCAAAAATAATAAATAGCACGAACCAACCTCAATTCCTCGTCATCAATCTCAATTCTTTCTGCGGAGCTTGTTTGCTACAAACCAGCAAATGCTTTTGCCTTGTAAAACACTTAGGGGTGTCACAGAGCTCCCCACACTTTGGCAAATGAATGTAGTCTCCAAACATGAGAGGGAATTTGGTTTGAGTGAAGCAGAGCTGGTTCACACAGCACGTTCCACAGTGCGTTTGCTGGGGGAGGGACAGACACGTTATTTTTCAGCCTCATGCCAAGCAGTTGTACCAAATAAAAGCTCCCGTTAAGGGCCACAGTTGATCTCAGCAGAAAGCCCCAGCCCCAGCCCTGCTGAGGTGCTCCAGGCTCCCCGAGGAGATGGACTGCAGGGGAGTTCAGAGTTCAGCGCTGGCGGATCTAAAAACAGCTTTGCGGGGTGGCTCTGCAGCTCCCTGCGCCGGGTAAGCCGATCCCCTTCCAGCGAAATAGCAACGGGGATCAGGCATTGTGTGTGGCTCCACACTGGCATCCCACCCAGGCACCTCCTGTCCCAGCCCAGGAGATGCTTTGGGAGCCACCAGCGGTGTGGAAAACGCACAGGGGAGAAGGAAAACACCGTAAAAAAGCAACCAAATAAGCAAACAAACACTTGTACAACAACAAACACCATACAACACACCAACAGTGCAAAACCTTGGAAGGGAGGAGTTGGATGTCACCTGGCTTAGGATAGCAGCACACCTGTGATAACTCAGAACTGAATTAAATAAACCACAAAGCAGAAGACTTCTACTGTTGCACCATGAAATGAAAGACCTTGGGTTGGAGGTTTGTTTTGTTTTCAGAAATTTAAAAAAAAAAAAAGTAACTATAAATAATTTTTGTGACAATATATACAGATTTAAATAATTAACTTAAATATCTTACACCTACTCTTGCATAAAACTCTCCAGTAAAAGTGCACCATGTTTCTGCATCTGTTCTGCGTCTTCCCCTGTACTGAGGTAGGTCTGAAGGGAGATGTCTCAGATTCTAGGAAGAAAATGCGTCACTGTCATTGTGGGAGATACTTTATTGCCTTTCTTTGTTCTTCCATTTTTGCTCAGGGCTATGTACATCCCGGGGTAAATCCTGGATTCGTAAGCATTGTAGTTGTTTGGCAGGAGAATCTCTTTGAATTTGCACTCGTCATTGAAATGGGCCTGAAATGAAAAGGAAAGAATGAGAGGGAAGGAATTTTAAACATCAGGTGTGGAAATCTTCTTGCTGCCAGGTGTAGAAGGTGTGTTGTGGGCAGAAGTGCAGGTGAGTGCAGGTGAGTCCCCCCCACTTAGCAATCTTTTGAAGTGGCTTCTGAAGCTTCAAACAGGACTCAGGAGCTGAGGGTGGTTAGGGATGCTGTGCCCAGGCCAGGCACTACAGCTGAAGGTGGGAAGGACACCCATGGGAGGGACAGAGTCACGTTAACAGAGCTGAGGTGGGTGAGGTCCAAGCCCAGTTCTGTGGTCCTGCTCATCTCATCGCTCACTAGTTGTCCCACCAGCAATAAATTACCCAAGAGGCTGCAGAAAAGTCTGAATACTGGCACTTTCTCGTGCTGCTTGAGGAGAAAGAGGCATTTTAAAGCCACTCAACATGGACAGTATGTTTTGCTTGTTTAGGTTTAAAATCAAAGGAAGGGTTTGGATAACTTGGTTTAATGGATCAGGAAAACAGATCTGGCAGAAGGCAACCTTTCAGGGATGTGGTTCCATTTGCAAGTGCATACAAAGAGGGGCAGGTCCTGCAAGTGTCTTATCTGGAAAGGAACAAATGAACTCATCTCTTACTTTGGATAAAAACCCAGGGGCTTGTAAGGGAGGTCCCAGCCTGCCAAGCTGAACACTGCATGAGGGATTCTTTTACCCAGGACACCAAAGCAGCAGTGTCTCTAAGAAAGGATGCATTTTGGTGACTGATTCTGTCTGGCTTTTATATAAGCTAAAATCCTGTGTAACAGGACCAAAGCCCCAGGAAATAATTCTGGACGCTTCATATCTTCATGTGAAAATGCCCCAGTTAACTCTGATATAGTTTGACTCTTCCTCAGCCCAAGTTTCTTCAACGGATAGCTCGGGAACATGACATAGAAAATTCATGGGTGAGGAAGGAGAGGCAGGAACATGAGTTTGAAATGATGCTGGTCAGAGTCACTTATACAGAGCTGACCTCAAAAGCAGGAGGACAGCTCCACATGGGCGAGGATACCCCTGTTATTGTCCATCCCAAGTGTATTTTACGAGATGTCTCTATCTTTTCCAAAGATCAAATGTAAAAGAAGGTCTGTATCGTCTCCTAGTAGATCTTCCTTCTTGTAACAGAAGTGCAGCCCCCAAGGATGCTGAGCTGCCATGGGAACTGACTCTGTTCAAGAGCATGGACAAAGAGTGATCAATGGGTCACTGATTCATCACATCATAAAGGGTCACTCGTGGGCCCTGGCTGATCACAAGTTCAAGAGTTCTTCCTCTGAGAGATGGGGTGAGTGATTGCCACACCTGCTTAAGGCTGTTTGTGCTCAGATGTAAGAGGTCCATGGACTGAGCCTGGCTTGTGGTCTTGCCACACCAATGACTGCTCTGCTGGTCTGTGAGGTAGGCAAGATGTGCAGCCACGGTTGGGTGACTACAGTTTTTTGTGGGAACCAAGGAAGTGTGATGCAAAAGAGAGGGTTTCACTCCAAAATCTCAGTCAGCAGTGTAGCTGGGCTGCACACCTGCTGGCAAGGCACCGAGAGCTGCTCTGTGCTGCCCAGCCCAGGAGGGGCAAGGATGAGGCTGGGGCAGCTTTTAGCACCATGCACACATACCACCCCAGCTGGCCACACTCCCCTCCCCAGCTGGCCACACTCCCCTCCCCAGCACACACTCTGTGGCTACTTACAGATCCATAAAGTTTGCCTTTGCTGTTCATGGCCACGAAGAGTCCACTTCTCACTCCAAATATGCTCACCACGCCTCTTTCCACAGGAGAAATTTCCAGCAGACCTACGGAGGAGACACAGGAATCAGGGGGACAAAAGGGCGTGCCCCGGAGTGTGTGGTGACAGCGCTGTGCTCGCCCCCAGGCTCCCATCCCCGTGAGGATCCCCACATCCCAGCACTGCTGTGGGTGGCCACAGAACCCCAGCCTCATGCTCCACGTGCTGCCCTATGCCCCATGCTGGGACCTCTCTTCTTTTAGCTAAGGATCTATTTTTATTTTGCCCCCAGGCATCCTCTTGTGTAGACAAGGTTAAAATAAGCCGGAGCGTGCTTCGGGCAAATGAAACATTTGTCATCGCGCAGCTCGCATCCCTGCTCGCGGATCTTATTGTTTCAGTTGGATATCAGAGCCACGGGGCCACGGGGTTAAGTCCCCAGCAGATGCTTTTCAAGTTTGGGGGAGAGCTGGGCTCTCCGCAGCCCCTGCTCCGAGTGGGCGGCCCACGGCACCGCGGATCCTCCAGATGCTGGGGCCACCCCGCCACCTGATGCCTGCCGGCGGCAGGGGGACAGCAGGGCGCTGAGAGCGCTGACCAGCCGCTCCGGAGCGCCCGATGGGCTCCGCCGCCGCCCCGCTGCCCCGAGCCCCCGCCGCCCTGGGGGAGCCGAGGGGAGCAGCCCCGCCGTGCTGCGGGCGGCAGGGCTTTCTCGGGAAGCCAGCGATCTGCCATGCACCCCCCTGCTCTCGGGACACGCCGCTCCCCGGGGCAGGTGAATCGCTCGGCCGCCGCAGAGCTGCCCTCCGGCGGTGCCGGGGCTCGGAGCGTCCCCCCTGCCCCGCCCGGGGCTCGCGGCCGGCTTACTGTATCGGTTCTCGCTGTGGATGCCATCGATGCGGCCGTCGGGCAGGACCTGGATGTGGAAGCCGATGCCCACGTTGCAGTAGAGGCGCCGCAGCCGCTTGATGCCCAGGAGGTAGTCGCCGTCGCGGGCGGCATCGCGGCGCTCGGCCGGCAGGCGAGCCACGGAGCGGGCGAAGAGAGCCGCGTCCCAGCGGCGCTGGCGGGGTCCGGCGGGGAGGCGACCCGGGGGCGACCGGCCGCGCACCGCCCCTGGCCACAGCAGCCCCAGGAGCAGCGCCGGCAGCAGCGCGGCGGGGAGAGGCATCCCGGCTTAGGCGCGGCTAGCCACGGGCCGCCCGCCGCTCGCTCCGAAAATACGCTCGCCCCCCAGCTCCCACTTTATACTGAGGTCAAAGAAGGGCAGGGAAAAAAAAAACCAACAAAAGCCAAACAAAAAAGAAAAAAATTAAAAAGGGAAAAAAAAAAGAAAGAAACCAAAAAGCAAAGCGGAGAGAGGGAGGGAGTTTAGTGCTCAGTCCCCCGAGGATCTGCGGTTTCCTTGGGCTGGCTGCATGGAGAGGAAATCCCGGGAGCAAGAGCTTCTGAACTTGATCTCAACTCCAGGAGTCTTGTCTGAAGTGCTGATCTTCTTCTATAGCTGCTCAGCCATAGCGCTTTAGCCCTGGCCACGATATTTATATATCCATGTGCGTTGGTACCTATTACATCACCACCTACTGCTGTCTGCTGCAGCCCTCCGGTTTAGCTGAAAGTCAAATTATCACCCCTAGATGCTTAACAACTCTGAAGCGTCTTGAAGGGAAAGGGTGAGCCGCACTGGTGCTAAACAAGAGGGACAGCACAAAGTTTTATAAAGAAAAGGTCACATTTTACGCTCATCGCAGCAGCTTTTTTCTTTCTTTCTTTCTTTCTTTCTTTCTTTCTTTCTTTCTTTCTTTCTTTCTTTCTTTCTTTCTTTCTTTCTTTCTTTCTCTTTCTTTCTTTCTTTCTTTCTTTCTTTTCTTTCTTTTCTTTCTTTTCTTTCTTTTCTTTCTTTTCTTTCTTTTTCTCTTTCTTTCTTTCTTTCTTTTTCTTTCTTTCTTTCTTTCGCTCACTCTCTCTCTCTCTTTCTCTCTTTTCTCTTTCTTTCTCTCTTTCTTTGTTTCTCTCTTTCTCTCTCCCTCCCTCTCTCTCCCTTCCTCTCTTTCCCTCCCTTTTCCTCTCTTTCCCTTTCTTTCTTCTTTTTCTTTTATATCTCCTTTCTTTATATTTTTCTCTTTCACAAGTGCCTACAAATGCCAATGCAAGATAGAAAAATCAAAGAACGCCCAGCACACTTTCCCCCCAAGACAATGTATGACTATGTAAATCTGTGGAATTTCAGCTTTTGCTGTATCCAAGCGACATGGTTTACAGTTTGCTGGATGCAGGGAAAAAAATCCCTTCATTAAAAGCCAAAATAGGTGTTGAACGGGAGGTTTAAGACATGAAAAATGAAAGAACTTGCAGAGAAAAAAAAATAACAAAGGAAAGGACTAAGGTTTTAACAAAGATGAAAACATTTAAAGAGGCAGCAAGTGTTCAAAAGCGGTAATAAAGTTTTTGATTCTGAATATCCCTTTAAGAAATCTGGAGTACCAGGCGTGGAGCTCCCTCCTGGTCACTGTACTGACAGGGGCTGTAGTGCCACAAGTTCATTCCAGAGCTTCGAGCTGCCCACTCGTGCAAGTATTGCTGCACTTTCTACTGGAATGGTTCTTTTTTAATCTTCACTGAGATGCTGCTGCTGTGTCTTAATGATGCAGTTGTTCCTAGGAAATCACGTAATTCGGTTTAGGTTCGTGGAAATGAAGCTCAGGATTTAAAAGGAGGACAAGTTTCGACCCCATCAGTCTAGAATTACTTTGCTTGGAGCGAATCCCATATGTTTTGTCACCTCCCATAGCTTAAGCCTCGGCCCTCAACAGGTTTTCAGAACAAACAGGTGGGAAGACATCGGGACAATTTTGGAAGGTCCTGAATTAATTTGAAAGTGAGTTTCGAGGAGGGAGGGAGGGAGAAGTGGTTTGTGACTCAAGTCCTTTATAGCCCGAAGCCAGTTTAGTCTTTCACGCCACTAAAGCTCTCCTGCTGTTCCAGCAAAGGATGCGAGAGAAAAGAGAATTGCCCCAAGGCAGATGACAGCTCACCTAGGTGCGAAAATCTCTGACCTTCGCTAAACCTGAGCAAACTCTGGGGATGTGCTTTTATTTCTTCTTGTGAGGTGCACATGCCGCTGCTCTGGGGGTGATTGCAATCTCCCCGGTGGAGTTTTGTCTCAGCCTCAAACAAGTCCATTCCTTCGTGCGTGTTTAAAGGCAGCACAATTTAGATTTTTAGATTTAGATGCCCCATCCCTAGAAATGTCCCAGGTTGGACAGGGCTTTTAGCAGCCTGGTGGAAGTGTTCCTGCCCTTGGCAGTGTGTTGGACTGAGATGATCTTCAGGGTCTCTTCCAAACCTAACGAAAAGATAATTACTTCATTTTTATTTGCATCAGGTCCATCCAGACCCCTCTGACAGCCGAAGAGCTGCGTGGCTCAGCTCTGGATGCAAAGAGCAGCAGCTCCCAGGGCTGTGCTGGACTCCTTCTCCCTCCCCAGCATCCTCGGAGCTCTGTGATCCCACCTCACTTCAAACTCGCCATTATTTGCTCTCAGCAAACAGCCGTGGGTGAGTTTGGGATTAAGTTTATTTGCCTTCTGAGGGATAAGGAAAAGGAGTGGCACTCATGCTGACACACCTTCCAGCAGCTCCCCTCCTGCAGCTCTGCCTGGCCCTACTGCCACGGACAGCAGCTCTGCCTGGCCCAAAGCTGGGTGAGCTCCCAGCACAGCTAAAGCTCTGAGTTAGGGATGTGCCCTGGAGGCTCAGCAAGGGGTGATACCTTCATGCCTTTGGGGTGTATGGAAATGGGTCCTAAACCCCTGTTAGGCTCCTGGTCCCTATGTTTGCAAGGTCAGGAACTAAATGGTTGCACAGAGAATCCAGAATATTGGGTGGCATTGCCACAGTCTCACTGCTTAATAAGAGATGCTTCTGCAAACTCATTCTAAAACCTGACACAGAACTAAACATCACTCTTCCCATGAAGGCTGCCAATGAACTTTTCTGAGAGGAAAATCAATGAGTTTCCAATTAATAACAAAACAATGAAGTTTGGGTTTGCTTTCAAATTTTCTATGCTCATGTGTGTGTGAGCTTGTGCACAGGCTACCTACAGGTCCTGGGGCTACAAAATCCTCTGTTTTTTCTTGTTTGTACCTGGGAAAAAGCCCGGAGGGATGGAGGCAAAGCAGAGCCACACGATTTTCTGTTTGCACCAGGTGTGCATGACAGGTGGAAGATGCTCAACTTCGGGGTCTTCATGCTGTAACACAGATACTGTCAGGTAATTATTGGCACAGGAGACCATGAAAGCAGGATATTCCCTATGGAAGCTAAAAAAAAAAAAAAACCAGTGTCAGGCAGCCCAGGTCTCAATGACCCTCCAATGTGCCACCAGCTTTCAGGCAGTGAAGGGGAGTTGGGTGTCTCCAGATCATCCCATAGTTAATTCTGAACCTTCCATGTCATGCCATGTTCTGCTGCTATCTGTCCCTGCTCCTGGTGTCACACACTTCCCCAGCAATAATTTGGATACCAAACCAGGTAAAGTGTCTCCATCTCTGTATTGGCTCTCTTCCCTAAAGAGGACATGTGGATGTCACAGCTCAGACAGCTCTCCTTTCCAAATTCCTTTTGAATAAAGTATAACAAATGAGATATAAAAGTATAAGGTATAAAAAAGAAGAAAGGATTCACAGAACTCGAGTCCATACTCAGGTTCAATCCTCATACCATGGATTCTGAAAGAAAAGGGGAAAAGAAGAAGGAGTATGGAATACCTTTACAGCATTATTTTGCAATTGTACTGGCTTAGCAGCCATCCAAACCTGGCTGTGTGTCTGCCTTTCTAAAGGGATCTAGGTCCACAATTTAAAAACCAATTTACATATTTATTAACCCCAGTAAATTGATGTAAATGACCCTGAAAGTTGTTGCTCATGAGCTTTTCTCCTGAAGGGAAATATTTCACTGAGACCCTTCAGTCTGGAAGGGTGGGGAGTGCCCTGGAAGGGGCATGGAGAAGGAGATTGTGAGGAAAAAACACCTTTTATGAGGAGAAGAGAGAGAGGAGAGGAGAGGAGAGGAGAGGGAGAGGAGAGAGGAGGGAGGGAGAGGAGAGGAGAGGAGAGGAGAGGAGAGGAGAGGAGAGGAGAGGAGAGGAGAGGAGAGGAGAGGAGAGGAGAGGAGAGGAGAGGAGAGGAGAGGAGAGGAGAGGAGAGGAGAGGAGAGGAGAGGAGAGGAGAGGAGGCTGCCTGGAATGCCGGGTCGCTGGGATAGCTCAGCCATGCCGCCTCTGCCGCCTGCATAACACACATACCCACAGCAGCAGCCAGAGGCACTCGGGGCTTTTCTCCTCTCTCTGTTTGCAGCTGGTCTATTTGATCTGTGTGTGCCAGGGCTGTTTGCCGTGATCAAAACCTCATTATTCCCGGCGGTGCTGAGGTGTTCCTTGCTGGAAAAGGGCAGTAGAGTACAGCAGCAGGCAGCCACAGGGCTGGCCAGGCAGCAAAGGCCACAATAAGCTCCCTTGGGTGTGTTTGGATGGATTCAGGGAGGGGACTGACCATCCCGTGGCTTGGGATGGGTATGGATGCTTTCAGCAGCTGCTCCCTGTGCTGCTGGTGAGCTCGAGCAGTGCCACATCCCTGTGCCATGCAGAGGTCAGAGGGGACAGGGCTGTGCCCATCTGTGTGGCTCCTGCTGGCTCCCACAGCTCCGAGGGTGCAATTCACACCCCCAGCTTGTATCCACACTGCTCCTGTCCCCACTGCTGCAGGGATGGGTGCCCAGGGGAGCTGGGACATCAAGCCACAGCTGTCTGACTTTCTGGGTGCTCCATTCAGTGCCCTGGCAGCCTTTTCCTGGCTGCTGTGCTTGGTTTGTTCACTCTGTGAGGGCTGATGCTCCTGCAGCATCACTTCAGAGGTGTGAGGTGTGGTGTGGTGGCAGTGGCCCTCTGGGACACTCAAGGCCACTCACCAAGCAGCCTGACATGGTCATGGCAAGCCATTTGCTTGTCCTCCTGGCCTGTGAACAGCTCTCAGGAAGAAACACATCCAGACTATCCACTACACTTTCTGCTTCTCAAGCTGTCTCTCAGGCTGCAGCTTTGCTCAGTGGCTTGTCTTTCACTATATGTTGTCCAGATCAAAAAACTCCCAACCCTGCTGTCACCACTGCTCTGTATTTCCAGTTTTCTTTGCTCAGTGGCTTTTGCTGTGGTATCAGCACTCCTGATCACACATCCTTCCTGTTTTCCACCATCCTCTCTTTCCTCCTGTAGCTGTTCTACTCCTTCATCCATTCCCAGGACAAGTGCCCTTCATGGAAGTTTCATTCCCAGACCTGAGCTGGGTGGTGGGATGAGTGGAGAACATGGAGAGAACTCAGCAGCACCACTGGGATTCGTGTCCTTGAAGAGCAGGACTCAGCAGGAAGGGACCATGGGAAGCCATCAGTCCAGGCAGATCATTTGGGGCAAACATGTTCTGGGGTTTTGTCACAGCCCTGTGCCCCTCATCCTCATGTAGGCTGAGCCAAAGCTTGGGAGGGAATCTGCTAAGAACACAGATGGGGAAATACATTCAGGAGTCTCCAGTTACTGATGTTGGTCTTCCTTGGAAAAGTTTGTTCCCAGCCAGGCTCACTCTTCTGCTAAAGCTGATGCTTTCACACCCACTGCTGACATTTCTGCATGGGCTGTTTTGTCCTTCCTTGTCCTGTATTCTTTTTACCTATTGAAATCATAAACACTTTAAAACTAAAAATACACATTTTTTTCCTTCTGTCAGATTATGACACACATACTTCTGCTGATACACTACTTGTCACTGTGCCAAGCAAA
The DNA here is from genome assembly GCF_008360975.1 of Lichenostomus cassidix. Taxonomy (NCBI): domain Eukaryota; kingdom Metazoa; phylum Chordata; class Aves; order Passeriformes; family Meliphagidae; genus Lichenostomus; species Lichenostomus cassidix. Next base: position 60,906,172 of record NC_139486.1, read on the forward strand.
ACTGGTGAAAGGAAACATAATAGAAAACGAGTTTTGAGAATCAGAGTAAGTGTTTGTTAAGCTTATTTTTATTATTATTATTGTGGGAAATAGTAGCTTAAGTTGACTTTTTTGTGTGAGAATGTTTTAGCTGACTTTGAACGCAGCATAATTGGTTTACACCAATCTGTTCAACATGTGGCCTCTCTTGCATGAATCATTTTTTACCCGTGGCTAAAGGGAGGAAAACTGGCTGTTGTAAGCAAATGACGTGTATTGCTGAATTTGAAAACTCCCTAGCAAAGCAGCACCTAGAATCTGTCAGAACATATATGGACACAGCTGCACAGCCCATAACCTCGCCGAGCATGCAGGAGACCAGCTTTTCCAGTTGACCTTTCGTGTCACAACTGTGAAACAAATCCTCTGCTTTCCTGACACCACCAGTGGCAACGGCTTTATCTCTCACTCTGGAGCACAAAAAGCCCTGAAAACAGGTAGAGAACCAGGTCAGCATGGCATTGCTCCTGATGGAGCCAGCCAGGAGCATCTGCAGGGCTTTGCTGGGTGAGTTTTGGAAAAGCAAACTGCAAGCCATGAGCTATGCACAGGTAAGCTTGAAGATCAACCAGCATGGATGTTTCTCATCAGATTGTCTCGTTGGAGGGCAGTGGCAGCAGCAACATCTCAGGTAATATCTATTTTCTCCCCCTTGGCTGGGAAAGCGAAGCTAAGAAGGCAGAACTGTGGCTGAGCAGCACATTGCAGCAGTGTGCAACACAAGTGATCTGTCAGCAGCCATGTCAGTCATCTGTCAGCAGCCATGGCCAGGGGATTTGCCAGAGTTTTCTCTTTGTGCTGCTGAGTTACAGGCCTTGCAGATCACAAGGGGAGCCAGTTCTCCCTCCAAGTTCGGATCACACGAGACACAAGGAAATAAGATTGGGATGGATGATCCTTGTCCAGGAAAACCCCCTTGACACCAAGAAACCAGCAGAGATGGCATGGCTTGATTTTTGATTTAATAATTTCAATCCCCTTGCTATTCAAGGCCCAAGAGCAATTTTGTTCTAGCCAACCATTTTAATATGAATTATTTTTACTTTCTCACTTCAGAGATAAACCTGCAAGAGCTGCAGTAACATCAGCATTACAGGATTTAATCCATCAGGCTAGGAAATGACAAGCAAAAGAAAACAATAAAAGCTGCTTCTCTCCTTTTGGATGATTCCTCATGCTGCTCTGTGAGCACATTTCCCACAGGCTTTGCTTTTGTTCCTGCAGGTGAGAGAGGGAACAGGACAAGGCTCTGAGTCAGTTTGCTCCATGAAGCCATGCAGCCTCCTTAGCTCTCAGCAATGAACATTGAAGATTTATAATAATAATAATAATAATAATAATAATAATAATTATTATTATTATTATTATTATTATTGCTACGTTTCAGAATATGTTTCTATTTGGACCAGAAGAATATCAAGTTTCCTTCCTGCCAATGAGCTCTGCAGGAAGAGATCCCCAGGGAATTAGCTCAGATACTTACCTGGCTTGGGACTGCTCTTCAATAAGCAGCATGAGTTAAATGCAAATTAGAAATTATGAATTTGAAGATTGTTTTGAGATAAAAAACAGTCTTAAATGAGGCAGTCAACAACACAATGAAGGCTTTGGTGTTTTTAATAATTTCCAGGACCAGCTTGTGATTCCCTCCATTGATTAGAACTCAGCCAAGTGTCCCTCCTGAGTGTGTGTGTCCTACAAATGCTGAGTGCAGTAGTGTGGATTTAGATAATCTAAACCCTGTCAGCTGCCACATCCCAGCAGCTTCTTCCCAACATTTTCCCTTTGCTACCACCCACCTGAAACAACAGGTGAATTATTGCATGAGAGGTGCTGCTGAGCTCATTTCCATGCAACTTCTGAGATAATGGGATAAACTAAAATAAGCTGCAGCTCCACCAAGGGTGATCCCTAGCAGAGACACTGGTTTTGTGTCAGAGCACACCCTCTGAGGATGATTATTTTGATATAAAACTCCATGCAGGTCTTTATTGATGTTAGCAGGAATGGAGGATGCACACAGAGCTGCTGCAGTCAGGACAGCAGGATGGGAATCACACATAACAGAGGGAAAACTCCCTGCCCAGGGAATTCAGACAGTGCTGTGCAGTCACTGCTGTGCTATTTGCCTCGTGCTATATCCAGGCACAAAATATTCCACTCAGTCAGAGACACAGCCAGAAAAAGCCCTGCGAACCCCAAAGTCTTGGAGTCTTATAATAAGCCCTGGAGCACACCCTCCTCCACAAAAGGAGCCCAGCAGTGCTCCCAGTGACCTGCCAGGGACACACTGCACGCAATTGATTCTGTATTTAAAGAGGCAAAAAGCACAGGGGCTGCTTTCAGTGCTTTCATGGCCATCTAGCATTGCTCTGGACCTGGGAAACAAATATTTTTGGTTCCCCTGATGAAATTTCATGATGCTGGAATGAGGTATTACAAAACTATCTGGAGTTTTCAGAGTATCCAATAATTTCTGTGGTTAAAAACTAAATTTGGATACCAGTATTGAGTGAAAAAAACATTCTGTCATTTAAAAAAAAAATCCTTTCAAAATTAATCTGTCTTCTTTTCCCCTCTCCACTTCCCAATTTTTAATTTGCAAATTTATATTCCAGAGAGATGCTGGACCAGCACACTAGGAGGCTACTTGAAGTTCAAATGCAAGATTTCAGAAAAATGTAAAATATTAGAGCCTTTAGGAGCATTTCTTGGATTGGAAGATGAAGTAACATAATAATGGTACAATAGCTCTAACTATAAAATGCCATTTCTATTGCCTACAACATGAGGCATATCATCACTATCATTCCCATTAATATTTTTCAGGGGGTAAAAAATAATCAGCCTAAGACTTCAGTGACAACCAAACCCCAAAGAGGATGGAACAAATCAGCTGCTGGTTGGCTTGCAGAAGGAGGGCAGTGAAGCTGGTCAGGACATCGTGCCAGGAGCTCTGTGACAAACCAGAGCTCTGTGACAAACCAGAGCCAGCCTTGGGGAGATCACACCAACCCTCAGGATGCTCTCAGCTGCAGGAGCCCAGGGAAGGTGGGTGTTGTTGGTGTTTGCTCTGCCTCAGGCTGAGGGTGGATGGAAATCCTGGCTCAGAACCCTTTTTTTGGGGAGTGATGGACTGTGGCCCCAGTGAAATCCTACTTGCTGGGGACTGGAAGGTGTCAGAGGCAGCCAGGGAGCCCCCAGAGCTACCCTGTTTGTTTGTCTGAAGTCCCTCAAAGTGACTTAATAAAACTTTGTTTCTGGTGGTGGCAGGGACAGTTTCCTCTACGAGTGTTGAAGAGGCAAGAAGTGTCACCCTCAACAGCAGCATGGGGATGTGTTACACCTACAGCCATCTTCTCCTCACCCTCTGAACCTTCCCTGCTCTGCCCCACACTGGCTGGGGCCACTGCTGAAAAACTGGGGAGGAAGGAGAGAGGGGAGAAGAGCTGTGCCAGCAAGTGTTGTTATACAGTGTGTTTTGGCAGAGTTTAGAAAGTTTCTCTCCACCCCTCTCTGTCACCTCAGGGTTCTACCTAAATTGCAGCAGGTGAATTAAGGAGAGCACATCCATCCAAAAAAGTACTTCCAAACTCCCTCCTGTGCTAGCTCTGGTGCATGTGCAATTGTAATTTAGAGCCAAGGGAACAAACCTCACACACTGCTGTAGATTGTTATTTAACAGCAGCAAATTGCCATTGTTTTTTACCAAGCCTGAGGAGTGGTTTGCAACACATTCTCAATCTTCCTGGTGCTTTCAGCCCATCATGGACACAAGCTGCAGGCTCAGCTCCCAAATACAAGGGGTCATGATTTGATCATGCTGGCAAAGTGGCTTTGGGAACTTTTTCTTCCTTTCTGGGAAAGCCCTGCTCTGGTGCCACTCCTGCATGGCCAACAGTGTACTCAGTTACGACAAAGTTGCATATTATTGGAAGCTAAATATTACTGCAATTTGCATACTACTACTAGTTATATGTTACTTAATCTCCTGTGACAATCAGGGATGAGGGAATAACACTTCCATCACCTGCAGAGGAGAAAATGCAGAACACCTTTGCTCATGGACTAACCCCACACTGCTGAGGGAGCTGAAACACCTAGCAGAAAACTCACAAAGGAATCAGTCAGGCTCATTTAAAGAGCAATTTGGAATCACCAAATCCCAGCCAAACACATCTCACTGTTGTTACAGCATAAATATAATTACTGCTATTATTAGAAGCAGCAGCAATAGTTACCATTATGGTTATTATTAGCCATAATTTTTACTGTGGTACCACTTAGGAATTCCCTCCAAAGAGCAGGGTGCCATTGCAACACGCTCTGTGTCACTGTTACCATGACAGTTTTGCTCTGTTTGCCAGTGTGTTTTGGCTAGAGAGCCAGCTGCTGGCTCCCTGTGCTCCAAGTTGCTGAGCAATAAATCCCAAACCAAATTCAGGACCAGATTTCTCCTCCAGGTCTCGATGCTGTGACTTGCCAGAGGTTGCTCCAAAACTCTGCCTGAGCCCATCAAGTGTCCCTGCAAAAACACCACTCCTACCAAAACCAGCAGCTCCCATGTCAATTTTTGGGAAATGTGTGTTGCAGGGAAGCAGAGGAGGTGCTGCTGGTGAGGCTGACACCACAGAGGGTTATTTGTGGGAAGCAGGGAATGTAAGAATTATTTCTTTGCAGTACAAGCAAATAGAAGCACATTTTATTAAGAAAAAAGACATTTAGCTGAGCAGGATGAAACAAACTTTGTGAAATGCTACATGAACACAGAGATTTCCCTGACAGATTGTCTCAAGAGGTCCATGGATTACTGGCCTGGCTTTCAGCTTGATGCTGAATGTACTAATTTTGTTAATCTTTCTGGGATGACACGATCATTTGGCTTTTCTGTCTTGTAGGAACATGTGAAACTGGTCATTGCACGCAGAGAAGGAATTTCATTTTAGCTTCACTCACAGGTAACACTCCCCCTTAAAACTTCCACAGGCTTCTGGGCAGAGGTGCATGTCCTACCCCGAGCCAAAAGTGCAGCACAGAGTGTGGGGTGCCTCAGCTGCCCCAGGAGCATGGGTGACACAATCCTCCTGTCCCCAGCACTGCCAGCCATTGGCATCCACGGTATGTGAACTAATGGTCCCAAAGCATTACCTGGGAAATCCTTCTCACAAAAGCTCCAGGGGCTGCGATTTGCATCTCTCCCAGCGCTGGTCCAGTGACTCCTCCATCTGTCATCGCCAGTAATCTCGGTGTAATCTCCCTCGTCCCTCCGTGCCACCGACATCCCCGCTAAGGTGTTGTGTTTTCTAATGCTCCACTTAGCGCATTCAGAGCTCCTCCACGCTCCCAGCATTGTTTGGTGATGTTGGAGGGCTCAGATCTGCTGGCTGTTTGTACATCCTCTCCTGAGGCTGAGCTGCCTTGTCCCTAAGCCTGCTATTCAGCCCTGCTGCTCCCTTGTTCTCAGGCACTCAAGCAAACGCATCCTCAAACACAGCAAACAGCCTAATGCCTCTTGACTCCAGCACTCCTTCCTGCCACCTCCTTCTCTCTTCCCTCGGCTTGCTGCAGGCAGGAAGGGCAGCTTCAAAGAGCCCTGGGAATAGCTGGGCTGTCCCACGGGTGACACCTTTGCTGGCAGCACGGCCAGGGGGATGCAGGACTGAGGGCTGAATGAACCCAAGGATGCACAAGGATCTGCAAGGACACTGCACTCTCCTCCCTGGCTTCTGGTCTCATCCATGGCACCCATGCTGGCTGGTTTTTCCTACTTCAAACTCCCCAGCGTGGGTTAGCAATGCTCTTCTCAGCAGTTTTGCACTCTCACTTCTCACCTAAAGTCCTGACTGTCTCTGTCTCCCTTGTCAATAGATCAGCTTCTGGGAGATGAACCATGCTGACAGGTTTGTGTGGAGCCATGGGAGTTTGGGGCTCATTGTGTGTCCTTCACCTGCCAAAACATAATTCCAGAGATCTTTTTCTGAAAGGACCTATTTGGAAATACAGATGAACTGAAAGTACAACTAGAATTTGGTGTTAGATCCCAATTTAACACGTATTCAGCCTTTATTCAGGCTGACCACAAAAATGATCTCTCTTCACACTGAACTCTTTACATCGAAGGGACTTTTGTCCTTTTCCAGATTTTGTCTAATTAAATATTGATAAAGGTGTACCATGATACAAGCAGGCAAAATAGAGCATTTATTAAAAAGATGCTGAGCATTCAGATTTACCTGCTGTGATCAGGTGAAAACAGCAAGCTTTGGTCTCCTCCTTTGGGCACCTTGGCAACAGCTTTCTCAGAATCCTCTCCATCACTGCCAGAAGGCTCTCACAGCTCACACATGTCGTGGCCAAACTCCTGAGAGATGCTGAAATTGAATCAGGCCTTCATGAAAAAATGTCCAGTCCCTTCTTGTGCCACTGTCACTACCAAAAAAAAAAAAAAAAAGATACTGAGGAGAACAATTCTCTAAGATTTCTGTGCTGTTCAAGTGCTGCAGACACTTGAAGTATCACACAAACCTGCAGGGTAAGGCACTGTTCTGAACTGCTCACAAGCTGGGTTGGTGCTGATGTAAAACAGCCATTTCACACATTTTTAACAAAGTAGTTAAAAATGTAGTTTAAAAGTAGTATGATAAAAGTAAACCCATTATAAAAGAATAAACCCAAAACCTTTTTATACCAATCAAAAAGAGTCATGTCAGTGTTCATGCCTTGGCGTTTTAACACTGAAATCCATATTTTGTGAAAACAAACAAAGAAAAATTTAAAAATATTTCACAAATAAATGATTGATATCGTGTGGAGTAAAAATATCTCAGGGCCATGAGGAAAATTGGTGATGTTTTATTTCAGCTGGAAATCAGTGCAACAATTAGGGCTCCCAGCTCAGCTTCCAGGGACACATCTTTCTTCCATTGCATTTTTCTGTCCCTCCAATGCCAACTCTTATAAAACAAGATACCACAGGATTTAATTCTAAAAATCTAATATTACTGCCTCGTGGTGAACTGAATACTACAGATTCCTTCTTGATAATACTGTCTCATGGGATTCCTGCGTGGTAACAGAATCTCCTGGGATTCCTGTCTGGTAACCATATCTCACTGGATTTTGGTAGTATTTCTCCCATTGGATAACCCCAGCCCCACCAAATAAGCAGTCAGAAACCTCACACTCTCTTTATTTTACATGACATTATTTTACTAGTATCAGACCCTGGGGGGGTTTCAACACATTTTTTTCACTAAATTAGAATCAGGGCTCTAAGAGAAATTAATATGATGGAATATTTTGTTTGTGTGACAAGAACAATATTGAGATATTCCTTTTAAGAAGCAATAATTGGAATGCTTCCTGGCTTCATTGCACTCAGTCTTTAGCCATACATGGACTAGAAACCTTTCTGTTGTTCTGAAAGTGAGCTCTGGTAATAGCTCTTCCTCTTCATGCCTGTGAGAGAAACCACAGCTAAATAGTTTCAGAAATATATTTATTGAGCAGTTATTGAGAGAGGTTTTCAGTTAAACCATGAAGCAGCAGCCCAGCCTTTCTCTCCTTAGCCACTCTCCCCACCCAGTTGCTCACAGCAAATAAAATTATTGCAAAAAGTCCACAAACAGACAGAATTTTGTTCTTACAATCCTTCCTGGCACTGTCAGATATTTTTCCAGCTTCTCACAGGATGCAGGGTCACCCTGGGAAGTCAATCCACGAACTGGGAAACTCCCAGGGGAGCTGCACATCTCACAGGACTCAAACCCTTTCCTTCATCCTGCAACACTGAAAGTGGCTCAGGAGAGATCTGCTCTGGTTCACCCTGTGAGATTTCCAGGCTCAAAAGTTTTGTCTTTTCCTTTCCTCTGATTTATTTCATGTTTCTAAAAGCCCAGGTGAGAAGAGGTGGTTGGGGGGAGCACCTCCAGGGAGGAATTGCTGCTGAGGTGGGAGCCAGCCTTGCTCAAGGGAGGGCAACTTCAGAATACTTTCCTATTGTCATGATCCACCTCCTGGAGTCCTCAGTCCCCAGAATGTGGTTTAGATCAAACACTGATGGGCCCTGCAAAGAGCTGTTCAGTAGGATTTGTGTCACTAGGCTCTTGGCTGTGCCAGCAGACCTCTGGGCAGGTGTTGAGCAGTGGCTTTAGCAGAGCTCTGAGCAGCTGCACCTCTGGCTCAGCAGGAGGAGGAAAATTTGAAATGCTGATGCAACCAAGGCTTGAAGCCCAGTGAAGGTGGCTGAAGAACACAAATGTTCGAGCTGGAAGAAGGTAAACAGGCAACACCTTGTCTTAAAGCACTGCATCTCCTGCTATGGGTTCAGACAAAATGGACAGATGCCATTTTTCCTCTTCACAGCTGTCTTTCTGTCCAAATATAACACTCACAACTCCAGAACTTACAGCTGCTCTGAGCCCTTTTTTGAACCCAGACCGTGCATCAACACCAGCTTTTCTCTGGTCTTGCTCAAGTTGAATCTCATCACACTCAGAGACACAAGGAACTGGATAACAATGAACAAATTTATGATGTTTTTGACAAGGTTGATAAAGTTTATGAAGCACTTCCTGAAGGTAAAAAACCCCAAATATGATTGACACACTTGATACCAGATCTGCCAAGACACCTTTATCCCTAAACCCTGGAATTTCCATGGTGTTTATCTGCCTGAAGTACCACTGGAATTAGCAGGCAGGTGAGCAAGTGGAAGTCCTGGCTAGTCCTGGCTAGCTCCTTGGCATCCTCTGCAATGACTGGGATGACAGTTCTGGCTATTGCTACAGGCTGGGACAACCAGGAATGGTGTCACATCAGGGGCTGCATCTCTCCCCTGCTGCCTTTTAAGTCCCAGCTCTGCTTGGACAACAAAAGGAGAAAACTGCGTTGGAGCAGCTGGACAACAAAAACCTTTTGCCAGGGGACTTCTGATGGTCCTTTAAGGGGCCATTCATGACTTTCTGGTGAGTCACCACCCCAAAAATACTGCGAGGGCTATTCATTCAGCGGGGCTAGCAGTGCAAGCTGGAAACAATCTAGGGAACTCTCATCTTCAGGTCAGTGGGGGCTGGCAGCGAGCGAGGGGCGAGACGGGAAAGAGCACGGCTCCCAAATTGCTCTCGTGCATGCTGTGCCTGCCACTGGCCCTGCAGGAAGGGAAGGGGTTGTTCTGTGCCCAGAAGCAGAGTTGTGGGTCCCTGCTTTGCTGAGATGAGTAATTTTTTATTTGTGTTTGTATTTTCTCCTTGAGGAATGATGACGCTGGGAAAGGTTTCTGCAAGACAGGGGGGAAAAGGAACAGTGCAGAGCTTGGGGGAGCCAGATGAAAATTCCTGCCATCCCACACTGCTTGGAAGGGGTCAGAGAGCCACTTGGGTGTTTATCCTGTTTATAGCCCACAGGACCTTCTTAGGGCCTGAAGCCCTCCTGCTACAAAAATAGGGGAGAATCCATAAAACCAGCAGCATCTCACACATAGCACTGCCCCTTCCTTACAAGATAGGCCAGAAGCTGAAATGCCTTAATTAGAAGTCCACTGGGTTATTTTTTGTGTGTTGCAGCCAACGACACAGAACATGGACTCCTGGTGGAATACCAAGGCAGTAAATCAATGGAGGGTCTTTGCTACCGTTCATGAAATGCTCCAGCTGTGCTCCCAAGGATTATAATGTCAACAGAACCCTTGATTTGAATCACAGCCTTGCCTTCACTCAGGGGCCATGTACTAGTCTTGAAAAGCAGACAGAGTTTCATTGCTCAGGGGAAAAAAAAAAAAAAAAGAAAAGAAAAAGAGAGAATTGCTGAGCTGAAAATAAAATGGTGATGTAGGGGAGGAACACTGCAGTGCAGCCAAAGAGACACGTGGTGACTTGAAACAAAAATCTCTAGAAATTTGAACTTCAGGATCTTTCCCCATGTTTGTTTAGGGTAAATTTCACGAGTCAAATTTAGTTTTCCTCAATACATTTAGACAATGCTTAGGCACCTGATGAAGTGCTCAGCTTCACCAAATCCATTGCAGCAATGCCAGCTGACTTCAGCCAAGGATCTGGTCCTTACTCAGAGTGTGATATATATCAGCAACCCCAGGAAACAAAAATGGATCATTTTAGACAGTGGCAAATTTGTCTGGAGGGCAAATGTGGTTGAATACCACTTGTGGTTATGCTCCTACTTTAGGGCATGATCAGATCATAGAATCAGAACCACAAAATGCCCTGAATCCATGCAGACTGGACAGTATTCCATCAGGCTGGATTCCCAAAAGCTGTGTAAAAGGTGCAGTTTTGCCTAAGTGAAACACTTGAAGTTTCCCAGGAATCTTCTGACATTCAGCAGGTGTTCTCTTGCAATGATTGCAATAAATCTTAACAACCCACGAAAAAAAAATGCTGAAGGATTTTCTAATGATGACCTTGAAGCTGCTGACGAGGTCACACTGGTAGTGTCATGCTGCAGTTTGCACATGTTCTTACTTTCTTATTCCTGCAGGAATCAGCTGCTGCCAAAGTATACATGATACAAACTAGAATCTTGATTATCCAAAGCTCAGTCATAGTCTCTGTTGCCTATAATACAGTTCTATCCCTGGCATTTATTGCTTACACTGAAAAGTATCTCAGTTATTCAAAACCTTGGTTGCCCAGATCCAGTGACTGAACCCATTAAATCAATTTGCAATTAATTCAGTTGGCTCAAAACCATTTTTCCTCTCATACTTGTACTGAAGCTGTGTAAAGATTTGCACAAAAATCGCTGAGAAAGGGTCCTACCTACCTACCTACCTTTGCTGTTGTTGGAAGCAAGAAGGAGAAAGAAATCTCATGGAGTCCTAACAGTCCTGGAACTGTTGTCAGGTTTGTATCTTTGCAGGAGCAAGAAAACCTCCTCTCTGAAATGCAGAATTGTTTGAAAATGCTGCCTTGCACTCTCACTAGGGTTGAAGAGCAGCTGAAATACAGCAGAGCTGTGCAGTAGAGCTGAGCCAATTCCTGAAATGTAATCCTGGTTCTGCTGCCTTGACTCCTGCACAGTCACTGTCCCCAATGGAGATGGGAACAGCCTTTTCCTTGGCTTGGCATTTTGTTTATTTTGGTATATTTTGGTTCCCAACCAGCACACGTGGAGCCTGTGCAGATCTGTGCCAGCTCCTGCTTCCCCCAGCACCTGCAGGACTCCTGCCCAGGCTGCCACCTTGGGCTCCAAGAGCCTCATCCCATCCTTTCCTGGGATAACACAAACTTCCCTTATTGTGTCTCCAAGTACAAGCTGCCCCCAAAGCTGAAAACTCGGTTTTACATCCAATAAATACATCCCTGTTTTGCCACCACAGTGCCAAACAGAAAATAAAATAAATTTCATAAATAAGTGAAATTGAAGTGTCACATTGACAAGTGAATGATGTTATTGGTGTGAGAATATGCATTTTTTTGTCTCAGATAAAATGCTTTAGTCCTGAAAGTGTGTGCAGAATAAAAACCCACCAGCCTTCACCTGGCAGGGCTCTCCAGGGCAGTTTTCTAAACTGGTTCTGTTTTTTCTCCTCACCTGCCACTGCTTCTTTTTCCTCTCTCAGTCTCATGGAGGAAACACAGCACCACAAGAACAACACAAGGTGTAAGAGTATTTTTCTTATTTCTCTTTGCATTTTTATCTGTTCATGTCTCCTTTCCAATTCTGTTTTACCAATGTTGCAAGGAAGAGAAGCCCAAAGTGTCTTTAAGTCTTCCCATAGCTTTTTACCAAATACTTCACTATTTTCTTAAAGAAAAAAAAAAATCTTCCTCTGTTTAACCATCATGTTCTTTACACAGAACATAACCCAGATTGTCCCCAAGACTTACCAAGAAAGCAAACTCTTGCCTACCTCTCTAACTCCATTCTGCAGTGCTTTGTTTTACCATCCTGGTCACCCTCTGGAAAGGTTAGAGAGAATCTCAGTTCTCATAGCTACTTTTGCACACATTTCCTGTAAAGCATTTGAAATACAGCTCGTTCTTCATTCAGAGCTGGGGAAAGAAAGAGTTAATCCCATCCTGGGGGTTTTCTTCCTGCATGCACTACTGAATATGGGTAACAGAATCTGGGAGCAGACAGACTGTGGGACACAAATAAACTCAGTTTCTGCTGCTGTAGTTTTAGACCACCAGAAAATGCCCAAGGATTTAGGAATAAATTTGGGTTGATTTTACAGTCTGAGCAACACATGCCTGCGAGCCCCAGTGTGTGCAGAGGAAGCCAGGCATGGAGGGTCACAGCCCAGCCACGCTGTGCCCAGCAGTGTGTGTCACCTACCCTCTGGTGACACTGGCTGGGGACACTTCTCTGAGACTAGCTCGTTTCTGGCTCCATCAAGGAACATTTGTGTGGCTTTTCCTGATGAAAACACAAAGGGAAGGTGGAGCTGCTGGCAGTTCTTTCCTAATGGAGCATCTAAAGGCACTGAATCCTGATTGCATTTGGTGAATGAGCCCATTTCCCCCTCCAAAATTCATGCAAGGGATAATTTCTAAGGAGAAGAATTGATTTAAGGCAAGCTATTAGTTGGTTATCACACATGATGTATTGTTAATAATCAAACTTACATGAAGTACTTCCAAAAGAAGATTCTTTCCAAATGAAAGAAAAAGGTTCTTTCCAAGTGAAAAAGACATTCCACTCAAAGACAGCTTAGTGTGAAATCTTGTGATATTTTGATGAAACTATCAGGCCTCATTTTCTTTGTTGCAAGACAAAAATATTTTAATTCTTACATTTGCATTAGCACTGGGATATCTCTAAATTCTCCTCACAGCTCTCATCCCTGCTCTTCAAATCCACACATTTCACCAATAAAGACACCACAGCATTTAGGATTGATCCTGTGGGGGGGAAAAAACATTTTCTTTAACCTGTAAAGTGAAGACCTTGAACAAAAAAACCCCTTGATTGATGTTTTGTGGTCAATAAGGGGATGTTCACTGGATTTCAGAAAGGCTTCCCTTCTGCTATGCAGGGGTGGCATCTGAACTATTGCAGCACTAAAACGGGACAGTTCTCTCCAAGCATCTAAATTTGGAGAATGCTCACAAAGGAGGACAGTCACCATCAACTGTTCTTTAATTATAGATCTGCTTGTTCACCTTCCCAAATCCTTCAAACCTCCTGAAAGGAAACAGGAGACACTTGAACTTGCAAACTTCAAAGGACTGTTTGAGATAGCTTTAAAAAAATAAAAAAAGATCAATCAATTCAATACATCTTCTCCCTATGGAAAGCATTTTACCTCTGGAAATCCAAGGAGAAAAAGAAAGAAAGAAAAGAAAGAAAAGAAAGAAAGAAAGAAAAGAAAAGAAAAGAAAAGAAAAGAAAAGAAAAGAAAAGAAAAGAAAAGAAAAGAAAGAAAGAAAGAAAGAAAGAAAGAAAGAAAGAAAGAAAGAAAGAAAGAAAAGAAAGAAAAGAAAGAAAAAGAAAGATAGAAAGAAAGAAAGAAAATCTTTAATAGAAGAGGAGACAGATATGAGGACTAAAGAACTGCTACCTTATCCAAGCTATTCACTTCTGTTATATTATTTTGTTCTCACAGGAGTACAAGTTTCCAAAATTTCCCTCGGGTTTTATCCATCTCACTCTCTTTTTCCCTCTGCTTTGCTAATTTGTGCCTCTGAAATAAACTTTTCCAACATCATGCTTATGGGCAGTGCTCTTTTCTGAGCACACCCAAAAAGCAAAGCACTTTGTGCTTAAAAAAAAACCCAAAATTGGCCTAAAACTAGAGAAAAGCAAGTCAAATTCAAGTAAATTTTTACACTTAAATACTTACACATCTGCTTTTATTCATGTAGTATTTCTATGTCCTATTTGTTTCTATGTCCAAAGCTGGTCACTTCTCTTTGCTGTCATTTCAATGGCCACAACACAAAAGTGACATTTGCAGCTGGCAATGTTTCCTTCCTTGGGTCAGTTTGTCTTTAAGGGTTGTGTCCCCAGCATGGATGTGAGAACATCCATTTCCCACCCCAGGTGCCTTCTCAGCCTCTGTATCAGTGAGTGAAAAACATGGAAAACCACCAGGAAGGAGAGGACATCCCTCACACTGCTCATCTCCACACGTGCAGCTGAGCTTTTCCTGTGGACAAAAATCAAGGAACAAACTGCTTGGGAAAACTGCTCTGGCAGGAGCTGGGAATCCATGATCTTTTTTTAAAAATGCCATTAACAGAGCTGTGGCTAGCACAGGTCTTTCCCATGAGAAATCCTTTTGAGTTTTATAAATAAAGATAAGGTTTGGATGTTATTAAAAACAGTGTCCCAAGACTTGGACGGTGCAGGCCTGGCCAGTCAGGCCTAGGGGGAGGTTTTTGACTGACCAATCTGGGTGTCTTTTGAAAACTCTATATATATGATGAAATCAAAACAATAAAGGCCTTTTCCTTCTTGCCACTGAGAACTGGATTCTTCTCTCTGCTAGCGGCTCAACAGCAACACAGAGCAGAGGAAAAATAAGAATTCTTCAGTCCCTGAAGATTTGTACAGCAGAGGAGACCAGCAGAAACCAAGGGGTGATTGAAAACATTCCAAATCCAGTTCTTCAGCTCCAGAAGATGCAGTGATATCTGCCTGGATGTGGCTCATCAGGAGATACTCTCCCAGGTTATCCAGAACTGTGAGATATGTTGCAAACTGTTGGCAGAGTAATATGCTGATCTCAGGTTCTTAGAAAACAATTCTGCACAGCAGCAATGCATAAATAATTGTCCTAACTGAATGCCTCTCTTTACAGGGTCACCAGCACGTTGTTGGTAATTAATATTGCAATTAATATCAAAGTGTTTCAGTTCCAGGAGTGTAGAAATATGTGGAATCTCATTTGCTTTGGGCTCAAAGGTGTAAATGGATTTGCTGTACCAATATGGCAATCAGGAATTTCATTAGGACTTAACCTAGAAAGGCTTAATTTGTCTGTATTCATTTTTGGGGAGGTACATTGCAAACCACTCTCTTCTAGAGCTCTCCCTCAGCTCTTGAGGCCAGAAAAAGGATTCCTGGTTTTTAATGCTATTGATGATACCTTTTTTAAGGAGGAAAATTCCATTCTACTATGACATACACATGAGTATGGAGAACCTGGTGCTTTATATCAGCTACAATTAAGCACTAAGATTCAAAGCTTTCATTGTTGCTGTTAACAGCTTTATTTCCTGAGGTTATTGTTTAGGTTTGAGAGGGAGATTTTGGGCATCAGTGCTCAGTGGTGGCAGGGTGCTCAGGGGGAAGGTTTTCAGTGCAGCTCACAAGGACTTTTTCAAAGTCTTTTTTCTGTGATATCTCATATTTTTCTGTGATATCTCATATTGCCCTGCCTGGCTACAATTTAATATATTTACACATCTGCTCCTCTGAGTTCACATTTACAGGTGAGGCTGTGGATCAACTATTTGATGATGAAAATCAGTGTGTTGTAACAGCTCTGTTATTGAGAATTTTTTCACCATGAGCTGCTCTGGATGGGAGAGAAAACCTTCCTAAAGCTGGGGGTGTAACCACATCCTCAAGGCAGACAATTCTAAGAAACACTTAAGCCCTGCTGGCTGAATAGTTGAACTAACACAGCCTCATTCCAACACCAAGCCATGCACCCATCCAAAAGGGAGGCACGTGTGGCCAAAGGGATTGCTCTGCCCTTTCTTTTCCAGAGGGTTGTACATCTGCAGGAGAAAAGCACAGAAAGTGGAAATGTCAGGAAGTAAAGCAGGAAATCCAGGAGCTCACAAAAGGATCCGAGACAGAGAGGGTTTGGGGGGTTAGTGAATTAAAGAGTGTGAACAAAACATCCCCTCTGGCATTATTTTCATGCTTGTGGTGACTGGGAAAAACAGATTTTGTACATTCTTTGCAACTGAATAAGATTACCTGGAGAAATGTCACCAGGGCCTCTGCTAAATGCTGAGGGAATAAGTGTGAAGCAGTTTCCAAATAAAAATGGAGTTCAGTGCTGCTCTTGCTGAGGCAAACAGGTAACAGGAGCAGGGCTTGTAGAAACTAATATCAGACCTCTAGTAAGTGGTGAGAAAAAGACCCAAAAACATCACAGAACTACCAGAATATAATCTCAGGATGGCAAATCAATGATGCTTAAAGAGAAGGGAAATCCATGCTTAGAAAGCAGAGAAAAAAAGGTGTAAATTTGGAAACAATTCTTCTCTGTAACTTAGTTATTTGACATGGTGAGCTATTCATGTTTCAATCACAACTCTTGCTTTTTATGAAGAGATAATCACAAAAATCCAAAAATAATCACCAGAGACCAGGACATTTTCCATCAGGTTGTTGTATGATGGGATAGAGCAAGGATTAAAGGAACTAAAAAATCTGCTTCAGATATAAATCAAGAAGTCGCAGACCAGGCTGTGTGTCTTCTGTTTGGAAGCAAACTTCCAAAATTCACTGTCCTGTGCCTCATGAAATGACACTGACATTCAAGTCCAGTTCAAGTAATGTATCAGTGACTGGGAAAGCAACAAAATATTTGCATAATTTGTACAATTTCTGCAGAACATTGCTTTTTAGAAGTACAAAAGTGGGAGGAATTGGTTCTTTTCCTGCTAAAAATGCCACCAACAGAGGGTGGTGGCACCATGGGGAGGAGGTCAAGGAGATGAAGAAAATGTACCTTGTGGAATTTGGGAAAGAGGTGATGCAGAAGAGCAAGCTGAAAAGATAATTTTTGGAAGTACATACACCAGCTGCTCCATTCTGAAAGAAAATAATCCTGATAATAACCTGTGCAATTGAAAGGTATAAATTCACTCAAGAAACTTTTAAAAGAGGAGACACATCTTGATGTTTTAATCCTAAGGAGAAAACAGCTCAAATCTACTTCCTCCTGTAAGGTATCCCCTATGGTTCTGGTCCAAATAAATAAAATGGGATATGGAATACAAGTGGGATCATTATCATGAATAGGATTTCAGCCTGTCAGTGTCTGGGAACTGTGGAATTCAAGGTTGCTAAAAGAATATTAAGCAATGAATGTCTGTAATGAAAAGCATTTCAACAAGAACATTAATGTTTCTTAAAAGATAGAGGAAAAAAAAAAAAGACAAATCCCAAAGCCATCTCCTTTGAATTGCTGCAATGAGACTGAGCAAAGAAAAATCCTAAGAATGTGGATAAAATTGTTTTAGGTTGAGATGAAAATCATCACTTACAGTAGTTAAAATGCCATTGTGTCCAATCAATTAATTATTTTTTCTTTTGTCTCCCCCCCTCCTTTCTTTTTCAGAGTTAGTATTTTAGGCTTTGTTGGGATGAAAACTAACACTGAAATAAGGATATTAATTCATGAGTTAAGATTCATTTCATTTCCCATGGGAAAGTGGTTAAAAAGATATTCCTACAAGCATGAAATACATCTCAAAACAAAGGCAGGAGCAAGCAGTGTTTGGTAATTAGTGATATTCCTGTACCACCCACAGCAATTACCTGCTGATCCTTTATGGCAGGGAGGTGGGACATCTGCAAAAGAGAGGCAGGAGAAAAGAAGGAGAGGAAAGCTTGACAGCAACAGAGGCACAGAAAAGCAAGGGACACAGCCAGCACAAATACCTGCCCTTGAGAAAAGCTGAGAGTGAAATGTTTGATAGGAAATGGACTTGGAGGTGGGGTGAAGATGCATCTTTGTGTCATGGGAAACAGGAGTTTGTTAATTTTCTTGACACCTGCAGGACTGTAGCAAAAATACTTGAAGCAGTCAGTAGTTATTAACTTTACAACAGGAATTTTAGGACAGAGAAAGCTGAGAATGGATCTTGGTTTTGTTACAAGTTGAGGTGAAGTGGATCTGAAAGCAGCCAAAAGAGATATTTTTAAATTTATTTCTTTAGAAATGAGACACGAGGGAAACCATCTCTCTGAACCTTCAGCTGCATGTGATCTTTCCTTGCTGACACTTTCCTTCCCCTGCATTTTGTTCCTGAAGCTGCAGAGCTGGGAGAGCTCCCTGCATCCCTCTGTCCTGGGAGAGCTCCCTGCATCCCTCTGTCCTCAGCTCCATCTCCAGAGGGAAGTGAATCAGGGAGCTGAGAGTCAAAACTGGCAGAGTCAGAGATGTGTCTCCAGAGCACCCCTGGATGCCCAGGAGGCAAAGATTAGTTTTCCTCCCTGATACCACCAACTCTCAAAGGCACCTTGGATACCCTGCAGCAGTGTGGGACTTGTGTGGTTCACAGGAGAGTGAACGAGCAGAAAATCTGAATTCTTCTGCTTCTTTTTCAGTCTGTTTCCTCTTAGCACAGTGGCTCCTGCCATGAGACTGCCTGATTAACTCTGGGAAGATCCCACCAGTATTTTCAGTGATTTTGGAAAAGCAGGAAAATGTGGGAACATGGGTCATGGGTTTTGGTACTCTTCTTTAAACCTAGGCCTATGCTCCATGCACAATTATTTAATGTATGTCTTTTAAAGGTGTTTTTGCATTATTTCAGTATAAAGGAGGGCAGAGATCGAGGAACTTTGTTATTCAAACTTAGTTTCCTTCTTTGTTAGAATATTACAGATAAGGTACAAGGGTGGAAGGAATGGATCACATTATTTGGTATAAAAACACCTTTCTGGTTTCACCTTTCTAGGGATGTAAGCAGGGCTAAACCTAGGCTTAGACACCTCATTCTAGGGACTCACTTCTCTCTCACACAGATTTCACCTCCTGGAAGGTGAATGGAAGATTTTCACTCCCTTTAAAATGGGCACAATTAAATGAGAACATTCAATAGCAGCCCACAAGAAGCCCTTTCTCTCAGTGTGACCAGGAATGGGATTCACACCTGCCTGTTTATCTATAATGTCACATTTAACTTACAGAACTTTTGTTAAGTTCTGATGGACTGTTCATCTCAGTGCAGTCTCTCTTTTCTCCAGCTGTGCACTATCAGGGCCTAAATCCAGGAAATGAAGAGCTCAAGGCCAAACCTCACTGAAATTATCATTATTTGTGCTTGTCAAGCACATCTCAAGTGTTGTAGCACTCTGTCATCTCCTGGAAGCCAAGAGAAATGTTTAAAGCTTAACCCTCTGCTCAAAATGGAATCTGTGATGTTGACTCCCCTCAACTTTGCACAAGTTAACTTCCACAATCAGAGCAGAAAAGTCACAGAATCATGGAGTGGTTTGGGTTGGAAAGGACCTTAGAGCTCATCCTGTTCAACCCCCAGCCATGGGCAAGGACACTTCCACTGTCCCAGGTTGCTCCAAGTCCCATCCAACCTGGCCTTGGACACTGCCAGGGATGGAGCAGCCACAGCTTCTCTGGGAAACCTGTGCCAGGGGCTCACCAACCTCCCAGGGAGGAATTCCTTCCCAATAGCCCATCTGAACCTACTCTCTTTCACATCATGTTTGAATCCTATTCTAAGAGAGGATTCATCTGTTGGCAAACAGATTTCTACTGCCAAAGCTTGGTAAATGCAAATGCCACGTTACCAAGATTCATTTATTTAAATGACAAGGTCAGGTGTGTCAGAGATTTACTTTGACAAATTCAAGAATAATCTGGTAGTGTATTGAAGTGTTTGAAGTAGCTGACAATCTTACTTTCCTTGGACTGTCTTGGAAAAAGTATAGTTGATAATGGCTGGTCATAAAAAAAATAAATATGTGTAAATTTTAAAAAATCAAAAAACAACAAAACACCATTTTTCTACTCCTGTATAATGTAAAAATAAGAATGTAGCCTCTTATGGCCAGAAGAGCCATGAAAGTGCTATCCCTTCTATGTGGACATAAATTTGATACATGTAAAATATCCGTGTGCTCTGGAAGGACAACATCACTGAGATAACAGCCTCTGGCAAGTTAGAATGAAAATACTTGAAATAAAAATTATATTTTGTATTTTTAAAGAAAAGAAAATGTGAAAGTCATTGACAAAATTATTACATCCAGCTAATTGACCTCTGACTGTGCCTCAGCCTGTCTCACACCTCTCCTCTCACAGGTAACAATCCTACAACAGCTAAAAGCAAAGTGATGTGATTTTCAGTTCTATCACAGCGTGTAAAGCCTGTCCGTGTTAATCCTGCCGTACAATCACAGCTGTTAGTTTTTTAGTAGCACTTGGAAGCCTCTCAGTCCCTTCCATCCCCACCACAAGCTCCCCCAGCCCATCAGTGTCCTCTCCTCCTGCGCTGGTTCTTGCTGGGAGCCTTCAGCAGGCCCTCCCGGTGCTTCCCGCCGGCGTGGAACAGCCGCACCATCTCATGGTCCTTGTTATCCAGCACTCGCGGCAGGAAGAGGGAGGATTTCTGCGTCCTGCGGGTTTTGAAGCCCCTCCTGGGTCGTCCCTTGCCGTTGATGGAGAGGTACCAGAGTCTCTCAGCGCCGGCTCTGCGCTTGGCGCCGGGCCTGCTGGGCGCGGTGCGGTACAGGCGCGAGGCGTACGTGTTGTAACCCAGCTCGTGGATCCTCTCCACGAACTCACACTCGGGGTTGTAGCTCTCCTGAGAAGGAAATGGGACAATCGTGAGCGAGGCTCGGTTTTTGGGACAAGGACAGCAGCAGGTTTGGGGAGGAAAGCTCAGGCTGGTGCTGCAGAAGGCAGAAGGGAAGGGCTGAGCTGGAGCAAGGTGCTCCCTGTCAGCAGTGTGAGCACTCTCTGTGCCTCAGAGACAGGCAGAGCCCCAGCACCAAAGTGAAAACAAAAACATGACATGTGAATGGCAGTGAATAGCTCTGTTGATTGTCCAAAAGTAATTTTTTTTTTTGTGCCTATGGATTTAATGCAGATGATTTAATTGCTGCCTATCAAGCTCTGCCATCTATTGAAAAGGTCAAATCCTACAGTGCAATGTCAAATGTGTCTCTTCAATTGGTATATTAGTCATTAGATACACTGGTAATCTGTTACACCAGTTCATAATGGGTATTTGAGCAGAAAACTACACCTTCATGGGGCTTCTTTGCTTCAGCACAAGAAAATGAAAGCACACTCTGCCCACCAGTGTGTTCCTCCGAAATGCCAGGCTGCTCCTCTGTCACAAACTCCAAGGGGGAATATTCACCCATCCCAGGTGCTCACATTTCACATGATCAGTCCAAATCTGCCCTTTTCCATCTGCTCCTTAACTGAGAGAAACCTCTGCACAAGCCTGGCACAAGGAGCTCCTTTCCCCTCCCTGGGAGCAGGAGAAACAGCACAGACAGAGAACCTCCCAGCCTGTCCATCCTTCCTTAACTACAAACCATCCTTGCTGTACCTGCCTGACTCACATCTCAGACCTAACTCGTGTGAAGCAGAAGGGAACTGCCACCATGGGTTTTTATTTTTCGTTATCTGGAGCACATGGGAAAGGCACAGGTAGGCAGGCTGGGGCCAGAAAAGCCCTGGGCCCCAGTGACAACGTGCCTTTCCTGCTGTCGACTCCCCAGCAGTGCTGCTGGGCGTTGAACAAGGCTTTAAAAGGCTCCAGCTGTCAGAGGAAGTGCCCTTCCTGGCAAGGACAGGGTTTGCAGATGCTGTGCTGCTGGAGCCCACGCAGCCACCAGATGTAGGTGGCTTTGTCCTGCTGCCTGCCTCCCTCCTGCCTCTGCAGGGTTTACCACACTGGGTAGATCCAGAGGATGATCACGATCTGCTGAGGGCACAAAGGAATTCTGCAGGCTCAACAAGCCTGTTTTTCTGACATGGGAAAATTGGCGACCAGAGGGGTAACAGAGTTACTCCAATACGATTTCATAAAATGCTCCCTGTATAACTATCCCTGAATTAGTCAGATTTTTGAAACAGAGCCTTGCACCAGCTCTTGGGCCAGTGATACCAGTAAAGTTGTTGGACAGTTTTCTCCAGGCAAGCAAAGTTTCTCCTGAGCTGAGCGCTCACCACTTCCTGCTCCTGTGAATAAAGCTGGAGTGGAACAGCTTTCCCAGGATTGTCCCTCCAGCTCTGAAACACAAGTCTGAAACAGTCTCTCTCCAGCTTGAGCTGGAAGAGGATGAACTATCTTTTCAAGTTATACAGAAACCTCTCATGGCTGCCATTCCTTAGCCCATGACAGATGAGCAAACTGAAGGATGGCCTGATGCTCCAAACACCAGAAAGGGAAGTCCAGGAGAGAAGAGTCTCAGAGCTATCCTGCTCTTGGCTTTTTTCCACTTTAGGAGAGGAGATTTTTGCTCAGAATTTGCTTAGTCTTATTTTAATTCAGTTTAAGTAATCAGAAGGGAAAAAAACCCAACTCTTTTTTTTTGAAGAAGAAGAAGAAGAAAGATGAGAAAGAACTTGAAAAAAATTAATTCTAATTAATTTCTTTGGAGCAGATGCTGGCTCTGAGCTGATGGAGGAAGTCCATCGAAAAAGATACCCATTTTAATCTGGATTTTAACCTGAAGCATAGAAGTGGAGAGCCTTAACTTTGGCAAGCAGAGCTACCATGGCCTCTTTCCTCTTCAGCTGCATTTTCCTTTGCCAAAATCATTTGTGGTCTGGTTGTCTGCAGCGACAAAGAACCCTCATCTTTACACACAGACCTCTCAATCAGTGAGCATCAGGTGATTCACATTACAGCAACTGAGTGGTAAACAGATCATTCCTGAAAAGGTGGAGTTAAACGTGTCAAACTGGGGAGGCACAGAGCTGATTGTGTCACTCAGGCTGGGTTCTCATGGGAAAAGATCACATTGCTCAAGGATATTGCTGTGCAAATCGACAGAGTCACATCTGATGACTCCTAGGAGGGAGAAAGTTTCACCTTAGCCATATTTGCCCTCTTCAAAGCTGCTTCCATAGCCCAGGATTCATGGGGGAACTGCACAGTTTGCCTCTCTTGCAGCAGGAGATCACAAGGTTGTTGGGATGTAACCAAAGACAGTGGAAGAAATCCAAGCAGGGAGATAATGTGTTTGGTACACACTGACAAACGTGCCCTGGGATGTCCCTGAGTGTGAAGAAGTCTAAGCTGAAGTATTTTATTCACTCAGGGGAAATACTGTCTGGGCTGGAAAGGCAAGGCTCCCACTTATATCAGCACACCCCAGATTTTATCTCCAAAAATTAGGTCAAAGGAGTAAAATAAGGTGTTTATTTTCACCTTTATCTTCTTGCACCTTCTCCTTCTTGTTTTCCTTGCTCTAGCCCTGCCTTTTAGTACCTGTAAATGCTTCTATTGCCAAACCAAATGCTCTGTGCAAAGAAACTCCCATCAGGAGTTTGCTTTCCTGCAGCATAAATGCTCAATTACTTCTGGATATGCTTTATCTGACATATCTCTGCCAGCATCCAAGATCCACATAAAACATGGACAATTCTGACATTTCATGTACCTGTGGCTCTCCAGGCAGCGAGAAAGTACAAACACAGCTTTTCCCCACTTTTAAGAATATACTGATTGGTTGCCTGTAACAATTCCAGGCAAAAACCCATTGTAACCTTACTGTTTTCTCCAGAAATGTTGATTTATAAGAAATCAGTGCTCCCCACCAGACCTGTTCCCCCCACAGGAAATCACAGGCATGTGTCAGACTCAAGAAAAACTTACTGATGCATAAAGTCTGCCCCTCTTGTTCATGGCCAGGTATCTGCCAGAGAACAGGCCCTTGATGGCAACAATCCCAACATCCACAGCAGTTATCTCCAAAATACCTAGAAACAGAGTGAGGAGATGTGTTATTGCTCAGGTGTCATTTTTGGAGATACATTTGCATGGCTGCTTGCCTGAGGAGTGTGATCTCACAGTTATCACCAGCCCACCCCAAAATCAGTGCAATCACGTGAATTAAATTATTATTTGAAACACTATAAAGCAGCGAGGATGTGGGAATTGTTTGAGACAAGGTGGACAATAAATCCCGAGATGTTTGATTGAGATTGAACTCTTTCAAAAATGAAAAAGATCTGACACTGAACTAGAGGTTCACTTAATCCTATATGTGTATAAGAAAGTTTAAATCCTCTTTAATGCTTAGGAACACAAGAGCTCTTGACTTATTGAAGCCAGTCACAAAGCTGCCCATTTCAGGACAAAGCCCTTGCTGGGGTCTCCAGAGGGTGAAACAGCATTTTAGAGCCACGTACATAATCATGAAAGGGACTTGTCATTTAAGAGGCCAATGCATCCCTCCAGACAGGGACTGTATGACTGTCTGAGACAAATTAAAAGGGAGATTTTCAGGCCATCCAAGATGGGATCCTGCAACACAAGTGTCACAGGCAAGGCTGGTGCCACACCTGCCAAAATGTTTATGTCCAGCCAAAGGTGCCACGACTCTGGTGGGGCACACATGACCCAGAAGATGCTGTTGTACATTATGGCTCTCCAGCCCTGCTCTCAGCTCTTCAGCCACGGCAGGATGGCTCTGTGCTCTCCACGAGAGCTTGGAAGCCAGAGGTGGGACTGGCACCCAAACCTGCTGCTGCTTCTTGGAAACCCTGCAGGCAGAGCCAGGTTGTCCCTGTGCAGAGCTGGGCTGCTGGCCTGGGAGAACCGGGCTGGGTTTGGCACAGCTGGTTTGAATCAGACACCGGCTCGCTGCTGAAGGATGCCTCCTCCGGGCTGTGACAGCGAGGGGGGTTCTCTAGGAAACAGTGGTTTTCCTTTATGGACTGCAGCCACATCCCTGAGGTCTCCCTATCTCTGCGTGCCATCACCGGGCGGGATTTACGCCTGCTGGGGCGGCGGGGCCGGGGCTGTGCCCGGGCTGGCTGCGGGGGCGCAGGGGGCTCCCCGGAGCTCTGCTCCCTCCCGCCGCCCTCGCACAAACCCCTCGCTCCCCGCACATCCATCCGCTTTCATCTTAATGACCGCCGCTGCCCGGCACATGTCAAAGGGGACAGATGTGGTTTAACCGCTGGAGGCTCGAGCTCCCCGCGGGAGCCAAGCCGGGACAGGACGGGCGAGATGCGGGCAGCCCAAAAAGGGCTCAGGGATTGTCCTCGGGGAGCCGAGGGCATCGCCTGCCCAGCGGGCCGGGCTGGGGCAGGGCGGGAGTGAGAAACCCCCGGCGCAGCGAGGCCAAGTGACAGCTCAGACGGGCTGCGCACGGCAGGCTCCCGGTGCCCGTCGGGGCAAACCTGGCCTTTGGGGGTCTCCTTCTGCCCCGGGGCACTGCCACCCTCCGCCGCCGGTCGTGTGCCCGCACCCTGCAGGGCCCTCGGCAGCTGCCCGCCCGGCTGGAGGGCCGGGGTGCTGCCAGCCCCGGGGACAGGCGACATGCGCGTCCGGCGGAGCCAGCGGGGAGCGCCGGGGCGAGGCGAGGGGGCCAAAGGCCCCAGCCCGGGGGATGCCCCCGGTCCCCGGCGAGGAGCCTCAGCAGCCCCGGTGGGCATCGGCGGGGGCGGGAGCGGCATCGCCTGCTCCCCGTGCGCCCCGTCCAGCAGCCGCTGCCGCCGGGCTCGGGGCAGGGAGCGATCGGCGCGGCGAGGGAAGGGGATGGGACACCCCAATCTACCCCGCACCGCCCGCCCGGGGCCGGGCGAGCCCGCTACTCACTGAAGGCGCTGTTCTTCTCCAGGGTGCCGTTGATCCTGCCGCTGGGGTGGACCTGGAGGTGGTACTTGGTGGCACAGTAGAGCTTCCTGCGGCGGGGCGCTCCCCCGAGGTGCTCGTACACGCCGCCGCGTCCCCCCGCATCCCGCCGCGGCCGGGCGGCGCTCGGGGAGCCTCCGGGTGCCTCGGACACCGCCGCGACCCGGGCTGGGGACAGCGGCTCCTGCAACAGAGTCAGGAACAGGATCCAAATTATGACCATTGTGGCATGATGGCCGCAGCGCTTGGTGTGCTGGGGAGAGCGAGGCGAGCGGCGAGCGGCCCCGGGGCTCCCATCAACGCCGTCCTGCTAGCCGCGCTCCGGAGGTGCCGAGAGCACGCCGTTTCGAGCCGCGCGGCATCGGCAAGGTTTTATCAGCCTCGATCTGACCCTTTTTATCTGTCTCAGATTTACTTAAATCAATAGACATCGGCAAAGGCCAGCGGAGAGTCCCAGCTGTTTGTGCTACACGGAGCTGCCGCGGTCAGCCTTCTCCTTGGGTTTCCAGATAGACAGACGGCATGCGTGAGAGACAGAGAGCGAAGGAGGGAGGGAGGGGGAGAGAGAGCCGCCGAATTTCGGCAGGAGACTGCGGGGAAAATAGTTGATCGACGGAGCATAGAAATAAAAGCAGCTTCCTGCAACAATAGCCCGATCTGCGACCAATTGATACAGAGCAGAGGAGGCAAAAGGTATCAGTCTCGTGTGAACTCCCAGAGTGCAGCGTGGATAAAATTACACAGCATCTCCCTCTCCCTCCCGCCACCCCACACACCGCACACCCCCGCCGGGGGCGCGCAGCAGCCGCGGACCCTCCGCCGAGCGCCGCCGCCCCCCGGGGAGGGGCAGGGATGATGCTCCGAGCGAGCATCCCGGGAGATGCATTTGGGAAAAGCGAGTGTTGAAGGCAGAGGAGCGAGGAAGGGGGTGCGGGTCTCCTCTCCCCGGGAGGTGATGGGGAAAACACCCCCGTGGCTCGCAGTGGGGCGGCAGGATTTGCTCGGCGTGTGTCTGTTTGTGTGTGTTTGTGCCCCGCTCTGCCCCCGGCGTGCGGAGCAAACAGTTATTCCTAAACCAATCCCTTCGCTCTCGCAGCTAATACGCGTTATTTAGACGGAGCTTTCGCGATTGAATCATTTCCAAATTAATTTAGGCAAAGTGGGGCCCGGCAAGTGTTATGACACACATCCCTGAATGCATTTGCAAGAAGTCGTAGCCAATCTTTCTCCTTAACTCCGGTGCCTGGAAAGTCTCATTAGCTGGAGCAGATCTGCCCTCGCTACCCTGTCGCTTCACACCACCGCCTACGCTTTCAAAATAGGATGGAGCTACCTATAAATAAATATAAAAGAAGGCAAAAGGCTCAACAGCTCCGTGAATTACGCTGTCCCTGTGTGCTCCTCAAAGGCAGCTCGTTAATTAGATTTGCATCTGAAACAGGCAGTAGGAGTTTTGGGGAAGTGTTTGAGAGATAATTAGTATTAATGTGCTCGAAGGGCACACAAATACACCTTTGAAGTGAGTCCCGTCACAATTCGAGCGTTTGACCTTGATCAATATAATTTTTTTTTTCCCGGAACTGGTGAACATGAAGAGGTCTATAAATTTTTTTAAAGACCTTCCTATGTTGAGCAGGAGGATTTTCTTACACGTTAAAGACCTCTTTTAAAAGGGAAGCTTTTACTAGCGGGAGGATAAGGGAAGGGGTACGACCTTTTCCTAAAAGGAATGGCAGGAGGACGAAACTATCTCGAAAGCTACTCCCCGTTTGAGGCTGTGCTTAATATTTAGTAGTTCTTCAAGGCGAAAAGGCTTTTCATTATACAGTCGTCTGGAATAAAAGGAAACACATAAAAAGCCCCACAAGCACCCTCTCCGCCATTACCACCCTTCCTCCCCCTTTTCTTCTCCACAAGTTAAGCCCCAGCCTCACAAGGAGAGCTTGATCTGGGGATGACAAATGTTTGCACAATTAATTCTTTATTGCTGTTCCCCTACAATGCCACTGCCAGGCAGTCAAGTAGTTCCAGTGTGTTGATTGGAAATTAAAAAGCACTGTATACCCGTAAAAATATGAAAATCTCAACCGTGCAGGAGCCCAGTTTTGGAGTTTATGGGGTTGGGTGGGTGTTGTTTGGGAGCCAAATCCTTCAATCTCTCCTAAAAGAAGAACCCCTCTGCAAACCCTTCCTCTCGGGGATGCTCCCAAAATCGTCTCCTGGGGACTCGTAAGCTCTGATGAGCCACCAGCCAGCAGTGGCAGCAGGAAAATAACTCCTAACGTGCCACGAGTCTCCTGAAAGATGCTTTCAGCGGCACGGCTCGAAGGGAAGACAAAACATAATTACTGACGGTAATTACAGCCACCTCTTTCGAGCGAATCTCGGCTCTGTCCCGAGCCTGGTGCATCGCCCTGAGCATGTGCAGCTGACATTTCCCAGGTCGGGATTCGCAGGGCATTTCCATTAGCGCTCTGAAAAAAACCTCACACCGATCCCGCAAGATCCTCCTCCCGCCCCCCGCCGCAGCAATAAACCCCAAAGCCCGGTGGGTGGAAGAGCAACACGCTAATGACTTTTGCTCAAATTGTTTCCATCTTGATCGCATTTTCATAATTAGCACCATCACCCACAAATCTTTCCGCCCTGGGCATCTGCCCCTGCCAGGCTTCCCGAGCGATGGGGATTCCACTTATTAGGGCGGGGAACACTTACAGGTCTATCATTAATGGTCCCCTTTCAGATGAAATGAATCCGAGCTCCACGGAAATATCAAAGGGCAGTAACTACCTCGTCTCACTCTCTACAGCCCTGAATAGCGAGCAAACTCGAGTCGTTTTGCTCTGCTCAGCCATCTCTACAATAAAACATAAGCCCGCTCTTGTATATTTTAAGTTGTCTGGTGACCATTTTGGAAAACAAAAAGGGTCCCTTTGATGTGGTCTGATTCTAACAGAGGGTGGGACGTCAGATGTGGTCTACCGAGTCCTTCTGGAAATATTTTTAATGATGCCCCAGAGCTCCTTGTAGCCCCGAAGTAATAATCAGAGAGCGGTTCGAGTCTGTCACTTAGCGTGGGGGGGAGAAGAGGCTCTAGACCGTACTAACTAAATTAGAATTACAGCCGATAATGATCCACTAATTCGCTCGAAATGTGGGATTTTAAATGGAACACGGTAGGGATCTGTTATTCTTTTGCTAACGGAGTGTTTCTCTCTGAGTTCAGCCACAAACGCAGCGTTTCTTCTGCAAAGTCATGGGGGAAAAGCGAGTGTTTGAGACAGATAATTTTATCCTTGGAAGCACGGAAAGCACTCCTATTCTGTACTAATGACCCTCGCAGAAGGAATACACATATTTGTATGTGGTTTTCTAAGATCTTTATGGAGATACAATTTTAATTTCATTTAATAATATTTATTTAAGCATCACATAAGTGTAAATATTGAAAAAAAAAAAAAAAAAAGGCAAAACTTTGGAAGCGCCTCTCTTAGAACCACCCGGCAGCTTCAGCCTGCAATAAACTTCCCGAACACCCATCTTGCAGCGATGTGAGTCAGGATGTGCTGCTACTCCGCACCCGGCGCTGATTTACGAGCGGCCCGTTACTCGAAGGAGGAGGAAGTCACAATTTGTAGAGCAATAAATACCGAGGCGGTGGGTGGAGCCCCATCCGAAAAAAAAAAAAAAATCTCTCTCCTTCTCCAAACTCCATCGCAGCTCGGCTGCGGAGCGTGGGAAGCTCCCAAAGAAAACAGGCGCGGTGCTGCTGAGGTGTTTGTTTGCGATGTGCTAATGGCATCTCGGAGCGGAGCTCTCCTCCCTGCTGCTGTCCTCACACCTGCTGGCCCCGCCGAGAGCTCCTCCAACCCCACCGGGTTCATTCTGCCCTATTTTGTTTGCTTTGTGCTCTCCTGGCGGGGTTATTCTGCACCCCGCGAACAATATAATCTCGTTTAAATGACTTTCCAGACCACACAGCATCGCGTTACCCTGCTCTGTAGGGGCAGCAATGCTGTTTATTGTGTTGTGCCCTGGTAGCTCCCAGAGAGCAGGATGGAGGCACAGCGGAGGAGGAAAGCTCCGGGGAGGGAATTCATAGCTTCTGAGGTTCAGGTTGCTTCCTCAGGTGGGGAAAAGAAGATTCAGATCATTTCCAATGAAAACACATAGAATTGGTAAACGCATAAGAGGCATGAAATAATTTTCCCCTTTATCCACTCGTGTGAAATGCTTTTCACTTTTACAGTAACTTCTTGGAGCTTATGAACCAAGAATCTGAATTTTTCAGGTTGAGGATGATACAGTTGATTCTATACATATTCTGTCAGCTACTGTTACATTGTCCTTCAGACAGTAAATGAGCTTACAAGTTTTGCTTTTCTGTATTTTGGGTAAAACATGAGATATAATTGAGATCTATTGTTGTTGTTGTTGCCATTGTTAATATTTCAAGATGCAAATGCCTAAATTCCTTACTCCTACTAAATTCCTACCAAAGTTGGCGATAGTTTGTCTGTCTGAGGACTGAGGGATTAATCCTTCATTCAAAGTTCATGGAATTCACTAAGAGCCTTTTCTTTAATGCCAGTGAATTTGGACCAGGCCCAATCTTATTACCAAAAAAATTATTTTCTGTTGTGCTCTGATAGATAATCTCTTAATGGTTTACTGAATGAAAACACTCAAAACAACGGATGCAGCAACTTTAAAGAAAAAAACCACCATTTTTTACCCTCTGTTGCTTATTCCTTTTCAACACAAGGCACAAAGGAAACAGTAGAAGAAATGTAACAGGGAGAAATGTGCGATGGGGAGGTTTAGATGACCATCACGTGGCTGGGACAGCTCTGTGGCAGGCTCAAAGCAGGCTACAATGGGGATATTCAGACTAATGCAGAGCTGTAAACTGCAGCCACGAAAATAACCAAACACAGGGGAGATGGGGAAGCGCAGGAGAGGAGAAAGGGAGTAAAAAAACAATAGAAATGTAATTTGTTGATAACTTGGGGACCGTGTTTGCATACCTGCTTCACACCTTTGACATCTCAATCATCACTTCATGGCCTGAGCTCTTGGAAAAAAAAAACTTCACTCCCTGTTTTTTTGGGGGAACACAGCATGTGTTTTTGAAATCAGCTTCAAAGCCTTTCTTCCCATTTACAGAGGAGCCTGGTGTACCTGGGAGAAATATCTGGCCCATCTCCATGATGAAATTGCACTTTGTACCTGAAGGACTTGCTGTTCAGATAAATCTCTTACTACTTTTAGAGTTTATCCCCCGGTGGCTTTCACAATCAGAGGCTTGTTACAATCTCACTCAGCCCTGCAAATCTTTGGGAATTGGGTTACCCGGAGATAAAAGATCTCTCTCTTTCTCCGGGCTGTGGTTGGATCAACACTTTGCAAAATCAGATGACAGGCAGAGGGGTCAGGCCCAGGTCTGTGCATGGGGTGCCCAAGCACCAGGGAGAAATCCTGGAAGGAGCTGCCACAGGGAGATGCCACATGCATGAACCCTGGGGAAAGATCACTAGCACCAGGAATTACCCACTCCACACTGAGGCTTAGCAACTGCTGCATTTCAACTTTTCTGGGTTTGGGGAAGACCTCTTCAGATCAAGGTTTGCATCATTTGCCTAGGATTTCCCCAAAAATCCCATCCAGGGTTATATGTTGGCCTATGAAGGCCACAATGCAAAGTGTCTTGAAGCTCCTCCTGGATCAAGGGATGAGGAAGAGGACCAAGGAATCAGAAGTACAGGCAAGGAAAGGTTATGCAACATTCAAATCTACAAAGCTGATGTGGAGAACAACAGAAACACAGATCCAAATTAGTGCCTGAGATGGATTTCAGCAGAATTCCTCTTTTCCCTCAGGGGAAGAGACAAGACATTTGTCACCTGGGAATGATCCCAGGTGTGTTCCTCACCCACACAGGTGCACAGACACAAACCAAGGTGCCACAGAGCAGTGGTGAGAGGAAAAGGTGCAGAGCAAAGAGGGAACAAGCTCAAAGCACCTTTCTTTCTTGCACTCCCTGGGTTTCCAAGCCAGAGCCTGGGTAAAAAATCAAATGGAGCAATGAATAACTCCTGAGTGTCCTTGGTACAGCTGCACATTTATCTCCAGACCCAATGTCCCTGTGGCCACCGCGGTCACAGATTTCAGACAGTGGCCATGACATTCTGTTCCACCTGTGCTGGGCAGCTGGGAGGCACTCAGCATGCAAGACCCACCTGGAGTGGTCCTCAGGAGTCCCAAGAGGCTTGGGATGAAATCAGTGCAGTTTTGATCACTTCCAGAAGGTCTGTAATCACAGAGAACGTGGGACCAGGCTCTGGGGCTTACCCAAGCCAGCAGAAACGTGGTCTCTACTTGATACTGACCCTTCCCACAGTGGGGATTTAATCCCACAGAGGGATTAAAAATCCCTCTTGCTAGACCTGGATCTCCCTAGAGGAAATACACTGCCGAGAAAAAAAAAAACTCACATTAATTTCCTCATCATTTTTTCCCCTATTTTGTGAAAGCAGAAGTCCTACTACTTAAATCCTTGAGACCAGCTCAGCCAACAAGGAGGAATCCACCTGTCCTGTCCTGGCACTTGTCACCCCACATAGCAGATGTGGCCTCAGTTCCTCTGGCACTCTTCTGCAACATTTAATATATCCTTTTTTTCATGGCAATTTCATTAATCAGGGCATTAATCAATTGATTAGTACCATGTTCTGGACATCCTGTATCTAAGACAGTGCATCTAAGAAAGTGCTGGGTAGGTAAGACAGCTTGGCTCTCCTGTTTCAACCCAAATCAGCTGTCTGAGCTGCTGGAACTGAAGGTGTATTTTTCACCTGTAACATAAAGAGGGAGTTTCAATAATTGAATAGTGTGTTGTCTCAGTGCACTTTCTAATGTGGGACAGTCTTCTACAATTTCTCCTGTCCTCAGAAAAATATCATAGAAGTGGTGACCCAAATTAGCCAAATTATCCAAAATAAATAAAATGAGCCTGAAGTTTCTGAGAAGGAAGGATGCAGACACAAGTTGTGAGAGATGGGCTGAGGGCTGCCTGTGACAAAGCTGATGTTTCAAAATCACAGGGGAAGGGCTCTGCCCCCTTCTTAAAACTGAGTGACATTAGCTCATAAACTCAGAGCAGCAGAACTAGGATCTAATGGCCAATACTATTTTTTATGCCTCTAAACCTTATTGCCACATCTGATCCTCCTTCACCGTTTTCTTTCAGGTATTTTTCTCACTGGGAAATGAAATTTGCTTTCTCTCCTCTGTCTGGGATGGCTGCCTGATAAGCAAAGTTGATTTTTTTTTCTGGGAAAAAAGATATATTAGGGACTCCCAGGATAGATGAGTTGCATCCTATAGATGTGGCATCTTAGCTTTACTGAGGCTGGCTATGTACAGAGCAGAGTTTTTCCTTTGGCTCAGTTCAAAAGCATTGATGCAACTTGCAGGATTGGTTCTTTAGTTACAGGAGGCAGGGTGAGCACTCACATCCTTATGTCTGAGCATTGTTTTCTCTCCTTGATAATCCAGTCATTTGCCTTAACAGACCACTTTAAAAAAATGGGTCTGTGGAAACGTTCATGTTTATTTTCTTTTCTGAAATCACTTGTCCTCTGATTTTAGCACTGAACCACCAAACCCACTGACTGCCTGCACAGAGCAGTTGAGGTTCCCATCCCAGGAATATTTTCCCCTCCTGGCCCATTCTGATATTTCATTGTATGGAAAAGGGTGAACTGGAATGTGAAGAAGTGAGATCCCTCATGTGAGGTCCAGGGCACCATCACCTGCTGGTCTCAGAAGCACCTTGTTTATTCATTTATGAAGGATGACCCTGGAGTTGTGCTCCAGCTACATCCAAGTGCAATGCTGCTCCTTAAAAACTGATACCTGTGTCAGATCTCTGCAGGGAAGTCTTGGACTATTTTTCAAAGATATTTCTTTGGATAATTTTGGGTCACAGGGCTTCTCTGAAAGAAATCAGTGAAGTTATTGCCAGACTAACATCTGGGCTGAGAGAGAACAGCAGGTTTTATGATCACCTGAATTTTACGGAAGCAGAATGCAAACACTTGTGCAGAATTGTTTATTTGCTTTGCTCTCAAATGTTGAGGTTTCAAATGCGTAATTATTTTTTTCAGGTCACTCATTAAAATCTATTCTCTGCCCAGAAAGAAGGACACCCACCTCAGAGCAGACACACAAACAGACACACAGAGGCACACCTGCAGCCCCTAACCATATGTAAAATGCCTGAACTTGCAAACCCTTTGTCATGAAAGTAATCTTTATTCACGTGAGCAACCCCACAAGACTATTCATGCAATGGAGAATTACTCACATGAGTAAAACTTTTGCAGAATCAGGTCCTGGATCTAACAACAGCATTTTAATTACAGACAATCCCCAAGCAATGTGTACAAAAGAGTTTTTTTCCTGGACAATAACAAAGGTTATTAGCCTGTTCTTTTTTTCCCCCTTCTTGCTCTTTGGTTTGAAAGGAGGCACCAATAATCCAAACCAAATAAAACTGACCTTTGAACCTTTTTTGCTGTACTTTTTCTCATGCCATGATTTCTTTAGTCTGTTAGTGATCTGAAGGCTCGTTCTGGGCTACAGCCACTTTCCCAGACAGGACTGCCTTTCGTCCCCTGACAAATCACTGCTGAGCCCCTTTTGTCCTGCACCACTTTGATCTCACCTGCCTGTCAGGCAAAAAAAGAACTCCCGTACAGTCAGAATGCATTGCAAACAAATTGGCAACCATTTCATTCCCGTGCACCATTTTCAGCAGAGATCAAGATAAAGATAGAGAATTTTTAACCCTTGCCTCGACCTGCAGCGCTGGGAAGGAATGCTCGGTTATGGTGGACTGATAACATCATTTATTAAGGATTTGAAGGATTTAAAAAAAAAAAAAAAATCAGCAAAAAAAGCCCATAAACTTCTGTGGATCAGAGTTGCATGGCATATTCTCTGACAAAGACAAAGGAGTTATTGCACAGTGAGCAGTGCTATGTTCAGATACCAGCTTTGTAGAAGATCGATTCCCTTTAATTGGCCAGCTGCTTAAGCATAAACTAAGGAAACATAATAGGTATTCTCCGATGTGAATGAAATTAATCCTATTGTAAATAACCACTGGAGTATTTAAAGGGATATCTGAATCCTTTCCAATATCCAGACTTAGCCATAGGTGAGTTTCTTTCCCAGTTTAACCTCGGTAATTTTTTAATTTTTAATTTCTTTTTTAAATTTTACAGTTCTTCACCACATAAAGTTTAGGAAAGACATTATGTAGCAGTTGCAGAGTGTTCTGATGCTTGGCAATGACTTTGTGTATTTCACTCTGTGCTATTAGAGGTATCCAGCCCTTGTGCTGGGATTAACAGGAACATAGGTGTGTTCCAGCTGTTCACCATTTATCTTCTCCCACCTGCCAGCCTCCTTCCACAGCAGCAGCCCTGTTTACCCGAAAGTCAGCTTTTTATCAAAATACCTCCCTACCTTTATTTTAGCCTGGCAGTATACACTTAGTACTCAGAGAAAGGAAATTTAACACAGCCCTCTCTTCTATTTGAAATGATTGAAAGGAGGAGGATAAACTTTTGCAGAAAG
Source organism: Lichenostomus cassidix (assembly GCF_008360975.1). Taxonomy (NCBI): domain Eukaryota; kingdom Metazoa; phylum Chordata; class Aves; order Passeriformes; family Meliphagidae; genus Lichenostomus; species Lichenostomus cassidix. The sequence continues at coordinate 60,941,352 of NC_139486.1, forward strand.
CAAAGCTACACCAGGGATGAAAAGCAGAAAGTGCATTCAGACCTGCTGTCAAACAGGCAAATTAATGAACCAGTGGCATACGGCATAAAAATATTTAAATTACATTTTATAGTTAAAAGTTTGAAGTTTTCTTCCTGCCACACTTACCTGACACAGACCATAGTGATTGTTTTATTAATATCCCCACATATTTATATGATTTAGAGTGTATACCTTTTTCTTTCAAGTGTTACTCTGCTGATTCCTCCACAAGGAGAGAGTCCTTTATTTGGCAGTAAATATCCTCTGAAATCAAAAGGAAAGAAGCTGTTTAAGAACTGGTTATAATTGTTAAAAGGAAATTATTACCAAATCTCAGTTTTGCTTCATTGTGCTGATGTCCTAATAATGTTTAAATGTACTAATACATGAGATTAAAATGCTGTTAAAATATAAAAATGCTGTAAAAATATATCATCCAGTTCCAATCCCCTTCCCATGGACAGGGACACCTTCCTCTGCACCAGGTTGCTCAGAGCTTCGTCCAGCCTGGCCTTGAACAATTCCAGGCGTGGAACATTCCCAGGACAATGTCCTCCAAGTTCCTTCAGTACACAAAAAATGTCAGTCATGGCAGAGGGGTTGAACCAACTCCTGTGATCACACCCTCTGATTTCTTGGATTTGGAAAATGGACAGGATTCTGTATTTTCACCTCTCATTCCCAAACAGGGTCAGGCTCTTCTTCAAAAGGATCTTTTCCTATCTCACCTTGCAGGCCTTTTTCAAGGACATTTCATCACTATCCTTTTTTGGTGGTGCTCTGTGTCTCCTAACCTGCACTCAGCCTTCAAGAAAACTCTTTGAGAATCCTCTTCTATTTGTGCAAAGCATAATTTTGTCCCACCAGCTGTCCAGCAATTAATCCTAAACTACATCATTTTTAACAGGAAATTCTCTGTGATGGGAATCCCTGAGTTTGGAGTGGGGTCATTTTTCATGGAATTTCATGGGGATCCTGATTATGATCCTGATCCTGATCTGGGCCAGATCATCTAAACCAGCCCTGGGAAGGATTAGACCTAATAAATGTGTGCTCCATGTGGTGATGCTGCTTGCTGCTGCTGTTAACCCAAACTGAGCTACACTGCTGCAGGGACATTTACAGGGAAGCTGGTAACACATATTCTCTAAAGGAAACAATATATACAAAATTGGGAATAAAACTCCCGAGGAGATGTTGCCAAATGATGCCAGGGAGAAGCTCCTTTGCCATAATATCTTTATGGCTGCCACTGACCTGTCTGTTCCAGCCAGTAAAAATTAGTGTCTTAGAGCATTTCTTTTTTCTTAAAAAGGGAAAATGCAGCTTGTGTTTGACCCAATGTGTGGAAAAGTCGGCCCCAAGTTACCTTTCCTATCAATTGTTTTGACTGGCATTCTCCCCCGTGTAACTCTACACACAGCTCTCAAACTAGGCTTGAAAACCCTTCCCCAGCCTTTTTTTTTTTAACCTGTTCCCATCAGCTATTTAAGGTGCACTCACTTTTTCTCCTCGTTGTTTTTTTTTTTTGAGCCTGATTATTTATAATTAGCATTTTCTGCCCGCATGCAATTGTGCTCTAAACTCTTTCACATTGGGTTAATTCACTGACTTTAAAATCTATTAATTGACGTCCAGAAGAAAAAAAAAAGTAAACATGTCTTTAAAGGATGGCATGAATGGCTGAATCAAGATTAGGTCCCCACTCTTGTTAGACCCTGATTTTCAGGGAAGGCTGCAGTCTTCAACAATCAATTGTCTTCAAAGCTCCCAAAAGCAAAGGAATGAGCAGGGGTCAGACTCAAGAGCATCCCTTGTGCGCCGGAGTTAACATTACCTAAGTACTTTAAACGATCACTAATTAGTGCTTTCAATGGCCACTCCGAGGACCACAGGGCTGCAATATCTTATTTGGGAATAAACAATTGTGTCGGGCAGGGTGGATCAGCTCTCCATTGGGGGCAGCAGAATAAATCTTGTGTTACACCCTGTAACCAGAGAGAGCTCCTCGAGGAGCCCTGTGTCATTGTTCCCAGGTTAAGGTGGCCACAGCGCTCTTGCCTGGACGTGCAGGGTGCTCCCCTGTTGCATTCCATGGTTAATACAGCCCTGTTTGTCTTCCATCAGCGACATGAATGCTGCTGCTGAGGTATTTAGGAAGCCAGGCAGTGAAAAAAGTTATCATTGCTGAGTGTTTCAGAAGCAACTTGGAAAAATCCTTACAGTGTTCTTAAAAATAACAATTTTTTGGCAAAACAATTTGTCAGTGTTTATTTCCTAGCTGAGTTGAATTCAGTAGAGTTAGAGTTTACTACCCACAACTGCATTTGAAAGGAACAGGAGTATCTAACAGAGCAGAAAATGGTTACTAAATACTGCTGGACCCTTGAGTTTCCAATCAACAGCCATAAATATTTTCTATTACATGCACATAAAACGATCCTCATATGGACAGGGAGGGTTTTGACATATATATCCAATCATTTAAGAGTTCATTTATAAACACTGAACATTCCTGATGGAGGTTTCATAAATAACTTGCAAAATGATCGCAGTTTTTGTGAAATAGGGGAATAATGAGTGTACACAAGGACAGGGATCCACCACAGAAAATTGGCATTTCAGCACCATTTAGGAAAGTAATGCTTCTTAATGACTTTGCTTTTTGAAAAACACATGAAGATGGAAACTCTGGTTTCTCCATATCAACAACAAGAAAAAAATAATCCTAGTAAAAAATCTGCATAATACTAACAAAAACCTTATGAATTCTGCTGTGACTTCTTAGTCTTTTCTTGACTCTGCCAGAATTTCACTTCTTGTGCTTTACATGCAGCACACTGTAGTGGAGGAGCTTCATTGTTACTCCTCAAAGACAAATAAAAAACTTCCTAACTGATCTTGTCTGTCAGGAGTTTGTTTCAGATTCTAATACTTAAAATGCAGCCACCAGAACACTAATTTCAGGTGCATCCAGCACTGATTTTATCAGGAAAAACAGTTTCAAAGATGCCAGTCTGTCCTAGAGGTGGCAAAAAAGACCTGTCAGAATCACAATTTACAACAGAAGATGAGTTCTATAGAAATGTCAACTCTAAGGTTAATATAAATTTTGACAACAAACTTTGGATTTCTCAGATTTGACGGAATGAAGGAATCATTTAGAAAAAATATAAAAATACTATAAAAAATAGAAAAAAAATAAAAGTCATCGCCACTGCCATTTTCACAGCTGAATGGTGGCAGGGCTGCTTGTCAGCCTGAGCATGGCCAGGTGCTCCAGGGATGCAGGGAGCTGGGGCTCAGCTCTCCAGTTACCACTGGAAATCCTCTATTATTGCCCCTTTCTGCAACCTGGCCATGAGAAACAGGCAGTGCCTGCAAAGTTAAAGCAGGGGTCACTCTCTAATTGAAGTATCTCAATGTGCAGGTCAGATCAGAAGGATCTGTCATGTGAGAGATCCCAAAATGAGGAGATTCAAGCAATTGTTGAAATGTATAATTTCCAAAGCAAATTACACAAAGGGAGATGGGACTTTGCCTCGGTGAGGAAAGTCAAGGCTCAGTTAGAGGATGATCAATATTTTCTGAAAATCTAGTGCAGAAATGTTTAATTCACATTATTGAATCAATAATCACTTGGTTTGGAAATTTATAAAGTCCTCTGTGGTGCAATCCAAACATCATGATCTGATTATTATATTGAATAAGAGGACCAGAATTTGAAAACAATTAGTAAGAACTTGAGAAAAACTGACTATTTTTCAAGAAAGAATTGATGGTGTCATATTAAGTCTTTGTCATTTTAGATGTGCAAACATCAGTACAGTCTGGACCATAAGGTTTAAGGATTGATCCTTAAAGAAATAGTCCTTTCCTGAAACTCAGCTGGCACAGGAGCCACTCTGCTGATTCTGATTTGTGGGGCTGGCTGTTATCATCCCCTTGCTGTAGGATGATGTAGGACATAAATTAAAACCACCCCAGGCAGGTCACTGATGGTTTCTAGGCCATCCACAGTCCTTGTGAACATTAGATCAATGAAATCCTCTTGAACTGAACCTCTCATTTCAAAAGCAGACCAAGAGAAATGGGGAGGTAAGGTAGTTCTCTGAAAAAGGAGAGAGGGACATGCACACCAATATAACAGACACACTCTTTAGAGTCAGGAAAACCCCAACCTCTCCAGGTGGAATCAGGAGAGTCCAGAATTCTTCCTTGCTCTGTCCAAGACATCTCTGTGCTGTGGCCAGAGGAAGCTGCTTTGGGAATTACACCAGCAGCTGATGCTTGCCTGGATGTATTGTGAACACACAGGAGTGCCTTTCCTATTTCCCACATCCTATCCCATTTCCCACACGTGAGCTGAGTGTCTGCCAGCCTTTCTGGAGCACTCTGCCTGCAGCCCTTTGTGTCTCCCACACCATTCCTCTGCCTTGCCTTTCCCAGGGACTCCCCAGAGTCCCCTGCCCTGGCAGGATGTGCCACCTTTTCATTTGTAGCACCACATCTCCCCATATGTGGGAGCAGCTCTGGTCAGATCACGGAGCTGGGAAACATCCCATGTCACCCTCTGGCTATCAAAGATTGATTTTGAAAGGTTATTTCTGACTGCTAGAGATGGCTGATCAGACAGGCCAACAGGAAAAACAGATTTAAAATAAGATTGCAGATTATGATTGAAGATTACATTTCATTGAAGACCAGGCTTGGGGTCTCTCATGACCCCAAATGGCAGTGCCAGCAGCATTGTCACAATGGGGTTGGGAGCTCAGCTCAGTCCTTCTGCCTATTAGACTCACATTTTTGTACTGGTAAAATTATTCTAAATAGATGTTTAATATTCTTCATACTGCCACTTTGAACAATTTGAAGTGTTGGAGCAGGGTCATTACTGACAACTCATGAAAGGAATTATTTAGTAAAATATTCATATCACTTACTTGGTCTTGCTCTGCCCTTGTGGGATAAAGTTTTCTATTCCAACTTTCTACACTTCCCAAGCATGTTAGCAGCAGAGCAAAAGCAGAACCAGATGTTCCAGAAATCTTTCTACTGGAGGCTTTTTCATGAAAGGATTTGTAAAATGCAAGTGAATGTCACTGTGCTCACAGCACAGGCTGAGATAGCAGTTGCATTGCCTAAATGTGCTCTTTAGAGTTTTAATTCACCAGGAAAACCCTCTCAGAGAAATTAAATAGTACTCATGGGAAAGGATCCTTCTTTCAGCAGGTTTTTCTTGGGACTTTCAGGGCCATTAACAAGCCTAATACACTGCATTACCTTTCCAGTCACTTCTGTTTCCCTTTGTTGTGATGCCTACTTAAAATATCAAAGCTGTGAGAAGTTCAATGAGATATTGAAAAGTGAGTAACACAGGTTTTATATGACAATCCCAAATCCCTCCCTCTGTCTTTTTTTTTTTAAAAAAAAAGTTCTTTGCCAGCATCACTAGATGAAAAAGAAATAAAAAGTCTGTGGGTGGGACACGAAGGACTGACAAGGTAAAGCCAGATCAAAAAGAAGCCTCCATTAATAAATCAAAGAGGCTAAACAGAGGGCAGGACAGAAAAAAAGGGAAGTATTTTGAATCCTGTAACCTAGATGTAAACTGTCCTAATTCAGCATTATTTAGCAATCACAAGATTGATTCTTAGACATTCTAACCCAGAAAAGGGGGAGTGGTGAAGCAATGTTCATGGAAAAATGGTGAAGGTAGGAATCAGTGGGGAAAATCAACATATTGTTCCTGGAAACAAGGAAAGGAAAAACGTGCCTGTCCTTGATCTTCTGATTAAATGTTAATATTTGGGGGGTTCAGTATACACAGCCATGGGTCTAATAAAGCTAAAGATGGAAGTTGGGGAAAAAGGAAGGACAGATGTAGCTCTGAAAGTCTAGCAAGATAATTTGTTAACTATCAATGGACAGAAATAAGTCTCCAGGATATGAGCTGTGGGGGACAAGTCTGTTAGATTTCATGTAACCAAAAGTCAGCTCTAGATTTTCAGCATCAATTTGCAATCAGGACTTTCCCTCTATAAGTGTTGGATCAGCACTGTGATGAGGTATGAGATGTCACCAATGAAGCTGACAGAACATCCCAGTGCAGAAGCAGCTGGAAAGCAGGAAGAAACTTTGGAAGGAGACTTCATAATTTTGTGATACAATCCAGCATGTATTCCATGCTGTGCACAGAGTTGTGATCCAGCCAGTCCATTAGTTTTTTTGCAGTCCTGGTCCTAAAAAATCTTTGTTAAGGTTTACGACATGTTCTGAATTCAGAGCAAATCCTGACTTCAGCTGGTGGATGTCATACACTGAACCAGATTTCATCCTGAGGTATTCTGTATCCAACCCAAACCTGATGGGCTGAGGACCTAAAATCCAGAAATCCAATCCAAATTGCTGTATAATCTGCATAAATTTCTAAGGGGTCACAATAGATTCATGTAGGCATAAACATACAGAAATTACCTAGGATGTATCAATATGTATTACAGACTTTTTAAGAGCATACCAATACAAAATAAACATATTTCCACCTTGACGGAACTGTGGAAATGCATTTTCTTAAAATCATACTTTTTTTGAAGAAACTTAGCAAATGTTCTCTGGCCATTGATACATCCTGACCAGTAAATCTTGTCAGGGAATGTGTGAGGCTACTGCCAGGCATTGCTGTTTGCATTCAGAAAATCCATCTTGAGAATCCTCAAAACTAAGCTAAAGTTCAATCTATATCATCCCATTGAATGGAAATACAGAAGTGAAGATCTGGTAATCCAAATCCAAGCATCCCAGGTCCAACTTTAGGAAGTAACTAATTAAAGTGAATTAAAGTGCCTTTTTGCTGCAGAGGTCAGCACCTGCTGGCTTTATTTCCAAAGATACAGATAGGAGCCTTGGCAAATTCCTCTTGCTTTACTTATACTCTCTGTAATTTGACTGGTCTCAATTTGAAACTGAAGGCAAATCTTCTATTTTTCATCAATAATCTGCCTACATCTTTTAAAATAAATATTCTTTGAACACACTTATCAAATCAGACATCCACGCTGGTGTTTTAACAACAAAACATTTTTTTACCTGACACTTTCAGGTGGATTTGATAACCCCTAATCCTCAACTGCTCCACAATCTTCTGTTGTTTTGTAAAGTGCCTTTAGGAAAGCAACCTGGACCTGTCTTTGATGTGGGTTTGTCTTTTATTTACTACAGGTCCTGGAAATCTTTGATAAATTCATCTCACCAGTAGAGCATCCCTGTATAACCTTTGAAGCCTGCTGCTCACCAGTGCTGCTCACTGGGTTGGAGCTCCAGGAGAAAACACACAGGAGGCATCCTCATTTACAGGTGAGAGAGACTTTGTGTGTGCTGGAGAATCAATTTTTTCCATTATAAATTCCATTTATTTTGTACAGCACTGTATCTTGCAGCTCTCCATCTGTGCATGTGTGATTCAGCTTTTAGACACAGTGGTTTCTGGGATGAAAATACATAAATATGCATGATTGCACATAAAAATAAGCATAAATAAATTAATATAAATGAGGGTCTCTGTGTGAGAGCTCCACCAGCCTTCAGTAGGGTTGTTGCTGCCCATGTCCCTGCAGTATTTCAAGGGGACTTGTTTTACAGTTCCTTACACTCTGTGAACTGACACATTTCAGATTATCCCTGTATTTACCTCTGCAAAAATGAACTCCAATTCCCGTGGCATGTGGCACATGGGCAAACTTTAACCTGTGAGACAAGAGGAACTGGCCTGAATCAGAAGTTGAATCACCAATGTCCTCCAGGCTGTGTTTATTTATTTATTTATTTGAATTAAATCAGCACTGCCATGGTAAATTATCACTATGAGAAGATTGTGTATATCCCCACAGTGAGTGCCAAATCAGCCCTGCTTTTATCAGCCCATGATTAGCAGTGCTCAGACAGGACAGTGAGGATTGCTGGCCATAGCTTGGCCTGCAGTCCCTGAGTCTGAAAAGGACTGCATTTAAATTAAATTAAACACTTGGCCACAGTAGAAGCTGAAAGTATCAGCTGGAAACACAAACTTGACAAGTCACCACTGCTGCTGCTGCCTGATGACTTAAAGAAATGTGGGCAAAACCTCTATGCAATCACCCAGCATTTGAGTTTGGACTTAATTTTAATACAATGGCTTAAAATTATGATTTAAGTATTTGTTGGCTTATTTTTTTCTTTTCAGAATGAGCAACATTCTGAAAATCTTTGACACAGAACACGGACACAAACAACATTGTAATTAGGCAAAGTCTGTTTTGGGAATGTCAGAAAGGATGTTAAGAGCCTGTTGGGTCTGTGCCCAGTGTCATCATTGGGTGTAATGACTCTATTTGTCCCATTTCTATCCAAGATCACAGCTGCAGGGCAACAGACAGGAGACACTTTCTCACTCACTGTAATGATCTTTTCAAAGATACACTCTGTCTCTGCCCTTACTCATGCTCTGCTCTTATCTCTTCATTCACACACGGAGAAAAGATGCAAATGTTTCAAAAAACTGCCAGCACAGATCAGAGTGTGAATGGCTGGGCCCAGAGATGTCATGGTGTTTATTTACTCTCAGGGAAGAAGGGAGCAGAGAAGAAAAAGAGAAGGAAAAAACCACTCTGCTTGTAATGCCTAATTAGTTAAAATGCTGGTCATGTCAAACAGAGAATTTAAGGTGATTTAGATCTGCATTTGTTTTAATCTCTTTGTGGCTGTAGGTATATAGATCATTATTGAGATAAATTAGCCAAGAAGAGCACATTGCAGTGTGATCACATATTTAGAAGACTGATAAATGCCAGCTAAACATGTAAAGATGGCATCAGCAGAAAAAAAGAAAAAAGCCCTGAACAAGAACATCTGAAAGTATACTCTTTATAATTTATTTATTTATTCACTTTTTCCATATAGGAAAAACAAAAAAAAAAAAACCCAAAAAAACAATAGCAGCAGCAACAACAACAAAAACAGCAAAGAAAAAAATGTTTCGATCAAGGCCTAACTTGTGTCATCATTTATGATGATACAACTGCCAAGCTGATTCATCCAGCTGTGGCTTTAGGCATAGTTTGCATCCATGATAAACTTAGCATGGAGTGTGATATCCATAATACACTCTGGTACTATATGTGGGCTCCTGCCTCCCAAATTTATGTGCTTGTACTTCACAGTTATCATCTTTACTCTTCTTAGAGGGGTTGGAGAGAAACAGAATTTGGGATTAAATATAAATGTGAACTGGTAATTTAAGATGGAAGTAAGAGGAGTGCTGACACAAAAGGGTCTGTTTTTCTAAAATCCTGCTAAACCTTGGATTCAGCTGCATGAATGACCCTCACCTTCTGCCCATGGATCCACAGGTTTCCTTGGAGCAGTTCTGGAAACAGAGGAGGGTCCTCCATGCCCCTGAGGCACTTTGGCCATGTCTGTCTGTCTGAGTCCCTGTGCCTGCTGCAAGCCACAGCTGTGTCTTTGCTCCCAGGCAGGGTGACACCTGGACATGAACATTCTTCCCAATCCCCCACTGCTCTCATGGAAAGGAGCAGGACACATGAATTTGTGCTATTCTCTGGACAAGGAGAAGGATGAGATGCTGCAGGAGCACCACGAGTTCCAACTTCAGCCTGCAGAGGACATGCATGGGGCAGCTGCTGAGCTGCAGAGTCCTCAGGGCACCAGAATGTCCATCTGGGTGACCTTCTCCATGCTCCTCAAAAGCCAGATAAACCCACTGACTCAGGTGGTTCTTTCAGCACAACCTCAATTGAAGTCACAGCACAACTTGTGAGTTTTCTCATCCATAGACAGACAGATGAGATGGACCACCACCCTCTGAGCAAGGAGCCCTTTGTGAAAGGGAACTGGAGGAGTGGAAACTCTGTGATCAGTTACATCAGCAAGATAAATCATTTTTGTGCCCTGAATCAAATTCACTGCATGATTTAAGGGCATCATAGCTGTGTGCAGTGTTGTCATTCCTCATTAGTTGTTGTTTCCTTGTTATCAATTCTGATTCTTATTGCCCACGCTCAGAAAGAGAAGTGCTTGGCTTTTCTGTGCTCTGTTGCTATGTAATGTGATATAAAACAAGTTTGGAGTGGCTCCCTGAATGCATGCAACCAAAACTGGGCCAGAAATCCCTTCTGCTGCAGCTGCTGGTCATTAAATCATGGATCTGCTCGAGGATCCTTGGGTCAAACTGCAGGGGGACCTGGAGGAAGATATTCACACAGAAATCCCCTGGAATATGGTGTGGGTTCATCCTCTCCATACTTCTGGATACAAGCCTTTTGGTTTCAACAGAACCACTACAAAATTATGAAGAGGATTTATGTGCATTTGAATGTACAGAGAGAGCCAAAAGGGGCAAGCTGCTATTATATTAGTAGAGCCACTTAGAAAAATTTAGTAAAAATAAGAATTCTAAAAAAATTGAGGAAGAAAATGAAAATGTCTCCAATTTTTGTTGTTTTACAATTAAGGTTTCTGCAAATGAAGCAGGCTGTTTTTCTCAAATATAGATTTTGTGTTGAATTTTTAGAACAAATGGGGAAAAGGTAGTTGTGGATACTATTGTGTTCAATTTCAGACTGTAATTTTGAGCATATTCATTGTTGCAGTTTTCACTTTAGTCAGCATGTTTTCCTGAGATACTGAAAGCATTTTGTTTGAAAAGAAAAGGCAAATCTGCAGTGAATTTAGCACCTGTTTTAACACTCATCTGTAAGATTCAAAACTATTTACTGAGATTCAAAGATATTTTCACCAGGCCTCACTTTCTGAGTCCAGAATTCAAATTTTCAAGCTCTGAGAGCTTATTCAAACATATTTCATGCACGGGGGGAAGCGATTTTGAAACTCAAAATGGTACATGGTTTTTCCTAATGCAGAAAAATTATAAATATTTGGTGTCTTTTTTACCCAGAGAATCACAGAATGTTTTAGCTTGGAAAGGACCTTGAGGATCTCTTCTGAGAACAGGTTTGGTGTCTCTCCAGAGCTCCCTGTTATGATGAGAGCTCCCATTTTCCTTTCCAGCTTGGCAGAGCCATTGTTTTTTGGCAGGTGTATACTGCTAATATTAGTCCACCTCATAAGGATGCTTGCTAGACTCAGTTAATTAATTTGGAGATAATTAGAAGTGCTCCATAACTGAATTATAATCTCTCTTACCATCTGCAGGATTTTTGCCACCATCTTCAACAGGGAGAGAGATTTTTTGTACAACAAAAGACAAGGAACATTTTTTTTTTTAATGTGACCCAAAGAGTAGAGCAAAAGTAGAACTCCAAGAGCTTTCTAAGATGTCACAACATTGATCTGCTCTCGCCAACCTCCCACTGCTGCCAGCAGAATGACCAAGCAAAGGCTGGTTATTTCCCTGCAGATCAAAGAGAGGCAACAAAAGAGATCTCCCCAAAAGGTGGCTTTCCCTATCTGATCAGCAGATTCCTCGGGCTGCGTTGACAACCCCTGGGTGCTGCTCCCTGAGCCCCAGCCCTGTCATCAGTCTTGTGGGACAAGGTGCCTGCCTCTTCCCAGGCTGCATGGGAGAATAGCTGTGCTGCTCTGCCACAGCCAGAACACAATGGCTGCGAGCTGGAATATAAAGTGGGGAATTCCTCACATGCCTTCCCATTTTCATGGACTAGTGGCAGCGAAGAAGGAAGAAAAAGGAAAAAAAAATAAAAGAGGAAAAAGGAAAAAAAAAGCACACTTTGGCATTCAGCCAGTTATTTCATTCGTTTTCCTTTTAATTGCCTGGAGTAACTCCACATTGTGCTGGGGTCCCCACTCCCCGACCTCTCTCCCTTCTCTCCATCCCTCCTTCCCCCTTGCAGTCCCCCCTCACAGTCCTGCCTCCCAGGAGAGCAGCACCTGGGCACCCCAGCACTGGGATGCTGCTCTCTGGTCTGATGAAGAATGAGGAAAAATCCCTCTGTGGAGCAGCAATTGCTCACCCCACCAACACTGCAGCGTGCCCCAGCACCACAGCCTTACCTTGGTGGAAATCAGGGACTGCAACAACCCGAGGCTCTTCCCCTGGGTCTCTATTCGTGATCCAAGGTGTTTTCCTGAAGGCTTTAACTGGTTTCCAAATCCCCTCTGCAGTCTGCTCCCTGAAGCTCGCAGCACAATGCCAGTTATCCAGAGCTGTCCCATCTCCGTGCTCTGCAGGGCTGTTGGGATGTGTTGCATGGAGCTGTGTGACTTAGCCTAGGAGCAGTTTATGTTTTTTGGGGATTAGGGTCGGCCTTGCAACATCTCTGTCCCCAGTGAATCTCATTTAACACTTGAGGAAAGGCAGAAGGTGTGAGAAGTAGCACTTTTTTTCTCTATTCAAAGAACACTGACCAGCAAATTTGTTACTTTTTAAATTACGGTGAGGAGCAAAGCTCTCAAAGACTTCAGCTAATATATTTTAAAAGACTGCTTTTATATAATAATTTAATGAAAATGTCTTTAAAGAGCTTTAAGGCAACCTTTGCTTGAAAACCTTTATATGAACAGTTGGATATGTTTGTATAACAGCCATTTCAGGACAGTGGATCAAATACATCCACTGCTCATTAGGGACCAGGTCTGAATATTTTACAGATTGAGATCTTCTCCCTAAATATTAGCCAGTATAAATATGTGTACTGCATGAATAGGTAAAAGCCTATTTGCTGAAAAGTGGGGTGAAAGACTGTTTTTTTAGGTTGAGTGCGGATACAGGGTATTTTTTAGAATTATATAACAATTTCCGTTTTCTAGGGTTATTCTGTGGGATTTATGAAACAATTAATATAGCAGATTTTGCTTCTTAAGGTAATGTTCTGGTTGTAGGAGTTGCTGTGGGTTTGAGTCTAACATCTGCACTCGATCTTTGTCATCCTAATTGCCAGCTGCCAGTTTTATGCCAACTTATGAATGATGTGGTGGTGATCTCTGCTGGAAAAGTTGCAGCAGAATGAAAGAGAAGAGGAAAGAATGGAAATCTGTGAAATGGATGGAGAGAAGAGTGAGGCTGCTGTCAGGAGTACTGTGTGCAGTGGGGTTAGGACTCTTAGTGAGGGCTCCTGTTTGTGCACTGATTGTAACTCTGATTTGCAAAACACTTTTCATTCGGGGCTCTGCGAGGGTCTCACACCCTTGTGCCAAAGCCACCACATCTGCCGATGGACTGAGTCAGCTCTGGAATTCTGTCAAAGGCAAACGCTGTCTAACGTTCTACTTTTTAAGCACAAATATCAAAGAGAGGGGAAAACACCCAGAGAGCCGGAGGGATGGGGAGGAGGGAGGGAAGAGTCAATTGCTTTTGCAGAAACTGCAGTTTCTTTCAAAAAAGCTGTCACTGACATCTTTGCCCAGCAAACATTTTGTCATGCACAGCAGTGTATGTCTCTAAGAAGATCAATCTAGAGAGGGAGTCAAACCCACAATCCTCACGTGACGGATTTTCTGATGGTGTTCTCATCAATCACACTGATAATGAGGTGGCAAATTGCTGTCTTATGGCAAAACTAAAAAGACAACTACCCCAGTAGGTGTCAATGAATATGTCAAAGGATTGTCCCATGGGGAGTCTGAGAAGGTTCTCAGAACCCTTCTTGTGAAGCCTGAATGCAGAATACTTTATTGATCACTAAAGAACTTGCACTGACATGCTATTTCCCCATGACATTTGAACCACCAATTTCCTAACTCATGGTGAGTACCTGCCTGGCAGACACTTTGGGAGGTTTATTTCATCTGAAGCTGTACTAAAAAAAATCTTGGTTTAATTTTAGCTCAGCTTTTAATCTCTTGAAAAACCACAAAAGCAAAATCTTACGAGTTGTAACCAAGTTAAACATCTGAAAATGTTTAATGACCAATAGCCATTCTGAACCAGTTGGAATTATTCAGAATTAACTTTAGATCATATACTGAACTCTTTTTAGTTTGATTAATAGCTTATATTCTGTCTTAGCAAAGCAAGTAGTCCTCTGGATGGAGTAACCTTTATTAATCTGCGTTATCAGCACTGTGATATCTGAAGATTAAATTGTCCTTTGGTTCCTCATTTCCTAAGCCTCTTAGCATCTGAATCAGAGCCCAGAAAGCTCCTGGCAATGCAGTGGTGAATTGCCATCACTCCAGTTTGTGTTCTGGAGAGTTTTGATGGCAGACAGGCTGCTCTTTACCAGGCCTGAAACTCTGCATGCTTTGCTTTTCCCATTTCCAACCAGTCACGATCATGTTTTTTTCTCCCTTTTTTGTCAGAGTGTGAAACTGTGGATGGTCCTTTTCAGTTCTGAGGCAAAAAATACAATAGTGAACATTTTATCCCCTACTTTGATTGCTCTTGGCTCAATTATGAGCCAAATTTCACAAGATTTCCCTCAAAATTTACATGGAAAAAAATTCCTGAGATAATTTGAGGAGAGATTGCTATACACTCTCAGCTGTGGTAAGAAATGATAATGTGAACAGGTGAAAATTAAAAAAAAAAAGAATTATTGAAAAATACTTTGATCAAAATCATCATTTAAAAATAAAAATATTCAGCTAGTTAATAACATTATACAGAAAGAGTTTATGCTGGGAAAAGTCCATGCTTCAATAATTATTATTTTAACCCAAACATAGTAATTAGATTTGGGGTTTGTGTGGTGCCAAGTGCATTTCTTTGTAGTTTTGAGATTAGTGACGCAGAATCACACCTGGAACAAGTTTTCCAGTGTCCATTTGGACTTGTGTGGCTGAAGAGAGAAGTGCTGGGGACACAGCCCTACCTTTGCTGTCTGGCTGATAACTGATTTTAATTAAATGCTGTTATCTCCTTACACTGCAACTCTTTGCAAACCCTTGGTGTAAAATCTCCCAGATTTCCCACCTGCAGCTGCCTGGGGTTGTCTCACCTTGGACAATATTTAGGCCTTCAAAAATACGTTTGGTGTGCCATTCAGCCCTTGTTCTGTCCAATTAAACACGTGCAGAGCAAATATAACAATTAGAAATGTCACTGCAATAAATGACAGAGCAAGGGCAGAGATGGCCCTGCAGGTCCAACATTTCTCTGTGCACAACTCATGCTCCCTGGCTGGTGAGCTGTCCCTGAAATAAGATGAGGCATCAGTCCAATTCCACATGCATCCTCTGCCAGAAGATGGCTGTGGAAGTCCGAGAAAAGCCATCCAAAAGATGGTTTTGTGGAATGTCAGGAGTGAGGAGTGGGAACAATGTCTGGGATTGTTCCTGACCTCTGACATTCCATGAAACCATATCCTGGAGCACAGCTCCGCTCCAGCATTATGAGTGATGTGCTTCAAAGGGTCCATGAGCCTTATCTAATTCCAGTGAGACTCAATGGAAAAATTCCCAGTGCACAATAGCAGTGGTAAGGGCAGGCTGGCTGGATTGCCCAGGGGCCAGCTGTGAAAGGAGCACTGTTGTAGGAGATGCTCAGATCCCAAAGAGTTTATGATCTGAACAGACAAGACAACCCCATGGGGAGGGAACAAAATAGCCCAGGACCTGAATGGCATCCCATTATACTGGGAGTAATGGAGTCATATCAGTATTTAGTATCTTGGATCCTAATCTCCCAATTAATACAATTGGCATCAGAGACTTGAACTAGACCAGTCCCAATTTCAGCTTAATGGAAGATTTTTTTTTTTGAGGGTGGGGGGTTGAATTTCTGTTGTATTTGGGGCTCTGTTCATATTCCTTTAGATCCTTACCTGGATATTTAAGACATAAGGGGAGGGAGCAGATGTATTTTTTTGAAGGCAAGGGACCATCAAAGCCTGAGAAAGAATGTCAGTGGCATCTACCTGGGGATGTGAAGGTCTCTATATATGCACAAAACCTCAAAGAAATCTGTTGGGACAGGCCTGCCATGAGATTTCTTCCACCATTCCTCTCCTGGAAGGCTCAGTGTGGGGAGGAGGAGGGCAAGGAGAATTTCAGAGGGTTGCCATCCTGAGCCTGCATTAAAGCCCCTTCAAATTCCCAGCCATGTTGTCCCAGTCTGAAAATGTGTAAGGACTTTGCTGCACCCCACAGCTGCTGTTCACATCCTGAAATGAGTCTCTGCCCAGAAGGCTGCCTTGGAGGATGATGTGCTCCTCTCTTGCCACCCACTTGCTCTGTCATTTCCTAAACTCTGATGTTTTGCACATTGTCTCTGGCACAGAACACATGGACATGGACATCCCTGGAGCAGACTGCAAACATGTTTTCAGAACATCTATTTCATGGGTCAGCCAAAAGTAACTGTCTCTTGTTGTTCAGAGACTCGAGGGAACTGTTGGCTTCTCTTCACACCCACTTTAGGAGGTGGCTACAGAATCAATTTAATCAGGGATGAAGACTGCATAATTCAGGCAACAAGGTCAAAAGTCTTGTGTCTACAGCAAAAGTGCACTGCTTTAACTCCAGGCAGTTTTTAAATCAACATCATTAAAGCTTGGTTAAATAATTAGGTAAGTAGATTAATACCATTTCTAATTTAATTTAAAGCTAAGCTAATTTGAGACAAACTAATCGCTGTTCTTCTACGTTAAAATGAATATATTCCCACAAGAGTTCACACTGATTTCCCTAAATCAATTAAATTCATATCCTAGGTCAAACCAGTGCAGCTTCCCCATGTAACTAAGCCTTAAAAAGAGTTTTTTAAAGATAGATGTCTCAGTTAAACACTTCAGCTGCAGTGTGAGTCCTGTGGAAGTCAGTGCTCTGTATGACTCCGGGGCTCATCTGGGTAATCTCTGTTCTCTCCCATGCTCAGTCCTGTGCCTGTGCTGTGTCCTTATCTTTGCACAAGTTCATAAGAATTGTATTTAAAACCAGTGTGGTACCACCCTGCTCCCAGCAATCCCATTTGGGATTTACACCTCTTCCCCATGACAGCAGGTCAGCTCTTGCTGGGTGTTGGGGAATTCTGGTGCCCAGCTCTGCCACAAAGCACTGACAAAATGTTTTCACCTACTGCAGGCCTCTTGCTCAGGCACTCTTTCGTATTCAAAAGCAGCAGGAAGGCTTGGATGCTTTGAACGTGGTGCTTCTTTCAGACAAACCCCCCAGCTCTGTGTGTTGGAGTTAGACCTTGGCAGTACAGAGGTGAAAAAGTAACTTTTCTTTCCTATTTCTTATAGGGAGCAGCACACCAAACAGCACCAGGGACTGTCAAAATGCAGATGAGCTTGCAGAGCCTTCACACCTCCTGCTCTTTACACTTTCCTGAGGAGTGAGGCATGAAGAGGAGCAATGGATTCCCTCCCTCTGCTATGGGCAAACTGCTGGCAGATTGCTCTGCCTGGCTCCCCAGTGGGTGTGCTGTGTCTGTGAGCGTGGAGAGGTCTGACATGGGTGCTGCTGAAGGTTTTGAATCAGCTCTTGGTTTGTGCAAGAGCTGCCCTGGGGCTGGGGGATTTACTGGAGAGGGAGAGGTAACTGGTGATTTACTGGCAGAGAGGTAACCCTGCTATCCTTCCCCCTCCTGTCCCCTTCTGCAAGCTTTTGCCCACAGTGTGGGCTTCTCAAGTCTTGCTGGGTCTGTTGCTGCTTGCCAGGGCTCAGGGAAATGTCACCTGCATCTCTTTTCTCTGCACCAAACCTGAGCACATCATGCAGAACATTTCCAGAATTTTTTTTTTAATGTTGATATAAAACTAAATCAGGCATGTTTCAGTTACTTTTGATCACTCTGGGCGTTCCAAGGCAGAAACAGATAGGAATTTTAAACAAATACTGCAAATGGGTCAGGCTGTGGTTTCTCAATTGCTAAATGTGAGTTCTTGCACTGAAAACATGCTTCTAAGCCTTTTAACTGTGGTACTGGGGTTCTAGCAATGCATCTTAGATTATCAACTATTAGCAAGATGCAGCTTATAAACAATTTACTGGCTGTCCATGAAATCATACAGGCAATAAAATCACAAAAGCAAGACAGAACTGGGTGAAGAAAACAATGTTGTGCAAATTATTCACCCAGCTGCAGATGACATAAACAATCCATTACCTTCCTTTGAATTGAGTATACTTTATACCCATGTAGAACATGCATTGAAAACCTCACAATTGAGGAATAAAACTCTGGATGATTCAAAGGAGTGGAGCTATGAAATGCAATCTGTTGCACATAAGTTTGGGTAACTCCTTGGGAGTGGACAAATAATTTTTTACAGTGAGAGTGCCAAGTGGAGGAGTAGCTGCCAATGGAATAGCTGAGATTATTCACTCTGTCTTTGGGGGAAAAAATGCATCTTGGATCTGATCTCCCTTGTACTCAGTTTACCCAAGTGAGAACATGATTAGTCCCACACATTCTGCCTTTTAAACATGATTTCTTTTGCTGGGACTAAATGCTGATAACAGCATGCAGGGTGACTTAGGGATTTTCACAGGGAGGGTGACAGGTTAAAAATGTGTAGTGAGCATATGTGTCCAGAAGGAAGGAGAATACCTCTAATTCTACCCCAGGCAACTCAATATATACTTAATCTGGTTTTCTGCAAAGGAATCTGCATTTCCAGTGAAGAAATCCCCAGCTTCATGTATAGATTCCTCAATAATCTAAAGAAAACATAGGAGGTTATCTGTCTAAATTTCTAAGAACAGCCTTAGACATCTGTTTTTATTAATTTTTTTGGTCAGACATCCTTGCTTTTATCTGCTAGTCCTTAAGTCTTTGTTCATCTCTAAAGAATGATGAACAATTCTTAGAGGTACCTTGCACAAAATTATTGGTGGAGAGGAAGTGAGCTTTTCAGCACCCTAAGTATGATACTTTATCTTTCAGTGTGTTGTCCCTGATGGGAAAAAAAAAGAGCTTGTGGGTGTCATTGACACTTT
The DNA here is from genome assembly GCF_008360975.1 of Lichenostomus cassidix. Taxonomy (NCBI): domain Eukaryota; kingdom Metazoa; phylum Chordata; class Aves; order Passeriformes; family Meliphagidae; genus Lichenostomus; species Lichenostomus cassidix. Next base: position 60,960,228 of record NC_139486.1, read on the forward strand.
TCCCCTTCAGGTTGCTAATATTTCATACAGAGATTAAATTAAAAGGAGGATTAAAAAATTCTACAGAGTCAAAGCAAACAGACTGGGTTATGAAGGTAAAAATGTGGGGAGACTAAAGGCAGTGTGGGGAAATTTTGTCTTATAATTTCAAGGGTTTTTTCTCATGGGAAAAGTAACACTTTTCTTTAATAAAAGAAAATAAGTAGTTACAAGCACAACCCATTTGCTGTTTGATGTAACAATGTTATCTACTCTCTGGGCTTTTTTTCTTCTGTTTCTGTTCCAGGCATAAAATAATTATTGAAGAGGGCTGTTTCATCTCGGTGGAGTACAAAAGTCCTGTGGCTAATTGCCACATCAAATGACCAGAGGACCCCGATGGAAACCTTCAAATGACTGTGAAAAAATTCAGCCCGTCACTAAACACTGGGCAGTTCTTTTTTGTTTTTTTTTTTTTGAGGGGTGGGAGTTTTTTGTTGTTGTGTGTGTGATTTCCCATTCAGATTAGGTTACTTGGGTGCATTGGGCTTATCACACAGGAAAGGCCCTGCGCAGATTAGTTCTGCACCATTGCAGGGCTGTTATGCCAGCTCCATCCTTGACCAAAGCAGTGGCCAGCACCTTCATTGTGGCTGGGGACACGGGAGAACACTGCTCTGGCCAGCCAACAAAAGAAGCAGCAGAGGGCCCACTGTGTCTCTGAAGTGTTACTTGTGCACTTTTTGTCACGCACCAGTGCCGTGAGTGCTGGTCCCAGACTTTAGCCCCACACAGAGCCAGCAAAAAGCTGTCAGTCTCGGCTTGTTCAAAGCCAAGCCCTTTGTGGAGCTCAGACTGAAGGGGCATGGTCCATATACTCACTAAAGCATGCCAAGGAGTCAGAAAGTCATAATCCAGCTTTGTCCTCCTGGCCTTTCCCATTTTCCCCCTTAGCTGGTGCCCAATTACCAGTGCTGTAATTTTTTCCCATTGTTAGGGAGCCATAAGGGTTTAGCTACCACTTATCCAATCGGGGTCGTGACCTGATGTATTTAGGCTTTGCAAATATAAGTAACAGTTCCCTTATCAGTGTCACCAGGACTCTTTAACACTTAGCAAGCAGAAAGATAAATATACTTGGCAGATACAATTTGATCCATCGCTAAGCCTTCCATTTTACCACTGACCCATGGCACTCTGCTATTCACAGGGATGTTAACTGGTACAACCTCAGAGCCCTCAGCCTGGCTCTCAAACAGCCTGCCTTGGCCTTACAGGAAGGACTTACACATGACAGCTTGTCAGCCTGATCTAGAGCACTGGGAAAGCAGGGATGAGTCTGACCTTGCTTCCTCTATCTCTGCTTTCAGCACAGTTCCTCCTGGCTCACACCAGGACAGGAATTACACTCTGTCTCACTCCAATTTGCCTCCAGGGAAAAGCCAAAGCCACCTGATTTATGTGTTACTATTACCTGAAGCATTGCTTTTTGCTTTTTTACTTTCTCTTGTTAGCTGCCTAACTTAAATGTTGTTTTATGCCATTTTACAACTCAGGTTTGTCCTGGAAAGTTCTGATTCCTCTCCTTGCCTCTTTCAGATCCTTTCTAGGACCTCTGCCAGTCACAATGTCCACAAGCCAAGGGTCTGGCTTCAGAAGCTGGAGAGTGCAATTGTCTCATCCATCTATCCCTGCAGCAGCTACTGAATTAATTATTCTGGGCAGAGTTAGGTTTAACAGGCACTTATTTAAGAAGGGTTAAAGATGCAGTGGCAGATCTAGAGAAGCACCTCTTCTAAGTAGAATAGGGCAAGAATTCAAATGTGAACCACAAGTGTGAAGATCCTATAATAAATAGGCTGGAGCTTTCTGCTATCCTGAAAATGCATCTTGATTGACTCAAGGTCTAACACTTTGAGGCATTTGGTTATTGCCTCTTCAACAGCACTGACTCCAGCTATGAATAAATTCAATCAGATGCCATTGTCAGCCAGATTTGATTAGACATAGAACAACACTGGCAAATACCAGAGCCAGTTCTTGCACTAATCAGGGAGATTTTGCACCTTAGATGCCACTTCAAAAATTGCAAATTTTCACAAGCTGTTCTTATCTATTTCCACCATGTGGGAAATTTTTATGACCACTACAAATATCTTCCGTCAGAATATTCTCCTTCATTAGGTTATGACCTTCTTTAATTCTCTGAAGTGTCCCAATGCTAGTTAACCAAGATAAGACAGAAGATAAATTCTTTTAGAACAACCTAGCAATCACAGTGGAATCTTATCCAATCTAGAAGGGTGATTAAGACTCCATTACTCTTATTAAAATCGTTTGGTCAGAGTTAATGGCTGGGTAGCAGCACCAGCTCATTCAGAGAATCACAGAATGGTTTGGGCTGGAAGAGACCTTAAGGATGATTTAATTCCAATCCCCTGCCATGGACAGGGATACCTTCCACTAGCCCAGGTTGTTCATGTTTACAGTTGGATCATGACTGAGTCATCATTTCAGACACAATTAAAACAGAGCCTGGCTTCCCACTCAAATACATATCTGTGCACATAAACAAAATCTCCTTTAATTACCTTAGAATTCATGTCCTTTGGAAGTGCTTTATGGAAGCTTTCTTTTTAAGTGGCAGCTCTATGGGACTTTAGACAATGATATATTTTAGGCTGTGAGCCTTATCTGATCTGAGATGCCCAGGAGAATAGGGAATTCTTTTTTAGCTGTTGTTTTTTTAATGATGTGTTAGGGCATGGGGTTTCCTGAACATTTAGCAAAGGGGTGTCAGGGTGAAACAGCTGCACATGTTAAGCCAGCACTGAAATCCAACTCCTTTTCATCTCCTGGGTTATACAGCCCTTTGTGAAATTATTCCACAGGGCAATGTGTGAATAACTGCTAACTGATGTATGATCAGCTCCATGTTAAGGTGGTGCAAATGGGACTGGCTGCATGGGGCTGGCATAGCTGCTGGAGCCAGCACTGAGAGAAACACAGTGCCATAAACTGATCCAGGTTAAATGGCCTGATTCTCAGCTAATTATTTTATAGTTCATTGACATTCAGCAAATGTGAGAACTGCAAACCTTGGAGCCACGAGGTGCCATGAGATAGCTGTAAACAGGAGGTCTTTGATGAGACAAATGGCTTGAAGGGACAGCTCCATGCAGGCATGCCAGCACAAAGGCTCCCTTGCAGGGCTGCTGCCAAAATAAAAAATAAATCAAGCTGTAACAGCTATTTTAATCCTGCCTGGAAAGCTCACGTGAAACAATCTGAGGCACTGACCTTACCTTTTCCTAGCCAGTTCCTCATCTCTCCTCTGGTTACACTTTACAAGATGTTTCCAGAAAGTATGAAAACTTTACATCAGTATGAAAGTTAAGCACTCCTGGAAACAGACATTGGAATCAAACACCTCTGTGTAATTTAAAAGATATATTAGAAATCTTCAAATATCTTGCAGAAGCAAGTATTCAGCCTGTTTACAAAGCCCCTTCATTCTCCTTTGGAAGCAGACAGGGTGTCCCAGTTGGTAGCACACACTCAAACAAGATGTAGGGGACTAATAATGATAGTTGACTAATCAGGTTTTCAATTAATAAGCAAGATGCCTGATTACATACAGAATTTACATAAAAGGCCCTGTCCTTTTTTGGTTTTGACTTTTTTTGTTCTTAATCATTTTTCCTTTCAAAAAGGCTGTTCCTTCAATAGATGATAAGCCTCCCTCTCCTTTTTGTTTACCAAAAAGATTCCCTGTGTCTCATCATATTTATTTTAGAGTTTGCATTGCCTAGTGTGTATTACTCATGCATTACTCAGATCCACCAAGCTGCATTTAGATGAGAATTTGAAATGAAATAAAGCATGCAAAATAATATTTTACCAAAATACTTCTCTCTATTTAGACGTAAGTAAAAGACAGAGTTTTACCAAGAGAGAGCACTGACAGCCTTCTTAGATAATGAAATATTTTATCTCTATGTAAATTAAACTTAACTGATTGGGTTTTGGTCACTGCAGATCAGAATATGAGTTTTATTATGTATTATCTCTCACAGTCTCACTTTACTCGTGGCTGGGAGGGGAAGGCAAACTTCCCTGCCTTCCCAGACCCTGAGGAGTTCTGAAGTAAGAATCAAGTAGTCATTATAGCAGACTAATCAAAGATAGTTAGATGGAAAAGTTTAATAGTGCAACAAACTCTGTTTGAAGAAGCTCACCCAGCAACCAGGTCAAGGTTTTGGCTTTTGTTGGAGAGGTCAGCAGAATTAATTCACTGTTGCCGGAGAAGCTGACAAAATGTCACACTGCTGGTCACTGATTAGAGGACCTGACCATGGAGACTCAAAAAAAATCTCATTTTTGTTATTTTTAGCAAAGTCCAGGCCAAGCCCCAGAATTTGATATCCTTCCCCCTGCCAAGCTAGAACAGTTCAAGATTATTTTGTGATGGGGTTTAGAACTTCCTAAGGCTCAAGGTGTAGGAAATTCAGCCATTGTCAGCACTCAAAAAACCATTGAGCATTAAGTTATTCACTGTTTGAGATTTCAAAATGTCAACCAGACACTGTTTCTCTGGGATCACTGAGGTCTCTGGGGACTCCTCTTGTTTTTTGGGACACCCAGAGAGATCAGGTTGAGTTCTCACATCTCTGTTCATGTTCCCATCAGTGTGGTCACTCATTCCTGAAACTCAGACAGAGCAGAAGGGGTGTTAAAATATATTAAATTATCAATGATTATCAGCATTCATTCAAGGATGGTAGTGGGGAAAAAAATGACACATTTTGCCACAGTGATGAGGCCAGGATGGAATATCCCCATGAAATGGGATTTGTTGTAGAATAAGCACATACTTCTTCTACAATTCCATTTGACAAGACCCACCAGGACTCGCAAATTCAAAAAATTCCCAGATATTTATCTTTTTTCTCCTTTTATTTTCCTCAGTTTTTCCTTGCTGGAAAATTATGAAGTGTGAGAAAAAAGAGGAAAATGCTTACATTAAAGAACCAAATTTTGGAGAAAAGCTCAACATACCTTTACAGCATTCTCAGCACTGCCTTCTAAACAAACCCCCAAAATGCTGTGAAAGGAAGTTGGGAAGCACGGAAGGAAATTTACTTTCCTCTGCTCCTGATTTCAGATTCCTCATTTGCTTTGTAGCAAATCCATTTGGAATGAGCAGTGTTTCAAAATTGAAGCTACCAGTTTTGTAGATGGATTTGTCCAACTTGTCCAATTTGTCCAAATATTTTGTCCCAAAATATTTATATTAAACTTGGTAAATGACACTTCCAGCTAATAAAATAAAACCAGCTGTGCTAGAAATGTGTGTGCTGATTCTACTTCCAGCTCTGCTCATGGATAAATATTTCAGAGGTCCTTGTGTTCAAGTGCTTCACTTAAATTAGTTTTCTGGGAACCTTGTTGGGTAGTGGTATCAAAACAGAGGGTCAATTAATTCAAATAATCTTTAATTTCCAGTATTAAAATGCTGGGGTGGCAGATCAACTACACAATTCTTCTCTCTTATAAAGAAATCACCCCTGCACTGTTCCCTTGCTTCCTTTTAAAAACATGGTCCTCTTGATTAGCAATAAACAGGTATCTAGAAATCATAAATAAATGTTACTTGCTAGTCCTATGCCTGTTGGCAAAAAAAAAAAAGCCCCCACAAAAAATAAACAAAAACCAAACCCTAAAACAATGTTTTAAGCAGAAAAGCAAGTAGTGAAAAAATGAGTAAATTAACATTTGATACAGACTTAGTAACCTTCTTGCAAAATGGATACTCATTCCCACAGGTCACAAGTCAGCAGCAAACTTTTCAGACTACTGAGGAATGGGAATTCAGTGTTGCTCCTGATCCCTTCAGTGGGGCACAGGTCTCACTGAATTTGGGTTGTCAGTCCATGGGCAAGAATTTGGCAGAGGAGTCCAGCCATCAATCATGAAGAGTTTCTCCAGTTTAGATATAAATAGCTTAGGTGAAGCTTTAGGGCTGTTTATAAAGAATCCGTGAAATCTTTTTTTAATCTGTTACTGACAGATGGAAATACCACAGCCTGTTTTCAGGCCAAATTCAATGCATGGAGCCTGAGCTCCAGTTTGGAATAGAAAGTGCCAGTTAAGTGGTAAAAATACAGGAGAAGAGCCCTTTTCCTTGGTCCTGGAATGGGAGGGAAGGTGGATGAGGACCTGGAACTGAGCTGGGTCACCCTGTGGGACTCCACAGTGGGAGCAGTTTCTGTGCCTCAGCTTCTGATTTATGTCTAAAATTAAACATTTTCCCCTTTTGTCCACTTCATTCCCTTTCTTTTCAGGGAAGTTCTTCAGAGCAAGAGGCCAACCCAGAGGCACAGGGAGAGGGGAGGAGATGGGATGGAAATGTTTGTGGGTTGAGAGAAGGGAAATCACTCCCTCACCTTTGCTGGACTCAGCTCCACTGCAGCTCCTCTGCCTCCCCATCCTCACATCCTCACTGCTCTGTGGTCTCTCTGAGGGGAATCCCTGCTCCATCCTCCTCCTTCTTCCCCAATATGGGTGTTCCAGGGCTGCTCCTCGCCTTTACCCCTTCTCCTCTGCCTGTCCAGCATTTTTGGCCTTTATTGCACACCTTTCTTGTGGTGCCATCAGCTCTGCTGCTCCTGGCTGGCTGGACCAGCCTGTGTTCTGCTCAGAGCAGCCCAGCCTCTCCTCACAGAGCCCCCTGCAGCCAGAGACACCCAGAACAATGGGATTTTACCTGAAATGGGAAGGGGGACTCCAGAGAGGCTGTTGGTGACTGGGATGGGCAGCAAACAGGGAGCCTCAGTTCCCAGGAGCAGCCTTGCCTGGTTCTGTGGAGGCCTGAGGTGCCATGCTGAGCCTAAGGGAGTCATTTTGCAGTGAGACAGTTGATTTTCTTTATTTTATTGCTGTGCCCAGCTGCTCCTAAGGGATTTAAGGGATCACCTGGTGGGAGCACAGGCTCAGGTCTGGGGTTGTTCCAGGACAGCCACTCTCAGAGGTGCCCAGGCTGGAGATCACAGTAGGTAAAGAGCCACCCAAGCTGCCATGTCCATGGAAGTTTTGTCAGGATGGCCATCAGTCCCAGGGACCAGGATGTGCTGTGGGCAAAGTAATTCCCACAGCACAAGAGGGGAGCCTGGTAACCTCCAAGCCTCCTGGGCATGGAGCCTTCCCATGGCTCTGGGATGCCATTTTAGAAACCTCATTTTCATCTTTTGCTGCAGCAGATTGCTGCACTGTGCTAAAAGAATGGCCACAAATAAAAACCCCACACAGTGTTATCTTCCCCAGTCTCGTTGGCAAAAGCAGAATATTTCATACTCTCTGTATGACAGATAAATATTGTGCCATCACTGGTGGCACTCTGCTTGCTCTCATGAAGGCACCTGATATTATTCTGGTAAAAATATGTCTCGAAATACTGCTTGGTAGATAACCTTTACGGTTGCATTTCGACCTCGGAGCTTCCCTGAACCTCATTCCAAGCCTTTCTCTCCAAACTCAAGAAGAGGAAACTCACTTTTCAAAAGCCAGGAGAGCTGCATTTCTGTCTGACTCGTGCCAGAACAGAGACCTCAGTTTATGAAAAATAGTATTACAACCATCATGCTGCTCTACATTTTCAACAAAACAATAGAAAATCAATTACACTGGCACCCCCCTGCCTTGCAGGGTGAGGCTGTGTGAGCTTTCTCAACACACATAGCAGATGTTTCTTAAAAACCCGATTTCTGAAGCCTGGTTCTCTAGGTAAGAAAATAAGGCCTCCTTTCACAAATATTATGTCTTTATTTCCTCTGTTACAACTCACAAATCATCCTGCATTTGATCACTGGGACACCTGCTAAATGCTGGGCTAAAATCACTTATTCCTGGTGTCTGGGCCACAAGGAAGTCCACAGATGGTGACACTTGCCAACAACCTCTGCAAATCAACGCTGCACAGAGTTAAAAATGTCTGCCCCATTCCTTTCCCCACCACCCTCTCCATTCTTAATTTTCACAGCTTCAGAAAAATATAGTATTTGGTATTAGGAGTCACTTCTGTAAGGGATTTTAGCAGCCCCCATTTTTAGAGATGGAGTCTCCCTGGTTAGGGAAGGCCTTATATTCTGAATGCCTAATGCATATTTAAAGGCTGATAATAGCATGGGATAGCTCCAAGAATGTTATATAACTTACAGAGTGTCTGTTAAAAAAAGGAGAGACTTTGCCATTAAAAAAAAAAAAAAAATAGAAGCCTGTGAGATTCCCACCATCTGGATGGAGTCTTTTTTCTTCCCAGATGAATTAGTTGTCAGGGGAGGAATTATTTTAGGCATCAAGTAACCCCTGATTGTGAGTGACAGACTAACACAGGAGCAGATGCAAGGTTCCTGCAGCCTATCCATTGTGTGGGAAGGAGAGCCCTGCATGTCCCACTTTCTGTGCTGGGCTCTGGGTAATTCACAGAGCAGCTAGAGGTGTTTCAGGCCCAGGAGATGGTTCACACTGCTCCCAGCAGATGTTCTTGCCCAAGGGAGACAGCAAACCCTGGCTACCTGCTGGGGCTACCAGAGAAGGAGAGCTCACTGCTCACTGCAGCTCCAGATTTTCAGCAAGAAGCACAAAGCCAACTTTTTCACTCAAACAGCAACCGCTGTGATAAACTTTCTTAAGGTGTGAATTCTGCAGAAATCCTGTCCTGGTGTAACTCCTTCTTTGGGAGTATGCTGTGCATAACAACATCTTGGTGAATCCAGATGAATAGAGCAACCAAGTAAAACTTTAAGTAAGTCTTAAAAAAAATCAGCTATCACCATCCCCTATTTCATCCAATGGAAATGTCTTTTTTTTTTTAATGTAAATACGAATATCAGTAAATCCCCTTGCCCTTGCAGGCAGTACAAGTCTGTTATGAGAACATTTAGCCACTCAGCAGTACCACATTTATAATTTTATGCAATAAAACCACAGACTGATGTGCAATATTTAAAAAGCATGATTGTAGCAAAGGTGTATTAAATGCTGTCTAGAAATTTGTGTGCCTCATTTCATTATGAATGTAAAACTCAAACCCTGACCCTTCAAATCTTGACAGACACCCCCAAATTTAGCAGAATATCTGGATTAGTCTCACATCTAAAACGTTTTTCTTGTTTAGTGGACCCAAAGTAAGTCTGAGCTGGCTTGAGAATGAAAATTCAAAAGTCAAGTGGTGGGCTGTGAAAGATTTCACAGTCTGAAAGGAAAGTAATATCTGCAATAAATAAACACTGAAATCCACAAAGCAGTGGTTTTTCAAATCTAGTATAAAGAAAGCAGATGGTCAGAATGAACAGATATTCAAAACATTAATGTTGTTGAGCTCTGATCTTTTTCCCTTTAGAGAGCATTGGGGAGCTCAAGAGGACTGTGGACAGTGGCAGCTGAAAAGGGAAGAAATAAAAAACAGTGACATCTTGTGGTAAGTAAAACGCTTTGATAAGAGAAACTCAATTTTCCATACACACTCAAAAATCTAGATGTTGGAATATAGTCATTTAGAACTCGAGGTAGTGTCTTTTCACCTCCTCTGGGTTGTTTTAGGGGTTTTTTTCTGTTTTTGGGGAGCTCCTAAGTGCTGCTGTTAGAGAAAGAGCTGTTTCCACCAAGAAAGAAGTAGTAGCTCCATTGAGTTTAAATGAATATATTCATATCCAGCTGCTCCCTGTGTTGTATTTAACAAAATCACTGCTCTCTGCATCAGAATTACTGAGGCAGAAGGTGATTAATCCTCGATCCCAATATGTCCCTGCTGAAATGCTCTGAAGCCACAGCTCAGGACAGTGCCATTTCTAGGGAAGATCATGACAAGAAAAATGGAATATTTTCTTAGAAAAGACTCCTGAAGTGACCCACTCTGCCCAGGCAAGTGTCTGCTGCTGGGAATGGAGTTGGAAGTATCAGAACAGGAGCTTATCAGCTCCTTGCTGCAATTTCTGATACCCCAGTTTGACTGAAAATAAACCAGGCAGAGTGACTCTGGCAAAATATTCCTTAAGCCTCACCAAGACTACTGAAATCAGCAGGAACTTTTGTCTTTGACCTAAATGGAACAAGACTTCAACCTATTATTATCCAACATCTTCTGTCTTACTCCAGAGTTTCTTCTTGAATCACATGATCTCTTTGCCAGGGCAGGTGGCAGTAATAATATAATAAAAGCTTGGTAATTATTTTAGGTGCCATGGACTGTCTGGTACAGTATCTCCCGGTGAGTAATAAATACTCTGAAGTTACTCCATTAATTTGTTCTTTTTGATTGCTTTTGAGATTAGAGAAGAATGTTCCAAGTGTGTTTGGCTTGTTTTTATTGTAATAAAAAATTCACGTACCTGTAAAGCAAAACGTTCAGATTTCTTGAGATCTGCCAGTTTTATTTCTTGACAATAAAAGAATGATGAGAAGAAGGAGGTATTTTGTGGGATTTTCCAAAGCTCTAAGAATTCTTGGAAATTGTCAAAATGAACTGTAAGGTTAACATAATTCCTGGTCCTAATCCAAAGGTATTAGAATTAAAAGAATTGTGTCCCTTTATCTGCAGTGTGTTCTTCATCCTGAGCAATAAACAAACTCTTTGCTATAAATGGTAAGCCTACAATATTCTGAATGTTGCCAAGAGGAAAGAGGAAAACCTTTAACATCAGGAAAAGCTACAGGTAACTTCTGGCCAAACCACGAGCAACCTGATTTCCATTCAGCTTCAAGGCTTAGATATATAAATATTTGCTTTATAATGCAATTGAAACAAATGTATTTTCTTTTTTTTATATAAAAGCACATGTTTAAAACCAGCAGGCTGCAATTTTTATTTGACTGCTCCTTTGCTACTGAAGATCTTGGCAGCACATACATTCAACACCTGTCAGTCATGTCAGCTTGAACCTGAAAATTGAAGTTAGACAAAATGATGGGTTTTTAATTAAAATGGAGGGAAAAATATTTGCTATCTTTAGTTTTTATTCTATGTAAAAAACCCCCAAATACATTGTTCTATTTTTTTTTCTTTGTAGATGATTGAGAAAAAACCAGTTCAGTGTAACTTATGATGTTTGTGTTTTCCTGCAGGAGGCTTTTGCAGAGCATGATTCTTTTATAAGGTGGCAAGTGGAAAGCAACAGGTTGCAATTCCAGGCCTCTGTGAGACAGTGAACAGCTTGTGAAGACACTGTTGATCCCCAAAAGCACAAATTTTTTGTGTATTAAGAATTGGGCTTCGTGCATTTGACAAATTGTGTTGAAGTTTATTAGGACTTGCACTGGCACTCCATCTCTTTTGGTGCTCAGATTATCACACAACCATTCCAGTGCGGGAGAGAAGACTCCAAATCTCCCTGATGTCGCTTTCTATGCACTCCATTATCTGATTGATCAAAATCCATGTGTTTGCTGGATCCAGAGCAGGGGCTGCACTCCTGAGCAGCTCCATACCAACCCCCATGGCTCAGCAGGTGACCTCAGGGTGCATCAAACACTTAATGAAGGAGAAATGAAGAATATGTTGAGGTGTGGTGGTGTTCCCCAGCTCCTGGTCTTTATTTAGTGAGGTCTCCCAAATACATGGATCTGTTTCAGGTAAAGAACAAATTGGTTTGATCTGGATTTCTGGGAAAGCTGTTGTTGTACCATCTGAAGGATGCAATAGATGATATAAGAACCTACTGCATAAAAATAAACATACTTGTGTGTGTTTAAAAGCAGACCCTGTTTCTTAGGTGGTGCAAGGTTGGTATAATGCAGTTTGGCCAGAAATTGCTCACACCTTAAGCTGTCCCCACTCTTTGCTCTCTGCTCTATGTTGAATGTGTCTTACACCACTAAAGGGGTGATGGAACAACTCAGTTCAATTGCCCCATTGTAACCCAGTTGCCTTTTTTCCCTGTTAGGAGCATGATGGTATGTCCCAAACAGCCAAAATGAGCCATATTTTTCTCCTAAGCACTTCTCCAGTGACTGAAATAATTCGATGTCATGCTCTTTGCTGATGGGAATAAAATCACACATCAAGAGTTCAGCTGAAAGAGCATCAGGCTAAAAGATCAGAAATGAATCATTATTTTACTATTTCTAATCTTTGCTATTTCTAATCTTTGTGCTGTGAAAATATTCCCCAGGCTTAAACCACAACAGGGGCTTTTAGAGTTTGGTGGGTATTTAGTCACTAACACCAGGAAATGTTTGATCATGACATCTGTGGAGGAACTGATGTCAGCCTGTGACCACAGCAGGTGAATGGCCATTTTACCAGTGTGCACAGGCCACTGCACAGATTAGCAGCATTTTAGTCACATTTAGGTCATAATTGTCCAGAAGGTGGTGGTCTGAGTCACAGGAGCTTTCTTAGGAAAATGAAGTGACCTGTTTGTTTGCTTTCCAGACTGCCATTCTACCCAAATCCATACGCAAGGCGTGAAATAGACCTTTGTCACTTCTGAGTTACTTAGTCTTGGTTTTATATGGGAAAATGGAAAGCAAACCTTCGTGAAATGTTTCAAGTCAGGCTTGTACAAGATCTGGGGATGTGTTCTCATAAAGCCTCCTGTAGGAAGTGCCAGGATCTGCCAATAAAATACAAAACCACTAGGAACACTTGAGGATCTAGGAAGAGGTGAGAGATGCATGGGAAGAAAGAGAGCAAATGGGCTCCACTGCAAGTGCAAACAGATTTATGGCTGCTCTAACCTGCTTTGGGAGCCCAGGGCTCCACAGGGCGCTGTCCTGCTGGCTGCAGTTGCCAGACCACATCACACTTTGGCCCCAGTCCCATTTTATAGCTGTAACAGGCTTTGGGGAGCTGGTCAGTGGCCTCACCAAAGCTTTGCATTTCACTGCTCTGTGAAACAGAGAGAGGCTGAGCATCAGGGACAAGGACAGTGGCAGGACCATTCTCACTGGGGCAGCTGGGATGTTTTCATACAGAAATGAAGTGTGTGGAAGACCTGGATTAGGGGTTTTCCTGTTTGAGGGATGCTCTAAGCCCTCTAGCTTGCTCTGTTTTCCACTAGCATTGTTCTATTCTTCAGAAAAAAAACTCAGGAATTGCCAGGCTGAGGAAACTGCATTTGTATGGTTGTTTCTTTAGTAAGCAGCCAGAAAAGGAGAGCCCTGAAAACTGTCACTTCCTTTGCTTATTTTCCATTAACCTTGTAAAATGGAACCCCTCATTTTTAAGGCCCCTTCCAGCCCAAACCATTCTATGATTCTATGACTCTATGATTCCATGATTCCATGATTTCATGATTCTATGATTCCATGATTCTATGAAAGCACCCTGTCCATTGGTGGGGGGGACACCAGAATCTGAATTTTTTGCACCCTCAATGAGTTCCTAAACCATTAATTGATAGCAGGAGACAGCAATTCCCACCCTTAGAATTCTGAATTCTTTCCTGAATGCTGGTACAGGGGGGCTGATCCCTCCTGGGAGCACAAAAAAAGCTAAAGTTAGGCTTCTTGTGTCCAGGGTCCTTGTTCTCCTTCTTCCTTCCAAAGGGTTGAGAAATGCTCTGTTTTTTTTTAAAAAAGAAAAGCAATACAAACAAGCAAACCAAACTACCCTTGCAGCCAATTATCTACAATTTCTTGACTTCCATTCTGTACTGGCAGCCAGAGGAGCCAGGTTCTCCCCAGCTGAATTTACAGCTGCTGCTGACAAGCTGAGATCAGCGATGCAGACTCCTCAGGCACAAAAATTGACTTCCAAGTCATGACACAGGAGGGGCATGGATCTTGTGGATGAACATCATGATGGATAGTCAAGTCCATCAATTAGTTAAACTGGAAATATTATCCAAATCAAATTTAAACAAAAAAAATTATTTTTGAACATGACTGTAGCTCAAAGAACACAAACCACTTGAAGATGTGCAGCAGAAGTCTGTGAGATTTTAGGTGCTGTTGCTGCACCTGTGTAACTACGGACAAGCAGCAGGATATATCATAGACACATTTCTCAGCCCTGAATGCTGCAAGCCTGGAATCAAGGCAGAACCTGCTCTGGGAGGAAAGCAATCAAAAATATGACCTTTCATGTAGGCAAGGAACACAGAGTTACTGGGGTTTATTCCTTAATTGCTTTTTCTGGAACATTACCCAGGCCCTGTGTTTTGCTTTTTCAGCCTGTTGAAAGTAGCAAAGTCATACTGCTGACTTCCTGCTCATTAAAAGAGGAATTCCAACAGATAAGTCAGTCATAGAAAGAAAAATAATTGTTAAAAGCAAAACAATTGGTGAAATAACCATCAATGATAAACTTCTAATTGTAGGGTTTATCTCCGCTCTGCCTTTCACCACCTGTCACAGATTTGATGGCTTATCATCATTTTCTTGTTTATTACTGATATCCCAGGTGAGTAATACGTGAGAGGGCGTATTCCAGGAGTACCATGCAGAGCAACCATTTATTGGGATTAATGAATGCAAGGAAACTCATTAATCCCTATGGGAGGTAGCAGCAGTGTTGGACATAGTCGTGGGGAGAAGGACATCTGAGGCAATGATTTGATTAAACATTAAAAAATGGTCATTTCTAAATGTGCATCCACATTTCTAGCTAAACCTGACACACCTCTTAGCCCCTCTCTCCCCTTGGTCTATGTGTTTTACATTTGGTAAACTCAGCACCAAACCCAGTGCAACAGAATTCCCAGTCATCCGAATTTGTTTGAAATGTAGCCATTAAAAGCTAGTAAAACATTCCAAACTCCATAGAGGAACAGTTTAACCAACCCAGGTAGTGAAGCTCCTAGAGAACATCAGTGTAGTTTGGTTTTGCAAGTGTTTCTTAGGGGGGGAAAAAAAAACCAACCAAAAACTAAAAAACTCCTGAGTGTCTTCAGATTGTGTCTTTACACCTGTGAATGTCAGCGTAGGTCAGAGGTGAACTGTGGATTTTTGCTGTGGTCAGGGATGGCAGAAAAATCATCCAAGAATTTGCATTTCACCCTGTGTGTAACTTAACTTCTTTGATCTCTAAGAAATCAGGAATCCTCTAGTAAATCATAAAATATCTCAATTCATACTAAATCCCAAAAGATCTCAACTCTAAAACTAGCTGATGATAGCCACACCAAAGCAACAGTGATGTCAATACTGTAGACCCTTTCTTAAGAAAAGTATATCCTCCAAAAATGTGTAGTCTAATACGTGATTTTTTTCAATGATTAAAGTTCTTTTCCTTTTCTTCCTCTGTAAATTCTTGTATCATTCTGTAGAATTAGTCACAGACAGGTACATTATTATACATCTACAGTGCTTACATGATAACACTTTAATTTTAAATCACAGCACATGGGAACTGGTTGCCTCCTTCCATCAGGACTTCTTTGGAAAACCTAGTTTTTGTCTGTAAAAATGTGATCTCAAGTACTTTGCAAAGAGATATACATAACATATACAAGTCTTCCTTAAAAAAATAAACAAAAATTATACAAGCAAAGCACCTATGACTCAAAATATTTGCCGTGTGATGTTTCAGAAGACTTTCCGAAAGAGGAAAGAATCTGGTGGCTGAGACATGATATTTATTCACAGTTCAGATTGCAGTCACTCTGGGTGTCTGGATGATGGAAGGAAAATCTGTTTCCATTCTCCAGCAGCCAGACTTTCAGGCTTTCAGACTTTCAGGGAAGCTCTCAGGGAGTTTTGGCCCAGGGTGGAAGCAGATGAAAGTGTGGAACTGAGGAGCTGATGTCTTGGCGTGACACCAGAGCAGAGCACCAGCCCAGCACAATTTGTGGAATGGCCTCAAAAATGTTGGCATTTTCTTACTGCAATTGTTTCATTCTCCCTTGCTCTGGGCACCTTTCTCTGCAATCCAAACAAAACTGCCAGGGATTAGGCTGAATCCACTTGCTGCTAATATTTTAATCCTTTTGCAGCTCATTGCCCATAGCTGAACTAAGCGCTGGTCAAGTGCCATGTCAGTAGTTCAATGGAATTCAGACTTTGGCACTCTGAAAAAGGCAACAGATGTGCTTTAATGATTATCTAATAACTCGGGTTTGGTTTTTTTTTTCAGTTTGCTGTGCTAATGAAATCTAATCTCGTTGACCCAACAGACAAAACCGTAGCAGTGGGGACATTAATGGCAAGACAAAGGACGTGAACAATGCCACACTTTGGAAAAAGGCCAGAAATCCAAGCTCTGCAAAATGTCCTGGGAGCAACAGACAGGTTGACTTCCAATTCCATGAGCAGTTACCTCTGGAACATGTGAATTAACTGCAGGGATATGAATTCAACACGCCTTCATATAAATGTCCTGAAAAATCACTGCTTTTCCTGGGATGGGGAAAGACCAGAGCAAAATTTCTCTTAGGAATCACTAAACATTCCAGATGTCCAGATCACAAGTTTACCCCTGGACTGCTTCACTAAGGGGGTGTGTAAAAGATTCATTCTGTTTATGATGCCTGGTTTCACACATGAAATTTAAATACTGCAGGAAGCAGTGCATTTTAAGGGTCTTGACTTGTGGTCTCCACTTCGTGTTCAGTGGCTCCCAGCTCATGTACTGGGCAGCCTAGAAAAGTAATTAACAACATGGCATTTAAACAAAACTGGGGCTGCTGTTGGAGGCATAAAAATAGGGGTTTGCAAATCAACTGGACTTAAAACCTGTCATCTTTCCCAAACGCATCTGGACGTTGTGGCAGCTGAGTTCACTGTTTATCACCAACCTCTGATGCTCTGATTAAGAACAAGTGCTGAACTCCTGCTGGTTTCTCCAGGGGTTTTAATGGGAGTGAAGCATCTCTGTGCTTTTGTGGGCCTGGTGCAATTTTTCAAAATACCAGAACTTGTCTGGCAATATTTGGAGCTGCATATAGAACTAGAAACAAACCCTGCTTCAGAACTGTCCTTTAGGTCCTACTATCACTTCTGTACTGAGCCTCATCCTATGCAGTAAAAGTATTGTTTATGAGAAGCTCAAAAAGAGCCTGAGAAGGGAGGAAACAAGCAGCTCTCTAAAAGACAGCTTTTTCTCTAGTGCTGATATTTGTAGTATTTTAATATTGCTTTATGACTATTGTTTATTTCTAATGTTCTTTATTTGTCTCAAAATGTTGGGCTGTGGAGCTGCTCTGTTCCCTCAGTGATTCCTGGCTTCATTCAGTAGTGATATTGCAGTTTTACAATTATATCACTAAACAAGGCGATGAAATGTTTGCTTCAGCCTTGTGCAGCTGGAGTGACTAAATCCTGGTGGGCTGTGGGGCATTAAGGAATAACAACGAGCTCAGAATCAAATCCAAGCACACAGATCTGGGCTAAAGCATCAGAGGCCCTGTTTGAATGAAAAAAAATATATTGGAGCCTATTGAACTACAGGGCTTGTTCTCTCTGTACATCTACTTCCACAAGGGCTGTTTTCCTAGTGATCCCTCCTTCCTGGCTGTTTTCCTTTTGCCTTATCCAGGCTGAATTTGATCTAGCTATCTCTGCCTGGAAAGCACCCTTCTGTAGGCATTGCAATATCCTATTTATATCACCAGTGACACGGATGGCAAACGGGGCACATTCGTAGCATCACAGCAGAGTTGTCAGATGTTGAGGCCATGACTTCTCTTTATCTCTCCAGATGACAGCAAGTAAATATTTTGATGTAAGGGACTTAGATAGAAGCCTTTGATCTCCATGTGAGCCCTGCAGAAGCTTCTGGACTCCAGCAGGCATCAGTCAGGCTAATAGACAGCTGTCAGAGGAAGCCATGGAGCCTTTAATTGGCAGATTCTTCATTGATCGCTGAAATGTGGGTGAGAAGCTGAAAATTGCCATTCTGTCTTCTGCAGGCTTCAAGCCTGGGAAAGGGATAGAAAGGGAATTCAACCTACTGGCACCTGTGAGCAATTTTATTGACTGTGGGGCTGCCAAAGGGGACTGACCAAAAGATCAGAGATGAGCTGATTTACCAGCTGCTGGATGTTGTTTTCGTTTGAGCTCCAGTGAAACCTATGTGCTTTTGGGAGCCACCAGAGATAAGAGGAGGAAAATGCTCAAGAGGGAAATGACCTACCTTGCTGGACATAACAATCACTCTGGCAGGAAATTTTGTTGATGGGAAGTTAGAAACATTTAGCCCCATCCTGCAAGGCTTTGGCCCATGGATTTTGTTGGAAAATCTCTCTTGCTAACCAAAGAGACAGGAAGCCTCAGTGATAAGTGCTGCAAACCAAGCTGAATATGTTCCTCTTTCTGCATTTCCCAAGGACAAGGCCAGCCTCCCACGTAACCCATAATTCATCAAGGAGAGATTGAAAATCTATCAGAAATCCACAGCACTTCTGCTTGCAAATGTTGAATTAAGCTGTGGGATACAGCTCCAGGTTAGGACTGGGGATGCTTCCTTCAGGTCTTGTTTGATTGGTGGCCTGCAACGAATGTAAATTTTAGCAAATAATTTCACCTCTGAAAGTATCCATTCAGCAAGCTGTAAGATTAAAGTGCTTTCCACTGCTTTGTAGAGTTCCTTGCCAAACTTTATTTAGGTAAGCACCTAAGTTGTCCAGAATTTAAATCAAAATAGATATGAGCAGGCAAGTCAGTCTATTTTAACTACCTCCATTCCCTGTGACTAAAGCTTCTCTCATCAGCAGGCAGCTCCAGACTTTAGAGAAAACACAACCCTTTTCAAGTTCCATTGCGTTTTGCAGAGAAAATTTATTTACTATGCCTAAACTGTCATGGTCTTACAGCAATAAAACACCCTTTGCTCTAAATTTGATGCTTGAGGGTATCGCTGGCTCTTGGAGTGTTGGGTTTATTTTAACAAATTCTCTTTCTGTTTTTCTGTCAGCTTCTCTTTTTCCTGTCAACCTCCAGTTTCCCATCTCTCCATCTCCGTGGCTTTGAAGCTTACCCCTGATAAAAGACAGCACTTATGTCAAAATACACTAATGTCACTTTGACACACAAGTGCACAGTCTGGAAGCCGTTTGGCTTGGCAGAATTATCTCCTTTGGCAGCCTCCCCACAGCTGGGTTGAGCTGCTGGGCACTCGTGTGTTTGTCCCATTCTTTCTGCCAGAGGTAAATCCTTGGGACTTTCATCAGCTCACATGAAATAAACACCAGTGAAAATAGCTCTGGAAAAACACACCAGTCTGAGACTCTTTTCTGGGAAACAGTTTCTTGTTAGTTTTGGGGGTTTAATTCAGGGCACCAGGGTAATCCAGGGAAATGAGTAACAATGGCAGACACAGCACTAGCTCCTGTCCTTGCTCTTCTTCTGCTAAAATGTTTTTAGTGAATGGAGGTGATAAACAGTTCAGAACTACTACAGATCATTTCACTGGTGTTTCTGAATAACTCTGTCGTGCTCCTGACTGCAGATCATCTTTTTACTGATTACTCTCTAGGTGACCCATATTAATAACAGCTTTTATCCACATAGAGAAGAACAATCTTGTGACTTGGAGACTGGGCTTTGGGTCTAGATCCTCCTTTCCCAGTCTGACAGGAGGAGACAAATACTGTCAGCTACATGAGCTGTAGGTCACAGGCCCTGCAGCTCAGTGTGAGTTTTGGAACTTACAGTGCTCTAAAAGCAGCTCTCTGGAACTTGCTGCTCCTCAGCGAAACAGGACGTTCCTTACCTGGCACTACCCTGACCTCTTAAGGGCAGACTGCCCAGTTATTTTGAGCTTATCTTTCTCATTTAGGGCTAAAACTTGCATTTCTCATGATCTGGTGCCTGACTTGATACACTGAGTTTGTGGGGTAACAGAGCACTCAGAGGACCTACTGAAGAAAAGCAGCATTTCCCCGAAAAATGAGTGTGCTATGTGATGTTTACACTTTGAATAATCAGATCTCATGGCTCTCAAGATGGGTACCTGCAGCCAGAGAATATTACTGATCTCTCAGTCTCAGCTGTGAGCTGTAAAATGACAGTGTAACACCCCTTGTCACCTCACAAAGATGTTGTGAATACATGAATATTCCTGCTTGTGTTGCACTTAGCTACCGTAGTGAGAAGCACCATAAAAATGTGTGAGGAATTTGCACAAGTCTGTGGAACAGTGGTGCAGTTCAGTCAATGAATGCTGCTGGGTTGGTTTTAGAGTGGAGAATATTTTTGCATATTGAATGAATTACACGAAGGGGAAACTTAGTTGTGTAGCAAACTTAAAAAGGAGGAAGAATACTTTTGCTTAAATCCTTCAGATCTTAAGTAAATAACTGCAAGCAAATCCCAGCTAGTAAAGTAGAGGAGCTGCTGTTTTCTCCCCTAGAGTTAGAATTAATTCCGCAGTGCATATTACAAGTACAGAATAGGCATTATGTGCTAATGCTACATGTTTTAATGCTCCCACAAAACACATTCAGGACAGTGGGTCTTTCCAAGAAGGCAGCATGGCTGAGAAAATCATGACAATGAAATCAAGGCTTAAAATTATCACTGAATAGCTTTCCATTGAAACATGGAAACACTTTCGTAATTAGGACAAAATCAGTAATAATGAAGATGTAACTGAATGTATTAACCCAGAGCCATTTAAAGAACAGCTCTCTGACCACAGCACTAAGTGGTGATGGAGCTTTCCACAAAAAGACTCTTTTCTGCTTGGATTTAGATCAGTACTTTGTTCAGTGACTCTTGATGCTTCATGCATCACAGTATCTCTAGAAAGAAGAAGAAGAAGAGCCTTGTCTCTCTGCGAGCTGAAAACAAGTGATGGTAGTAACAAAACAGTTGCAATATCTCAATACATCATTGTTATTAAGGGGATTTATTTTAAAACATGACTTAGAGAACCGCAAAGGCCTCATCATGTTCTCAAACCAAAGTCAAGCATCATCCAGCAATTCAGAAAATAATGAATGCAGGCAAGGACCATAAAACTGAAAGTGCTGTGAATTTAACTTATTTTTGAGCCTAGATGAGATTACAGCCAACAGCACTAAATAGACACATGAAGATCATTTTACAGATTAGGCTGGGGTAACCATACAATGGGTTTGATATTTAAAAGACACCAGCATTAAACTTTTAATGAGAAAACACTCTTTCTTGGATGAGTAGTCATCTCACAGGTGTGAGTGCTCAACATTGAACTTAAAAACAAGGGAGAGAAAATGAGGGGTTTATATCTTCTTCATGTGATCTCTAGTAAAATGAGTTGTAAAGAGAAACAGGCAAAACACTTCTAACCAGAATTCTGGCTTTGGGGGGCACATTTCTTTGGAGTGAGAGGTTCCAGGGGAACTTGCAGCAAAAGCCCACTTAGCCACACTTGGGGAGGTCTGTGCCGGTGTCCCCCAGGTTGCCACAACAGCTGGTGAAATTCAGCTGCCACCGGGGTGGGCAGCAGCAGTGGGGGGCCTTGCTTGTTGTCTGGCCACGGGGGACCACTTCTGCAAGCTGTCATCACCCACCTAATGAGGCTGAAACCAGAGCAAAGGCTCCCTGGCCGCACTTTTGCTATCTTTAGGAGGGGTGGCACCGACCCACGAGTTCCGTGTGTGGCAGCACCAGTTGGAGGAGCTCTGGGGAATGATGACAGAGTGTCAGCATCAGTTCACACACTTAATCCCGGGCTCAAGCAGGCAGGCTCTGCTATTCCCAGCATACAAGCACACATGTGCTTTTGCTAGTTCAAGCTTTAAAAGATCTTGTGATTCTCTGAAGCCCTGGTGTTCAAAGTAAAACATCCAGCATCCTGATTTTG
This sequence comes from Lichenostomus cassidix, assembly GCF_008360975.1. NCBI lineage: Eukaryota > Metazoa > Chordata > Aves > Passeriformes > Meliphagidae > Lichenostomus > Lichenostomus cassidix. The sequence continues at coordinate 60,981,931 of NC_139486.1, forward strand.
GAAGCCTGTCCTTTGGGTGGCCAGTTTTTAAAATTTTATTTATTAATGGCTCACTTTTATGGTGGAATAAATCCTGGGACTAAACAAAGTGTGTTTATAAATGCCATGGGCTGTCCTCAGTTACATATGGATCAACATAATAAACATGGTGCTGTACCAGCAACTGCATAATGATTTAAGAACATAAAGTCCTCAGCAATAAAAGCTCACTGAACAACATCAATACCTTTACGTCCAGGCACAGATTTTTAGTATATCAGCTAGATTTTTGTCACTGGATTTTTCCATCCCACTATGAGGATCTGTGCCATTGGAGGGATTTGACCTCAGGTTTGCAGGGATCTGCAGGGTGGAGGCAAGGAGAGCTCCTTCCTTGGCAGATGACAATGTTGGCTTCACAAACCCTGTGCTCACTTTTCAGAGAGAAGCCAAGGGATGTGGCAGTCAAAACAGCATGGGGAAAATACCTGTGTATTATCCATATCTCAACATATTTATCCTCAGGCCCTGTTGTGAGTTATTTATATATATATATCCATTGTGAGTTATTACCTGCTGAATCAAGCCTTAGGCTGCTTTAATTACAGCTGCATCTTATGAAAAGGGAAGGAAATTAAAAAGAAAATCAAGACAATGCTCCTGGAGAACCATCTGCATCGCTGTCTGGAGCTCATGACACATTTCAGATCTTAGAATTAGCTATCTCAAATACATCACCCTCAAATATCAAGGAATAATTTTCTTTCAGATGCAGGATCTCCTCATCCTCAAGATGTAGGATCCAAAGCCTGCAAGTGTTGATTTGGTATCTCTAAAGTAAAAATGAGCTCAATTTGAAATTGGTTTGTGCATAAATTTCACAAATTAAAAAAAAACAACAATGCAGCTGGCTACCTAGAGGTTTTCAGGATGACAAATTTTAAATCTAGATCTTCATGAACTGAAGGCATTTTAACAAAAGTGATTGGTCAGTGAGGGCTTTACTATTATTTCTCACCTCACACTCCTGTGCAATTGGAGCTTCTGTCTTCTCATCCAAGGCACAGGAAACTTGGGGTGAGGGAAATCTCCTGTTAATGTCTGCTAGCAGTAAATGAAGGAGGGCTGAAGCACCAAACTCAGACTGAAGTTACTAATACCAGAAAACCCCAAAGATTTGAGTATATTCCTGGCAAGAGGATTTGGCCAGTGTTATGAAACCAGCTCCAAAATGTGGATTTAGATTCCTGTTACTACCAGAAAGTTCACAGGCATTTCAGTCCCTAATTTCAGCTCAAACTTCACTTCATTCTCATGCCAGAAGTGCCATGGCTGTGATGGTAACAGAAGCAGAGAATGCTACACCTAATGTTTCCTTTGCTTTGTCTATAGGGTAGGCTTAAGATCTCCAAAAAGTTTAACCCATGGATTAAAATACTGGATTTTTAAGCAAATAATTTTTTTCAAATCTCTTCACTGACTACAAGGATAATGGATACCTAGCTCTTTGGAGGGGGAAAAAAAAAAGCCATTGTGGAAATGCTTATTTTGGTTTGAAGGTATTGGCATTTTCTTGTAAAACTGGGGCAGGAGAGCACAGCCAGGAATTGAGCCTTGCAATCCTTCTACAGCTGAATATTATTTGCTTTTGTTACTGGGGACACCTTGCAGTGTAAGGATGTTAAACTCCATGAATCAGGCACAGGGATTTGGGCTACTGCTTTTGGGCTCAACCTGGGTATGTTTTCCCAGCAAAGCCCTCTGTAGCCCCGAATTCCGTTGCAATTTCAAAATCAGAGGTGTTGATTTTAAAGCAGCAAATTGACTCGAGGCTGAATCTTTCAGCTGTAAATGACTGCTGAGATGGAGAGAAAGTCAGGACGGAGTGTGGAGAGCAAAGGGATCACCTCAAAAGGAAAATGCTGCCTAAAGCTGCATTTAACTTCACTTAAGAAACCTGGATTTCACTGAAATATGTCGAGGCTGCCATCTGCTGACAGCAGGAAGAGCCTGGCTACCTACAATGATGTTATTTCAAATATTCTTTGGAATAATGTCATTTCAAAGTCAACTGCTTTCAGTTCTAGATAAAGACTTAATCTTTAGCTAAAACTGAGAGTTTTCTTGTCTAAAATGTAGCAACAATTTCTTTGAACATTTACTTCTGTTGTTTCAAACCAACACTTCAATGTAAAATTTCATTTCCAAAACTGGCAAAAAATAAAGTGAAGAAAAGGACACAAAAAAGGTGTTTGACTCTGAAATAATAGTTTGGAATTGAAATGTTTGCTTCTTGTTAGCATTTGCCAACTAGTCATATTATATTTGGAAACAAAAATGGATTGATTTATTGAAAATCTTCTAAATGAGAAAATATGTATTACAATTAGTGGAGCTTCTGATTTCCCTGTAGTATGGTCACATATCCCAATTTTTTTTTCTTTTTTTTTGGTAATACAAGTGTAACTTTTAGGAGTACAGAGAGGACATTTTACAGGTGTGACACGAGTTTTTATATGCGTGAGCAAAATTGAAATATTTCTGCAGCTCATTATATTTTCTATTCCAACATATTGGTGTTTGGGGCTTGGAACCAATTCAGAGCAATGTGCCCTACAAGCCATGTTTAAAAAATTAAAATTAAAAGTGTAGAAAAACAATCCTCTTCCTCATTCTTCCAAATATTTTGCAGATTCATGGTAAGGTTTGGGTTTGCCCTAAAATGAAACCACAGATATTTATTTTTAAGGAGAAATCAAAATATGCTCAGCATCCAGTGCACTTGCTTCTCCTAATTAGGCCAAGTGGGGAACTGACATTGAATTCTATGAATCTTAACCTATCTGTGGTGTTCTGATTACATTAGCTCCTGTATTTTTAATCAGGAATTTCATCTTTGTCCTGAGAAATCTCTCCTAGAGATTTTCTGCTGAACTGAAAGTTTCTGCTTCACTCAAAGGTGTCTTCTAAAAGGTTAACTTGCAAGTTGTTGGTTTGTTTGCTTGTTTGGCTGCATTAGCTTCTTCAGAATTATTAATTTATTCGTACAGCAGAATCCTTTTTTTTCTTTTTACAAGCTTCCCTCAAGGGAGAGCTCAGAAGGAGGAGGATGATGTAGCTTCATAAGGGTTTAGAAGACAGCATGGGAGGAAGCAGGGCTCTCTAAAGTTTGGAAAAGTAGCAAGTTTGCAGTGGGAAGCTGCTGCTCTCAGGGGTTGATTGGGAGTCAGAGGTGATTAGAGCTGATGCTTTGGAGCAGCTTCAGCCAAATGCATTTCCATCAAAGTATGTTTTCTTAACTGGAGTCAAGCATTTCGCATCAGATTAGAAAAAAAGAAAATCTAGTGAAACTTCCCAGGGAAAGTTTGGTTGGGAAGTGTGAAGAAGATGCAGAGAGAGAATGCACAGACAGATTGTACTCCATCCCAACTCGCAGGAAAATGAATTTTTCAGTCTCCAAATGTCCATGATGTTGCCTTTCCCTACTGGTATTTCAGCAGAGAACAGGGAGAAGCAAGGTGCAATTCTGAGAGAATTTCAAGGTCGAGACAAGTCTGTTTTGTTGGATGCAGCAGAGATGTGAGATTGTTCAAAGAGAGGAAGGCCATGGTCAGAGCAGCAGGAAAATAGGAGGGAGCTTTGTGGCAATGGCTCTGGAAGGGACAGATGTCAGGGCAAAAGGGAAAACTGCTGGGGTAATTGCAGAGTACAAGTTATGCACATAAAAATACACCCAGCAGAACAGTTTGTAGATTTAAAATATGCAGCACCAACTAGTACAGCAAAATGCAGGGCAAAATTAAATCCTCTCTGTGGTAAATCCTGTTATGTCTTACTGCATTAGGCAGAGCTGTTCAAATCCTTGTTTTTCAAGGAAAAGAAGGACAGCAAGGATACCCAGAAAACATATTAAGAAAAATAAAGATTTTTTACTATTTCTTTATTTTTTCTCTCATCACCCTACATTTTCTTTAACAAGCTGTCAGGATACATTAAAATATTCTTGAAGCCCATGTCCAGTTTAGAGATTCATTTTGGGACTGTGAAGACAAAGTCCTGCAATTCTGTACTTAGAGGGGCAGGAGAGGAGGGACTTTTCCCCAGTTATGTGTCATCTCCCCGTTCAGAAATAATCAGAAGTTGCCCCCAGCCCTCTGCTTCCTTATCAGATGACTTTAGGCCCAAATTCCCCAAATATTTCTGCATCTATCTCATCCAGATTTCTGTGAAGGGAAATGTCTGCTCATGACAAATTGGCAAGGCAAAATAAAGAGCGTGAAGTTGTTTGGATACTGGAGCACTGTTGCTCCCCATATTTGACTGGTGAGCTCTCTTCTTCCAGTTATCAGTGCCTTAGGCTGCTCCAGGAAATACTAGAGGAGAATTTTGCTCTTAGTGAAGACAAATTATGTGATTTGAGATACCAGCATTTCCCACTGAGCACTCTGAGAAAAATGACTGGAATACTGTCTCAGTGTCATGAAAGTACCAAAATATGCTTCTTTTATTTAGTTTATTTCACATTTTGACTATTTAAGGACCTTGGTATTAAACTCAAGAGTCCCAGTTGGTTAGTCCCCTTTTTCTGAATGAGATTACTTCCATATCTACAGCTGAATAAAATCTTCCAGGATGCTTAAGGCAGTCAGAAGCTGCTACAGGCAAATCCTTTATAAATCAGATATTTCCCTCACATTAATGAAGGCAGGTAAGGTGCTGTTCAACAGTGGAACAAGAAAAATAGTAAAAGGCTGGAGTGTAAAATTGACATATAAAGCTACACCATATGAAGTCACATATTGTCTTACACATTTTATGGCTTAGGGTGGTCCTGGAGGAGGGGATTTCTGTGGAAATCTCCCCTGAAGGAGTAACAAACAGTTGTGTAAAAATAGAAATGAAAAAAATGAATGGGACAGTCAAGGACATCTCTAAAACAGAGCTCCATGGCTTGCCTGAGAAAAGTTGTCAGGCTCAGTTGGAAGCACTGGAGGAATTTCAAAGAGGGATTTTGAATGAGGCTGAATGAGGAGGAAGATTGAGGATATGAAGGAAGTGACATGAGCAAGTCCAGGGTCATGACTCTGCCAAGGATTTTGGAACAGATACAGGGAGACAGGAGAGTATTTGCCAAGAGCAGAGCTGGGCAAAATAGATTTAATTATTTAGTGAGTTTTAGTCGAAATGAGTGCCTAAACCAAAACAGCAAGAGAAATACAGGAAAAAAACCCAAACCGACGCACACAGAAAACCACAAACAAACCAAAAAACCCAATCAAAAAAGTGATTATGCTTTCACAGTATTTTCAGTTGGTGCTTTTATTAATCTTCCTATTGATAGTGTTATAAAATTACATTGCTGTTGTTCCTAAGCTTGAGAAAAGTAAACAGGGAAGGTATTGTCAATGACCCAATGCCTTGGAACAGAATTTGCAAGAGACTAAAGATGGTTGAAAAATAGCAGATACATTATTTATGTAGTCACCAGTATTTTTCAGATGTGATGAAACAGACACTTTTCTAGTAATTACATCTATTTAAATACATAAAGTGGGGACAGAGGGACCAAGAGCTGACCTTTGGGAGATCTCCCTCCATTCTTGCCTCAGGAAAGAGGGAAACTAGCCAGGAGAGGGCAGAGTCAGAAAAGCTAAAGGGAGGAAAATGTTGGAGCTTGGAGCTGATGGTCAACAGTACAAACTACGGGAAAATGGGGAAGGGATTGGGTTTCCCAGCTTCACCTTTGCAGCAGGATGAGCTCTGCAAAGAGAAAGGGACCAGGGCAGCATCTGGGCCAGATGAGCAGGGGGGAAGTCCCAGTGGCAGCTGGAACATCCCCTCAGCTGACTTGCACTGCAGATTAACAGGACTTGCTTGTCCTACTTTCCTAATCTTGGTCCATGTAAGGCTTCAGCATAGAGGCTCTTTTGGAAACAGGATGCAATTTCAGGCAAGAATGTTCCCTCAAAAGTAAATAAACATGAAACGGATAGGATGTTATGTTCTATTAACACTAATCACAGACTTTGATTGTTGAGTTTTCTGAGCACCAGATTCCTGTCAAGACTGTTCCTGCTTTCTCCTTCTTTTTCTTTTTTCGGCTCAATGAGGTTAAAAATCTATGATGTTTATTGTACATCAGTCAGGAAGAAATGCACTTCCTCAAGCCTTTTATATCTTCAATATCTTGAAAGTAATTTGAATTTGCATGAAGCACTGCTATACAAGCCTTGCTGTTCTGTATTTGAGTTGCCTGATTTTATTTTATCATGAATACACACAATTTAAATAGTGCCCATTGACTCAGTGTGACTTTAGCATGATGTATTTTTATCTCTGGGTTATCAGAAGTCCCACCTGACATAAAAACTGCAGGTACAAGGAGCAGTTGCCCTTCAAAATGATCATTGAATTTATTTCCAGTCTCTGAGATTTTATACTTGAAAGCAGGCAGAGTGTATATGAAAAGGCAGAGTGTAAATAGAAATTATGAGTTTGAGATAAATACTGACAAAAAATTAATTTTGTCTTCTTGGTTGAAGGATGAGATGTGTCTCTTTTTGCAGCCCACATTTCCTCAGCTGCTGTTGTTCCCTGCTCACTCACATATGGCAGCTGAAGGGAGATCTCCCCTCCCTTTTTAATCATCTGGGGACTATTTACAGGTATGAATTGCCCTCCTTGATACCACTAAAGAGTGACTGAATTAAGGATGAACCAGGCAGGTCACAGCCTTGTGGAAATCTGTCTTTGGGATGTGAGCACCACAAGAAACAGATTCCTGCAATCTTCTCTGGTTTAGCTGTATGGATATTGTTATTTATGCACAGCTCAGCACCCCATGCAGTGAAAGTCTTTTCTCCTATGCTCACATAACTCAGCAAATATCACAAGTTTGAAAATACAGCTGATATTTAAATAAAATGGATTAACATATAATGGAATTGGACAGAAATTCTGTGGAATTACCTGTTTGTTTTTTGCAGATAGACCCAAAACACAGTGTGCTGAGTTACAAATTTTGATGCCAGTAGATGGAGCTTGACACTTCTTGGCAAGATCCCCTCATGTTAGAACAGAATGGGAATTCTTATTGAAAGCAGAAAAGCAGTTTTTCTTCTTTTCCTTTCAGCTTAATTTGCTGTTGTGGGTAAGATTTGGAATGAAAAATACTGTCCAAACACTACCTGTTGAAAGGCATTTTCAGATCCTATGACTGTGCAGGAACACAGTGGGGAAGCTAATTGGTTCTGCTTTAAAAGCATCGTGCCTCCAAATTGTTCTGGACTGTGTATTTTGGCATAACTTTTCACAGAGAGTCAACAGAAGTCTTGTGCTTATGTGAAACTGAGGGCAACAGGACTTAGTTTGGGGCTAAAGAAGGCATGTTCTGAAAAGCTTTGGCACTTAAGGATAGAGTTGAGCAAAGCTTTACATGCTTTACTGCTCTTGGCCTTGGTTTGCCTAGTTTTTTACTAACAAACACTGAATAACGTAGGGATGTTTCTCTCTTGAGAACAGAGAAAATTCAGCTCTTAGTCCATATATTTAAATCCTAATCAGAAGGGTCTCTGTCTCAGTTTTTTGTCCTCAGGAAGACTTCACAAAATTTGTGTTTACAAACTAATAACACGCTAACTTTCCCTCCAGAACTGGTAAGATAATATACAGGCTCTCCCACCTTGGAGTTAGGAGTACAGCAAGCTGTTCACTTCCAGTATTACAGGTATTTTTTTTTCAATAGGATGGCTACTTCGTGCTGTTTTCTGGGAACATAATCCTCCACAAAGGAGTGACTTAGAAGCGTTTGGCCCTCAGGACAGCAGGAGAGCCATTCCAGCTGGCGCGGCACCACAGCACCGTGGGTCATGCCTCCTTCATTACGGAGCCACAGATATCCATCTTGAACGACGTGGGGAGAGGACTCCTGCCAGGCCTCCGAGTCCTCAATAAAACATGCAGAAGAGCTGAAGGGATCGAAGGTTGCTGTGGGAAGCTGTATTTCATGCCGAGCCCCAGCACACGCCATGGCGGTGACAGCAATGGCGGCGGGATGGGGACAGAGCGCGGCCGTGGGAGGGTGGCACGGCCTGCATGAGTCACAGCGAGCCTGCAGATAAAACGCAGCAAAACAGCTTGGCCAGGACAGCGTGAACACACACGAGGAGAGATAAAGTCAAGTGATGCTTTGAAGGTGGTCTGATCTTTAAATGTGCTGCGGATTAGAGAGGCTGCGAGAGGCCTAGGCCGCGCTGAGCAGGCCTTGGGTCGTAATTCCCGACTTCTTCTCGGCATGAGGAAATGAGGGAGCCGTGTTCCTGCAGATAACACAGCAGTGCTGCCCCAGCCCTGCTGCCAGCACTGTGCAGCCCTGCCTGGTGTCAGTCACCTCCAGAGCCAGCCCAGTGTCACACAGGGACAGTCCTGACCTCAAACGATCCCACTGCCGCAGCACACTGTGGGGGGAGCTGACTGTATTTTTTTTTAAATTCTTTCAAGTAAACTTCTGTCAATGAGGACGAAACAACATGAAGGAATCCCAACTACTGTTAAAGCTCATCCCAGTGATCTTGCTTGGGGTACTCAGCAAGTGGCACCAGTGGGTGTCCTCAGCACAGTTCCTGCTTCGTTTGTAAGCAACTCCACTTTCCCTTGTGCCTTGTCCTTCTTCCTTGGAAAAAATCACATTGGACTAAGCTCTGTCCTTTACTACTTTCCAAACTCTTCAGAGGTTATTTCCTTTCTTGCTTAGCACACGAGAAACAATCTTAATGGTACAGGTAAATATTCAGAAGTACATATTTTTTGAACAAACTTGTAGGAAATTAATTGTTCATTCAGACAGCTTCAGTGACACCAAATCAAGGCCCTGCTCAGCAAACCTATTATCCCTTTGTTGTTTTGGTTATCTTTTTATGTTTAATCATTCTCTTAATTTTCTGCTGCTCACCTACTCTGGATACAAAGGATATCCTACAAAGGATATCCTTCAGTCTGGTGACAGCAGATTATATGTCTGGCAATGGGTTTCTTACTTCTTTTCTGAAGCAATTAGGATGTCTTCAGGCTCTGGAGCAAAAATAAATGCTGACTAGTCCTTTTGATGCAGAGGAATGTTACAACATAGTCCATTACCAGATGATTAGAGGAGCAGAAATAAACCTTGAGCATGAAGCTGTAGTTCCCTGCTCAAATGACACTGACCCTATTTATAGACACAGAGTAAGCAGAAAGGAGATGAGGAACCAAAAAATTAGGGAAATAATTTTCCCAGGCACCACCAGACAATGACAGAATTATCTCAGTAGTATTTAGCTTTTGATATTGGAGAGCAGGAAAGTGTGTGAAGGGCTCTGGGACAGGCTCCCTGCACTGCCCAGGAGGAGCAGCACAGCTTGGAGGCAGCTGTGGAAAGGCTGAACAGTCTGAGGTGGACAAAGGCCTGAACAGAATGTGCAGTGTCTGCGTTTCCAGGGAAGTGACTGAAATTAATGACATCCTTCATGATATTTTTAGGCTTTCTCTAATCCCTTACTCTTGAGGGCCGAATGATGAGCAGAGTGGAAATGATCGTGATGGGAGAGTGCCAACATCCAAAGCTGGCAGATGCTAAAATTGGAAGCACTGAAAGGTTGATGGATGGTACAAGATTCTAAAAGATTTGAAATTTTTGGATGAATGTGTTGAAAGTTGGACACACTGAAGTGGAAGAGTTTTTATTTACTGACTCCATTCAAATGACACAATCACATAAAACACCATCCTTGGAGGAGACAAGAACCCAACTTCTACTGTAGTCACAGACTTGCAGAATAGAAGTCTGATAGAAATTATACAAACATTGATGGATTTATACCAGAGATGAACTTGGACAGAAAATATTTTGCACAAAAATTAAATTTAGGCCTGAGTGACTGGGATTTGTCGTGAATTGCCATCAAATCTTTATAAGGAGAGGTTCTGAGGCCTACAGCAGGTTAGATATCACAGAGCTCTGAGCCAGTCTTCTGGGTTTTTGCTAAAGAGAGGGTTTTTACATGTTAGCTCAGACAAATTATCAGTCTGAATGTGTTTTCCTACAAAAATGTTACAATGAGAGCAAGTCTACTTTAGAAGTTGGCCTCTTTTCTTCTGAAATTACATGAAACTCACTGCTTGGAAGGTATAATGTGAGATATGTAATTTGAAATCCATTTCCTTTGGTTTCAGTGGTATTGTTCAGGGTTTATGTAGACTTAAGTGGCAACAATCTGCAGCCTGGCCATAGCATCTATTTCACACAGCTGTAGAGAAATTAGCTTTTCTCAGGAATTCTTGTTGCTACAAATCAGCCAAAGCCAGGGTCTACTGAGGGGAAACGAGGAAGGTAAAGAGAGAAAGGGGAAAGAATCAGAACATGTATATGAAGAAGAGAGATTAATTCAGTGAAAGAAAGAGGTTTAGTTCTAGAAGTAGTGAAAATGTGTAATGAATCATCATAAAACTGAACAGGAAACTACAGTGAGAATGGCACATGCAGAATGAAAATGGAAAATTAAGGCCAGACTGAGAACTCAAACTCTGAGGTTTCACCAAGGTAGTAAACACAGGAGTAATTTGCCAAGTAAGGTCACTAAGGAAGAAAAGGTTGGATGACTTGTGAGTAAGACAGATGTTCTGCACTTGAGAGTGGATTTAGGGTTTTACTGGCACTTCAGGAACAGGGAGAAGAGATAAATGTAAAAGGCTTGTTGGACTCGGGACACTTTTCCTTTTCCTGTCCAGCAAGGCCTGTTCAGCGCCTGTCTCTGATGTGCTGTTCCAAAGGCAAGCACAGGTCAGGGGAGGACAGCTCAGTCAGGTAGGAGAACACAGCTAAATGAGCTCTCAGTGTAAACCCACTGAAAGGAAGGCAGGAAAGCAAGTTATGTCAGAGAGGAATCTGAATTGATTTGTCATTTCGCTGGAATTAGATAACAGCTCTTTCCAAATCAAGGATAGAGCATATGAAAAATGTCAATAACTAAAACCTGTCTCCTGGAGAGTTTCTTTCCAAGACCGGGGCCAGGGAAGGAGGTTTTTTTTCTCCCCCTTCCTTTGGCAGCTCCTAAAAATGTTTTTAATGAGCGATTCAAATGTGCTATGGACGGAGCAAAAGGTGCTCAGGCAGATAATTCCATTCTTCATAAACTCATTAATGGCAAGCTGGTGGGAGGCAGATAACAGCAATGGCCATGTCCCATGACAGGTAGGAGAGGAAGAAAGCAGGGAATACAAAGTGCAATATGCCAGAATAAGCCCTCTGATCCTGTTGTGTGGGAACGTGCTGAGTTTAGCACCAAGAACAAAGCATTGAAATCTGTCCCAGCAGCTCTGTGTGCCATGAGGGAAGGCAAGGAGTCCAGGAGGTGTAAATCCTGTGGGGAAGCCAAGAGCAGTGCTGAGGGGAGCTGCTGAACCTGAAAGCCAGGACAAGTTGGGATTTTAAAAGTATCACAAGTTTTGAATGCTGCAGACTCCTAAAGGTGGGAAACTCAAAGGTATCATGTGGTTATGATGAATTACTGTGAAAAGAGGGATTTAGGTAAAAGGGAAGAGAAAAATAACTTTCTTTCTTTTTATTTGCTTATTTTTATTTTCTGAGGAAAATTCTTGTAGGCAGTGACTCCCTAGTGAAAGGGAAAACCAAAGGGTCTAAAACTCACCTGCACTACCTGATGAGGCAATCAACATTGCCCCCAAACTGCAAATTCAATGTGTTTCAGTTATTATTGGTCCCTTCACAGGAATATTTTGTGTCTGATGCACTAGAGAGCAACCATCTCTAAATAAGCACTGAAGAGTCAGTTGTTTCCATACAGCCCTGTGACCAGAAGCTGATGTTTCACTGTAACTTTTCCTCAATTTTTATTTTCACTTCATAGATTTTTATTTCTTTTCCCACAGAGAAAACAAGCATATGCTTTAGTCTCCCTATAGTCTTACTGCTTTCTGCTTTTCTTTCCTGGACCCCAGACCAGTAGGAATTTTTCAGTTTTTTCTTCATTCTTTTGGGGAATTAACTACAACTTTCAGTACTGATCACTTGGAGGCTATGATCTCTTTTACACTCATCCTGTGAAATAGACATTTCTATGTCCATGTGGTTGTTGGATGCAGAAGAAGCTGTAAAAAGGGCAAACATTCTCTGAGATACCAAATTTCACACTTTTCCTTTAGTTTTACCCTTTATGGAAACTCAGGACAGCAGGCTGGGGATTGCATTAGGCTGCTGTTTTTCCAGGTTAGAGCTGTCACTACCAAGAGTTAGCAAATAAGACTTGAAGCTCCAGGATTTTGGTGAACCCTGCTCTGCAGAGTTGTCATTTCCCACATCTCCTCCCCACCTATTTTCTCATTCATCCCTAATATTATGGGAAGAGTCATCCTAATTTCTTGCTGGTCTCAGTGTTTTATTCCTGCTTGGATTTCTCAGCCAACAAATCAATTTTAAATCTCTGTCTCAAAGGACAAATAAATCTACTATTTTGTGCCTTCTGCCTCTCATTTCTCCTCATGGGCTTTCTTGCTATTTTCACTCCATTTTATACTTCCCACCAAACCTTTTCCCATCCTGCCCTCCTTTTTGCCTCTCTTCCAGGTTTCCCTCTTTATCCTCTGCTCATTTTAAATAAATTCCTCCTTATAACACAGTTCTTTCAGCAAGGCTTTTGGTGATGATCCCACCCACACAGCCTTAATCAAAGCCCCATTGAAGACTGTGGAAAGGCTTTAATGGACTTTGGATCATGCACTGAAAGTGGTGGTCCCTGAGGCTGCCTTCTGTTGCAGTCTGTGGAATAAACTTCAGGAATATTTAGTGAATCTAAGTTAGTTTTCTTCCTGAAAACTGAGGTTTTGGTGTGTTTAAAGTACACCCGCTATTTTACTCAAGGTAACTGGATGTATTTGTAAATTTAATCTGAAAAGGAATAAATCTTGGATAATGTTCAAACCCAGAGATTGTCTAAATAAGGAAAGGATTGAAAAGAAAGGAAAACACCAGGAAAGTAATGGATTGAGAGCTTCCTGGAGACAAGAAGCAGGTATAGCCAAATGCTGGAGTCGAGGATTATTTAAAATTCCTTTGACCAGTGTATTTCTTTGTGAGATGGATCAAATACTGTTTCTATTAGATGTCAGGGGTTCATTTCCTTTCCTTAGATAAACACTTTAAGGTGCCAGACTCCTCTGTGAGATGATAAATGACTTCCTAGACGTCATCATAAAGGAAGTTGTTCCTTATAACTGTTCTAAATCTGTTACATATCAAATTTCCTGTGCATGGCTGCCACTCTGCAGCGCTTTCCAAACTGTATTTCACAAATGCACAGTGTGTCTTGTAACACCAAGACACTCCTTTTCAGGCTCCATCTTTAGCCCTGTTCTCAAAACACAGGAGGTCACGGATTGGATTTAAAAGTTAGTATAACACATCCTGCCTACCTTGAATTACAAAAAATACACAATCTGGATGAGTGATTAATGAAGGCAGAATTGCAGATAGGACTGCTCTGTTTCAGTTCAGCCTGGCGAAGCTGAGAACAGCTGAAATCTGCTTATTTCAGCGATAGGAAATTCATGAAGAAGGTTATTGCCCTCTTTGTTTTGGAAAATGCGGATTGTGGTTTATATGTCCTACTGGAAACAACAATGGAATCTGCTTGTACTCATGTCCTTTCAGATTGCCTGATAGACCAATAAATATCATGCCAGGCCTTTTGGGTCTTCATCCATTTCCACTGGCAACAAATTGTTAAAAGAAGCCTCTCTTTTTGTGGCACTTGACATTTGAAATTGAGTGCTCATTGTCAGAGCATGTATTCTTATCAAATTAATTTCTCCAGTGTCATAAAAGAAAATTGCAGAGTCATAGAAAAGTAGAGAAGTTGTGGCAACTGTATAAGTAGAAGTCCAAATACCTGATATTTGTCTCTGTGGTTGTTCATCACCAGATATTCTTTATGTTGAGATTTGAGTTTTGTATCTGAAAACACCTCTTTTTAACTGAATATTTTTATTAATTCCTAGTCTTGAGATACATGAGAGACACTTGGCTCCTTTGAGCCTCAGCCATTTTTTCCTGTCACTGGCTCTGTGTGACTGACAATGTCCTTTGGTGCTCCTTGGGCCAAGATTCATGTGGATTTCAGGTGCCTTGAATTTCCATCACCAAGAAGTCCTGTAAGACAAATGCAATTCCTGTGACCTTTTCTTCCACCTCCCAAGCTATTCCAGTTTTCACAGACCCTTGCTCTTGATCTGGTTCTGTAACATCCTCTTCAAACAACACACCTTTTTGAAACTGCTTTCTGGATTAACGAGTTCACATGCAATTAATTCAAACCACTAAGGCTTAAACATGTAGTGACCTGAGGCACAGAGGCAATCCCAGGAAAGGCAGAAACTGGAATTACTTGCTGGGAGTGAATGCTGGGAGAATGTTTCAGAATGGCTTGAACAGTAAGAAATGTGTGTGGGATGGTGAAAGGAATGGTGAAAAAGCACAAGTCCTTGACTTTAAAGCTTTTTGGATCATGGTCATTCCACAGCTTTGCCTTCCAGTGACAAATCTGAAGGTCTTAGAAAATAATTGTTTAAGTTATTCCAGGCTGGTGTTTACTGAGCAACCTTTGAAACACTAAAGATTTCAAATCCCAGTCTGGTTTGGTTAAAAAAAAAACTGAGCAAAGCAAACTGTGTGTTAGCACAGAAAAAAATCCAGCAGCAATGGGATCTACCCCAGGCTATCATAAAGTCATGAAACAGGAGGGCTGAGAACCACCACTCTGAAATAAAACAGTGCAATCAAGGCACTTGTTCTTGCACTGTAGAGATCATATTTTACCATGAGGTGTCTAGTTTGGATACAGGCAATGGCCCCGAATTTAGCCCAACACTGATGAAACCAGCTCCAGCATTTCCATGCATCTCCCAGCTCAAGGAGATGCAATAATTTTTCTGCACATTTTATTTCATTGAAGGCTTCACCAAAGAGGAAAAGACAAATGTATGATTCATATTCCAAAGAGTCTTATCAATATTTTCATCTACCAGTGAACAGTTCATCTACTATGTTTTGAGAGGTAAATTACAATTTCATCTATATAAATGCCAGGCTGTCCATTAGCAGAATAGGCTTTTTAGCTGTTTTGGTGGCTTCAGTTTCCCTAGCAGAAGAAAGAAAATGATTGCCCAGCCCACATGGAAATCAGGCAGCTTCAAGATGTCTTCAGTGGGAATTCAATTCCCAGGAAAAAATCTTAGGCTCAGTTTGCATGGACTGCTTATGATACTGATTTAGCAAGGTGTGCCTTCAAATCCATATTTTGTTGGAGAGAATAAAATACCCATGGCTCTATATCAGATGGTATAACTGGGACAGCATTTTCCAGGGAGTTTGCAATTCCTTTGTCCCTGCAGTCTCTCTTAGTCTGCAGGACAAACATTCCCAGGAAGGATAAAGATATTTGAATACAGGTGTTTTACCTGAGCATAACAGTAACTGTCAGAGCCCTCAGGAATACCTAAATGCTTCAATCACCTGGAGACACTGATAGCTGTACAATCTGTTTTCTTGGGGAATCATCACTTGGCTTATGAAAGATCAGAAGACAGCTCCTGTGAAATGCAATGTTTGTAATGATGTTACTGTAGCCAGTAATTATTTCCAGCATTTTTCTTCCTTATTCTGTCAAATGTCAGCCTTCAGAGAGGTGATTAGTATTGGGTTTGAAATCTTGGCCTCCTTTAGTTTTTACCAGGGAAAAATTCCTTTCTATTCTATCCCTCTTACTGTGTCTCCAACCAATCCTTCAGCACATCCCTGAGGAGATCCCATTTTCCACCTTCCAGCTTAGTGGGGTTTTGTTCTTCATACTGATGACATCCCCAACATCAATTGCCATTTGATCTTAATTTTTACATCACTTAGACAGCCTAAAAATGTCAAGGTGTCTGAGAGTGGGACCAAGACCCTGTGACTAATACTGGCCCTGTATTTCTCCATTTTCCCACTGAATGAGCAATATTTTAGCATCACCTTTTCTATTTTTCTATTTTTCTATTTTTCTATTTTTCTATTTTTCTATTTTTCTATTTTTCTATTTTTCTTTGTTTTTATTTTTCACAGCTCCCTTCAAGAGGCAATTTTTCTGGGCTGTGTGGCACAACAGGCCGGGGTAGAAGAGTGACTTCTTACCTCTGCAGCTCCTAGGATGGGAAAGTATTAGATGAGGACATGTTCTTACACCATAATAATTCCAAAATATTTACTTTGATTTGCATGTTTTTCAGATCTGGCCGTCCCCATCAAAGATTCCTCTGGTGATGAATTGTAGCCCAGAGCTCAGTACAGAAAGTGCAGAAAATGCCTTTCCCCAAGAAGCTGTCAGGGAAAACTCTCCCTAATGTGACCTTGCCGGTGAGCCTGGATGTACTCCAGCCCAGGGGAGCCCTTTGAATCTAAAATGTATATAAACACGAGTACACAAATCCAGTAGCAATACAGAGCTGAAAAAACGTCAGGACATTGTCTTTGCAATAATAGCTCCGGAGCAGGACAGCTTCTCGTGGCTGCTCTGCCTAAAATGGGAAGCAGTGAGCAAGAGCAGCCCCTGGAAGGAGGCACCACGACTGGCTGGAGCCTTGGGCTAGGTGATAGAGCACCACACGTGTGAAAACAGAGAGGCTGAATCCCATCTGATAGAGCTGGTTTGAAAATCTCTCTAATTTTCAGTGCTGGAGATAAAGTCTCTTATTTATGAGAGCGAAAACTCCTCTGCCCTGAGAGGGATTAAATACAAACATCTGCTAAACCTGCTGCCATGAGAAATCCATCTGGGCTTGTCCCTTCACTTCTTGTGTGCCCACAAAGAAAATACACTCCAGCTTCAGACGATGCATTTACTCAGTACCAAACAGGATGTAAAATAATAACACATAGAACTAAGAAAAACTGTCTACATTTCCGGCTGGCTTTATTAAGTGACAGATCTCCTGCACTGTAAAATGCATCAAATGCTTCCCCTTTGAAAAATGAGGCAGATAATGGCTGACTATTAGCACTAATTGTACTGTTATGTTTGGGAAAACTCAGAAAAGACTGGAAGAACAGCCAAGAAAAGCTGAGAAATCACTACAATGATTGATTTAATGAAGTGATAAGGTGTATAAAACACTCTCTGCTTGCAAGTGAAAAGACACTTCTCCTGGTTTTGATTTGCTGCCAAAAGTAATAAAAGATACAACAACTGTGGAAAAACAAAAGCAATCAATAATGCAACCTATCTGCATGATCATTCTCCTGAAATAAAACATCTTGGGAAATAAAAAAGTACCAGGTTCAAAGAAAAAAAAGAAACTTGTGCCTTGATTTGAATATTGCTGCATGCAGAAAAAAGGAATGGGAAATGATTTTTCTGTACGTGGTTATAAATCACATGATTTAAAATCGTTCACTTAAAATCATAGGGCGAAAATTAAAGATGGTGACAAAATTTGAGCACCAGACACTAAAACCCTGGAACATTAACAGAAATTGATTTATTTATTTCCCCATGGCAGAGAGGAATGACCCCTGGAATTGTAGCTGTACTTCTTGCCTGTTCAGCTTCACCCTTTTCAAGGCTCAATATTAGTTTTGCAATAAAACCACTCTAATCCACCAAACTTTTTGATTATTCAAATGTTTTTTTCTAGCCTAGTTTTGGGGAGAGTGACCTTGTGTTTGAATATTAGTTGTATCCTTTATTCTCTCTAACTTATTTCCCACAAAGAAGAATTCATAGCACTCATGGAAATAATTTGGCAATTGTCAATTGGCAAATTCTGCCACATGAACAATCACTTTTGATATGTTTTTATGCATCTTCCTTTGTTTTTTTTTCATACCAGGCTCTAGAATCTCACAGTAGGCCCTGCCACTATGCCAGAAAAATCAGTTGTAACATTTTTAGCCATTATTTATTTGGCTCGTTCGAGTCCTTACCCAAAATTCCCATTTCTAGGAATTGCATCAAGCAGTGCATATGTCTGAATGGATATTAAATATTAATATTGGGAAAAGGAAGACTGTTCTGTCTTCTTCCTCTTGTAAAGTCCTCCTTTGATTTACTGCTTTCTGTAGACCCAAATGTAAATAGTGTCACAGCAAATAAGTGTTTAGTGTCTGTGAAGTTTATTCTATTGGTCTATTTAGGTTCTTAAGTCTGAGTTATAATGCATATAAATTAGTGGCCAGTGAGTGTTGTTTAATTATCTGGAAGCCTTGTCACTGACAAAGTGAACTGTGCTGGCTGTCTTGCCAGGAAGGATTGAAGCTGTTATGCTAAAGTCTGGACAATTTGATGTAAATATTTACCCACCCAATAAAGAGGTGTTAAAGCTAATTCAGCCTCAGGATGTTAACTCCTGGAGATCACACAAGTCCCCATGGGAAGCCAACTTCAAGTTCCACAGGGAAGCTTCAGATCCTGCCGTGGGAAATGAAGAGATGCTCAAACAAGGTGATGATAAGGAGAAATTTGGGCTGGATCATGAGCTTGCCTGGGAAAAATTATCTGCACACAAAAAGGGATCCACATTTGGAGCATCTGAGATGCACCAAAGAATTCTGCTTGGTTTGTCCCTGGAGCTCCAGGTATGTCTCCCAGACTGAATATCTGAGCTAGGCTGGGGTGGCTCACATGGCATGAGACAGCTGTGTGTGAGCAGCTGGAGCAGCTCCTCATCCTCAGCCAGTCAGGATGATGAACACCAGCCCAGGGGCTGCAGTTTGGGGCAGTTTGGACACTTCCTGTCAAAATCACGGTGGCATAGGGATGGTGATTTTTGCTTCAGCAGTTTGTTTCTGTATCCCTCCTCTGACAGATGAGCTGACACAATATTTCTGGGATGACTGATGTTTACTATCTTCTTTTTTCTGCTGAGACTTTGAGAGGGCTTGATGCCCAGGACAGTATTGGATCCATTGACTTCACACTGCTCAGAGAGCTTCTCTGGGTGTCCATCACTTGTGGACAGTGGAGCAACCAAGATCAGTCCCACAGTGTCGGTGCTTAGCCAGCAAATTTTGGATAGGAAAGGGCTTCATGGCCTGTGGGCACAGGGATTTGGACCACAGGCATTGCCAGGACAGGAGTTCCTGAAGAGACAGGGTAGGAAAAGCAGCAGATCCCACCTGGCACTGCCTTCCCACACACTTTGGAACTCCTTGGTGAATTACAAAGTTGGGGTCAGCCAGGCTGAGGGTGGGGTGCCTCAGAGAAGCTGCAGAGCCCCCCAGAGACAGGACTGACCTCGGATGACTCCTCTGGGGACCCTCAGGGTGTCCCCCAGGCAGGATAGAGCAGAGTCCTGTTTCATCAGGCTTTCATCTCTGTAGCTGCCACTGAGAAAAGCATGAGGACACTGGAGAGGTAACCCTTAACGTCATTAGACAGCAAGCAGGGATATCCATGTTGAACTCACACCTTCCTTTAGAAGCACAGCCTTGTCCTCAAAGCTCTTTTTTTTCCAATAAAAAAGTAGGGAACAGAGAAATCCGTTCTGCCTCCGCTAAATTAGAAAACTTATCTGTGTATTTGCTGTCTGATGCAGATCAAGGACCAACATCATCAAGATTGTAAGGGAAAGTATATTTTCTCTTCACTTTCAGGAAAAAACGTAGACAGAATTAAAGCAGATCTGCTGAGCTTAAGTTGTTTTCAACTTGTTCCAAGAGAGGAATATCCCAGTTTCCAATTTCATCTTCCTCAACCAGTGATGCTTGCAGAGAATTACAGCAAGCCTTTTCCCAGGATTTTTGCTAGAAGCCAGCAGGAACCTGCAAAAGAAACGACCTGACAATGCCCGTGTATACACATATTTGAAATGCCAGAAACTGCTTTGCCTGCATTTAAAACCACCCAGACAACAAGGTGACTGGCTCCACACACCCCAGCACTGCCTCTTGCTGGCCACACAAAGCAGAAGTGTCTGCTCAAATTCCAGGTAAACACAGCAACAAATAAGAATACAGGAGCAGGATTTTAGGCTATGTTAAGAAAACAGAGCAATGCCATTCTTGATTTGGTTCATGTTTGTCCTAAAGTGGGAGATGAAGAATGCAGAAATTTGGGTTTAGGGGCTAATTCTGCTCCTTCATTCTTCGCGACATAAAATGCACCAAAATTGCTAATTGGCATAACCGAGGACAAGTTAATTTGGATGTCAGAGAATGTGGCTCCACATGTCTCAGACTGTCCATCCTGTGTCTCTCTCTCTGCTTTTCCCTTGCTGTTATCTCCCTTCTGTCTCTTGTCGGCTGCAGAAGGGAAACCAAAGGCTCCGACCACCCACGGTGCCTCCTCAGCAGCTGCAGAAAACAAAGGTGCCACGAGCCAAAATGCCTCTTCTCCAGCAGTGGCATCTCCTGTGGCTGGGCCTTGGGTTGGCATCAGGGACCAGGTCTGATGTCAGCCAGGGAATTTCTTTGAAAATGCAAAAGGAAAGCATTCTTGCAGTGCTTCCCTCTGAGTGTTTCCTCTGGGGAATTTGCTGCCCTGTTGGATATACAAAAAGAGGATCTTTTTTTGGGGTGCTGGGGGGCGTGGTTGGGTTTGTTCTCTGTTCCAGGCCCAAATGGGTTGAGGGTTCTCAGCTCTTTATGGGAAAACAGGCATGGCCCACCTTGGCTTTTATGGGAGAGGAGGAATGCGAATCAAAAATTAAATTCACAGAACTTTGTGGGTGGCCTTCCCTGCTACGCAGAATATCTTTGTGTACACTCATGTCTGCCATGACTTTGAGAAAAAGCCCTTTACTTGTATGGCAACAAACTCATAAGTCAGAGTGTTTACATTCCTCAGCACTATATCATATTTCCCGACAAAGTTAATGAAACAAATTAAGCAAAACTCCACACAGATTCCTGCGTTCACAGAAAACTTTGCACAATTCTTACAGCTCCTGGTTGTGGTGGTAGCTGAGTGTGCTGAGCCTTGTTTTCCATCTGCTAAAAAATCACGGGCTGACTGGCCTAGTCTTGACTTTTTTTGTCTTGAGGAATGGAAGAGTAGGTTAAAACACTCTTTAAAACTACATCCGACTTCTTTCAACTGCTCCAAAGTCAGTTTTCAGAGTGACCCAAAGGCTTGGTCAGCCTCACAGGGACCTGACATATGTTTAAAGTTAAGAAAATGATTGATGACAGGGAACTCTGAACACACATTCTGCTGACTTGGGTCATTAGGCGAACGAGTCACTAAATCCATTCAATGAGAAAGCTGCAGAAGCATCAATATACAAGTGGTTGCCATGCTGGGTTATTGATGTGGTGTCCTCCAGAGAGATCTCATCAGGTCTTAGAGATGCCAGGGAAATGTGCACAGCAGTGCTCAATCACAGGAAACAGGACTGTGCTTCTCCACTTATTTTATATTTTGGATCAGTTTTGAAACATAAAAACAATGGAGTATCCAGATCTGCAGCTAAAGAAAAAGGCTTTTCTGAAATACAAGTGGATTTTGACTTTCAAACTGGTTTTTCACACCCATTTAATGCAGCTTCAGACTGGTTACATATTCACTTTTCGAGGCAAGGCACCATGGAAAGACATTTCAGCATATAAATGGGAAAATGTTGCTCAGGAGATACTTCTCCATTTACCTAATCATACTTCTGCAGCCAAAACTTTCTTCAGGAAGGGGCCTCAGGAAGTTCCTCACCCATGAAGTCCTGTTGACTGTAATGGAATGGGGAGATATGAGTAACCAGCCCCAGAGTGTAAAGCCAGCTCAGAAACCATCTTTTTACTATCAAAATTCTCGAGTTTTTCGTTTCAGAGTTTCACATTCATGCAGATTTCCTACACTATAAAAATTTTCCAGATGAAAACTGTATGTAAATTAAGACTATGCCATCTGTTGTATGTATAGACTATGGATAATATGCAATAATATTCTAAAATATATCATGTTTTAGATAAAATGAGAGTTGAATATTTGGATCTTAAAATATGGATTTTCAATTATGCCTTACCCCGACTTTCTGTTGATATTTTTTTTTATATATTAATGACATAATTTACCCAGCAATAGTTGGATTTTTCCACATAGTCTTTCTCCAAATTCTCCAATCTTCATCTAACAAAAAATTTCAACCCTTCTGAAAATTTGTTGAAAACACTAATATAAATTGACAGGAATATAACGTATTTTTTTAAAATATTCCTTCAAAATCACCCTGCATCTCACATAAAAAGGAACAATTGGATTCTAAACTATGCACAGTTCTAAAGGCTTACTCCAAAGCATCCATTTTTAGAAATACAGAACAATTCCTCCAGCTTTTTAAATAGCTGAGACTTAATATGCCATAAAAACATACTGTAAATATTTCTGTTGCTGGAATGGTGTCTCTGTT
Source organism: Lichenostomus cassidix (assembly GCF_008360975.1). Classification (NCBI taxonomy): domain Eukaryota; kingdom Metazoa; phylum Chordata; class Aves; order Passeriformes; family Meliphagidae; genus Lichenostomus; species Lichenostomus cassidix. Next base: position 61,004,332 of record NC_139486.1, read on the forward strand.
ACCACAAGGAGTTGCTAGGATATTATCTGTGCCAGGAAGTTTGTTGTGCCTTCATCAAGGAAAACTAACAGTCATTTTGATGCATTATGCAAATAATATCCTGTTTTCTCAACAGATTCCTTTGGAGCAATCAAAAAAAAAAAAAATAAAGCTCCCAGCCTCTGAGCAGATTTCTGTACTCTGCTGGCAGCTTCCCTGCCAGGAACACTTCCATTTTTCCTAAAGTGATCACAGTAGTAAATAAACCTGTGCTTAATTGAATTTAGTCCTCGAGATCACACTGCAGACACACCTCAAAAAACCTCTTCAAACCCAGAAACAGGAAAATGTTTAAAATGTTATAAATACATCGTTTTTATCACCAAACTAATATACAGAAATTACTGCTAAACTGACACCTCTGTTTCACTGATGGTTATTGACTATGATGAACTTAATAGAGGAGTAAAGTGGTGAAGTTAATCACTGTAAAAGAGAAATTTGGGGTTTAAATTTTTCTGGCCCCTGTGATTCTGACACCTTAAAAGAACCTGTGCTAGAATTTAACATTATTAGAGCACTTATAATAGAAAGAGGAAGTTGTTTTCTCTTTAAGACACATAATTTATGCTTGACTTGTCTTTGAAGTTCCCAAGGTGGTTTGGTTTTTGTTGGTTTTTTTTCTAGTGTCAGAGGAGGAAATCACTTCAGTCTAGCTTAATTCTAGGCAAGTCACAACTTTGCTGTGCTGAGTTTGAACTTCATTACACTTTTAGGTGTTATTTCAAGGGTTCACTAATTCCTCCCTCATTTCTGTCCATTCTTGTTTTCTTTGTCTGAATAAGGACTGAATTCAAGTTAAGGCCACCAAATTATGTCTACTGTTCCTTGTGAGAGAAAACAGTGATGTTGGTCTTTGATGAAATGTATAGGATATAAACTGTAGTCCCAAAATCTAACCAAATATACTGAATTTTTTTTGAGCTTGGAAAGCCTTGAAGTTTGTGTTAATTGTTGGCGTTGCTTGGTGGTGCAAGAAGCAAAGGCTCAGAGCTGCACAAGAGCATTCAGTGCCCTGCTTCTGACCCAGCAGGGCGAGGAAATGGCAATATGATGAGAAGGTCTCAGGAGATCTGCAGTGGGAATTCCGGGGAAAAGTTATTCAAACAAGCATGGAGTGGATTTTGCGCAATCTATTGCAGTTTAGCTCATTAGTAATTTGGTTTTCTGATGACCATTGAGAAATTGAAAGGGTGAGAGGAAGTGTTTTTCTGAGATAATCTAAGTGGAACCTATGGTAAATCTGGTTTTATCCAGCACTGGACTCCTAGTATTTGTTCTTTAGACAAAGGGAGCTGTGAAGAGGAATTAGATATCTTCATAAGATTTTTTTTCTTAATTATGCAACTGTAAGCTAGGGGAAAAAAAATCCTGTATCCAAATATATGCCCTAAATGGTTTTCAGATGAATGTCAAGTGCAGAAAATTTTTCCCACATGTTGATAATGTATGACTACTATTGACTGGTAAATCAGAATTATTTGGGTTTTAAAGCCACTGCACAGGACCTGCTTTAGCAATGAAATAAAGTTAATGATGAAAAAGAGAGAGGTTAATTATTATTTCATCAAAGGAAAGCCACTCTAAATGTATTTAGCATTTATATCACTAATATATTTACAAAAAAAGTTAAGTATCAAGTATTTATCTTAAAATATGCATAGGAATAAGAATGGAGCTCTGAAGCACTCAAAGGTCTACAAATCTATTTTTCCTCTATTCAACTGTCTAAAATTTTAGTGGGGTGGTAGCAGGATTGGATAAAATACACATACTGCTGTCTTAAAATATTAAACCATATTATTTTGTTATTATTACTTTATTAAATAATTAATATTTTATTATAAAACAAAATATTAATATATAAATAAAAGAAATATGAATATATTTATTAAATAAATATAGACAGGGTAATGAAGTATAAAAATAGATATTTACTATCATTCAAATGGAAAAACAGTTCACATCTGTAAAGCAGTTTGAACAGTACATGACACCACCATTACTGTAGCACAGTTCACACAACATATAACTAACTTTAGCTGAGAATATTACAGAGAACTATGATTTTCTAAGCCCAAAGGCTTTTAGTGAGATCATTTAACTTGAAGAGAACAGAATGTATTTTGAAGGATTGAAGTGAAGCAATAATACCATCATGCTGATTAAGATTTTCAGGGAGTCTAAGCATTTCATCTCTGCTAATTCCCACACAGCATCACCCATTTCTTTTAAATACATGGCTTAATTTTCATTGTGTAAGGAATGAAAAACAGAGGAATAACTCAGGGTTTTCCTCTGTTCTCCTGACAAAGAGGTGCATTTCAGCTGTTTGCCATTCAGCTGCTCTCAGCAATTACTAAATACCAGCCTCCAGCTCTGTTTACCTGATATTCTCTTTCTACCAAGATTGCTAAGAACCTTTATTTTGCTTTGAAATGTGTGAGGTGTTAATCTTAATCCTCCCATTTCTCTAAAGGGCTAAAACAAGTGTCCCAGTTCCTGGTGATACAAATTCCCATTCAAATAACCAACGAAGCTCAGACATCCTGCTGAGGGGCAGAAGGACCTGACTGACCTTTTTGCAGTGGCAGCTGTGTTGATCCTTTCTGAAAATGGGAATCCACTTGGAGAGCAAAGAGTGTCAGCAAAAACTTGCTTTGTTTTGGTACAGTGTCTGCAGCACAGCGAGGAGGACTGCAGCTCATCATCAGATTAGAAAATTTCCAAAACACAGTTATGTGCAGTCTTTTTAAATTAAGTAGATACACATTCTCATTTCCTTAGGGAAATGCACTTAAAAGGAGGTCTCTTTGCAGTGGGAAGAGAAGGGCAATTTTTAAGGCACAGAAGAAGGAGAAGAGGGAATAACAACTTCCCCCTAAGCTTCAAACTGCATTTTCCTTGGTAGCAGTTTGCTGTTAGATTTGTTGAATCCCAAGTTTCTGCTTTTGAGCAATAGGATTGACTGGGGGGTAAAAACTCCTGTATTTATGGGGTGATTTGAAAACAGCCACAATGCCAGAATCTCCCTCTTCCTCCACTGGTACATGTAGAATAATATTGGTGTCAATTTTAGAGTGAGCAACAGGGACAAAAATCCAGGAATCCATGCCTGGGTGACATTTCTTCCAGTATTTTGACTTCAGTACAAAATCCAGATTGGTAATTTTATCTGTAATGGATGCAAAGTGAAAATCTGAGCTGTGCAAAGTTCTGATAGCAAAGTGCAAAAAGAGATGTTTATCTATTCTCACATTTTCTCACTGTCTAAGGAGTCAGACTTCCAAAAAAAGTTTGGAAGCATTGGTGAGCCTCACAAACTACCTGAATTAAGTTTTGAATTCCAAAGCTGCTTTTTCTTCCAGGCTTGGGCAAAAGGTGCAAATCAACCTGCAAATCTTCAACGCGGGTCAAAACTCAGTCCTGAGCAGTAGATGTAGCACAGCCTCACACCAGAGACTCTGCCTGAGGTCCCTCTGTGCCAAGGGCTGTGTGTAGATAAATACACTTTGTTAGATGTCCATGCACCACAGAATTTAAAATCCAACCAGGCAAGATGCAGAAAGTAATCCAAACTCCTTGTTTTACACATAGGGAGTGGAAGCACAGCTGAATACCTGTTTAAGTTCATGCAGGAACTCTGTGCTGCACCTGAGATGTGAACTCCATTCTCCTGAGTCCTTGTCCAAAGCACCTACTTAGAACCAACTCATTTTTCAAAATGAAGAACAGTTTTATTGAAAAAGGGCACAGATAATGCCCAAATATGATGAGTGTTTCTAAGAAGGCACAATCTAAGCAGACCAAGAATAGAGAGAGATACAGGCACAGGGAGATAGTAAAGGTCATGCATTACGTGAATAATTACAGGAATTAGGTCCTCTGAGTACTTACTACCCTGCTGTCCTTTTTTCCTGCAGCTTTTGCTGGACTTTTGGGATTCCTTGGTGAATCAAGACATGGAAACTCCCATGGACCAGCACTTTGAGGCAAGCATAAGGGCCTTGAGTAATCTGCATACCAAACAGGCCAGGTTTCTCACAGTTTCATCCTGAACATTGATCATATTTTATAATTACATCCTATAAATTTGATCAGTTTAATTCAGCCTATTTATGCTGTAAAGCATCTCCTTCATATAAAGCAACTCCACTGTTTTCTGGAACCTGGGTGTTTTCAAAGCACAGCTTATGTGAGAGAAATTATAAAAAATTTCTCTCTTGGTTAAAGGTCTTACAATTGCTCAGTCAAGCCTATAGCTTGCCTTGACTTTAGAAATGCTCCTGGACTTTTGAGAGAAACCCCTAATTATCAACTGCTGTTAATAAAACAAGAAACATCTTTGACCAGGTTGATGTAGATGGTCCTCCCCTGGTGTGGTGGAGCTCTCCAAAGAGGGCAAAATTCCCCTTCTTTGCATGTCCTGGTGATCTCCAAAGCAGCTGGGGACCATCCTGAATGTCACAACCTTCCAAACAAAGTTCAGGGAGCATGTCTGGGAGGTTGATCTCTCTCTAATTTGCGTGCAGAGCTCTGAGTGCCTCCATGCACATGTTGGGGTGTGTGTGTATCATAAAACACACTCCACTGATCCCACTTTTCCCACTGGGAGGGACAAGAGGGATCAGGCACATGGCACATGTCAGTCCTGTTGCTCGAACACTGCTGAAGGGCATTTGGATAAAGCAGGAGCAAGTGGGGTATAGAAATCCATGGAAAAGCTGCATTTCTACCCCAGAGTCTGTGCCATGACGAATCCTGCTCTGCCCCTGACTCACCCTCCCAGGCAGAGGCTCTCCAGTTGGAAAATGGGAAAGAAGAGACCTCAGAAGGAAATGTCAGGGCAGTCATTTTCTCATAGGGTTCTTTTTGGCAGCTGGAGCCCGTGGCTGTGTGACATGCTGCAGTTTGGAAGGGGGATTCCTCCAGAACGGAAGCATCCTCAGAAGGACCATTTCCCTGGCTGTGCTCAGTCCTGTGGGAAACTCTTACCCTATGACGAGTCCTTCTGAACTAGATGGGATTTATATTTGTGCTTAAATGGTGTCTTATTTTTGGCAGCTCCCCCACTGTTGGCTTGACATCTCAGAAACGAGACCCTTCAGATTCTCAGAAGCCAGAAAGGCTGCTGACAAAACTAACTCAAAACTGTCCTCGTCAGCCCTGCTCACTTGATAACATTTTCTTTCCATTCAGTTATTCCCTTCCCTGCTAATTCTGGAACAGTTTTGGTGCACATTAAAAAAAAAATAAAAATTTAAGACCACTCTGCTGGATGCACATAATCCAAATTAAGAGAAGCAAAGAAAAGCTTTATCTGCTTAACCTGATTATATTTCTAGTTCATGAGGTTTGGGGTTTTCATAGTAAGACTCAGAGAAAGGTGCTGAATAAATCTTGTAAAACAAGTCAAATTTGGGGATGTCATTTTAAATGTATTTTGTGAGTTTTGGGGTACCCTAGATTTGTGTCTAGAAGATTCCATTCACTCCACTAAATTTCAGTCACAATTTATCTCAGCTATGGCTGTAATGGCTCAAGTGGCATTGAGCTTCTTGTTGTAGCATTTTTTTATTCCTTCCTCTGTAGACTTTGCAATCTCAGTCTGAGAGCTAAGAATGAGCCTGGATTCATTTCTAATTGCTCAGCTTCACGAGAAAGAACAGATTTGCCAGTTTGCCCAATGTCTCCAGTGATATTTCTTAATCTCATTAATCCCTGGGACTCTATTAATGTGAAGTGTACTCATGTAATAGACCATTCTGCTGATTATGTGCAGTGTGTGGGCAGATTTGAGATCAATATTTTAATTTTACTGGTTGTTCACATTTGGCAGGAGCAAGGAAGAGTAAAATCTGCCTCTCAGAGATGGAGGGATTCCACACACTGACACTTTTCCACATTCCAAACAGAAGCACAACCTCATATTTTGCTATATTTTGTTCTCCACCTGACTTGTAACTCTTCCAGTTTTCACCCAAGGGTGAGGATTTGGTGACTTCAGGTGTTAAATTCCCCACCAGACTCTTTAGTTGCATTCAGTACCAGCTACTGGAAAAGCTGACAGGCAGAAAAATTAAGGGACTTTTTAAAAATACAAAATTAAATCCTCTCCAGAGTGATAGAGGCTGGGTTAGGTGCTCAGAGTTTAGATTCCAAATTTATTCCAACAGACAGGTAATCTGAATGTTTATGTTATAGATGTGTTTTCTCATGGCCGTGGATAGTAAAGAACAATTTAAAAAAGTTAAAATCATTGAACTCTCCTTTTTACTGTAGTTGAACTTGGAAAAACAATGCTCAATTTTGATTTTTTGAAAAGTTCAAGAGGATTTCTGTTTCATTTTCTAAATTGTTGGGTTTTTGTCATTACAATCTTGAGTTATTTGCCTGGCAGTGTCAGGCACTTACAGAGCCACCTTATGTCGAGTATTAAAAATCTCTTGGCAGATTTGATCCCATACCCCCCAAAACCACCCAAAATTGTGAGTCTAAAACATTCGGGACACCTTCATCTGAAGGTATTAATACTTTTTGGTGGTTTAGCACCTCTTGGAAGCAGACTTGCCACCCATGGGCAGGCAGTGGCAGATGTGGTGTGAGATCAACTCTTTCCTCCCAAATAAATGCCATTAAAGAGTGGGGGAGTTCCGTGGTGATTCAGCCCTGAGCACTGCAGACAAAAAGCACAAAGCTCTCAAATGCTAAGTTTAGGCTAAGATTGCAACAGATAACCAACCTGGGAAATGGGATGCAGAACAACATGAGGATTCTGACACAGACTAGACTTCCAGTCACTGAATATTACATGATCTGAGATAAACAGAAATCTTTGTCGTGAAGCTTTAAAAATAAAACCCTCAGGATGGAATGCTTGTTGAACATAATGCTGCCTAATTTCGACTCTGTCAGCCGTAAAATTCATCTCCTCATTAAAAAAAAAAAAAAAGTTAAATAAACCAAAGTTTATGAAACATATGTTTGCATTTAAAACTGTTTTGCTGTTCACTCTGAGAGGACTTTGGAGACATGGCCTGTGTTATAATACCACTTCCATTAAACATTGGAAGCTCAACTTTTTCACAAAAAAATTCACACAAACATTCTGCTCTTAATCCAAACAGAGGGGTTATGAACTGAACCTTCAAACAGAGACTTTCAATATTTGGCTTCTCAGCTCAGTAGCACCAATCTGGGATGCCAGCTAGCATGCAGTGTAATTAATAATTGTTGTAAAAAAAAAGTTCCTAAAGGCAGAATACCCAGTGCATATAGCTTGTCTGCTTTTTTAACCAAATAAGGGAACAGGGCATTTCACTGTTTATAATAGCAACATGAAATACGATGTTTCAAACTGTTAAAGAAAACACTTTTAAACTTTTCCTGCCCATTTGCAAGTTTCTTCAACTTCTTAAGAAAAAGAAAAAAAAACCAAAAAACCAAAACCAAAAACCCAAAGCTGGCTACAACTCTCTGGCAGATTTATAGAAACCTCCGTTTTTCACTTTTCAAAACACTTGAACAGAGCTCCAGAGATGAACCACACATCACCCAAGTTCTGGCAGTTAGGCAAGGATTGTACACACAGTTCCCAAAGAGTAAACACACAAAAATCAATCCCAGGGAATGACAGAAAGCGGAACTAATTAAAGACTCCACAGCAAAAGAGATCATTTTCTAAGACAAACATGTCAATATTTATCACACGAGTGAAGCTGGTGCTACAGTGAGTCTGGTGGTATTTATAAACACACATCTGGCACAACAGCATGTTGGTAATTGTAAAATGAATGCTAATAAAATATGTATGAATACTTAAGCCCCACACTAGGCAACTCTTAAGCTGCTGCTTTAGCCTCTTATCAAAACTTAAACATTGGATTGTCTGACAGCATCCTAAAGCTTTTTTAATGACCAAACATTTGTTACTATCCCCACTTACCATTAAAACTTTTTGACTTAGCTGGAGTTGCCTTTGATTACCCCAGCGAAAGGAGACAGATTTAAACACAAAGTCCTCATTACCCATCTTTCTTCCCTGTGGTTTTATCACCCTGCAAGCCCAGGAGCTGCTGAACAGAGTTCCTCTGGGATCTCCTGGGGGTTATGCCCTTCCTACCTAGTGCTGATTGCCCCTTCATCCTGCTGGAGGCTTCCCTGGCACCAGAGCCAGGCCAAAGCAGATGAGATACATCCCCAGGACTGTATTCCCTGCTTCTAGCCTGTGTTGTGTTGTGTTGTGAACTGAAAGTTTAAGTCAGAGGGTTTTCACTCCCCAGAAACAAGGGCAATGAAGAGCATTTAGGAGGAAAGGACTCTTCCTCCAGCCTGACAAAAATCAAGAGAGCTATTATGGTTTTTACAGCTTCACAAGGCTCAGGGTGCTGCTGGCACAGCTCTGCCAGATGAGGTTTTTCTCACCAGCCCAGTGTTTGATGTTCAATAGCAGCACAGCCATGCACTCCCAGAGTGCTGAAAGCACGGCTGACACCTCCCTTTTCCCACAGCAGCTTCTTTCCAGGCAAGGAGTGTGTGTTTATCAGAGCTTTGTTTTGTGTCCAGCAAGGGGTGCAGCTGAAGCAGAGGCACCTGAGGAGGAGGCAGCTCTTTCCCCATCACTGAAATGGTCCTGTGTGGGCTGGGGCTGAGTGGTAGGAAGTGGGGAGAGAGGATGGGTGTAGGAATGGGTCTGAGTTCCATGAGCTCTGTGCACTTCACTCATGTTATTACACTTTTCTGATTCCCTGGTGTGTTTTATTCTCTAATTCATCTGAGGTTTCCAGCTCCTTCTGGGTCTTGCAGGTATCAAATGCATTCAGGAAACACTAATTCCATTTAAAGGACAGCTCCAGAGCTGATGAATAAAATTCAGCTTTGCAGATCAAAGTGCCTTTTCCCCCTCAATACAAATTGAGTATTGCAAAATGAAGGGGAAATCTGCAGCACACCTCCACAGCACAGAAAAGAAACAGCACTGTGGCTCAAAAGTTTTACTTTTGAGCTTGAGTCTTGCAGTTTGGAAAGGTTAAGGTACAATTTCTTTCTATGTTTTTGATTGTCTTGGGTGGAAATTTAAATGTAACAGCAAGAAAGCCAGGTTGTATTCATCACTTGACTTTATTTCTACTTGGTTGGTTAGTAAGAGAATTTCCTGTCTGCAGGAAAGCTCTGTGCTTTGGAAAGAACACTTTATTTTAGAGTGATTGAAACACTATATGCCGTAGTTGACAGCGTGAATGAAATAAAGTTCAGGAAGTTTTCATTGCTGCCTGAAAGGAAATTTTATTAGACCTGACATTCACCATGTTAGAAGCTTCAGTGCTCACAAAGGGCCATGTCTTAACTTTTTTGTGACTGATTCCAGTTCAGGCTCTGGTACCACATTCAGCAGCACAGGATTTAGGATTATTTAGGATTTTATAAGTAACTCTTTCCCCTTTTCAGAGCTGCCTCCTGCTCTGGGCCATCACCAGCATGTGTGCTGTCCTTGTGAGATGGTTTGAGGAACTGGTTCAACTGCAAAAAACCCCAAATCTTCGTTTTCTTTTTTTCCCTCATTCAGGTAAGTTGCCTGGGTTGTTTCTCACAAGCTTCCAGAACCACAGTTCAGAGGAAATAATGACTCCCAAAAGGTAAGCAAAGCACACTGAAGGCCTGAGCTAAAGCACTGGGTGATGATGCTCAGTTTTAGTGAAGGAGCTGATTGTTGAATGTCCCAGCAGTGTCAGAAGGAGCAGCTCTGCTTGAAGAGATGTTGTGCAGTTCAGCACCAGCAAAACTCAAGCTCTTGCAAGTACAGGAATCAATGCTGCAACCAAGAAACACACAGAGAAATGCCTGCATCATGAACATGATTGGAGACCTGGGGTATAGTGCAAGGAAAACTTCTGGTATTTTTGAAATTAAGTAAAAAAAGAGAGAAATTAGGATTAGGCAACTGTTGGACACTCCTAAGCTAACCTGCTCCTCACCTCCACTCCATCCCAGCACCTAATGAAGGTTAAGTGATTGAATAAAAAGCCCCTCACTCACCTACAAACTGCATTAAGTCAGAGACCCCCCTGATTTCAAGGGCTGCTAAGTGCAGTGGGAGCTCTCATGTCAAGGCTGGAAAAGCCAAGCTTTGGTCCCAAGTTTGCACAAGTGATGGGTTTTTTTCCTCATAGTTGGGTCTGGTGTCAGTAGTGCACAAGGTAAACATTCACACGTGAGAATAAAGCACAGACAAGTTCTCTGACTCATGTTCACAAGAAAGGTGTGAAAAGGATTTATATCTCCTGCCTCTCTCTTCTATGTTTTATCCACAAATCCATTTTTGAGTCATGGGAACTCTCTGGCTTTCCCAGGAATTTAAAGAACACATCACATCTTCAGTACATACATACTTAGGAAGCCCAAAGAGTTTTCTCGTTTTGGAAACCATTTATCAAAGGTTTTACCTACCTTAAACAGGTAACAAACACCACAGGGAGCAGGCAGCTCATAACCTAGATGAACACAGAGAATGGGAAAAGCAGCTCTGTGCAGGTCCAAACACAGTCAGTTATCAGGAAAATCTGAACCATGAGATCTGTGTCACTGTAGAACCATTTTCCCAAGGTGAATAACAGAAGATTGAAACCTTCATACCTGGACCATCATCTCATGGATGGAATAATCGACCTGTGCATGGTCTGACTACATTGCAAAGACATTTCACCTCCACACAGAGCTCAGCTGGGATTTTAGATGAGTTAAACCAGTTTAACACTTGCAAAAAGAAAGTATTTCCTCCTTGTGCTTGTTACCTGCTGACTTAAGGAATCCACCTCAACGAGCTCTCAGCCAGGGATGTCTCCCTTGAGACCTCATGTTGACCTGGAAAGTGTTGATTCCTTTGAAAACTCGTTCTGCCAATGTTTGTTTAGGCTGGGAAGAGGGAAGGGCTAGAGGAAAAATTGCCTCGTGAGTTAGGAGAACATAAAATAATCCAAGAAGAACGAGAATGCACCTAAGAAAGCAGGAAACTCCACAGGAGGAAACCTTCAATACCTGAAGTCAAAGAGGAAAAAAAAGGAAAGTTAGGAAAAGTTAGAAAGGAAAACACTCAGTCAAAGGCATTCCCTGAAGTCCCAGAGGTGCCTTGCTTTCACTCATTGCACTGAAATGTGGCATTCCTTTGAATTCAGCTCCCTTTTAGGAGCAGCAGTTGGAGGATCTCAAGCTCACCTCCTTCCCTGGGAGGATTCCCTAGGTCTGTGTGCACATCACCCCTATTTCAATAGATGGGGTCACATGGCATTAAGAACTTCCACATCTGAATTTTCATATAATAACTTCCTTTTTAGTCAGCTTTGTTATGGAAACACAGATTGATTGAAAAAGAGCTGGGGATTTGAGTAACATAAACATAAACATAAACATTGCTATTTCAATGGTAAAATAGAATAAAAAGATCTAACAGTCCTTCGTCCCAGCTTTGCATTTTGGGGGGTATTTGGCATCTTTTAGCCTCAAAGCTGGATTCCTCCTTTATAAAACCATGGACACAGGATTCCACCTTCCTCGAGAACCAGCTGTGGTGGGAAATAATCCAAATTCTAGCTAGTAAAAGAAATGAGGCAGCATAAGATGCACATGGCAGGGATTAATTTATCAGTCTTTTCAGATGAGGGAATGATAAAATGTCACATAGTTTTCCTTTTTTTTTCCCAAATCTCTCTCACTTGACAAGGCTATCAAGAGTTGTAACAGGGTTTTTTTTTTTTCTGATTTATTGTATAGGAAACGTTTCTATCTTGCTCCTCTGGCTTTTTGGTGCCCCCTCGTGTTTAAAAGAATGTGATAAAGATCAATTGCATCTGTGTGTCTTTTTAAGACACAAGATTCATGGAGAAGAACTTAAATAACTCTGCCTGAGAAAGGTGTGAAAATTAGGGCATAGGGAAAAAAAAAAATCTTAAAAGCTTTTTTCCAGAACTGAGAACAGAGTTTTAGCTTGTAATTTTTAAAGATTGTTTTTACATATTTCCAGATATTACCAAAACCACTGATAAATCAAAGGTACTTATAAGTTTATAATAGGTGCATTTTTTAAAGTATTTAAGAATATTCAAAAATAACATTGGGATTTCTTCTCTTTATTCTGTTCAGGCTTATTGTCCATAATCAATAATGAAATTACACTCCTTATGATCTGATGGTGAAAGGTATCTGAGGACTTGTTTCCAGGTACCAATATTTTAAGGTGTGTGAGTTACTGGGTGTGCAGGCTGCACATGGGAAAAAGGAGTTGGAGCAGAATGAGCCACTGGAATTTCTCCTCTTGTGTCACTGGTCCTTTCCAGACTGTGTGCCAAGCACCTCACCTCAGAGCTATTGATATCCTCATCCTCAGGGTATGTGCTGGCATCTTCCCAAGGGAATTAAATTTGCTGTTAAAAGAATTCTGTATACATATTTTAAAAATAAATAAAAAAATATATGTATAAAAGAACTTGGTTTTCATCATTTGAATAGCTGATAAAATAGGCCAAAGAAAGATTACATATCTTGAAAACCCTGTGTTTTGAAAAGGAGCATTCAGGAGCTGCTTTTGTAAAGAAACCACCAGAATCATTAGAAATCTGTGTGAATGTGTCTGTTTCCCACCTTGACCTACATAAATGATACACACAGAACTTCCTGAACCCACTCAAATTCAGTTTTCATCTGTGGCCAGCAAGGGGCTGCTGTGATTTGAGCTCTCCCAAAAGGCAGCTCACAGCTGAAAGAGAAAACTCCTTCATGTGGTACCTCTTGGATCCCAGTCCTGACAAAAATAGCAGTGGAACACCCTTTCTTCTTTTCTTGCAGACAGATTTGACCGTCTGGAGGGGAGCTACAGAGAAATTCTCCCATGACAGATTAACTCCTAAGTGGTGCAGTTAAACAGATTTATTGAGATTCAGAGGAGAAGGTGGCACTAGAGCAGGAGGAATGGCCTGGATGTCACACCCACCCTGACAGGAGGCAACAGCTCCTCAGAGAAGTTTGACTTTGGATTAGTTGTGGTGAATAAGACACTGGGAGTTTACAAATTTTTTTATCACACTCTTTTATCTCTTCTTGTCCAGCCCTCCCCTCTTACCACTAAACCTAGCCCACAGCTCCAGGTTTTTGCATCACCTTGGTTTTGTCATCTCCTCCAGCTCTGCCTGACTTCCCACCCTGATTTTTCCTTGAGGGAAGCAGAGACCTGGGCTGTGGGGACACACAGGACCCAGGGTGGGCTCCTTGCTTTTAAAACACCAGGGTGTGCTGTGAGTGGTGCCTTTTTATGGCACATTTGTGTACAGGAGCAAATGGCCTGGCTTTGTTAATCTTAAGCACCCATCTGGATATAGACAGGCTACTGATATTTACAGATATCACACAGGAAGGTATGTGGTGCTCAGTCTCACCAGGAAACAACCACTGCTGCATTATTTTATTTCTATGGATTCAAAGACTGTATAAAAAGGTCTGTATTCTTTCTTGGATCCATGTGACACTCAAACACATGCACATGAGGACACAGCCATTCCTGAGTACTGAGACCAGGACTCTGCAGCTGCAGGTGATGCTCTGTCTTGCTAACATCTGTCTCAGAGGGGTGATTGCAGATTGAAACATCTTTCTCCCATTTTGTCTCCGTTTCTCTCTTCCAACACCTGTCCTGCAGAAACACAGAGGTCTGGGGCTGGAAAAGTGAACACAGCTGCTCCTTTAAGCAGCTCACCATTTCTCATGCTTTGGAAAATATTGGTGAATCTCTCTGAACCTGCCACTGAGTCACCCCTGGACTGGATTCTCAGCTCATTGTCCTCTTGTTCCCAGGGAGTCTTCACAGAGATCCCGACTCAATTCATGATTCATGTGTTTAAACCACAAACACCTTGGAGATAAACTGTGGATATTTAAAAAAAAAACCCAAGCAACCAAACACACAGAAAGCTGTGACCACCAGTTGCAACGGAATATATGAAAGTATAGAATTTAAACCTACAGTTCAGTGATACTCATATGTGTAAATTCATCAGCAATGTGTTGCAAAAAGGCCTTACAATATTTGCAGGTAATTGCTGTGTGCAGACCATTGAGAGCTGCACTGCACTAACTCAAAGCAGAAAAAGCAGATATATGAGTGTCATATTATCCAAATCTTAGTGCAACAGGTTCTTTGCTGTTACACCACAATCTGGTGCTGCTGTAACTTCAGGTCTGCACTCATTTACAGAAGTACAAATTTGGTACTTGCTGTGAAGTGTTTTCAGGAAAGGGAGGTCAGTCTGGGCTCCTGGCTGCTTAGCAGGAGGGATGGACAGGGAGCAAAAGCCCATGGGTTGGGTCTCTAGGTGTGATCTCTGTTATCCTTGGTGGCCTCATGGATGGGCTGGGAGCATGGATCAGCATCTCCTTTGGGAAGTGCTGTCAAAACTCTCCATTTTACAGAGGCTAATCTCCAGTGGGTATCAAATGTTGAGCTGTTTTAGTGGATATCTGCTGATAACAAAGGAGGATATGAAATATTTAGGTCCTGGCATGTGAAAACCATCGCTGCTGATGGCAAAACTCCCATCTCAGTTAATGAAGTGTTAAAAACTTTTCTCCCAGTGGGCTGCCAGCCCATGAAGTCTTCCAGCATCCAAGCCACTTAAAGGGTATTAACCTGACTCAGTGTTAGTGCCTCTTTGTGTTTTATAGCAAAAGGCTTTGCTGCCTCAATTATAAATGGTGAAACCACTGCAGGTTCAAAACGAAATTGCAGCAAACACCTGCAATAAATGTGTGTTGAGGGAGATGCTGCCTCCTATAAATGCAGAGTGGCAAGTGGAGTCACAAGTGAATGCTTCACCCTTTTTTCCTCTTTGCAACCCAAGTGACTAAAGCTCTGAGAGGAACTTCAGCTAAGCAATTTTTTTTTCTTTCAACCTTCATTGCTTAAGACCAAAGACACAGAGGCAGGTTGTAGCATGCAGGAACATGGAATCACTGTGGGCTGACTTTTGCTTTGGATTGTACAACTGCAAAACAAAGGAAAAGAAAACCATTGAGAACCATTCTGCTTTTTCCTCTCCTGGTTACCTGAAGACTCAGTTCAAGAAGGTAATCAATACATGCTGCTGCTAGTCACACAGATCAAAGAGCAGGAACACACACTGCTGTGTGATGGAAACGGCCAGGGACCAGCTGACTTGCTCTATAGCAAGAAGTGCTTGAATTAGGAAAAACCTTTCTAAATGGATAATTTTAAGCACAGCACCAGAATCCCACAGGAGCTTGAGATGGATGATGGCAATCCCACCAAACTGGAAACTCCGACCAGCAGCACTTTGGCTCCGGTTCAACCTGCTTTGGGATGGAGAGGGGGACTGGATCCAGCGGCAGGAGGTTCAAACAAACCCGTTTACCTCCCCACCCCTCTGAGCGGTGCAGCTGAGCCACGGCTGTCCCCATTCCCTGCCGTGAGGAGCGCGGGGACAAGCAGGAGCTGCTGTGACCCACTGGGTCCGATCAGCCTTGTCCCTGAGCTGCCGGGAGAGCAGCTCAGCATCTCCCCGAGGCATCCCCAGGGCTTGCCGGGGTGCTTGGCTGGTTCTTCTCAGCTGCGAGCTGCCCAGGGAACGAGTGGGAGGTTCCTGCAGCCACTTGTGTAAAACGACACTCGGAAACTTCGGCGGCATGGATGGGAAAGCCCGGGGTGTTTCCCACATTCGTGGCTGACGGCAGCTGGGGAAAGTATTTCGTAGGGATCTGGGAAAAGGGAATAGTCTTGCTCCTCCTGGACATTAGTATTTACAGGCAGGAATATTTTTCTCACTGGGCTTTGAAAAAAGTTAAATCACACTCACAAAAAAATTTAAAAAAATTTTTTTAAATTTTAAATGGAAGAAGCAGAGACTGCTCACAGAAGTAATATTTAATAAAAGCATGTGCAGAAGTGCCTATGCTTGACCTAAATGAGTTCAAGCCAAATAAAATGGTCTGTGCGTCAGGTACATGGGCTCTACATAAATTCTAAGGCACTTGCCACACTCTGAGGTCCACCAAGCCCCAGGACCACTGCCTGCCGGGGGTAAGTAGCAAGGGAAGGAGATGAAAACAGAACATCCTTCCCCCAAAATGCCTCTCCAACCATCAGAGCTTTGGGAGCTTACTAAGCTGAAAATTAGAGTCAGGCTGCTTTGTACAGTACACACTATTAGAGCTATTTTTCACAAATATTTCTCATCCCTTTAAAAAAAAACTTCTGACTTGACTTGCATCTCAGGACAATGTCACAATGTTCTGTATTCTGTATCTAGTTTTGTTCTATTTACTATTATATAGCAATTTACTTAAGAATCTTATGGTTTCAGTGTACCACATGGAAATGACACTCATCCAGTTCATTTAATCTTGCCACCTGCTAATTCCTCTGGGTATGCCTTAGCTTTTACATTGTGCCTCCCTGTTTATCTTTCTCCCATTGCCTGTGCTTTCGGGGCTCTCTGGAACTTGATTCCATACAATATATCCATTTTTTTGGCCATGAGTCCACAGCAGCCAGGGCTGTGAGGTGCTGAGGGTCAGGAGCAGGGGCTGTGCTGCTGTCCCAGCCAGGGCTGTGCCGTGCTGAGGGTCAGGAGCAGGGCTGTGCTGCTGTCCCAGCCAGGGCTGTGCTGTGCTGAGGGTCAGGAGCAGGGCTGTGCTGCTGTCCCAGCCAGGGCCAGGGCTTGTTTCACCATCATGTGATTGTGTTCACGCTGCTCAGGGTGCCTGCCAGGGATAGGGGCTCTTATCTCTGGGTGCCCCAGCTGAGAGCAGAGCTGGGCTGCATGCCTGCCTCCCCTGCCTGCCCCTCAGACGTGGAAAAGACTTCAGAAATACAGTCCAGAGAGGTGGCTGAGGTGGGTTGGTTTGCTGCTTGGTGGGGCTGGTGCCACACTCAGGCATTTCCTCAGAGCCAGGAGCACCCAGAGCCTTCACTCAGCTCCAGAACCCAGCAGCCCAGAGCTGTGTTATTATTGTTAGGAAGGCACACCATTCATTTCACAGACTGTAAATATTTCCAGCAAGAGCACTCACTGTAGGTGTGGATGCCAAGCCCTGCTGTCGCCTTCCTAACTGCTGGGAGAGCATTTTTGTTTTACTGCACAGACTGTGGGCTCTCCAGCCCCCCACCACTCTTCTCACAAGTATGTGTTGGGATGGCACACTGGGTTTATCACAGGCTGAGGAAGAACACTGGAGCTGGAGGCTCTGCTTCCTGTCATCCCAGCAGCCTGTTTTAGCTCGTGGGGCTCTTGAGAAGACAAACTGCATTTCCTCTGTGCCTGTCGGAGCCTCAGCAGTGCCACAGCTCAGCCCTGTCACCTCAGGTGAGTGGTGCAGCCCTTGCCAGCCTAATTCCAAAGTCCTTATGCCCAGGCAGAGGAGGGAATATTGACAGGTGAAAGGAACAGTGTGGGGAGAAGCACAGGGGGATGGAGGTCAGGCAGGCTCTGCCCAGACTCATGGCTTTCCTGTCATCTTTAGAGCAGTTTCCAACCATGGGCTTCTCCAAGGAAGTTAAAGGATCTGCTAGAGCTCATCTAGGGCTGTGGGAAGGGAGTTTGTTGTCCTGCCTCTCAGCACTACTGGGTGGAGCACAGGTTCCTCAGCACACGGAGATTTTTCCATTTCCACCCAAATCTGGGCCGTGTCAGCCCAGAACCTTCTAAAGTAATACCAGGCAATTCATGTATTTCAATTGTGAGGACACTTTGAAGAGAAATAATTGTTCATTAAGACTTAAACACATGGAATGAGGCAGTAATGTTAGGGGGTTTTTTTTTCTTTTTCAGGTGTGAAGCTGGAATACAAGCCTAATTTTTGAAATCTGGCTAAAACTTCCTAAAACCTGTTACAAAATGATGCCATCAGTCAGCTGATCTACCTGTGGCAGGGCTTTCAGTAGGGAGTTACCCACAGGAAAGGTGGCACTTTAGTGATGTTGGCCCTGTGCATCCATCCAGGCTGAATTCCCAGCCCAGCTGTGTCCAGCAGATGCTCACGGAGCTTGTGGTGATGATGAGATGGGATACTGGAATCCAGCACTATTTCCAGATCTCTTTGTGTCTCACATTTGTAAAACAAATATATATGTTGGTCTGGTGCCCACAGTTGGGTCTGTCGCAGATCTCCATCCAAAATAAATTAATTACAGGCGAAGGGAAAAGAGCAAGTTCCCAAGTGCCTTTGATCTGGGGTTAAGCAAGCTGGTGAGTGAGGCTTCAGTGCAACACAATCCACTCGCCCCTTCCCCTGCTAATAATAAACCCAGTGATGTGCACTTTAAAAATAGCCCCATCCATACTGTCCCAAAAGCAGCCCAAAAGTTAGAATGGAGTAAAAAAGATAGGAAATGTAGCCTGAAACCACCGTGACTCAGGGCCTCTGGGGGTTATATGCCATGAAGGAGAAGTCCAGATGCATAAATTCCCTTGTTTAAACACTTACCACAATGAGTTTTCTGTCTCTTCTGTCAAACCCCCAATCAACCCAGGAAGAGATGCTTTTATGAATTTCCAAAAAACAGCCCCACAGAGACACCTAAGCCATAACCCACTACATTTTCAGTAGCAAAGGGGAGTTCAGAGTGGAATCAGAGCCATGATTTGTAGCCTGGGGACAAATGCCACCAGCGAGATGCCACTCAGCAACGTCCCTTTGGTGGTTCAGGAGGGCTGGGAAGGGCCTGGGGTACAGCAGTGTGAGGAGCTTGACTCATATGGCAAATGTGGGATACTTGGGACCTGCCTGGCAGAGTTGGGGAGCCTTCTGAGCCTTCTTCCTTCTGGCAGAGCCCTTGCACAGTCCAGCTTTGCATTTTTGAGGGGTAAGTGCTTGTCTGAGGTTGCAATAATAAAAAGAGAAAAGTCAGAGAGAATGGTGCAGATAAATCTGTCTCAGTGTTGCCTGAGTGGGTTTCGGGCAGCAACTTTGGAGAAGACCAGGGAATCCCTGTGGGGCACTGAAGGGGGGAGTAGCCCGGAATCCTATTGAAACCCTGTGCAAACACTGTATCCGCTCAGCGGGAGGTGTAAAAAGAGCGTGCCAGCTATTTTACACCTCACTTTTCTAAAACAAAAAGTTTAAGAAAAATATTCTCCGAGAGCCTGAGTGGGTTGGCGTCTACGGTGACGTTCAGAGCATCCCTCCAGGACCTCACCGGGGAGAAGCAGCTTTCCTGGGCGACGGGCTGCCCTGGCTGGGCGGAGGAGAACCTTGTCCCCGCTTCGCCAGCTGCGGATCCCGTCACCTTTCCCACCGGGGCGGCAGGGACGCGGGGAGTGGCCAGCCCGCCGTTCGAGCGCTGCCGGGGCTGCACCGGCGAGCCCAGCCGCGCTCTGCCTTCCCCCCGCGGGAAGCGCGGCCAGGTGCGGAGCTTTGGGGAGGGAGCCGGGCAGAGCTCCGCGGCGGGCTGGCGGCAGCGCTGTCCGCAGCGCAGGGCGCGCTGACCTTTCCGGCCGCGCTGTCCCCGCCCGCAGCTGCCGCCGTCGCTCCGGCGCCGCCGCCCCGCGCCCAAGGTCAGCGCCGCCGCCGCCGCAGGTACGGCGCGGGGATTGCGCGGGGGCGGCCGGGCGGGGAGGGAGGGAGAGCCGCGGCGTCACCGGGAGAGGGCGGGAGGAGGGCCGGCTCCCCGCGGAGGGCCGCGCTCCGGCGGGCCGGGCTGGCCGCCGCCCGGCGCCCGTATTTAAAGTGTGCCCGGGGGCGGCGGAGCTGCGCGGAGCGGCTCGGGGAGCAGCGCGCCCGCCCCGCGGCGAGGGGGGGACAGCGACAGGGAGGAGCGGCGGGAGGAGGAGCGGCGGGAGGGATCCCGGCAAGTTGGCTTTGGTACCAAGGGGCAGGCGGGCTGCGGGGCTCGGACGGGCGATGGAGAAGGATGAGATCCACCTGCGCAGGCTGCCGGCCGCCGCGCCCTGGGGACCGCGTAAGTGCCAGCCGCCGCCGCGCTGGGGACGCTGCGGGATGGGGTGCGCTCCTGCCCGGCCGGGGACGGGCTCGGCGGGCTGCCCCGGGTGCCCCGATAAGGGATTTATTATTAGCGTTTCATCGACTATTTTTAAAAATCCAGAAATAATCGCCGCGGAGTACCGGTGAAACGAAATAGCTCGACTCCCATCTCCCGCTTTCCGCCGCCCCCCCGCTCCTCCCCGAGCGTAAAACAGTGTAAAGTCCTTTTAACCTATGTTAATATCGTAATTAAAAGCTCGTCTAACCCCAGGAAGCCAATGTAATTATGAAAAATTGCTGGAGTATGAAGTATATGTGACAAATCCTTGAGTTGATGATTGCTGTTAATTCACACTGTGCTGCGGAAGAGGAGCTTAAAAAAAACCTTACTAAATGAAATGGATCTGTCTGAGATTGTCAGTAATGTTTTTACAGAACTGACTAAATCATGTATCTCGGTATCATTAACTAATGTGTGCAGCAAAATAAATTATATATATTGGAAGGGGAAAATACATTCCTTGGCTGAGAAGTTGCAGAATGTTTGGAGCCAAAGAGCAGATCGTTTAAATGGTAGGGGGTGGGAATTTCCTTGGCTTCCCTCTGGAAATAAATCACAGCTCAGTGTCTGTGTGCAGGCATGTGCATCCACATGTGCATTTATATAAAATCTGTGTGCAGAAAACCCTCGTGCACACGCACTGGGACACGAATTTTGCAAGTACTATTTACTGAGCTCATTTTTTCTACCAGTTTGGAGACAATAAAACCAGAACTGAGATGCTAACCAGGAACATACTGGAGCACTTCTGATTATCCGGCTGAATTGTATACAAATGAAGTAAATTTAGCATGGCACCATTTATAAATTCCATGCTTTACAATCAAAATTCCAAATCTAGCTGTTTGCAGCTAAGAATAGCGTGGGGAGCCCTTTTCTTTACTCCTTCTTTCTGGATTCCCACGAAAACCGTTATCCTAGAGCCTACCCATTAAATGGCCAAGTATTTCACTGGAGTTCAGCCCATTTCTAGGAGAAATGCTGTGTACTCAGCAAACCTAGGCTGGTCAGAGCGCTCAGAACTGAAACTTTTTGTTTGATGTCTGACATGAAACAGGTGGGTTTTCTACCCAAGGAGCAGGGGACAGGGTTTCTGCATGACACTGGTTGTCTCACCTTAACTTCTCCCTGGGAATGAGGAGCTCAAACTTTTCCAAACTGCGGTGGAAGGCAAGCAGAGCATGGGAAGCTGAAGTGTTGTGGCAGTACATTAACAGAGATATCAGTAAGAGGACTAAATGATAAAATGGCACTGGGAACTACCATTACTCATGGGGCAGGTGGCAATTTATCACGAGGTAATCGCAGCGAGAGGGTGGTGAGAGTCCTGAGAAACCGTTTGAGTGGCTTTTTATCTTTGAGAAGCACAGTCTTTTACAGTGACATTATTTAATTTACTGAATCACCCTTTAGCAGCATGAACATTCATTGATGAGTTCAAGGAGCAGTTTTGTTCTCGGCAGTGAGTGTTTGTATTTCTGTTGATGACCTATCCAAAAGAGCTTGTTTGTAAAAGCTGTTTATAAGACAAAGCTCCTGTCTAATGGCATAGCAGCATTGGTGGTACAGATTGTTTCGTAACTTCTGTGTTTATTGCTGGAGAGACGTGTGGAGACCCATCCTTGAAGTTTTTACACTCAGTGAAATCCTCCTGCAGGCAGCAGAGGAAACTTGCTTGTTACAAGGAGTTAGGGGAAAGTTGAGGGCAGTGAGAGGATGATGGAAGGCAGGAAAGCAAAAGGGAAACTGTGCTCCCCTAAGCTCTGGGTAAATACTATCTGTTGCCTACATCCAAAGTACTGTTTCACTTATCACTACCAAGGAAAAAAGTGACCTCAGCACATTATTTTTGGCCCTGTCGGTGGCATGAAAGGACAGGTGTCCTGAGCTACATCTGTGCCCTGAGGAGCTGGGCACTGCAGCTGATGCCTGCCAGCTCATGGTGTGCCCACTCCTGCTTTGTGCCCTGCTGTAATGAGTGTGCCTGGGGAAGATGGGCTGGGGTCACGGCTGGGGTGGGCTCTGGGGTGACAGAGTGGCACATTGGCTTCTGAAAGGACCGTGGTGAGATCCTGTCACTGCAGAGCAAAGCTTGGAGGCACAGGGACAAGTGGCTGGGACTAAGCACAGCTTTAGGAGTCAAGTTCTTTACCCCTTAACCTCTCCGCAGTCAAAAACTCCCTGAGCAAACATCTGCCCCGTTTGAAAACAAGCTTAAAAGTTGTCAGACCAGCATCCCAAAAAAATGAAATGTTTTTTCCCCTCTGCTCTGGAAGACTTTGTTCAGTGCAGAGCTGGGAGTTCCAGCATGTCTCCATAGGTTTCTGGTGTGTACTGCCCAGCTTCCCCTGGTACCACTGCAGCTCCTTCCATTAACAGTGAAAATGATGGAGCATATTAAGCTCATAATTAATCAGAGATGACAAGGGACTAATAACTGTATTGATTTAATTAGGACTTCTTTTCCAGCTCTGTAACTTGCAGTCATGCACATCATTAGCTTAATATTTTAATTTGCTGTAGTAACTTATTAATTTCTGGGGGTGAGCGTGCTCACAGCTGGGGCAGCAGCTCTGATTTGTGCTGGACTGCAGGCATGTGCCATGGGGAGCATTCCTTGTCCTGCCCAGGGCTGACAGCAAGCAGGGCAGCTTGGCAGTCACTGGGAGCTGTGACAGGGCATCAGCATGGTGGGAAATGGGGTATTGTGGAGTCAGGAGTGGTGGATGTGCTGGGAAGATGGTGTGGAGCTCTGGGGCCACATGCTGAGGCTGCACAGGTGTGACATGAATTATAGGGTGAAAGCAACATGCCAGAACAGAAGGCAGGCAGCAGAGTGACCCTGGGAAGTAACAGTATTTGTTGGCATCGGGAAGGGAAAAATGCCCTTTGTGACTCGAATTGCACCCGTTGGGTTCTGGCAGTTTGGAGGAAAGGAAATGCTTGGGGACGTGCTGTGGTTGGAAAATAAGGCTCACTTTTATTTAGGATCACTTTGGGGAAGAGGAAGAAGGGAAGAGGCTGTGACAGGCATGACAAACTTGAGGACTTTGCTGTGTGAAAGGCTAATGAATGCCAGTTTGGTCCCACCTCCCATTTTACAAGGATACTTGGCACCAGCTGGAGCATGTTTGGCAGGTAGCACAGCTGGGTCCTGAGCGAGATCCCCTGGGATACACTCCTGCCCAGAAACCTCTCCAGCAGGAAGGAGCTGTTCTCACTGAGATCAGAGTGCTAAAGAGGTGTTGGTATCACACTGTACAGCAAGGCTGGAACTCCTGGGGACAGAGACTCCACACAGAGCTCAGCATCCTGTTCCCTATTGTCCAGGTGCTTGCAAATCCCTGTCCTGTGCCCTCGGAAGGTTGGTCCCTCTGCTGTATCCTCGTTTGCCACAGAGGGCAGTCAGCACAGGGATGAGATCTGGGAAAACCAAAGGCACCGAGCAGGCTCCAGAGCAAAGCCTGTCCCAAGTCCTTGGCGGTGTCCTCCAGCAACATGATGGGGAATTTGGAGTATTTACACAATCAAAACATGGATCTCATATAGAATTGTTGGGTCACGGTGTGCTCCAGGAATGAAGGCACCACTCTCCTTGTTTCTTGTGAGTGTTTCCAGGGATTCTGAGAAAGCCCTTCTGCTCACAGCCTCACATTTTATTACACAAGCCAAGTTAGCAAGAGTGGGGTGAAGCAGCTATGATTTCAGAGACTACAGAAGGTGCTCAGCTGGTGTGGGGTTATCCACCTTCCCGACCTCACCATGTTTGCAGCCAAACTGGAGATTAGGACAAGCCTTGCAGTTCTGCCATAGGTACAAATCCCAAGGGGAGGGGGTTTCACAAATGACACATTTCCCGGGGTTGGCAGCTTTGCTGAGGCCTGTCCCAGGGTTATTTTCAGTGGTGCTAAGTCATCTTGTGCCAGCTGTTAGATCTAAGCAATGCCACTGGCGCTGCGCAACTTTGCTCTGCTGCTTTGAAGAGCACCGAGATAGTGGTGTCTCTGCTCTTCCTGCGAGCTAATTTATGGTAAATGTGGGCCTTTTAGCAACGACCACAATGTCTGCCTGGCTTGGGAGGCTCGGAATGCACAGGAAGCAGAGCTCCTCATGCTGGGCTGCATTAGTCACCACGGCTGCGTCCTAGGCGAGCCCACATGCCCTCCAGGGAAATAGACTCTTATTTATTTGGTTTAGGCTTTGATTTGTATCCCTCGTCCCTCTGTTTCTGAAAGCAGCACTCCATCCTGGTGGGAGGGCCAGCCCTTCTGCCTGTCCCTAACCTCGCAGCATCCTTTAGCCTTTCCGTGCAGCAGCTGACCCGCGTCCTGCTCCGTCCTCGCCTTGCCTTTGTTCGTGCCTTTGTGCTGCTCCGGGTGTGCTGTGCTCCAGCCCCCTTTGCTCTCTCCAGCGCCTTGTCCCTGCCTCTCCTCTGTGGCTGGCCCACATGCCAGTTTGCTGTCTTCTTCAGACTCCCACAGTTCACATTTTTGAACCTTCTGCTGGCAGTCTGTCCTTCCAGCCATTACGGAAACTATTTCCAGATTGGAAGCGATGGGAAGATAGCAGTAACACCAGATCCAGTGCCATTCCTCTCTAATATCTTTGCCTGCTTACCTTATCTACATATCTGATTTATTCTTGGCAGCCCTCTATCTGTGCAAGGACCTGGATGTACATTCTTATTCCTATCAGTGGTATATTAATAATGTATACAATTACTGAGATGGCCTTTCGGACTGCAAAGGCAGAACCTCTTCTTTTCTGAAGCTGACACAAACACCTAGGACTTTTCCACACAACTGGAAGTGCTCCGAGGGAGTTTTAAACCCTGAAATCTGCTATGAAAAGCCTAAGTGGTTTGCAGGCATTAACTGCTCTTTTCACATCCTATAAATTATTGAACTCCTATCATGACATCAGTGATACACAACATGAGTTATGCATTCTGGCTCCCACTGCTGCTGGTTTACCTCTCCCTCTGTTTGTATCCTGATGAGTACATACTAAAACAAGAAAAATCTCTGTTTTCTAAACACATTGCAAAATAGTTGGTGCCCCTTGTACATCTTCATTGACGTCAGCTGATATCCTGCTTGCAACGTGCAATAGGGATCCGTGTGTTGATAAGTAAGGTTTACAGGGAAAAAAATGTGTCCAGGGAGAGAGAAGTACATTTCACAGCATTCAATTAGTGAAAAAAGGGAAAAGTCTAGCAACTAAATTACATTTTCAGAGCAGATTCAGGACACTTTGTTAAAAATTGAATAGGAAAAGTGAGCAGATAGCGACTTCAGTGACATCATGGAGGTAAAAGTAATGAACTCTGAATACATTTTAAAACTCTACTTTTCAACATGATATTGCAGGAGTTTTGTAATTTTTCTTAAGAAGTGAAGCAAGAGCCAAGGTGGAAATTTCAGGGCTGAGCAAAGTTTTAGTTTTTTACTGCTTTGAGGTAAGGATGGTGACAGAGGCTTGTCCAGAGCAGCATCAGCAGTCAGAGCAAAACCTCCAGTGTGTTTATGTCTGACCATTTGTATTATGGCATCTCAGCTGCCCACACACTGCAAGACATGTCAATGAGTGTGCCTTGAGATTCTTCCCGGATTTTGGCAGGCAAAGGTTCAAAATATGGCGTGACTTTATGCTTGTGGAATGGCAGCCCAGAAAAAAAACATCTTCTGCGGGCTGCAAGAGATGGAAGCTTTTATGCAAATCCCATTAAATTCATCACGAGGGGGGTGCAGCACTGTTGTCCTGAAAAGGTTTTCCACTGATGGATCAGGGCTGTTTTGGCAAACCAGCAAGAGGAGGAGAAGCAAGGGGGCTGTGGGTGTGCTGAGGTCACTGCTTGGTGTTTGGGAGTTGAGCATCCAGCTCCACATTTAATCACCTCTTTGGGTTTGGTTATCATTGGTGGGGTTGGAGTATCCCAGAATGGTTTGGCTTGGAAGGAACCTTAAAAGTCTTCCCATCCCAAGTCCCTGCCATGGGCAGGGACACCTCCCACTGTCCCAGGTTGCTTCAGCTCTATCCAACCTGGCCTTGGGCACTGCCAGGGATCCAGGAGCAGCCACAGCTTCTCTGTGCACCCTGTGCCAGGGCCTGACCACCCTCAAAAGGAACAATTCCTTCCTTATATCCCATCTAAACCTGCCCCCGCTGTTTGAAGCTATTCCCTCTCATCCTGACACTCCATCCCTTGTCCAAAGTCCCTCTCCAGCTCTTCTGGAGCCCCTTTAGGCACAGGAAGGGGCTCTAAGGTCTACCCAGAGCCTTCTCCACACTCAGCATCCTCTCAGCCTGGCTCCACAGATGGCTCCAGCCCTTGGAGCATCTTCATGGTTTCCTCTGGACTCATCCCAGCACATCCACATCCTTTCCATGCTGGGGCCAGAGCTGGATGCAGTGCTCCAGGCAGAGGGGCAGAATCCCTTCCCTCACCCTGCTGGCCACACTGATTTCCTGGCACCCCAGGACACACTTGGCTTTTTGGGCTGCCAGCACACCTTGACAGCTCATGTTGAGATTCTCATCAGCCAGCAGCCCTGAGTCCTCCTCCTCAGGGCTGCTCTCAACCCACTCTCTGTCCAGCCTGTATCTTGGGATTGCCCCAGCTGAGGAGCAGGACCTTGCTCTGTCCATGTGGAGAAGGCAGTGTGGGCCCTGGGACATTTTCCCTAGTGTTGGACACTGCTGGTGGAGGGTGTGTGGACAGCAGTTTGGGATGTACCAGCTGGTGCCATGGTGCACCTGGAGGGAGGAATCAGCTGTAGGACCACTGGGAGGGTGAGACCAAGCAGCTTAGCCTGTGTGGTGAAAGCAGCCTTTCCCACTAGTGGAAACTACTCTGTTATTGCCTGCATCCTGTGTTCCTGGCACTGAGTCTGGGATTGGTCTAAAGATGGCAAATGCTTCTCTGTGTGTAGTCTGAATGTTGGTATGTGGTCAGCAAACCCCATCCAGATGCTTGTATCTCACTGCAAACTTCTGAATGTTCTTCTCCTGATGAATGGCAAGAACAGGTTTCTAAAAATAAATTAATGGTTTTCCCTTTTTACTTCCTGTGACTTAATATACTTTATTTATCTATATAACTAGTAGTCATCATCATTCTTCAGCTCACAAGAGTATAAACAGAAAGGAGCCTGAGTCACAAAGCAAGGATGTGGAGCCAGGCTTTTTCCAGGATTTTCGCCAGGTGTAGGAGTTGCAGCTCTGGGGTCAGTGAGGGAAAGGCTGGCTCTGGGCTTGTGCTTCAAGGGTCTCACACATGATGTGGGCAGCAGGGAGTTAAAAGCTCTTTTCTGCATCTCTCTCCAGCATGGTGAGACCTTGCAGATCAGAACAAAGAGTTTAAAAAATTGTTAGAAGTGGAATTCTTAAGGTTAGTTTATCACTACAATAATAAAAGGGAGATTCTAGTTAATTATTCATCTCCCACTGTCCCTAAGGTTCATCAAACCAACATCCAAAGCAACTTACTTTCTTTTAATCAGCTCAAGCAAGGTATGTTCACCAATTTAATCTCCTAGGGCACACAGTCAGTTCATCAGGCTGCTGCCCCAAACCAACATTAAATTTGGATCAAACAGATATGAAAATAAATGATTGTTATCAGGGATTTTAGGTAGAGGTCTCCTTTGGGTGATTGCCTACTGAAATTTATGGCTGCCTCTGTACAACAGTAGCAGAAGATGCTGTAATTTTGTTCACTCCTTAAAAATGGCAAGTAAGCTAAGCTAAAACATGCTGAGCATCATTTTCTTTGCCAGGATGTATCTTGGGAATACCTCTCTTTGTGGCAAACAGAATAATGAAGAGTGAGTGTCCACATACTCCAGTTTTTAATATCAGCATGTCTGATTTTAAAGATTTTACAGAGGGTGTGAATTGAGCAATCCTTAACTTTCATTTCAAGGTTTCTGTGGTACCAACAGTGTAAAAGTAGGGCTGTGTTTGCAGGCTCCTTCAATTTGTCTTCTAGGGCTTAGCATTGACATCGACAGGGACATGGATTTGAAATGTTATTTCATCTTTTACATCTTCACTGCTGTCAATAACCCATTTGCCAGAAAGCTGAGACCAGCTAAAGGCATGAGAGAGCAGCTTGAGATGTGGTGCCAGGACACACTTCAGCTAATAGGGACAGCTGGTCCTGTGCTACAGACTTCCAATTCAGTCATTTTGGAGAAATATTTGATTTCGTGTGCCCTGGGATGTTACATGGTGTTTGGGCTCTTGGAATAGGAACAGATCCTGTTTCTGAACAATTGTACTCAAGGACACACAGGTGATCCTCCTTTAACTCCCAGGTTGAGAGGCTGAACACCAAAATCATGTCCCAGCCCTTCTGTACATGCTTTAGCAGGTATTCCTTTACCCACAGATTTTGGAGGACTTCACAAATTTTAGGGAGATCTCAGAGCCCATAATTCCATTTGCATTGCATTCAAGTGACAGAGCTTCTGGCATATGACAAGAGTGAATATGTTCAATTTATGGGTTTGACAGGTAACAGCAAACAAGAATTGTCATTTCAGTTCACTTGAAATGGATTCAGCTGAGAGAAGAGAGCACTTCCAGGGTAAGACCCTGTGGATTGTGTGGGTGAGGAAGAAGCAGAGTGCTGTTTGTCTGCCCCAGACTGCACAGGAACAATAAAATTGCTCCAGGTGCTCCTCAGTTCAGAATTGGAGTTCAGGCTGTGGGGCTGTGCTTATCCACTCTGCTGCTCACTTTGTAAGGGACTGATGAGTGTCCTCACACCATAAAACTTAAATAGCTTATTTTGTAAATTTGCAGATGCTCGTTTTCATTTGAGAATGGATCTGCTCTCTCAACCACACTGAGAATAATGACAAGTCATTGGCTGCAAGAGCAATTGTGCTCACCAGTGACATCCCTACACTGCCACAATGACTTGTCTTTGGTGTGTTGGGATAAAGTATTTCTGATTAATCTTAACCATTTAAGCCCATCTAATAATATAAATGAATAGTTGGGTAATAAAAACCAGAGACCATCTACTAATTATCAGAGGAAGAGCAGAAACAGGTCTTGGTTTAGATTTTAATTGTTGTTACATACCAGAGACACAGAAATCACGTCTGAGCCAGTTTGGAAGGGAATGTGTGGTGGTAGTTCAGGATTTCAGCATCTCAGCAGTCACAGCACTGAATCTTTAAAGCAAAACCCAGCTGAAGCAGTTCCTGTGATTGATTTCAGTCCAGCAATTACTCGGTATTGACTGACTTGAGCACATTTTCCGTCAGGAGCAGAGTAGTTTGCGGGAAGTTTCATGTTTTTCCTGTGGCAAATAAACTCGGGGACCCTATAACCATAATTCAACCTCCATGTGAACAACCTGATGCTTAAAAATAAAAAAGGCTTTTAAATCCCACGCATTGTATGTGTGCTGTCATTTAATACTGAAAGTGGGAAAATAAATATTTTTCATAAGCAGATTATTACAGGGCAGTGTCTTTCCTCTGGAGTATGGCATTGCTGTCAGACTAAAACAGGGAGCTAATTCCAGCTTTCACCCTTTTTGAGTGAGTGCTCATTCTGTTTCTTTGCACCACGTTTTTCTTGCCACTGCTTTCTTTTTTACTTTTTTTTTTTTAAATTCATTTTCAAGATTCAAAAGAAGGAGAAAAGAGGATATTACAGAAATGAAGACTGAACTGGGTAGAGAAAATGTTTCAGCTCTCCACAGGCAGGAAATCTGAGCTCCTCTGGAACCTGAATGAGTCCTGGAGCAGCCCCGTTATTTTTACATATTTATTTCCCTGTTTGACTGCTCTGCCTGCTTTTCCCACGTTATCATCAAAGTGGCCCCAGAAGGGACAGTTGTGAAACAGAAACTATCTGTGAGCAGAGGAACAAAAACAGAGCTTTTGTTAAGCTTGGTTTTAGCAAAAACAAACAGCTTTAATTGCCACAAGTATTTGCAAATGTTGCTGCTCTCTTCTAAGTGGGTTTTGAAATGGGGGGGAAATGGGGAAATGCAAGAAGAGATGCTGGTGGAACTCCATCTCGTTGGAGCTTGGGTTGAGCCAGTGGTGGTGGCTTCTCCCTCTTCCTCCTCTGTGCCCTGGCCAGGCTGCAGATAGGTTTGCAGCACTGAAGGAAAAAATAGTTCCTTCCCCTGGTTCACATGAACTGCTCTGAACTGGAGCAGATGTGGATGTTCAGAACTGTCTGCTCACAGAGGCTGTTCCATTTATAACCACGGGCTTTCTATTCAGGTCTCTTTATCATTTTAACTTATTTTCTGTTTCCATGTCCTTTTCCACAATAAAATATTCTTAACTAAATGGGTTTTCAGCTCACAGCCAGAGCTTTTGCCAGGGCTATTCCTTGCAGGAGCTTACAGTGCCAGCATTATTGATTGGTGACTTTTTGCTGATAGTGGTGCCCAGCAGAGGCAAGGCTGAGTTTGGGTTTGTGGGATTTGTCAGATGGGGTTCAGAATATCAGTTTATTCCCAAATCAGGCAGAATCTGGAGTCTGATGGTGCTAAAACCTCGCAAGAGGTGTTTGTAGTTTCTAACTTCCAAATGGCATTTCTGTTAATTTCCTGCTTTGTTGAACTGTGTTTGGCTCTGGTGTACAAAGTAAGTTTGTGTGCAGCCCAGACCAAAATGGTTCCAGGGAGTCCAGATAAGAGATTTGCATCCAACCACAAAAATTCGGTCGATGATGTTGGATTTGCTTTGTGTTTTCCATGAACTCGTACATCAGAGTGTGTTCATTCACTGCCTGATTTGATTAAATGCTCAATAATTAATTCTGCCAATGCTCTGCTGAGTAAGAGGTGAGTCCTGCAGTTCCACCAGGAATGTGTTCTGGGGTGAAGATGAAATGCTTAAAGCAAGAGATGAAATCAGTAGTGGTGTTTGGGTAAAACTGATCAGTTTTGCCTCTCCAGTCCTGCACTCACTTGAGCAGACCATGTGGCCTTTATTACAAAATCAGGAATTCATTTTTTTACAGTTATTTCAGTTTGTTCTCTGATTTTTCTATGGAAACAGCCAGTTGTTTGTACATTGGAGACATGTACATGTGTCAAATTCTTTGTTTTAGTTCATTGCATTCGGTCGACACAGAAAACAAGAATTCCATCAAAGCTGTGGAGACAGATAGGATTTTAATCTAAACCATATTAAAAGGCTCTGTGACTGGGGGTTTTCCTAGGGTTCAGCTTTGAACTGTCCCCTGCAGTCCTTTTGGGAAGGCCAGAGATTTTTCTTCATATCTGAAGGCACTTTTCTGGTTGGCTCAAAAGCACTGGGTGATAGAATCCTATGAAGCAATGCTGTGTTGGTGTTGGGATGCTCTAAGGAATGCTCTAGGAAAGCAGGGAATCCTGGATTCCTCACAATATTGGGTAATAAACACTTTGCTGTTGTTAGGTTACCTTCACAGCACTCAGGCTGCA
Organism: Lichenostomus cassidix; assembly: GCF_008360975.1. Classification (NCBI taxonomy): domain Eukaryota; kingdom Metazoa; phylum Chordata; class Aves; order Passeriformes; family Meliphagidae; genus Lichenostomus; species Lichenostomus cassidix. The sequence goes on from NC_139486.1 coordinate 61,035,858, forward strand.
TTGAGACAAATGGAAATAAAAGTAGATACAGGGTGGAAAAGAGAGTTTCAGTTGCTGCAGAACAAGAGATAATTAGGAAACAAAATGAATTTTTGTGCTGAATTTGGTCTTAGCAATGTGAACAGGTAAGATCTCTCTCTCCATCTGTCCAGACTGGTTTCTGACACCCAATTTGCTCTTGCTCAGCCTCAGATTCTTGTGCTCTTGCCCTCCTGGGTGCACCTTCCAGAGTGAAGCATTTCTCTGCTTCTTTTCTCCTTCCCATGATCCGTACACTTTCTATTTCAACAGCTGTGGCTTGCTTTGTTTGCTCAGTTTAATTTTCATTTAAAGTTTCTTCTCAGGAAAAAAGTACAGCAATTCATCTGCAAACATTTTTTAAATCTCCCTGAATGTTTTTGGTGACACAGCAGAGGAAACCCTTTCTTTCCACATTGTCCCCACAAGGCAGAACTGTTCTCCCGAGCCCTGCTGGTGTCCTTGCACCACCTTCCTGCAGTTTGAACAACAATTAAAACTTCACCCAGTGCACAACCACATCAAAGCTGGGGTGGAAGCCCAGTTTTCAAGCCAAGCTGGCCCAGCCTGGTGTTTGAGCTCTGATGTTGTATGTTCTGCAGAGATCTCTACGTGCAGCTCTCAGCAGAGGCTGGACAGCAGACAGAGTTCCCAAGAGCTGATTGCTGTCTGGCCTGAGGCAGCATCTCCTTTATCCATTTCTCTATCCACATGAGTTGTTTCATCCCCTCCTTCACCACAGCACCACATCGTTTGTCTGGTTTTAATACTGACCAGTAGTAATTCCTCAACGTGAAGAATGTGCCCTGCAGGAAAATCTGTTTACAGCTCTTTGATAGACCAGCTCCAGTTTTGTTCACATTTGCCAGTTTCATTGACTTTATTTCCAAGGGAAAATGATTACATGGAGTCTGGTTTTAGTCGAGGGCTTTTCTGGTTTATGTGAAGAACAGACAAAGGCCTGTCACGTCAGAAGGGTAAAATCAGGTGGGGGAAAAATGTGTTCTTTCCCTGCAACAAATAAATCAAGAGCTTCCACCCTCCAAGAGTACACAGTAATGTAACACGTGTGGGCACTAAGGATAAGCAGACACATCAACAGAGGGAAGTCTTTGACAAGTTTTAGGTGTGTCACTTGGTCATGGGATGTATCTCAGTAGACAGTCTGTCACTTTTATTCCCTAATAACGTTTTGACAAGAGACAGATAATACCGCAGAGTTTATTTTAAGGTAGATTGTTTAATTTTGTGTCTGTTCTTTTTCTTCTTGGGGTTTTTTTTTTCTTCCTTTTTTATTTTTTTTTCTTGTTTTGTTTTGGTTTGGTCTTATATTTTATATTTTATATGTTATATTTTTTATATTTTATATTTTATATTTTATATTTTATATTTTATATTTTATATTTTATATTATTTTGTATTTTATATTTTATATTTTTGCACTTTCATCATAAAAAAAATAAAACAGTGCCCTCCTGTCCCATCACTTCCCACAGTCACAGGGCACTGGGGAGGAGCAGAACCAGTGGCTCTCTGCCTTCTGGGGCTGGATTTTGGGATGGAGGATTAAGGACCAGAAGGACCCTCTTGGGATGGACGTGGGAGCACCAGGGCAGTCCAGAGAGGCTGCACCTGGGGGCAAAAGGATCTTTTTTTAAAGCTGTTGAAAGCAGGTAGATCTGGGTGATCTCTCTCTTCCAGCTTCTCATCTTACACAGCCTGATTGGTTTTACATCTGTGGCAGGATCGATGGATAAAGCATGGGAATATTTCCTCACCCAGTTTGGAGAGCACTGAAATTCGCTGTGGGAATCCAGGCTGGATGTCCAGCCAGCCCCAGGCTGCCTCCAGACATGTCTGAGCAGGAGGCAAGGAGCCTGAGCCCAAGCAGAGGGGGATAACCTACCCTGAAGAGTTTGCTCTCAAATTCGTAACTCCTGAGTTCCACACTGGTGGGTAAAGTGTGGTTTGAGAGGCTGGTTTTGTAAGAACATGTCAAAGTCTTTCCTGAATCCAGCATGCTCTGCTCTGGGTGGTGTCTTGTGGTGAGGGTTTGTCAAAATTTGTGTGAGCAGATTTTTCACTTCACATTTTCTGTGTTTTAGTAGTGGTGTACAGCAGTGGGAGATAGGATCAAGGAACTCCATTAGAAAAAAAGAGGAAAAAGCCCATCTTGCCTCTGTGAATTCATCCAGTAAAATGATGAACTTGGCCCATGAGGGTTATAACTGCAGCATTTCTGAGCCCTTACATCCACAAAGTGCTTTGCTTTCCATTGTGTGTGGTTTTAGAAGCAGAGACCTTACAGCAATACCAGCTTTAGCTCATTAGCAGATTTTGCCCCATCCTCAGCATTCTCTTGCTTAAACACTTGATCAATCATTTATTGATTGAGTCTGCTACATGCAGCCTTCACCCTTCTTTGGACTTGGTAATGCTATTTCATTCCACCCTAATTTACTCTACAATCTTACAGCTTAAAACTTCAATCCTGTCGTTCCTTACAAATGTAAAACTTTAACCCATCAAAAGTCCAGATAAAAGTGAGCAGATGGGTGTGTACCTGCATGTCTAAAACCTGCTAAACCTTCTGAGAGCACTTATCCTTTAAGTGCTTTATTCTTTATGAGGGAATCACTTGTAATTTTCCTCACCAGGAAAAATAAATGCTGCCACGAAGTAAAAAACAGTCAGGAGTGAGTGAAATTGATAGCTCACCAAAGTATTTGTTGTAGTTTGGAAATGCCTGTGAGAGGCTGTCACTGAGAACAGGCCAAAAATGGAACCTGAGAGAAAAATTAGAAAGGAGGTGGAATGTTATTAAAGCTATAATTATAAACATAGAAGGCACTCATTGTTTCTTTTCTTTAACATTTCCATGTGAACAGGACTTGCTGCATGGGCTCCAGGAACCCTTTTTTTAGGACAGAGGAGAAGATGCACATTGCCTCAGCAGATTTATGTGCTCAAATCATGAATCTGGACCTGAGGTGTTATGAACTGTAGGATTTCTGCTATTTCTGTAAGCAGCAGGCAGGTAATTGATTGAAAGAAATATGGGCTGGAAAATGTTTGACCCCCAACTGCTGCAGAAATGTGAAATCCCTGAAATCTGCTCCTGGAATCACACAGTGTGTGGACACAATCCATCATCCAGCTTGCAGATGGAAAATGGTTTTGGAAAGGGCTTTAGAAAAGCAGTTCTGCCTCTGTTTTCCTCAGTGCCAGCTGAGAATAAAATGAGAGCTGTTTCCTTTGCCTCTTAAGGAAAGGACATGTTAAACTGATGCTCATGGTTTGTGGTGCATGTTCAGATTTCCTGTGCTGCGTGTTTGGTTGGCTCCAGGAGCACCAAAACATCTCCAAGGCCAGAGGATGGACTCCAGCAGGAAACACCCTGTGTGGGCACCAGGAAGGAGCCACCCTGCAGGTGCCAGCCCTGCTCTGTGCTCTGTCACCCAGGGTGAGCACTGCCCGGGGTGGTGGCCCTGCTGGTGGCCCAGCGCTTATTCCATGGGCTCCCACTGCTTATGCCATGTAATTAAACTCTCCAGCAGCACCAGTGGGCAGCAGCTGCTTTGCAAATGACATGATGGACACGTGTCAGGGCATTCTGGTGGCAGCAAGCCTGTGCATGCTTGCAACTGAGAGCTGCTGCCCCGCTCAGTTCAAATGTCCTTAAGGGTGGCTGGGTTAGGGAGGAGCTCTGGCTGACTTGCTGAAATTTGGAAAGCTGTGGTTCCCAGAGCATGGGTGTCACCCAGGGCACGTGGGCAGCCTGGTCCAAGGCTGTTCCCATGTGTTGTGCTCATCTCCAGAGCTTTAGTCACCCTTCAGCAAAGTAATTAAAACCACTTGATGGGCGAGCCACAGGTGCTTCTCCATCCTCCAAAGTGTTTCAATTTAATTGCCAATTTCATAAACAGTCCAATAGGTGCTGGCACATGTTGTTCCTGAAAGGTAATCCTGGCAGCACGTGCTGTCTTGCAGTTTATACATCCAGAGTGTTCTAAAAATTGATGTTAATTTTTTTGTGGAGCTTGTGGACCAGTTCCAGTTGTGCTCTCCATGCCCACAGCTGGGGCTTTTATAGGAATTTTGAACTGAAGAACACAGGAGATGTAAATAGGAAAAGTGGGGGGAAATTATTTAATGCTAATCGCATTTCTGAATTTTTATGGTATTTTGAAGATTATCATATGTTTTTTGATGCCCATCAAAAATCACATCATGATACTGAGAAAATTCACTTTCCATGGTTTGGCTGCAGAGAGTGAAAATGAAGTGTATCACATGGACATTATGTCTTGTGGAAATGGAGGGATTGATGGTGCAGCTGGAATGGGTTTTTTCCCTCCTTGTGGTGGCTTTTGTCTTCACATATTTCATTCAGTTGCAGTCTTGGAAAAACTTTAGCTGTCTTTTTAGTTTTGTCTTGAGCTGTGTCTTTAGTGCTTTGCTTTGGGTGACTTTCTGGTGAAGAGTGTTACAGGATATTATTTTACTGCTGCATGGGAGAATAAGAAAAAATGGTATGTTTAGAGAAGCCCCAAATTTCTGCCCTTTTGCTTTGTGCTGTTATTTCTCATCCTGTCACCACGGGAACACCAATGCTTTAGGAAACACCTTTTCAGCTTGATCCTACAGTTTAGTCAGTAGTGAACCAGACCTACCCAGCCTGAGAGTTCTTCACCTGCACCAGCAGGACCAATGGCCTGCTGAAATATCCCCAGCTTGGTGTTCTCCTCCATCAGGACTGACACGTTTTGCCCTTAGTGTTGTGCTCACTTATTTCCAGGTTTTTCAGAAATAAGAGCTCTTCAAGTGGTGGGAGCAGGAGCTGGCAGTGTGGTCTGGGCTGTGCCTGTGACTCAAATTGCACTGACTCAACAGGCACCTCAGCAAATCCAGGCTGCAAACTGAATTACTTACAATGATTTCAGTAAAACTGTGCTTTTGGATTTAGCTTGGGTGAAGGAGAAGTGGTTTTAAAGCCTTTTCAACAGGGGAGTTTTAACTGAAGAACAGGGATTTGGGGTTTTTTTTAAATTTTAATCCGTGTTTGTGTTCTGCTGCACCGTGTGTTTATTTTAAAATCTAGTTGTGCATCAACACATTCTCAATCTGAAACGTAGATCTCAGACTGACATGTTTTAAATGTTTGAACTGCATCCAGTTTTAAAGTACCACAGTTATCTAAGAAGTACATCAAAGTTTCCTTCAGTGTTCATTTCTCATTATTATCTGTTCTGGAGCACTGATTGTTTTTTGGTATAATTAGTGTAAGTTCTCCTTTTGATCTCCTCATCAGATGTGCTCTCATGTTTACAGAGAAGAATCTCCCCCAGTTTTACTCCTCCTAAGTTGTACTGGGTACAAACCAAACTTTTGCCCCGATGTCACAATTTTAGGTATCAGATCTGTGTGGTATCAGATCTGTGTAGTATCAGGCCACTCCAAAGTATTAGTTTCATTTCCTTTGAGTCTGGTCACATGTGGTTTGTATTCCTATCAAATTCCTCCAAAAAAGCACCCAGATGGGTTAATGGCAGCTCTGTTCCTCCATGCCAACTTCAGGCTGGTCATGGCAGGACAGTTGATAATAGATCTAAAATAAAGCCTGCTGATGACAAACTGCCCCACCAAAAATTTCTTGAAACTTGAACCTGTAAAGTTGGTCTGTTCACCCTCCAGCTTTTTGTGTTTGTGACTGTGGAGCTTTGGATCTGGGACCAGCAGCCCTAAATCTTGCATTGTTAAAGCAGGCTTGTTGTTGCTTATCTTCCTGGAAAAGGCTGTGCTCCCATGACTGGAGATGAGAACCAGACAAGTGCAAAATCCTCCATCTGGGTAGGAATAATTAGCCAGTTAAATGGCAGCTCCTCAGAGAGGGGTCTAGGACTCATAAACTAAACATAAATCCACAATATCTCTGGGTAGGGAACATGCAGTAATGCTGCTCAGGGCTGGAAAAGCCTGACCTGAAGTAGTTTATCCTGCTTCAAGCATCTTTTCACAAGAAAAAATGCATAGCATACAGCCTAAAGCTGAGAGGAAGGCAACAAAAATGAAAAGAAATCCAGGGAAATATGTTTTGAAAGAAAGAAAAAGAAGAGAGGCATTTGGCCAGTGGGGTTTGCAAAGTTCCCTTTGGCTTTCTGGGTAGAGTTGTTGTTTGTGGGGCAATTTTATCATCCTTGTCCTGGTCTGAGGTGCTCTCTGTTAATGCTGAATTTTGTTTGTGACTCGGAGGGAAAAGCCCATCCTGACTTTTCAGGGAGAGAGAACAGAGGGAAACCCTCTGTGCCAGCTGCTCTCGGGAGCTCCTGGGGTCACCATGTCCAAATCTTGGCTATTTTGGGCAACCACATCACAGAATCCCATTCATAAATTTCTCAAGTACCATTACAAAAATAGTTTAGGTTTATTTTATTTATATATTTATTTATTTTAATTTTTTTTTTTTGCCTCCGTTGCCCTGGTATGAACCTCTGCTCTGGAGCCTCATCTCTAATGACTGCCTTTGAGGGTTTTGAATGTTAATTAATCACTTGGGCACTTTATTTGTTCTTCATTGCCCTTTGGCTTATTGACCATCCAGTGCAGGATGGGGAAAGTGGGTAATGAGAGGGTAGACTTTTAGTATTTTATTGTTTTTCTAGACAGATGAGCTCCTCCCTCCATCACTGCCACAACCCCCTGTGTCATTTTTCATCTGTCTAAATGTGAGTTCCTATGTCTGACACAGCAGGTGATGAGTGCTGCAGGTGAGATCCCAGAGAAAATCTGCTGCTGCTTGTTCATCTTCACTGGAAGCTCCTTACCCAACACACCCTGAATGGTAATTCTCCTTTTTCTGAGCTGTGTCTCACACAGGGACAGCTGTACTGACCCAGAATGAAGGAATCTGCAATGCCAGACAGAGCTAGCAGGTGCCAGCCCTGGAGGAGGTTAGGAACAGCCTGTGTTTAAGCAGAGCACCTCACACTGAGCTGAGAGCTCTGAGGAGCTCAGGAAGGATTTCCAGCCATGAGAATGGCATTGCTGTGGGTGCTCCTTGGAAAGGAGGAGTCCTGCTGTGTTTGGGCACAGGGTGGGCAGGCAGTGGGTGTGCAGTTTGACCTTGAGGTGTTGGCTTCCAGCTGGTGTGAAGCTGTTTCCTGCAGCTCTGCCCTGAGAGCTCCTCTGCTACCAGTGGTGCCTGGAGGTTCTCAACAGAAAGCATCTCCCAAAACCAAGGCTTTGGGACTTGAGCAGAAACAGACTCTGTTTTCAGCTCCAAATTAAGGAGAAAGCAGAGCCATCAGTAAATGGTGCAATCAATAATATCCTTACGCAAAGCAGAAGAGCCTCCAGCTCAAGGGCAGGATGGACCCTGTGTCGGTGGTGGGGATAGTGTGGAATTAAGGGAGCACAGGATCTTGGCATCCCAGCTGGAGCTGCCAGCCATTGTCCCCCGAGGACTGTGACCCATGGGGATGCCACCAGCGTGGCTGCTTTGGCTCCTGGGGGTGAAGCAATGAGGTTTCCCCCAGAAGGGCAGAGTTCTCAAAGGTCATTGCAGGTGGGAAGTTTTATCTGTCCAAGTGCACCAGTAATTTACAATTGGTGAATCTTGCAGCTGTGTGGTGTGCGCCCCAGTGGTGCTGGTGGATTAATGAAAGAAAACTGGCTGTCTTCACCAAAAGATCCCTTTTCCCCCTGCTCTTTTTTCCCCTCAGGCACAGCAGCAGCACAAGCAGTGCCTTTGGTTGTGCTGCTGCAAAGTGTTTCCATATTTAAACAGTGCTCCAGATTGTTTATTGACGTGGGTAAGTGATACAGCATCCGAACCTCTGGGAATCGCACCACAACTTTCCCAAATAAATAGGCATGAGGAGAGAAGCCAAACAGGATATAAGTGCTCAAAAGACTCACGATCAGCAAGAAGTGTCCCTTTCTGTCAAACCAGCAAGTCATTGCTTTGCCATGGAAAGCAGCATTTTGGATACAGACTTTTCTGCAAATGGCTGATTTTTGCTGCCTGGCTCCTGAAATCTTGTTGAAAAGGTCTGGGCTGAGTCCTTTCTCAGAGCCTGGTGGCTGATTAGCAAGTGTAAAGATCAGCACAGTGAGCACTCAGTGTTTTCCAGCCCAAGGAGATCCTGATGGGAACAGTGGGAGCTGGTGTAGGTGTGATGATGGGGTTTTTTCCACTGGAACATGACGGTCAGGAGTGACAAGGTGGCTCTGGAGGTATTTTTTTCCTGTGAGAACCAGTGCTCCAAAAGCCTTGGGTGGAGTCCAGTGATACCTACATTTACACTTGCTCCAGTTTTCAGTACCACTGGAGCAATCCAGCCTTCCACGAAATACACTTTTGTGCAGTACCCCTGTGGAATGTTAATCCAGAAGGCTTGGCTTTGTGCTGTGAGGTTTCCTTGAAGGATCTTGTCGGACTGCCTGGAGCTGTGCTGGGGTGGCATTCGCTGTCCTGCCTCTCTTCAGTCCCAAGGAGAGGCAAAAAGGAGCCTGAAGGGGAAAAGGCATAAAGAATTCAAACTGTTGGTCTGAGTTATAAATAACCCCTGAAGGAATAGGGTTAAGAGGTGAGAGTTTTCAGGAAAGAAGGGTTAAGTTTCATCTAAATGATCAAATCAAGTGGAGGAAATAAGTAGCTACAGAAACATTGCAAGTGCCCTCATGGAAATGCCTTGATCCTGAGCTGGGCTGAAGTCTGACAGCCTGAAAACAAACATTTACACCATTAGACTTTTTTTTTTTTCACCCTCTGCAACTAATTCGAAGGTTTTAAATATTGTACATCCCTGAGACACAAAAAATGCATTGTGAAATATCATAACAAAAACCAGCAACTGCTACAGACCCCAGACACCCAAAAGGTTGGTGAAGCAGATGCTTCAAGGATGTTGCTAGCAAGTGATCTCAGATTTGAAATCCCTCAGAACTGCAACACCTTTGGTTTTATTTAGCTAGTTGCCCTCTCTTCCTTAAAAATACCAATGTTGATATCATTACTGTAGTCAGAGCTGTTCTGTCTCTCCCCCAGCAATGCATTTATTGCAGGTTGAAAAGCAATCATTTCAAGATAATTTCCAAAGATCTTGAATATTTAAAAAAACCCAAACAAATGAAACTAAAATTACAGAGACTGTTCATGAGACTAGAAACCTGGCTGACAAAAATGTGGTTTGTAAACTGGTTTGACAAACCCACCAGCATAGAGTACATGCTATTAAAAAGAAATTAAGTTTGCAAATAGCCATTTACAATATATTTTTTTTAAGTTTATGGAATAACAGATACTGTCCTTTAGTGTATCCAAAAAATTACTTTTCTAAACATTTTGGTAAAACAAGGGGCTTTTTTGTCATGCAGAGTATTGTTTCTCTAAGTGTTTCAGTGCTTGAAGATAAGCAATATATTAAAGTTTAATTCCATTTTATTTTATTGTTTAGGGGTTTTTAACACAGAATGGATAAACATTTACCAGATAAATGAACAGCACATTTTCCTTTTTTTTAAAAAAGAGAAGACAAAAAATGAAATATTATTCTGCTAACCAAAACAGAAAAAGCCCACAATCAAAACTTGTCTTCAGCTTATAAACTTAATCACACTTTAGGGGAAAATAAATTCTTTTCCTAAATTCTAGGATGAAACCTTGACCCTGTGTAAATAACAAGGTTACATCTTCAATGTGTTTCTCAGGAAATATGAAAACAAATGATGTTTTCTCCCTTTCTCTCTGTGTTGATGTCCAATTCTTGCTCTTGGCAGCAGCTGCTGTTTCCTTTCTTACCCAGAATATCTTCATGCAGCCCATCACTGACCATGGGATGAATTTTGGGCTGTTTTGTGGTGGAAAAACTGTGATTTGGGAATTAGCAGAATATTTGGCTACAGGAAAGATGTGCTGTTAGAAATTCTGTAATTTCTGGTTTTGCTTGTTTGGGCCATACATTTGTGGTGCTCAGAGTTGTTTCCTCAGTGGAGGAGGATTCATTTCTAGTACTAAAGAGAGAGTGTTGAGGGTTTGTCGTGGGAAGAATGATGTCCCTCTGGTGATGTGTGTGATTGTCTGGTGATGCTCTTTCTGGGGATGATTTCTCACAGAATAATGAGCAGAAAGATGGCAAAAGGGAGAATCCTATCTCACACTTTAAAAAATAAAATACTGAGCTAGAGTTGCCCTTTATTATTTCTGTTTTCATTAGTGTTTTCCATGATCATCATAATTACAAAAAGTCCCTTTTCTGTTTGTTTTTTGTAGGCCATCTCTCATCTCTTTTGTTTGGCCAAGATGTCCTTGTTTATACACAGGCTGAGCACAATGATCTTTCAAACCAGGTCTGTCTTAGGTTCTTGTGGTGTAAACTCCTTGGGTTTGCTGTTTATTTTTGGGGGGAGCAGTGCTGAGCACCCACATGCTGATGCAGAAAGCTGCCTCTTTAATGCCCATGCCTTCGGGCTGGATTCTGAGCTCCTTTTGGAAAAGTGCTGCTGCAGAGCAAACAGGAACAAGTTGGGAATGAAGCTTAGGTATTTGGATAGGGATTTTGGCCCTCCACGCTCTGGTTCTTTCCATTGTACAGGTGACAGCAATTTCATGGCAATTTCCCCTCCTTTGTTTTTGGGCAGGAAATGTGGATTGACCAGTGTACCTTTGGATAATCCAGCTTTATTAGTAAAGCCTCTCCCCTGTTGCAAAACCCACAGGGCAGCTGTTTACACTTAGGATCTTGACTGCTCCTTTGATATGAAGATGTATTACATAATAAATACTGTCGAAAGCTCCTTAAGGAGGAGATTTGGTGAGCCTGGGCTCAGCCCTGCTGTCATTCCCAGCTTCCCTGCCCAGGGCCAAACTGCAAAGGGTGTCTATCCTCAGACATTCCAAGTGTGCCTTTCACCTGGGGGACCTCAGGCAGCCTTACCAGGTCACTGGCCCAATCCTGCCTCTTGCTGGCCCCGAAGAGAAGCTGTCTTTGCTGATGGATTAGCTTTCTGCTCCAAGAATTCTGCCACCCAAGATGGGACGTCTGGGAATGCCAAGCAGGAGTATCTGATTTTCCTGCAGCATGCGTTTCTGCATCCCCTGGCACAGGGAGAGCTGGCTGGCTGGGACATGGCACCTTCCCAAATCTCAGCTCTTTCTAAAAAGCAAGGAGGAGAGTGCCTGGTTGCACTGTCACTTCTTAGGTCTTCTGCCTCTGCTGTGCCCCAGCTTGGTTCCTCAGGACTGGGGAAGGCAGGGAATGGCATTCCCATGGACAGACAGGAGTTGATAGAGCTTTTCCCAGTCATCCATTTGCATTCTCTTGCTCAGGGAGGGAGATTCTTCCAGCTGCCAGTGGAACTTGCCCCTTCATTGCCACATGTCAGTGCTGTTCCAAGTTCCAACTCCAGGGCTACGGAGAAAAGTCGGGAGAGCCAAGCTTTTGCTCAGGGCAGGATTTGGGTTGATTTCCTCAAGGAGCACAGGGCAGAGGCTGAGCAGGGCCCTTGGCTGGATATGACCCAACCCATCTCCTCACCACACCAGCTCCACCCCCCTGGGCACTCCCAGAGAACATATAGAACCAAGGTGGAGCTGTGCCCTGCCAAACCCAGCCCCAAATGTGCCTCTCTTGGCCCCAGTGTGGAACAGCAGCTCCTGAATGCCATGCCTGTGGTCAAACCCTCTTTATCAGGTGAGCAAAGCCTTCCAAGACATCCGTGACTGCGCAGCCCGAATGCCCTGGTGGCTTTGCACGGAAATGTAAACACGAGTGCAAATGTCTCCAGATTAGGACTTTAAATGGGAAAACCTCAGGGGTAAAGAGCAGCTCTGCCAGGCAGCACGTGGGCCATGGCCTCAGCCCAGGCTGCAGTCTGTGGCTGAGATTTGAGAGTAAAATTGGTAATTTTTGGATTTTCATTTTCACGTGTTTGGTGGAAAGAGCCTCTTGTTACAGCCTGGTAAAGGAAAACATAATTCATGTTTTACATGCATTTAGATCTCTTTTATATTTACACTCTGGTGAGAGTTTAGGTATTGACCATCCCAACAATTACCAATTCTCTCACCATAATCTCTTTTTTAGTATTTTTCCTTTCATCTTACTGCTCCCATTGATAAAAACTGCCTTCCCTTGGAGCACACAAACAAAAATGATGAGCATCATAACCCTTCAAAACAGAACTAACAGGATTCACAAAGCATGGATCCAGTGGCTCTCCCATATCCAGTTTTGTTTTCACCATAGCCTTGAGCATAGTTTGAGTGCTGATTTTTGTGCAATAGCAACAGGAGCAATTAATATTTTTCTGGGGCCTGGCAGAAGAAGAGTGCTCGATTTAGGTGTATTAGAAATGTGTCTGAAAACAGATTTACTTAATAGACCATTAAATATTTGTTGGTAGTTGGGAGGAAAAGAATGAAATTTGTCTTGTGATGTGGGGCTGTTTCTGTGTTTTTATAACATGTCAGATTTCCTGTGGTCTTAATAAACAGGCAGTAATGTAATGGTAGAATTTGTATTTCATGGTCCATTACGTCCTGTTGAAAATGCCATTTCAAGCAAAATGTTTATTATCATTACAAGGTTGAGGTGATTTTATTCCTTGTTTTTACATTTCACAAGGCCTGTGTCAGATCAGACATGTTCAAGCCCAGGGCTGCATCCTGCAAACAGAGTAAACAAATCTTCAAAAACAAAAATAGACAGGCAGAAATAAAAATGATGTCACAGCTGTGTGTCCTTTTAACCTGCTTGTAATATGTTGATGATAATAATAGATCAATAACTTTAAAGCTGTAGACAGCCTTCCAGGAAAGCTGCAGAGACCCACCATTCTCAGTAGTGAGAAACGGAGCTAAGCCAGCTGACCATCCAAATAATCCCGGCAGGAGCTGAAGTTTTTCCACCCGTGTGACTCCCAAACACTGGACACAAAGTGTCTGAGAGGGCTCTGCCATCCTGTGAGAGCTGTCACCATCAGGTACATCAAGGTCATCCTGCTTGGAAAACATTTCTAGTCTGCAAGGGAGACTGTCTGTGGAATCCAAGATTTCTTTCACTGTTTGAGCTTTTTTTTTTTTTTTTTAATAGATTAGGTCATAGCATCATGTTTGATTCATTAAGTTAATAACCAGCACAGACCTGGGCTGCATGTTTTAAAATAAATGGAAAAGCAAAGGCAATGGATGAGTTCCAAAGTGTCCTGCTCAGCGTGGTGTTAGAGACGGTGAAGGAGGCAGGGAGTCACCTTCCTGCAGATGGATGGACAGGTGTCACCATCCCTGAAAGGATGGGCAGGAGGTGACAACATCCCCAGAGGTGTTCATTCACCCTAGGGGAGGTGGGTTGCCTTCTCCAGCCCTTTTGCTGCCAGGCCAGTCCGTGGTACGAGTGAAACCTGCTGCCTGCCCACAAGCAGCACAGCTAGAGGCAACATCTGGCTGCTCACAGCTGGAGACGCGAGGGAAAATTTACACCCCGTGGTGCCAGATGTGGAGTTAATTGGGTGATGAATGCTGCTCCTGATGTCAGGGCTTGGAGCAGAGCAAAAGCTCAGGTCGTGTGCGGGTGTTCCTTGGAGAGCACGGCGCCTCCTGCCCAGCCTCTTGGTCCGGGGCCAGCGCTCCATAAACAGGTGTCAGCATCCCAAAAAAAGAACTGCCCTCCTTGCCAGCAGTGGGTATCCTCGCTGGCATTCCAGCATCCTCGCTGGCATTCCCGGGCACGGCTCCTGGGGCCGGCAGGAATGACCTGGCAGTCGGGAACCAGACCTGGGGTGGCACTCTGAGCCTGCCTGCCCTTTGCCTTGCCTGGTTCTTCCGGGGATTTTGGGGCTCCACATCTGACAGCCTTGGAGTAGTGTGTCAGGAGGTGGGGAAGAGAAACGGGGAAGTGATAGGTGAGTCACTTGCGGGATTTATCCTTATTTTCTTTTTAGGATTAACCTCTAATTTGGAATTTGGGCAGTAGAGGAGGTAAAGGAATGGGTGAGAACGTGCTGAAGGAGGATCTGCTGCTAGGGGGCAATATGTAGCAAGCAAAACCCCACTTCAGCGTTTTATCTCAGTATCTTATCAAACCTTGTCTCAAAAAAAAGAACCTAAATCCAAAAGGCATCCATCGCATTGCATGTACTAACTTTTTCTTTTTTTTTCTGCAGAAAGAGCATATTATCAACAATTATTCAACCTTTACTTATAGGCTGTGTGTATTTCTTTTAGCATATAAGTGTGTGTGTGTGTGCACATGACTTTCTTAATGTGCTTCCTCATTACCTGCAGGATTCTTAATTTTTAATTCTGAATCCTATAATAGTTTATATAAAGCAAAAGGATAACGATGTGGACGTTTCAAAGCCTTGAATCACATGGCCTTGTAACTCTCCTGCTGCTTCCCTGTTGAGAACAGCTGGGACAGCTAACTCAGAGGTCTTTGTGACTTTTTTTTTCCTACCACTTTTTTAAACATACTCCCTAAAAAAGAAAAACAAGAGGAAACAAGGGGGGAAAAAAAGAAAAGAAAACAAGGGAAGGCAGCTCCAGTGACATTACTGGTTTCAGGTTGAGCAGGGAAATAGTTGTCCATTTGTTTAGATGTACTCATGCTGACTTGATGATGCTCATTTTAGAACTTGTGCAGGGCGTTTCTTTGAAAGTTGCATTGTGTGAATGCAATTTTTAAATTCATTTGAATGACAAAAATGCTTTTTGCTGGGCAATATTCAGTGGCTATGCATGATTATGACTACAGTATTAATGGCTGATTGACATCGGTTTCTACAGCAAGTTTTTGGTTCTGGTTCACCTGGTGTTCAACATCCAGTGAAGAATCATTGTCTAAATGAGGAAAGGTTACAGCAAAACGTGCCAAATTTCAGTGGTGGAAAAGTTATAATTAATTCATTAATTTGTGTTAATTTTTGCAAGAAGAGCTTGAGAATTTTAACAGCTGTGACTGAAATTTGAGCTGAGGAGGAAGTGTTTTCGAGTTTGAGGGATTTTTTTATTAGTTCAGTCTTGTTTCCCATATTGTTCAGAGTGAGAGACTCAAGTATGGGTTTCAGTCTGTGTTCCAGGAATATTGGGGATTTCTGCTGACTCAATATCCATGGGGTTTTGAACAACATCAGCAGAGTGGATGCAGAAGAGAAAGGGAGGATTGGTTTTATGGCTGTGATGAAATACATTGAGTGCTTCTTCAAGCCTTTGTTGTAGTGTTTTCTGCTTAAGAAACAGAAGAAAGAGGGTTAGTCAGCATTAGAAGGCAGCAAAGCCAGCAGTTTTCACTATGCTCTCCTCTTTCAGCTCCCAACAAAGAGATTAGGATGTCACTCTGGCTGAATTAGGATGTTAATGTTCTTTGCAATCCCCACCTTACCTCTACTATCTTGCCATAAATAATTCTGAACGTGAATTTATTTTGAGATTAAATTGTTGTCTGTGTTTAATATGATTAACATAAAATATTCATGGGTTTAAGTCTTCGAAATGCTATGTAAAAAAGAGGTTTTGTGTTCTGCAACAGAAGGCTTTGACCTCTGCCAAATCAGTACAAGTGAACCGGTTGTAATCCCTGGCTGTTTGTAATTACCAAAGTGGTTTGGATGGCTTTACTTAGTATTAAATCTTGACACCACCTTTAAGTACAGAAATCAAACTTGGTGTAATTAAGATTCTATCAAGAAAGCTCTCCCAATTCACACATTTTCCAGTAGCCATAATAAACCAAAATTGTGTGATTCATTACCTACCTGAAGCACTTGTTCTTTCCAACATTGCCAGGCTACTGATGTGTAAACAGCAATGTAAATACCTGCTTGTGTCAGGGGGATGGTTTGGGTTTGCACAATGGTGCTGAATCACCTGAGCAGGTCTCCTTGCTCTGTGCTGGGACTTAGCAAACACTGCTTGCAAGTGCAGCTCCAGAGTACAGGGAGGTCGTTTGGGCTCAGTGAAGCTTGTGATTTTCTCCTCTCTGAGCCTATTCCGTCCCAATGGTGATTTCTAAGGTAGCACTTTTCAGTTCACAGGTCCATTATTCAGATTCACAGGTGCTTCTTTTCCAAAATCCTCTGCAACATGCTGAAGTAACTGGGTTTGACTTAGCACATGTGTGAAAAGGAGGGAAAAGAAGAGAGGACTTTTAAAGTTTGTTGTTTCAGGCATCCTTCCAAACAAAAATGCAGGTTGTTATGCCTATGAGGTTCCAAAAGTTGTATTGTTTTTGAGTATTTTACAGCCATGGAATAAAGGCTTGAGTACACAGGATTCTGCAGCTGACCATATGTGTTTCAATTCCCATTGTTCAGGGAGTCTGCCCCTGTGTGTCTGTGTGTGTTGGGAAAGAGAGACCATGCTCATGTAGGGAATTGTTACAAACATTCCAGTTGCTCCCCAGAGACAGCAGATTTTTGGCTACATCTCTGTTACCCCTCAAAAAAGCTTCTTTAACTGTTACAAATTGCTGTTCAAGTGGCTCACTGAGTTTGGTGATGCTGCCCCGAGATCTCATGAGTGGTGTTTGCTCTGGGAGAACTATTGGAGAGTTTTAAAGAAAATCCAAGAACAGCAGCCCAGATCTGCAAAGGTGTGGGTGTTACATGCTGTGCACAGGAGCATGTAAAGGATGATTGCTGCCCAGGTTTTATGGTGAGGTGGGGATGTTAAAGAGCACTGGAGTTCCTCTGACAGCAGCTTGGGGCTTTCCAGATTGGATTGCCCAGAGCTGAAATGAAGATGCACAAACTCGTGACGTTTGCAAGTTCCAGTGAAGCACAACTGCAAATTCCACAGAAGCATGGCTTACATAACAAGTATGTTTATCTTTCTCTGATAAGCTCAGGAGATGTGCCAAGGCTTTAGCTGCATCCTCCTCCTCTGCCTGCTGCAGGTTGTTGTCCAGCTCTGACCTTCTCCAGGCATGGATGGAGATTTGTAGCTTTGCTGGTTCCTTTGCCACCATGTGATCACTCTTATTGTTACAAAATTTAAGGTTTTTTTATGTTTGGTCATAATTTCCCTTGTTGCAACTTGTGTCTGTAGCCTCCCACCCTTTTCTGGTGCACCTATGTGCAGAATCTTCTGTGTTGGTGGCTGAAGGCAGGAATAGAACTCCACCATTTCGCTTCCCTTCTTTGGGCTGCATAAGTGGGGGGCTTTTTTGAGTTTCCATTTTTCCAGGCTGTCAAGACCCCTTGAAGAGGCAGCCTTGCCCTCCACCTTATCAGTCACACTCCTCAGCTTCACATCACCTGCAAATTTGCTGGGGAGTAGGATTTTCCTTGTCTCTTTCTTCGACATCATCCCTGAAGTTCAGCCAGACCCAGACAGGGAATTTGTTATTGTTCTTTGGGAAAGCTAATTTAGTATCCATAAATTCTGAAATTCTTGCTTTATCTTCATTCTAGAGACAAGCAAGTCCTGCTCCTGTGTGGTTGTTTTGGGTTTTTTTTAAGGGTACAATGCTGCAGTATTTTATTTCAATGTCAAAATTTAAAAAATCTTGGAACACTTTGCCTTCCATTGCTTGCATAAGTATCCATATGCAAACACCAGTTTGCATTCTGCCAATTACCTGGTTGCTCAGTTTGTAGGGAAAACTTTGTATTAAATCCTTTAGCCTGTCTGTGTACTTCAACAGTAAGTGGAAACAGTTCTGATGTTTTCTTCAGGAGCAGGTTGAGAGGGAGAAACCAATAGACTTTCAAGACTACTGAAATAAGAATGATTTGGTAAATCAGATGCAGGGTGCAGGTACTTGAGGGGAAACCTTTGAGTTAGTTTTTCAGCATAAGCAAGTGCCTGTTAAAGGAGAAGATGCCTCCTGGAAAGGGGAAAGCACCATGGTGCCTATCCTCACCAGCAGTTTTCCTCTTTTCCCTCCTTTTTGCCTCCTCTTGCCAAGAAATATAATCATTCCATGAGCCCACAGAGTAAAAACATCCTGAGACACCAGTGCCGGATAAAAGTTAGCTGAGCACTCTTGCTCTGGAGGAGGAGGAGACCCAGGTGGGGTGAGGAGGGCTGAGAAAGCTGAGAAGGGAGGCAGGGAGAAGGGGTGGGAGCCCTGCACAAGGGCTCATTGGCAGGAGGGGCAGAACAGGATACGTCTGAGCTTTTGGGTGGCTCTGGGAGGAGCAAGTGTTGGGATTAAAGTGTCTTGATAAAACTGTTCCGTTTCCTCTCAGACGCAGACAGCGAGTTTCATGGGGTGGATTTCCTGCCAGAGGATCTCAGCGAGGAGACAGGAATGAGGGTGAACAAGAAATACTCCTGTCTGCCTGCTGAGGAGAAGGGCATCCACATCATCAACATCCGAGCCATCGAGGACATCGGCTATGACCAGCACGAGAGCACAGTGAGTGACCACGGCCTGCTGGGCCACAACAGCACACTGCACTTCACCCCACAGCTTATTGCCCATCCTTTCCACTCTCAGGATGCTCTGAAATCTTCTCCCTCCATTTTCCAAGGTGCTGGGAAGGATTTCCACCTGCCACAATCGCTGCTAATGCAAAGAAATGTTGTTCTTTGACGTGTGAGAAAGGGAATCTTGTTTAACCTGTAGCATAAAAAAGGGGCTGACTCTTCTCAGAGTAAGGAATCTGGCAACAAGGCTATGCCAACCTTTACATCTTTTTGCAATGTAGAGAAGAACAGAAGAGAATGTCTAACATTTCATGCAAAAGCCATTGTTAACATAGGTAACACTAAACTGATCTTCTGCAGCACAAAATAGAGATCAGATTTCCAGCGTCATCAATTGCTCCTTGGTTAAATTCTTTATCACAGATTTTAAAGGAAGTTAGTAATATGAATATCCAGCATGATTACGACTTGGTTATGTAATTAACACATAAAAAGAAGTTTATTAAGGTGGAGTGGGCTATACAACAGATTTGCTGGGGAAAGAGGTACCAGAAAAAGCAACATGGGATTTATTGTGCTTGTGCTTAAAATTAGGATGGAGCATGGAGGAATAATTCTGTCAGAGTGTTAAAATCCTCCCTCCGGGGTGAAACTGAAATGTCTTTTCTCTGTCTCATTCCCAGCTGAAGGGACATGAGCTTGACATGGTTTAAGTCAGTGCTACTCCATTTAAGCACAGCAGAACTGCAAGAGAACATGTGGTCCATGAGTGCCTTTCAGCATTTTTACACCCCATCCTTAAAATAATCTGACCATTAATTTCTTTAAAACAGAACCAAGTTTTTTGGCTGCTTCCTCTTTGCAGTGGGATATAGCTATTCTCATATATTAATAGATTCATTGAGGCTTTAGTAGCCACAGTGGTGGTTCAGCCCAGTTTTTCAGAAACTGCTGTTCAATTATTTAGTAAGATCAACACATTTTAAAAAAATTAAATGCAGTCTTGTTAGTTGCCATTTGTTAATATTCTGTTTCTGTAGAAATTTGTATAAGTGAGTTGCCTGCCACAAGCAGACTGTCAACTTGATTTAACAAAAAATGTTCTGAATTGACAGGTACCTGCCATTCATCATGAGGCAATTGGAAAATAATAGTAATTCATGGTCTTTATATCTAAGTTAGGCTTAAGAAGTTAATGAGAATATCTAGATAGGGCACAAACATGAACAGCCTGTGCCCTGCAGAGTTTGGCATGGCTAAATAACTTTCCCTGTTTTCATGGAACAGGGAATAGAGGGATGAGGACAAAGAGTGAACTCCTTGATGGCACCAAAAGGTGTATTATTTTATTATATATTTATTAATTTGGTGCAAAAGCTTTAGGTTAAATGGGAAAGAGGGCTGAGTTCCTAAAGGAGATAGAAGCAGACAGCAGAGGCAGCAAAGGCTATCTAAAATAACGTACATTTACTGTTTTATGTATGAAATAAGCAGGTGTGCTCATGCCAAATAGATTTTAGCCTTTTGCAACTGATGGCCAAGTGCTCTTTTTTGGAGCACAAGTCCTTTTCCCTCCATGGAGGATGGACATTCTGCTATAAAACTAAAAGCTAGAAAAGTTCCCTTGTCTCTGAAAAACCATTCCTGTGGTGAGTCTTTTTTGTAAAAATAAATGCTAATTACTAGTGAATTTTCTTTCCTTTTTTTTTTAATAGTATGTGGATCTCCAAGGGTAAAATTGTGAATTATGCATGGGAAGTGTTATAAAAGTAGAAATAAATTAATTGTTAGTACCTTTTTTGTTTGTTTCTTTGTTTGTTTCTTTGTTGCTACAGTTGCCCTGTGCAGTTTTCAGATAAGTGCTTGGAAATGAAATTGTGTTTTAAGCCTTACCTTTCATGTATCTTGCACCACTTAGCCAGCATTAACTCAGGCTGGGAATAAAGCCATTGCCACCATCAGATTGCATAGTGACATAGGTTTTATAAGTGGGAAAAAGAAGTGGTGAACTCAATAAGCAGTGACCCCACTTCCCTGGCTGCTTTCCATCCGCGTTTTTGGCCGCGCTGCAGGACCAGCTGGCTCCCTTCAGTCTGTATCTAAGATGATCTCTTTCTCAGATGATACGGACTTGCAATGAGAGATAAGAGAAGTGAGAAATGTTTCCACATGATATTAATCTATTTGTCAGAATTGCAACATTGCAGATGTCATGGGTGGAAAAGGACAGACGCTCTTAGTGGCGATTAACCCCCAAAGGAGAAAACCAAACCCACCAAGTAGCTGACTTATGAACCAGTGTGCTGGTGATTAGATTAAATCCCAGTCATTTCATCTATTTATTACCGGCCAATAAAATCCCAGCTGGCTATCAGTAAAATTAAAGGTGTTAACTTGCAAAAATTTTCAGAGTAAGTAGCATGGGGTGGACTCCTTCCATCTGCTGGCTGTCTGGACAGAGGGCACCGTGTGCTCCAGGCAAAAGGAGCCTTGACAGGAGAGGATGGTCTGCCTGGTGCTGATGTTGGTGTGTGCATTCATTATTCTTCTCTCTCCCTCTCTCCCGCTTCCAGTTATTAAATTCCCTATCCAAAAATCCGGATGCTGACTGCAAATACGGCCTCTACTTCCGAGATGGCAAGAGGAAAGTGGACTACATCCTGGTTTATCACTACAAGAAGTCCTCAGCTGGGAAGACCCTGGCCAGGAGAGCTCAGCAGAACGATTCCAGTGTCCGAAGCAGCAAGCAGGACCAGCCTCTTCCTGGGAAGGGGGTGCAGCTGGAAATGGGAGAGAGTGAGCCCCACATGGATTACCATGAAGACGACAAGAGGTTCCGCAGGGAGGAGTATGAAGGGAACCTCGTGGAGGCTGGGCTGGAGCTGGAACGGGATGAAGATGTAAGGATGCATTTAAAGCGGTTAAAGGCAGAGAGGGTGACTGGTGGTCAGCTCCTGGGGGATGCTGAGCTGTCCCTGTGAACCTGGCTCTGATCAAGGTTGCACAAGTTCAGCTCTTCCAGAATTTGATTGCAGTTCTGGCAGTCAGTGCCATCCTCACCCACTGATTTAGTTTGCTGCCCAGGAATGTGCCACGGTGTTGTAAATGCCCCAGTGAGGTGAAGTTTCTGACTTGTCTTGGCCAGGATTCATGGCACATCCACCACTGCAACATAGCTGTGCTGTCCTGTTGGGAAGTGAGGCTTAAATTGCTCTGAACACCAGTCCCAGTTTGGTGGGTTTACAGTATGCAGTGATTTGGATCCACTGGTAATGCCAGTTCTGAGAGAAAAAAAACTATCTGATACAGGCAGTGTCATCTTTATTCCTCAATATAGGCTTGAGGAGAATTAAATTTGCTCAGGAGGCTCTGGTACACACTCCTGCTGGAGCACATGGGTCCGTGTTACAGTTTGCTCTTTCCATTCTTAGACCTGAACAGTACAGCTTGTAATGTCTTCCACCTGCACCCTGAAAACAGGATATTCTATTAAAAGCCCATTAGACTGTGTAAAAAATGATGTGTGTGAAGTGCTGCCAGTGTGTGATCAGTAGAAATGGACACAGAAGTATTAATTTCAGAGAAAGCTGTTACAACTATCTGAACCAACCAATGTGCCTCAGACTCCTGAGAGAGAGGGTAAACATTTCTGCTGGTTTTATTTACAGGATCTAAAAGCTGAGGTAAACATTTAGACCTGGGAACAGACTGTTAAAAAATAAATCAGTCACCCATTACTCACAAATTACAGACATTTATATCTTTTATATATTTTGGGTATGTAATGTATACACTTAATATGGTGCAATGCAAGAAAAGCCCAAAGCTTCTCCTGCCGTGTCTCCCAGTGAAAATCAGACTTGCTTTCTGTCCAGCTTGCAGGTTCCTGTAGCAAACTGGGAGTTTGCCTGTGCAAAGCCATAGACATTTAAATCTTTTGCAAGATGGGAGGTTCCACCTCTGACATGTAATGTGATTTCAAATGATGCAGAAGGGCTCTGGGGTCAAGCCAGGATACTGCAAAGGAGAGGGAACTCTGTCCTTTCAGTGCAAAACACCAAACCACATGAGATGAAAGTCTAGAGATGAAAGCAGGACTCGGGGATTTACTTCAGCTTCCACATAGGGCACATCTGTGTAGGGGGAAAGATTTGCAGTCACTTGGGCCTGAAGATCCACAGAGCTGCATTGGAGACCTCACTGCTTCCAAAAGAGCAAAGGTTTCTTGAACACATGGAGTTTAATAAATCACTTAAACTCTCTTCAATGAAATAGAAACACACAGAGAGTTGTGGTCAGCAGCTCGATGTCCACAAATAATTGATTAAAACGAGACCAGGTTGAACAGGGTTTGGGGCAGCCTGGCCTGTCCACAGCAGCAGTGCTGGAACTCACTGATCTCTAAACTCCCTTCCATCCCAAACCATTCCATGTCCTCTGAGTAACCAATTTCTAGGAAGCACTGAGAATACAGCTGTGTGAAAGCTGGTTATTATAACTGAGTTGGTGCAGCAGCAAGATTAGAAAGATTCATTACAGTTCATGTTCTCTCCTGTTTGCTGAATGCCTCCTGATCAGATATCGTTTGTCCAGTGCCTCTGGAATGGTTGCTCCAGGGGGAGCAAACATGGGTGGGTGTGGGAGTGCCAGGAGCAAACATCCATGTCCGGCCCTCTAGAGCACAGCTCAGAGATTTACTGGGCTGCAGGCAAACCACTAATATTGCCATTAACTTCTGTCCTCCTTCTGCCTTGTTTTGGGCAGTTCTTCCTGCCAGCTTTCCTAATCCTAATGCCTTGATGGAGATACTCACATTTGATTCTGAGGCTGCTTTTTGAGGTATGATCAGCTCTCAGCAGGCAGCAGGGACTCTGTCAGCCCCAGCAGTTACAACACACTCACAAAATCACACCATTTTGGCTGGATGCCTCTGCTTCAAATTTAACTGGCTCTGCCTGTATTTGTGTCCACAGTCATTAGCTTTTATTTCCCAAACAGTTTTTATCTGTTTAACCTTGTGGTAATTGTTCAGGGAGACAACAGCATTTTCTGAGTCACGTTCTATAGCAGCTCAGCACAGTGAGGTGTTCACTGATTGTCCTGTTGTTGGAAACCAACTCTCTCAAACAAATGAGATTTATCATGTTGGCCCTGATGGACTGCGTGTTCCTTAAATATGTATGAATCACAAGGGGTAATAGATTTAATTTCCTGTCACACTTTCTCCTGATTTTATTTATTTTTTTTTTAAGACTAAAATCCATGGGATTGGATTTGTAAAAATACATGCACCGTGGAATGTGTTGTGTCGAGAGGCAGAATTCCTTAAGCTCAAGATGCCCACAAAAAAGGTGAGTCCTGATTTTATTTTTTCCTCTCATGAAGGCATAGTTTAAACATATATTCCTCTCAGAGCACCTTACAAATGTAGAATTTTCTTTCCACAAGCATTTTGAGAACAACTAACTCATGTGCACCAAAAATGAAAGTCACAAATGTACATACTTGGGGCAGCAGAAAGAACAAGTGGAAGGAGGAATGGAAATCAAGAATTTCTGCCTGATTACCACTGTCTGTGCATGATGAGACTGATTTAATCCTCAGTATGTTTTAAAAGGAGAGCTTGCAATTGATGATGGAATTTCTGTGTGCGTTTTGGACATTTTTTTCTCACCTGAAGACTGCCAAAATGAACATAAGAATTAGAATTTATCTCACTGGGTTTAGTGACTATTCATATACACAGTCAGTCACGTTTGCAGGAGCCGGGGCCACTCTGCCACAAAGTAATAAATTACCTTTCAGAATATTTGAAATGTCATTAAAGGAATGACAGTGTATTTTCATCAGTTCTAAATCACCCATGATAGATAGATAGATAGCTACCTGTTCAGTGAGCACAGCTCAGAGATGGATTAATATTTAAACACAGGCTAAGTGCAGGTCCCAGACTGCACAGGGAATCCATAATGGAGCAAGAGACAGTCTCCAAGCCCAGCATCGTTTATTACAACACTAAAACCACACTTTTGGTTTGGATTCCATATTAATCCACATTATTGCCTCACTTACTAGGGATTTTAATCAGAAGCACAATTAGATAAAAGTCTGTTGTGATCCTGTGGTTCCCTAACCCTTGGTTTGATTTTCTCATCATTTTCTTTCTGGATGATTTCAAGAAGGCAAACCACACACCCTGATAATTTATTTGGATATATTTCTTTACTTGTTGGTTTATTCCTTACAGTTCAATCTAACCAAAAAGCAGAAAAGTTTTATGGGTTGTTTTTTTTTTTTTCTCTTTGCCCCCTCAGGTGTATCAGATCAACCAGACCCACGGTCTCCTGAAAAAGATTAATTCTGTAATTCAAAAAATAACGGAGCCCATCCAGCCCAAAGTAGCAGAACACAAACCTCAGACGGTGAAGCGCCTCTCCTACCCCTTCTCCAGAGAGAAGCAGCACTTGTAAGTGAAAGCTTTCCCTACATATCCATGTCCACAGGTTCCAGCCTCTCTGACAGCAGCTCAGGCACCAGAGGGTGAAAGGGAATATAAACACCAGCACTTTGGTAGGCATTGCTGCAAAGAATGTTTCCATTCTGCAGTAAATTTACTTCTTTGGGATTTTTTTTTGTCCCACTGGTGAGGAATGAGAAATCTCTGTGTTTTAGCTGCTGCTGTGGCACATAATGTGCATCTGTACAACCATACACTTCACCTGTTAGGCTGCCAAAAGGGGATTTATAATGTGGTTTATAATAGTCTCTTCTCCACATTAAATTAAATGCTCAGTAAAATTTGTAGGCAGAGATGTGGGCTGATAAATTTCAGAATGATTTCATGTATCTGGTGTGGGTAGCTGACACAGGTAGTGCCAGGCAGGCCTTGCCTTTGGAGTGCTGTGAAGTCAGAGGTGGCTTTGCCATCGATCCCAGATCAGCAAGAACAGCTGTAAATGTGGGTGCAGGGAA
Organism: Lichenostomus cassidix; assembly: GCF_008360975.1. Lineage (NCBI taxonomy): Eukaryota > Metazoa > Chordata > Aves > Passeriformes > Meliphagidae > Lichenostomus > Lichenostomus cassidix. Next base: position 61,061,218 of record NC_139486.1, read on the forward strand.
AAAACCAGGAGGCAGAGCCCAGCCAAAGTCTGGGCTGCCCTGGATTGCTCTGCTGCTGCTCTTCCTTGGCCAGCATCCCAGAGGAGTCTCTTTGAAGGCTGTGTTTATGGATGTGCCAGCTGGAAAAGTGACAGTCCTAGGGTAGGAGCTCGTCCCTGCACATGCAGGGTTTGTGGTGTTTCACCAGGGATGCAGAACCCTGGTGGGGTTGTGTGTGAGTTGGGCCAGTTGGTGTGACATCTGAGCTGTCCTTGGGCTAGCAGGAGATGTATTTGTGTGTTTACTGAGGGTGCTCCTGGAGGCTCAGAGAAGGTCCAAAAGATGCTCTTGAGTGTAGACATGGATGGGCCTTACACCCTTTGCAGGTGGCTTTTCCAGTGACACCAGCTGTGTCTCTGCTGAACAAGGGAGGAAACAGTGGCCCCACAGGGAAAATTAAAGATTATTAGGGGAAACTCAAGACCAGCAGTGGTCAAGGATTCAACTTGACCATTCACTTAAACGAGCATCAACACTCTTTTTTTTGTGCTGAAAAACCTATAAAGATATAATACCAGTGAAATGTATAAGCAGCCTCTTTAAATTGTGAGAGTTGGGTTGGACTTGCCTTTTAACAAGGTTTCTACAAGCTGCTCTTTAATGTGAGTTCTGAGAGATCCCCAGGAGAAATGAAAATATTGAGGTGGTCAACAAGAGCAGGAAATTAATCACTTTTTTTTTTTTTTTTGACCTAATGGGCTTCCTTCTAATCTTTTAACAGGTTTGATTTGTCTGACAAAGATTCCTTCTTCGACAGTAAAACAAGAAGCACTATAGTAAGTACTGCCTGTAAATAATTTATGGTGGATGTTGCCTTGGTTGTGGTGTTAACAGCTTTAGTACAGTGCCTGTTCAAGTTTATCTTTCTTAACCAAATGCCAAGGATCCCCTGTGCCATCAGGCACTGAAATGATAAATAAAGCACCTCCAGGTTTAGTGCTGAGTACTGTTTGATGCTAACAGGTTGCTGCCTTTTGGAAAATAATTTGGATCTTCTTTCTAGTGCACTGTTAATTTTCTTAGTAGAGATATCACCAGCTGGGAATATTTAGATTTTACCATTGGTTCTGCCACCAGTTGCCTGCACCCATTTTGTAACTATACATTATTCTTTTTGCAAAATGCTGGGAAATTCCAACGAAACAGCCAGGTATTTACAGGGAATTATCTATAGTTTTGGGGGGAAATTCTCTGTAATAGTGTCAAAAGTGTTGAGGCTGATGGCTTTTATCTAACCTACAGAACACAAAATAGAGTTGGAGAGGTGTAGCCTCATTTATAGCCAGCAAAGGAGGAGTGGAAAGGCAATCCTGTGTGACATCCAGGGCAGCTGGAAGGAGCTGTGCCAAGCAGCACTGGCTGCAACACATTTCAGAGGATAACAGGGACTCTTTGCCCCATTCCACTGCTCCTAACCGGTGCCTTGGAATGTGGCTGCCAGCATGCTTTTATCTTATATTTAACATCAGCCTTTTGGGATGCCAAGTGGTTTCCAAAAGAGCTTATATCCCAGTCATAGCTGCCTGTCATTGCTGTGGTGATAAGGGGTGTGAGATATCCAACTTCCCTTTCCTGCTTTGAAATTCCAGCCTATTCCATGGTGTATTCCACTCAAAGTGCAGGGGTTTGACATGAGCACAGGTTATGGGGGTGAGGGGAACTGGGCATGGGAAGGCAGATACAGGAGCATAGAATGGGAAAGAAAAAGGCAAACGTTGATTTGGTTTCTTTGCAAATAAAACATTTAACTTGGGATTGGGGCAGGAGGGGAAAGCCTGGGGTTTGTTTGTAGGCTTTCTTTTATATGTGCAAATTATAGAAAAAAACTTTGTAAGTACAAGGAACTTAACAAATGGAGAGTTAAAATTCATGACAGGCTGAGCAAGGCAGCAAGACAGAATGGGACAAGAGGGTGAGCAAGACTGACTGAAAATGGATTGAAAGAGGAGCTCACAGAGGAAGAGGAGGGCTAGGGGTTTTTTAAACAACTGAAGGAACATTGGGCGTATAACAATAATGCTGGTGCTGTGCTGCTTTGTGTGAAATCCCTGTAAATCACCCAGTAATGAAGAACATATTGAATGTTTCCCAACATCATTTTATTCTGTGTGCATTTCTGTTTGTATTCTTCTTTCTTAAAGTTCTCCCCTGCCTTTCTCATATGTATTTTTGAACTGCAGTGCAAATATTGACCCTTCTGCCTGCTGCAAAATGAACAGGAATCTAGTCACTACCTGTGAGTCTTTGATGAATAGAAACTAAGCCAAAGACCTTTTAGTTATTAAAAAAGAAAATAAAAAAAAAATTCTATAACTGGAAATCTCTCAGTGACAGCCCTTTAACTCACTGGGGTTGCAAGACGACAGACTGGCGAGCTGGGGGAGCTGCCCTGGGTGCTCTCACTTGCCTCCTCCAGTGAGTTGGGCAAGAGTCAAGTTAGCACATGGGTTAGGGAGCTGGGAAAAGCCCCCAGCTCCCCAGCCAGGCCAGGCAGTGGGCAGGAGGTGCCTTTGCTCCAGGTTCTCCTGTGCCGCCTGCTGCATCGCTGCCCGGGAGCGGCCGAAAGCCGACCCTCGCGGGCAGCCTGCTGAGCTGTGCAAAGGTTACCAGGCAAGAAATGCAATAAATCCCAAAATAAATACATGTGTTTTGCCACCGAGGTCAGGCAGGCTCAGAGATGTTAAGGTCAGCCCGTGTTAGTCCGGTTTGATAAACGCCGCGTGCTGTGCGGAGCTCGACTCGCGTCCTTGGGATGGAGCCAGCCTACACCCTCGGAGGCGAGGCAGGAGCTGCTCCAGGTGGGAGAACACCCCTGAGCTTTGATCAATGCCTAACCTGGGCAAAAATAGCGTTTCTGTTCTGCCAGGGGGCAGATGTAACCCCGTCTGCCCCCATCAATTCTCCCGGTAGCTGACTATTTGGTTAAGCTTTTCTCTCCTGCGCAGGAAGCGCAGCATGGAGAGCTCCAGCCCTGCTCTCCTGAATACCATGACTTTTATTAAAGAATGATGACTTCATCGACATCTTGGTTTGGCCAATATTTGAGCTGTACACAAAAAGATCATGCTTTTCACTGGCAGTGTCTGAAGTAACCCTTTCCTTTCTTTTCTTTTGCTTCTGTAGGTTTATGAAATACTGAAAAGAACGACGTGTACCAAAGCAAAATATAGCATGGGTAAGGAACTTTATTTAGCTTTAAAATCAATATCTTTTTCAGGTATTGGAAATAATTTCACATTGTAAATGGCTGTGGAGTTTAGGTTTTTCCCCTGTTCTCTAATTTGAATTATGTGGATGTAAGTGTTTTATTTGGAAATTTAATTTAATTCATGTAGCTGTTTGACACTTTTTCAAATGTGTATTTATAGATTCTGCTCGAAATTAAATGGTAAGTGAGCATGTAGCCCCTGCAGGTGTGACTTAGGGCTTTTGCAGCAGGGCTCTATGGTGACATAACACAGCAGGTGAGATGTGCTCAGTGTTCTACACTCCCTGAAATGGATGAGGGTATTTCCATGAATTCCAATAACTGCAGTGAAAGTCTATGGCTCGGCCCATTCCTTTCCAGCAGGAGCCCCACATTTTAGAGTGGGATGGTTTTTGAGTGAAATGGTCTTGACTGATGACTGTCCTGAGTGGAACTGAGATGAGCCCCATGGAACAGCCATGGACTAAGGCTTGCACTGGAACTGGGCACCCCAGCTCTCAGAACAGTTGTGACAAATCAGGGGATGTGAAGTTTGTACTGCCGCAACCAAGCGTTTTAGGATTTCAACCTTAGGGTTTGTGCTGAGAGAATTAAAGTCATGATAAAGATGAATTGCAAATCAGGCCAACTGAAAGATTTGTTGGCAGCTTGTCCTGCTCAGCTGTTACATGCTTTATTTTATACATATCATGATATACAGGTATACACTTGACTGTGGGACCAAAGTTAACAAATAGTCAATGGTAAATCAAAACAAATAAGGTGGAAGGGTGAATTCCCAAACAAAGCGAGAAAAGCACATGAACATGGAAGAAAATGTTTGGTAACTGTTGAAATCTCTTCTAGAGTTTATTTGCCTACAAGCAGTTCAATAAAACAATGGGAACTTGAATTACAGGTAGTTCTGTTCAATATTGACCCATCAGCTGCTTAGAAAGACATCAAATAACAGAAGAACAATTACGCCACAAATTATTTCCATGCTTTGACTTTTGTGTTGAAGTAACAACATACAATGCACAATTGTTGACTCCTTATATACACTAAAATTTGGTGTTCAGCCAGTATTAACAGAAATGCTGTTCTCTGTAGCATGGGAAATCCAAATTATTCTGTGACTTTCAGGACCCTTTTCCAGTCTGGTGCTGGATCATTTTCATTGGAACTTACGTCTTTGGACTCTTGAAAGGGGAAGGTCACACAGCTCTGTTTGAATTCTTGTCTTGGGTTGGTTTCTCAGTTGATTTTTTTTCTTCCTTTTTTTTTTTCTTTTTTTTTTTTTGTCCAGAAATGGGAAACACAGTAGGGATTAGTTGAATAGGGAAGGCATTAATGGATGGTAGAGTGTTAGAATTCCTGGATGGTTCTTCTACCTGAGACTGGCAAGGCCACACAATTTTCCTAACAAAAATGCCATCAGGCTAGCCCAGGCATGGGTATGCTCAGCATAACTCAATCAACTCCTTTGTGTTCCAGTGGTGGAATGCTGGGTTACAACCCAGCAGAGGTGGCCAACAGATTTAAACAAACACAGATAATGCTGCAGCACTGCTGCCCAGCAGGAACAAGGCAGCTGCCCAGGAGAACACCGCAGCCTTTGTTATTCATTAGGAAAATCTGTGTCGTCACTGTTAAATCCAGATATGTAGAAGGGGACTATGTAGCTCTTCTCATAGCCCTAGAAAAATAATTTATCTGCTCACTAGTTGTTTCTGGCAGGAGTGTGGAAACATTTGCAGACGATTCATAGACCTGTATAATCTTAAATAGGGCTTTGAAAATTAATGATACTGCAAGATACTGAGCACTCCTGGAGCTGTTCCTCCAGCAGGTGATTAGTACCTCGAAAACGTTAATGAACTTGAAAAATCCTCATTTCAAGAGCAATCAAAAATGACTCTACAGTGAGCTGGTTCCTGGTTCACAGTTGCTGTTCCTTCAAATCCAATCCCACACTCTTTTCTTAGCCATGAGCTGATGGGAAGCATGGAGCACACTGTAGCACCTCATTTTTCTTTTATTTGAGTCCTTTCAAATGCCAGTGGTCAGATTTATATTTTTTTTCTTTTCAGTTGACATTAATCACCATTGCCCTGCACAAAGACAAGTGCTTGACTTAGCTCTGACTCAGCACCCAAAACTGGTTCATTCCATCCCCAAATGTATGTTCATGGGCGACACGGCACCTCCGGACGTGCTGGACAGAATTGGAAGTAGCTATTTTAAAGCCAGCAGCTGCTGGAAGAGAGAACATTAGGGAATTAATGAGCTACAGCCCTCCAAGGTCTAGGTCCAGCCACCTTTGGGAAGGTGCAGTGCTCCTCCAAACTTCCACACCAACTCCTCCCTCTGGCCCCCGTTTAAGGAACGACACCACCCCTGGGAAGGGCAGGACTCCTGCCAGCCCCTTGTGCCACAGACATTTAATAGATGAAGCACTAATTGCTCTCGGCCTCATGCATGTCACTAATAAACGGCTGTGTAAACAGGGAAAGGAGAGGGAAGAAAGAAGGAAACTGCCCTTTTAAATAAAAGACGAAAATGTGGTAAATATGGTAAGTATTAATGCCAAGGTCTTCGCAAAGGCTTTCCCTACAATTTCTCTGATCAATCTGACACCTGAATTCAAAACTTTGCGTGGGTGATGTGTGTGGATGTGTGTTCCCTTATGCCATCAATTCCAGCCATATTCTTCTTGTGATCCAGCCTTCTGCTGCACTTTCAAATCTTCAGGCTTGCCCTTAAATCAAACTGACTTTTCAGAAAATGTAATTTATTTTAATGACTAATTTCAAGTCATTGGCTCCTAATTCTTGATTCTCAAATATATATGACTTCCTCTTGCTCTCTGCAGTTTTCCATTTCATAAAATGAGTCATGTGTAATAACCTATATGATTAAAAATGAAACTACATGGGAAGGAATGAGATGGCAAAAAAATCATTATCTGATCAAATGGCTGTTATTTTGAGGGAAATCTCCAGGAAGGATTATTAAGTGAGGCTGTCTAACCTTGAGATTATAAATAACTATTATGTCTTTATTTTTCAAGGGATTACCAGCCTGCTTGCCAATGGAGTTTACAGCGCTGCATATCCTCTGCATGACGTAAGTGATCTCGCAATATATTTTACACGTCTGCTGTCTGTTACCAGGAAATCCCTCGTGTGACGTGCTGGTGGCATCATCCCAAACATGACTGACTCTCTTCTCGCTTGTGTCACGACTGCAGTAACCTCTGCAGGTTGTTTCCATCCCTCTGCTCGCTTTTAAGGAGTTCTCCTCCTCTGCTCTACGTCTGATGATCATAAATTTGAACGTAACATTAGAAGAGTTGTTTCAGTGTTTTAGCAAATGAAATGCTTCTGTTGTTTCCTGACTTTCTGCTTCCTGGCAGCAGTGCCAGGGAACATATTCATTCCCAGGGCACCAAGTAGCTGCTTCCCTTGTCCACATGTTCCTGCAGAGGTGTCAGTAGCTGTGTGTCCATGCAACCAGGAAAAACCACAAGCAAGGATCTGAAGTCACATATTTCATGGGGCTAGATGTGCCTGCAGACCTTCTTACTGACAAAATCTGCTTCTGAGCAGCTCAGTGAGATGTCAGGAGTGTGTTCAGCTGAGGTGCTCATGGAGAGGGTCAGTGAGAGTTCAGGAATGCTGGTGGCACTCCTAGCCGAGCTGGGGACCCCCATCCTGCCAGAGGTGCCCACAGCTGGGTGCTGGTGCCCTTCTGATCTAGAGCTTCAGGGTACAACTGAACTGGCAAACACCTGCTCCTAGCTGCAGGAAAGCTTGGCACAAGTCATGGGGACGTGGCAGCCGTGCTGCTGCCTCCTGATGTGCTGCCTGTGCCAGTGTCCACGGGCTGGCAAGCCCATTGCTGGTTTTCCAGCCTAGGATGTGAGGATGAAGTGTTTCTTCCTGGATTACTGCTCCCCACACTCACACTGGTTTTACACGGGACTGTGAGAGCTTTATCTTGGAGCACCCAAGAGCAGAGCAGCCTCTTTGTCTGCCTGGTGTTTGTTATCCACGTCAGGGCTCTCAAGCCATAGCAGTGCCGTGCAGAAATCGAGGGAGAAAGGTTAAATAAACTTCTCCTCGTGCTCTTGCCTCACCTCTTTAGACAGCTGCTGATAGTCTTGTTATTTGATGACTGATAGAAGTTGTTTATTGCCTTCGTTTACTCCTTTATAATATCAAAAACCAGCTCCAAATTAAAACCTCAAAACTAATCAGCCGTGAGTGTTTGGAGAGTCTGGAGAGGGATCAGCTCTCTCAGCTGGTCTCTTCTCTATCCAGTGGACTGAGCTGAACCCCAAATGCCATGGCAATACCGCATCCTTTCCCTTGACATTTTTAGGCCACCTTTATCACTTATTCATTCCTTTTCCCCCCATGACAGACACTATTGCTCTTCCCTAATGTGCCTGACGACAGAAGACAAAGTGTGCCGTGACAAATGGGCTCCTAAAATACAGCATTATTTTACAGATTGCTTTTTCTGGTTTTGATGCATTAAGTGAGTGGGAGACATGGGTATGCAGGATGCAGAGCAGTTCTTGGCACAACCCGCTGGATGACGCAGATTTTCTCTCTTTTTAAAGGGTGACTATGAAGGTGAAAACGTGGAGCCCAATGACAGAAAAGTAAGTTGATGCACAGGGGGGTTTAACGTATTCACAAGAGTACCAGCCTGAAGAGTCACCTGTTGGAATTTGGATGTTTTTGCCAAGATCCCACAGAAAATGCTGTAAAAAGGCACTATATGCCAAGCAGCATAAGTAAAAAAGTGCTTTCCAGCATTTAAATTTGCCCAAATGTGGAATGTAGTGTGGATATGTATAAAGTACTCGGCTTAGTAATAATACATTTCATGCCACATTGGTAAGAATATTGACATATAACTCCTCCTATAGTTCAGGTGATGTCATTTCAGGCCAGCTCTGATGAGAATATGCTCAGTCACATTCTGGTATCTGTATTGCACATAAATCCTGCTTCATTCCCTGGTGTAAAGATCAGAATTGGAGTAATGGGAGGGAGAGGCAGCTGAAAACATAAGCATAAAAGTGATTGGGAAAGATAAATGGGAAAGATAAATGGGAAAGATAAATATTGAATATTTATCAGGAATTAGAGGTTCTCAGCAGTGCTTTAATGTGTGCTCTGCAGCCAGAAGCTGCCCTGTGGATGTACACAGAGGCATTGCATCACTTTTTGCTGGAGTTAATGCTTTAAATTGTGGTTTTATTGACTGTATAGTGAAAAACATTGGTTCACTGTTGTAAAACAAGTAGAAATTATTCCAAGTACTTTTCCTAAGGAAGTAGGAAGTCACACTTTTTACTTAGGAAGTATGAGAAAAATCCGAATTTTTCACCCTCTGTGGAAATGCAGATTTCTTAAATTCAAAACTCAGTGACTGTACCCTCCCCATCACACTTCCCCAAAGAAGGGTGGCTTTTGTCTGTGCATCGGACAAAAACTGGAGAGGTGACAATGAGTTCTCTCAGGACGAGCTACTAAATTTGGGTGTTACATATGCTGGGCTTTCAGACTTGAAACTTTGCCTTCCCTGTTTGTTTCATTATTTTTTTCTCCAACAAAATGCTCTGGACATTCAGGTCATAGCAAAAGTGGATTTAAACACCTTCAGGCTTTATATATAAAAATAGGTACCCAAAATTGACAGTCTGCTGCTCCGTCAGGTGCAAATGGCTCATCAAAAGGCAGTGGATGTTATTTCCCTCCCTCTATTGATTTGCGTTAAAAATACCACTTATCTGTCTTTTCATTATTAAGCAACACATTGCTCAACTAAAAATAGCATGAAAGTCCATGTTTCTGAAAGTGTCTAGATTATCTTCTTCATGACTAACATTTCAAACCTCACAAATTCACGAATTTCACAAGTTCATTGTGTGTTTGGAAGTGTTTACGTTGGCTTCTGACTTTCAGTTCCATCAAATAATCTTTTGGTGTGTTTTGGCATGTCTCTTCTGCTTTCTTGAAGCTTTCTTTAATCTTATCCAGTGCTAGGCTAGTCCTGTGCCTTTTTTAACAAGAAAATTAAAGATTTGAGGCATAGAAATGAAGTAAATATTTAGGTCTAGTGTGCTGATCTCCTCTAATCATGTCTTTGAAGCTGTGCTTTGAATTTCAGGCTGATAAATGTCAGGATAAATGAGATAATTCATTTGTACTTCAGGCACGAATCTGGTTTTGAGTTGCACAAAACTAAAACATGGCACTGATGCAAAATCTCCTCAGCTTAGTGTTTTCTTGATGTGCCTGACCAGCTTAGATCACAGAAAAGGAATCTAATTTCCAGCACAAATTTAGTTTCAAAAAAAGAAGGGGCTTAACTGGTGCTGCACATGGAAGTTGAGGTGTCCCAAATCATTGATTCCCAGACACAAGCAGTTGGCCTTAAACTTTTGGAAAATGTGGTTTAGAGAAACCTGAAGCAGAATAAAAATAACATTTGCCAGAATGTTGCTGTTTAATAAAGGCCTGCTGTTAAGATTCAGTTCCTGCTCTTACTGTTGTAAGGAAATTAATAATGATTAATGATTTTGGGTTGTAGAGGGGAAAGTCCACAGCCCACTTATATTTTCAACATCATGTTTCTGTAAAAGCTGACAAGTTGCCTTTATTTTTTAATGAGTCAAACCATTTGTATAAGTACAGCCATTCAGCTTGGAAATTCTCTGTTAAAGGCTTGGCAGGAGAATTCCCAAATTGCTCTGGGGACATTGTTTGCTGTGGGATTTCTCTGTGATCACACAGGAGGAATGGGCATGGGCTCTGCCCTGCCCTTCTTTCCTTTGCTGCATTTCACTGGAGACATGAAGGAGTGTGACAGCTGTCACGTTTGCCATGATAAAATAGCCTGGAGTTTAGGGGATAACATCCTGTTTGGTCAAGGAACAAGATTAATCCTGTTGCCCTCCCTGTGCTGATCCTGGTTTCGGTCTTGGTTCCCCATTGAGTTGGGTTTCTTGTTAACTCTGTTGGCTGAATTGAATGAGGGGAAAAAATCAGGTTTGAGAGACACTATTTATATATTTTACAAAATGAAGGATAAGCTGAAGGTCTCAGAGGAACCTATTTTTGTGAGGGATTCAGTTTTGCGCATCAGTAACGGAGATCATTGTTTTCCTTGGCCCACATCCTGACAAAAAGGAGGAGTAGAAACCATTGGCTTATTGTGGTTTAAAGCTGAAAAAAAATATCTTTAATGCAGCCTTTGAGGCACCTCAGCACAGCACCTCTTGCTGGATGCTGAATTGTAGACTTTGTGTAGCAAAATGGCCTGAAGTTGTGTCGGGGGAGGTTTAGGTTGGATGTCAGGGAAGGGTTCTTCCCCCTGAGGGTGGCTGGGCCTTCGGATCACAAAGCAGGCCTGCTCCCCCTGTCTCTGCCGGGGATATCCACCAGCCCAGCTGCTGAAGAGCCTTCTGATGTGCTGCAGTTCCTCTGTGCTGTGCTGGAGCATGCCAAACCATGCCATTCATTTTTAATGTTAGCTCAGGCTGTGTGTGCTGGCATGGCTGGGGCTGAAGGCCCGACGAGGTACGAGCAGGCCTGTAGGTTCTGCGGTGGCCGAAGGACAAACCCCTGGTGCTTTGGCTTTTCTCACCTTTCTCTGCCTTTCTGTCTTGCAGCTGCTGTGCGAGGAGTGGGCGAGCTACGGAGTGTTTTATAAGTACCAGCCCATCGACCTGGTGAGGTGAGAGCTCAGCCCTTGCCATTAGCTTTCCAAGGGGCACAGCTGAAGCTGATGCCCGTGTCCCTGGGGGATTCCAGAGAATGGCAAATTCACTGGGAGAAAAGGAGTTTTCTGTGGGTTTAGACCGTGTTGGTGTATCCCACCTAGCGTGAAAGCTTGCAGGGGACGTACTTTTCATTAATTTTGTTTGCTCAGGGTGAGACCTGAGATTCTATGAAGAAAACGAGGTGTCTTTTTAAGAGGATTCATTCACAGAAGGTCCAAATATACCAATTTGCACAGCAGAAACACAGTGGGGGGAAAAATGACCAGTGGGACAAACTTGTTTTCAGGGTGCCTGTATCTCTGGATGGACTCCAAGCATCATGAGACAGAGAGTCCTCTGAGAAGAAAAAAATTCCCACAGGTCGTCAGATCTTGCTTTCTCCATGCCTAATCCAGATGTGATTCATAATTTTAGCCACGTTATATTTTAAGAAATAGGAAACATTTCTCTCTCTCATTTCTTTTTCTTTTTTCTAAATGTATTTCAGAAAATACTTTGGAGAGAAGATCGGGCTATATTTTGCCTGGCTGGGAGTTTATACACAAATGCTCATTCCAGCTTCAATTGTAGGGATTATCGTTTTCCTGTATGGCTGTGCAACTGTGGATGAGAATATACCCAGGTAAAATGGATAAATAAATGGATTCTGCTGTAGGAGGGCACTGGAAGCTCCAAGTTGCCTGTCTTTAGAAATGTTTTGTCAGTGATATTGAGGCTGAGCACAGCTGAAATTGTGGTTTCTTGTTCCTGGGTCTTGCTCTGTGCCACCCCCATCCCAACACCCTGTTCCTGAGGTCTGTCTGTGCTCACTGGCTCTTGCTGGAGGACAGTGTGCTCCTAAAACTCTCCATCCTCACACTTCATCTTTTGGAGGCTGTGTTTAAAATGAATCCACCTCCACAGACCCCCCTGATCTCAGCTTCCAGTAAACCACGGAGCTCTCCCAAGGGCACAGAGCAGCCCATTTCTATCTCATTAGCATTCATTGTTAATATGACTTGGGGAGTTTGCATTGATGTCCTAAAAATAATTCTTGGCCGGCTGCTCAGGTGGTTGGGTTTTTTCCCAACTGAGATCATTATGTTGAAACAAACCAGCAAAATTCTGCTAATGATGGGGTTTGGTGCTTCCCAGCACGGAATGCTGAGGAGGGCATTGTGTGACAGAGAGATGCATCAAGAATATACATCCCTCAAATAAGCAACTGTGATCACATCAACAAAATCTGGACATCCTTCTACTTTTAATCTTTTAGCAAGTTTTGTGTTAAAACATTTTTAAAGCCCTCTGATTTTGCATTATTTGCCCTGCATGTATTATCAGCTGGGGATGCAAATCACATGGTTTGTACAACAAGCACCAGCCCTGAATAACAAAGCAGATAATGGATACCAAAAAATAGAATTAATTTTTTTTCTTCATTAAGATTGCTTTGTACTGCTTCCAACAGTTGAAGAAAGTCAAAGAGAGGGTCACTGTTGCTACTTCACAGATGGAGTGCAGAGGAGATAAATTGGTTGAACTCCAGTCTCTTGATGTTCAGCACTTCCCTTGTACCTTATCTATCACTGTAGTTTGTATTTCAAAGCAAGAATGTTTTCTTTTATTTTTATTTTATTTTATTCTGTGAGATCTTGGAGTAGAAAGCATAGAGCCTTATATCTTTCTTAATGTTCCCTCTTATTCCCTGGAATGGAAATAGAGCTGGGGAAGGGGGGAGTGAGACAGCCTTACATGAGGATTTCAGCCCCAGCAGTGGTGTAGGATCATATCCAATGATCCTACAGAAACAGCTGCTGTCCAGAGGAGAAAAGATCACCAGAGCACGAAGCTGGAGCCATCCTGACCGTGCTTTGCCCTTCTCTCATGGCTTTGTTGCAGTATGGAGATGTGTGACCAGAGGAACAACATCACCATGTGTCCCTTGTGTGACAAAACGTGCAGTTACTGGAAGATGAGCTCTGCCTGTGCCACTGCCCGTGCGAGTCATCTGTTTGATAACCCTGCAACTGTCTTCTTTTCAGTCTTCATGGCTCTCTGGGGTAAGAAGATCTATGCCTTGATGTTAAGCTTTTAATTATTTAAAATACAACAGGAAGAAACAGAGGAGATAAAACACTATATTTATACACAGGCAATTAATGATACAAGGAACTCCTTTTTTTTTTTCCCTTCTCCTTTTTTTTTTTTTCTTTCCCATGAAACTGTCACACCCAAATTTATATTCTGGACTGGAGGCTAAAATTCAAAAAGTTGCTCAAGCTGAATAGCAAATGAAATTGTTAAGCATCTGTCATAAAACTGCTGCGTGGTATGTCAAAATTTCATTAACAGAATTGCACAGCTTGCCAAAAAAAAAAAATCTCTTTGCAGAGCCAGCTTCCACTTTAGAACATTACAGAAGAAATGTATTAATGTACTCTGGGGTTGAGGGGAGGGCTCTGGGGGGAAGTGTAATGGCCTTTAGCATCTTCAGGACAAACCAGCATTGATTCCTGAGTGTGCTCCGAGACACAATTAGGTTTATCAGCAGGCAGACATCATGCAAGGAGACTGGGAAGAGGGAGCAGTGGTGGAGAGGGATTTTTCCTGATCCTGATTCTGCCCTCGTGTGTTGAGCACATCACTTAGCCTTTCTGGGCATGTCTCTAGACCTTGGGTCAAAATATGAACCCTCTGATGAAATCTTTGTTAGGATGTCTTCAGGAATGGTCACGAGGGCTCTTCTCCTCCCTGCTTGAGGAGAGATGGGGAACCTCCTTGCTTCAGGAATGGGCTCTGGGGGAGAGGAGCTGTGATGACCACATATTCCCAGAAGTAGTGAGAGCAGCACAAGTCTTTGTGTACACCTCGTTGTGGATTAACATAACCTGCTCTGGATTATATTTCATCCTAATAATATACCCTGAGTTTTTATCTGGTCCAGTACATGGGGAACTGTTTGTGCACTACCATTCATCTGAACTGATTTAACCACAATTCAACAACATTCAATTTAATTTTCATTTTTGTCCAAGGTCTGTGTTTGTGATGACACTGTTTTAGATGCAATACTTATTATCAAGTACCACAAGGAAAAGGACAAGTACAGAGGGATTTTGGTAACAGTGGGGTGCAGATTTGGAGGGAAAGCTGTGGGGGGAGGTTGAGCTCAGCCAGGTTCACAGCAGAGAGGAGGGATTACTGTCTTATGGATCATCACCTTGCCATGTAGCACATAGAGAGAAATACCCCAAAGCAGGATGCAGTGTCAGGGATTTTAAACAGTCCAGTTCTCTCATGTGGAGAGTCAAGTGTCAGCTTTGGTCTCCCTCATTTACCAGTATTGTGAGCCCCACATGGATCTTGGCATGCAAAAAGTAACAGTTTGTGTCCTTTCCCACAGCAAACAACTCTGGGTCTCTTCATCCATTTTTTTTACACTCTTGTGCAAAGTTAGGCAGATTGGCAGAAGCAGGTTTGGGGCTCTGTACAAAATCTGAAGTGGGATGTGGAATTCCTCAAGCTCGTTGGAGTCAACATAAAGTTTTCCTGTGGTACAACACCATATAAAACAAATGTTGTTTCAAATAGGTCTTTTTCAATTGGAAAACTAAGAACTTTCTCCACATAGTTTTGAATTAGTGTCATTAAATTCACATACAGTTGAAACAGGAAAGTGCAGGTGCTCATGGCAGAGCTGGGGTGCAGCTCCCTGGCACTTTCCCCCAGTGCTCCTGAAACGACACAGCATTCCAGAACCTGTCCTCTCCTTTTGCCCTGCTGTAAATCAGTGCCACAGGAGGGTTTCCAGCAGCCCCTCGTTCGTTTCCCATATTTCTGGCTGTAAATGGAAGCTGCAGCCCCCAGTGTGAGAATTGCTGATGGTGAGGAGGGGGAGGCAATTCCAGACCCACAGCATGGACCCTCTCAAGACACAGCTCTGGCCATCCTGATCCACAGGAAGCCTGTGGCCTGTGAAGGGGCTCAGCTGTAGCTTTTCCATGTGAGAGTTTTGCTTGGAAGGCTAACAAATGTCATGGCCCTAGCCTGGCCTTAGTCAAGAGGGTGTCCTTTCCTCTCTGTTACACTTTGTTACCCTCTCCCTGCCTCTGTTTTTTCTGGATATGAACATTTCTGAGCACATCTGTTAATACTCACTGTGGGAAGCTCCCCTGGGAACACCATTTCTTGGTAGACTTGCCTCTTTCATAATCACTTATTTATTATACAACACTGGTGTATTCCCAGCATCTAAATATGTCCTCTGAGAACTCGCTCGGTCTCAGGGGCAGATAGACTGATATAGACTGGGATCATTCATTGGGACTCAAAAATTGCTTCAACAAGGGGTTATTTCTCTAAGCCTTTTCCATCAAAAAGAAAATGGACAGGTTTTTAATTATTAAAACCCTTAAAGGCTTCCTCTTTCACAGCCTGCCCACATGTAGATTTCACAAGAGTATTTGGGTTTGGGTGTGATGATTAGAGTCAACCACACTGTTTTGACCACTAGATGGATGGAATTATAATGATTAAAAAATGCTTTATCCTGATATCTTTGAGGGAGTAACTCTACCATCAGTACAAGTGAAATCATTCCTATTTTGTACAGATAAGACTCAGGTTTCTTTTGGGCTTACAGATGAAATTATATGCAGATGAAGACCAAGAATATCATTAGTCACACATATGGATATTTAAATAAATTGGGGTGCTTGACTTTCTTAGACCCCTTAAAAATTGCAGGCATCTTCCAACATGAAGCTCTGGATGTAACAAATGCCCTTTTTTTAGCTTACCTGGATAAAACATTTGGCTCCTGGCACATCAGCATTTTCCAGCCAGACATGGCTTTTGAATAAAAGAAAGCAAAAGCGAAGTTAGGTGGTAATATGTGTTATGTGTCAAACTGTTGTTTCAGCTGCCACCTTTATGGAGCACTGGAAGAGAAAACAGATGCGCCTCAACTACAGGTGGGACCTGACTGGGTTTGAAGAGGAGGAGGTTTGTCCCTTCAGTTCTGACTCTTTGCCTTCCACCCTGCTGTTGCCCTGACCTGATAGACTTTGCCTCATGTTCTTGGGATGGTTCCATCCTTTAGAAGGAAGGAAAATCCCTACACATGAACTATTTGAGGTTTTTGTACCAAGAGCATGACTAGTTCAGTCCTGTTGCCATGGAAGCGTAATTGTATAGCCACAAAATGTAATTTTTTTTTTTTTTTTGAAGTGAGTAGTGGGGTCACACCTAGCAGTGTAGGCATGGAATATACAGCTCAGACCTTCTGCTGGGCTGAAGTCAGGGTGCCAAGAGCCAAGGACCTCATTAATCACACGCTGCTGTAAATCAGAAATGAGGGCATTGAGGCTGATAAAGTTACAGCGCTGTAAAAAAATCACTGAAAAATTCCTGTTAACTTTAATGATGCAGGATCAAGCCCTGACTTGGAAAATACCTCAGAAAACTTTGCCAGACCTGTGGGCTTGAGGCATGGGGAGGGACACAGTGTGGAGGTGGTGGAGTTTTTTGCAGTGGCTAAAAAAAAAGTAATATCCCCGGCCAGGTTTATACTAAATCTGCTGAAGAGCATAATGGAGAAAAGGGCCAAATCTGTATGACAAGAGGTCTTCAAAATCAATGATGCTTCAGAAGGAAAGGAGAGAAAATTCTCAGTCAGCTGAGAAACTGTTTCCCACCTTTTTGGCTTCAATTTTGCCACTTTACAAAAAATAAAGGAGACAGAGCCCAGCCCCCAGCCTTGCCCTGCTGCTGTTGTTAAAAGAAGTTTGACCTCCCTTGCCGTGTCTCTAGATGTCCTAAATAGATACACAACAAACGCTGCTCACGTGAAACAAAAGCCCCACCAGCCCTGCAGCTCCCTGAGCCTGGCACAGCCCTGGCTCCCCTCACCCCCAAAGCCTTTCTGTTGGAATTATCTCCCCCTAATATGTTTATCTCCTCCACAATAGATTTAGGTGCCCTGTGCCAGCAGCCTCTGTGCTGCTCCCTACCTATTTACTGGGAGAGAATATAGGGATTTATTTCCTGGCCGCTATATGCTCCTTTATTTTTGGTAACTTGTTAGCATACATGAAAGGGGAGAGGATTAAGTGTATCTTTCCAGTGTCTATCCCCTTCATGTCTGAGTTCAGAGCTCTGCACAGCTAAACCAGCAGCTGTCAATACAGTGCATTGTGTTCTGTGTTTTGGGTGGGCAGTGATAAATAATACAGTCATGGGTTTAGCACAGAATTTAAGATTCACCTATTTCTAGAATTTAAGGTTTTCTTATTAAGCTAGAATCACATTGAAGAATACAAGTTTTGAGTGAAATACTAAAGCCCAAAATGTCTCATCCTCTGGTGTTTTTAGGGATGCCTGGTTCATACAGTACTTATAGTAATGTTAATTAATATAGAACATGAATAGACTGTTTTTTATCTGAACGTGTCTAACCACCCACTGTACCTATGTTTATGTAATTTTTTAATATATAAATACAATATGACCTGCAACAGTTCAGTAATCAAATTTTTGTTTATTTGTTTTTTGTTTTTTTCTTGTTTTTCGTGGGTTTTTTCTCGTTTCCTGAAGGAGGCAGTCAAGGTTTGGAAAACATTTTTTTTTTTTAAATCGCTCCTACCTTTTTTATTCCATGTCTACTGATGAATGCCATCTTTTGATCTCCATTTCTCCTTTTTCGAGCATCAGATTTTCTTTAGAACTCCCACTGATTGCTTTCCCTTTACACCCTTCCCCTCTCCACTTCTTCAGACTTTTTTCAGCTCCGTTCTGTTTCCCATCCAATGCATAATTTTGAATTCTGACTCTTTTATGAACGCATAACTATCGGGAATTCTGAATCCATGAATCTTCCTGAATCTTTTGGCTGTCTCTTATTTCCAAGTATTTCCTGCACCTTCTCCTGCAAAGCGGATGGAGAATCTGTGGATGCTGTCCAGGACAGAATTAGGGGAACACCCCAGCTGACAATTTTATGGGATCCCAAAGCCAAGTATTTTGCATACTTACAGCAGAAAATGAATCCCCTCAGGAGCTAAGGATCACTGAAATTAGTTAATGACATTTCGTTTTTATCAAAAATAGAGGTTAATTGAAATCCAAGTATTATGAGCCATGCTGTCTGCAGGTTGTGCTGCATATCTCATAGATTAAATTTAATCTACATAGCACTGCACATTGCTGTCCAAACCATTCTGCAGTTGCTGCTGCAGACACAGGATTTAACATTCATTTAATTACAGTCAACTATCAATTGAGATGAATGACACACCAAGTGAATTGGAATTCAGTTAGAAAACTCAGAAATTATCAGGAAATCGACCTGCAGGCAGTTCCTCTGTAGCTGATAGAGAAAATAAGTAATGTTGCTTTTTATTAAATTTGACTTCTTTCACAGGATCACCCAAGAGCAGAATATGAAGCTAAAGTTTTAGAAAAATCGCTGAGAAAAGAACACAAACATAAAGAGGTATGGTAAAAATATTCATTTGTTTCACTCATGACAAAGAAGGTTGTTACAGCAGGCAGTGACCCAAGACTAAGGAATAGGTAAAAAATGGTCACTGCTCACTGTGTTTAAATTCCAGGTGTCTCTATCCATCCATGGGATGCTTGGGGTATGCCAGGCACAAGACCTGATTAAATCTAGAAATGCCTTTACTAATTAGATTCAGGAGTGTGGCTTAGGGAAACTAATTGAGCCTCATCAAAGAGTTGCTGCTGTTACACTAATAAATTGAGTTTTAGAAAAGTGTAATAAATCAAGTTCGAGAAAACTGTAACAAACCATCTTGTTCTGTGAAATAAAAGTACATAAAGCCTCTCAGGAGAAGTTCTCTGTCTTGCTGGACTTACTCTGCTGATAAAAATATTAAGGAAAATACTAACCCAAATTTCCATGCAGAATTCCAGCTTTGGCAATAACTCTCTGCCTTTTAAAAACACAACTTCCCTTTTATCCCACTGAACAAAGCAGTGCTCACTTATGCTTTTGACTTGCTATGAGAAAGGTGCTGCCAGTCATCCCAGGAGCATCTGCCTCTTGCCAAGGGATGCTGCACTCCCTACAAGCAGCTTCCCTGCCCTCTCACCGGAGCTGTAACTCCTTTCCTGTCAGCAGCAGAAAGATTTGGCAAAGCTCCTTTTCTCCCCTGAGCACTGATGCTCATCCTACCTGAGGTTATTCCCCCTCAGCTGCCAGAATTGAGCCATTTGTGTGCCATGATTTAATGAGAGAAGTAAAACTCCAGCACAAAACCAAACCTGTTGGCAGAATTTCCTCTCTTGTGTCTGTTGCCAGTGGCACCATAACGTGGCACCATTCCCTAAATTGGGATTTTATGCCAACCCTGTGAAAATACAACTGCAACAACCACATCTACATTATATACTCTTTAGGTGCAGCACATAGAGATGGGTACTAAAATAAATTTATAGTTGAGTACCACTGGGCCCCTCTTAAAAGATGCTACAGAGGCGCTGGTGGTGTGTTCCCACTAATCTACAGGATGCTGTGTGTAAGTGGTTCAGGGCCATCTGCAAATCAAATCCCTTTCAAATCCTTTGCAGGAGAGAAAGAAATTGGGTTGTTGCCCTATGATAGGTTGGGTAAATGATTTTGAATACAGACTTTACTGTATTCTGCTAAAAACCTGTAACTGGCTGTATTTTGAGTATGATCAGAATTCGGGTCTTAAATGTGGAAGACTAATCAGACAATTAGTGAATGGTGGCCCTCTAATATTGGGGAATGAGAGTTGAGCAATTAAGAATAAATTTTTTCTTTTTTTCTGACCAGACTATTTATAAGTTTTTGGGCTGCGTTCAATTTGGATGTTACTAATTTGGGAAACGTGAGAAAAGAAGGTTTTTTCTGAAAGACTTGGTGGTTATCTTTCATTGAGATCTAGTGTGTTAAAGTTCAAATTCAACAGTTGTAAGACAACTTGGAAACCTTCTTGAAGAAATAAAATCTAAAGCTAAACTAAAATTGCTTATAGCTTTTTCAAGGGAAGTCCAATTAAAAAAAAAAATAAAGGAAAACAAATTTTGGGCACTCTTTATGCTTTACAAAAAAGAAAACACAGCACAGTCCTATAAATAAAAAAGGGAATATCCTTTGCAAGATTGCCTGATGTTCCCTAGGATTTGGGCTAAACATTTGCCTTCTGTTGCTGTTATGTTTTATTAACTTAAAGCTGAAACACAAAGCCTTAAGCAAACTATCAGAGCATTCACTTGTGCTGAAGTGCTGTGTCAGTAGAGAATATGGAATTAATTAATGGAATTAATGGAGCAGTGCTTTGTAATGCCGTATTGCCCGACCCTTTTCTGTTTCCTTTGACTGCCATCAGAAGCACCGATATTTTCCAGAAGAGACAGCAAACAAATGGAGACAAAGAGTTAAGACAGTCATGGCTGGGGTGAAATTGGTTCTTTTTATTCAAACTTATGAAGAAACTCAAATTATGAGTAATTATGGAAGACACAAATCAATTTGTTTTTGGCTGTTGAACCTTTGTTTAATATTCACCTTCAGTTCTGGGTTTCTTCCCCTTCCTCCCCTTGTTTCTTCAGCACTTTTTGGGACACTGTTCTCTGAGTTGGGAATGGCACTGCATGGCTAATCTTAGATTTCCCATCCTGGATGTTATGTTTTGCAGTGGAGCATGTGTTGAAAGAGTTGCTTGTGCTTCCCTGAGACAGCATGCATGCCATAAAAATAGAATTTGAGCAATATTTGTATGTCCATTACAACATGTGCATCATCTTCCCTGATGTTCCTTTTGTTGTTGATTTTCTGGTGTTTCAAAACAATTCCGGGCATTAAAGTTTGTGAAGGACTCCAGAGGAGCAACACTCTTCTAAATTAATTTCTTGTAGCTGAATTCAGGCAGTGGCTAATTGACTGGATTTAGGGAATTCAGAGAATATAAAGACTTGTGATACAGAAAATCACAGAATGGTTTGGGTCGGAAGGGACCTTAAAGATCATCTCATTCCAACTCCCCTTCCATAATTCCCATTAGTGTAGTCCATTGAATACCATGGAATTATCCAGGTAAAATGAAAAATCACTCATATCAAAGGAATTTCAAGCCTTACCACGCAGCAAAACTAAATCTTCCCTGTCAAGTGTGCATTCATTTTGGAGTTACTCCATAGCGTGAATTAATTTAGTGCTTAGATCTGTATTTCAGTGGAGCCAGTTGTGCAACAGCAGAGCTGCAAACATTCACTGTGGGGGGAGAGAGGAAGGAGGGGGACTTTTCTAGGGAAAGCAAAAGAAAATATTTAACAGCAAGAGAGACCTTACTTCATGTTTTGTGACAGCCTATTTGCACATTTCCCTCTAAAAGTACACAGAAAAATCTGGTTTATTTATACTCCCAGCACAGGCACTCAACCAGTGTGAACCTGGATACGGAGTAAACTATTTGCCTGTGTGGAATTGTGCCTGTAAACACTGTCTGCATCTTCTAACTGGTTGTGGTTTTGCCAGCCTTTTCTTCCCCCTCTCTGTTTTCATCACATGTGCAAAATCACACTCTCCTTCTTTATCAAATGTACCTTTTTTTTTTTTGTTCCCCCCAAAAAATTTCAGACAGATAAAGAGAAGCTGACATGGAAGGACCGTTTTCCAGCCTATTTAACCAATTTTGTTAGCATCATCTTCATGGTAAGCATCACCTGGAAAAAACTGACATTTTTGTTACTGAGTCATTGTATGGGAGAGGAGTGATAGAAACTTTATCAGGGGGATGTGGTTCACAATGGCTTTTTCCCAGTGAAAAAATTCAAGCACTTTATTGGTTTATAACCTGAAAACTTTTCAAGAGCTTGAATTTCTACATTGCCGTCTCTTTCCAATAAAGAAAAAAGAGTACTAAAACAAGGTAGGGAGAAAAGAGGGCACAGAAATGGAAACTACTACCACCACTGATGGGATGAAACTTAAAAAGAACAGAAAGCCCTTTCAGAAAGTGGTCAGGAAGCAGAGAACAACATCATTTTTATAATCAAACTTTTTTAAAGAAATAGCACTGCCAATTGCAATCATAATTGCAATGATTTTTAATAAATCAGTCAAATTTGGAGCTATACCATCTAACAGGAAAATTGCAAACAGAGCACTTAATTCAAGAAAAATGGTGAGAACAGCCTTCTTCATTTGCTGATAAAGCATCAGCATTTAAAACAAATGTTGACAGAAATAATAATAATTCAAGTCATGGGACAGATTGGCAGACAGATAAAAAAAGCCTTAAGCTCATTCCAAAGGTAGAATTCACCCATCTAAATCCATTAATTTGTGGATTTGGGATAGGGATTTTGGTTTAGGGTTGGTTTGGTTTTTTTTTAATATTTGTATTTTCAGAGAACAGAAATGCAGGAGTATTCATATTCTCAGCTGGAGAATCGGTACCTTTTAAGAATCATTCCCTTATTTAAGCAATGAAAAATTGAGAAGGATTTTGATCTGCCAGGAAGTGTGTTGATTTAATCAGATTTAATTTAATCAGATTTATTTTCAGTTTGTGATTATGAGAGCACAGCAAGCCTAAGTAAGGGATTTGAAGGCTGCTTTGTCAAGCGAAGCTGATATAGTCCTGTTTGTTTCAAACACAGGGGGGTTTGTTTATCACAGGGGAAATACGATGTGTTGGTGTCAGGGCTGAGAAAGGAAGACCACTAAGACTTTTAATATTAGTGTTTATATTAATGACAATTATTATTTATATTCATTAGTAATATATAATATTTTAGAAGTTATTTTTTAGTAAGGTGGAGTATTTTTTTAATACTGCTAAGCAAAGAGTTTGCATTTTAAAAAAAAGGTTTTTGCCTGTGATTGTGGCATCATCGTGTCATTTTTTTTCATGTGATTTTCAAGTTATAAAAAAGGATCTTTTCCCACAATTCATCAAAGCATTTGGGACCCTTAGTGCAGAACTGGGTGGACTTGGGGTGTGGCCCAAAGCTCCCATTTTGAAGGTCGTTTCTAAATCCAAAACAAAGCATTTATAGGTAAATCCTTGGTGAGATTTTGTTCCTCCTCGCAGGTTGGGCTGACGTTCGCCATCGTGTTTGGAGTGATCATCTACAGGATCTCCACAGCTGCTGCCCTGGCCATCAGCTCCACGCCCTCGGGGCGCTCCAGCGTCCGTGTCACCGTCACCGCCACCGCCGTCATCATCAACCTGGTGGTCATCATCATCCTGGACGAGGTGTACGGCTGCATCGCCCGCTGGCTCACGCAGATCGGTGCGTTGCAACCCTCCCTGCTGCAAGGGGGTTGAATCAGAACAACCACAGCAATGGGGCTCATGAGCAAAGCCACATTGGTGGCTAAAATTCCACCGTAGGACATTTTTTTAAAAAGTTTTCCAAAAAAATTTTCAGAACAAAAGGTCCAGAAATCTTTTCAGGCTAAGTTTTTGCCCATCTGCAAATGATTGTCAGGAAGGTCAGGCAGAAGTGGAATGAAATTGGAATTGCTGTTGTAACGTGTCTGACTGGTGGGATCCTCAGCAGATTGACCACTGACCTCAGTGCAGCCATGCTGCTTTTACACATATTTAAATATATATTTATAACACTCTCCCTAAATACCCCTATATTCAAAAGGTGGCTGATGTTTTCCAAAACCCACATTTATAAGACCTTGAAATGTTTCTAGCCAGGATAATTCATTACCGTTTCTCACTCATGTCCCGTTGGTTCCAGAGGTACCAAAGACAGACAAGAACTTCGAGGAGAGGCTGATTTTCAAGGCTTTCCTGCTGAAATTTGTCAATGCCTACACGCCCATTTTCTACGTGGCTTTCTTCAAAGGCCGGTGAGTGATGAAAGGGCTGTTCAGGGTTTCAGCTTGTTGGAGGCCTTTTCAGGGCTAAACATTAGGTGGTCTCCCTCAAAGGCATGGAGTAGGACATCAATTGTTTTAGGAATCAAATATTAAAAGTGTGAAATCCATCTGATGTTTGTAACTCTAACCATTGTGCCCTAGATTTGTTGGACGTCCAGGAGACTACGTCTACATTTTCCATTCCTTCCGAATGGAGGAGGTAATTCCATTTCTATCCTGTCTGGGATCGTGTTGGATGGATGGGAGCACCATCTGCCCCTGGCACAGGGGTGGAGGGGATGTTCTGACTGACCTCTCCTCTGTCCACCCCAGTGTGCTCCAGGAGGTTGCCTGATGGAGTTGTGTATCCAGCTCAGTATTATCATGTTGGGCAAGCAGCTGATCCAGAACAATTTGTTTGAGATTGGCATCCCGTAAGTAGCAACTTCTCTTCATTTTTTTGTTTGTTATTGTTGTGCCTGTTAATGTAAAATAACTGAGAAATGAGCACTGAGTGACCAGAATGGAATGCTCAGCAAATTATCTCCGTTTCCCTCAGAAAAATGAAGAAGTTTATACGATACTTGAAATTGAAGCGTCGGCGCTCTCTAGACCATGAAGAGCACATGAAGAAAAAGCAGCGTTATGAAGTGGACTATAACCTGGAGCCCTTTGCTGGACTCACCCCTGAATACATGGAAATGAGTGAGTGAGCTGGAAAGAAGGCATTTTAAGCCATAATTATTGTGACTAATTGGGATGGAGAGCTGAGCCTTCTGAACTGTACATTCAGCAGACAGTGGATATGAGATAACTGAATTATTAACGTGTGCAGTCTTGGACTGGAGCATGTTTCAGCCAGCCCTGGCTGCTGGAGGGCTGAATTGTGCTCTCTGCTGTTCACAAGCCCTTCCTTTAGCATGATTTTTTAGATATTTTCTTTCATCATTTTTGGCATCACTGTCAAATGCAAATGATTAGGTGGCATCTACTCAAGATTGTGAGGCATATTTCACCATCAGTTGAACCCTACACTGGAAATAAGTTAGTTCAGATTTGATCATTTCCACACCAGCGCCTTCTTTTTTTTTTTTTTCTTTTTTTTTTCTGATATCTAAACTACATCTTCTGAGAGCAGAGGAAGTCTGCAGACCTTGTTGTACTTGACAGATCACATAGAATTTTTTTTTTTTCAAGTAGTGTCTTATGTTGAGTGAGACAAATGAGAGTATCTGCTGACCTTGATGTTCAGAGTACTTGAAGCAGATGGGAATTCAATGGTACAAACCACAGGGTCATGCTGCCAGTTCCTAAAAATAAGAAAAGATGCAGTTACTGAGATCAGCATTTGGAAGTCACAGAGGAGGAGAAAGATGGGCACTGGCTGTGCCAGGATGAGCATGATATCCATGCAAAAAGCAAATATGATCCCAGGTTAAAGGAAGCAAGTTATTCCTGGTGGAGGAATTAGAGGAATCAGAGACACTGCTTAGCTGTGTCATTTCTGAAGCTTCCAGCAGGATTGGTGAAGGCCAAAAACCTGCCAGGTGGAACATGACAAGTTTAGGTAGAGCCAACATGGTCACTGCCATAACCCCACTCCTTCAGGTGACTCCTGCCCATGGAAAAATTGTTTCAGGAGCTTCCCCATTGTTTTGGTTATTTTTGCCATGCCTTTTGCAAGGCCCTTCCTTGAACAAATGGAGCAGCCATCATGCAAGCTGTGCCTGACACAGAAAATGGGACTGAGTCTCCCAGAACTTGTCACCTTGTCAGAATTTGGGGGCTGGCACTGCCGTGGTGATGGGTGCATTTGGTAATTACTGACAACAGGCACTGAAGTGGTTTCTTTCTCTTTCCAGTTATCCAGTTTGGGTTTGTAACTTTGTTTGTTGCCTCCTTCCCACTGGCACCTTTGTTTGCTTTATTGAACAACATCATTGAAATCCGTCTGGATGCCAAAAAATTTGTTACTGAGCTGAGGAGACCGGTAGCAGTGAGAGCAAAGGATATAGGTAAGGGGATATTGCTACTGTATCCCTGTTTGTTTATTCCTGGATTGATGGCAGGATATTGTTATGCTGAGCTGGATTCAATAACAGGGAGATATTTATAGGAAAAGTCAAAACAATCGACTGTGGCTTACCTGTGAATTGTCATAATTTATCAAGGCTTTACTTTTAAAATAGGAAAACCAGAGCTTTAAATTCAGATGAATATTTTATTAAGTAAACATTATCACTTTCAAAATCAAAATGATCAATGCAATAGCAAAATATTTCACCCGGTTCTGACATCAACAGCCCTCCCTGGCAATGCAGTTTTCCTGCAGAAGCAAAAATTTCCACATTTAATAACTCTGGACTGGCCTCAGAAATACCCTTGAGAATGAGAGGAGACTCAGAAGTCTGTGGGTAAATGTATCCCTTTGTCCCAACTCAGCAGGAATGTCAGAAGGGTGAAAACTGCAGTGGATGGAGCTGGAACTGGGCTCTGTGCTGTGTGGGGACAACAGACAAGTCCTGCCCTTACAGGGGGCTGACACCTATGGGTGCTTGTAATGGGGGAGCTGTTTCTCCCAAATGCTGGTTACTTATGACTAAAAAGGTCCTTCAAATAAAAATTAAAATAGAAATAAAAGAACTGTCCTTGTTACAGAGCCAGGCAGCAAGAGCAGAGAAGTTTATCTGTTACTAAACTCTATGTTCATTCTACTGCTGTGCAGGCAGAGTTTTTCCTTGGGCTCATCCTTGTGCCCTAGGATCATCCTAGACTTGAAGAACACATCATGTTTTGCCATGGCTTTGCTTTGGGGGTATTTTGTGGCTCCCTGATTTGATGCTGCAGTTTCAGGTCGCTGGTGGAGATGATAGGGAGGGTGATGCTGATTTTTTTTGTTGTTGTGGTGGGGATTTGACTTTTTTTTATTGTTTCTGAGAAGGTGTTAATTGCAATTCATTGCAGCTCAATCCACAATTCTTGAGGGTGGGAGAGCCCCACTTTTTCAGAGACATCCCAAAATCCAACTGTGAGATGAAAGCTGTAGGAGCAGATTTAAGCAGAACCTTAGATCTGGCAGCCCAGCATATCCTGCACCCTGTGTGTGGAGCTTGCAGCTCTCTATCTGTAGCTTCCTTATTCTCCTCAAGAATTGGAGACGTTTGACTGAAATTTTGTGATGTTTCACTTTTCCACCTGTGGCAACATTCCCCTCTCTCATACTTGCCTTCCTCTTCCTCAAAGTTTTGACCTTCAAACCTCAAAAAAATAGGTGCCAAAACACAGTTGGCCTCCCTTTGCTTACAAGCCATTACATTAATTTTTTATAATTAGCTCTTTTTCTATTTAAAATATCATTCTAGTTCAGCACAGTCATACATGCTCATAATTATGTTAACTGAAGATGTAATTTATCTTACTTTAGGAACTAGAACAGCATTCACATGTTTGTCTCCTTCCTTAGGAATCTGGTATAATATCCTCAGAGGTATTGGAAAGCTTGCTGTCATCATAAATGTAAGTAAATCAGCATGAATTAAAATTGAATTCAATAGGCTGGCTTTTCCATTTTGCTCCATTAGTTTTATTTCAGCACAAATCCCTTAAGTCAAGCGAAAGTATATGATTTAGAAATTTTTGGAAATACTAGAGAATCAGTTGCTGTGTTTATTTTAAAACTGTGATAGCAGCAGTAATAATATAAAATAATAAGTAGTCACTGCTGCTTATTTTCCAGAACGTTTTCATAAAACAGTTTTGCCCTTCAAACAAATATGACCACAGCTGCTTACTTTTACTGTTTTGAAATACTATCAGTAGGATGAGATGTATTTTTTAATTTCAGTGCTATTTTGGGTAAGGTGAGAATCAGTTCAGCAAAAAAAAAGATCTCAACATCTTACAAAAATTTAGCAGGCCTTAATATATTAATGTGTGTACTTATGTAGTATTCTGTATGAACAGCCATCCACAGCTGCTTGCACCCCAGCTGGGGAAAGATGAACACAAAGGCCAGCTGAAATTCAACATGTTTGCAATGCAGCAGAGCAGGGGCTGTGTAGGGTTTATAGCCACATGTCCATGGACTCCCTTGGGGTTTTTTTACATCATCCAGACTTGAAATCCCTTCATTTTGTCCCCAGGGTTCTGCTGTGCTATGGCAAACCCATTCTTTTGGTTGTTTGGTATGCTGCCTTAGTTTGTCTTTCCCATTTCTCCTCTTTTCCTTTGGAAATAATTTCTCTGTGTTTTTCTCTTGTGTTCTGTGTAGTCTCTCTTTGTCAGTACCCAGCCTTATTTTTCCCTCTTTGATCAATGCACTGCTCCTCTTTACCATAAAATAAGTAAAACATTTTGTACCGTGTTTGTTCCACATGAACATGAGATTTATGTCAGTGGCAATGTTTCATAATAATGATAAATGAGGAAGGCTAAAGTCATGAGGAACTCAGCCCAATTGGCTGTCGAGCCTTTCCCCCACAATCTTTTTAGAAAATTTTAAATAACTGGATGAAATGCAATTTTTGTGACCATAAAAATAAAACTGGGCTCAGTCTCCTCATCCTTTTATCCTGATGAAGTTAAGAACCACATGCAATTAACGCCCTTTTGCAATGCAAAGAGACTTTGAGGACTCAAATCACCGGCAGTTGTTTGCAGGACGGAAAAGCAGCTGGGAATCAATCCTTTGGACCTTGTGCAAAGCACCAGGGAGAAGCTGTGATGGGGACACGGGGAAGCAGAGCTGTGGGAGCTCTCCTCTGGTGCTGGGGGGTCCAGCTGCTCCATTTTTGGGGGCTCAGGTTGTCACCCACACAGACCCCTCAGCTGGCATGGAACTGCTCCAGGGAATATCTGCACCTCAGGAGAGCAGGCAGTGAATAATCCCTTGTTGGTGCAGGGAAAGCTCCACCTGCAGGGCCCTCAGTCTGCCCTGAGCCGTGTGAGTTGCCTGGGCAAGTCAGGATTGAGGATGTGATGAAAACTTGAGCTGTGCCTGGATACTGCGCTCACTCTCTACTCTTGTGGCTCAGGCATTTGTGATCTCATTCACATCCGACTTCATTCCACGCCTCGTGTACCTGTACATGTACAGTGAGAATGGCACCATGCATGGCTTCGTCAACCATACACTATCCTCTTTTAATGTCAGCGATTTCCAAGCAGGAACAGCTCCCAACGACCCCCTGGATCTTGGCTACGAGGTTCAGATATGCAGGTACTCTCTTGAATGATCGCTGAGATGAAGTGTTCTCACAGCTGGCTAAGAATGTGATACATTTTTACATTCCTGGGGCAGGTCTCTTGTATTTTCAATGCCTTTTTTAGCACCTTGGTAGCCTTTTGTATCAGATGGAGCCATTGCCTTGCACATCTTGGCTTACATATTAAGCAATCACTCAATCTGAATATGATTTACTGCTTATTTTGGGAAATGGAGATTAGCATTAGTAAAATTCAGTGCTTGTCCATGCAAAGATTTTTATTATTTTGTGTTCCCTTTTCCAGGAAAGGAGACGATTAATGATAAGCAGCACAATGATGCTTTAAGGGAGTAAAGTGATGTCACTCTGATGTCATGTCATGCTATTGATATCATGACCATGACCTCTTTTTTTGTCCAGTTTCCAGTTCCTGATGAGAGCAGTAACATCCTTATCTGCACTGGAACTTAGGACTTATTAAAAGTGTCACCACATGAGAAATTTGCATGCCTGTGACAATTTCTATATATTCTTTTCATGTTTAAAGGGAAACTATTGTTGCATATTTCAGCTAATGAAGCAATGCTGAAGTGTACACTCTGCCTAGGCTTGTTTAGATAGGTTTTAACACTTAGAATTGGGTTCCAAATCCAAATCTGACAGTGAAAGCACTTAGACCAGAAAAGCTGAAAGAGGAACAATGGAGAGGGGAAAAGGGAGAGGAGAGCAAGGGGGGAAAAGACATTCCAGGGGAGAAAAAGCCAAACATTACTTTGATATACACATCCTAAAAAAGTCACAGGAACTGACGAAGTAAAAAACCTTGCCTTTGAATCATATTATTTTATATTATATTCTTCATGCATTTGAATAGTGCAAGTTAATATGATGAAATTACCCATAAACAGAAAATTCACTCAGAAGTGAAGACAAAACCAACCCAAATTGCATTTGTAGTAGCTTTGCTTTCTCCTGGTTTCCTCCTGCTGCTCTCTGGGCAGAGGTTAAATGAGGTTGGCAAACATGTTCCAGCACAGAATGGAAGTGTTGGCATTGTGATGCAATACCAAAATGCCAGATTTATTTGCTTTCCACTCCCAGCCTCTGTCTTCTTCCCATCCCATCTATATTCCAAGGATTTTAAAATAATTTGAAAATGCAGAGACCTCATTCTTTAAAAAGATTGACAGGATGTTGTAGTTCTGCATTTGATGTGTTTTTCTTGGTCCTGTTTATCAACACATAGATTTTCTGTAAACCATAGCTAAGGAAAAGTTCTCTTCTTTCCACACAGCAAAATTTAGCTTCAATCATTTGCTAATCATATGTCAAACATGTTCTATGAATCTGAGATCAGTATTTTTGTCTTTAAAAATAGTTTGAAAAATATATTATTTTTCAAAATAGAAACTGTTTGAAAATATATGTTGCCTTTTTATCTATCTTAAAATAAATCACCTGAGCTATTTGGTTTACTCTGTCTTATGCAAAATTTACATTATTTGTACTAATCAGAGGGTATTAAGAAGTATTAACCTTTGAGTAAAACATGAAGGCTATGGGAGACTTTCAGCTCTGTCTTGTTTCTGGGAGGTTAATACAGTGAAGTTTCTTTTAGACAGTTCCATTTATTGCTATTAATTCCTTCTGGTGCTAAAATTTCTGAATGGTATCCCTGATTTACTGAGTCTTTTTTTGCAGGTACAAAGATTATAGAGAACCCCCCTGGTCTGAAAACAAATATGACATTTCAAAGGATTTCTGGGCTGTCCTAGCAGCAAGATTGGCATTTGTGATCGTTTTCCAGGTAGGTTACACTGCAGGCACTTGGAAATAAGTTATCAGGCCAAAGAAATATCTCCTTTCTCATTTGTTTTGTGGAAAAGCCAAAGAAATTTGCCCATCTTCATCACCCTCTTTGTCCCACCCACCCAGGCTTTGGTGTATCCTCAGTGGAAAAATCCATCCCTGAACTGGTTTGATGCAGAAGAACTTAATGACCTTAGAGAGCAGCAAAGCACAAGGCTGATACTAATTAGATCCCACCAATTTCTCCCATAGGACATCAACAATTTCACTGAAGCAGCGTAAACTTAATCCAAAATCATTTTTAGAGCTAGCCAGGAAATGAGATTTTCAAAATTTTTCCAGTTAGAGTTTAACTTGCATCTGAATAAGAAAGCAAAATCTTGTAATTTGTCTTTAAAAGACATAATTTATAACAGTGATGCTGGTTATTGTGACACAGGTGTTTTAAGTCTGCCTTATCTGAAGAACTTGTACCAAAACTTTTTTTGGGGGTTTTTTGATTTAAAAAAATCATCTTTTCGAGAAAGACCTCCCTTTCCTTGAATCAAGGTTTTTCAAACAGAAGCATTTAACTGGAATGTATTTTACCTCTTGTATTTGCTTCTGCCTTCCTGATGTAAATGTCATGAGCCATTTACCAATGACAAATTCCTTTGGCTTTCTAAGTGGCTGTGTCAGGATCTGTACATAAATCATAGAGGTCTATGCCTGATGGATTTCTCTACTTTTCTAGCACACACAAAGCAGTTGAAGGGAGTTTGGTCCTGTATTCCAACTCAAATATTGTCCATTCTTCATTTTTCCTTCCTAAGTGCACCAAACTCAGCCCCTTTCCCTACAGCCACCCTTCCATTTGACCTCACTGACCTTCTCACCACTTCATTTCCAGAACTTGGTCATGTTTATGAGTGAATTTGTTGACTGGATTATCCCAGACATTCCCAAGGACATTAGCCAGCAGATTCACAAGGAGAAGGTTCTCATGGTGGAGGTCTTCATGAGGGAAGAG
Organism: Lichenostomus cassidix; assembly: GCF_008360975.1. Lineage (NCBI taxonomy): Eukaryota > Metazoa > Chordata > Aves > Passeriformes > Meliphagidae > Lichenostomus > Lichenostomus cassidix. The sequence continues at coordinate 61,093,123 of NC_139486.1, forward strand.
CAAGGGAAGCTGCAAATGCTGGAAACCTGGAAGGACAAAAGGGAAAACTGTAACAACCACAGCCCCAGGCTCTCCAGGAGCCGCAGTGGGAGCTTGTCCTCCTGCAATTCCTATCCTCTGGACGTTTAGAGGAGGAGGGAGCTGAGTCTGTCAGGGCATTCCAGAGACAGAGCCATGGCGCCAAGGGCACGACTCCAGCGATGGACACCCCGCTGCATGTTGAAGGATGTGCTGCCATTTCGCTCCCATCTTGGTGGGAAATGCCCTTCTTGCAAACATGGAGGACCACGTTCTATTTCTGACAATGTTGGGGTTTTTTCTTTCTTTTGCACAAGCAGTAATGCAGGGAGTTTTTATATTTCATCCGTAGGTAACACTATTGACGTTGGCGTGCATTCGGAAATGCAGGTACTTAGGACGCCTTGCTAGAGATATTCTCTGAGAATCTGATCTTAGCCTATTAATTAGCTAATGAAATAAAGGTAAATTTGAAGTCATAATCATAGTAATAACGCTAACGAGCTATTTTTGGAAACCCAGGTTTGAAGGTCCATGGGGTAACTTGATAAATGATATGCAAAATCAGTCCTAGTATTCCATAAAGCCAACCAGACTGACTTGCCTCCCACGGCTGGGTTTAGCTCTGTGAATCTGAGCTTTGGGGTCACACAGGTGTTGGGGGCACTTGTGGCAGCTGCTGTGTCCCCCAGACTCTCCCTGGGGCTCTGCTGCCTCTGGAAACATCAGCAGAGGGAATCTGGGAAGTTCTTTCCTGGCAGCAGCAGCAGCAGCAGCAGCAGCAGCAGCAGCAGCAGCAGCAGCAGCAGCAGCAGCACAATGGCAGAGATGCTCCCAGCAGGTCCGTGGCACAGAGCATTCTGTTAATTGCCCTGAGTTAATGAGCACACGGAGAGCTCCAGCCACTCTCACTGCCCTGCCGAGCACTCAGACACTGCTGCTGCTGAGGGAATTCCCTTTGCCCCTGGGTTCAACACATCCCTGTCCCAGCCAGGTTTTTGTAGCCCTCTGGAGCAGGAGAAGGCAGTCTGCACTCCTGCAGGCTTTCTGCTGCTGGCTGGCATTTCCCAGAGGCTGTGCCAGAAATCCCAAACGTGTCCCACTTGGTGTCTTCAATGGAAGCTTTGCCTGCACTGGGGCTACAGGACCAGACCTTCAGTTAGTTACAGGACTTTTCTTTTGTCTTAAAATCCTCTTATCTTTTGTACAAGGAGCTTTTCCTTAAAGTATAAGTCTGAAATCCTTACTTACCGTGACTAGTTAAATCCCATCAGTACAGCTCTTTTTAAGCATAATACATTTTAGTTTTGCTTTGTCGACCGATAAACTGCACTACCAAATAATATTGGTGCAATTAACCTAATTTCTTTTATTGCTTTGTCTTGTCCATGGCACTTGCATTATAAAATTGAAAAAGAAAATAAAAAGGAAAGATTTCTTTAAAGTCTAACTACTGTATGGTTTGTTACAAAACCAAACTGTTTTCAAGAGAAGTTAGTTATTTCTTTTCTTTCTTTCTTTTTTCTTTGCCAAACTAATTTAAAGATTAATGCTAGAACTCTAAAAAAATATGCCATATATAGCTTTTGATATATTTATTTGTTTTAAAGTATGTGATAAACTTGATATTTTTCTGTAGTCAGTCCAAAGAGGGTACCAGAAGAGAAAATATGTGGAAGAAAGAAAATGGTATTAACCAAATATTCTTGAAGCTTATTTAAAATGTTGATCCAACCAAAGATTTTTATTAATAAAGGGCTTATATTTTGTTAACTCTTGTTTCTGTTGTATTTTGACTTGCAGGAATGTCACTATTTTTAAAATTTGTAACTTACAATAGAGTGTTGCTGTAGGGCCAAATCCTGCCTGATTTATTCCCACATAAATGTTATGCCTGGTAGTAAATAAATGTTTACCAGATCAGGCCCACTGACTGCAATAGGACTGGGAGTGGGGATAAATCAAGCAGAATTCAGTCCACACATTTTGCTGAAAACCTGTTCTTCCTCTCATTCGTTGGTGGCCCAAAAGATCCAGGAGAAAGCCAAACGTGAACTACCTATTCTGAAGAGAAATCTTAGGGATGGTCCTCGAAGGGGATTTAATCTGTAAATACTCACCTGAAAGTATTCCCAGCTTAATACTGACATTCCTGTAAATGGTAGAACCATATCCTGAACACATACTTATCCGAGTTTTTCATTATTTGCTGAAATTGTGGAATAGTAACAGTTGCTTACACTTTCTTTTGTACAGTAAATTGTTTGAAATGGAATTTTGTATATAAAAATCTGTATTACTACTTAGATATCTATAAAATTCTTTCATGGAATCATTTTTTTAAGAAAAGCAAATATATACTAAATCTGTTTTATTTTGGTTTTTTTTTTTTCTTTTTCTTTGAACACTTATTTGAAATAAACTTCAATATCCAAGAGTTTCTCCTGTGGGACAGGTTCTGTTCCCAACCCTCCTCGTGCTCTGAGTGTACAGAAATCTTCCTAAAAATGTCACAGCTAGGATTTGGTGTTTGAGCTGCTTTAGAGCCCCACTTGGAGATGAGGGAATCCCACCTGAAATCCATCTGTCTCCGAGAGCACAAAGAGGTTTTGGCTGCTTTTGACCTACAGACACTGAAAGTGAAATGATGGATCTTAGCCTGCGAGCTCCCCTTTTCTTCTGATTTAATCTTAGGCATTTAGCAGAATATAACATGGAGGAGTTTTACTGAGATATTTGAAATGGGCTTGTAACGAGGAAGAATGCTATTTGCTTTGTTTCTTTTTTAACTGGAAAGTGTATTGATTATTAAGAATGAGCTGCTGAAACTAAAGGAGTGAAACTCAGGGAGTCCTTTGCCCATGTCTCGCTGAATTCAGCTCTGAGGAGAAGCAGAATGGCTCCACTGTGGCTGTCACATTTTCACGGCCCTGAGGGACCTGTCCAAGCAAAGCTGGGCTCACACCTTGCTAATTGCAATTTTTTTCTCCTTCTCCCATTTAACTGCTCTGTGAGAAGGCAAAGCACGAGGCCTCATGGCAATCCTGCTTTCCTTGACAGAAAATATGAATGCTCCAAGTCATGCAATTTAGTTAGAAGGTGGGAATCATGTCCTGAGAGAATGGATATGAAGAGGTAAATCACAGTCTGGTTGGGAACTGTGTGGGTTTTTTGTCTTAAAGACAAAACAGTACATAGGAGCTCATTAGATATAAGAAAATCCCAGGAAAAGACTTCCAATGCAGTTGTGGTACCTTTCTTGAAAGTTTTTTCATATTTGGGATGCAAAAAAAATAAATTTTTGCTTTTACCAATAGCAAATTTTAGGCAGCATTATGTTAATAAAGCTTTACTGGAATAGAGGGGGGGAAAAAAAGAAACTTAAAATGGGGAAGCAGGGATCTGGAAGTGATCACAGAAAACCTGGACATGCCTTGATGTGACTCACAGTGACCGTGTGGGCCAGGTTTGATGAAGGATAGCAAATCAAATATTTCAGTTGTGCAAATAGAGCTGAATTCTGTGCTGGTATGAGAGCATGTCCATGACACATTCAACCTGCTCTTGGCATGCTTCTGCCCCAAAACCATACCTACAAAACCATTTCCCAGCCCTGCTTTGATCAAAGACAAGTCCCAAACCCAATCTATTAAAGAGGAAAGTTGCTTGGTCCAGGAGAAATTGCAGACCATGGGGGAGATTCCTGCTGGGAAAGGCTCCATGGAGCATTTCTGAACCATCTGAATCCCTGTTGGCTTTTTGCCATCCCAAGTCAGTAGCAAAGACACGACGTCAGTCAGTGCATCCCAGGAGGAAGTGGTACCCACCCCACTGTGAGGCTGACTCTCCTGCATTTCCATGGCATTGTGTTTCCAAGATACTATCCCACAAATATTTTGCAGTCTTAAATAGCTGAAGGGTGAATAAGTCTCACGTCAAGGCACAGACACATTTCTATTTTTAAACCCCCCACGCTCTCTGGTCCTGAGCTGTTAATGATCTTTTTGGCTGTTGTGATTTCCAATAAGCAATAATAATTTACTTTTCATCTTGACTCCTCAGGAGTCTGACCTCTCCCAGAGTTCCACAAATCACTTGAGTGCATTTATATTTTCCTATGGAGTTTTCAGAGTAAACAACTTTTCTTCCTTTTGCCCCTGAAAAAACCCTGTCTTAAAATTTATATGAATTCCATTCAAACTCTGCTTCAATTCTTTGCACATTTGAGCACTATTTATTCCATGACCAAACACAACATGCCATTTTTAGTATAGCAGAGAAAAACCAAAGTTCTTTTTTTAACCTTCTTTTTTTAGCCCAACAGGCCTTTCTGAAGAAAAAACTAACTATGAATGTGGCATGTTTTGAATTTTAACTCTATCCTTAATTTTCAAGGCTACCTGAAGCCAAAGAAAATATTTCCATTGATTCCCTTTGACTTCGGCGTGCTTTGCATGAGGTTAAGCATTACTTATTGAGTGATTGGTTTCACTTTGAATAAAATAAAAACTCCTGACAGTTATTGTAGGTTACTTTTCTAACCCACAGTGTCAGCAAAAGCCAAAATAACTCCATGCAGATGCGTTGTGAGAGCAGGAAAGAGTTGGGTGCATAGTTGTGCTAGTTTCCATGAGGTAAAGGCCTTGGAAAATCCAAGCAGGGCTTGGAAAATTGAAGAAGGATGAAGATTTTGAGGTCACAGCTTTTATCTTGCTTAGTACCATTTCCGTTAAAAAATTCATACCAAAATGGGAAATGTATCTGGTCAGGTGACCGTGAGAAAAAAGAATCAAAATACAAAATATTTAACAGAGTGCTTGTGCTGAACAAGCTTAAAAGTGTAATAAAGTCCATTTTTCAGAGTGAGAGGCATGTGGTTAAGCAATCTTACTGCAGAAGAAGAAGTTATTCCCTATTTTTACTGCTAAATTAAAAAACAGTGGTTATCTTCTCCAGCTGAAGTATGAGATGAAGCTAAGGAAAAGATGCAAAATAGGGGAGGGGAGGAAGATAAGGCTTTTGCCTGCTGTTCTCAGAGCCAAGTTAGCTAACAGCTCAGCCACAGGAGTGGTTTTTCCTGGACAGAGGATGGATTCCTAAGGCAAGGACACGTTGCAGGTGAGTTCTGGGTCAGCCTTTGCCAGAGTTCCCACAGCCAAGTGCCATCCCACCTTGCCAAGGCAGGCAGTGCTGTGGGTCTGGCATGGAGATGGAAGCTGGAAGGCTTTGCTCCTGTGGGAGAGAAGAACATAGCTCACAAGCCTGGAACTCCCATCTGTCCTGGCAGCAGTGTGTAATTGCAGCAGCAGCTCACATTTCTCAACGTATTAATCTTCAAAATACATCTCCAGGTAGAGAAGGAAGGTAATTGCAAGTAATTAGGCATCAAGTGGGAAAGTAATAAATCTCAGCGGGCCAGACTGCGCTGGATTTACTGCTGTAGAGAGGTGGTGTGTCTGCAGGTTGGTGGGCTCTGGCTCCTGGAATTGTTTAGGCATTTTAGTCTCCTCAGGCACTGCTGGGAGTGGAAAAGAGGAGCTGTGAGCAGGGAAGGACTGGTGAAATTCCTGTGAGTAAATCAGTGTGAACTGCAGCTCTATCTTGATCCCATCTTCAAGGAGTGAAAGAAGTAAAGCTGAGACGCAGTTCTGAATTTCTACTGAACCTCTTCACTTCTGCCTCTGAATTTTACATCTGAAATCAAGTTTCTCTTCACAAGGCTTGCCTGGTGAGCTAAGCTGGTAGTCACTTCTGGGGCTCCTGGTGGATAAGAAGTGACAATTAATCCCTGTCAGGCTTAGGTGCTTGGCAAAGATGTGATACCTTTGGCTCCTTTCAAAAGCCTCACTCCAAAACTGGTGAAAAACAGCAAAGCAAAGTATGGTTTTATGGGTATTTGATTGATCAGCAAGGATGAGCTCAGGGCTGATCTTGATATAAGTCATTCAATTTCAGTTGTATCAACACAAGGGCAAAAATGCAAACTCACTATGTGGCTTTTTTGGCACAAAGCTGTGGCATGGGTCAGTTCACTTCTTCTGCAGTGTGACAGACTGTACAGAAAATATATAAAGGCTCTATATTGTATAAGATTATTCCAGCCTTCTCTCAGGAAGGCACACTCCCTTCCTAGACTTTTCATCTCTGGGAACACATGCAACAAGTTTCCCACATGTTTGTGTATGAAAATGGACTCCAAATTGTGGTTTAGGACTAGCTGGGATCTGGTTGAGACCACAGCACAGTGGACTAGCTCAAATTACAGCATTTCTGCAGAGAGCAGAAAATAATACTTCCTCCCCAAAGAATCGAGGGCGAGGGATGATGAAACCAGATTTGCTTTCCTATTTATTATATCCAAATCCCTGTGAGTAACTCACCAGTCATATCCTGTATCACTTAGTGCCTACACAAAACTATTCATGTTTTAAAAGGAAATAACTGGATAATAACTGCACTGTGTTTGAGCAGACAAGGCACTCCCTCTCTGATTGGAACTGAGCAAAAACTTACACCTTCCAACCTCCAGGACAGTGACTCAGATGGAAAATACTGCATTGGCACATTCTGAAAGGAATAAAAATCACAGATATCTAAGGTAACAATTGTTTCTAGGAAATAATCCCCACCTCTTAGTTTGTCATTGTCTCCAGTCACAGCAGTGAGTTTACAATACCTGAGTTTAACTCAAAAATCAAGCATGACCAGGGTCACTAATTTTTATTTATTAAAGCAAAATTTCAGTACCTCTGGGAGACATTTAGATGTTTTCTGGTCTGTGAAGAGCCCATTCTGCAGGCTGGATGCAGAGACCCAGTTGGGAAAAAGTTTACATTTTTCACCAGGTCCAAAGCAGAGTCTGTTAATGCAGAAGAGATTAGAGCTGAATATTCACAGACACCATAAAAAAGAAAAAAAAATCTCTGCTGCCATTATTTGAACTGCAATGCTCTGCAGCAGGCAATGGACTGCTGCTCCTAAGTAAGGAATTAGCAAAAAAAAACTTTCCTTGGGTGGGAAGACGAAGTCCTGTGTACAGGACTGATTACATGCTTGTAAGAAATACTTCCAAGTGGTGAAAAATCGATCAACTTTCTGCAAAATAATTATTTTTGTTATCCTAACCTTTATTTTATAGCTGCTCCAAATATTGTATTTTCTAATACAAAGATGGAGAATGAAGAAAAACACCTCAATTTGCAGAAAATAAATGTTAATGTGGTAAGTATTTACCTTTTCAGGATTCTATTTGGTTTAGGAACTGGCAATACAGCAACTTAGGAAAATAGAGAACAAATTATACAAACTCTGCAGAAATTAATTAGTATTAGCTTCCAAGCCTGGCAATCAAAGCTGCTGGATTATTTCCCTGGATGAATAGCAACTTCCAGTTTGAATCTTAACTTGCTTTCCTTGCCCTCAGCCAGTCACAGAGCAGAAACTGAACTGAATAGAAACAGAAGGGGCCCCAAAAGAGATCTAATGATCATTCAGTTATTTGGGGAGGTTTTGTTGTTTCACAACGACGTTTCTCCACAAACAACCCTTGCTCTCTGTTTCCTCTGCTCTTCTGTTTTTCCAAGTGCAAAATTGATGTTGCAGCGCTTAAGAGATAAATATGGTTTAGAGGAATGAGATGTGCTGGGCTAATATACACACACAGCTTTATTGACATGTGAAATGTTTGTCTGAATGATTTCATACTTCCATGGTATGATGAAAATTCACTACAAAAATAGGTAAAAAGTCAAGTCAGAGGTTTTTAGCCGGAGAAGATAAACAAAAGTCTACAATTTACCCTTCCCCTAAAGTTAAACTAACTTCTCCTGCCAACAATAACACAACAGAACTGTATCAACAGAATTATATCAACACTTCTGCTGTTTCAATATTAAGTTCAAGGATCTGTTAACAACTTATTGCTTGTTGTTGTTGTTACTTGGCCAGATCTTTTATCTGTATACAACCTATTCATGCCAGAGTTCACTCTCTTTTCAGTACTTATTTACTTTTCCCACACTCTGCTTCTAATTTTCTCTCTCAACCCACAATAATTTGACATTTCTTACAGGCCCTTTTGTCAGGGACAGTTTTCTCCTAAGATCCTTAGTCTCTTCACAAATAAGTTTCTTTACCAAAGCTCTTCTTTCTACCCTGGATGTTATAGCAACAGAGAGGTGATAGCTGACAAAACAAACATGTACAGATCAATTCATTCACAAAAGAAAATACAGAAACTGTCTTTTCTTTACTGAAAATGTTCATTTTAGGGTTTTGCAACAAAAAAAAATAAAGGTGAGAGGCATTGAACAAACACATTAAGAAATTTTATGGAAACCAATTTATTCACTGTGGGAGTAAAAAACAAGCAAGCCAACTAAAAACCTCTTGCAGCCCAATTCTGCTAGTAAGGAGGGAGTTGCATTTTTTTAGTGTAAAATCTCCTCTTATCTTGAAAACATCAAAGAAAAAATGAGATGCTCTTCATTCCCTTGGCAGACAAGTGTAGGTGTGTTAAGAGAAGTGTACAATTGACTGGACCTCAAAAGAGAAACAGATCCTCAGCACTGCCTGTGCCAAGATGTTGCCCAAGTCTGTGTCTCAGAACTGTCAGGGACGAGGATTTTAAATTCCCACTGGGTTATCTGGGATCGCATTGTGTGGTAAATTAAAGAATTTATCAAAGCTGCTTCACTTAGAAACCTGGCAGCTCCTAAATACTCCCTAAAAACCCTAAATAATCCCTAAATACTCCAGTTTCTGTGGACCAGCAGAGTGTCAGTTGCCTTGGCTGGAAATCACAAAGCATCTTCCCCAGTTTGCACACAAACACACCTCAGGCACACAAAGTTCACACTTTGTCATTTTTGCAGTCCCCAAATGAGTGGGTTTTTGCCCAAATGTCCTGCTGACCGACACCTCCCTGAGGGCTCTGCTGAAATTAATCCTTTTCCGCTCCTCCGGCGATGACTGTGAAGTCAAAGGGAAGTTTGAAACACTCCCAGGCTTCGAGCTCCCTCTGCAGTATTTTGCAAGGACTCATCTTGCCACAAGAAACCTGAGGATTATTTCGTTAGGAACCCAATCATTCACAGCACTTAAACTTCTGGGAGACTTCCACTGAAATCTGAGCTGCTCTAATAAATCATTTCTATTAAATTTTATTCTGATGTGGAAGCGCTTACGATCTGTTAGGCTTGGCTAATAGTTTCTTTGCCAAACTCCACGGACTGCTTCCAAAAGAAATCACTGGAATAAAGCAAGTTCCTGGGGTATTTTCATTAGTGAATATGTCCAAGTCAGATTCAGAAAGAATAAAAGAGCCTACTCAATCACTCTGAGTGGGTTAGGAGTGAGTCTAAAAGCATTTAAGAGTCTTAATTAAATATTGATTTGTGTCTTTTAGTTTCATATTTGTTACTAATTTGGACATATTTGGTACATATTTGGACACCTTTGGAATTACATAAATGTACAGCATCCCTTTCACACTCCCCATACCTCTGAATCTGGCCACTAAATTAGTGTGTGCTGACTAAAATCTCAGTTGATGCTGATTTCAATTGCATGTCAAGGTATAGAGAATAAAGGTATATATTTTACTAATTTAGACTTCTCTCATGTTGATTTGTCTCTGAATTTAGCTGGCTGCCATCACCAGGCACCGTGAGATTTGGTCCCTGCTGTTTGTAGAGTCACCTTCCCTGGCAAAATTAAGTTAAATTTTATTTAACTGGATTTTATACATCTTATATCATTACAAGGGTTACTCCTGCTTCATAAATTAACTCACACATAGCAAATATATTTCTCCTACACTACCCTTTTCGTTAATGTCTTTCCTTGAGTTTAAAGTATATTCAGGGCTGCAGAAAGAAAACAGATTACTTAACTCAGGCACATCTCACCACAGCTCAGATTCTCAGTGGCAAATCCTCTCACTCTTTGCTTTACCACAAGACCCTGCAACAGGTTAATTCCCTCCAGTTTGCAGCATTTAGGGAATAAACAAAGTTATCTAGTGGCTTTATCTAAGGAGGGCTTGTGCCTGTGGGAGTTTTAGAAATGTTTTGGGGGTAGGAGTTCACATCAGAATGCAAGAGTGGAGATGAAGATGAGGAAGACGATTGTGTTTAAGTCCATTTATCAGACAGAATCCTTTTACGATAAGAGAACATAGGTCTGTTAGTATGTTGTAACAACAATAAATTAAAGTGTGCTGGAAACAACTTTAAAATGGGGTAGCTTGGGGAATCAACATGCCAGTGCTCACAGAGGAGCAAGAAAATCTCTGAACTATCTACATGTGCCGAAGAACAGCCATCCTGGCACCTACAAAACAGTGGGATGAACTTGATCTTTCCCATTTCAGCAAAGTTCACAACCTTCCACCTCGTGTAACAGTTGCCTTCAAAATACAGGGACTTAACATTTGCCCTATTTGCTCCCTTTGAAAGGTCAGGAGGTGCTTTGTGTCACAGTTAATCTCTGTGAGGAACAAAGCCCAGGCTGCATGCCCTGTGCTTCCAGAGACAGGTTGGGGGGAGCTGAGGCTGATTTCTGGGCAGGACACCATGGGGACAGCATCTCTTTGGGAACAGGGCTCTGCTGTGGCCTTTCTTGCTCTTGGGGGAGAAAGCCCTTTATAGAATCATAGAACCATTAAGCAATTAAGGTTGGAAAAGACCTCTAAGTCCAACCATTAGCCCAGTTTTTCAACCCAAGTCCACCACCATGTCTCAAAGCACCACATCTGAACATCTTTTAAATCCCTCCAGGGATGGTGACTGCACCGCTTCCCCTGTTCCATTGCCTGTCCACCCTTTCAGTGAAGAAATTTCTCCTAATATCCCACCTAAACCTCCCCTGGTGATTTCCCTCTTGTCCAGCCCTTTTTCCTTGGGAAAAGAGATCAATTCCCTACTGTCTACACCCTCCTGTCAGGGAGCTGTGTTGAGGGAGAAGGTATTCCCTGAGCCTCCTCTTCTCCAGGCTGAACATCTTTGTACTGCTTTTCTATCCACCTTTTGGGGGAAAAAAAAAAAAAAAGGCACAGAGAGTAACCCTTATAGAGGTAAGTGTTCACAAGAAGTCTGATAATTTAGCATTAAGCAGGAAAGCTACAGTTCCCCCAGCATCAGGCTTAGACTGGTGGGGTCACACCTTGAGTCTTGTGTCCAGCTCTGGGCTCCTCAATTTAGGAATGACATGAGGGGCTGGAGGTGTCCAGGGAAGGGGATGGAGCTGGGGAAGGGTCTGGAGCCCCAGGAGAGGCTGAGGGAGCTGGGAAAGGAGCTCAGCCTGGAGCAAAGGGGATCAGGGGGACCTTGTGGCTCTGCACAACTGCTGACAGGAGGGGACAGCCGGGGGGTCAGGCTGTGCTCCAGGGAACAGGGACAGGAGGAGAGGACACGGTCTAAGCTGCGCCAGGGGAGGTTTAGGTTGGACATTAGGAAGAATTCCTTCCCAGAAAGGGCGGTCAGACACTGGAATGCGCTGCGCAGGCCGGTGGAGTCACCGCGCCCAGAGGTGTGTAAGCAAACACTGAACATGCCTCTCAGTGCCATGATCTGGTTGATATGATGGTGTTCGGTCATGGGTCGGGCTCGATGATCTCCGAGGTCTTTTCCAACCGAATTAACTTGGTGATCCTCTGCCCCGGCCGGCACTGAGACACTGAGGCACGGCGGCCCCGCTCGCGGCAAGGCACCGCCCGGGCCGAGCTCGGCTCCAGCACCCGCTCTGCATTCAGCAGCACGAAACAAGCCCGTTCGCCTCGGGGCGGCTTCGGGGCAGTGGGTCCCCAAGCCCAGCTTAGGCGGCGGCGGCGAGGGCACAAACACCGCTCCCTCACGGGCGGCGGTGAGGGCAGACACCCCTTCCCTCCCAGGCGGCGGTGAGGGCACAAACACCTCGCCCTCACGGGCAGCGGCAAGGGCAGATACTCCTTCCCTCGCGGGCGGCGGCGCGGCCGCCATGTTGGGGCGGGCGGGGGCGGGCAAGCCGCGGTGTCACGTCAGTTCCGCGCGCGCTTCGCGGCCATCGCGGCGGGGCAGGCCGGGTCAGCTGCGGCCGGGTCAGCTCTGCTCCGTCCCGTTCCGTTCCGTCTCCCCGCTGTGCTCTGCCCGCTGTGCTCTGCCCGCTGTCTGTCTCTCCGCGCTCCCGGGAAGCCGCTGTGCGCAAGCAGGAATGGATTTGGCCCGCGGAGGGTGGGCCCGGGACGCGGCAGTGCCCCCCGCGCGGCCTGTGGCGGGCGCGGCCCCCGGCGCCGTGGATCCTCTGCTCAGCCTGGTGCACTCCGTCTGCTCGGGCGTGTCGGGCTCCGAGCTCTCCGCCGTCAAGTTCCTCTGCCTCGACAAAGTTCCGAAGCGAAAGCTTGAGGCGGCGCAAAGCGCCCTGGAGCTGTGCGTTATCCTGATGGAGAGGCAGGTGATCACCAGAGAGGACCTGGGGTTCCTGAAAATGCTGCTGCAGCACATCGGTAGAGACGATTTGGTGGCACAGGTGACGCAGTTCGAAGAGGAAGGACCTCATGCTCCTGATGATCAGCCAGACGCGCATGAAAAACGTAGGGGAATTATAATATATGTATTTAGTTATATGTAGTTATATCCTCCGTGTATATCCCTCCCCAGCAACCCCAGTAAGTATGTATGCAAATGGCTTTCCGGGCTGAAAATTTCTTCCCTCTTTTTATCTTTCTTTTATCTTTTGGGATTCCAAGTCTACCCGGTGGCTTCTTTAGAACTCTAACTATGTGCAGTACAAGAGTGGTAGCTTTTTGCCGAAACAAAACCAAAACAACCACCAACTTTTAAACGTTTTCTTACATTGCTGAGTAACTCCGTGACTAACTTGATCTGCTTCTGCTGTTTCAGGTCTCCTGGAGGCAGCTTGTGTTGTCATATGTGACAATATTGGGAGAGAGTGGAAGAAGCTGATGCGAGAACTTAGAATGCCTGAAGTGAAACTGGACAGGATAGAGACAGCCCATCCAAACGATTTGTATGAACGGGTCGTTCAGGGACTTCGGGAGTGGCAGAAAGGGAAGGGGAAGGATGCAAAGGTGGCTGATTTAATAAAAGCCCTCCGGCACTGCAACCTGAATTTGGTGGCAGACATGGTTGAAGACAGGATCTCGGAGCTGAACACTGGAACCACATGAAATCAGTGTAAAGATATAAATGAAGTAAGTCAAAGTGCCTTCTTCTCCTCTGAATCAAAATAAATATGACTGGTAGTTTATCATGCCATTAATTTATGTGCCTGAATAAATTAATCTGTGCTCAGATAAAAATTGACATGAAATCAGATTCCTTGCAGGGACCAATTTGTAGTTTGATGCTTCCTTCAAGAGAACTTAACTTTTACGAGACCTGAACTCCATTTTGTAGAAATGCTCACACTTTTGTTCTGCCACCCACCTGGAAAGATTTGCTTTGCTGCAGGCACTTTTCAGACATCTCTGGAAGTACATCCATGGGACACTTCTGAGGCAATTGGAATCTAAAATTTCATGGGAAGGTTGGAATTTTAATTTTTTATTTTGTGGCCTTTTATAATGTAACATGAAAGGAAGAACGAGTAAACCTCTCAGCTGGGTGCTGGCTTTTCTTTTGGAGTAGTGTAAGATAATATCTTACGTGATTTGTCAAATATATTTGCTCTCTATGAAAGGATATTAAGACAATTGTAACCTCAGACCCCAAGACTGCAGTGCAAGAGGGACATTAAATATTGTGGTGCCTCTTTCTTGGCAAAAATATGTGCCTGGGTTTGAAAACTAAATCAAATGTCTGCACCAAGTGCCTTCAGCATCCTGACAGGAGTGTGCTCCTGAAATTATCCAAGACTGTGGGTCTCACAGATGTTTACAGCAGCCTCTTTTCAAAGCTGTGAATGCTTTGGGATGCCTTGCTGGGAATCCTTCCATGACCTCTGTCACAGAGGCTGCTGGTGCTTGCTGGAAGGTGAGCCTCTCACCGAGGGAACAGGATTTGGAAACAAGACCAGATTCAACTCTCAGCTTTAATCTGGAGCAAACTTCAATCAGTGGCCTTCACACCTGACCAAAGGCTGGAGAAATTGCACAATCCAGGACATTCAGGGCTGTAGAGGCCTCTGGGAGGAGAATCCTCTCAAGTCCTTATCACTTGAACAGCTGTAGGATTGTGTGTTTCTGCAGTCATCCTCCCACGCGCCTGGCTAGATACTTGAAGAGGCTTCTTTGTTGCTGCTGCACCTGTGGGACTTCCAGCTCATCCCAAGTTGTTTTTATGTGGTGCCGTTGCTGTGAAGGCCAGGTGTCAGCACATGTCCTGTCACTGCTCTGCAGAAACGTTGGGACATTGGCAGTTTTCAGGTTTTCATTTCACTTGGTGCCTTTCTCCAACAGTGACACTTGAATGCTTAATTGTATTAATTAATGGAAACTGCTGTAAGTTCACACACGACCAAAAAATCTTTTCATTCAGGGCTTTTTTTCCCCTTAAATGATTCTTTGCATTCCTAGAAGTGCTCAAGGCGAGGTTGGATGGGACTTGGAGCAACCTGGTCGAGTGGAAGGTGTCCCTGGTTGGAACTGGATGAGCTTTAAGGTCCCTTCCAGCCCAAACCATTCCAGGATTGTGAGGTGATTCTCAGTATCTTTCCAGTTGTGGTCTATTAAGTATCAGTGAGTGTATCTGAGCAAAGGGTAATCCAGGAGTTCCCCCCTGTCTGCCCTTTGGGCAGGCAGAGTTCTCCAAGTTCTTATTCCCTTTATTTGTATCAGTTGTCAATCCCAGACTCCCAGCAGGAGATGCTGAGCTTCACGTGAATGAGCAGCTCAGGTGTTTTGGAGATTTTTGTTTAACAGACACCAACAGTATCCTTTCTGCAGTACCTAAAGGAAAGGATTGCTCCAGGAGTTTTTCCTTCCTGCCTCTGAGCAATAACTGGGACACAGCAGAGGAGTGGAGTGAGCAGGATGAGTTATGTGAGTGCTGAAACAGCTCTGCAACAGCTCCCAGTTCAATCTCTCTGCTAAAGTGCTTTTCTTACCCACTTTTAATAAATCTGCTTCAGAGGGGATTTACGTGGAATATGAAGAGTATACTCCTTACTGCATATAACCAGGATATTGTAGGAATCAGTTGGAATAACATGTTAGTTGTAGCCAAGTACTCACCAGCTACAAGAAATAGTCTGCTTCCGATTGGATTAAGATAAAAGAAGATAAAAAAGATAAAATAAAAACCTCTGATTTCTTTAAGGATTTTGTACATCCTTTCACTGTGTATGAAAGCAATGACCTAGACTGCATCAATCTGTGCAGTACCTCAGGGCCAATTAAGACTGTTTTTAAAAGAGATTAAACTGTTGTTTAAATGAGAGTAGAATCAACTGAAACGAAGGGAACAAAACTTATTGGGAGGAGGGATAAAGGAAAAGAGTGCAATTTGTAAGGGAATGTTTCTGATCCAGTTGACAATCTTTTATTTTCAAATTAAATACCTTGAACTCAATATACACATTTTTATAGCTGGAACTCAAGTTTTATATTGTATAATTTTGTGCATATTTCATTAAAAATAATTCTTTAAAAACCAAAATAAATGGGATTTGGTTCTTTTTTTTTGTTTGTTTGTTTGATGGGATTACTGTCTGCAATGAGATCTGTCATTGAGAGAAGGTGAATGTTAAGGACACTTTGAAAGCAAGGAGTGGTGCTAAGCAGGCATTGTGTTACCTGTGCCCTTCTTGGGACATTAAAGAAAAACAGCAAAGTGTTTTGTCATTGAGTTTCTCAGAAGTGCTAAACAGGCTCCAGTTTTCCAGCAGCAGCAGCATTTGAATGCTGTCACTCAGGGAGGTGTAAGGAAAAAAAGACTCAGCCAGCCCTCAGGAGCCTAAAACAGTCCCAGTGTGCTTGGGAGACAGGCTGCCTGTGGGTAGGTTTCCTTCTCTTTTCCCCTGCTGTGGTAAGGATGTTATATTTGTTTTATGATTAATTAAAAGCACAGCTTCTAGTTGAGTCTAGGCTTGGTCAGGCTTTTAGAGGACGTGCTCAGAATTGGATTGACAGAGGCTTGGGTGCTCTGTGGAGTGTCAGCCTGCACTTAGAGCTGTGAATGAGTAAGACAAATAACTTAATTACCCATTTTATCAAATCCTTTAGGATGTTCTGCAAGAGTATCTGCCTGTGAGGAATTACTCAAACCTTTCCCTTTTGGTCTCCTGAGAGTCATCTTTCCTCACAGCCTTGAGAAAACAGCACATCAAAACGTGGAGAGTTAAAAGTGCCATCTCGGGAGAATTCTCATCTTGGAGGATTGTTTTTCCATGTCACTTCTCAGTCCCTTTCAGCACTTGCTTGCCATTTCCTATTATTTTTGAAGATATCAATTATAGTTACATATTGAGGTGGTTTTCCTTTTTTTTTTTTTAATTGCATTTTCATTGCTGAGCTAAAGGAAGTTTTCCAGACCATTAATTAAAAATCCTCTTACACAAATTGGTTGTTGTGAACATTTCAAATGCAATGCTTTGGTTTCCTTTTCTCCATTCTCCACACACAGGCAGCTGCATTTCCTCCAGCCTTTGTTTCATTCCTGAAATAATTGTCTCCTTTCTGAAATCTAATTGCTTCATTTAATTGTCTAATGCAGAAAGCTCAGTAACACAGACTGTGTCTCCAAGATCTCTCTGGTGCTCAGCATGTTCTTAATTCAGGCTTCTTGGCTGAGTATTTTTCAATTCAAATTTATTTCTAATCACTGCCTTGTTCTCCTCGTTCCCTGTATGAATCACCTATGTCCTTAAAATATGTTCCAGCACAAATATTTTTATAGGTTGTTTTCCCTCTTTGATTTATTGCTTTTCTCTGCCAGTGTTTTGATGCACTGGTGGAATTAAGAGAAATTAGTTCACCGTTTCAACCATAAAAATGGGAATTGTGGGGGTGAGCTGAGGTGTAGGGGAAGGAGTTGTGGGTAGAGGTTCAGGAACTTTGGAAGAATCTTTGTTCTAATAAAAAATGTCACAGCTGAGGATTGCTTCACATGAAGAGGGTGTTGCAATGTCTCCTGGGAACTGTAGGTCCGGGGAGAAGGAAGCAGAGCTTTACTCAGCTGCTGGGAAAGGCAGGGTCATGCAGGTTTCTGCGTGGGAATCTGCGTGGAACCAACTTGGAGGCACTCTTAAGCATTAAATATTCCCATCCACAGAGCCATTCCTGCTCCTGCCTCATTCCTGAGAGCATTACACATGCCTTTCTTAAAGCAGGCTGAAGTGAAAACAACAGGCTCCTTCTTGTGAAGCATGATGTAATAGACACTATTAAAATACCTGAAGCTGGCCATCCTGATTGAGTTGGAATTTGATAATTTCTGAGATTTGATCAGTTTTGGAAGCTGAAAGCCTTTTCATTGGTTTCCAGGTGCTCTGTGTGTACAGCTCCTGCATGGATGGCAACTTTCCTTTCCTTTCCTTTCCTTTCCTTTCCTTTCCTTTCCTTTCCTTTCCTTTCCTTTCCTTTCCTTTCCTTTCCTTTCCTTTCCTTTCCTTTCCTTTCCTTTCCTTTCCTTTCCTTTCCTTTCCTTTCCTTTCCTTCCTTCCTTCCTTCCTTCCTTCCTTCCTTCTTCCTTTTTTTTTCCTTTCCTTTCCTTTCCTTTCCTTTCCTTTCCTTTCCTTTCCTTTCCCCTTTCCTTTCCCCTTTCCTTTCCCCTTTCCTTTCCCCTTTCCTTTCCCCTTTCCTTTCCCCTTTCCCTTTCCTTTCCTTTCCTTTCCTTTCCTTTCCTTTCCTTTCCTTTCCTTTCCTTTCCTTTCCTTTCCTTTCCTTTCCTTTCCTTTCCTTTCCTTTCCTTTCCTTTCCTTTCCTTTCCTTTCCTTTCCTTTCCCTGTGTTTAAGGCAGATCCCAGCACTCCAGGCAGCTCTTGTAGAGAAGGGAGGGGTTTTGTGTGTGTTCTCTACTGTATAAAAAATAACAACTCTAAGAGAGATCTTGAGACATCTCCTGTACAATGTAATAAAAGAAGTGCCTTTGCCAAGGAAAGCAGCTTAACATCAACTTTGTATCTCTGCCGAATGCTTCAAAAAGTTGTCAAACTGGTATTTTTTATTTACTACGTAGTGTTGAAGCCTTCAGAGCAGGCTCTGGTGCTGTGTGAAGTTACACAGACATAGAACTGGACCATTGTCATGGGAGATGTAAAAAAGCACCCAACCGGGATTTTCTGTGGGAGGTGTTTTATTTACAGGTGAGCCTGGCTTTAGAGAACTACAGAAAGCAATAATCTTGCCATTTAGAATGCTTATGATTTTTGTAATGTTTTCTTTTCCATGTCTTAATTCTACTATTCCTATCGATCCCAGCAGGAATATTAACTTTAAAAAAATTATTTGCAGAATTTAATCTGCGCAGTTCTTATTGTGGTCTGACTTTTAAAAGGGTTGTAGCAGCTATTCTGCAAAATAGCTGTGGCAAAAGTTTGTCCAAAGGGATGTATAAAGATTAAACTTCTGTACAAAAGTTGGTGATCTTTGTATGCAAACCTGGTACTAGATTTTATAGACAGTGAGAATATAAAGCGTGAGAAAGGTTTGACATAAAAATGAAACTATAAAACTGTTCTTGCCATTAATGTCTGTATGTGAACAATTGAGCTAAATCTTATCTTTGTTTCCCTCCCAGTCCTCTCCTGAGAGGTGCTTTCTGTCACTCCCAGGCATATTGCCAAAGTGGGAACAAAAATTGCCGAGAAAATGTGAATTAAAAGGGTGCAGCACTGGCAGGTCTGTGCCTCACATCCCACATTGTTTAATTTATGTTGTGCTCAGTGTAAGCAGAATTTATTCACAGTTTCTTGGCTGTGAAGTCCCTAACGTGGGAAAGCTGGGATAGCCTGAATTCCCCCCAAAGCCAGGGTTGCCATGGCAGCCAGAGTGCACGGCAGTCCACAGGGCATGTGGCTGCAGCTCTGCCTCCTGGCCAGCCCACCATCGTGCTGGGAAGCTCTTACTAATTATAGTGCCATTTGCTGTAGTCTCAGCCAGTGACCATGTCAGAAATCCGAGGGCAGGAATGGAAAATGAAATTTCTTGATGAATTCCCTTGGTTCCACTTCTCCCTTGAACAAGCCATGTGAGAGAGCAGGGCTAAATATTAAGAAATTTTGTTTTTTTCCCCTAAGCACCAGTTTAGCACATGGTGCTTCCATTTCTGCTTCCAGCTGGAATGGTAAAGCTCAAGCTTGTGCATGTAGCTGCATGTTTGTGCATAGAGCAGCTAATATATATGCAGATGAATTAAAACTAATTAGAGCTAAAGCCAGCAAAGTGCACATTTCTGGCTAACGGCTGTGTGCAGCTCTGTTACGTGCCACCTAAGTCATTCACTGTGGACCTGCTCACACCATTTTCTGTAAACCATATTCTACTTTTTACCAAAAAGGAATACCAGTGTCATGCTAAAGGTCTTATGTCTCAATCTTTAAATCAAAATATCAAATTCCACAGCTGGCCTGTGAATTTTCAGGGCTATTAAATGTTGCACTATATCTTAGAGGACTGTGTTCACTTCCTGCAGTATTTTTTTCCCTTAGTTCCTGGAATTTCATAGTGAAAGCACTCCAGCCCTGACTCACTTCAAACTTTTATTCACATGACTCAACAGCTGAGTAAGAATTTAAACTACTTATTTTCATGTTAGACCTGAGCAAGAGGCACCCCCACACCATGGCCTCTGATTGTGAGAGCAATTCTGTGGATGGAACCCTTTTTTCCACCCTGCATTCTGTAAACAAATGAAATGCTGGGGAAGGAAGGTGCTTAGCCAAGGTTCCAAATAATCCTTGAGCTCCTCAGCATATGGAACTGATGCTCTGCAGCCACTGGGGGGTAACTAAAAGCAGCTGGAGCATGGCATAAGGTACCCTGATCATGATTTGCTCCCTAGGAATATCTCCTCCTCTCACCTAATTTGCCTTAAAGGAGGAATGGAGGTGGGAATCCTCATCAGATAGACACTCAGCTCTAGAAATTCCTGATTCTTCAGCAATCACTTCCACTGGATAAGATGCTGAGCAGTGTGAAAGGACCAGATCATTTTGCAGCTTGAAAGCCAAAGGCAGATTTGACTCCTGTGAATTAAGGTTTACAGAGGTGTCCAGACCAACAGTCTCAGAGAAGATGCCATCACCCAGCTACTTAACCAAATTTAATGTCAACCAACACCCTTGAAAATCCTGAGTTTGCTTTCACACATGACGTCTGTGCATTTCCTAGGTTAGTATTTTCACTGGATTACAGTTTACTATTAGGTTTACTTGAATTTAGGTTGAGCTGATTTTTTTAAAGGTGATTGCTTTAATAATGGGTGCATCAAATAGGCTTGAGCCAGGTCTTCTGCCAGAAAAGGCCTCACCAGCAAGGCTGATGTCTGTTCCTCGGGTCTGACTTGTGGGGAGCTCAATTTGTTTTGTGGGGGTTGAGAAGTTCCCACAGGAACTGTACTGAAGGAATTATAGAGAAATCAGATCCCAGCTGCTTTTATTTAAACAGTACCTGAAGTGCCCCATAGGCTTGTCCCATTTTCTCCTTTCAAAGATTACTTTCATCCCTTATCTCCTTCCCGCAAACTCATCCCCCAACTCATCATTAAATGCTGAATAATTCCAACACACAGGCCTGAGGGAGGACAAACACTCCTTTTCTTGGTGGTTTGAAGAGGACTTTGACAGTTCTTGAATCACTCCTGGTTATTCAGCCAGCCTGTTCCAGTGGTTTTTTATGCATTCAAATAGGATGTGACAACCTCAGCTAGGGAAAAATGGCAACAGATGGAATTGCCACAGTACCTGTAAGCAGGTCAGGGAGTATCCTGTTTTTGAAACGTTATCATGTCAGATGTCACAGCTTCCTGCTTTGGGTTGTTTTGGATTTTTTCCATGTGAAGAGAAGGACTGGGGGAGCTGCTGGTCACAGAGAGCTGCCAGCTTCTCTCGGCTGTGTGTTTTGGTACTACAAAGGTGGCATTATTAAAGGCAGACAAAAAAAGCCTCTAAATCATGCAACCAAAGTGAACCCTAGCAGCTGAAAACCCTTCCTTTGTGCACTCAGAAACCTCACTATGACCTAACTGGTGTCTGTATACAGAGCAGCCTTTTGGCTGTAACTGAGACACACATGCTATCTCCATGAGCACTGAAAACTGGGAGTCAGGAACCATCCCCATTGCTATTGCTATACATCCTGATCTTGACAGGATGAAACAACCCAATCCAGCAAAGCATTGCTGGATTTGATACATAAAAAATTAATTTATCACCGTTTTGGCTGGCAGAAAATTTGATGATTCTGTTCACAGCAAAAATCTGGCACTGCAGAACTTTTTGTTTTATCACTTATACCTGTATATTCCCTGTTTTGCTGAATATCAATTAGCAGGTAAATGGTGAATATTCATACAAGGAATCTCACTGTTTGTACATGGCTTAAAGATATATTAAAATCAAACTGGTGCCATGTTGTTTTGGTGAAAAGAAACTGCACATTTAATTACAGGAGAGAAAGAATGTACTGGACATGAAAATTACGTGCCTCCCAAATCCTGATATGCTTGTGTGTGTTTGTATATCCACATATCTGTGTGTATATCCTTATGCATACACACACACACCCTTCAGTAAAGTTGTGTGATATAATCTGGAAAAGAAGATTTTCCTGACAGGGCTATTTCTCAATATTGCTTCTCAAACCTCTGTCTGTCCCTTATATGCTCTGTGCTGCCTCTGCAAGGAAATATATCCCTATGGCAATCTCCAAGAGCAGGCTAATTTTATTAGAAAAAAAGGTGGTATTTCTGGGCCAATTCATTAATAAGTACAAATTCAGAACCAGCTGCTGCATCTCCAGGATCAGCCAGAGCAGGAGTGGTTTTGAGCCATTGTTTTATTCTCACAGGTTTAAATGCAAGAACTGGCTTAATTCCTAGTGTGCACTAGAGCAGTTTCTGTGATTTTCTGCATTTTCCTTCAGTCTAGTATTTTGGGTCAATACAAAATCGGTGATGCTGAAATTAACCTTCTGTTCTCTTCCCTAGTCCTTCTGCTTTTGCAGGCAGCAGCTGGAGACACCTGACAGTAAAAATTCAGAAATTATTCCTGGCCAAAGTGAAGGGAAGAGTCCTTCTCTCACTCTGGTTGTGCTTTGCCAGTGCCCTAAATGATTCCAGCACAAGGCAGGTGACTCCCTGCCACTTCAGCCTTTGGCTTCACAGGTAAAAGGTACAAAGAGCGAGTTAGTGCCAAGTTCCTCGACAGCTTTTGTGGCAAGGGCAGCACTTCACCAGACTGAAACTGCCAGATTAGCTTCACCTTGGCTAGACTTAGTATTTCCCATTTGTGTATGAAGAAATGTTAATGATTCCTGGAAGTTTTAGGCATTGTTATTTAACGTTGTTGGCGAGACAAAGGGAAGGTGTAAGTTTGTTTGCATTAGGGGGAGGACCTGACCTGTGTTTGGAGGACTGGATGATGGACTGTAACACAAAAGGAAAAGGTGAGGAGTTTTCCTGTAGCTCTTTGTGCAAAAGCTGAAGTGTGTTGTGGGAGCTTAACTCGCAGGCCTGAGCTAGAACCTGCTCCTGAGTCAATATTTCTGTTGACTCTTTTAAATGTGGATTACAGTGCAAACAGATGGTGTGGTCAAAGGGTCTTTAACACGAATTGTGATCAGGAGAACAGGGAATTTAGCTTTGAAATAAATCATTTCCCCTGCTTGTTACAGCACAGATGAACAATATCAGTCTGCTGTTCTCTTCTGTTATGAGTTACTGCCTTTTATATCTTACCTGTGTTATCCTCACTTCATTTAAGGATTAGCATAAGACTATGACAAGGTTTGTTCAGCTGCTGTCCACCTTCCTAGAAATAATGATTCCTGCCCTAGAGCAAGGAAAGGACAACTGTCATACCTTTTCTCTTGGTTTTTGGGTTTTTTCCAAGTTACTGCCGTGTCATCTTACCTTCAGCAGCCAGATAGTAAATTACTTTTCATTTAGTAACAGCCAGCCTTAATTAATTGTAATTTTACAAAAGCTGTGCAAATACCTCTGTGCAAAGGAACAAGGCATTCAGGCAAACTGAAAGAGGGAAAAGGAACACTTGGGTGACTAAGAGTGTTATCTGGCACAAGGCAGGGACAAATCTTTTGTTGGTAGCTGAGTCAAAAGACTGCACATGGAGACCTCAGTGGCAGCTGAGGACACACTGGATGAAACCTCAGGTGCAGATAAAGACATTCCTGTAAGGCACCTGAACTCAGAGTGACCCACAGGGATGGGTTAAGCAGCACAACATGCACATACACAGTCTAGCTCCAGCTGGAGGAGGCAATATGGGCTGACCATTAGTTTTACACAGAAGATTTCTGTGTGGAGGGAAGGTAAATTGGGCCAGATTAGGAACAGACACTCTGCCAGCCAAGATGAGATGCAAGGCTTCATTGTGCTTTGATTCATTATTATAAAAAATGGAAAAGATGGTTCCATAAGGATCTAAGCATCCTTAACACATTCATCTCGAAAGCAGGGTATCATAGCAGCACTGAAATATAATTTCAGACAGGAATCCTAAAACTGCCTTAGCTTAGGGCACTGTGAGTCCAGCAGTAGGGATAACACATACAAGCAAGGCAGTGCAAAGGCAGCTCCTGCTCCTGTTGAGAGGATCCTGCCTTCTCCATGAGGATGTCCTCCCCACTCATGTCTCACCCACGCTGTGGGCTGTGTGCTCCAGGTTTATGGATTTGCAGGGAATTTTGCTCAAGGTTATGGTGTTGTCTTTAAAAGCTAAGGATGAGATCACTCGCAGCACAGGGACAACACTGATGGGTAAGGACAAGCCAATATAGAAGCAAGAGGGGAAGGAATTCACTTAAAAAGAAGCCACACTTACTATATTTCCATTATTTTTCTTGATATTTATTTCAAGTTGACTTGAGCACTGTTCCCAAAGGTCTTGGGTTTTTTTCCTCTGGCGAACGTAGAGCTGCTTTTTCTGAAGTATTGTCTGTTTTCCCTGAAGGTTTTCTTCTGCCTCTGATTGCTTTTAAATGTCACTCTGCTGCTAAAGGCTGCTGGAAGGTGCTCTGAACTGAATGGTTACCATTAGATGGCTTCTACCTACACTCATTTTCCATGTCAGATCCTGACCTAGTAACCTTCTTTTGCAAATGCCAAAGGTGAGATTTAGTCTGAAATGACCTGGTTGCCTGGGCAGGATTGCTACTAGTCAGAACAGGAAATAATATTGGGAACTGAACTTTGACAGCAGTTTAATACAGCATATCTATTGGCAGACAATTCCACCTGAACCTTAGGTTCACCTTGAAACTGGAGATGGTTTTTTGCCAAACACACTGTTGCCATTGCAAGTGTTCATAGTTTTTGTGATTTTTATCTGTTGCAGTTTGCTTTATGACTTCATTTTGAGGCCGTGTTGGTTTGTAGTCACCATCTCAGCCAATTCATTTTAGCAAATCAATATTTTTAGTAAATACTGTGAAGACAGTGGGGAGTTCTAAGATGGTGAAAATAAACATTTTACCTCATACATAAATGGGTGATTTACAGAAAGTGTTTCTTACATTTTCATTTGCCCACAAGCTGAAGCTGGGTGCACAGAAAAATCCTTTAGCCTTGTCACACACATATGATTTGGGACTAATAGCTTCCCAACATTATTATCTTCACACACACAGGTTAATGCTTCAATTCAGTGAGCATCTGGATAATGAAGGTAGTGATTGCTGCAAACAATTTCATGCAGGCAATGTGCATGTAATGAAAGGTATGTTATCACTTGAAATCTAGTCAGTTAAGGATTAAAAATAGGCTTAAGTGCTATTTGAGATCTCTTTCTTTTTTAAATGCTTTTATCTACTTTACTACAGTATGAAGGACTAATAGTAGAGGATACTGAGTACACAGAAATCATGGTCCACTTTGCTTAGTACCTACTCCAAAGCCACTTGAAACAGGAGGAGCCTTTGCCTAGCAGACAAAGCAAAAAAAAAAAAACCCTATTTTTTTCCTTCAAATGCTGATTAGAGGAACAGAAGAGTTACTTCACATGCAAATCCTTTTTTTCTGTAGTTGGACTATTTATAAAGTGTATTAAATATATTATTAAAATAATGCAATCTTTTAATTTTCCTCTTAGCAGGTCTCAAAACATTCTGAAAGCTGAAGCCTCAATATTGAAATGATCCAGGTAGAACCCAATTCCTGGTCTCCCTTGAGGTCCTGAGAAGTGAAGAGGTGAAAAGCTCAGTGTCTGTCGAGCTCACTTTGGGATCAGTCCATGCATTTGGGAATAAAAATAACATCACTCTTTTCTCCTGGAATGAACTAAGCTGAGGGAGTTGAGACTGTTCATCCTGGAGAAGAAAAGGCTCTGGGGAGACCTTAAAGCCCCTTGCAGAACCTAAAATGGCTACAAGAGAGATGGAGAGGGACTTTGGACAGGGGCATGGATTGACAAGGGGGGAAGGGCCTTAAGTTGAAGGAGGGTGGGTTTAGATTAGATATAAGAAATCAATTCTTTACACTGCGAGGGTGATAAGGCACTGGAACAGGTTGCCCAGGACTCCCCATCCTGGGAGGTGTTCAAGACCAGGCTGGATGGAGCTCTGAGCAATCTGCTCTAGTGGAAGATTGCCCATGGCAGCAGGGGTGGAACTGGATCACCATTACAGTCCCATCCAACCCAAACCATTCTGTGACTCTGTGATCCTCTGCCCTGAGAGGTTGCCATGGCTCTGAAGCTGCAGGCTCCAGTCTTGCAAATACAGTAATTGAATTGCAGACCAGCTAAAATTACACCAGGACAGACAAACCGTGGGCTGCTAAATCCGCGGCAACGAAGCCAATGAGAGCCCTGCTCGTTTCTGTGGACACTCTCATTCATTCTCCTTGCTTTCCTACAGCAAAAGGCTGTGCTGATCTCACATGTATCCAGCACCCAGATTCATCTCATGCTGCTTTAGACACCTGAGCACAGCTCCCACGGCAAGAGCCCAGCTGCCCTGGGTTCCCTCTGGAGTCAATGGGAACAGACAGGCACCTCGAGCAGGTGATTCATGGACCACACCAAAGATCTGAATCACTTATCCCATGGAGTGGCTCTCTTGCTCCACTGATTACAGAGGCAGCCGAGGGTAAATGGGTTCATGCTGGAGGTGGTCAGCCAGGTGGAATGTATCCAAACCTGTTCTAGGGAGGCAGGAGCTGCATTATCACAGCTGGTTCTGAATCCTTTGCTCCAGTTTCTTCTGCCAATATTATTTGCAGCTACGTCACATGAATATGGCCTTTCTGAAAAATACTATCTTTTTAAAATGCTTAAATAAATAATGTGCCCTGAGCTTACAACTGAATGCACTTTAAGTTTGATATATTTCATTATAGATATAAACTATTTGAAGATATGCTGAAAGCAGTCTACATTAAGGGAGTGTGCTACGTTTGCATTAGATATTAGGGGTGTATTTAATTTCAGATTGAAATAAATGATACTTGGCTTTAGAAATTCTTTCTAGCTCAAGGGGATTTCTGCTGCTGTAAATCCATACATAAAAAAGACAACAGCTGCAATAATCCTGAACTGCAAATTGCACAACTGAAGCTGAAACTAAGCTGAAAGCCTTTTCGGGTTCAGCAGGTCTGTACTTGAGTGAGAATATGTGGTTTTGGTTGCAGCAATAACAGCTAAATTTGAAAAATATTTATGATCTTGACATAGGTATGATTCCCACTAAAATAAATTCTGTAAGTTCATCTGGTCTTTTAAGAGTCTTCTTCATGTCTCCAGTTGCTTTGTGGAAACTTTTCTTCCCAAGTCCAACTCAAAAACCCTCTTCATTTCAACAGCAGCCAATTCCCATTTGATTTACACCTGCCTGAAACCAGCATAGATCCATGCAGACCCACATTGTATAAATAAAACGTCAATGCAAAGAACTGTGTCGAGGTTTGTAGAAGTCATGGCTCCCATCGCCCAAGGGCTGACACATTTACTGGGGCACTTATCTTTATACATGGGCATAACCATTAATTACCTCCGTCCTCTTCTCCACAGGCCACCTTCCAGCCTCTTCCCTCTCATTCCTTCTCCCTCAGGCAAAGTGGCTCCTCTGTCGAGCAACCTCTGGAGACGTTTGTTATGGTGACAGAATGGTCCAGGTCACGTCTATCTACCGACAAAAGGATAATCAGTGCTGCTGGCAAAAATCCTGTCCTTGCATCTATTCATTTCGGTATGAAATGCCTGAAATGTGTTCAAAATGCATTTTGCTGCTAAGTCATTAAGTCATCTGTAAAGGACAAGGAGTAAATAAGGTACTGTCAGCTCGGCTCAGAGGGGGAAAGAAAATGCGTAGGCAATCTTGGACTATTTTCAGCAGAGGTTTTGTGCTAGCGTGGGGTGGCTCTGAGGCTCACAAAAGAAATTTCAGCCCAAATGAAGCGTGAAGCACTCAGTGGGCAGAGAAAGCAGCGGGTGAGGCGAGCAGGGAAGAGCTTTGCTCCCTCACCTATCCTGGCTGGCAGCAGGTGTTTGTCCTCAGAGCCAAGAGCGAGGGCAGCTCCAGCCGGACCCCAGCACCTCACCCCGCAGCACCGCCTGCCAGCAAGGGCTGGCTGTTTTGCTGAGCTTGGATAAACATTAGGATCTAATTTATCATGTGACAGGAAAGGAAACCCTTTTTTCCCCCCTCTCCTCCCTGTTTTTAACAGCCTTTGTTTGAATTTCAGCGTGTGGGTTTTGAGGTGCAAAGAGTGGCGAGAGATTGAACCTGGGTCTCTGAACTGATTACTTTGCTGTCAGCTGATGTATGTGTGGCTCTTTCCAGACACATCCACAAGTGTTACATCTCACTCAATGACATGGACAGGGAGCCAGACCTCTTGCTGAACTTACAAGAGACATCACACTCATTTAATTAAAAATATCTGAGCTGCTTCATGTCGGATGGTATATCCTGGGTTACGTGCCCAGGAGGAAGAAAAAAGGAAACTTGTTTTCCTTGTACTACAAAGTAAAGAGGACTGAGAAATATTTTGGTATTTGCACAGCCTGGGAGTTCTGACTATATTATTTCATGTGCATTATGTGCAGCAAGGAGCACAATGCAAAGATCTGGTTATTCAGTTTTATCTCTGGAATTTCAAGTCCTGGCCCAATGCTGATCTGGTCCCAGCTTTGGTGGACTGCACATGGGAATAGCAATATGGCTTCAAAGTCAGGCCTTTTGGGTATTTTTGAGGCACCTCAGAAATTCTGCTGTATCCACAGTTGGGGCTTTGTGTGGCATTCACAGAGCGTGGTGCCTGAAGAAGGTATTTGCAGTATGCCATGTGGGAGGCATACTCCTTTGCTAGGATATTCTGGATTCAGGCTCCCTCCTGGACTAAGCCATCCTTTTGGGCATGAATAAATACCTAGCTCTTCACAGTGCCTCCTTTTCATATAGCAGACATTTATATGCTATGGGAACTCTGCTCCCACCTGAGGCTGAAACCCATTTCTCAAGAAAGTGCCTAACCACTGGCATTTCCACTCTCCTCTGAAACTTGTGTACATAGTGATTTAAAGGTGACAGAGATAAAGGTGATAACTCCTCGAGGGTGAGGAGGGTCTGCAGCTAAAACCTTCTGCCTCTTAGATGGGAAATCCAACCACAGGTGTGAGGAGCTGAGCACACTGGATGCGAGTTTCTGTGCCTTGTGAACAAACTGGGTGAAGTGAAAATTAATATATTGAGTTCATTCATGTTTATTCACAGTTCAGAATTGTGTGGTAGGCTCTTTGCTTTCATAATGAAGCAGGATTATAGCATGGTACAAACCTTCACTTTTTGGTTTTAACCATTTATGGACAAAACAAAACTTAGTTTCAAAAGAAAAACACACATTGCAAGTCCTCCCAAGCTGAGAGAAAATGTAATTCCATGTTTTAGGACCTACATGAATACTGAGGTTCACTTATTAATTTATTCCCCATGACCTGGCTCAGAAATCAGTTAATCTGACTGGATATATTTCAGTGTCCAGTTTGAGAGAGATTATCAGTTCTGTGCCCGTTACAGTGTTTAACCTTTTGCCCTCTCATCCACAAAGTCTCCATTTGACTCACATGTTAAACACAAATCAAATCAGGCCAAAGCTATCTTTCTGCTAAAATTATTCATTTTCATTTTCAATGTGGCATGAGTTGAAGTGAAATGGTGTTTGTTCACACAGCCATAAATTTCACTTTACTTTTCAGCCTTGTTTTGGTTTAGCTTGAACACATTATTTTGAAGATGCTGCTCCGGCAGCTGTTTAGCCTGAAGTCTTCTTCATCCACTGAAGACAATCTGGATCAAAGATTATAAATAAAAACATTTACCTATATACAGGTTAAATCATAAAAATTCATTTTGGAATCTTTTTTCTGCTCTTCCTATATTGAAAAGTCAGATCTTGGTTATTCAGCTATTCAGCGTTAAATCTGTGCTAACCAATATTTGGCAGAACTCGTGATTTGAAAGTGCCTCGTCATATTTGGCTCTTCCCTCAAAGTTCCAGCTCCTAGAGTCATGGGATTACCTTAGAAACTGCAGGAGGAAAAAAAAAGTAATCTAGACCTCACGGCTGTGGAGGGAACGCTTACAAAATGTGACCTGGATTCACTCTAAAGGCCAGAGGGAAAGACCACAATGAACTTGTAAAGGATTTTCTATGCAGGGAAAGGAAAACTGACTCACTAGTGATCCTTTCTCTCCAGCGTGAGGTGTCAGGATGTTGTGTTTACAAATTAATCCACATAATCCGGTCACAAATCTGAAGAACCTTCTGTGCTGGGACTGCCACTTTTTGGCACAACTCGCCTCTGCCTGCCTAACTGGCTCTTGATGCCTTTCAGAGCTTTCCACTAGAAAAGCAACGATAGGGTCCAAAATGCAAATGCTTTATTCATGATGGTAACACAAATGTGAAGAGAGGAAAGAAAGTTTTCTTTCTTTCTTTCTGAAGGAAAGAAACTTCAACCTTCAACTCATGGGCACGGTGAAGGCTCCAGGAAAAGAGTAAAAGTTATAGAAACATGAGTGGAAAAATGTTTATATGCTGTTTTGGAAAAATAATAGTCAATGTAGCCAAGCCCAGTCTGCTGTGGAGAGCAGGCTGTCAGTGAGGTCGCCCCTCGCTGGAGCTGGGCTGGGGAGCTGGTGGCTCTGCTCCACAGAATCCCAGCATCGATTCGGTTGGAAAAGAGCTCTGGGATCACCGAGCCCGGCCTGTGACCGAGCAGCACCTTGTCAGCCAGGCCACGGCAGTGAATGCCAAGCGCAGTCTTTGCTGAAGCGCCTTCAGGGACACTGACTGCACCACCGGCCTGGGCAGCGCATTCCAGGCTCTGATCGCCCTTTCTGGGAAGGAATTCTTCCTAATGTCCAACCTAAACATCCCCTAATAGCTCAGGACCATGTCCTCTTGTCCTGTCACTTTTTGTCTGGGAAAAGAGAGCAACTTAGCCATACCCTCCTGTCAGGGAGCTGCAGAGTGCTAACATCCCCCTCTAGTCCAGGCTGAGATCCTTTCCCATCTCCCTCAGCCGCTCCTGGTGCTCCAGACCCTTCCGCAGCCCCATTCCCTTCTCTGAACTCGCTCCAGCTTAGTCCTTTGGAGCTGAGGAGCTCAGAAGGAGACGCAGACCGGTCCGGCCGAGGCGCTGGCAGCGGGCTGGGGCAGCCGGGGCTTTGCGATCCCGCTCCGCTCCGCTCCGCGCCGGCCGGGCCCTGCCGCCACACGCCACACGCAGGTCCCGGGACGCGCTGCGACTGCGGGGCCACCGCAGCCCTGCCCTGTTCTCAGCCCTCAGCGAGCACGCCTCCCGCCCCGGGGCTCCGCGCAGCTCCCCCGTCCTTTCCTTCGGGGCGGGCACCGTGGGCGGCGGCGGTATCGCTCGCAGGGGCCGGGAGCGCCGAGCCGGGTCTCGAACCCGCGTCCCCGGCGTTGGGGAGCGGGGCAGGGCCGCGCGGTGCATTGTGGGCGCCGCACTGATTTATGCGGGGCCGCGGAGCGCGCCGGGAGCGGCGGGAGGAGGCGGCGAGCGGGGCTGGGACCGGCGGGGCCGCGGCGGCGATCGCGGCTCTCCGGGCGCGCAGCGCTTCTGCCGCCCCCTGAGGCGGCGGCGGCACCGCCGGGCGGCCGCCACCGCCCACCCGGCCTCAGCCGACCCCTTGCCGGCCACCACGGACGTGGAGGCGGCGGCGGGCGGAGCCGGGCCCGGCCCGAGGGGACCGTCCCGGCGCGGCGGAGCCGCCGCTCGGTAGGGGCCGGAGGGAGAGCGGGCTCGCCGGGGCCT
Source organism: Lichenostomus cassidix (assembly GCF_008360975.1). Classification (NCBI taxonomy): domain Eukaryota; kingdom Metazoa; phylum Chordata; class Aves; order Passeriformes; family Meliphagidae; genus Lichenostomus; species Lichenostomus cassidix. Next base: position 61,124,530 of record NC_139486.1, read on the forward strand.
CTGCGGCAGGGCTCGCTCCGCAGGGGCTGCACGGGGCCCGGGCCGGCCGCGCTGCCGGCGCCGCTGGGGCCTCCGGCGGGGAGCGAGCGAGGCTCGGAGGGAGGCCCGGCCCGGTGCTCCCCAGACGGGCGGGGGGAGCGGGACAGCCCCGTGTGCTCCGCAGCTTTGTTAGCCGGGCCCGCCGCGGAAGGGGAGCCGCGGGGCCGGGCCGGTGCCCCCGGAGCTGCCGGTTCCTTTCTTTGCCCGCTCCCGGCTGCGGAGCATCGTCTGCGGACCGAGCGGGGCGAGAGCGGGGCGAGCCTAGTGCCGAGGAAACAACAGGTCCGCTCCCTGCTCGCCCTCCGAAGCGACGCCAGCGCCTTGCTCTTGGGATTATAAATGTTTGAACTAAGACCCGGGGAACTGGAAGGAGAGCCTCCCGTTGGAATTAATAGAAGAGAAAAGAAGGGAGGCTTTTCCAAATCCTCTACAAGAAAGCTCGTGCTGTTTTCCCCTGCTGTCCGTACTCTGTTTAATAATGCGATTGTGACCTGAGTGGAATTTATGAGCGGTGAACTATTGAAGCTTGTTGCACCGCTGCATCGGACTGCATTTCTTTTTTTCTCTCAGCACATGATTCCTCCATCCCAGCTGTTGCAGGACCTATGGGCCAGTAATAGAGGGATGGGAAGCTGAGACAGTTTATTTTCACATTCTTCTGTTCCGGGGACTTGGCGAGTTAGCTGAAGCTGCTGCTGCTTTTTACTGGATCTGCTCTTTCTTCGGCAGATTTTTTTTTTTTTCCCCCACGTGTTTCAATTAAACAGTCATTGGACTGGAGCTGGATGGATGCTTTGCAGTCCAAAAGGTTTTGGTGGATAACAGAAAACTGCTAAAACAGAGAAGAACTGGTGCTGCAGGAAACCTGGGGCCTGCTTTCCAAGCCTTTTTGTTCTATTGAGCAAGGTAAATAACGTAATGGGGAAAATTCAGGGCTTATCGTAATCATGCATGGAAATGTTTCAAAGCACTTCAGACTGTTCTGAATCTTTCAAGGGATTGAGAGGACCCACCGTAGGACTCAGAATTAATTGTTCTTTTAAAATTTTCAGGTAACAGTGTGAAATTTAAGGCTGAGAACAAAGTTTGTGGGTACCTGAGAGGTTGGGGGAACTACTTTTCCTGATTTTGCCTTAAGTTCTTGAAGGTTTGTGATTTTGAGAGAGGTTGCCTGAAGAACTTTCCTGGTGGTTCAATGTGCAGTAATTAGACCAGTTGGTTTTTTCTATGCTTTTTAGAAACGTGATGCCTTAGCTCTGGTGGGAATCTGTTAGGGTCTCTTCAAGGTGCTCCCAGTTTACAGTGTGCTCACTACCAGTAGTGCAGTGCTTCCATTTGCATTGTTAACTGTATTCATCCTCTGCCTTTAATTATTTTTGCTTACCTTTACTTTTGCCATCCACATTGACAGCTACTACTGTCATAATGACTTTTTTGCTTTTTATCTTCCTTTGCATGTTTTTATCTCCCGAATTGAAGTGTTTGGATTTGCATACATCACTTTCACCACCATAAACCTTCTACAGCCAACACCAGCTCAAAGTACTGTTTTAGATACAATCTTTATACGTTTGAAGCAGTGGAAGAAGCAGATAATGATTCCCAAAATGTGCAGTGTAATCAGTTACTGGGTGAAGTGTATAATTTTTGGTGGCAGGCTGCATGCCTTATCTTTGTTTTTTTTTTAAGATCTCGGCAGCAGTTTACTCCTCACAAAAACATAAATCCATTAAAATGAGGTCACAGTTTGAGACGTAGCTGCAAAAATCTGGTTTTGCAAGAAGTCACAAGATTGTCATTATGAAGTGAAGCCTTGATTAAGTTGACTGTGTACCTTTTCTCCACTCTTAATGAAATAGTGGCAAACACCAAGGTGTTGGCAACCTTTGCTGATTGCTATCGTGGGGAAAGCTAAGTGGGTATTATGGGCAGTACTCAAAGTTCCTGTTTAGATTTGTTTGACCGAAATTTCTGGCCTTGCTTTTGTCTCGTTTTGTCTCCAGATGATGTGTGAGGTGATGCCAACCATCAGTGAGGCCGAGATTCCCGCTGGGGGAAATGGAGGCCACGGTTCAGGTTCCCCTCTGCAGTCAGATGCTGATTCCCACTTTGAGCAGTTGATGGTGTCCATGCTGGAAGAAAGGGATCGCCTGCTGGAAACGCTCCGAGAGACTCAGGAGACACTCGCGCTCACCCAGGGCAAGCTGCATGAAGTTGGCCATGAGAGGGATTCCTTGCAGAGGCAGCTCAATACTGCACTTCCACAGGTATGGACATTTGGAAAGGAAGGGATTTTTCAATTAGTTTTGTGTTCTTTGTGGTGTTTTGTTGGATTTTTGTGTGTTTAATTTACTGAAGAGTCAGGTTGTCTTAGGGGAAGTTGAATCAATCCTGAAGGATCTCTTGGTGCTTGCTCACTTTGAGAAAGATTCAAAAGCAAGGCAAGCAGGGAAGAGCAGCCCTTTCCCTCCAGTCTGCTTTCCCGGTCTCTGGAATTTCCTTGGCTTAGCATAAACGTGGAATTGTATCTACATCCTTTTGTTTGGATGATGGACTTGAGAACCAAGAACTTGATGGACTTTCTTCTGTCACTAGTACTTTTGAAATGCTGTTTCTAATTGCCTGATTCATTCATTAAGCCTGGTCTAATGGGAGGTGTTCAGGCTCATGGCAGGGGCTTGGAACTGGATGGTCTTTAAGGTTCTTCCCAACCCAGCTTATTCTGGGATTCTGTGAATTCCACACAGACCATTCTGAAACATTATGGACTTTGATTTAAAAACTTGAAGACTGCTACCTTGTGAATGCATGCTGAGTTATCATGGCAATACAGAAGTCTGAGTGTGTTGTTTAGCTTGTGTAGTGGCTTTTGGAAAGTTTGGATATGGTTTTTTGTGGGGGTTTTCTTGGTCCTGCTACAAGTTCCTAATTAGTGACTTGTGGAGGATGCACGTGGCCTGCAGTGCTAGGTTTGTTACGTAAGGAGCACAGTTAGGAAAGGTGATTGGTGTCTGCAGAACTCGTTGGGTTTCATCCATTCTAGTTAAAAATAACAGAACTGACCTTTGAACATGCTGGGTAGCATTCGGTTATAGGCAAAGCAGGGGCTGCTTTCAGGTGTTGGTTAACTGTTGACAGCCCTGTACTTTCTAGCACCATGGTGGTTGTCCCAGCCGTGTCACAATGATGCTGTAACTTTTACAAATGTTTACATGTCCTCAAATATTGCAGTTACCGTTTACACCCTTTAAAACAGTACTTCTAAATCCTGTTTCACTGCTCTCATTGTAATGTAATCACTGCATGACTCTCGGTATGGTAATTGGTGCTGGTAATTAGTGAGGGATAGAAACTAAAATGTTACACGTGTTAATCTAGTTCTGTTACAATGATGAAAATCTGAAAGGAGAAGTTTCCAACCTTTGCTGCTGCCTGTGTTAAATCATCTGCTGCAGGCAAAGATCGTTCTTTGGTTTTTTGTTGTAATAATTGCGGCTTCTCCTCAGCCTCTGTGTCAGGTCTGCTCCATTAATGGAGACCATTAACCACTTGCATGAGCTGCAGACTGTTAGACCTGAGTTTGTGGCTGAGCAGAATCACCCCAGCTCTCAACTCTGCTGCTCCCCTTTTGCCTTTTCAGTTCTCAGCTTTCCTTCCTAAATCTAGGAGGCTGCTTGCATGTAAACATCTTTCTAAACGTTTCTGGAAGATTAATAAACAGTTTCCCTTTTCAAGAATGCTATAATTGCATGGTTTCATGTGAAAGCTGTTGGAAAAGCAAGTCAGTTGAGGGAGAAATTTTACTGCAATTTTGTATCAACATACAGCAGTGTATGGATTTTTGTAGATTGCTGTTAGAAAATACTGCTTTCATGCTGTGGAACTGCTGCTTTTGTCAGTTGTCAGTGGTGCTTAGCTCAAGTAATTGTGGTGCTTTCAAAAATCAGAAATATTTTCATTATTATTGCTGCAATCAGAAGGAGCTTCTGTTTTTGTTGTTATGGTAGTGTCAGTTACCCCGTGGGTGTAAATTTCTGATGAGGTGAAACAATTTAAAAAAAAATAATACATGTTCACTGTCAGAACTGTATGGTGACTAATATTTGAAACTCTTCAAACTTTTTTGTTAATTGTTTGAAGCTGAGCATTTTTTTGAACTACTGCCTCAAGTGACCCCTTGTTTTACTGTGGATTTCAAGGAGGGTAAAATCAGGATATCTTTAAATTTACTAAAATAACAGCTGTTATATTTTTTCAGCAATGAAGAGACAGTAGTGTAGATTTAAATTTTTTTATCTTAGTAGTTGTTTTCAATTTAGTAGATCTGCAGGATCAGATCTAATTGTACTAACTGTACAAAGAGTAGTGTAATTGCATGAACTACTGAATCACTCTGTAACCAAAGTATTATTTCTTTCTTAGACTTGGCCTGTCAGAAGTCTTCCTAGTTGATTTTAGACTACTTTATCTTAACAAGTATTGAATTGAATTGTTTGTGTGTGTGTTTTTCCTATTTCATATCTTTAGCTGAATCAGCCAGTGTTAGACCATTCTGATGTGTGATGGAAAGTCCTGTATAAAAGCAGGAATGCCAGATTGATTTCTTCTATACCAAAACTACTCTTCTTTGCTATGCAGACACTCAGTTTCTGATAGCATCCCTGTCTTAATTCCTCACATTCAGAGCTTCTTTATATAAGAAAGAAGCTCCCACTGGTGTGTGTCTTATTAGTTTCAAAATGGCAAATTAGCATTTGCTCATCTTAGATTATAAAAGAAACTGCAGATTTTCCTGCAGCAGTGCTGCACGTTTTGTGCTCACAGAGAGCAGAATTTCCTAGCACACTTACAGTGTGCTGGGCAGCTGGGAATTCAAGGCATCAGTTCTAGCTCCATAAACCTGGGACAGCTATTTAGAGTAAGATGGCTTTTGTGGATGTCTAATTCACTGAGAGAAGAGCATTTTAATCTCATATAGATGTGCTTTATCTGTTATATTTACTCAAAGTAAAGCTGACTTTTTCTGGGTTTTTAGTGTGGACAGCTGGAAGTGAAATACGTCACCACTGCCTTGATAAAATAACTGGATTCTTGGCAATGCTTTTTGTTTTCTGGGAGTTCCCTTCTATTACAGATTACTCCAGTCAAACTGTACTCTGACCTTGGAAAATGAACTTAAGGAAGTCACATTGCTGCACTGGAACTTAATTTTATTTTTTCTAGAATTTTTCACAGAAAAAAATGAACGTCAACTTTTTACTTGAGGAGCTTTATAACATTAACACATTTGGTTATGATTCTAATTACTGTCTTAGTGTATTTAATTAAGCCCTTTATGTGTCTTTTAGAGTTCATTCTACAAAATTTAAGATTTTTATGCTTAAAATTTATAAATTAATCTGTAAAACTGTATTTAAAAGTTAAATTTTGAACCTAAGACAGATGGAGCCCAAGTTACTACAGTTTGCTCTTAAAGTGTTGCAGGCCAGAGTTCATTTTGCTGATAGAATTTCATGTAGAGGTTTTCTGTAAATGAAAACATGATGCTTGTTTTGCATGGAGAGGACTAGAGTTTAATTTCCAGTGACTCTGGAATTTGGTGCCTATCAAATAAAAGCACTGTTGGTGAATTCACAGCAGTTGTTATCAGGATGAAAATTTTAATATGTATGTTAATTTTACAAGCTGATAAATACAATATAAATATGCTTCTGCAATACAGCAACACTAATTAAGATCCATCTTAATCTTGCACCTCTGATCTTTGGTCTTAAATTTATCTTGCCTTATTTTTTTCTGTACAAGGTAAGCAAAATAGAAGGTAAAAAGTTGCTTTCTATCCATTATAAATATTTTATCACTACTTCACACTTCAGTTAGACATGGTGTGTGTCAGATTATATTTCTATTCAGTGAAGTTCAGGTATGTCCCTATAGAATGATGTCTGTTAGACAATCTGAGAGCTACTCAATGTTTCACACACAAGAAATACCAAAACACCTGGCCCAGAGTCTGCCCTGGCATTGTTTTGGCATGATGGACTTAAGGACTGAGTTGCCATTTCATTAACAGTGGTATTTGGATTTCCTCCAGCCAAGTTTTGAGTCATACAGGATGTCATAGATGTAGAAATTGTACATAAAACGAAGAACACAGTGGCAGAAAGCACATTAAGCCAAGGCCTTGCCAAACTCTGCAGCAGCTGGAATTTCCTCAGCATTTGAAGTGCAGCTCCATTTCCAGCACTCCCAGATGTTCAGCCCTGAGGTGCCATAGCTTGTACTTGTAACTCTGGCAGCAGCTGGTGCTGACTTCTGAAGAACAGCCATTAATCCCAGCAGAGTGTCCAGGAATCCTGGAGGTGCCAGAGGATGTCAGAGCAGGCAGAGCCTCCACTTCTCTCATCCTGTTCTGACAGCAAAGATGAACAGGACTCTTCCTGTTGCATTTTCAGACATCTCTGTTGAGTTTCAGTTGCTCAATCTTCCTTGGCTCTTACTGTTAGTAAATTGCTGAATAGATTTGGCTTTACACTGGTTTAAGTCAGATGGAGATAGAAATTAATATTCAGAGTTCTTCACTGACTGCTTCCCTAACATTTCTTTCTTTTCAAGACATAGAAACAGACACCTTTTGACCCAAACCTTCAGAAGATGAAGTTATCTGAAAGAATGCTCTATGTTTGGGCATAAAGGAGTAGCTACACTCTAATAATACAGTGGAGTATATTGTGACCAAATCTCTAGAATTGGTTCTGTCTTCTTGGTTTCTCATGTAGATATGTTTGGATTTGTTTATTGAAACATCCCACCCCTACCCAGCAGGCTTCTGTTTGTCTATTGTTAGCAACTTGCTGTTTATACTGTGCTTTTAATTTTGGTTTGCTTGATTATAAATAGACCTTTTAGCTGGATTAAATTTGGAATTTATTTTAAGTTTTGTTGTGTTTGAGGATGAATTTTAGTGCTGTTACAATGTCCCATCCATCCCCTTACTAAGCAGATTTGATGAAGTCTGAAACTAATGTTTTTATTTTCCTTAGTTTATTTGTAGGAAGAATGCTTTGGTGACTACCCAGAAGATGCTTTTTATCTGTTTTTGCTAGTGGATGAGGCCCTGAAACAGGAGCTGGTGATTATTTTTCCCTATTCTTGTGCTGCTGTGTACAGATGCCTGGCAGTGGGTTTATTAATGCTTGGTGTGCTGTAGTCCAACCTGCAGCCTGACAAACAGGCTGTATGTGAAGTGAAAAGAGCTGGAATCAAAACAAGGTATTTAAAAAATACACATTTAGAAGCAGGTGAACATCCCATATATACTCTCATCGGTGTTAACTTCCCTCAAGTGTCTTTTGGTACTCAGAGACTTCTTCCTCTGCTACCTTTTATGTTTTTTTTCTCCATTCTTTCTCCAAGTGTAACTATAAAAGGCTTTGACGATGTTCAGTAGCAAGAGTTGCAGGCTCACTGTGGCTACATAATTGTAATTCTGTTAATAAAAAAAAGAAAACCTCTTGGCTATTTTTTAAACATAAGTATGAATTAAGAATGCAGTTCCTTACTCCGTTACAAATTCTGAGTGTTTTAATGCCCACTGGCCTGACACTTTATTTTATCCTTTCTGTAATTTATTTGGGAGAGCTGAATGTTGGTTTTATTCACAGTGGGTTTTGATCATAGAAGTAAGAAACCACATTGTGTATTAATATATGTAGGCCCCTTACAGTTAAGTGTTGTCAGAGATCTTGAAGCTTTGGGAAGAATATTTTAACTGTCTATTAGCAACTTTCTTTCCCTCCAAAGTTAGCATTGCATCTCAGAATCGCATTAATGTACTTCACAATTGAATTTGGGGATTTATATTTTAGTTTTCCATTTTTAAAGCAATATGACAGAGGTCTTTGTGTAAGCTGCTTGTGGCAATTTAGGCGGCTTAAGTCACTTAAAGTCTCTAAGGCTGACTGGTATCTGTTGACATATATTAGAAAATACCATAATCTCTTGTGTATATGCATCTCAAGCTACAGATCCTGAGAAGGGATAAATCAGTGTTGTGTGTGTCAGGTAATCTGGATGGTCGTAACTTTCCAAGTGTCCTTTTTTTTTCTAAGCCTGCCTGTGGCTTCCCCAAATGTAAATGTAATGCAATTCTTGCCAGGAAAAATGTTTTCACATTTTCTGGGCTGAAAGAAGAATTATTGTTTTGCTACTGAATGGAATGAGTTTTTTATTTAACTTGACTTCTTCACAGAGGCATGGGGAAATAGTGTTTCCACATTTTGGAAACTCTTTGATTGGGTAGGGAGCTGAATCCATATCTGTAGGTCACCTGAGGAGATTGCTCTGGGAGTTTGGATATTTAGAATTGGAGGAGTGTGATCACAAGTCCAAGTAAATGCTCACTTTCATTTTGATGTGTTGTTTTCCTCTAAGCTGATGTGAGTAGCTGGTTCACTTGGTTTTTTGCCTGTGACCTTTACCTGTTTCAGAGTTGACCTTTGGTTTTGTGGGAGCTCTACTGAAAACCAGCTCCTTTTCTTCTGCTCAGCCTGACAGGGCTCTTTGGCTTGTTCCTGCAGCGGCTGGAGCTGCAGCAGTTCTGAAAAGAGAAGCTTTGTTGCTTAATCTTCTCTTTTGCTGCTCCACGGTGGCCTTGAACTTTGCTCATGTGTTTATGCCTGTGCCTTCTGGGAATGTGGTTTTTGAGGATGGCAGTGGAAATCTGAGCAGGAATGGAATTTTGCTTGGATCTGAAATATACCAAGACTATTGCTGGATGCATACGAATAAGAAATGTCAACATATTCCTGTAATGCATCTGTCTTGTGGTTATGTTTTCAGGAGGATAAATATCTAGAATGAGTACTTTACAAATTCTATGAAGATCACAAAGATTCAAGGCCAGGCTGGATGGAGCTTTGAGCAGCCTGGTCTAGTGGAAGCTGTCCCTGCTCATGGCAGGGGTGGACTTGAAGGTCCCTTCCAACCCAAACCGTTCTAGGATTCTGTGATTCCTTAATGAAGAGATCCTTACCAGTATTGAGCATAGGCAGGTATCTTCAGGATAGATTTTAAACAAGGACTTGTTTAAAGGGCCATGTGGAAAAAAGCTTGAAAGTTTTGATTTGTGACCTTTTCAGTTTTGTTGAAGAGAAAAAAGACGTTCTGTTTAGAAAAGAAGCATTTTTTAATTTGTTGTGGTAGGAAAATGGGCACTTTTTTTAAAACTTTATTTTCTTTTTTTTCTTTTTCTTTTTTATTTTTCCCCTCTCTATAGAACAGTAATCTCTCTTTGGGTATGCTCTGAGCCATGCTGGGTTATGCCTTACTCCTACTGCTAGTACATGGTAGAGTTTGGTACCCAATTACAGAGAAATATTCTGAAGCACAGTGCTTGCTTTTTTAAAAAATCCTACCTCCCATATAAATGCATATAAAATTTGGTTCTATACACTTAAAACATTGGTTTTAGAGCCATATTTACCTTTTGTATAGAATGACAGGGTAGATTATCTGGTAAAAATGAGTAAAGCATGGAGACCATGGATTATAAACACTCTACTGTTGAGAGAAGTGAGATTTTTTTTTTTTTTTTCCCCTGCCTCAAATTTGCCAAACAGTGCACGGTATAAGGATTTAATTATATAAGAATATGGAGCTGAGTAATTTACATAGTTAAAAAAGCCAAACAAAACAAAGCCACCTTAAGATGTGCAGTTTAAACAAAGAATTTCTATGTTGGCCTGTGCAGAGTTGAGACTGGCTTGATGTATGGTTGAAAGATCTGTGAACGTTATGTAAAGAAACTACCTTGCAGCTGAAGAAGTCTGTTAATCACTGTTTTCAACACTGAAAGTGTCCAGTACTGAGAAATGGAGTTCATTTTGAATTACTTGAAAAGGAATTTTGGCCACCACAATCCTTGGTGTAAAAGCTAAACATTCCTCAGTGTGGAGAGGGCTCACTGAATAAAGAGGATCATAAGTTCCTGTTGTTTTAATGGTACTGGATCCATGATTATCTCCATAAATACTGGCCAATTTTATTACACTATTTCTGAATTTCCAAGCACAGTCATGAAAAGGGAGAGAGAGATCTGAAAGTGGAATTGCTTATTTGCTTTACAGAATACTTGATACATAAGCTTTTTCACTGTGCAACCCCAAATTGCCTTAAAAAAGATAATTGGGGGAAAAGGGAGTTTTGTACACATGAAGGCACTGCGGTCTTGATCAGTGGCAGAGTTTAAATTGTGGATTTGTGGCTTTGAGTTGTGGATTCTCAATGGTCCTGTGTGAGCCTGTCACAATTATTTAGCAATACAGACTTTTGCCAATAGAATATTATAGTCAAAACTTGTTTTCTTTGCATTCCTGTCCATAATTGGGAAACCTGTGAGCTGAACAAGCTGGGAGTCATGGGGCTCTGTTAGCCTTTCTGATCTAAAAGTACCAGACCTCAATTCTGTTAGTAGCTGTGCTTTTCACTGTAGCTTGTGCCTGTGGATTTGCTGTTCCCAGTGGGAAACTGGACTCTGTAATTTTATATACTTTAAGGTTATGTTTTGTGTGGTATTTAAAGTTCTGGATGTGTCCCATGCTTGAATCTATTGATTCTACTGGGATTTAAGGCATGGGCTGCTTTGGAAACCCAGAAGTAAAAGAAACCTATGATCCAAATTAAAAATTAATAAATGGGATTCTCTTGCTAAGGGTTCTTCAGATAGTGTAATTATGGATGTAAGGAATGACACTGCACCCCAGAGACCCAAGGCTGGAAAAGCAGAGCATGTGTGGAGAGTGGTACTGGATGTGTGGGTGAACCTGACTGGGGCTTCCACATGTTTATGCCTGTGTAAAGTAAACTCCTAACTTCAGATTATCCCCCCTCTCTCTTTGCTGTGTTACATTTGGGGGAATGACTAAAATTTTGGTTTAGGTAATTCCAGGGATGCCTTGGGATACCACTGGGAATATTTGTGTTATTCTTGAGTAATGTATTTTTCATCCAGCATGACCACCTTTTTGTAGTTCATGGGAAAAGGCTTGGAAGGTCATAACATTCTTTTAGCCTTATGTTAAAGAGCACGAGGCAGGTGCATCCAGTAATTTATTTCTTTTAAAACACGCAGCTTGAGTGTTCAGAATGTCTGGGGAGGGTGTGGTTCCACACCATTATCTTCCAAAAGCTGAGTCTTTGTCTCAAGAAATCTGGAATAACTTTGTTTCCTGTAAAGTGGGAATGGAGCAGCTTTTTTAGGATTTTAGCTGCCCTTTTCCCCTCCCCAGGTCTCCTTTATGCTGATACTGACCTTGGTGTAACTCATAGCTTTGGAGCTGTAGTTAGTGGAGACTGCATAACCCCATATCCCCCTCCTGAATTTTGTGCAATGGTTATAAAAGATTAACTGCTGGGAACTAGGGGAGAAGAAGCATTTCTTTGGTCTCAGTGGAGTAGGAGGCTGCAGAGCTTCCCTGTTGCTTGGTCTTTCCCTTGTTTTCAGTCCAGTGTGGAATACAAGCTTCACAGGTTCCCCACTAACCTGTCTTTCACTTCAGAATTTGTTAGTGGTAACACCATATTGACTGTCTGTCCCTGTCTTTTATTTATTTATTATTGATTAATTTTTAAATTTTTTTATTTTTTAATTTCTTCTCTGCATTTTAGCATTGCTCATCTCCCTGGTTTCCTTCTGCTGTCTGGGTTCAGGTAGTTAGCAAGTTTAGAACTGTTCATTATGGATATTTTTGTGGCAGACAAAAATTACTTTGAACTTTGAAAAAACTTTTTAGTCTCCCCCTGAAACAGTGTCTTCAATGCTTAATCTATGTTGCTGATTTTTTTTCTGTTTTTTCCTGTGTTTAGCTAACAGATGTCTCTGTTGTAGGACCTGAGACTGTGCCTTTTTTTTTTTGTGTGGACTTCAGAATTGCTTTGTTTTGAAGTATTTGTTAAAACAGAGCAACTTTTCCATAGAATAGTCCTGTAGCATTTATTCAGAATATCCCAGATTTGGACATACTTAGCTTCAGTTAGCCCAGTAAATCCACTCAGCCTGTGAACTGGAGTGATGGAGTACAGAGAAACAGAAAAACAAAATGTGAAGGGCTGGTGAGTTGAATTTCCTGCTGAAGGCACGTATTTGTCCTCACTGAGTATTACCTGCTTAAACAAGTTTGAAATTATAAGACTGAAGTGTTCATCACTTGGCAAAAATAATAAATACATATATATATATATATAATAGAGCACTGAGGGGGAAGTACATGCTGGTGCTTGTTTAATGAGGGTAGCTTGGCCAGCCTTACTCGGATATTCCCAAGCATTCCCTCCTAATAGAGTGTGAAAAATGTACTTTTCAGCTGCTAGCCACAGAACTGAAGCTGGCAACCAGAGGTTGAGATGAACGATTAGAATAGGGCAGGGCAGGGCTTCAGCTGCTGCTCACAGTTTTTGCAAGCAGGAGTATCTTGTCCCTGAAATAATTGTGCATGATGGGTCTTGTCCCGGGTCTATTTGTAAAAAAACTGTGCAGTATTAGTCATGTGAGATGACTGGAGTGTAGTATGTAGCATTCAATAATTTTTAATTCATAAAAGTCATAGGAATTTAGTATTTCTTGCCATCTGAGTGAGAATGGTGCTATTTCTTGTGAGTGCAGTATGTTTAGAGTTGATGTGCAGAAAAATACTTTTTTCTTGCCCAAGTAAACTTACAGTTCAACTTACAAGATCTCACTATAGCTGCTTAGTCTCCAGAATGGGGAATCCCAGGAAAATTACAGAGCTCCTTAAATGTTCTCAGCACATCTTGCAGTTGTTCTATGCTTTGGCATCCCCAAGGAGCATTGCATGCTGTGCAATCCAGCATGGAATCCCAGGAAATCTTGACCAGCTTTGTGTGAGGAGAGGCAAAACTTGAGTGAAATCTCTCTGCTGTCATATTAAAGATGGAGACTGGTTTTGTCCCATACCTTGTCAGACTGGTAATGCAAGATTCTTGCTCTTTAATTAAGTACAAGTGTATTCTCCTTTTGCCATAGTGGGTAAGGGTGTGGGTAGGTTTCTTCACTGACATGGACTCCAAAAATGGAGATGCCTAAAGCTACACCTAAGAAGTTGTGCTGCTACTTTACTGTATTAGTTCCTAATCAAAATAGACCAGGCTGGGGGTGCAGGAATGTGGTAACTCAGATTGTGAAACCCTTAGAAGTCACTGATTCAGAGTGGCACTGAGAGGCAGTTGTTTTTCTAACATCCCCCAAATATTGTAGGCTTATTCTGTGGTAAATTAAGCTGTTATTCTGGAATATTGGTAGTTGGAGTGGTGCAGTATTGGAAAGGATTATTTTGTTATCGACCATTCTCAACAGTTACTGCTCTGCACAACGTAGCCATACACATCCCAAGTTGAAAAGCCTGTTTTTCAATGATGACTGAAGTTTTCCTGATGCATATTTTAGCTGATCTTGGCCATTTTTCCAAGTAAAACAAGCTCGGTGTGCTTCTGAATACTTCTGTGCCTTATCTGCCCTTTCAGGGCTGTGTTCCTGTACTGAGGAGCAGCTAAGGTGGAACTCTTTGCAGAGCCACACCACAATCTGAAGTGATTCTAGGCTTGTGATAGAATTTTCTGCTACCGTTGCACATGAATAGATGCCAAGTTTCAGGCAATTCTGCAGGCTGCTTCTGCATTTCTTGTGCTTGCTGCTAGGCAGCTGTTGCCCTCCAGCTCTTGTAATGCTTCAGCTTTTGGACTTCCTTACTCACAAGATCCATGGTGTTGCCTGAATAGAGGCAACATTTCATAAGTATTTTACAAAGACAAGTAAGGAAAATAACTGAAAACTCGTATTTCAAGTTAGTGTTCAGTATGTTCATTTCTTGTTAATCCTGTGTGCATTCTGTTAACTTGCAGGGTTTGCCCCCTCATTTGAGTGTTTGGAGAAAGCCCTAGGGGGAAAACCAGATAATTTGGAAGAGTTTTTCACTGGTTGATTTGACACACATCTGTAGCTTTAAAAGGGGTTTAAAAGGCTATGATAAAAATGAGTTGTGTGTGCTCTGGGTACATTGATCACCCTGTATGATCTACCTGACTTTGAACAAGCTGTGTTGATTTGTTAAGGCTGGTGAAAAGATTCACAAACTATCTGGAGAAATTAGGGATTCTAAATGTTTGGATGATCCCCAGGCTGGTTGCTGTACCGAAGATGCTTAGCAAACTTCAGGTTATGATAGAGTGACTGGATGAGGTTTTCTGACTTGTTTAAACAACCTCGTGTTCTCTTTCCTTAATTTCTCAGACTACAAAGCAGTTGTAGGATTCAGCTCTGGTTTAGTTTTGCCTTGCAGCACATTACCTGCAAACAGGCTTGTAGGGACTGTGTGCTGCATGTGCTCCCCGTGCTGGATGCACATCTGGGGATAACGGAGATCCTGGAAGGTTGGCTGGTGTCCCTTGCAGTCTGAAGCACGGTGTGTGATCAGCAAATGTTGGCTCTGCAGTGATGCACAAAGATGTGGTTTTGCACGAGGCTTTGCCCCTGTTCTTGTGTACACAACAGCACTGTTCTGCTGGGTTCAGAGCAAAGGAAATGCAGGAGGAGAGGCACTGCTGGTCCAGGTTTGTGCAGGCTGTAGTTAATGATTCCAGTGTCTGTGCTCTGCTCTGTGCACAGGGGTTTGCAGGCTCCCTCTCCAGACTTCGCTGCTGTGTGTATGAAGTCTGAGCAGGGATTCACGTGGTGAAAAGAAAACCCCTCATCCTCTGAGGAGCAGGAGGATCGATCCAGGTTTGGGTTCTGGTAACTTTACCCCTTGCAGCCCAAGTAGGACATGTCTGTCAGAAATGTGTTAGATCAGGGAAGGAGAGCTACAGGGGCAGAACATGGAGCTGATATGGTTCTACCTCCTTTTTCCTGCTGCTCCTGCATTCCTTTTGCCAGGCTGCCAAATCCCACCTTTCTCCATTTCTGTTTCCTTGCGCTTCCGGAGGCTCTCAGTGCTGAAGTCTGGATTTAGTTCTTTGTAGCTCAGGCTCAGGGAGCGTTGTGCATAAATTTAAGCAACTCACTCAGGATGGTAACTGGAAACCTACTTATTGCCATGGAGACTTGGGCTTGCTATCAGCTTCTCCATTTTGCTCTTGGGCGTATGTTTGGTACCTGCTGGCTGTCAGTGAGGAGTCCTTTGGCTCTTGGCTTGTCAAATGCCAGGCAGTCAATTCTGCTTCCAGCTCCAAAGTGGACTGGGAACAGCGAGAGTTTCATTCCAGAGCAATAACATTATGCAACTCTAAACACGTTAAAACTTAATTGCCTGTTTAGGATTGAGCAGCGTTAATGACAAAGCCTAGATAGGTCAATCCAAGAGAGACACTTGAAGAAGAGCTGCTAAGGAAAAGGGCTGGAATGCTAAGAAGTGACTCAGGTTTAGTATTGATCAGTCAGCTGGCAGCAATATTCCCGTGAGTGTTTTCATGCAGTGTTGCACTTTTTGACAGAGGGGGGGAAAAAAGGTGTGTTTTTAGGTGAATTAAGCAAAGGTCATATTAAACCTTTTCTAGATCTCAATGCCACTAGTCGGAAGGGGAGAATTTTTTTAACAGTAAAGAAATCTGCATGACCATTTTGGTGGCTGTCTTTTGAGTTATAAAACATCTTATGCATACACAGAAATAGGAAAGGAGGTCAATACACTAATTATGTAATGAGCTCCAGTGTGTTCTCACTCTGGTGGGTAGTTAGCTCCACTTGGAAAAACAGCTACTTTGAGCATGAAAAGCCTTTCAGAGTTCTGAAACACAAGAATTTGCCATATCCATATTTTAATATTACTTGAAGTATTCTCTTCCACTCCCTTTTAAGTTGTTGGGGGTTTTGAGAACAAAAGATAAACTTATTTCTTAGAACTGATTCTTTTAATGCTTGAAATAAGTTTTGTGTTTTGAGCTGAGTTAATTCAGGCTGTTTGATACTTACTGGAAATTAATTCTGTGAGGTGAAAAGGAAAATATTTTTCTTTGCACACTCTAGGCTGATTTTTCTCTTTCCGATTAGCACATGCCAGAGATATGGAAAGGTTGAAAGCAGTGTGTTTTATTACAAGGAACAGGCAAAGCATAATCTGTGGTGTTGGTTGTTTTTTTCTGGATTTGTTATTAAATTGTGTGTAAGTGTGTTTTCTTCCAAGGCTGGATTTAATGATGAAAACAAATCAGTTCTCTTCAGCGTTAACTCTTCATACCCTTGAACTATTTCATAATTTCATAGTTCTGATTCTTGGCCTAAAAAACCCTAAACCAAATCTGTGATTTAATAGGTACAAAAATTTGCTTGCTAGGAGCTTTCAAATATATTGGGTCTCTTGTTCACTGTGTGCTACCTAAACCCCTTAGGTTTAAAGTGAAGTGACTGTGAAATAGCCCAGAAATAAGTCTAGATATTTAAATTTTCTTTGCCTGTTTTGTTTTTAAGACTTTTTAAAGTGTATTTGTAATTTCCATATCTGCATCATTTGGAATAATTGTGGTTTATATGTAGTGTAAACATCATGATGGAAACTTACCTCAGATCCCGTTGGTTTCACCCCTCATTTCCCCCACTTGTTCTTTTCCTGCTCTCTTCAGCTTCCTAGGTTTGTGAGTGGGTTGCTTGCTATTCAGGCTACAGACCAGAATGATAACAGTAAATCAAAATATCACTTGGAGATGAAACAGATAAATTTCACATATATATTTCAGTCAGAGATATTCCTAAAGATGCAACAGTCACAACTTCATCTTTCTATTGGCTGAAGTTACTAGTTTTTCTGTATTTAATAATATTTTATTTGATGGATTTAAAATGTTTTTCTTTTTTTACCTACATTTTCATCATTTATATAAATTTTCTGGCTATGTGCTTACTTGAAATCCATGATTCCTTGTGCACTCCAGTGGTGTTGCATTTTCTTGTGGAGTAAGTTTTTTTGCTTGGTCAAATTCCAAACAAATTTCGTTATTTGTAGAGCGTCCCTAATACACAACTTACCTTCAGACTTCCAGGAATTACCTCTGTTTCTTTCAAGTGTTTCCCCTAGGTTAAATACTGTCTCCCTGTCATGTAGCATTTATTAGTTTGTGATGTACTGTCTGTGAGATCTATGAATTATGTTCATAATAAACATGAAGGGAATCTGTTCCCTGAAAGCTGTAATGTTCCTGGACTGGGATCTTGTAAGTTCCCAAGTGTGTCTGACAGCTCAGCACTAATGGATCCAGCTTTTGGAAGGTTGTTTATATTGTGACATCTCAAATACTGAAGGTTGAAGGTCAGCTCTGAAGGCTGAGGTAGAAGAAATGCTATTGCTTTTAAAAAATCACGGGGCTTGGGAACAAAAAAAGCCCCAGAAAATGTATTACCGAACAAGAACCAACTTACTTGCTCAATGTGGCTTTTTGTTGAGCATATTTATTTCTGGCAGCAAGAGTGACGTGTTTGGAATGATTCAGTTGGGTCAGAAAGTTGCTTTCTTCAGTAAACATTTCAGTTTAGTGTACAGTATGGGTGCTTGCCAGAATGTTCTAACCAGCAGGGAATATTTCTCTGGTAAATCCAGCACTCTCCCACTGATTCGTGTGAGTGCTCTGAAGTGCTTATTGTGAGCTCTGCTCTTGTCAATCCCCAGGGCTGTGTATTTATTATTTTGATGGCAGCCAGAAACAGAGCAGAACTTCATTCTGTTGCTCTCAGTCTTCTTAATTACAGAAGAGTAACACAGCTTTGTGGACAAGTAGGAAAGTGTCTCAGGATTCTTTCCTTTTTCTTTTAATTCTTTCTGTACATTCATCTGATGCCAAGAAAGAAATCACAAAACTCGAAATTTTTTGAGATTATAAAGCTGCAAATAGTTTCTCTGCTTTTGAACTGCTTAAGGAAATCACAAATTGTCTGCCATTGAAGGTAAGTATTAAAACTAGAAAGGACATGTCGTTTGGCAGTGTCAGCTGAAACTAAGGACGTTCAAATGTTCTTTCTTAGGCAGCTCACGGGACTCGAAGGAACTCTATTTTGTCAAAACAAACAGCAGTGGAGGTGTTATGCAATGCCAGCAATGCCTGTCAGTGTGTTTATGCAGCAGCAATATAAATTCCTGTGTGCACTCTTGCTTTGGGTCATCTGACAGTGTTGTGATGGTTCGTGTCACAATTGGGATCTCTCTGTGCCACAATTTATATTTGCACAGGGCTATGCCATGGAATAGAACTCTTTGTCCTGTAATCATCTGGAGAGTGAGTAGGCTTCCTTTCAAGTATACAGCTGGTTTTCACGTGGGGAAGCTCATAGAGATAAAAATATATTTATTGATGCTATGCAGTGATTTTAAGTTGAGGAAGGATGATGACACTGTTTGGTAGTCCTTGCTGTGCTCTTCATCCTGTTCTCAAGCCTTGAGATAAGGCTGGAAAAATATAAAACTCCCCATGTCAGTCCAGTATCATTTGTAGAACTGTGCAGTATTGATGGTTCTAAATGTTGACATAGGCATTTTTAGGGTTTTTAAAATTACTCTTCTTATATTATTACTAATTTGAAAGGGGAAACACACCAAGAAAGTAAGTTCATACCAAACTCTTCTCAGTCGTACATAATTGTCTAATCTGTAAAGATAAATGGGCACTGTCACTGAAAAATGGCATCTTTGGTACCTGGCTTACCTGAGTTTTTGTGAGAGCAGGAGGGGAGTGTGCTGCCAATTCCCTGGGAGTCTTGGGAGCTCCCACAGGTGGGATGTTGAAGGTATAGGAAAAGCTTGGATGTGGAGGAGCATTGTGCAGGGAAAACTTGTAGTAGAGTCAATTTTTCTGTCAGCTCCAGTGAAGCTTCAAATAGGTTTCTCCTATCTTGGTTTACCTTGTACTCAGGACCCTTTTGTAAATTGTTTTGTGTGTGAAAAGTTCTGGTATCTGTATTTACAGACCAGGTTGTTCGGGAAGTATTTCCAGGCCATTTTGAAAATTATGTTGGGTTTTTTTTTAAAGAATGCAAATGAAATGCTGCAGTGAAATATTTATGTGAATTTAATTATTGTGTGTTAGAGAAATCAAATAATTTATCAGCTGAGAAAGGAAAATAAATTAAGACTTTTGCAGTTTTTTTGCTGATTAGGTAGGGGGACTGAAACTTTTTTCCAATGAGCGGGTTTTTATTTAGGAAGAGGGATTATAGGGGTGGATTCTGCATCTGGGGTGGTGGTATTACTGTCTTTTTCATAGCAACTTTTAAAAGCCTTACATTAGTAATTCCAAGGGAGCTCATTCTAGGTGTATATTGTGCAGCATATTTTTTGTCTTTTCAGATTATTTCAGAATAAAGTTTACCAAATGAATATTGGAAATTGCAGTGTCTTTTGACAGTGTCTGCTTATTTTAGCTGCATGTTAGAATTTGCTTAATATAATTAATTGGCTGATGTGGCCTTTTGTTTTTAAGCATGTGCTTTCTCTCACTTTGAATTTTGCTGCAGAACAGCTCCATCTTAAGCTTTCACTTGATCTGCAGCTCCTGGCTGATAAGCAGTGTGTCTTGCAGAGCTGGGAAAATGCAGAGCAGCAGCATTTGTGTCTCCACTTAGCTGGCCATTTGTGTTCACCTTGTCCTGCTGATCACCAGTTCAGCTGTACAAATCTATTGTTTATTACACAAGTCTCTTGTTTATGAATATTTTCCTTATTTTAGACAACAAAAAGGAGTATTATTTACTAACACTTCAATGTTTTCTTATCCAAGTGCTCCTGATGTGTTCACTGGTCCTTGGAGTGAGTCAGGCATATTTATTTTCACATTTTAAATGGCATTGGCAACACATGGGGTTGCTTTCTTACAAGGCTCTTTTCTAAAGGGTGGACTTGTTCACATTCACACTGGCAGTTCTCATTTCCAGTGTGGTTCAGATTATAACTTAAATTTTGCCAGGGTAGGTAGGGTAGATAAAGTTATGCTTTCTATTTGCTTCTAAATGTGGTGTATCTATAGTTGTGCATTCTATTCTATTCTGGGAATAGAATGCTCTATTCTATGCTCCCTGAGTTGGTAGAACATTTAAATGTCTTTTATGTTAAGTATTTTTAGTGAGGCTGTTGATAGAGAGGGGAAATGGTTTAGGATGCAGTGGCTCTTGCAGATATTAGTACAGTCACTTCCTGACAGAAACCCAAAAATGTAGGAAGATATCCTTTCGTATTGACTGTATTCACTGTAGTAATAAGCATGCAGTAAGTGATGTGAGTTAGCTACAGTCCTGTTCCCTGATGACACTTCACTCTGTACTATTTCACTTTGCTTGGGTTTTGTTTGGTGAAATCTTTATTGAATTTGAAGGGTGAGCCTTGTGAGGGCTTTGAGCCCTCAGGCTCAGCTTTCAGAAAACTCTGATTCTAATCCTTGGAGATTTCTAGCAGGACTGTAGGGAAAGGGCTGCTTCATTCCCTTTTGTGAGATTTAAGGAGGGCATGAATGAAATTCCTGTATTTAGCTGTATTCTGGTGTGTGTCAGGATTATGCATTGTTGCTCATAATTAAATACTGACTTGAAATTTGTCCTGTTTTTTGGTTTCTTTATGTTGCTGTGCTTAGTGCTCTGTTTTCTCATGTCTCCCTCAGCAGTTGTTAAAAAAACCAAACAAACCAAAACACACAAAACTAACAACTCTCTGAAACCATAACGAAGTGTGTTACAAATATGTTTTCCCCTTTGCTTACCAGGGAAACCCCAATTCACATAATTGCCTTGAGAGACAAACAAGTTTTCAAAAGTCCTGGTCAAACCTCTTTTGTCTTTACAGTTGGCAGCATAAAGGTTGTAAGTGTTTGAACTTCAGCTCAGCATGACTATACAGTTGTATTGGCTTTACACATCTGCAATGAATGCTTCAAGGAACTGTCAAGTGTTCATATGAATCCACTCTCACTGTGTCCTCATATTTAATGTGCTTATATTTCTGTCTGGTTTGTTCCAGGAGTTTGCAGCGCTTACAAAAGAGCTGAATGTATGCAGGGAGCAGCTGCTTGAAAGGGAAGAAGAAATTGCTGAACTGAAAGCAGAAAGGAATAACACAAGGGTCAGTTCCTTGTCTTCTCCGAGCTCACTGTTGTTAAAGCATCCAGCTACATGAAGGAATGTTGAATTTGAAAAGCTAAGAGTATTTTCCCCTTGATATTTATACACGAATCCCCATGGAAGTGGCAATGTGTGTGTCGATAAAGTTTGGATGCTTTGCACAGCTCCAAGTGCTGCTGTGCAGAATCAGGAAAAGCTTGTAAGACTGCACTGCTATCTGCCATCCAGATTTCTTGTTGCTAAAGTTTTGTAATCCTGCAGCTCTGAGATCAGAGGAGCAGAGTGGGCAGGTTGTGGTGATCTGTTTGAGCAGCTTACTCTGCTAATACAGCTCAAATGTGAAAAACGAGTCCTTATGCTTGATACAATATCCTTTGTCTCTGAGATTTGAAGTTTAGAACTCTAAACTTGATGTTTTAGGAGGCAGTGTTTTCTGCAGCTGTGCAGAACAGGAATAAATATAGTTCCTTTTTCTTTTTTTCCCTTTGCTTTAGCTATTACTGGAACATTTGGAGTGTCTTGTCTCCAGGCATGAGCGATCCCTCAGGATGACTGTTGTGAAGAGGCAAGCTCAGTCTCCTGCAGGAGTTTCTAGTGAAGTAGAAGTTCTCAAAGCACTAAAATCTTTATTTGAGCACCATAAAGCCCTTGATGAAAAGGTAATGAAGCTGTACCTTACAGCTTTTCATGCTGTTTCCTTTGTGTGGGCCAGGCAGTTTTTGCACTGAATTTGTTGAAATCTCCGAACTGTAACTACGTCTCCTAAATTCAGATGCTGCACTTAACTAAAGTAAGTTATTCAAGTACTTCATTAGCTGTATTAATGTAAACTCAGCATGGTTCAGGAGCACAGGAGTGCATTGCTGTAGGAGTGCACACAGCTGCTTACCTGTACAATATCAGGATTTAGCCTTTTGATTATCTAATACAAGAAATGGACTGGAGAGAAGAGGAGGAAGGGAATCTGCATACACTGGGATAGAAAGCTGAATTAAAGGAACTCCTCCCTTCAGTTGTGTCTGATATTAACAGCAGGATATGCACCTGCTAAAGTTCACTGTGAATTTTGTTGCCAACTTGCAGCTTACCTAACTTTGTGACCCTTGTGTATAAAATCTGGCAAATGATTTTAAGCAGAATTTTTCCTGTTCTTCCATGTTGTAAGCAAAAGCAAGTACAGGTCATGTTGCTTATGACAAAAAAGGAAAAAGCTAGATTATAAAATACACATCATTTAGCTTTTTTTTTTTTTGGTAGCATGTGTTGTAATTAGTGCTGACTCCAGAGGAATGTTTCTAAGTGTAATGGAAATAGTGTCATTTATTATCTGTGAAGGCGTGGCAGCAAGTGAAATTGATTTCTCTTTGATTTGAATGATTTCAAATAATTTGAAATTACCCTTTCAGGTAAGGGAGAGATTACGAGTAGCACTTGAAAGATGTAGCTTATTGGAAGAAGAACTAGGTACTACACATAAAGAGGTAGGTTTCTGTCTTAAAAGAAGGCTTCATGTGTCCATTGTGGGTGTTTCAGTCAATATTTGTAGAGAGTAATTTATTAAGTTTCACTTTCACTCCTTGTGTTTGATTTCTTGCCAAATGGAATAATTGTTAATTTTTAACTTAGCTGCTTTTAAAGAGCAGGAGAGGAAAAAACCAAATCTCAATCTCCAATCTCAATTTATAATATAATTTATATTATAAATAATACACTTTGTATATTATTTTTTGTCTGCACTCAAAGACACCCCAGCCAAACCAAACCAACAAAAAGAGTTCTTGTGCCTTTAAAATAAGGGGTTTTGGGTAGCAGTGGCATAAGATTTGTGAGTGCATGTGCCAGATTTTATTCATACATACCTGGCAGTAGAATCAGTAATTGTTTTGCTCCTTTGCTTTTGCAGCTGTTCCTTATGTTATTAGTGAGAAATGAATTGACTTGAAACATGTGTCTATAAACTTTTCTTTTAGTTAATGATTCTGAAAGAGCAGAATAATCAGAAGAAAACACTTCCAGATGGAATGCTGGATATGAATCATGAGCAAGAAAATACACCAACTACAAATGGGAAGGTACAGCTATTTACTTTGCTTAGCTGACATCTGATTGTTAATCATTAACTGTAACATTTTAATTTTAGACCATAATAAAATATTTTGAGTGATCATCTAATTAAAAAGTGGTAGTTATCAAAATTTCAGTTTTTGCAGTCTATCCAATAATAAAATTATCTTTGGGGAGGGCTGTTTACAGGTGAATAGTAATTTGTTTTTCAATCTTATTTCTGTTATTCAACTACACTTTTTTTTTCCCCCTGTTTAATAGAGATCCTCTGATGGTTCATTATGCCACGATGAAAACCTTGCTAAAGTGATTGAGCTCCAAGACATCATAGATAAGCAAAACAAAGAGCAAACACAAATGAAAGAACGCCTCACTGCCTTGTCCAGCAGAGTAACAGAGCTGGAAGAAGATCTTGACACAGCAAGGAAAGACTTAATAAAATCTGAAGAGATGAATACCAAGTTACAGAGAGATGTACGAGAGGTGAGGAAGGAGCTGGCAGAATTTGGGTTGTCACAAATGCCACTGCTTTATAAAACTGTAGTCTCACTGGTACTCAGTTGAACCTTTATGCTTTTTGAATGTCTTCAGTTTGGTAGATGAGAAGAAAATGGTTTTTTAGGGTGTGGTTGTTCTCTGGTTATTGTTTGAAAGACCAGTCACTTAAAAAAAATTGTCTTCAGGGTAAATCTCTGCCTAACTAGATACTTCATTAATGTATTGGAGATTTAGCATTGCCAACTTCAACATGTTCTGGAAGAGATGCTTGATGTTGTTTTATATGCTAAGCTTATTCCTGATGCTTTCATTTTTAAAAGATGCACTTGCTTGAGGAATCCTTTTAATTTCAGTGGTGTGGTTGACAATTCCTAACACTGCTGAATCCCTAATCCCCAGGTCCCTTGTATCCTTAGTAGATAGAAAGGGAGCTTAGTTAAATCCAAGCACACTCTCTGACCATGCCCAGAAAGTCAAGATTTGCTGTGTATCATTGCAAAGGTAACTAGCAGATCTGTGGTGTAAGATAACAAAGGCTTTTAAAAAGCCATTTCTTTCTACTTCATTTTCTGCTGAGAAAAATAACAGAAACACCTGATTTTTCTTTTTAAACTTTTATTTAATCAGTAGATAATTCTTTCTCTAATTCTGAACTGTGTCCCATGTCTTGCCCAGACTCTGGCCCAGAAGGAGGACATGGAGGAGAGAATCACCACTCTGGAGAAACGCTACCTCGCTGCACAACGTGAAGCTACATCTGTGCATGACCTCAATGATAAACTTGAAAATGAAATTGCCACTAAAGACTCCATGCATCGACAGGTTGTGGTTTCAAATGAGATGAAGTACATTTTGCCCAGCATAAAGCTAATGGACATAATTAATGTTGATGCTGCGCTGAAGCACTTTGCTTTTAGGAAGATAAATATCAGCTGTAATGTGCTGTTATTAGTGATTGTTTTTCAGGAGCTGGAGTCGTACTTTGTGCAGGGTTTTACCCTGGGAATAAAGATGAGACAGTTTTACTGGGAAAGGGAAATGGCTCTGAGAAATTTAGTGCACTTCATCACGGTGCTGCAGGGCTGTTGTCCCTATTAATTGTGGATTTTTAAGTTACTGTATGTGTATCGCAGCATCTTTAGTTTTGTGGGTGAGAAGTACTCGTTCTGAGCTAAACTTTTAAGATTTCCATAGTTTGTAGTGATTTTATAGACTATAATAGAAGTAAGTATTCCCTTAGTGGGAGAGAAAATTTGGCATGAAATAGTCCAACTTTATAAACCAGAAATGGTTGTTCAGACAATCACTTTCTAACCAATCACTTCTTTAACCCTCAACATTTGCTGCCTGTGCAGAGTGAAGATAAGAACAGGCAGCTGCAGGAACGACTGGAACTGGCTGAGCAAAAGCTGCAGCAGACCCTGAGAAAAGCTGAGACTTTGCCAGAGGTGGAGGCTGAGCTGGCACAGAGAGTTGCAGCACTTACAAAGGTGAGGTGATGGCACAGTGTCCTCCAGACTCCTCCTCCACTGGTGTCCCACTGCAGAAAATCAGGTCCTAGTGTTGGTTTGGTCACATTTGATTTCCAGTTTCTCCATAAATAATTCAGAAAGTATTTATGTTTATTTCCTACTTTTTTTTCCCATTCATCTCTCTGAAGACATTTTGATTTACTCTTTTTGTTTATTCAACTTTGTAATAACTTTTTTGGTGGTTTCTGCTCTTTGGAACTCGAGTGAGTTTTCTCTTAACTCTCCTAGATCATAAAAATGTCTCTTTGAATTAATTTTTCAGTGCTTTCTATTAAAATTGATTCAATAATAGGCATAAAGTCTTCTAAACGTGAACTGTTTCTGGAACCCAGATTTCTTCCACTGATAGCTAAGTGAAAAAAGTGGGGAGAGAAGTTGTGATATTACCAAACATCATGATTTTTAGAGGGCTGCAAATGGAGTAATGAAGTCTGAAGAATTACATTTAGTTAACTACAAACGAGCCTTTTCAAGTGTGTGTGTGTATGTTTTCTTTCAAAGCCTTAGTTTCATTTCTTTCCCTGTTATCTTTCCTGTCCCTAACTGGCTCTGTAGTCTCCTGGGAGCTCTGCTGCTAAAGATGCTAAAGTTTTGGAACTTGCCACCAAGCTTAGGAAGGTAGAATTTGTATATTAGTCCTTGTCTCTGCTTGCTGCTTTCTGCTTTGTCATGATTACTAACAATGGGTCCCATCGTCCAGGCTAGTGAGGAGAAGCTGAAAATGCACTTAGTCTTTTATTTATTTATTTTATTTTCTATTTTGGGGATGTGAATGAACTTTGCTGTTGCAAGCTTGCTTGCAAATAGTAGTTGATTCATGGTACTTAGGGGTGAGAGGTGTCATCATTTTGCTACTTCCCATCTGAATTCCTGCAAGGTCCTTTTGGTGACAGAAAAGCATCCGTTCTGCATTGTCCTTTACCATAAATGGCAGTTTTGCAAAGCATGTTAGAAATATTCCTGTGCCTCGGTGTTTCTGTGCTTTTGAAGCCTAAAAAAACCCACCCAAATTCTAATTTTGCTCTCCAATTGACAGGCTGAGGAGAGGCACGGCAATATCGAGGAGCGACTGAGACAGATGGAGGCACAGCTCGAAGAGAAGAACCAAGAACTGCAAAGGGTACTTACTGCACAGGATTTTGACAGAGATAAAAAGCTGAAAGAAAGAACCTGATGCTCTTCAGCAAAGCTGGTTTTATTTCTCATCTTTAAAATAAAGCCAGTCTAGGCTGGCTGATAGCTGTGAGATTTGAGTCACAGTACTGTGGCTAACCTTAAATCTCAAGGAAAATCTGCTGAAAATGTCCAATGGAAGTTTGAAAAAACTTGCTGAATTAAATGACTGTGGAAGAATTGGTTCCTGGGTTATAAATAATGAAATCAATTTTGAATCATGCCCCTCTTATTTTTAATGTAGGCTTAGATTTTTAAACTTCTCATCTTGGATCACTTCTTAAAGTCTGAAGTGTCCCTTAGACTCCCTTTACAGAGCTCTGGAGGCACATGCAGTGTTCCTCTTTGGAAAAATCATGTTTCTGTTAAAGAAAATGCATTTGGATTAAAGAAAGCTTGTTGCTTTTATAACCTGGAAATTGCTAGAGATATCGCAAATTTGATGTGATTTCAGTAGCTTTTTTGTATCTTAGGCTAGACAGAGAGAGAAGATGAATGAAGAGCATAATAAACGTTTGTCAGAAACTGTTGATAAGCTCCTGTCTGAATCCAATGAAAGACTTCAGCTTCATCTCAAGGAGAGGATGGCTGCCCTGGAAGATAAGGTAACAAGTCACATTACAGTAATGAATGTCTAATTCTGTAATGATCTGTGCATTTTGCAATGTGTTTGTAACTTCAGCAAATAAACTCAAACCTCTTATTAATAAGTAGTTTCTGTTAAGGCTCTTTTTTAGAGTGGATTTTGAAAATAGACTCTTAAAAATCATTTTTTGAGGTTGTCCCTGGGCATTGCACTGCAGTGTTGAGGAAGCAGCTTTCAAGAAGCTTTATCCTTTTTTATGTGACTGGTGCAGTAAGAGTGAGCATAAATAGGCTCATCCAGTGCAATACAGGAAGCCTTAAGCATTGGAATTTTGACCTTTTTAGTTCAGTTTCCTTTGTTTCCCACTGCTTTTTGCTCTGCCAGTTCCCCTGGGTCATTGTGGGATTCTTGCAATTTGCCTTTTCTTCCCAGGTAGATCGTTTTGAGACTCATTATATGAGTGTAAATGGGCTGTTCCTGCATTGTCAATGCACATCTTGCAGCTTTCCCCTGCACTCAGTTCATCTCTTAACTTTTGACACGCTTTTTATTCCTTTTCTTCCCTTCTGCGTTTGGTTCTATGTCCTTACAGATTTTTTTTCCATGCACACTTTGAAGTTAAATTCCCCTAATTCTGCATCCAGCAAAGCAATGTGTGCTAAAGTGGCACTTTGCTTGATGCTGACTTTGAATTGCTTGGTGTTGGTTTAAAAAAATACTTAGTTTCTTTTAGTAGAGGGTGAAATGACCTTTTGGGGAATTGTTTCAATAAAAGCTGAGTGTCTTTAATTTTAAAGTCATGGCAGTAAAATGCTTTGGAACGTAAATGGTGTTTCCAGACTCTTACTAAATGTTTGCTTCCTCTTGCATTCATGCCTGAATAATAGGTCATGTTTTAGAGTTGACCCTAAACCCCTCTTATCTTCCAAACCATAACTACATTTGTGAATAATGAGGAAAATCTGCTTGTCCTTTACTGTAGTTAATAGCTTCTAGAAAAGTGTTCTTATTGAGGCTTCCAGCTCATTCTTTTTTGCTAACCTGGGAAGAAACATGCAGGTAACATTTTAAGACTTTGTTCTGATCACATGGTCTCTTTTGAATTACTTTGAATTATTCCATAATTATTCCCCTTTTTTACCAGTCAGACTTTGTCACATGGAGCTTTAAAAGGCTGCTATTGCCATTAAAAATTTATGGAACCAGTGCTATTAGTAAATCCATTATTTAGAGGGCTGTACACCTGGAAGGATAAACCTTCAACTATAATCAAAGGGAAATGATAGAAGCAATCAAGGAGCTGTAACTTATGATGCATTTGTGTAGTGTTGACTGAATTTTTTTTGATACTCATCATGCTTATGGTTTAAAAGTGTAAAGCTTCTTATGAGCTTAATTTGTGATGCCTTTTGTTTCAGAATTCACTTCTTCGAGAAATTGAAAATGCAAAAAAACAAATAGAAGAACTTCAGCATGAAAAGGTACACTTTGCATTTCTGAAATATTATCTTGGAACTTAATTGCTGCCTTGCTACATCGCAGGATCAGATTTTAATTGTCCATAAAACTTAACATTTCCTGCTCTGTTTAACAGAAAGGAGCTGTTACTGCTTATTTTATGGTATTGTGTACCACAGTTTTAGGAGAATTTTATAGGTAATACATAACCTTTTACTCCAAGACTTAACACACTTTTGAATATGTGAAGTGGCTGGATATCTTGGCAATTAGCCAAACTTTGGAAGTTGTGTAGAATTTTTATACTGTTGTACATGTGGCCTTGAACAGCAAAACTAAAAGAGAAATACTTTTAATGTTGGGTATTTTCCCATAAGGTTTTCTCAAAGCATTGAGTATCGTGTAATGCTTGGGCAACTGCTAACATTTTTGTTGAAGTTTTAAGAACTGGGGAGCAGGGGGAGAAATATTTATTAGACTTGGCTGCTCCTTAGCAATAGCAGCTGCCTGGTGTTCTGCTTGTCCTGGAAATGACAAGGTTCCTCCTTACAGATGTTCATCATCAGCCACTTTTTATTTTATTTAGTCTTCCGTTGTTTTCTCATTCATGGGAGTTCTCTGCTGTGAAATTCAGAGTTTCTAGAGCATGTGAAAATGTCCAGGTTGAAAGTGAATGCTTTTAGATCACCCTTTTGTGCAGAGAGCTTGAACAAATCTTCTTGTTTCTTATTATCATCACTTTATTATAATAAACTTAGTAGCATGTCAACTTTTTTTCATAGCTGTTTTTAAAATACATATTGTTGTTACTAGAGTCAGGGTAGAGAGGCAACAGAATTATTCTGGGATGCCCTTTTGTGACAGTGCTATTTTGTGCCTAGCAAAAACAATGTTTACATTGTTGACAGGTATATCTTAATCTGTTATTTTCAGGTTTCATAAAAATGAGATAAAGAGCTTAAATGTTAATTTATAAATTTGTATTTCACACAGTTTTTTGGGTTTTTTTTTAAAGCATATTGTATGTTTTTTCCCTTTATCTTTCCAGGATCAACTTGTTTTAAATATCGATGCATTAAGGGCTGAAAATGACCAAGTGAGACTCAGAGCCACATCACTTCATCACAGGTACCAGCAGTAGCTTGTATTCTTCCCATTTGCTTTAAAGTCACTATGCTAAATGCAATTTCATCCATTATAAGTGAAGATACCTTAGTTATAGCTATGAAATGCATTTTTATAGGGCATATAAAGCAGTTTTTATATACTCAAAGCCAATTGGCACTGGTGGCACAAGAGGAGCCATTTGGGTGCCTTTAGTGGTTTCTCTCTCCCTTTGTAAGGATGAAATGTTTATTCTGTGTTGCAGCAGAGCAGATTTCAGGTTCCCTGTGCCATCCTCCTCGGTGGGTGACAGTCACACAGACTCCTATGGCACCTCCTCCGTGCTCAGGAGGCCCCAGAAGGGCCGTCTGGCTGCTCTCAGAGATGAACCTTCAAAGGTAACAAATGAAAATACAAATAAAACTCTGACAACAAAACAGCTTTGTTCAATGCAGGAGGCTAATCAGGGGCGAGGATGTTTTAGAACTGGGAGTACCTAGCAATAAACTACTGGGTTTTATAGATCCTGTTTTACTCATGCACAGCTGCTGCTGGTCTTTTTAATTGTTAGCAAATAGTTGCAAGATTATGGTTTTGTACTCCAATTTTGTGTTTTTTTCTAATTATTGGGTTTGTTTTTAGATTTTGGTAAGCCTGTAAAATACAACTTGAAACAGTCCTACTTTTGTGTCTGTACACTAAGCTAACATGTTACTGTTCTGCAAGCAATTTTAATTTCCTTTCAGGACACATAAGTACTCATTACATAAAACTGATTCTCTGGAATTGATAGCAAAATTCTACTGTAATTTAAAGTGTGTAGTCAAAATATATGATGTTTCGATTTACTCAATGAGCCTGTTTTGCATCTTCCAGTTAAATGAAATTTAAAAGTTTCCTACATTATAGCTTTTTTTTTTTACATTTCTCTAAACATTGCTGTCTTGATGGATGCATTCAGCATGTAAGTGGACTTACATAAATTATTTTAAACGTCTTGATAAGCAGTAGAGATGTCCTGTTTTTCCCGTATGAGCCTGGATTTATTTTTTTTACTGGATTCTTTTAGGTTCAGACCCTGAACGAGCAGGACTGGGAGCGGGCCCAGCAAGCCAGCGTGTTGGCAAACGTGGCACAAGCATTTGAGAGCGACGTGGATGTGTCTGATGTGGAGGATGACAGGGAGACCATCTTCAGCTCAGTTGATCTGCTGTCACCGAGCGGTCAGGCTGATGCTCAGACTTTGGCCATAATGCTGCAGGAACAGCTGGATGCCATCAACAAAGAGATCAGGTATGGACCATCTGAAAGTGGTCATTTTTGCCATGTTTTCCAGCTGAGTGCCGCTCTTTTTATGCTCAGTTCCGTTTGCGCTGTCCTCGTCTGGCTGCCGCCTTCCCCTGACCCTCTTTTCCCCGCAGGCTGATCCAGGAGGAGAAGGAGAACACGGAGCAGCGCGCCGAGGAGATCGAGAGCAGGGTGGGCAGCGGCAGCCTGGAGGCTCCGGGCCGGTTCCGCTCCATGGGCTCCATCCCTCCGGCGCTGGCCGGGGCGCTGGCCGGCTCCTCCCCGCCCGGCAGCGGCCGCTCCACGCCGCGCCGCGTCCCGCACAGCCCCGCGCGCGAGGTGGACAGGCTGGGCATCATGACCCTGGTCAGTATTCACAGCCTTCTGTGTGCCTGTGAGAGTGCTGCTTTTCTCTAGGAAATGGCTTGTTTGATTGCGCCTTCCTCTCCTGCTTACTCGGCTGTATTTTTCCTTTCTCTAGGTTTTTCTTCTGCTTCCTTTCAACTTCTATAAAAAGTGTAAGATACATAATGATTAGGAGTTCAGAGCTCAAGTCTATTATTTGGTCAACATCTCGTGCCTAAGTATTTATTCCTTCTGTTGTTATGGTCCTTCTTCAGACTCCTCTCTAGAAGAAATAATGTTTTCTTTTCAACTGCTTTCCTCCCTCTGCTTTAAACTTTATTTTTAGCAGTCCACTATTCCACTAAACACTCAGCTAAAAAGTGATTTGCATATTGAAGATTGGGATGGTATCACTGTTGTTTGAATATTAATGAGTGCTAGTGTCCTGGTCTAGGCTATTAAAGCTTGATAGGTAAAAGAAATATGTTAGACCTCGTAGGTGATAAAGTAGTTAAGTCTTAGGAGTTCAGTGAGTAGAGAAAGATGTTTTCACTCTTTTGACATTCCTATGACTGCTTAGGAAGATTAATCCTTCTAGGAGCTGCTTTATGCATGTAAACACATCTGTAAAAATAAGATACAAATTTTCACCTTTCCTGTTTTTACATAGATGTTAAATCAAACCAAGTATTTCAGCTAACTAATTTAGCCAGCTTTTTAAAATTAATGTGTACATATACCAAAACCTCTATTTTTTTCATAAAAGGGAATAATTTTGCCTTCTTTGAATTAAACAAAATAAAAATCATTGTGCTAGCTCTAGCCATATATCCAGGGTCAATCAGTCTTCTAAAAATAGCTATCAGAATTCAGAATGTGGAGTGCTTTATCTTCTAACATTTCACAATCATTAGTTAAACTAAATATTTCTCATGGGGAAAACCATATACAAATTTAAGTATCTCTTCCCCAAAACTACATCAGGATAATGTGTCTTGTCTGAAATCCAATGCAATTGAAGAAAAGTGAACTGTAATTAAGATCCCTTTAGATCATAATTGTACATCAAAGTCACTTGATCTGGTGTTTGCAGCCATATTTGATGGATTTTATACCTGGCAACTGATTGGTGAAAGCTTGAAATCTGGAATTACAGAATAAGAGCTTTCCAGAAACTTTTGGAGGAGCTATCATGAATTACTAGACTGAGTTCTGCTGTGTCTTCCAGTGTTTTAATAGAGAGTTGCATTAGTTTTTGATCATGTAGGCAAATTAGCTTAATGCCAGTGGTGATGCAGCTCAGTCAGTTGAAAGCCCCTCATGATTAAAAAGCATCAACATGATAAATGGTGAAGCCTACAGCTCTCTTGAGCAGTTCTTGTGGACAGTTCATTCCATGTAGTGAACATCTTCATTTTTATGCTCATCAGATTTAATGGATGAAAGATCCAGTCAGGGTAAAATGAGTCTGCAGTGCTTTGGCAAGAACTTGAGGAGGAACTAGATAATCTTTAAAGCTCCCTTCTATGATTCAGTGAACTTCTGATTTATTAATGTAGTACTCCTACAGTCAGATTAAACAAAACTTTCCATATTAATGCTGCAAAATTTACATGTATTCTAAATCAAAAACAATTAAAAGTTGTCCTTTGTGGGAGGGAAACAACATCCCTCCCCCCCGTCCCACTTCAAAGGGGACTGACTTTATTTTTGGTTGCAGCCTTTTTAAATAATGAGAGCCATTAAGCAAATCATCTAAATTTAACTTTTGTCAGCATCAGTCTGAATAAGCTGTTTATGTAACTCAGGGTTGCTGC
The DNA here is from genome assembly GCF_008360975.1 of Lichenostomus cassidix. Classification (NCBI taxonomy): domain Eukaryota; kingdom Metazoa; phylum Chordata; class Aves; order Passeriformes; family Meliphagidae; genus Lichenostomus; species Lichenostomus cassidix. The sequence continues at coordinate 61,157,533 of NC_139486.1, forward strand.
CTTGCTCTGCGCACTGGCAGAGGTGAGCACTCCATGGGGAGTGAGGTACAGTGGGTGGAGGATAGAATAAAAGTGGTGGTGAATTCCTGCTCAAACATTCCAGCCCTTGAACCTTGTAAAAGGAACAGAATCCTGTTACTCTGTAGAAATGAGCTCTTGTTGGCACTCTTTCACATTAATAAAGTATTGGCTGCTTTTTGTGCAGTGAGGAAACAGCTGCAGGAGTCCCTAGGTTGTGAGGAGGGACTTGTGCAGATGATGTATTAAGGCTGTTGTGGCTGATCTGGAGGTTCAAGGCAGGTCCTCACCTTTTCAAAGCAGCACCTTGCACCCCCAAGCACTTTACTGGGATTTTTTTGCTGCCCATATTTTGTGCTAATTTGCCTGCAGTCCCAATACACTCAAACATCTGTGGTACTTTGGTAGATAACCAACTGTAAGTGTTTATTTTTTGCTTCCTTTTCCTCAGTTCAGGGATGCATTTAAGTAATCTGTGATTTAAGGAGTACTTCTTACCCAGTATCTCTCTGTGCCATTGTTGTAATTGTTATTTATATTCTCCCTGAGATGTTTTGTCTGTACTAGTTGTCTCAGTCTGTGCTACAGTTTACAATAAATACAGCTTTTCCAAATTTCTTTTCTTTGCATGCATCTTTCAGCCTAGTGATTTAAGGAAACACCGTAGAAAGGTAAAAATCTTTAGCTTATTTCATGGTGTGCCCCTTCATCTCCCTCCCTTTCCCCAGTTCACTGGTGGATAACAGGAATATAAAGCATTTACAGGGTAACTTCCTAATAAAACAAGGCTGTGGCTTGTCATTTTAGCCCAAGTGTGGATTTGTTTTGTGGGTTTTGGTGTTTGTTTGCCTGTTTTTGCTGGTGTGGAGGACTGTTGTGCTGCTTTCTGTTTGCAACCACTGCTTTGCAGTCTTCATGCATCAGTGTTTAATTTTAGAATCTGTCAGTGCACACACAGATAAGTTATTTCTTCTGTTACTCAAATTTTCATAGCCACAGGCATGTAGAAACTGACTTCAGAGTCAGTGATCTTGTTAATAATTCTTTTCACAGGTCTCTTAGTTTTTCTTTCTTTGCTTGAACTGAGGACAGGTACATTCGAGATGACTTTCATTCTTAGTCCTATAAATGAATAAAAGTGCTATTTTCTAGTTTTAGTAGCTAAGACTGAATTTAGTAGTTTGTCACTGAAGGTAACGAGAAGTTCAGAAAGAAATCAAGCAAAAAATAGGCAACTGCGGAATGGTAAGGGCAAGAGTGATCCTTTAACAGTGAAACAATTGATTCTTCCTTTCGATATTTTGTGCAGTGTTGGCACTGCCTTCATGTTTTGTCATTTCCCCTGAAGTTTTCATTCCTTTTGCATTAGTCTCCAGCTTCCAGAGAAGAGGTACGAGATGACAAAACCACCATAAAATGTGAGACATCGCCACCTTCTTCACCTCGGTCTTTGCGTCTGGACAGAGTCCAGAAAGGAGCTCTGCATACAGTGAGCCATGAAGATATCAGGGACATTAGGAAGTAAGTAGCTGGGAATCACTCAGACCTGCCAGGAACTCAGTTTTCCACAGCAGCAGAGGAAAATCCCTAAACTGCAGAGCTGTTCAGCCTGTAGGATTTTAGTCTGAGTGTTGAAGGGTTTCTCAAAAGGCAGGAGTGTGAACACATGAATGGGTGACTGTGTTACATAAATGTGAAGAATATAGATTTTGCTAATGATTTGAAGTAGCTTCCTGGGAATTCTTTTGGTACTCAAAGTCTGCCTTAAGTTTACTTCATGTTTAGGAAATGAAAAATGTAACTTCCCGCTCTTTAAGTTGTAATTTAGCTATAAATTGAAAAATAACTTGCAAAATTGCCTTCACTTTGATTGACTGATATTCTTTTCGAAGTACCTAAGTGTCTGAGATGGATTGCACTGTGCCCCATTCAGTCAGGAACTTCTGTTGTCACCATTTCTTTCCATAACTCATAAAAGCTGAAATCAGATGTCATTAGTGGGTCACTGAACTTGGATTAACTTGCACAAAACCCTGATCTTACCGCTGATGAATTTGTTGTACATGGGCTTCTTTATGACTTTTTTGGCTTTTTCTGGTACAGCTCAACAGGTTCCCAAGATGGGCAAACAAGTAATCCTAGTAGCAGTAACAGCAGCCAAGATTCCCTTCACAAAGCCCCCAAAAAGAAGGGGATCAAATCCTCAATCGGCCGCCTGTTTGGCAAGAAGGAAAAGGGACGACCTGGACAAACCAGCAAGGAAGCTCTAGGACAAGGTTGGTTTGCTTTTTTAATTTATTTACACAGTGAGAGAGATGGGCGTGGGGGTTTGGCTTTACACATTTCTGATCTTTAATATTACAAAGGATTAAATTGAGATTGACTTGAGTTTGGGGGTTTTTTGTAGGTGGCATGGGAGAAGCAGATGGTTCCTCACAGGATGCATTAGGTCTCAGCAAACTTGGAGGTCAGGCAGAGAAAAACAGGAAAATGCAGAAAAAGTAAGTTATCAGATATTTTTAATCCTGTGTTTTTAAAGTATTGCTTTGTTTAAAAATGCTGTGGTTTTATTTTTTAGTTTGGTTTTGGGGTATTTTTGCCTAATATGGTGCTATGGCTAATAAGCCTGTGTAGATTTTTTTTTTTAAACTATTTTTCCAAAATATTAATAGCAGCATAGGTCATGGTAAGTTTGAAGGGAATTTGAGCTGAAAACTTATTGTTGGACTGCTGTAAAAAAGAAATTTAAAAAGAAATTTGGAGATAAAAGTAGACTCTTACCAAATCCCCCCCTAAATTTATTATGTTTAATACCTGCTTTGGGTTTAATTCAAATGGGAGATTTTCCAAAGTTGCCCTTAGCTGTTCTTTGCTCCAGAGTGTGAAGGAGCTGACAGAATGGAAGCAAGAGATGCTATGTGCAGACATCCATGTGTATGAATTTCTGGCTCCTTCTCTGTCCCTTTGTGTTGCAGCTGCTGACAGCTTCTCTCTTCACTAATTTTTTCACTTCTGTTTAAGATTGTCTGCTGAAATCTTTTTCCTTGCACCATATAGCCCTGATGTCTTCTCTTTTTTAAATTAACTGTGACTATTCCACCTTGTATGCTGTTTCCTTTTCCTAGTTGTGAAATTTTTCCACTCTGTCCCAGAATATCTTCAGTTTACTGCTCACCTTTTGAGTGTGTTTGCATGCTGTGGTGTTCCCAGGCTTAGAACAGATGAAGCAAAGACTAATCATAGGTGAAAAACAGATATTGCTACTAGCAGAAATCCTTGACTTAATGCTTATATGTTAATACAGCAAACACTCATATTTCTGTAAGTAGGATAAGGCATTACTTGCATTTTTCCCCCAATGGTGAGCCATATACCTTAAACTTCTGCTTCTGTTCTGTTCAGCTGTCAAAAAACTGATGAAAATCAGACTTTCCTTGCCTTCTGAAGGCAGACAGTAAATGGTGAAAAGAAAGGGTGCTGATTTTCCCTTTGAGAGGGATTTCTTGCAGTACCTAAGTTCTATTAACTAATAAGAATAATGCCTGGTGGCTGCTAATGAAAACCAGCAGTGTGTTGGTTTGAAAAGTCGGAATGGAATGTGGGTTTGTTTGGATAACAGAAGGCTCAGCTGTTTTTCTTCAGACTGCTACACTGAAGGCAATCATACATTATTATGATCTGGTATTTTCCCTTTTCTACAGTGCTTTAAAGTCACACCACATCTTGGTTGAGTAAATAGTTTTAGTCTGGTCATATCTAAATAATGGTAGGTCTGTTCTTTGAGCAATATAGGTATTTCTCAATACCAGCCACAAGCTTCATTCTCAAGTAAAACAATCCATACTGTCTTGCTTTAAGAAATGCAGAAAGTGCAGTTGCAGATAAATCATGGCTTTTCTTGTAAACATTCTGCTTTTCAAAAATTGACTGGTATTACTTAAAGGATAATTTATGGCTGCATGTTGGAGGTTGCTTAAAAGGCAGCTGTCTGTATTAAACAAATGAGAACTTCTAGTTTGGAATTGCCTTCCTTAGCTATTCCAAAGCCCCTCTCCATCTCTTCCACAGTCCCTTTAGGTACTGGAAGGGGCTCTAAGGCTTCCCTGGAGCCTTTTGTTCTCTACCACTCAATAAAATTAATGCAATCTAAATCTATCGTTTGAAAAATCCCAATAAGATGCTTTCATGCAGCTCTTTCCAAATCCTGAGGGCTGTTCTGAGCATGGGAAGCAATATTATCACAAGGGGTCAAAGATCCCTTGCTGCCTTCTTGAGATGCTTGTTATCAAAAAGAAAAAGTGGTAAAGCTGCTCTGAATTGCTTTTCCCTTTGATACTGGAGGAGGGTGGGTTAAAACAAATTCTGATTATTTGCTTATAAAATCTTGTATTCAGCAAAAAGAATTCCAGCTACCTGAATGCTTGGAACCACGACAGCTCGTTCTATTTATAGCTGTCTCTAATCCCTATTTGCTCACTTATCTTTCTGATTTCTGCATGCATGTGCACAAACAGGCTGAGGGCAGTGTTCAGTGTCTGCTAACAAAAACCTATTTATAGTTACAGAATTAAATTACAGTACACATTATTTGTCTGGTTTTGTATGCCTTTGAGTTCAGTTTAATTCCAGTTTTATATTTGTCCTTCATTATTTTATTTCCCTTTTGTTTACCATTTGATGTGGTAGTGCAAAATCAGGGTAAGTTTGTGTTTATTTTATTAGGATTGTTGTGAAAGTATGATAAATCTCGTTTGGATTTTTTAGCAATATATTAAAACCTTTATCCTTTCTTCAAAAAAGGCTGTTTTTGAGGGGAAATACTAGACTCAAAAGTATATATTATGAAAATGTGTTGCTGAAATAAATCCACTGAAAACCTAGTTCAGTGTGAAAGCTAGTTCTGTGTCTTGTCTTAATTTGCATGGTGTGAGTTTTTATAGTAGAAATATCAACCCCTCTTAGATCACATTAGTTTTGTAGTCTCGGATTTGAAAATTGTTTAGCAATAGTAGGTATTTGTGTTTCCAAAGTAGGTGTACTTCTGTAAAACTGTTATTTGGTGTTTACTAAACCTGAGTTGCTTTTAGAGCTGTGTTCATCTTCTGTGTGAGCTGTAGTATTGACAGTGTTTGTGCTCTTCTGTGTCCAATACAACAAACTTAGTACTGTATTCATCAAAAAGGAAGGCAACCCGAAATTTAAGAAGACTCACACACAATAGACTGACTACATCCCTGAACTCAAGCCATAATAGGATATTAACTTTTCCCCCTATTTCCATCTCATGTTTTACAACCATTGCTTCTCAGTTTTTACACCCTGAAGCTCTGTCACCTCCATCAGTATCACTCTCTTCCCCGCACTGCAGTGTTTACTGTGTTCTGAACTTCTTCCAAATCCATCATTTTCAGTTCCATCCAAGCAATCTGGGTTGCAGCATTCCCCTCTGGCTACGAGCTCTGGATGTATCCATTCCCCTGCTGTCTCAGTCCCGTGACAAAGTGAGGTTGCTCCTGGCTGCTTTATTTTCCATGTGGGGTGAGCATGTGCTCAGCTGCCAGGAGCCCTTCTGAGCACAGACACCTCACAAGGTCTGTGCAGGCTCTTGTGCAAGGCACCTGCAGCTTTGCCATCATTTCTCTTCTCCTCTGACCAGAGCTTTTGTCCTCCCCAGCTGCTGTGAGATGCCTCTGGAATGTGTCTAACAGCAAGCAGCATGTTTGGGCTCCCACTCCAAGGGAAACTCAGCCAGGTTTTTTATTAAGTCTCCAGACATCCATCCCTTGGTTTTGTCACCTAGGAGTTATTCCAGTAGCCAGCTACTCCTTTGGCATTCTTTTATCCTTCTCAGGGCCAGGTTTATACCATCTGTTAACACTGCTGACACCACTGCAATATTTTTTTCCTCACAAAGATGCAGGGCTGGATTTTGCACACATTTCCTCACTGGTAGAACTGGATGGGCTGTGAAACTCAGTTGGCCTGGCAGTTGTGATCTTTCAGGGATCTGATCACATGTTACTGGAATGCAGTGAGTGCCTTGGTGGAGTATGAAGGAAACAGTTGGAAAAGGGAAGTTCTCTACTATAGGGAAAAAAAAACATTGATGCATCATTTGCAGATGTAACAGCAGCTGCTTCTGAATTCTTCCTCTGAGATGTTTTGTGCCTGTGCTACATCTTGAGCTTTGGGGTTAATGATTCCCTGTGCAAGCAAGGTTTTTACCTCTTGCTGCCTATGAACAAATTCTGCAATTAATTTTCCACTTCATGGTTGCTTTCCTCTTTGGATCCAAAGAATAATTTCTGCATAAAGTCATCTCATAAACATTTTTTTTTTGTTTCTGTTTCTATGTGTTTTAATCCATCACACAATTATTTTCTGCCACAATACCACAGTTTCAAGTTTGTATCAAGTTCTCCTTGCATTTTTTGATACATTCCTTGTATTCTGCTTCAAAGGATTCACTGTTTCATGATTACCATGAAGTGTACAATGAGACTTACAATAACAACCAGAAATGACAGTGATATTCTCTGAACTCCACACAATACAACCACCAAAAAGGAAGGCAAAGACAGCAATTCGGAAGTTAAAGTAGTTGAAAAAAATGTTGTATTCCTTTCTGGCAAATACAGTATTAAGCATTTTATTCTGTTCTTACCAAGCAGTGTTTCATAGTATCTTATTAATTTATTTTTGTAATTTTTAAATCTTTAAACAACAAAGTGAAGCAGAACTGAATGTGTTCAGGGCTAATTATTTGTGGAGTGAAAGTAATGTGTTCCACAGTGGCAGGGAACTAGCTGGTCCTTTATTCCCAGTTTAAGAAATATATGGATTTTTTTGAAGTGTACAAATACGTATTAGCTTTTACAGTCTTCTTTGTTAGTGAAGTTTAGCTGTTGAGCTGCTGACTGCTGAACACTATTCCATCTTAATTGATGGATCCTAAAATGGTACCTAGAATGATTATTTGTAACCACTTGTCTGGCGGTCCCTTCCTTCCTCCCCTTTTCCCCTTCCTGGGAAGCACATTTAATTAGGATGAATTACTGGGAGGTTCTTCCAGAGCAATAGGAATTTATTGGCATTCAGGTGGAGAAGTGCTATCTATTGATAAAGCAGCTGCTGGTATATTTATTACTTCATTGATTGCTTTTTAATATTATCTACCAATATAACATGAGGACCCCAGATATGTCTAAAAGAGCTGAATGCTGCATTTCCATTTTGTAGGAGTAGCAAAAAAACTCCTTGTCTGTCAGTAATCAGTCTTCAAGGTGCCTTGTGTATTTTAATACCTATAACTTCTAAAAATGTTATCAGCTTAGATCTGTCCACTGAGACAGATCAGAAGGCAAGATCTTATTTGATTTAAATAGTGAGAAAATGGTAAATACATAATGTAGGATCTTGAATCTGTAGTATTGCTGCATGTCTTCTTAACTTGACACTTGCAAGCATGAATAAAGAACAGTAAAACCAGTCTAATTAGGTGAAGTTGTTTTTTCACAATTTCTAAGGAGAATGAGTGGAGATTTAACTGTATACAACTGACTTTCAAAGGCAGTGTAAATATGCTTTTTTAAAAATTTTCTCCATTTTTTTTTCAGCCAGACATATCCAAGCAGCATTCCATGCTTATAACCCACAGTGCTAGTTTTTGTTCTTTGGTTTATCAAACATTTTTGGCAGCTATTTATAGAGACCTTGTGAGCTTCCATTGTCTCTGGAAGCTGAATTGTCAATATTAAACTTCAGGCGCTTCTGTTTCAGAACAACAAAGGAAATGGTGTCATGATGGGAGATGAAAGCTGAATTTCAGTGCACAGCCTTTCAGGATATAATTGCCAAGCACAGCTCTCTGAACATAATGGTTGTGTGAAGCTGTGCCTGACATTGTGACAGTGAGATGGTCTGTCCCAGTTTGCAGCCCTGACAGTCTGATGGACATGGATGTCTGATGTGCTCATGTGCTGCTGCAGGTCTCAAATCTGCACATGCTGAGGAAAAATGACTGCTTTGGTTCAGCTTTGCTGGACAGGAAAGGCAGCAGCTGAGAATCTGATTGCCAGATCAGCCTGACATCTCCACTTTGGGTTGGGAGTGCTGGGTAGGGTGTCAGTAGTGGCTTCAGACACCGAGTTCTGAAAGGCAAGATCCACATCTCTGCTGCTCTCAGATTTCCTGCCCAGTTCAGCTTTCATCCCTGCCCAGTCCCTGTTCGTGTGCTGCACCTGCCTGAGTGGGTGTATCATATAAGGCTGGGAAAGGAACAAGTTAATTACTGGAAAGAAGATAGTGCAGTGAGTGCTGAAATGGTAACATCCATTCTAACTAAAGACTGTTTCTGTAATTGTAGGCATGAGCTGCTGGAGGAAGCCAGAAGACAAGGTTTGCCTTTTGCACAGTGGGATGGCCCCACTGTGGTGGTGTGGCTGGAGGTGAGTGGTCCTCCCAAAAGAAATAAAAAGCCCCTTCAATGTACAGACTTGCAAAGAATGTGGGGGTTTGGAGGCAGGAATGTTTTCCATATCCTGTTTATCTCCTCTCTGTGTTGCAGCTGTGGGTGGGGATGCCAGCCTGGTACGTGGCTGCGTGCCGAGCCAATGTGAAAAGCGGTGCTATCATGTCAGCCCTGTCTGACACGGAAATCCAGCGGGAAATCGGCATCAGCAATCCCCTGCACAGGCTCAAGCTCAGGCTGGCCATCCAGGAAATCATGTCACTAACCAGCCCCTCTGCCCCTCCCACCTCCAGGACGGTAAGGAAACTCATCCAGCATTTAACACCTAGAATTCCCCAGCATTTCACTGGAAACTTATAACTGAAAGGATCTGAACGTCTGCTAAGAATTTTTGGAAAGGAACGTGTTATTTAAATATAGGCTGTTCCTTCCTTTCATGGAAATGAAATAAAGGAATAACTGCAGTTTTCTTTCTCGAGGAAAAGAGAAGTTTATTTCAAAGTATGTAATCCAAAGTATTTTGTGTATGTGTTATTCACCTAGTCTGCTGGCCTCCAGAGAATTTAAAATACAGATGAAGTGTACACATGTGCACAGAAGTTTGCAGAATAGTTGGAGGCTCTTTTAATGCAGATATAAGTGCATTGACTCCAAATAATTCAGACTGCAGAAACTAGGAGTCACCTATCTCTCTATAGTAAATTTAGACACTTCGTGAGAATTTCCTCTCATGAGTCTGTCTGCCCTGCAGTCTAAAGTTCTTCCTTGGGTTATGCACTAGACTACAAATGTATTTTTGAGATTAGAGCAGAGTTGAGTGTTTACCCATGAACTGAATCATGTCAGCTGTTTATGATGCTCAGTTTTGTTCCTTTCTGTGAAGAAAGTTGGTCCCTGTGAGTAGGCTTTTATTGCATGCCATGACTCAGTAGCTGTACCTGACCTAGAGACCATTGCTTTGCCCATGCCTGCTCCTTACATGTACCGATTGCTTATCTGTTCTGCAACCTCTCCTCTTTGTTACTGCTTTCCTTTCACTGGATGGGATTGATTCCCTGTGGGCTCATATTAGACCACGGGAAATGTCTGGGTAACACATGAAGAGATGGAAAATCTTACAGCCACACAACAAACGGTTAGTTTACAGTGTTGCCACTTCTCTTCCTTAGAGTGCTTTTCCCACTTCTTGAACATTTGAATCAAGTATCTTTTGGTCTTTTTTTTTTTTTTTTCTTTCTTTTTAATTTTTTTCCAAATTAACGCACTAAAATTCTGGATAATTGCTTCTTTTAATTATTAACCTTGTAATCTGCATCTTGATAGTTTTTTTCCAGAAGGGAGGAAAAAAAAAAATCAACATTGATAAGATTGTAAACAAAACTCTGATCTGTAAAATGGAGCTCTGGCTTGATTGACAAATAGACAAATTGAATTATTGGTGCAGAAATTTCTTCTCTCCAGAAAACTTAATCAGTAGATGGGGTTTACAATGTCTCCTACGACAATAAGTGCCTTGTGTATAATTTTTGACATTGCATGATGCTTGCTTTATCTAGTTTTTTTTGGTATGCAGTAGATGTAGAGTCTTGCAGTGCACCATTAACTTGGACCTCCTTACTAAACTTAACCACTAATATGTGTGTGTTCTTTTGCTTTTCTAACCACCTAACAGGAGGATGAGGAGGGAAGCTGGGCTCAGGTTGGAAACTTTATCTAATATTTACAGACTGTATGTAAAATGTCACAATCATTAGAGCATGAAAGAATCTGTTTTTCCTTTTTAGAAGCATCTTTTAGTGATTCTGGCTGTGACCTGGGGATTGGGAGAGGGGAAAACTTCAAGCTTATGTACAATGTACAAGCTTATGTACAATGCACACTTGGAAAATACACATGATTTAAATATTTTAATGTTTTGGTGGGGGGTGGCTCTCTGGGAAGCCAGAATTCCAGAAGAAATATCTGCTCTGTGCAGGAAGTCCCTGTCCAACCCAGCCATCATCCCAGGTGTGCCACAAGACACCCTGGGCCTGGGTAGTTAAGTAGATTTCTATGCACTAATTCTGTAATCTCCCTTGATTAATTGTTTTGCTTTAAAGTGGTGGCAAATCCTAATTGTATTTTCAGGCATTGCTGTAGCTGAGTATTTATACAGGATATAAACAAAACTTGGCATTTACCCATGATCCATATCTCTGGACAGTACAGTCCCTTCTTGCTTGGCTGCCTTCCAGCTTAAACCTGATTTAAGTCCCATTAACTACATGTCAGATACTCATTTGTTGATTGTCAGTGATAACAACCCCAGAGTAAGGAGCTCTCTCACTCTTCTACCTTCTGATGGCTTGGAGAGCTGCATTTCCCTGTGGCCTTGCTCCTTTCTGGAAGGTGCTTCCTCTAGGGGAGAAATAAAGCTTTTGACTTTCAACAGAAAAATATGAATTAATATGCTTTAAAAAAAATGAGCTTCTGGGTTTTGTTGCCCAAATAATGATTACATACATAGTTACAAACTCTCATCTTTATAGATGTTTTCTCAGAAAAACTACATGGTGATTTGCAGATCAAAACCGTAATGAGAAAAGTCTCTTTTAAGATAAGGACTAACATTTAGAATGGCTTGTTCTTCAGTAGCAGGGTTTTGTCAGTTTCTGAAAATAGCTAACTGTATTTGAAAAGGCCTGCAGTTATTTTTTTAAATCTTTTCTTTATAAAGTCACACGTAAAATAAGATTCCCCCTAATTTTCAAGAGAGGGAGTATTTATAACATCTCAACACAATGAAATTCTATGGCTTCTGCTAGCCAACCATGTAGATTAGTCTTTTAAAAATTTCATTAGCTCTTGCATATTTTTGCATTCTATTTCATGATATAAATTGAAGCAGTTTTACTTGCTGATCTGAATATCTGAACCTGCTTTTCTCCATGAGGATGACTTCTTTGGAAAACATACATGTAGTATTCAGCATTTTGCTGTGCTTGTCTTTACAGACTACGAATTAAATAAGCAATTTTTAAAAAATTACGTTGCCTAAAATAGCTTTGCTTTTTTAATTTCTCATTTTCATAAGCTCATTCTTTAACTTGTTTCAAACCAGACATTAGCCTATGGTGACATGAACCACGAGTGGATTGGCAATGAGTGGCTGCCCAGCCTGGGGCTCCCTCAGTACCGCAGCTACTTCATGGAATGTCTGGTGGATGCTCGAATGCTGGATCATTTAACTAAAAAAGACCTGCGTGGGCAGCTGAAAATGGTGGACAGCTTTCACAGGTAAAGAGGATGGAGACCTCACCCCCAGTAAGTGCTTCCATTATCTCTACATATTTTTTCAATTTTTTTTTTTCTGGTCTAAACAGGAACAGTTTTCAGTGTGGAATTATGTGCCTCCGAAGGCTGAATTACGATCGGAAAGAACTGGAAAGAAAAAGAGAAGAAAGCCAGAATGAAATTAAGGGTTAGTGCATTGTCTTGACCTGAGTCTGATTCTGGCATGTTTTCACTGATCAGCCTCAGAAATTCATTAACAAAGAAGAGGCTTGAGAGGAAGGAATCATTTATAAAATATCAAGTGTTACATGCACAAGGTGTATCTGGATGTAGGCACTGAACATGGAATAATAAAGCACATTATTAAATCCTTTACTTATGCTACAAATGTGAACATTTTTGAAACTCATTGCTCTGAAGTTCAGAACTAAATATTTTAGGAGAATGAGAGCTAAGAACCTGGATTTTTTTCCTTATTTTCTTATTTTCCCCTGGTTTTGACATAGCTTTACATCTGCATGATTTTATCATTGCTTGTGGCTGGTAATTTTTATTACCTAGCAGTTGATGAAAAAATAACTAAGTGACTAGGTATTTATATCTTCCCAGATTCATGGTGATTTTTGAACAAGAGAGAAGGGATAAGAGAAAGCAGGGTGGGAATTCATGGTTTTCCAAGATTTCCCATGGAAATGTTCCCTGTCTAATATTACAAGTGTTTCCTGATATCTGAGTCTAAAATCTTGCTTAGAAGGCTCTGTTCCTGCTCTTTCCCTTTCCTTTTAAAGCATTGCTACCTTTTGATGGTTAATTTGCTAATTGTGCCTGAGATCACAGCCAGGAGTCACAACTATCTGGCACCAAACAAGGCAGGGCTGTGGCTGGTAGGTTGTTTTTAACCTCCTGAATGGATTGGGTGCATCTGTTCCTTACAGGAAATTGCTCCTTGGAATATTTAAACTGTTAACAGTGTGAAATGTCCCCCAGCACACTTCTAATATGTTTCCTTTCCACTTCAAATTCACGACTGGGAATGATTTGGTTCAGAGAAGTGGTGCTGTAATGAACCTGGCAAGGTGTTTTTCCTCCCCAGATGTCCTGGTGTGGAGCAATGAGAGGATGATCCACTGGGTTGTGTCCATCGGCCTTAAGGAATACGCGAATAACCTGGTCGAGAGCGGAGTTCATGGTGCACTTGTGGCCTTAGATGAATCCTTTGATTACAATGCATTAGCTCTCCTGCTGCAAATCCCCACTCAAAACACACAGGTAAGCAAGGAGGAGGCTCTTTATGCCTGCTGGGAATGCTCTCCCCTCTAGGAAGGTTAAAAATGGAGCTGATTGCTTTTTTTTCGTAGGTAAGAGCATGTAGAAACTTCAGCAGTGGGAAGTTGTCCATTAGCACACAAGAGAAAAATTCAAAATCATGCCTTCCTAATAGTTTTCTCATTGTTAATAATAATTCTCATTGGTAAATTTCCTTGAGGAAAAAAATTGTTTGAGTATTTTCCTCATAGCCCATCTTCACAACACTAGTGTGAAACTCATCATTTTTGTTCTTTTCAAGTTTTTACTATGAAATAATTAAGTCTGAGGCAGAATCATGAACTTTTGTGTCACAACTAAAGGAGAGTTAAGTCTTCCCTAAATTTTTAATAAGTTACAAATTAAACTGTAGCTTTTCAAGTACTGACTTCTCAAGTATGAAGTATGTTTATTAATCTGATAAGAAAGTATTAAAAATTTGGTTTCTATAGGTTTATAAAATCATTATAGGTTACTAATTTTAACTAATTATTAATCTTCTGGAATTAACTTGCATTTCTTTTGTACCACAAATTTCAGGCTCGTGCTGTTCTGGAGAGGGAATTCAATAACCTGCTTGCTATGGGCACTGACAGAAGACTTGATGAAGTAAGTTATTCAAGTTGATGACCCATTTTATGGTCCTGGAAACTTTATCAGAACTGCTCAGTGAAAGAATTCAGCTTGAACCTCTTTAAGCTTTTGACAGAATAGTGACAGAAACCATAAAGTGAAACTCCTTGTCTCTGAGGGTTTCTAAATACAGCAGGGTTTGTGTATTTTGGTAAGATGACTTTGCATATGAAAGTGTTGGGAAGATTTGCAAGTTGGGTTTCGTAGCTCATGGTTAATGTCTCATTCAGCACTTTGGGCTGAATCCTCTTTATCTAAAATACAGGAAAGTTAGTGACCAGAGTTGTAGAGGAACAAGCTGCGATAGAGAAAGGCACTTCATCCTAAAGAGCATTATTTCAAAGAGCTTTGAGGGGTTTTTAAGAAATCTCATGTTAATTTTGAGTGATACTGATGTAGAAGACCACCAGGTGTGTTTACCCATCAGAGCAATTTCTGTTGAGCAGTCTGTGATCTTAGTGTATAAACTGCACTGAAACAAATATGAAACTCTTTTAAGTGTGAGGCTGTTTTGTGCACCCACAGCAAAAATGAGAGACTGTTCCATCTTTAGCCTTTTAAGTTGCTTGGTGAACAGATTCATGCTGGTGTTACTTCCCCAGGAGAGTCTTAATTAACCCTCATCTTTGGTGCTGATGGGAATTGATGTGGTAGCACACAGAGGCAAACGTGGTCCAGATTAAGGCTGAAACAGCAAAACCCTTCTGTGGTTAACCAGCTCAGGAAACCAGTCTCAAAAACATTGGTGCTGGTATGAGGAAGAGGACAGGGAAAGGGGAAGCTCCTGACAGCTCTGTTCCCATGTGCATCTCTACCAAGGTTTTAATAACACATCAGAAAGCAGCTTGATGGTTTTTTAAAGTATTTTTCCTTGGAGATTTCAAACTGCAAAAGGAGCTGTGAGGGAACAGGTGTTAGCTCTGTTCTAGTAGCACAGGGCAGTTTGATAATGAAGATCTCTTCAAATAATGTAGCCTCTTATCTCCTAATTGTTCAAGGGAATAAATCTGAGGTAAAACAGCATTCAAAGGGTGGAACTGTTTCTAAATGGAAAGTTGGCAAATGGAGCTGCCCAGTGGGTATATTTGCATTGACACAATACCTGCTCTGCCAAAGATGTTTTTGAGAGTAGGACTTAAGCTGTATTTGGTAAGTGCAGGATTATATTTCTGAGGTGGGAATATAGCTTGGAAGATGCAGATATATTAATGGAGGAAGGAAAATGCACTTGGGTAATTAAGCGCTTAAGGAAAACTCTGCTTGGCAATGCAGTATTTAATACACTTTTTATTTCCTCACAATTACCTCATTCAGTGGTGAGATGTTTACTTGAGTTTGTCAGTAATCCTTTTAATGTCAGTAACAATCCCCCACTTTTTGCACTGCTAATGTTGTTTGTCAATATGACAGGATGATGATAAGAGCTTTAGGAGAGCACCTTCGTGGAGAAAGAAGTTTAGACCAAAGGACATAAGAGGTTTAGCTGCTGGATCAGCAGAGACTCTTCCTGCAAATTTCAGAGTTACAACCTCAATGTCTTCACCCTCTATGCAGCCAAAGAAGATGCAGATTGATGGTATTGATTTTGTATAATTTTAAGCATGATGTGCTCCTTTTGCCTGAGATTCCAGGGGAATTAAGTTCAAATGACCTTTTTGCTGCATAAAAGCATCTGCCTTGTGCATGGTTGTATTTATAACACTGTGTTTAACCATAGGGTGCTTTGTCATTTCAGGAAGCTGCACTAGAGGTGGAGTTTTTTACATCACTGGAGTAACAAAATGAGAATTATAGTTAGAAATCAATGTAATTTAAACTAGGAAAATAAAATGACAGCTTAGGAGAAGTCTTTCAATCACACAATGCGTCATTTCTAATTAGCAGCAATTAGACCAATGTAAGCCCCACTTCTGAAATGTAATAAGATGCATTCAAAAATGATGTGAGTAAACCCCCTCAGACAATTTTGAGATCAGTAAAATTTGAGTTATATGTGCATTACCCCCCTGCAGTGGTTACTTCAATATTGACCAGACTTGAAATCACTGATTCATTCATTGCTGTGTACTTAATGATCTTTGTCTATATGTGTGCACACACAGATATGAATTAAAAAAACCCAAACCAACAAAAGCAGACCCCAAAAATCCCATCTGGAAGTGGAGGTTGATCACCTGTCACGTGAGGGATCTTGCTTGTTAAAAAACTGTCTCTGTAGCACCATAAGAATAAACAGACTTGAATTTGGTTACAAAAGAGAAGGAAGAACAAATATAAAATGTTTTTTATTGGAACAGACAGGGTGAGAACACAGTCTGTCAGAGTTGCCTCAGGTTCTGAAAACTACTTATTCATAAAGCTCAAAGAAGCAATTTTTGCATCTGATGCTACTTTCAGTGATGGTACTTCTAAATTTTAGATATTGTCACTAGCACAAAATATTTTCCAGAATTCATGTGGAAAATTATGTAAATGAAAGTATGTTAAGTCTTTACCACATGAGACCACTTCCTTTTTGAGAAATTAAATGTTTACAAACTACATAATGTAGTAAATAACTTACAAAATTACCTTTGCTGATTTCTGTGTGCTAGATGGCATGCAGACTTTTCTTTTTAGCATTCCTCTTGTTAGCCCTGGAACAAGAAGTGGTTAATATACAAACTGTAAAATAAATTCTGCTTTTCTAACTTGTAACCTTAGAGTTGGGTTGGTACCAAAGCTGTAATCACCGTTGCTGTGATGGGGTTTCTTTTGTTTTGAAAACTAACATGCATGCTGTGTTCTGCATGTCTTCCCATGCTTCTTGGAATAGGCAGTGTATCAGGAACACAAAGATTGGATTCTGCTACAGTAAGGACCTACTCCTGTTAAAGCCTTCTCCTGGTGAGTAAAGCGGTGAGGAATAACACACTAAAGCAGCTATTTATGAAATAAAACAGCTGGGATTTTACAACACTGATTTTACACACTTAGAAAACTGTCCAGGTTTTCAGGGTAGGTTGTTATATTGAAAATCTAGAGCATATTTCTTCAGTGAAGACTGAGTGTTTAAATACTGGGCTTTGTCAGTATTGTATTCTTGTGAGGATTTTTAAACAGCCTCAGAAAGGACCTGTGCTAAACAGCTCTTTAGAAAGTGTTGAAATCAAAGGTTGGATGAAACACAGCTACTGGAAGTGGGGAGAGGGAAGAGAATAAATTAGGGATGGAAAGTAAAGAATCCAGTGTGTAACACTGCAGCTCAGATTATTGATCATTCAGTCTTTTCTTGGTCACAGTTGTCCCACTAAAACGTACTTCAGTATTGAATGGTTACAAGGATAATTGCAATATTCCAGTTCCTGGACACTCCATGCCACTGTGATTGTCTAGGCTGCTTGGCTGGATTTAGCTACCTGGAGCTTAATTTGGAGAGCTGGGAGCAGAGTGCTGGTGATAAAAGGCAGAGTGATGTGTTGTAACACAAAGTCCATGTATTCTGCCTTGTGAAAGATCTGTAGTCCTGTCTTTCTCCAGGATCTGGAATGTTTCTGCAGTAGCCTCTGCTGTATTTTCTTGTGGCACAGTACTACTCTCATTTTGCAAGCCAGTCAGAAAACTTTTTTTTTTTTTTTTTTGTACTGTAATGGATTTCAAAAAATCAATTCAGGGAATCTTTCCCCCTCACTGGTATCCTTCATGGACTGTGAATTGTCTGTCTCTGCAGCTTGCAGCTTCTTTCATCTTACTGGTAGCATCCCTTCCAACTCATGTATTTGCTTCTTCAAATTCAGAACCTTTTTGTATGTATGAGTTGAGTTCTAAAGTGTTCTTACATCTGAGATGCTGAGAGGGGAAACTCTTGCATGTAGCAGCTGAGACCATGTGAGTGTGTCAGTTCATAATCTCAGGGGCTCTCTTAAAGTATTTTTAGTTGCAAGAAACTGAAGTTTTCAGTCTCCCCTCCCCCAGATTCTCCCCCACCCTGGCTCAGGATTTTCTGCAGTCAGATGACCTGGGATGGAAATCCTCGAGGCAGAAATATTTGCCCTGATTGCTTTACTTTGCATTGCAGCTGGAGATTGCAGAAGGCAATACAATCATATCCAATGTGGCATGGCAGTAATTCAGTGCATGACTGCTGCACTGCTAAGCTGTTTGTGACAATCTTACAGTGAAATGTTGGTTAAAAACTGCTAATGGAATCTTTTGTGTTTTTCTTCCTTTTTGTGTGTTTTTGTTTGTTGTTTTTACAGTTTACCCACACTATTTCTACCGGTGATATGCAGCATTTTGAACATTTGGAACCCTTAACCTGTTAATACTTGTTAAATGGACACTTTGAGATATTTTATTACAGAGTTTTTAATTAGCAAATAAAATCATGAGTACTATAGAGAAAATATTTTAGAATCTAAATGTTTCTTATATTTATGTGACTTCTCATTTATATAGTTACTTACTTCTTCTGTTTCTATTCAGTCTACAAATCAAATCATTGCTGATTTTTTTATTCTAATTTTAGTCTTTCCAACTGAATGTACTGTAATGCTTGTATGTATGTCCCTATGAGCAATATAGGGTTTTTGTAAATTATGCAGTTACTGTAATTATCATTGTTTTTTAATAATGAAACTGAAGGTGAAAAGGATTTTAATACCTTTGTAAAAGTATCATGACACCGAGCAGTATATATTTTGTCTTTTGGAGCTCTTAGCTTAGATCTGAAAAGAAGTCCAGCTTTTTTTCAGGTGAGCCTTTGTTGACGTAGGAGGGACGGTACACGAGTGTTGTTCTCCTCAGAGCTGTACCTTTCCACACAGAGGATTTGTCAAGTAGTGGCAATTTGTCTTTATTTAAACTAGAACTTGTTTGAAAAGCTGGGAGGAACTCTTAACCCTGCGGGACACCTTGTAGGACTGATTGCCTCAGTCGTTACTCCCTCTGCTGTATTTGTATAGCGACTCTTCACAGTGACTGAAAACAAGCCATAAGTCAAGGACTGTTTTTATTTTTGCTTCTCCTTAACTGAGGAAGATAGACTTCATAATGATTCCTGGTCGTGAGCCACAGGCCACAGAGAGGTTTTTTTTGTCCTAGACCTTTTTGCTTGAAAACACTTGGTGGCAAGATGCTGGTGGAACCAGTTTTAATGGACCAATCCTAAAGCACTGCAGCCTCCTGTCACATGAGTAGTGAAAGATGAAGGTACAATGGGCTGAAAACTAAAGCAGTGCATCTTCTAATAAAGGCCTTACTTTTCTTATGTAAGTCATCCTATGTGTTTTGTAAACTTGTTCTAAAGACTTGTCTGGACTTTAATTTTGATGGTTGTAGCCATTTTGGACTGTATGGGTAGAAAATGTATCTGACACTTGTAAATGGCATATTAAAAAGCCAGCAAGAATCTGTTCAGATGGTGCATTATTTATTATGCAACAATATATATAGCATGTCCTTTTTCTTATTTTGTTTTCCACTTTTAACTTGCTTGTAAAACTGAAATTCATTGTTACTGTTCTGTTTTTCTATTAATCTTTTGTGTATTTTCAGATTATGTAACAATATGTACAGTCTACTTTTGAACTATTTTTATCACAGTATTATTTATTGCTTTCTTTCAATAAAGTACTGATGCATTTTCCACTGCCAATAAAACACTATGGAAAAGCTAAGATCTAATTGTATGCAGGCAGAAACTTTTGCAGTGAGTGGATATTGTCAATAAAGCATCTTAATGATTGTTTGCTGCCCTGTAGATCTGGTTTCAAATGATGACCTTTCTCCAGTAGCAGAAATACTCCGTTAGATGTGACATTTTCTTTGGAATTGTTCAAGTTCACGTGCATTAATCAGTTTCCTGGAAAAAAACTGCTTTATTGCCTACTTCTACTCATGGTTAGAGCTATGATTTGCTTTTTAAAACAGTAAACCAAACCTGTCACACAACTTCAGTGTGTTCTGGTCCACATCATGAAGGTGGAAGTGCTGTTCTAGACAGCAGCAACAGCTGTTTTGGTAATAAAATGAGATTATGGCCATAGTGATATTTGGGGAGAAACACAGGAGTCGAGGGAACCAGTGCAAAACGGTGTCACAATAGGGCTGTTCATGTCAATTTTAATATATTTGTAAACCATTTCTGTGAGTAGAAGACAGAAGGATAAAGTTGCAGAATAATGAAGCAGTAGTGAAGCATATTTCATCGTGTCCTCTAGATCAACAGCAGGATTTGGAAAGCCTGGAGAAACACTGCCATGGATGCTCTAAACCTTGTTCAGTAATGCATCTCTGTTTGTCTGGCTTGTCTATATGAGTTGCTGTCTGTTCATTTGCAGTCTCTTTTATATTCTCAGAGAATCTATCTTTCTAGAAAAAACTAAAATGGAACTGCAGAAGGAAATCCTGACTCACTGCTCAGCTAAACTTTGTTGTTCAGAGAAACCTTGCATAGGCGTTGCTGGTCACTGATGTGATAGTTGGTGTTCAAAGTCATGTATTGTTGCTTCTCAAAAGTGAAACCAATGCGGGATAGACTTGTAAAATGTGAACAGAAAATGCGTTTATTATTTTGAGGCTGTAAAACCTTAACTGTTACGGAACAATGGAACTGACCTGAGAGGTAGAATAAATGAGTGAAATGGCGAAAGCTTTCACGAACTGGCAAAACTGTGTGGTGCCTTCCTTCTGAGTTACACAGCAATGCTGTGCTGGAGAAATCCAGAAAAACGTGTCTTGCTCAGTTTTAGCAACTCCCACACACCCTGCTGAAAGAAAACTGTGCACGTGGAAAAGGCACCTGGGTTTGTTACGGTGATCTTTAGATAACACCTGATTAAATACACTTTGCACATTGCCAAATGTCTTTAAAGGTTTGAGTTGGAAAGAGGGCTTTAAAAACCAAATTGTCTATATTCTTCAGAATTATGAGTGAACTTTAAACTTGAATTTTTGCATGTTTAAAGGACAGGGAATTTCAAAACAGATGTTTTGTCTTTCAAACTGCTGCAAAATTAAAAGACAGGAAGGGGCTTTAGCAGTGTCTTGTGGACAGTAGTGATTTATCATGCCAAGATTTGGAGAACAGGTAAAGTAGTTTAAAGCAGAATTTATTTTTGGAACTTGGTAGGCTGAAGATTGAGGGAGAGAGGCAGCAAAATTAATTTTCAGGTAAATAAACACTGTGTGTTTGGGGGTGGTACTTTTTAAAGAAACTTAAGAGTCACTTTGCCTTTAAAAGTGACTTGTGGTTTTATATGGGATGTTGGAACAGATGGGTGAAAAGGGATATATGAAAGTGGCTGCTATTCCTGTTGAATAGGAGCAGGTGAAGACTCCAAAAGGACACAGAACACCCAGCAGTAATGCCCAAAGGATCGAGGTTCTCCTCTACCAGACAGCTTTCTGAGAGTAAGTTTAGCCCAGTTTTTAAAATACAATGTATTCAGCCCATAGGGTGAATTGCACTGTATTTAATCCAGGAAAAAGTATCTGAGCCTATTTATAAAGCCAACTGGCTACATTTGGAATTGTGTTCACCTGGATTTTTTATTTATCTTGCCGTTTATTACAGCTTGAATTTGTGCGTTTATTCGCAATGTTTGTTGCCACAAACGGCGTTCCGTGGGGTCTTTTCCTCCTCTAGAAGACACAAACAGTGCTTAAACCACTAACTCCCTACTCCTGCAGCCTTGAAAAGCCCCGTTGTTCCCATTTTGGCATCGCTTTCTTTTGCATCCCCCAACAGCCCCAGGGGAACCTTTTGCTCTCTGACACAAAGCGATGGAAACCCTCGGGGCTGGAGTACTTGCGATTCCCAAAACATGACGGTGCAGAAGCGAGAATTAAAAAAAAAATTGGGAGGCGGGGAAAAAAAAGTACGCTCCAAACTGCACCAGCTCTCCTGTGGCCATTTTTAAAACCCCTGACGGTGCGTTTCTGCAGAAGGATTCCAGAAATACACATTCCTCATTGTTAGCGCCACTGAAGCCCCGCAGGCTCCCGGCGCTGCTCGGCCCGGCCGGCACGGCCCCTCCCGGCGGGGCGGAGCGGAGCGGGTCCCGCTCCCACCTGGAGCCGGGAAGAGGAAGTGGGAGCTCGGGAGAAGCGGAAATTGCAGCAGCAGCCGCCGCCAGCCCGGGAAGCAGCGGCGGGGAGCCAGCGCCGAGCAGGAGGAGGAGGAGGCGGCAGAGGCACAGTAAGCGCGGCGGCGCTGAGGGCAGCGGCGCTGAGGGGAGCCGGGCCGGGGCTCTGCGCACCGCCGGGCAGCGCGAGGCACAGCCGGGGGGGCGCGACTCGGCGTCGGTTTTTTATTTTTATTTGAACTCTGAGGCAGGGCAGAGCTGGGAACTTGAGGGAAAGCGTCTGGAGCGGGGCTCGGAGCGGCAGCCCCGCGGTGGCGCCTCTGCCATGGCCCCTCAGGGCAGAGCCGAGCCGAGCCGCTGCCCTCCAGCCGGGCTCAGGCCGGGCTCCAGCCCTGCTCCGGCCAGCCCGGCAGCTCTGCCTGCTTCCCTCACCTGCACCCCTCAGCTCGGCATCCCCCGGCCGGCCGCAGCTCGTCCCTAGGCCCGGGCAGCGGGGAGTCGCGCTAAAGGCGCTGGGTAGGATGATGCGGTGCTGATTAGTCATAGCAGCGCTGAGCAGCGCATACATCGAGGCGTATATTTAGCCTGGGTTTGTGTTCGAACCGGAGCGTTTGCTTCTTCCTTCAGGAATCATGGCCACGTGAGGCAGTGAGTCATGAATAGATGGTGTTGCTCGCCGTTCTGCCCTGGAATCGGTGCTGGAATAGCAGGCGGAAAGCAGCTCATTGCTGCTAGCCCTGGGTTGGGATCCCTGCTCACTGCGGCTGCTTTGCTCCCTGTGGAATTCACTTCACAGGGTGCATGGTTGAGCCGTGGGGAAATGTTGGCGTTCAGGGGCATAACTTGCAGAGAATCGCGGTGGATTCTGGATTTTTGTGAAATCCTTCTTCCCTGCGCTATTGTTTGTGAGAGCTTGAGGAGGAAGCAGTGAAATCCAGGCTGAAGGATCCAGCTTTTGTTCTTTGAAATGTCCAAGCACAGCTCAATGAACAAAATGCATCAGTCGAGTGAACATATGAAACTAGTACTTAGGGGGAAAAAGTTGTGTTTTGCACAAAGTATGTAGAAATTCGCCATACACAGATGTACCTCTGGTTCAGCTCTTGTCATCTGAATTCCATTTCTGGACATCTTGCACAGCTGTGGAGCACAGGATGGATACAAAACATCCCTCTTAGGAGAAGTTAGAAAGAACTTGGATCCGGGTTGAATTTCACTATTGAACTGGTTTGGTTCTGCTTTCCAAGGCTTTTGGGGATTTTTTTTGGTGAGAATTTGCATTTTGGTAGGAAAGGGTAGGACAGTCAGACACAATCAAGTGAGAGAAGGCTTTAGACAGGATATTTTAAGGGCAGTGTTAAAAATACCCGTGTTCTGAAGGTTTGTGTTATAAACTCGTGGTCTCACAGGTATTTTGGATATGAAGTACCATTATAAAAGTTAGTTGCTTAACTGCCAGAGGAGTTTGGAGACCTGAAAACACATGAGGGGAAACATACTAATTCTGTGTTAGGATGTCACCTGCTCTGCTTTTGCACCCTCCTTCCAGGCTGCTCCATCATTTGCTACCCTGGTGTTTGACTGTCAGTTTTTCAGTTGTTCTCACTCACGTTACCAGTCCTGAAATTTCTGAAATGCTCCATAAAACTGGCTCATCAGCTCGTTCTGCCGGGCTGCAGAACAAGCCTGACAGAACAAGCTGTGGACTTTACCCAGGGAATATTAGTTATGCATTAAAGAGGGAGTTTTCATCCCACCCACTGAATTATGTTTGTGTGAGTTAAATAGCCTGTGATAATTATCCTTCTAATCTGTTCTTAATTAGAAGGATAAAGGTAAGTGGACAGAATGATAGTATGTTAAAAAACTGAACCCTGGTAGAACAGCAAAGGAGCAAAGGAAAATTAAATCCTTTCTCTGACGTGTATTCTGAAAAAGCTGGGAGAACAGGAAACTTGTTTTTTGATGTTTTAGTTTTGCTTTCTAGAATCTATTTGTTTTGATTTACCTAGAATAAAGGGTGTAAAATCCAGCTACTAGCACCAGGAAAGTCAGGAATTCTGCTAACTAGTTGCATTGAGAAGTGTTAATTAAAAGCATCCAACTTGATACTCCACAGGGGATGAGGTTTCCAGAAAGTGAGAGGCCCCAAATCATTAACCTCTTGACAGTGTTGTTTCTAGAAGTCAATGTTTGCCTTTCTGATGAGTCTTGCTTCCTGCTCTCTGTGCTCCAGCAGTCATCCGAAAGGCAGATGAGGTTCTGGGTTTGTGTACACTGTGCCTCACAAGGGATTACCTGAAGGACACACACTCCTGTTCCCTGTTGTTGGAGCAATGTCTGCATTGTGTGCAAATTCTTGGAGTTGTTGGGATTTCTGTCACCACGCTGAAACTCACTACACAGCAGAGGAGGTTGTGCAGGTGTAATGTAGGTGAAGAACAATATTGTGCTCATTGTTTTTAGTGTCTGGGGAAAAACACCTATTCCTACACCTGAACTGTGTGCACAGGCTCCACAATTAGCAGCAGTCTTTGGAAGTGCATGTTGGCTTGGAAACCTGTGTGAGGAGAAGTCTTTGAGTGCAGTGACTGCGCAAGACACGTGTTCATTTGAGCAAAGAAAGGTGACTTTGTTCTCTTTGAAACAGTGATTGCTCCTAACCTTTTCACAGTGCAAATGGGAAAGTTAAAGGGGTTTTCAAGCCAGCTTGAGGAGACAGCCTGGGCAACAATGGTCAAAGCTGTTTCCACTGCAAGTACAGCTTCTGGTGCTGTGGTTAAATAACATACTTCATTGGGAATTTTGGATTGCACCTCCTCTGTCAGCTCCTGCATGAATCAAATGAGCTGACACATGAGTGGAGTGTGACCCTGCTTCTCCTGCTGGTGTTGCAGATGTGGAAGGCTACTGCAGGCCACACCGTGTCTGTCAGCCAGGATGACGGAGCTGATGACTGGGAGACGGATCCAGACTTTGTGGTATGGCTTTTGGGGTTTGCTGCTCCACCAGGAGCAGGTTCTGGGACACTTCCAGAGGAATCCTGCAGGGTGGGGGCTGTGTCTTGGCAAAATAAACTGACAGGAGCACGTCTCTGGAAGTGAAGTGGGAGTGAAGCTGCTTTTCTAACTCTTGTGGTCTCAGTGACTGCTGTGAGCTCTGAAATGTGTGCAACTCGTGACTTCTGTGGGGTTTTAACTCTCTTTTTTTATGTGTGTCCTTCACAGAATGACGTGAGTGAGAAAGAACAGCGCTGGGGAGCTAAAACTGTGAATGGATCTGGACACCAAGAGCACATCAAGTAAAGCAGCTCTCTTGTGAAATGTATTAATAGGCATAGTCCCAGGCGACTTTTAATCAACTCCTGTTCTCAGTTACTTGTGTCTTCATAATTAAAACAGGAATCCCTGTAGAAGATTGATTATTTGCCAGATTGCTGGCCTTTCAAGTCCATGAGTGCCTTCAGATCCAAAATTAAAATCAGAATGTGGTGCAGGCCCTCTTAAGTCTTTCTTTGTCACTGGAAATGTTATTTTTCCTGCTTCTGTGTCTGGAAAGGTTCCTTTTTCTGTTTTGATGCAGTAGTGCTGGGAAGAAGCTGAGGGATCTGAGCAGCACCAGTTTGCTACTTTAAGGAAATGTGTAGTCCCTTAATTGTTACACTTTGTTTAGAAAACTGCTACCAAACTCATAAAAACTCTGGCAAAGCAGCAAAGTGAGCTCTCTGATAGAAAAGCAAATGAGTGCATCATGGAGGGGTATGTGAAACAGATGCATCTCCTGAATCTTCTATTTCTTACAAAAGGTGGCTAAGACTGAACTTTAAAGCTGTTTTAGAAAATGTGTGATGTTGCAAACACTGGTTACTTCAGGGATCAGTGTTACTCTGCTCTGTTCTGAGGTCAGTGAGGATTCCTGCTGGCTGAATTACACCCGAGGAAGGGTAAAACTCATGTGGGAAGTGTTTAAAGTAGAGATTACACCTTGCTTTACCCTTCTTGTGCATAGCCTGCTCTGCCCTCAGTTCAATTCCTGCATATTTTAAGGGATCATTTAGGGAAGAGGGTGTGCAAATTTCCTTACATCTTTATTTTTCAGTACAGTGCAATAAAATTCTGGTGTCCAGAATGCTGTTAGAATTAGCCCTGTTACCATAGGGACTGTGTGAGAAGAGATGATCCCTGTTCTGAAAAGTTGCCATCTAAATAAAAAGTGTTGGGAAGAATTTAAATTAGTACATGAGGGAAAAAAATGTTTCAGGCACAAATCAATTCTACTTAATGGATTGTTAAAATAGCAAAGTTGCCTTCCACATTAGTCTTAAAACCAGCAATTTCTTTTTTTTAAACAACATTTTGCAGTGGGACAAATGCAGTGTCTCAAAAGGAAATGGTTTGTGCACTGAAAAAATGAGAAGGGCTTGAAAAATACAAGTTGTCCAAGTTCTAATTAGGATTACATTTTTGTCAGCTTTATATTTTGCATCTTTATGAAGTTGCTTGCTGAAACTTCCTTGGTAAAACTTGCTGCTTTGTTACTTGTCTTCTAAAGTATTCATCAGCTGAGGGAAAATGTATTCCAAGAACACCAGAACCTCAAAGAGAGGGAGCTTCAAACAGGACCAAAAGCTTCCCATGGCTATGGAGGGAAGTTTGGCGTGGAACAAGATCGCATGGATAAAGTAAGTGTGGATGGGGTTCCCCTGGGATGAAGTGATAAGGGAGGTGATAAGCCTTGCCTTGCCTGTGGCCAGCACCACTCTGTGTGAGCTGAGCTTGTTCCAGCTCTGGGATGTGCAGTGGCACCACATGGTTTTGATTGATGCCAAGTCTTGAGAGGATTCCCCAGGATTCAGGATTCAAGTTTTTAAATTTATATTTCTAAATTAACAAAGCACTTCATGCATTAATAAATCCAGTATGATAAATTTTTATTTCGATGCTGTGCCAGCTCTTGTATGCATATAGAAATTGCCAAGAAGTGAAGAGAAGGATGTGCTGCTGCATTAAAATCAGAGAGCAGCTCTTGTGAGCAGTGACAAACTGTGAACAGTGACAAATAATGCAAGTATTTAAAATACCATTGTACTTCAATCACATGGTAGGTTTTTATATAAGGAATTGATGGCTGCTTACGTTACCCTTAAAAAATTTACAATTCTTAATATAATTCCTTTAGCCATGTGATGAATAGGCATATCAACTTCTGGCTGCTTTCATTCATGAACTCTGTTAGAATAAGAACCAAAACATTCCTGAATAAGAAAGTTTTCTTGCTTTGTTTGCTTTCTGTGTTCTTGGTAAGTTGACAGCCTTAAATTTTTTCTGGATTCACATATTCCAGGGTTAGCTGCTGTCCAGTTCTCAGTGGATCTTTGAAATAGGCTAACCTTTGAATGTGGGAAAAGGAATTGCTGAGCAGATTCAACCAGCTGGCCTGTTCTGCTGCTGCTCTCTAGTGTCAGCAGTTTATCTCACCTGTGTCCATGGGAAAAAAGAAAGGAACAAAAGTCAGCAGTGTTTCCCATAGGCCAGAATTAATCATGGGGAAAAACAGTCTGGTCATGCCCATCTGAGTGATGCTGGTGGCAGGAGGTGTTCATGATTTATGTTTGTAATAAATCTTTCTCCCTTGTAACTAGTTCTGAAGCCTTGTGGTTGAGAGGTCTCCTTTGCAGGTATCTGTGCAGGTGTGCTGCTCTTAAAGCTTGGCTTTAAAGCTTGGTTATTAAATCAGGGTCACTGCAGCCTTGTCATGGTGCAGGGGTTTGCTGCATTTAGGGCAAAACCTCAGTGCTGAGTTAAAATGAGCTGTTACATCATTCTGTATGCCTTACCTCCTGAGCCGATTTAAAATGTGTAGAAAAATTATGAGGGTGTTTTACTCTGAAATACAGATTTCCAAGGAAAATATTTTTCCAAGTCTTTTAGAAAAGGGGTTTTGTTGAAATGCTTGGTATTTGGTGAAATGCAGAAGGTTCTGGTACCACAAAGAAAACAGCTTGCTTAAACCTTACCCACCTCAATTGGCATAACAAAAGGGAGATCATGTAAAACCACATAAACTCTAAAATTTTGAGAGCTTAGTGTTTTCCATAAATGTAATGAGAAGGATAAAGGGAGGTGGGAGCCTTTTCTGTCACATTTAACAGATATTCTATTACAGAACACCTGCAAAATTAACAAGAGTGTGACTGTTTCAGTCAGGAAAAGAAAGGAGCCTTTGTAATGCTTATGAGTTAAAGTAGTGTCCTATTATTGATACCCTTGTTCTGTTACCTGGCAATTACTTCAGCCAGTAATGCTTTGCTTCCCTCCCTGCTGGGAATGTTCCCTCCAGCACCTGTGTAGAGGAAAAAGAGCAAACATTGTAAAATCCAAGTTACTTCGGTGTGCAGACACCTTGTGTCCTCAGATTAATTCACCTTGGCACCAGATCATCCAATGGATTAAAGTGGTGAATTGCAGGTTGTTCTGGCCAGTGCCCAGTATTGCCACTGGACAAGGAAGAAGCATTTTTGCTTGAGGTGTGAGGCTCCAGCATCAATTCCAGGGGCTGGAAAGGCTCCCTAGTGCTAGGTCACTGTAACACTAGCAAAGGCTGTGTGGAGGCACTTGCAGGTGTGTAATTACATATCCCTGTGTCCTGCCAGTCATGGTGGGATGGATGGAGCTGAGCCTCCAGGGCCAGGATGCAGGGCTGGGATACCTTTGGCATAGGGAGCTCTGCCTTGGTGTCCAGGCATCTCTTCATGTTCAATACCATTTTGCAAGTGAGAAATTAGGGAAGATGCCTCATTCTGGCTTATGCAGGAGACATGGGTGCTTCCCTAAAAGGCTGAGAGCTGGCTGTAGTTGTACTTTTGCAGTCCCATGCCACCTAAAACAGATCTGTAGCTCTGTACCTCAACACAAGGCTGTGTATTTCACCTAGAACTCACTTCAAACTCTGCATGAGCACCATCAAGACTCCCTCTCTACCTGCCTTGTTTTCATTCCTGTGCTTTTGAAGTGCAAATGCAAGGCATAAAATAGTCCTCATAAAATGCAGTCACTTCCCTTGCCTGGGCTGGATTGGCAGCATGGCAGCATCCTTGTGGAGACCTCCCAAGTGAGTAGGAATTTCCAGGGAAGTTGGTTTCGACAGCAGGAGTGGCAGTGATGCATGTTGGTAACAGAACTCATCCTCAAGTTGCTTGGTGCAGTGTTTTCTCTTACATGCAGAGCTGTGTAGAACTGCTGTCTCTGAACTTAACCCATTTCTTCCAGTCAGCTGTTGGACATGAATACCAATCCAAGCTTTCCAAGCACTGCTCCCAGGTGGATTCAGTGAAAGGCTTTGGTGGCAAGTTTGGAGTACAAACCGATAGAGTTGACCAGGTGAGTGATTTCCTCTCTTCCTGCAGCCACCCACAGTGGTTTATTTTCTCCTTTTGTACCTAAAACTGCAAAATATCAGTACTTTAGCATTCTGGTGGGAGCTGCTCTTCCTGCTCTTTTTGAAGTTTAGCAGCAAGCTAACACTGACTGATATGGAGATAAATTACTGTTTAAAGCAGAGTAGAAAAAAGCCCTTGTGGGAAATTGAGATGAGTTGAAAAGAAAGCTGAAAAGAGATGTTAAAATATTACTTCTGTTTTGTGTTCTTTGCCAAGGTCAGTGTGAATTCTATAGCAGGAGGGGTTTGGGGATGGTTTGTCCTTTATCACAACATGGACTACTGGGCAGGATAATTGATGTCCTGTTCCAAGACTCTGAACCAATGCCTGCCTGGAAATGCTGGATTTCTGTCATACTGAATTGCTGGGCCTGGCAATGCTAGACCAGAGTATGCTGCTGGTACAATTTGCCTTGGCAAGGGAGGACAGAAACCCTGGCCATGAACACATGCACTCAATTACCATGGAAATGAATGTGGCCCATAAGTTAAGTGGTATTTATGCTCCCAATCCAGAAGGTCAGAGCAGTATGGAAAGAAACAGGAACTTGCCATGCTCTTTGTCCACTCAAGTACAGGCAGTTTTTCTCTTAATGCCTAACTCTGTCACACATTTCATTTTATTTCTCTTCCAGTCAGCTGTTGGGTTTGAATATCAGGGCAAAACTGAGAAGCATCCCTCCCAGAAAGGTAAAGTGGGGAGGTGGTCACCTCTGTGGACATATTTGCTATAAATAATAGAGTAGATTCTTTTACTGTGTGGAAAGTACCTCGTTTAATGAGACCTCTGCATGACATTCTCAATGAATTAAATGTTGGGTTTGCTGGAGCAGAAGAGGAAAAAATTAATTTCAGAGCAGTTTCATGAGTTGATGGAGTTTTAAGACAAGAAAGTAGTGGGTCTTCAAGAGTCTTACTTTTCTTTCAGAGGTGAGGTTCAAGGAGATGTCAGGAAGACTGGGAGTTTGCTGTATTGCACCCTGTTGGAGATAGGGGACAAATTTAATAGGAGCCATCATAAGCTATAGGACTGTCGCTTATCTTGTGTTTAAAATGAAACATCATTTTATGTGCTAAAGCATTAATACTTCAGTTCTGAAATAACTTGTTTTTCCCCTCAATTGCTAGGCTATGCTGTATCCATGACAAGTGCCTTCATGCTGTTTTTATTGTGCTTTACTCTCAATGCAGACTACTCAAGTGGTTTTGGTGGAAAATACGGAGTGCAGGCTGACAGAGTGGACAAGAGTGCAGTGGGGTTTGATTACCAGGGGAAAACTGAGAAACACGACTCCCAGAAGGGTGAATAGACACACATGTGTTAGCAGGCTCCTTCCCTGATGCTCTAGGCACTGCCCATAGGCCATGTTGTAAAATATTCATGTTTTACACCTCTTGCACCCCTAACCTGCTGAAAGGTAACGCTGAGTCACATTTATGTTGCTGCAAACTTTGACTTCTGAAAAAAGAAACCTAAAAAACGTTGCTTCTGCCTGGTTTTAAGGGATGGTCCAGGGCATGTAGGTTTGGCTGGAGGTTTTTTCCAGCTCCTTTTGAAAAGCTGAAAATCAAAGTACTCAGACTGTGAACGGTTTAACCACCACAGAGAAGTGCTCCTAAAAGAATCAGCTGTTTGTGGACTAAAACATTTATCAGTTAGCAGCATTTAGAGTTAATATCGTGTTGCTGAGCAGCTTTCCAGGCGTATCTGATCAAAAATCAGCCATTTTATTGAAAAATGGTGCCATCTTTGCCATCTGTTTTCTGTTTATCCCAAAGAAATGTTTGCAGTCTAGAAATGCTAACAAGGAGCAGGGGCTGTTTAAAAGCATCCAGGCTGTTGCTGACATGGGTTTTGAAGTTCACTTTGCTGTAAGTGTCTTCAGAATTTTACCAAGGAATCAAGCAGCTGAACTGCTGGTATTGCCCAGCTAAATGCTATTTTATTGTCCATGCTAGAGAATGTATTCTGAAGGATTTCTGACTTCAGTGTCTGAAGTCAAGTTTAACTGAGGATGTCAGTGCTTCTTTGAAAATATGATGTAATGCTAGCAGCCCCAGTTATCACAATTGCTCAAGGTGATGATTTTGTTATTGAACACTTCCAAACAAAACTCTTCTCTCCTATCTCTAGATTACTCCAAGGGCTTTGGTGGTAAATACGGTGTCGACAAGGACAAAGTGGATAAAAGTGCTGTTGGCTTTGAATATCAAGGCAAAACGGAAAAACACGAATCACAGAAAGGTTTTTATTATCTTCTTTCAAAACAGGAGCTCAAACCCTTTTAAACCTGGGAAAAATACTTTGTTTGTGGGGTGTTTTAGTTTTGGTTTTGGTTTTTTTTGGTGGTAAATGTGTTTGCCCCATGTGTGTGCAGATTTTGGATTCCCTGAAATGAGTGAGTGTATTATTAATAGGACATCTTACCCCATAACATGTTCCTGTTTTTTCCTAATAAATGCTGCTTACAGCCATGAATTGCAATTATGTTTTCTGAAACTCCACAGATTATGTAAAGGGTTTTGGAGGCAAGTTTGGTGTGCAGACAGACAGACAAGACAAATGTGCCCTTGGCTGGGACCACCAGGAGAAAGTGCAGCTGCACGAGTCCCAGAAAGGTACGTCAGCTCTCAGTTCCCTGCTGCTCCTTCTGCCTTCCCTCATTTTGATTTCCATGTTCCTGTGTGTCTGTGGGCACAGCCTCACAGGAGCTGACATGAGTCTCCTTTTCTGTGTCTGGGTTTTGCTGTCACTAGTTCTACTGGTGTCTGCAAAGCAGCTTTGGCACAGCTGACACCCAGCCCCTCAAAGTCCAGGCTCAGGGCTAAATTCTCCCTTGATGAGTCTAAAAGTAGCCTGGATTATTTTGCTTTTTCAGTTCCCTTCTGGATTCTGCTGTGTACATCCCTGTTTTCATGCAGGGACAGTCTCATACCAAATGCTTGTCCTTTCTCCTGGCCTGTGGGGTACCTATTCCTGTGAAACACTTGGTGCCCAGGAGGAAGGTTGTAAAATACAATTGTTGCTCCCCAGCCCTCTGCCTGTCACTGCTCTTAACTTAAATAAACTAATATTTTTAAGTAATGGAATTAAAACTGATCCTCAGAATATCTGTTGGGTGCTCCAGCAGATTTGTTGTGAGAGGATTACCTGAAGCCCTTTTTTTCTGTGCCCTCCCTCATTTTATAACACACATATATAAAAATACATGTATAAATATATATATATATATGTAAATGGCTGTTCCCTAGGCAGCAGTAGGGAATGATCAGATTTTAGCTGAAACCTTTTGTCCCTCAAGCTGTGTGGCAGCAGGAATATTCCTCCTTCCTTTAAGCAATTCCTGTGTAGGAATATCTGGAGGGTGGTCTCTGTGGAGCCCATCTTCACAGCTATTTAAAATTCAGCTCTCTGTACAAATGTTAACTACACTAATGAAGGAAGCTCATTTCATTATCTTGTATGTTTTGTTGTTTATTTTGTTTATTCTCTTGTATCTTTTGTTGTTTTGTTTGGGTGAACAAATTACCTGTGTGTCTGTGTTCCTTCCTTTGATCAAATGCAAGTGCATTATTCAGTATGGATGAAAAATGTTGTGAAATTGCTTTTTTTTTCTGTGACTTCAGAATGGTGTTCTTATATCTGATAAACCATTTCAAGTTGAGACTTTTTTTGAATTTACTTTTACAGAAGTGTCTTGAGATTTATTTTTTTTTTCACCATCCAAAATTGCTGATTATTGAAAATATTGCAAAAAAATTATTTTGAGTGTCTCTGACTAAACTTCTTTATTTTCCTGCCTTGGTTTTAATGTATCCCATGTGGCTTTTTCAGACTATAAGAGTGGTTTCGGAGGGAAATTTGGTGTACAGACAGAAAGGCAGGACCCATCTGCTGTGGGGTTTGATTACAAGGAGAAACTAGCCAAGCATGAATCTCAACAAGGCACCGTTTTCACTTGTTACTTTCTTACCAGTGCAGCCACTTCTCACACAGTCTGAAATAGTTCTCTGAGTAGATCAACTCCAGGAATGTGCAGACACTTTCTTGCGCTTCTATTCCTCCATGATGCAGCAGTTTTCTTCATTTTATCCTTAAAATAATACCTAAAGCAGGTCTGTGTTCAGGAAACACCCAATGTTTAGTCAACAGTTTAGTTAATAGCTGTGCATACAGTGTGATAATAACATTATTGTTAGTATGATGTTATGAAGTCAGTTTTAGAGCCTAAGTGTAAAGTTTTGCCTGGATAAATTGCTGGAAAAATATTCAGATAACAACCATGCACGTCACCATTAACAAGCAATGGGCTATGGCAAGATCATTTAAAAATTATTGTAAAAGTCTTTGAAAGAAGTAGGGGATGTTTGTGGTTCTTGGGTGAGCAAATACTGTCATAATGCTCTCTTTATTCATTGTGAAATAGTTGGGGTACAACCCATGAATTCCTGGTTTTCCGTTATCTTAAAGTGAGGAGTCTGGAGCAGGAAAATGTAAGTGTAGTACATTTATTCTGGCTGAAAATACATACAAAGCTGAAGAAAATGAGGTTGTTCATTGATAGCTGATATTTTCCTGTGCTACAGGGACACATATTCAGACTTTTAGAGCCCAAGTGCAAACACTAAACTGGCTGGCAGGGAGAGACAGTGGTTTGGGGGCTGAGAGGAGAAGGGGGATGTGTTCCAGGGATGGATAGGAAAGTCTGTCCATGTAGAGAGTCTGGTGGCTCACTGCCACCAGAAAGAGGTGTCTTCCCAGCCACACACTCTTGCTGCTGCTGTTGTGCTGCTCTGATGCTCCTCAGACATTCCTCTGAGAGCAGAAACTCCCTCCTGTTTGGTTGGGTTGTTGTTTTTATCAGTGTCACTACTGAGTTAATCTGATTTGGGAGTGTGACAGGTGCTGGAGTCAGCACCAGCTGGGAGGAAGAGTGTGCAGCTCAGGGCTGTATGGAACAACACAGCCACCCCAGCTCTGTGCTGGTGAGTTGCTTTAGGCAACTAAAGCTGACCTGTGGAATTGCCCCTTTCCTTGTGTAGAGCAGGAGTTATCACCAATGGCTTTAATGTTCCCCAGCTGAGTATCACAACCAAATCCACTGGAATGAGAATTTTTTTACATTTTCCTGCCATTCATAGAATTTACCAAGTTAAAGAAAAAAAAACCAACCAAAACACCTCTGTGGTCACCAAAGACTCCTTTGAGCAAAGCTCAGGCTCCATGATTACTGCAGAGGGCTCAGAATTGGTGCTGTCAAAGGCTGTGTTACAGAAGTGATGCATCAGAAGGGCTCCTCCCTTACTCCTTGCTTGATACCTGATCAATCCTCAGCTTCTTGTGTACTCAGGGAATGCATGTGGCCCACAGTCTGTCGTCTGCTGGTGTCCCTGAGGGCTCCTGGGGTTCTGTGTCCTCTCTGCATCCAAGCCCAGTTGCATTTTCTCTGGTGGCTGTCCCTGTGGCTCTGCATGCAGCTGAAATGGCTCTTTGCACTGGAGGTGGCTGTTTGCATTTGGCAGCAAGGCGGGAGCAGCACCCAACTCCCTGCTCTGACCTTGCTTGTCCTGCTTTTAGATTATTCCAAAGGATTTGGAGGGAAGTACGGTGTCCAGAAAGATCGGATGGACAAGGTAAGTTGCTCCAAAGAGCCATGACTTCAGCAGTCTGTGGGGATGCAGAGCAGCCTGGTTAGATCTGCAGTGCTCAGCTCTGCATTTCTGGACATTTCTCCAGTCTAAGAGTGGAGTTTTGTGCTTTTCTAAAGCTTTATAAAGCAAGTTTATACACACAGAGCTGATGCCAGTTTATGTGGATCAGAACAGCAACAACTACACAAGATCTGTTTAGGGTATTGCCTTGTCTTTAGTTCTGATGAGTCTTCATAAACTAATTTTTTGTTTTAATTAATAGGATTTTGATGTGTTTAGAACTGCCCCTGAAGATTAATTCTTTCTAGTTTAACTTGCAGAAAGGATTATTCTGTTTGTCAAGTTTTGACTCTTCCTGATTTGGTTTTGATGTTCTGAAAAAAAGCCTTAGGCACAGTATAACAGTAAAATATCACAGATGGAGGGTGTCTGAATGTCTTCATGAATTTGTGGGGGTTTTAACATGTGTCCTTTTTGTCCTTACTGATAGAATGCAGCAACTTTTGAAGATATTGAGAAACCAGCATCAACTTATCAGAAGACCAAGCCAGTAGAAGCTGGTAAGGCATTGGCCCCAAATCTTTCTTTGGAGGTGATAATGTCGAAATCCTGGGATATTGATGTAGTAGTTAAGGATCATCCAGATGGAACTGCTATATTTGCAGCTCTTTAGCAACCTCAATATTCTTCCTCCCTCCTTTAGAGGTTGTTTTGCATTTTCCCAGTTTGTTTTTTCTCTTGAGGGTCGTCAGAGTTAAGGAAGGGAGAATAAAAAGTGTGAGAATAAGGAAGGAATGAGGGAAAATAAACTGTGTAGGGGAGTGGTGGAGGCTGTACCACGAAGGAGGGAAGGGAGAAGTGTTACAGAGGGTTTTTTTGTAAGAAAAATGTGATGCACAAGAGGTTTGGGCTGGGAATGGGGCGGGAGAAAGAGGGATAGAACAACTTCCCTGACTGTACTATGAGCTCAGAGGGCGGAAATGCAGAAATTTGTAGCAAAAACTCATTCCAGGCTAGCTTTATATAGAACCTGAAACATTGTTTGACCTGAATTCTTTTCCATGTTACAGTTGCTAATAAAACGAGCAGCATCCGAGCTAACTTTGAGAACCTGGCCAAGGAGAAGGAGCAGGAAGACCGGAGAAAGGCAGAAGCTGAGAGAGCACAAAGAATGGCCAGGGAGAAGCAAGAGCAGGAGGAAGCTCGAAGGAAACTGGAGGTCAGTAAGGTTCAAATCCCATTGGAGCAGCTTGGTTTCAATGCAATGCTGAGAGAAAAGGGAATCTTTGAGAAAAGGTATTTTCCTTCTTTCCAGCTGGGCTTTAAAGCTCGAAGTGTGTGCTTGTGCCTGTGCTTTAACTGTGTGTGACTCCAGCCTGGCCTTTCCCTCCTGCACTTCTGCCTTTTGGCAGTCCTAAATTCCTTTTGGGCATGGAGGAGCTCATGAGGGGAGAGCTCTGTGCTCCCCAAAAGGCCCTGCATGTTCAAGAAGTTTAACCCCATGGTGACAGCTGGTCATGCTGTTCCTTTGGGATCAGTGTTTGTGGGAGATGGAGGTGGTATAGCACACAGCCAGGAGATTAGGGGAAAGATAATCTTCCAAATGTTAATTGAATCTTAGTTAGGGAATGAAAAAAATTGACTTAGCATTGGCATGGCTAAAAGCTTAGTGATTTTTGTGTTATTCATAAGCAAGATAATTGCAGGACATGTTTAGTCAGAAACTGCATCTGATCTGCTTTATGGAATTTGCATATTTGTTTGTTAGTTTATATTAGAAGAGACTAAGCTTAGGACACAAGAACATAGTTTTTAAATTCTGAATAAGTTCTCCTTAGCCACACATGTGCAATTGAGACTTCACAGCCAACCCATATGTGACGTTGATGGCCAAACAGCAAGCTCCAGCTGGTGCTAATGGCATCCCAAGCTGGAATAAGCAGCAGGGAGGTGGAGCAGGTCCTCATGAAAAGTGCACAGTGCTCAAGGAGATGCCCAGGAAAAACGTCCTTTCTCACCAGCTGGCTGTGCTGAAGAGACCCTTCCAGAGGGAAGTGTTTGTCTGGGCCCCTCATCACTTCTCTTCCTGTCTGACATGGGAGGAGTTTTCCTGCTTCCTTTTCTTTCCTCTCTCTCTTTCATCTCTTTTGTTTTTATTTTCTGCCATAAGTGTCTGTCATTGTTAGAGCCAGTGAGTGTCAGCAGCTGCAGCCCCACTAATGAACACTCTGGCACATGAAGTGGTGTCAGCATGCTCTGAGGGACATCTGGAATGCAGATCCCTTTGTCCTGTGAGGAGCAGCACAGGGAGCAGACCCAGGGTTACCTCCTCAGATGCAGTGGATGCTCCTTATCTGGGTGCTGCTGCAGGATGTCAGGGGGTGATGTCCATCCCATTCCATCAGCATGCTCTGATTCCTTCACAGCTTAGGCTTGATGTAACTAATTTGTTTTGTGAGTATGAAAAAGTGCCTGGTAGGCTCTCTTCCTCTAAAGTGATTGGGGGTTTTTTTGTTTTGTTTTAATTTTTATTTTTTCTTCTTTTCCCTTTTTCTCTCAGCTTATCACCTATTCTGCCTTATGGCATCAAGATGTGCAGAGTGAACATATGTTCTCTGCAGAAATGTATCACGAGCTGAATGGGAGCTCATCTTTGTGCCTCAGTCTGATGCTGCCTTCCCTCCACTTTTAATAAGGACTTTTAATACCTCCCCCAAAGCACTCCTGGGGTTCCTTTACTGTGCTGGAGAAAAGCTGGGAGAGAAGAGGTCTTGGGATGGTTTGGGTTGGTTGGGACCTTAACTGCTATGTCTTTTTTTTAAAATTCCTTTGTTACAGTCTCAGAAATTACATTATTTCTTTCCTGGTATTTTTGCTGTAAGTGTGGGTTAAATCCAAGCCATTATGCTGGATTTTTCTTGTGCTTCATCAAAGCTTCTGTTGCCTGGACACATTTGAAGTTTTTCCCCCAAAGCTGGTATTTAAATTTCCCCGTAACCAGATGATTAATGTTCTTTCAGCCTGAACGTCTCCATGGTTAATTGTGGGATTGTGCAGACACAGAGAGAGGGATGAGGTTAAGGGAAGTGAAATGGCACTGCTGGTGCTGCCCCTTGCTCCCAGGCTGAGCATGGAAAGGGCAGAGATGTGATCCACACCATCCCCAGCTAGTGCAGAGCGTGGGGATGGACCTTGACTGCAGTGAACTTTGTTTCTTTCAGTGAGCTTGTTCACACAAGAGGAGGAAAATCTCACTTTCAGAGGGTATGTGGGCATACACCCTCCCACTGCACAATGGGAATGTACATATGGACTGCATTCCTTCCAGAGCTGTTCACTGGTGATCCTCGTTCTGGTTTGCTTTCCCCAAATGTCACACAGTCACACAGTGCTCTCCTCCTCAGTGGCTGGGTTGAGTCGATGCTGCATCATGATTTCTCTGTGGAACAAAACCCAGCCTGAGGGGCACCATGCAATTGAAATTTTTTATGGCAATTATGCTCTATCTATCCTAAATTCTAATCTGGATTACAGACTCATTTCCTAGGACAAATTAGTCAACCTGTTGCCACGTTTGACATCATTAATGGATTGATACTACTTAATTTGTCCCCAGACTTAGGTTTGACTTCTGATAACCTAATAATCAATAAAAAAGGCTGGTGCCTTTTATCCTTTTTATCTGTGGCACAGGAGTTAAAAGTGAGGGAGAGTTTGCATCAGGAGAGACTTTTTCCAGAAAGCACAGCAATAAGCTTTGAATTGTCTTCAAAGCTGGCTCTGCTCTCAAGACACACTTTGCTTTCTTTGTTAGATGTATTTTTTTCTGAGCTGTGACAAGCAAAGGAAAGGAAGAATTTTTTGGAACAGAGTCCTGTCGCTTTATCTCTGTACTGCCTTTTCTCCTGAGAATCCTCTGGATGGATGGACCTAAACTACTGGAGTGCACAGATTTCCATTGCACACATCCTCTCTTTTACAATGAAGAAGACAGTTTGGCCCTGAATTCATGGTTTTCTTTTCCCCTGTGGTAAAGAGAGGCAAAATGAAAGAGTTAGCTGTTGAAATAGTTACCTTTTTTATGTCATGTGGACAATGTAGCATTTCTTGCACTTGGTTGTTCTGGCTCCCTAATGAGTGGCTTTCCAGTGATTGTGGGATTGCCCTGTGATTCCCAGGTGGGATGGCACAGCACGAAGCCCTTGAGTGCCAGAGCAGTTGATTCAGATCCACGTTCTTTGTGTCACTGAACACAATAGCAATCTGCTTTTATTTCCACCACATCTCTTGATGTGAATCCCTCACTGTCAGTGCACAGGACCCACTTTTGTCTGAGCTATTCAGTCCTTTGCCTTGGCAGGATGTTTTGCAGACCTGCCAGAGCTTGCAGGTCCATTTCTCATCGCAGGTGATACCTCAGTTGTGCACTCAGAACGTGTGTGGGCTCCAGGTTCTTTAAACTCAAGCTGAAATGGGGCATGAGGCCCAGCCAGCTGATGAGCAGAAGGAATACACTGAGCACCAAAACCCTGCAGCTCCTGGGGAGATGTGCCAAGCAACACTGGAACTCTGTTTTTAAACACAGGAGTGCATGTGTGCCATGGGGTTTTTGTTTCTTCCCTTTTTTCCCTTCTGCTTTGCCACATTTCTGGTGCTGTGCTCAGCTCCAGCCAGCCCAGTCCTGCTGTGACCACAGCAGTTATTGCAGGGTGTGCTGCCTGGCCTTCACACTGAACTACACTGAAGTTTTCCTTTCTCCTGGATTTAGGAGCAAGCCAAAGCCAAGAAGCAGACCCCACCAGCATCTCCTGTCACACAGGTGGCAGAGCAGAAGGCTCCCTCCAGCCCAGTCTATGAGGTTTGTTGGGATCACCTTTGGGCTGTGGGTTTGATCCTGAGCATGAGAATCTCCTAACAAACCCTGACAGAGCTCCCCTGTCTCCTGCAGGATGCAGTTTCCTACGAAGCAGGGTCAGCCTACAAGAATTCCAGCCCCTCCTACCCGGCTGCCCAGGAGCCAGAGGCTGGCTACAAAGCAGCAGAGCCGGACTACCAGGAGGCAGTGAGCCAGAGGGAGGCAGAGTACGAGCCTGACACTGTCTATGAGGTGGCAGGAGCAGCTGAACACTACCAAGCAGGTTGGTTTCTGACAGCAAACCCTTTGAGATAAGGATCATTTCCTTGTGCAATAACTTACTGAGCAGCTGTTGATAGCACTCTGCCCTAGTTTTCTCAACTCGCAGTCTGATGAGACTTTCTGCATTCACCACCAACAAACTTTAATTAGGGAATTAATATATGGCTGCAGCAAGGTGTTGAAATTACTTAACTTCTGTGAGATGATTGTTGGAGTAATTACAGTGCTCTCCAGGGTCTCAGTTCAAAAACAAAATTTAGGGGAAACCATTCCCACCCCGTGGAACATGAGAAGAAAGCACAGAGCTGGAGATGAAACGTGTGCTGAGCCAGCAAAAAAATCCTATCAACAATTCTTGGAGTTTGAAATTGATGTGTTGCATTGAGGGAGTGGAGTAGGGATCTATGAAACTGCTAGAATAAGGTTCCTTTGAATTCCTGTTCTTTTCTCACCTCTTCTGGTTACTAAATGAGGTGTGAAGAAGGAACCTGCTCTGGTACAAAAACCTGGGAATTTTAAACAGGCCCCTTTATCCCCCCCAACATACACAACTTGTGTTAATTATCCTCTTACACAGTGATCTTGGGCTCAGCTGTTCTGTCACATTTTACAGAAGCTGTACAGGGCTGATTGTTTGCATTTAGTGCTGTACTTAATGTCTCTTTTAAATGTTTCTTTTCATGCTTCAGTTGCGTGTAATTTAGGGAAAAAGTGCATCCAGAAGGAATGTCAACACTGCTAAAACCTAGCATGGGTTGTTCCCTGCTTCCTTTGTGGGTTAGCAGTGCAATTAAATGAGAAGCATCTTAGAAAAGAAGGGTGATAATACTTCATGTTTTAATTGTTCTCCTCTCCTCTCTTTAGAAGAAAATGCTTACGATGAATATGAAAATGAACTTGGGATCACAGCCATAGCCCTTTACGATTACCAGGCTGGTGAGCAAAGCTTTCTGTTTTTAACCTTTGGCTTTGAAAACCCTGTTTTGCACAAGATAAATCAGGATTTTTCCTTTGCATTTTTATGTCTGTTGTGGTGGCACCTGTAATGAATGTATGAGAAGTTTGGAATTTGGGGGTTTAACAGCAGTGCTGAGAATCACTGCAACACTGAGAATTACTGGGTGCTGTTTGTGGGAACGGCGGGAGTTTCCAAAAAGCTCTTTGAGCCAAGTGCTGGGGTTGGTGTCAGAGCTTGGCTGTGTGGTTGCTGACCCTGTTGGGCTCTCCCTGCAGCGGGTGACGACGAGATCTCCTTCGACCCTGACGACATCATCACCAACATCGAGATGATCGACGACGGCTGGTGGAGAGGAGTCTGCAAGGGCCGCTACGGCCTCTTCCCTGCCAACTACGTGGAGCTCAGGCAGTAGGGACTGCCAGCTGCTGCTGGTGCCTTAATTCCCCACTTCACACACTACAGACCACGAGGCTTTCCTGAGGATGGAGGGGTGGGGGTGGGTATACATATGGCTTTTATATTTAATACTTCGCTGATGCTTTTTAAAATGTTTATGCCACAGAAATCGCTAATATATTGTAACTACTCCCTCTGTCACCGAGGCTCTTGGGATTATTTTCATCGGGGAACGTTTCTTCTCTGCCAAATTAGCCAAGCCTTTTGGAGGACAGGTAGCTGTCTGTTGTAATATTGCATGTTTTACTCCTAAGTGAGCAGATTTACTCAAGTGTTCCAGTCTAGTTAGTCTTCCACTAAGCGTGTGCAGCTGAGAAAGTCATGGCTATGCAGGTTGTTTGCATTTCCACCAAGTGGGGAGGACTGGGGAGGTGCAGAGTTGGTTTTTTCTTTTCTCTTTTTTCTTTCCCAGATAGTGCTTGAAAAAACAAAAATAAAGTTTGAAAGTTGCAGCTAATGGCAGTTAATCAAATACTGTCCAGTATTTATGGAATATTAACGTTATGAAGGAAACAGTCTGGTACTTTTTCCTTCTCTTTTAAAGTGAAGTTCCTTGGCTCTTGCATTTTTTTTTTTGTCCCTCTTTTTAAATTATTTTTTCTTGGTCCTGCTCATGTTATCCCAGAGGAGGGCTGCAAACTCTCTAGCACTGATTGTCCCAAATTCCTTTACTTTTTGTTTTTGCTGCACTCTCCTCTTTCCCAGGAAAACTTGGAAGAGTTACTGTGTAAGTGTTAAGTCACCCAGCGAGATTCCTGCTTGCTCAGAAGGAAACTCTCCTCCAGATCTGCAGGAATATTCTCATTGCTTTCACTGGGAGGGAAAGGCAGGATGGGTGGGACTGCAGTTGTGTTGTGTGTGCAGTGCATCCCTGCTCACACCAGGAATCCCTGCTGTGCAGCAGTGACATTTTATGGATCCATTTTCCAGTCAAGGAATGGTAATCATTGCATTTGAAACCCACACAGATGATCTCCATTTTTAAACCATGCAAGAGACTTTTTTTTGTATGTTCAACAGAAACTGCCAGTCATGTTCTACTAAACAACACAATTAAACCTTTTTTTTTCTCCTGCCAAAACTGAAATTGCTGTTGCTCTAGAAAGCTGACCACTGCAGATTTAGGGTCCCTACCAAAGATAGCAAGTTGCATCCAGTAGTGCACATGTTCAATGTCTGTACTGTCTGTTTCCACCTTCTGATCAAAAGGAAAATGGCAAATCTGGTGTAGCAGCCAAGAAAGAATGCAAAGGATTCTTATCAACTCCTAAATTTGGACCAATGGAGTCTAGAAGACCTGTGCAAAATGGCAAAGTGTTTGATGTGTCAAGGAAGGAGGCATCATGTTGAACCAGTTCTTGGATGGTTGGGACAATCCTTCACGAATGTCACATGTGTCTCATGATTATTATTATTATTATTACTATTTTTTTCTCCTTTCCATGGTCTCATTTCTGTGTTGTATTTGCATTACTAGGGTTGGGTTTTATATGCAGTTTATTTTATCCAATTTTGCATAGAACACCTCATAGGGATATGATTTTTGTAAATTAAATATTCAATAAACTTTTGGAACCATTTGCATGGAATATTTTTCTTTTTTTTTCTAATTTTCTTTTGAAAAACCTCAGCACCAGGCTCAGCTTTGTCTTTTGTTTTATGTGCCTGTTACTTCTGCAAACACCAGTGAGCTGTGGAGTTTGTGGCTGCTCCTGGATTTTGGGAATGCTGGGGGCAGCAGGGCACTGAGTGCTCTTGCAAAAACACAGACATGGTTTTTAAATCCCTCTAAAGCTGTTCTGCTCTTGTTCATGGCAGGGTGAGTCCTTCCCAAGGCTTTGCTCCTCTCAGTCCTGCCTTGCTGTCCAGATTTTACAGTTTCCAGCCCTGAACTTCTCTGGGAATCTGGTGCTTGATGTGCTGCTGGAAAGGCTAAGGAACAAAATCCCAACAGCCTTTTTGAAATTCTTTAATGCTACTGCTTATTATTGCTAGTTATTATTCATGGATTGCCTCACCTCCTGGAGAAAGTTTCATGGAGTGGAGGAATTCTCAGTCATGAGACACCCTGGGCTGTCCCACACTGCTGTTGATTTTTTATTGAGATTTTCAATAGCAAGAATCAGCCAAACTGGGTCTCTTTTTGCTTTTAACCAAGGAAGAGCAGCAGGAGTCAGGGGGAATCACCAAGTGAAGCACAGGGAGCATCCTCAGATGGTGCTTTGGCTTTGCAAATACAGCCTTGAAGCCACCTGTGATTTCCTGGGACACTCCAGTCTCTAGCAGGAGCTTTCCCAGTGCAGCCCATGGATGTTTAACACTCCAACTCCTGCTGGTGTGAAGTTCAAGCACTCTTCACCTTGCTGCAGGCTTTTCCTTGTTCCAAAGGGATGTGGAGCCTCCAAAACACAGGCTGCAGTGATGGTCCAGATCTGTCACCAGGCTGCTCATGGCATGGAGCTGCATTTGTACGAAATTCAAAGCTTCCAATTCCTCTCACGTTGAGCACATTTCTGCAGGAGATGCTGTAAAGCTCCTTGGTGAAAAAGAAATTGATACATCAGTCCATGGGAAAAGAGCAAGAATCCATCGATCTCAAGGCCAAGCATACAGAGTACTGCCCTGGATAGCTTCCAAAAAGGGAATTGGGATTGATCCAAGTAGCTTTACTTGATGGATTTGTCCCAGGATCCAGGAAGCTGGGACAGAAGAAGAGGCACTACGTCTTCCACTGCCTGGGAAGTGCTTTACACACAGCAAGGGAACCCTAAAAAGAGTTTGGTGCTCCCCAAAACCAGGGTCCAATGGTCATGTGGAGTCAGGCAAAATTGATTAAACAATTGCTTTTTAACAGCCAAAAATGTAAATCATCTGTTTCAGCTATTTCTAGCAGAATTCCCACTATAAAAAAGTGAATGATCCTCAGAGAGTTGGGCTCACATGACTTCCCAGGCCAGTGTTTTCAGTTCCCAAAGCCAGATTTTGGCTTCTAGAAGTTTCAGGCAGTGTAGCCAAAATGCACCATGTCAGAGCT
This sequence comes from Lichenostomus cassidix, assembly GCF_008360975.1. Lineage (NCBI taxonomy): Eukaryota > Metazoa > Chordata > Aves > Passeriformes > Meliphagidae > Lichenostomus > Lichenostomus cassidix. Next base: position 61,201,972 of record NC_139486.1, read on the forward strand.
TCTGACATTAAAAGCTAAACAAGATTTGTTAATTCCCTGAACTGCAAACTCCACTGCGGGAGGAGGAGTCCTAAGTGAGGACTAAATATCAGGAGCTGGGGCATTGCTGAGAATCTCATTTAATTGGATTTTCTTTTAGGAGGCTTGGAAGGCCTAGAGAAGCTTGAGAGAAACTCTGCAATTTGCTTTCTGCCTCCCCTGTGCAGTAATTATCACCACCAGTAATTACTGGCCTTTCTTTGAAAGCGAAGCACAGACAGACTGACCACGGGTAGGGCAGCAGGGGCACAAAGACATTCCCAAAACAGCCTGAGGCCTTTTGTTGCATCTTGGACAGGGATCAGGATTTGCTGAGACTTTGGAAGGGAGGGAGCTGTTCCCTGCCAGATGCAGAGCCGGGAGCAGCTCTCAGTTCTGCGGGTGGATTCAACACTCACAGAGCTCTGGTGTTTCACCAGGAACAGCCAAGTCACTCCAAATCCAACTGGGGAAGTGCAGGTGAGAAATGCAGGAGGCTCAGCTCTGCAGCCAGGTGTCCTTTTCCAGGTGTCCCTTGCTGGCTGCTGCCATCCTCTCCTTGCTGATTCCCCTCAGCAGTGTGTGGTCACTCACTCAGCTGCTCATTTACTGTCCTGCTGTTAGTAATGTTGCTTTCAGTCCAACATCTCTGCTCATCTGTGCCAGCCAGCCCTGGACAGTGGCACATCCCAGCCTGGGAAGTAGCTCAAGTTTGAGATCAATTATTATTTCAGTTATTTAGAATTGTTTAATGATTTGAAAGCCACACAGAAGTGGCACTTGGGGACATGGTTTGGTGGAGGGCTTGGCAGTGCTTGGGCTAAAGGATGATCTTAGAGAGGACTTTTCCAAACTAAACAATTTTCTGATTATTCCCAGACACACAGAGTGCTACCACAATCTCTGGAGAAGTATAAGCTACCATCTTCCCCTGAATTCTGTATGGCAGCTACAAAAAAAATGTTTAATTTCTCATGAGCCAAGCCTCTTATGGCTCTGCCTCCCTTGTGGTGGCACAACAGTGCAGGGAAACTTAACATGGTCAGCAAAGCACTGATAAAAATAAATGTCATCAAAATCTCAATTGCAGCCTGGGAGTATTGCAAGTTGGATAACAAGATTTCTCTGCTAAATATTGGGTATTATTTCCAGTGCAATGTGGAAACAGATCCTCCAGTGAGTTCACTCAGCCTGAGTTCTGCTGCTTTCAAAATTGCATTGCTGCTGATTTGCACTGGAATCACCTTTTCCTTCTGTAAAGCCCACATACCACTCTTGGCCTTTGGCTTTCATATCTGATAACTATAGAAAAACCCAAGTGTTCTTATATTTAGATTGGATATTATGAGGAAAAAATATGCAATTTCGTCTATCCAGGAAGAACAAGAGACCAGTCAGGAAAAAGAAGCTGTCCTGAGTATTTAAAAAAAAAAAAAAAAGGCAGTGGTACAACAAAAATATTCAACAGTTAAACCCCAGACAAACCAGAATGAATTGGGTTTATTTCTGTGGGAGGTTTTTATTTGAGCCTCCATTTACAGTGCAGGGATAAAACTGAGTTTGTAATAAACCCAGGAACCTCAAATAATGAGATAAAACTTGTGTTTTCAGTACTGCAAGTGGGCAATATAATGGAATACTGGCACAGTCCACTGGTGTCCTTCCAGGTGACCCTGTTGCCCTTTAGGGGACAGTGAATCATCCATAGCTGCACATTCCTTTCTGGGTTTTTTAAAATGAATATTGGTTTTGCCTTCCAAAGCTCTGAAACTCCTCACAGGATTTCTTACTGGGGTTAATTAGACACTTTTTTCCAATTGGATGGAGCATCCTTTGGTTAAAACATTTCCTGTATCTGTTATCTAATAATGTAAAAAAAACCAGCAAACCAACCAACCAAAAAAAAATCCACCCCAAAATTAATGTGTTTTGCTAAAGCTTTTAGGCATTATAGAAACTGCTATAAATTTTCTGCTGTCCTTGCAGACAAGCTGAATAAATCCCCCAGTGATCTTTAGCTCTTTTATTTCTTTCTTTCGTTTTTTTTTTTTTAAAGAAGAACAAAACAAGCCCTGAAAACAAAAAGAACCTGAAGGTAAGGAATAAATGGCCCTTGTTAACAGGAACACTGGGGCTTCTTGTGTAATCTTGAATTTAATCCCTCAGGAGTTGCAGATCACTACTTTTATTTTATTTGTTTTGTTGCACTTATTTTGTGCTGACAAGAGGATGCAGAGCTGTGCAGAGGTGGAAATTTTATCTTTCCTGGACAAACTGTTGCCCCTTTTCCCTGGAGTTGATCAATGCTGCAGCCAGGCTTTGGGTTCAGCATCTTCTAGATGCATCTCCCAGATTCTCTTCCTCTGCTCCAGAGCTTCATCTGGTGCTTCAGTATTAATCTAATGATCAGTTTTCAACAGAATCACAGAACCCTGGAATGGTTTGGGTTGGGAGAGACCTTAGAGCTCACCTGGACACCTCCCAGGAGGCCAGGCTGCTCCAGGACAGGGGCTGGGATTCCTCCTCCATCCCGTTTTTCCCAGTCCACAGCTCTGGCAGAAGAGCTCAGCAGGTGCCCCAGGATGGACTGTGTGCCAGCAGAATAAATCCCAGGCTGTCCCTTGCAGGACACCCCAGCACAGCCCTGTTCTTCCCCCTGGTTTGGCTTCCCTCCCGGTTGGGAATCCCTCCCTGCCAGCCTGAATCCATCCCCAGCTGGTGACAAATCCTTCCAGGGCCACCTTTCCCTTCGGTCACCTCCCCATGTGAGGGAAAATCAGTCAATTCCTCCAGTCTCCCATTTCCTGGCTAACCACAGAGAGTCATTCCCAGCCCTGCTCCCAGCATGAGAGAAAGGAAACTGCTGAGACAGAGCAAATGGAGAGCAGGGGATGCAGCACAGCTTGGAGGGAAAAAGGAAAAAAAAAATCTAAATGTAATAGTATTTCTTTGCACAATTTTGCACTATTTGACTATGTCCAGATAAAAATGAAGTGATTGTTGCTCACTTGCCAGCACGGTGACAAGTAAATAGTAAGTAATAAATACATCAATTAAAAAAAAAAAAAAGGAAATACCAAGTGAGTTCTGTCTCAGCTCCCTTTCTGTGTGATCTCTCAGAGATCTCACCTCGCCCTGCCAGGTCTGATCCCAAAGGAGAACCCAAGCTGCACCACAGAGCCACACCAAAAGGACAAGAGGGTGGCAGAGCCCCAGCACTGCCACTCAGGATTTTCCAGGGCTGGGGAAAGCCAGGCTTGGCCATTCCCTGAGCCCAGCAGGGAATGCTCAGAGACCACCAGGCAGTGGGAAAACAGCAGTGGAAAAGAACCCATGCAAACATGAGGTAGATTTTGAGGTTTCTGTATATTGTATTCTCTTCAGAGTTCCAAAGCAAACAGGTACACGGCGACATTGATTCCAGTACAGTTTGAAGCACATGCAACACTGTGTCCTATCTGTACATTGATCTCTAAGGCTGCCCAAAACCTTTACATGGAAAGCACACAACAACTCACACACACGTGCACGGATTCCTCCTGGCATCAGTCCTGAGGAAAAACAACTGGAATTTTACAGGAGAAACCAAACTTCAGCTCTGCCAGCGCATCTGGGAAATCCCCCCCGGCTGTTCTGAACTGCTTCCTAACCTCAAAACTCCCTTTCTTTTGCGATTTGCAGCTGAACAAGCTGTTGTTCATCGGGTTGTAGTGTCAGAAATGGTTCAAAACAGTCCAAGGTTTACAGTACTGGAGACAAAAACCATATTCCCGTTAAAAACCATGCCGGATGCAGATGAAGTATCACATGGAGATGCTGACATTCAAAACAGAAAAACTGAGAAAACATAAGCACAGAGAGACCAGAGAACACATTAAAGACTTCTCATTCATGTATAATTTGTGTAATTATACAGTCAGCCTTTCTGTGGCTTACATATTCAGGCCAACCTAAACAACAACAATACAAAATTTCCTAAAACAGCTTCTTGTATAAAGAATGACAGCTGTGGAAAATAAAGAAATCAGGACGTGGAAAGGTCTGCTATTGCTCTGAGACAGTGTCCATCAGGTTCCACTAGATGTCAGTGGCACAGAACCAGTTTGTGGCAGACTGAATGGCATGAAGTCCACTTGGGTTATTTATTTACCACCGTCTGTGAGACACAGCCCATGCCAGCTGTACCAACAACCCAGGATTTATGGCAGTGAACTGAACCCAAAATAACAGTCTTGAGATCTCGTTTCCCCCCCTCTTGTTAGCTTGATTTGAATAGAAGACTCGACATGAGGCTCACAAGGCCCAAACTGTGGCAAGGTAAGGTCTGGGTCACTGCAGCTCCTCAGGTTTCCCCAAAGCAGTGACATGGAGCTCCTCCAACCCCCAGCACTCTCTGTTTGTCAGGTACTGAACACCTTGAAGATAAAGCTTTTTATGTGAGATACAGTGTAGCTGATCCAGGTGGAAAATTATAAGGCACATACAACTTTTGTTTTTGTTTTTGTTAAACCACACATTCTGAAGTGTTGTTACAACTGTGCTACTCTGGGTGGCCCAGCCAAGGACAGAGGGGATGAAAAGTCCAAGAAATGCAGGAAAAGAAAGGAAAAATACAGAAACCAAAGAATAAAGCAGAACACATTGATACAATGCTCACAATGACAGCAATGATCAACTCTTCTCATTTCTTTGGCCAACAAACAGTGACAATTGCAAAGCATTCTTTGTTTTGCAGTGGAAATACCTGACTTTATTTGGATACACAGGTGTTTAGCACTGGATTGCCACAATACCTGAAGTAAGTAAACAAAAGAACCCCAAACAGGCTGGTTTTCATCTATGTTTTTAACAAAACAAAGCTGCCAAGTAATTGCTGTTGGGAAATCATGAGAGAAATAATAATAGGGAGCTACAAAAATGATGAACCAGGAATGACAGCTGAGAAGAGAATTGTAGTTAAGGAACATATGAAACCAAATGGCAACAGTTCTAGGCATTTATTCCAATATCTTAGAAAATAAAAATAAAAAATATTCTTCATTGCATCACCATTTAAAGACAGAAAAACAAATCTTTTAACTCAAGCCAAAAGAAGATGTGAATTGTTTCCTCGTTTGTTTTTTTGTTTGTTTTTTGTTTTCCATTTGTATCCTCGTTTATTCACAGTACAGACAGACCCCCCTGGTACAATTTCAGAGTCACAAGATGCACAAAGTCGGACAAGGAGCACTGTTCCCTTCTCCCCTCTGCCAACTGCTCTGCCCTGGAAAAAACTCCAACCCCCCACTGGGAAAAAACCACCAAAAATCCACTTTTCAGCTCCTCGTGGGATGGCAGAGCAGCCCAGAGCTGCAGCAGCAGCAGCAGCACTAAAGCTCAGGGAAATCCCCACACATGCTCAGCCAGGACAAAGAACATTCCACGGGTTTGGGAATTCCACCTTAAGGCAAAAAAATCAGATAATGCAGTTTTCTACCTCTCCCCCTTCAGAAATTTCCTGCTTTTCCAGATTTCAAGCGTGACCCCTGGAATTGGGGAAGTGAATTCGGCATAAGGAATGCTTTAACCAAAAAAAAAAAAAAGAAGGAATAAACAGGAAATGCTTTTCCCAACAATAAATCAATAATTTTCCCTTAGTTCTATCTACATTTCGTTAAAGCATTTTATGCGTTTTCAATAACAAATTGCAACTTTTTTTTGGCAACTTCTTTTTCTTTTTTTAATAAAAATCCAGACAGTGTTCTCTGTTTGCAATCAGAACCACACCCTTAGTGCAATATTATATTTATTTCTTACAGTAATTTTGGTTGCCATACAAGAGTATTAAGGATTGGGGAAAAGTGCAAGTTACAGGAGCTTGAATTTTTTTGTTTTTTTAATCAGTCGAAATAAGAGGAATTAAAGCACAAAAATTACAGCAACATAGATAACGTGAACACAAGTTGTTACACAAACTATAGCGAGAAACATATTAATATCTAGAAAAGAAAAGAAAAAATGTAATGGAAAAATTATCAATATTTGTGGCTCATACACATAATCATCGCCAGATCAACTGGGTAATGCTTTTTAAGAACTGAGAAGAAAAGAAAAAAAAAAAATCACTATTTTTTATTAACTTAAGTACCACAAATAATTAACTTTTTTTTGTGATATGTAAATTCTGTAAATCAACAGTCACATCTAGTCATTTTATAATATATGAATTAAACTTAAAATGTTCTCAGACACCTAGGGCAAGGAGTCTGTGCAGTTATACACAATTTACATCTTGTAAGATTTTGGTATTGTATACACAAATATTACAGAAACTAGGCATGTAAATGCAATTTATTTAAATTACAGTATATAAACAAAAGTTGATCCTAAAACCCAGAATATCTTAGATCTCTAACGACTTTGTTTTTCACTATCAGAGTAGCATGAAAGAAATGGGTCTTCTCTCCTCCCCCCCACCATCTCCAGGCTGATGAAAACACACAGCATCACCTGTTACTATTGCTTTCTTTTTGAGCTTCAAGCCACACTCGGAGCTGGAGACCAAACTCCACTTGGCAGAGGTGCATTTTGGTGCTCCAAGTAGGTCCCCTCAGGTCTCCTCACCTTTTCTCTCCGTAGGACACAAGGTGAAAAATGAAACTGTTCCCTTTCAGCTCGTTAATCTGCTCTTTCCCCCTCGTCCTGTGCCTGCTCTGGGATTCCCTGAAGAGCTGCACCAGCAGGAAGCATCCTGTGAGGAAGGGATGATTCTCACCTGGGACTCACTGGGTGTGTCAGCACCGAGGCTGACCAACAGCAAGGTTGGGATCCAAAAAGCAGCTTTAAAAGTCAACTTCTACATTTCTCTTGCACTACTGTATTTATTTCCTAACGTATTTCTGGCACGTGTTATAGAGGTAATAGCAACTGTACCCAAAGAAACAAATAAAAATAAAATAAAGAGCATGGCATCAGTGGTTTATTTACTGAATTCTGTTGTATCACCAAATGGAAGACAAACGATGGCTAAATTACCATTATTTTATTTCTTTTTTTCACTTCTTAAAAGTGTGTGATGGCCTCAAGTTGCCTGCATCGACCTATCTGAGTGGAACTGCCACTTTCTACACCTCCCATGTTAAAAACTCAGCACTCCCCAGAAGGAAAATGCCTTGGTGCTTCTTTTTTATTACAAGGTTCCTGGATCTCCCCAGATACAAACAGAGCGCAGTAACAGATGTTAAGTCAAAAGATTTGCTGTTCCATAAAGGGGGCAGGAGGCTTAAATAAGTTGATTTTTATGAGTTTCCAATGCAGTTGGTAACTGTAACCACTTTTGAAGAAATACTCATCCTCCTCTGTAGAAGTTCTAGCAAAGATAGAAAATATAACACAGCTCTGCTGGTTCAGATGCATCCAAATGAGGTTGATTTTAAAAAGGTCAAGACTTTATAATTATTCCACAGAAATAGTAGTAAACCACAAAAAGTTTTTTTTCTTTTTTTTTTTCTTTTTTTTCTTCTTTTTTTTTTTAGTTTGTTTTTAACTTCCTAGCACTGAAGTGGCACAAAGGCTGCCCAGTAGACCAGCCACTTATTTTCTTAAAATATTGTGCTTATAAACTATCTGTACAACTATTTAAACTTGCAGTAAAGAAAGATATTTAAAATGCTAAACTTTATGTACTCATACTAGGGCTGTTGCAGACCTAATTAGACACTTGTTTGTGAGCAAAAAATAATCACAATAATAAAAAAATTAGAGATAGGCTGGACCATATCAAGGACCATATCAAGGAAAGAAAGTTCAGGTACCTTGCAAAATGTAAGGGAACCTGAAAGTTTGGTAGGGAGGCAGTGTAGCCATCCACACCCAATTCACCCACCTTGAACATCTTGAATATTCTGTCCAGAAAGACCTACAAAACTCACAGATATTCAGAGGTGTTAATTACAAGGGGGAGCTCAAACATGCAGAGAGAGAGACTTGTTGACTTGAAAATTAAAAAAAATAGTAATTTTTTTTTTTCCCCAAAAAGCCATGTGAACCAGCCGTGGGTGTTTCCCCCATGCTGACGAAGTCTCCCGGAAAGCTCTCTCTGCCCCACTCCCAGCCCTGGATTCTGGCAGGATGCTCCCACCTCTCGTGCCAAGCAATGTGCTAAGCAATGGGCCAGGGGCCAGTGCCCAGCTCTGTGTCCTTGCCCAGAGCCAGTTGCCCTGGGCAGAGACCAAAGCAGACCCTGATCAGCTCTCCTGGCTCTCAGGATGCACCCCGAGACGCTCGGCGGCTTTCCGCCTTGGCAGCACCTCCCTGCCTCCTTGTCACCAGCTGAGCCCCAGCAGGCTGCAATCCCTCTCACTTCACATCCTGGCAGCCTTCCCACTGACTTCAATGGGAACATTCATCTCCCTTCTCCTTCTCCTGCTGCTGCAAACAGCTCAGCACTCACCACTCGCTGCACTGAACATCCTCTCAGGGCTCAGCCTCTCTCGGGGTGTGACTGGCAATCCCAAAGCTGTGCCTGTACACCAAAGTTTGTCCTGGCTTGTGGAGTTCATGTTTTGGCTCAGCAGCAGTGGAGCTGGTCGAGAACTGGGGGATTCTGAGGTTCAAACCAGCTTCATCCTGTTGTCCCTCTCCATGTGCATCCCTCCTCGGCCTTTCCTCAGCGCCTGCCCTGGCAATGGACAGGCACTGAACTTGTTCTGCCACCTTGGAAGAGTGCTAAATACAACTGCAGAAATAAAGAAATACCAGGTAAAACAGAGCAAGGTTACCTTTGGACTGACTCCAGCAGAACAACCAGCTTCGCTGCCAACAAACCAGGGAGCTAAACCAGTAAAAAAAGAGGAACATGAACTCCTGTACCCTCCTCAGTATCTCTGCCACTGATCAAACTGGGTTTGAGTGGTAATGGAGCAACCTGTCCTCTTAAAACGAACCAAGGGCTGGGGAAGGAGGCCTGCTTGGAGACTGAATGTCAACAAGAGAATAAAATAAAATGCAATTTTTTTTTTTTTTCAAGAAAAGAAGCCCTGAAATGTTTGCAATTTAAAAAGAAAATCGTCACGCGACGTTCCCGGCCAAGGGCAGTTATCAAGAAATGCCATTTTGGAAGTTAACAATCGTCTCTCTCTCACATCTCCCCACAGCTTTGAAATAAAATGGCCCCACTTCTTTAGCATCTTTAGGTTTGTGTTTGGGCATGTAGCAGACAGTCTGCATCACCTGAGTACCAGGAATTCATCTGTTTCCCCCTCCCCCCCCAATTTTGCTGGCACTCGCAGACAGACAAGGCATTTGGGGTATGTCAGTACCAGCCCATCTCTAGTTATCAACACAAGTTTGTGAGGCAAAATAGCTATTCTTATCTGTCCAGCAGCTGCTTCAAAGCTCTTTCTATGTTCATTCTGTGCCCAACTCTAGTCACTCCAAGGTCTATCAGATCTTCCTTCTGTAGATTTGGTAAATGTGTGCCATCTATTTCATTGTCCATAAATGTTTCTTTATGTTCACCTAAGTTTAGACTTTCCAACCAATCTGCCACATCTGGTTTAGTCCACAGGTGGACAGGCTTAGTTGTAAAAGGCTTATTTGAGATTGGCTGTTGTAATATTGAGGGAGAAGGAGACCTGCTGCGCCCTGTGGTCAAGCCAAACAAGTCCCCAGAAGGGGGCTGGCTGGGTAGGCTAAATACATCAGACAGAGTTGGAGAAGGAGATGAGGCTGAAGCAGAAGCAGTCAGAGGAGCAGGCAGGATGTCTTTGTTAATCTCTGTTGGTGAAACCACAGGGCTGGGAGCGTGCCTTGCTCCTGAGGTCCTGCTGTCATAGTCTGGGGACCTGCTCTGCAGGGAGATCGGCTGGCTGGCTCCGGGTCGGACAGTGAAAGTGATTGTTGTACTTCGTGTACCTGAGACAGTACTCATGACTTCCGTGCTCCTGCAAGGGCAAACAGACAGGCACAGTTAGAGCTGCCAGCCACAGGCATCTCCACAGCAGCATGTGGGAATCACGGCATGGGAATGCTTGGGGATTTGCACTGTTTAACCAGAAGTACAGAAACGGCGTCATTAACTCTCTCCCAGAAAACCAATGGTAAGCCATAGTTAAAGACAAAACCTTTGCTTATGAGAAAAACACCTTCCAGAGCATATTCTTTCCTATTCAGACCCCTGCTCCCAAATTAACTGCTGGTGAAATGAGAAACACTGAGTGGAACAAGTGCACAAGTGCTGTGTGCTCCCCGCGAAGCACAACCTGGAGCTGATCCTCCCTTTGTGATGTGGAAGGTTGGAATTCTTCTCTTCTGGCCTCACACATTACATAGCTACTAACAGCAGCTGCAGAAAGTTTCAGAAGCAGTGGATTTTGGATCTTTGGGCATTTGCTCAGTGAATTTTGTGGAATGTTTGTAGTCCTGTTTGTTTACAGAACAAGCCTCACAAGCTGCTCTTACTTCCCTTTCCGTTCAAGCTTTAAACACAAACCAGTCCTTCTAATGTTCCTAAAAGATCTTGGTGTCCATTTCCTTCCACACAGAAGCTATACTCTGGCAGTTTCACTACAAAGTTAATGAGGCAAAATCCTTGTTCCTGTGCATGCCTGGAGCTGATGGAGCTGGGATCAAGTTCTGCCTGAAGAAAAGGAGTTTCAGATTCCGAGCTGAGCAGGCCTGACCCTCGCTGAGAGGCTCGCTCTGCTGCCCAGCCTGACAGGGTGGGTGAAGGAGCACGACCCTCTGCTTCTGCCTGCTGGCTACAGAGGCAAATTTAGAAGGTTTGGGTCTGTTCATCCCATGAAAGGCTTGACCCCACAGCCCTCATTCCCACGGGAAGAGCCTGCCAGTCAGCTCGCTCTTCAGGATGCTCTGCAGAACCCTCGGGTGCCCACAGCTCCAGAGATTTTCACTTCAAAAATATCCTGCCAGCTGGGAAAACCTTCACACAACTAAATTAAAGCACTTCCAGACCAAAGGAAGGGTTTATTTATCCTTGAAGCAATGCCATAGACTCCAGAGGATCACGTGGCTGATGCTGTGCTGAGATTTCCAGCGCAGACCCTGACAGAAGCCCTCTGTTCCCGAGTGCCACATTGTCCCCAGGCCTGATGTGTCCTCCTGGGCAGAGCTGAGGATGGCTTGGGTGTGTGATGTCAGACAGAAATGCTTCCATTAATCCACAGATTCCCCACTGTGCTGGAAAGATCTCAAGGAGCTGAAGGGAAAGCAGGGTAAGGCTAACATGGGGCAGAGGTAACAAACAGGTTATTGATCCCTCTCTCCCTCACTGCAGCCCTGAGCAGGGGATGGCAATTCCTTGGCTGGCTGCTGGCTGTGCAGAGCCCTGGGAGTGCTGCCTGCATCACCCCATGGGCTTTGGCACTGAATAACCAAGCCAGGCTCCAGGGAACTGCAGCTCTGCCACACATTCCTGCTCCCCTCACGGTGGGTCCCATTCAAATCCAGCTCCCTGTCGTCAGAAGAGCACCAAGAATAACTTTTTGGAGAACATACATCTTATTCACACCAACATCCCCACTGATTTCCCACAGGCTGCTCCATGTATTTCAATGGGAACAGGGGGATCTCTTTGGAAGATTGGTACTTCACTTAAAACCCAGTAGGAACAATGCTTCCAGCACTTATGGCTTTGTAATTTAACTAAGGGAACTCTTGGCAAGGTTTTGAGTGTTTCCTGGGATGTTTTTGGAGCCTAATTGCTCTCACTGTCTTCTACAGCTGGAGCTAAGCATTCCTACAAATAAAAAGTCTATGGCAAGATGCTATTAAATTCTACTAACCAAGGGGAGCAAGTTATTTCCACCTACTTCACCTCAGCATCAGGAGCCTCACACTTATTACTAAGGCATGAAATAATTTAAAATCAACAAAGGACCTGCTTTGAAAAAGGTTGGGGTAGTGCTGTCCTCGTGATGGCATGAATGAGCTTTGTATAAACAGGGAAATTAATCACTGATCTTTACCTGCAATCACCATTCTGCTTAACTTCCGTGTCTTGCAAATACTAGAAATTAGGGTTTTGTATTCACATGCATTGTGGCAAGATCAAATGGATGATGAAAATCCAACTTCTTTTATTCCAGGTGATGAAACATAATTCCTACTGCTTGACTGGCAGCTCCAGGCTCAGTGCACCTTCAGCTTTCCATCTCCCTTTTGCTGCTTCTCCTCTTAAAGACTCCCTGCCCATCCTTGCTCAGGAAATTACTGCCACTCTGCCTTCAAATCAAGGATGTTAAGGCAGTAAAATAAAACCCCCCAAAGTAAACTCTGTGCTCTCATTTCAAGCATTCCCTAACCTTCTCAGCCCCATGGGTGGGAACAGCCAGGGTGAGCACAGCATCCAAGGCATCCTGGTTCTTTGCTCCTGTCAGCCTGGATCAAGGCAATGGCTCCACATGGCTGCAAGCAGCAGCAGCAGGTCTGAGAGCATCTTGTTTTGTTCAAGCCAGAGGTTCAGAACTGCTGACTATGAAAACAGAACTCTAGGACAGTGGTAAGATTTTTTTTTTTTTTAATTTTAGCTGATTGCAGAGGTTTCAACACCAGTTCAGCTTTGTAGCTGTGTGAGTGCTCAGCTCTCCTGGCATGGGCACAGCCCTGGTAGCTCAGGGAAGTCTGCTGTAGCACTTCCAGCCTTTCAGTCCATGCCTTTAACTTCAAGATTATTTTTCCACGTTCTTTTCCCCTTCTCCACCTGCTGTATCAACTCCTTTCTTCTGTGCTGCACTGTAATTGTAATCCAAGGGAAGAAAACAAGGATATTTATGTAATTCCCATGCATCCTAAATTATAATTTATGACATCTCCCCTAGGATCTGGGATGCAGACACAGCCTTGAAACCATCATCTGTCTTGCATTTTCTGGTTGATTGCTACCCTAGTCAATAAGGAGAGAGATCATTCCAGCTGGAGAGCAGGCATGGCTTGTTGTTATGGGGTTTCCAGATTTTCAATAAGAACTATTTCTTATGCCTTATTTGATCATCTGTTATCCTAAGCATATTAAATCCATATTAAACCTGCCAAAGCCCAAATTTCATTTAAAAAAAAGGTGAAAAGTCCGATAATTATTTTAAATAAAATTTGCTCTATTAGAATCAGCATATGGTGGTAATTTATAAACATTTGCTGCTGTGAGCTGCACTGATTGCAATGCCCATTATGTTGCCTCATATTAAAATCAAAATATATAACCTATATGTCACAACCATGTGGCCTGCAAGTATAAAAGCCATCAGCACAGCTTGTGGGCAAGAAATTATTTAAAATTTTTAATTTTATTTGCAGGATTCAAATTTACTGTTAACTTAATATCAGAAGCAAATCAGTGCAGCAGCTCCCATGGAAAAATGAAAAAAACCCCAACACATTATTCTCAGCTCATGGGAGCTGTTTTATCCTGGAACTTTCCAGAAGGTTTGCTGGTTCTGACACAGCTTTTCCATTGTATCAAAGAAAAACATCTTAAAAACCAAGAGGAGCAATGAGTGGAGTCTCTATATAGGCATCCTGCAAGAAATTAACTTCTTACAGATCTTCAAGGCCACACAAACCCCAAAATTTTCCTTCCCCTCTTAATATTTTTACCTTCTTTTTGGGCTGTCAAGGGAAAATTGTATGGCAGAGAAGTAAGACAATAATTGTCTGTTTTGGGGGAAGATGAAGAACAAGGGCTGACGTGATGACTGGCAGGATCCAGAGCTGCTCACAACGGTGTTATTTTGGGGAGAAGAACTGAGAGATGCTCGGTGTCTGCTGCCAGTGAGGAACAATCATCAAGGGCTGTGGGAGTCTGTGTGTGCAGGAGCAGGAGTTTCCATGTGAAATGTCTGGAAACCAGCAGGAAGTGATGCTGCTGGGCCAGGAGGCAGCCTCAGCCCTCCCTGCTTGGATAACGGCAGGGAGAAGGAAAGCTGGAAGGAGAAAGGGGTAACCACACAGCTTTCAAGGACAAGAGACGACCACAAGGGCTGGTTTGTCTCTACTTTTAGCCTCACACTGGTGTGTAAAACTGTACTAACCATCCCTCCCCACCCCTCCACCTCCAAAAATCTGGCAGAATTTGGGCATATCTGAAAAGTCCTGCCCTTCATTTAGGTGCTCAGGAATCTGGTCTCATGTGCTCGTGCTCCCAACATATTTTCTGAGTATTCCTCTGCTGAATGTGGCTTTTATTTCACCTTGAGATGACGTCCTACCTCCCATTTTAGGATGGCTACCATTTCTGGATTAGGATGATCTAATCCACATCACACTGTGAGAAACACAGCCACCACCAAAGTCACCAGAATGCAATAACAATGGGTGAGCATTAAAGAGCAGCAGAATGTACAACACAGAATAGTCCATGCGTTATGGTCGGCACTTACTTCATGGCACTTCAGCATGACCCTCCTCTGACAACAGCAGTCATGACAGCAAATAAAAATGACAAAATGGAATGACTGAAATGCTGCAGAGATCACTGACAAAGCAAGCAGTCCTGTGAAATTGGCTGACAAACAGTTAACGACGTGGAATGAGTCTAATGGGAGAGCAGCAAAGGGAAAAACCAAGGCACTTATTTCATCCTCTGCCAAACCCTTTACAGACATCCTTTACAGTAAACCAAATGTAGGATCAGTCCCTATACAGCACTCACTGCTAAGTTCACTTCTGCCTTACCTGTTTGTGGGGGAAAAAAAAAGGAAGTTTTCCAGGTACTCATGAAAAACCTAATTCAGACATGGCCAAAACCACTGGCCAGTTTCACTTTTAAAACTTGTTATTCCAGCACAGTGCAGGCTATTCTTCCTAGAGGACTCAATTCCACCTGGTTACTCATCCTCCATCACTCCCACATTTATGGCATTGTGGCTGACATGCCCTGCCCTCCTCTCCTGCAGGAGGACACAGATCAACCAGATAAAAACCTCTGGCACCACAACTGATGGCCATAATTTCTCAAAGAAACTGCTGGCCAAAACTGGGACTGGGATATGGAGCTCTCTCCTTGAAGCTTCTGATCAAACCCTTTAATTATTCTTTAATTAGTAGGAAGTAAGCAAGTGCATCCTCCTCACTTCTTCCTCCTTTCCCTTCTCCTGCTGGGCTCCTTCTCCCTATCCCACAGGCTGGTCACTGCCACTGAGGAGCAGATGGTTTCCAGCCAAGCATTTCCATGCTCTGCTTAAAAATCTTGAAGCTTGTTGTCTCCATAAGAACCACGGGAAACTATAAATACATGGTGTAAAATGACTGCTAAATGGAGGTGCAGAGAATAAAAGCAAGTTTAGGGTGGTTTTAATGCAATAACTAAGAAATGCTGCTCAGCACCACAGAATGATCTCTTCCTAATCCTCATTTATCAAAAACACACAAAGAAGGTGTTTTTATGGGTTTCTGCAGCTGGCCATTACCCAACTATCTGTAGTTTAGTTCATCCCTGTGCCACCCTGACAGGGCAATTGCCTTGAGTGAACCACAGATTTACATCCACTGGCTGTGCAAAAAGAATTCCTAGTGGTATTTAGCATTCCAATCTGGTCTATAATTTCATGTATGGCCCCATAAGCAAACACATATTTTTAATTTCATCAGGCTGCCTGTGCTGTGAACACCACCCAAGCAAGCCTGTGAACATTGTTCCTATTTATAACACTTCCCAATCCCTCTCTTTGGCTGAAGGACAGGAACAGGCTCATTTATTATCACTGTTCTGTTCGCAGAGATAATGAGTTGTTCTTTAATTTAGCAGAATCCCTGCTTTTTGTGAGCTAAAATTCCCTGGTCCCTTTCTAATGCTACCTCACAGAGAAGGGCTACCAGCTCTACAATTGGTTATCATAGGCTTTAGAGTATTAGGGGGAAAAAAATTACCAAGAAACTCCAGGAATTTTACCTTTGAAATGTAAACATTACCTATTACACTGGAAATTTTCACAAGATGGTATTCCTTGGTCATAATATTTGACAGCTTTGTAAAAAACTGTGTCAGTCGTGCAGTCAGGCTAGAAAGGCTGTAATTTATTTAACTTTTAGAGACATAAAGAGGCAGTAAAAGCAATGAAAAAAACCACAGGATTTCTGAATCCACAAGTGAACTTCTCCATTTCCATCTCTCTGCCTTAGCCTTGTGGAGATGAAAAGACACTGCCTGCAGCACCTTTTCAAACACACTTTTAGTGACTGTGGATTGCTGGTTCTCTTGTGCTGTCTCTGGATTGCTATTTGCTTAAAAAAGAAATCCTGAGCAACCTTTCCTGGTGGTTTTAGCAGCTTCAACTCAGCTCCTAATTAAGGAAGTAATCACATAACTTTGGAAAGCAGCAGGAAACAAAATGCAGCCCTCTTGCCTCCTGTTCCCACCGGGAATTCTGTGGAGGTGTCGTTTTCTCCCACAGTCAGATCTGCCACTGCCAACTTATCCCATTGATCCCCTCACAGCTCTCTTGGCACTGTGACATCCCAGGATCCTCTCTCCAGTTTGCTAAGATGAGTTTACGTTTCAGGGAACAAGCAGGATTTCAGCCACACTCCAACAATGCTTTGGGTGGATTTTTTTGCCCCCAGCTGAGCTTCTGTATTCCATAATGAAGACTCAGTAATTTGCCAAAGCTGAGTTCAAAAAATTAAAAAACCTCAAGGACAGAAAAGAAACACGAATTTGTAACACTAAGTCAGATCTCCCTCTAAAATGTAACATATGGGGCTATTTTGCTTAAATAATAGTTTTCTTTTCTCCAATTAAGTGCTAGAGTTTTTGAATTTTTCCCCACCCTTTATATCTTTTTAAAAATATCTTTCACAAAAAATTATTTCTATTTACTTCTACTTTTCATTTTCCTCTCAGTAATGATAGCACTTTGACAACTGTATTTACAATACACTGTAGTTGGTAGCCTCAGCTATCTTCTAATAAAATGGGATGCTAAAGGTCTCCACTGTAACCTGGAAATATGTTTAAAAATAAAAGCTGATAAAAATATTATATATATGAAGCTACAGACAACATGTCCATGGGGCATAACAAGAAACATGATCAACACCTAGCAAAAATATTGTGGTTTTTTTTTCTTCAAGTATAAAGGCTTTTTCTGTAGAGCTACCTCAATTTCTGCTCCATATAGTCAAGTGCCACTGATGGGAATTCCACAATTTCTGTGTTTTATTCCCATTTCTCAATTCTAAACATTGAATTCCCTCCCTGTCACCAGTTTGATGGCTTTCATCTTGCAGGAAATAATATATAACTGTGTTATGCTGAGGCTGTGGATCACACTGTTTTCTGAATGAGCAATCTGTGCAAGCAGTAGAGACACCCTCTCCTTAAAAACAAATTATCTTCATGCTTGGAAAGTGCAGCAGGTTTCCAAAGGCTGAGCTATTTATTAACCAGCAGAATAATTCTAATAAAATCAGGTGCCATACTTTAAAAAAAAAAACAACAAAGCCAGCACATTAAAAAAAAACCAAACCCAAACCCCTCAGCCTCCTAATAAAAGTAACAAAATTACCTTTCTTTCTTTCTTTAATAACTATGGATTTCATGATATTATGTCCACATTCCATACAGATGTGATTTAGTAATAACATGAGCAGTGCAAAGTGATTTTAATGGGCAATTCTCTGAAATACTTTTTGATAAAGCAGATTAGGAGAGGTCTCAGCATGAATCAAATGACACCACACAGTGAATGTGAACCAACCCTTGGCAAAAACACTTTTTACCCGTTTGAAGCCAACGTACCTCACGGGACTGAAGAAAAATTAAATTATCACCACATTTTTAAAAGGAAAACTACTAAAGAGGAAATAAATTAAAGAGGGAAAAAAATTAAAGAGAAATCTAAGAAATTCACATCAAAACAACTGGAAAGCTTGTGCAAACTGCTTTTGAAGACTGAGAAAACTCCTGTTCCATCGTGTAGGCAACACAAATGTTGACAGTGTAAGAAATTCTTGTTTGACACAGACTATTCAAATGTTAAGCAAATACAGAGTATACTCTTCTTTCATCTATGTGATTTACAGGATAAGTTAGCAAAGAGATGGCATAAAAAAAAAGAAAAAAAAATCAAGCCTTTTTAGACAACGATTTGGTTAATTACTTTTACCTTGTACTGAGACTCGCAGTTTTCGTTCCAGTCGGCGACTCCAATCCCTCCCCTGGCTTTGAGGATTTCTCCCTGTTCATTTGCTGGAGTATTGAGTTCAATTCACTAATGACATTAGCCTTGGGGCCTGAGAGAATGGGGCTTTTCACCTCGGGCACGTCCCCCCATAGCTTGGATGTCCTTTGGGGGACAGCTTTGCCCAGGCTGGGCGGGGCACTGATGGGAGGCGGGGGCGGAGCGGGAGGAGGGATCACAAAGCTGTCTACAGTTTCCTCGATCAGCGCATCCTTGTAAAGTGCATTGCTTTTGTTGATTATGGGCTTCATTTTTGGCTTAGGAGGTACTGGGGGTTTGTCCACCAGAAATGTTTGCCCATCTGCATAGACTGTACAAGTATCCACGTTCTCCCCCCCTTCCGAGGATAAGGTAGAGATGCTGGACACCGTTGAGATAGTGCTGGTTGTCTCTAAGTGATGGTCGCTGCTGCTCCGACTGTCGACCTCCTCGATGCCGGAGTCGGCCACGTTGTCGAAGCTGTCGGGGGGTGGCAGGAAGGAGGCAGGCAAACAGTTTGAGAGACCCGCTGGCTTTTTGCCGTCCAAGGAGTTGGCCGGCTGGCCGGGCGAAGGGGTGCCGTTCTTCCTCTGCACCATCAGGTCGGTGAGCGCCGAGCCGGGCGCCGCGCGGTCGTCGGGGATGTCGAAGCTGTTGGCGAACTCCAGCGGGGGCGGCAGCGGCTCGGTGAACAGGAACTCCTCGTCGATGTCCACCGAGGCCAGGGGCGGCGGGGGGATGCGGAAGGGCAGGATGACGGGGTCGTCCACGGAGCTGGCGGCCACGATGGTTTTGCAGGGAGAAGCCGGGGGCTCGGGCGCGGCAGGGACGCTCAGCTCGCTCTCCGCTTCCTCGCCGCCCTCCGGCCTCTCCGGCGGGGAGTTTTCAGGGCTCGGCTCCATCTCGGCTCCCTTTTCCTCCTCCTCCTCCTCCTCATCCTCGGGCGTATCGTCCGACTTCGCCGTGTCCACAGTGTGCACCATCAACAGGCCAGCCGACTTCTGCTGCGAGGTATCCACGATGTTTATCAACATGTTCTTCTTCTCCTCAGCTTTCTTTTCTTTCCCTGCATCCGTCTCGTACTTGTTCTCGGTCTCCTGCCGCCTCAACAGGCCGCGGGTGTTTTGCCTGGTGACAGTGGCAGTAACAGGAAAAGTCGTTTCCATGTTGGGTCTCAGCTTTGTATCGATGTAAAGCGGTTTGTTAAGGTCGGTTTTGACGGCGTCCCCTTTGCCTGGAATCTGCTGCGTCTGCTCTTTCATGGCTCTGTCCCTGGCAGAGAGGGCGAGGGCAAGCGGCGAGTTTGGATCCAGCAGCTTCCCTGTGACCGGGTGGACGTAGCTGTCCGAGCTGGGAGCGCCCATGGGCTTGGCTGCCCCCGTACTGCTGTCGGCACCTTTCGTTTTGGACGGAGCGTTCAATGTCCTTGAGTCACTCTGGCTGCTGGGCTCACTGCTGTTAAAGAGGCTTTCGGGCTCTCTGGGGGCAGGGATGGGAGATGGCGACATGAGCTGTCTGAAACCATCCTCGCTGCTGAACATCGCCTCCTCGGTGAACTTGGACTGCCTCATCCGCGGCGTCGGCGGCGTTAATCCCACATCCTCGTCTCCCAGGTCTGTGGAAAGGAAGGCCGGGGAATTGCGCCTGGCTTCCAGCCTCTTTTCCCTGTCCCTCACGGCCCCTGCGATGGCTGCGGCGAACGGACTGCTGACTCCCAAGCTGTCGTCGGGCCGGAGCTGTCCCGGCTGCTCCGAAGACTGCGGATCGATCTCCATGCTGCTCCCTTGGCTGCTTTTCCCGCTGCTGCTGGTGGATGGCTCTTTGACGATGATGGTTGGGATCGGAATGGAGCAGGTCTTTTCCGGACTGTCCTCCACGTTGGATTGTTTCACCAGCATCCCCTTCCGCCGGGCCGGCTTGGCTGGCACGTAAACGGCTTTGCTGGCGATTTTCCCCACCTCGGAATAGGGGTTCTCCGGCATCTGGCCCCTCTTGCTCCGGAAATTGGCCTGGGCTGCGGCACTCCGGTTGTACAGGTCTTCCGAGTCCAGGGAGTATCTGTCCAGCTCCCGCCGGTAATAGATCCCTTTGTCCCTTATCATCGTCCCCACGCTCTCGGGCCGAACCAAAGAGATTTTTGCACCTGAATTCTGGTTAAATGGAGGTTTGATGGTTCCATAGCTCCGGGCCGTCAGGGATTTGGGGGAGTTGTACAGAGAGGGAGAAGGTGGCGGCGGTGAGGGAGGTAAGGACTGTGGTGGTGGTGGGATATCTTCAGAGGTGTCAGGCATTGAGAGACTCCTGGTGAACTTCAGCATAGGAGGGGCCAGAAACTGCCGCTCCTCCTCCGTTATTCCTGCAAATCGGAGAGAGCGTTTAAAACACTGCCACATCCACTGGGATCCCTCACTCTGAACTATTTCTCCACCCAACCCAAAACTCCAGGGTGCATTCCCCACAGCACAAGGAATATGCAAAATTACAAAAAGATGCCTTTAGGTTGATTCCCACCATAACCATTCTTCCCTGTTGGACATCCCAGGTGCCAGGATAGAAAAGGATGCTACAGAATTTTAATTAAACTGATGGCTGATGTGTAGGCAAATGTTTGGGTTTATGTATGGTCTAGGTGGCTGTAGAGAAGCACATTTTCTTTGGAAACTATTGACCAGGGAAGACATTCTGTGCAATAGAGTCGCTTCTGCCTTGCTCTAGAACTCTACAAATGCATATAATAAAGCAACTCAGAAACCTAATGAATTTTTAAGATGCAACTGAAATTTAGTAAAGGGACTGTGAAGATCCTTTTGGGGAAAAAAGCCCATAATGTAGAATTTCAAAAGATGACATTATATCATTGCAAATATGGTATTTAACATAAATAAACTGTGTAATACTGGAATAGTTTGGATGCTAATTTTACATCAGCATGATGCATTTCTAAATTGATGAAAGTCACTGCTAAGATTGTTAACAAGAACAAAGCAAGCCCAAATTTGGTCTGTTCTTTGCTTCTTTGTTGTAAAATCATCTATTGCCATCATTTGAAATGAAAAAAAAGGTGAATTTTAGTCCATTTGATCAACAGGATTCCTTTGTAAACTACACAGCATTACAACACTTTCACCTCAATAACAAGGAAAAAAAAGGATAGCATTTTGCCCTAATGTTTTGCAAAAGGCTTGTACTGATCTTTTTTTTCTTTCCCCTTGTTAGAGGGAACATTCTAAAGAAAATAATCAAATTGTAATTCCATACTTGCCAAGCAGAATGTGAAAATTGCATCACCTTACACAGAAACTTCTTTTCTCATGAGCTTTGTACAAAGATTAAACAGTCACTCACTGCAGCAAAGATGTAGGAGAAACACACTTTAGGGAAGAAGCAAAGTTACTAAAAATATATGATTAATGAACAAAACCATACAAGAGAGGCATTTTACCTATAGATTTCTGTCTTCTCATTGTACCCCGAGGTATACCCAGAAAAGGACCTTGAGAGCTCCCTGGGACAGTGGGCGTCATCACAGCAATACCCTGTCTCTCATACATGGACTACAAGAGAGCAAACAAAAACCCCAAAAACATTAAAGCACCAAAGTCTCTCCCACGTGGAAATAATGCTTCATCCACTCCCCCTCTTACTGACAATTCTTAGGGAAAGTAATACATTTGGGGTTATTTTGTGGGAGGAGGGGGAGAGAAAGGGAAGGCTGGGCTCTGTTTAGAAGGTCATAAAAGGACAGCAGCTGTAAGTGGAGCTTGTTGACATTATTTACAAGGCAACAGGTTAAGGTGGGTAATGGAAAAATATGTCCAAAACGCAATAAAACTGGTTATTTTTTAACATGCAAAGTTTTGTAAGATCAAATTCTGCACTTGAGCAATGCAATTTCAGATTTCTGGTGCTTAATTTTAATAGGTGCTATAGTATTAATGTCAATTCTTCCCTTACAAAGCATTGTGCATTATTTAATCAAGGTATTAGATATATTAGCAGGAATAAAGCAGTGCTTCATGGCTCCCACTCACATTCATATCTGTAGCTGAGGGAAAACATCTACTAGAAGGCCGCTGTTTTATAGTTGCCACTCTTGAGTCCACAGTTGCATTGTCTGCAATTCTTGATGGCTTGGAAACTGGCACTATTTCATCCACCTTATCTGTAATATAAAAGCATTCAGTAAAATAAATATCACTTGTCCAAAGAAACGGAAAAGTTAAGTATTGCAAGGTCAAAGGAAGAGATTTACTTTTCAAAAGAATGCAAAGAAAAAGGTTTTTTGGCATTTTAACAAGGCAACGCTTGAGCATCATAAGTCGTGCAAGCCGAGCACTTTTTATTGCTGCTACATAACATGCATGCTTTAGTTTTAAGCCTGCATGCATTTAATGTTTACTTAGTGTGACTCGAAAAACAATCCTCTTCTTCAAACCTTCAAAATGTGAAGGGAGAATATCTATATAGAAATGGAAAGAAGACCTTTAGAAATAGTGAATCTGTACAGCACTGTTTCAAATAGAGATAAGCAGACTGTACTTAGTCATCAGAATTTCAGTGATATTTTGGACAGTAACAAGTACTCCAGAAGTGCTCTTTTATGCCTATTCTACTTAAGTAATCACATCCTGATTTGTTCACACTCTTGGACTTGTAGGCTAGTATTGTTAACTGCATCCTTAGTTTAAATGAAAATTTTATGTGGGGTTTTTTTTTTTTTTTAATTGCTCTTAGTAACTGGACATTTTGGGAATGTATTTAGTTGTGGTCAGAAGCAGACCACAAAATAGGCAAATTCCAAATCTGACTGAGAACTTCAGCATTTGGATTTGGGATTCTGATCTACTGCACAATGTGATGGTAAAATACAGGTAAAAGTTTAATCAGGATATTCCAAAGCTGAGTGCTGGTGTTAGCCCCATCTCCAACTTTGGTCACAAACAAGGTTCATCAGCATTTAATACAAAATGTTACTTCCTCACACTGAAGACCTCAAAGCACAGTATAATCAACTAATCATTGCCTGACAGCTCCTTGTTTTGCCCCTTTTACTCCTACGAAACCAAGGCATGGAAAAATTAAATCACTAGCCCAAGCCACCAGGAGAGTTTGAGTTTGGAATCTCTACCAGAATCCAAACTGGAATCACACCAACAGCTTTCCTTACTATGCCTTCCATTGCATTTGCTTGCCTGTATCACGTTAATTTAGTGTCTTTTCCTTTGAAGCTTCACCAAAATTAGGATTAGTTGCATAGCCTGTGGTGTTTCTGCGAGAGGAACACCTCAGCCTGGCTCCTAGGCTTCTACAACACGAGTCAGAGCAATGCTACTTTTCAGCAATTAGATCCATCTCCCAAATAATTGGTTATTTGTCAAACAAGGATAGTCACTTCATTAGGATACTACAGGCTTTAAGAAAACCCAGGTTTTTGGTGATCTCGAGCTGGTGTTGCTATCCCAAGTATTGTATTTAGGGATTTAAATTTTACCTCTCGCTGGAGAGCAGTGCACTCAGGGCCCTGGATATTGGTATGGATGGGAATAAGGCAGGAGGAAAAGAGCTTTTGATCCCTCTAAACAGTAGATCTGGCTGATGCAAGGATGGTATTTTAAATGGGAGAAGAAGAGAGGGAAGAACTTTTAGCCTTCAGGTTAGGAAGAAGGTTGTCCTAGAAGTGGATATTTCAGTGTCACAGAGGGTCAGGGAGCAGGCAGGAAAGGAAAGGCTGAGCAGGACCAGTAAGCTGAACACTGCTGAAAACTGTCTCACAAGAGCAGTGTTGCTGTTTCTTTTCAATTGAAGTTAGCATTCAAGTATTTTCACTGGTCTGCTTTTTTTTTTTTTTTTTTTTCTGGTGGGGTATAAATCATCCAGTGGAAGGAGGAAAGGAAAAAAAAATTCTTAAAATCGTTACATGTATTCAAAAATAAAAACCAACTTCACGTCACAGTTCATAAGGCTTTGTAATACAGACTTCTGAAAGAAAAATATCTGCACTTCTGCCCAGCAAAAGGCATCAGAAAGCAATGGTGTAACCATGAACATTTAACCTATACAGCAAAAATATGGCTGGACTGCAGAATGGTACTCAGGGGATCTATCACTAAGAGCTTCAACTGGGCAGAGATTTCCTCTTAAGGCTCTCCCACCCTTGTTCTCATCCCAGAAGCCAAACAGCTGGTCTTTGGGATACAGAAAGAAGGAAGCCTTGGAAACTGAAGCCCTCAAAATCTGCCCATGAAAAAATGGAAATATACCATGTAAGAAGTGATCCCCTTTATTTTGAACAGACACATGTAACCAGATACCCATTCAGACAACAAAAAGCTACAGGGAAAGAGTGATGAGGCCATGACAGACACTTGGAAAAGCATGAAAATATTTGTTGGGGATGAAACATACATACCCTCCAACTGCACTGATTTTGCTAGACAATCCTGTAAGTCAGATCCTAGTTTTGGATCTGACCAAAATATCAGTTGGTACCAATTCTTAATACCACTACTATTTCCACATGGGGAAAAAAACCCTGGTTCTGTGTGAGCTTATTGCAGGTTTCTTGTCTGTAGAGAGGTTTTCAGTCCTTCTCACCCTATGGCTGCTCCCACTTGCCACTTTTAGCTAAAGCACTTGGAAATGGGAGAGGAGGGCGGGTTAAAGCTCGAGCTGCTTTGCCAGGAACTCTTTAGGGCTTCCTCAGGTGGCACTTCCAATGGCAGCACTGCACAGCTCCTTCTCTTGCTCTACTGCCCTTGGATCAGAAAGCAAAGGTAGAGTGGAGGTTGTGGTTTTGGAGCTACAACAAAAAATGTGAGGCCACAGAAGCAGCCAGCACGTGGAGATTGATCCTAAATGGCAGCAGCTACATGGCGGGTCCTGCGGGAAACGTCAAAATCTGAGCGCCTGGCCACACCTGCCCCACCCTGCTGGAG
Source organism: Lichenostomus cassidix (assembly GCF_008360975.1). Taxonomy (NCBI): domain Eukaryota; kingdom Metazoa; phylum Chordata; class Aves; order Passeriformes; family Meliphagidae; genus Lichenostomus; species Lichenostomus cassidix. The sequence goes on from NC_139486.1 coordinate 61,227,080, forward strand.
CGAAAGCCCGGCGTGAAACAAAAACATTCTCACTGCCTCATCAAATGTGCTCCTCAGGCCAAGGAGATGGACTGGCTGAACTGCAGTCAGCATCACTCAGACTCATCCCAGAGAAAGAAGACGTGTTGGGCCAAACCTTTGCTCGCCTGTGCCTCGAGCTGTTCATCTCCACGGCACCAGAGTGCAAACCCCTCCTGCGCCAGAACCACACATTCCAAATATACTCAGACTGGAATAATTTGTCAGGCTCACTAATTAGCTCTCCTCCCAACCTCCTTGTGACCTCAAATACACTGCAGCACGTGCTCCTCGTACCAATGAGAGGGGAAGCTCACAAGCTCAAGTTGGAAATTCTCTGAAGACAACTTTACAAATAACCCTGACAAAAGAGAGAGAAAAAAGGCACAAAAGGGATGCAAAAATTGGTGTGTTGAGTTGACAGAGTGGCCCAAAGAAGCCCACCTCCAACGGGACTTTTAAAAGGAATAAAGCTGGATGAAGGTCAAAAGGAAGGAATGTGGGGAAAGCCTGCACTGGAGGTTGGCCATGCCAGCTGCATTTCCTCCTTCAGTCAGTCCTAAGCAGAGTACAGCCACAAGCACACACACACACACACACACACACACACACACGCGCACTCTCTTACAGGAGCAGTTTGTGGCTGCCTGGTAGAGTAACAAAGTCTGCTCTGCTTTACTCTGAATAACCTCAGCCTCGCAGAAAGACAGGGAAGAAGAGTCTATCTCACTGGCCAGAGAGCACGGCTCGGCTGCAGTCACAGAAGAGGATTTTTATGCCTACAGTTATTCCCTGGTGTTTTCCATAGAAACTGCTCTGCACTTTCCCGAGAAGTCACAACGGCGTGTTGAGAGTCAAACACAGGAGCCATGCTACACCTGTGAGAACCTGTCCCCACCACTCCAGGGGCTCCTGGGAGCAGCATCCTCCCAGAGAACTGTCAGGGATACCACATGTAAAAGCCAGTCTGATGCCTCTGCATGCATATAGCAATTTGAGTGCCACTATATTAAATTCCCCCGAGAGAGGCAGCACCAACAGATATAAAGTAATTTATTGCCAAAGTGCGTTTCCATCTGCCCTGTTGGGTTACCAAAGGGACCCGTGCCCTGCTCAGGGTGCCAGCCCTCAGGAAATTGGATGGCCTAAAGGCACAGAGAGTAGTTGTGTTTGATCAAGATGCAGGTCTCGTCTCTGATGAAAAGCTCTTAATCACAGACAGAGTAGCACAGTACCCAACAGCGTGTCATGACGTTTACGTTCTCAAGAGGTCTGGCTGCTAGGCAAGTTGCTTTTTTTTTTTTTTTACTCTTTTTCTTTTTCTTAAATAATTAATATCTGTGATAATTACAGGGGACAGTCTCCTCCTAATAGATTTGTTGCAGGAGATGGCTCTTATCCCCGTAGAACACATTGCTTAGTGACTCCTGTTCCGAATCCCCAGACTCTCTCAGAGGAAAAAGTATAATGCTGCCCATCAAGCCACCAGATCCATCATCCAATGAACTTTGAAAACGAGAGTCAGGTGCCCAGATAGATCTGGTGGCACATCACTACACAGCCCCCAAAAAAGAGAAATATGAGGTATGATCCTGGCAACATTACTTATCGTACGACATAGCCAAGACATGTGGATTAGCTCCACCGAGGGTCTTAGGAAGTGAGCTGGTGAGACCCACAGAGGATAAGAATGGTCATGATCCGGTACAGGCTATACCCCAACACCTCAGGCTGGCATGCCAGAAACACCAGGCAAAGACTGATCGAACACAGTTTGGGAGGCGAGTATTGCCAAGACCTCTATACTTACCACCAAGTCCCGTGTGCTTGCTCAGAGGGGGTGGGATAATGGAGAAAGAAAACTCAAAAAACAGCTGCCTCAAGAAATGACTTGTATTTGTAAGAAAAGCAATGAATGCCTGGCACAGAGTAAAAAAATGCTCGTATGAAGTTAAAGTGAAAGAACAGAGGCAAATGTTCTTCAAATACCAGCAGCACACATCGTTAACAGTGCAAATATAAACTACAAAATGTTAGACTAATCTAGTCAGCCAGAATACAATGTTAGCCAATGTAGGAAATGGTTGAACTCTGCCACCGATGGCCTTATGGCTAGGAATTAAAAGGACAGGCACATTAAAAAAAACTCTAAAAACCCTATGGAGTGGTTATTTTTTCTTCCCTCCCCCTTTTGCCTGGCGTGGAGGCATGGGCAGCGAGGCCCTCTCGGTTATGGCTCTCTGCAGCCGGCCACTGCGACAAGGCAGGGTGGCCTGCGGCGGGTCACGAGAGTCGCTCGTCCCTTCGGCCCCTGGTAAGCACACAGTGGAGGATGCCACTGCGTCCTCACCAGTCCATGTCGAGGCACACGTCAACTCGACATGGGGGGTGGCTCTTTGGGAGATGCGCGTTTCGAGGACCTGCGTCCTCGGCTGCTTGAGGAAAGCTAAAATCTCTGACAGGTAGTTATGGATGGCTCTTGTGGAGGTAGCCACAATGCCCAGCTGCAGCTCCATACGGCCCATGGACTGGGACATGAGACCCATGGACTGTGCATGCTCCCTCTTGATATTTTCCAGCAGCTGCACAATCCTACTGTTGGTTTCCATCAACAGCTTCTCTCCCTCTGTTAGCTGGGGCTGCCCTCTCCAACCCCGATCCCTAGAAACAGGCTCAACACCGCAGCGCTCTTCATTCATCTCATCATTTCCCTCCTCCTCAGGAGAGTCACTTTCAAACTGAGGAGTCCTACTGAGTGACTGATCCCCGGGAGACTGTATGTCCATGGTGCACTCCGGAGTCCGCGCCGGCGTTTGAAATCCCTCAAAATCCTCCCCAACGTTGCTGTGCGTTTCAGACGAGGACAGCGGCCACTGCCAGCTCTCTGTGGTCCTGGCCGGCGAGTCTTCGTCAGAGGCAGGCACCGAGGATTCCTGTTCTTCGGCCGGCGTGGACAGCGAGCTCCCTCGGTGATGGCTGGCTTGCCCCGAGGATCCAGGAACCTCCCCATCTTGCTCCCCAGTGACATCTGGCAATCAAATAGAGGAGCAACAACCACTGTATCTGAGGCCAGGCAGATGGAGGTATCTACATGCATTGGACAACACATAGAAAGAAGCCAGTTGGGAAGCCAGAGTGTATGTGTTTGGGCAAACGGAAGGGCGGACTAAAGTTTAGTGACTGCATCGGGCACGTGGCAATTGGCGTCATTAAGCACTTTTGGTCTCAATGCACACTGTCCTGTACCCAGAACACACACAGCCATGCTGCATCCCAAGGCAGGAGCTACCAAATTCCCCTCAGCGTGACTGTGACAGGAAATGTCAGTGAACCTAGCGAGAAGCTCACCTATGCACTGCAGTGGTGTCAGTCAGAAATCCCTGGGACGAGCTCAGGGCCAAGGGTCCAATTGAGCTTCCTGGGGTGCCAGATGTGCTCCACCACTGGCTGAGGGCAGCCCTTTGTTGCTCTGAAGCACTGCTGGCTATCTTCACTTTTGTCCGACGTCTCACGTCACCCCCACCCAAAATCTCTCCCAAATCACTGCTGCAGCGTGACGGTGGCCGTCCGTGGGGTTATCCCGCGAGCAATGCCCTCCCCAACATTTGCCCCAACATTCTCCTTGCTCTCTTCTCCAAACAGTAGGAAATGCTATCTGAGGGCATTGCTCACCGGGATCTCTTTGTCTCCTGGAAATGAACTGAGTTTTGCCCTCCCCTGGCTACCTCTTCCCTTGCCTGAGGGCACGTGGAGGAAATCTGGGTGCAAGCACTTCCCTGTGGAAGCTCAGAGTGCAAAGAGGCATCATCACAGAGATTAAAGAGGAGGAGGATGTTATCTATGTGCTTACTCTAGATCCTCCCCTACAGAAAAAAGCCCTCCCAAAGAGCAGGAAAGGCTCAGCCTTCTGCACCCACAGCGATCACCAGCTCACAGCAGAGTGTGATCTGCCCAGCTCTGTCCTGAACCTTTCTCGATTGTGCAAGGCTGTGGCCAGGACTCTCACCCTTTCTATGCTTTAGACAAACAAATAAGTCCACTTTTTTTTTTTCTTTATTTTGAGGGGGCCAATTTGGTGATCAGAAATCCCCGTGGGGCAGCATGGCTGAAGTGCTGCAGCCCCAAGCCCTGCACTCCCCACACTCAGGCAAGGGATGGCTGAGAGAAGCGCTGCTGTCAGTACCACTGTGACCCAACCAGGCTGCTGCTGCTCACACTGTAGTGGCCTGAGTGCCAGATCAGTGTTGTGCCTACTCTCTGGCATCCCAGCCTTGAAAAGAGTTCTTTGGTTTTAAGGATTAATTTCTGCTTTCTGAAATACTGCTCTTCAGACCTCAGTGGAAGCTGTAAGCTTACATCTGCAAGGTGTTGCTGAGGTCATGTTAAACCATACTTTTGGTTCTGTTTGTGAATCAGGGCAGGATTTTTTTTCTATTTTTTTTAATATATTTTATGTGAAATATAATGAAATGAAAAGCTTTTTCTGACAGACCCAAGGATCCCTCCTCCTGTATCTCAATCCCTGTCTAGCACAACGTGGCACTCATTATTTCCACACCCAAGTGCCTGCAATATTATAGTGCTCTAAAAGGGATTATGTGTGACTTAATAGAATGATGACCTTTAAGTGCTAAAATAATGGATATTATTCGTGCATTTAGCATATTCACTACTTCAAAGTATTCACATTCAAAGTATTCATATTCTCTCTGCGTCTGGCTGGACTGTCCAGTTGCATGTTTTATGGAAAGTGAGGATGAGACTGTATTTGTAAAAAGGCATGAGCTCCTTATGAAAATGAGTTTTAGGGACAAACTGTCATGCAATCATTGGCTCTTCCACTGCATGGAGATTTGAAAGGGACTATATATCAACCTAACTATGAACTGTTTCTTCCTTTGCCATTCTTCTCCTGCTTTGTCTAATACAGCTAGAGCTGCATTCCTTCATTAGCAAATCTCTCTTAACAACTGCAGTGTAGGACCATGAGATTATTTCTCAGCATTTTCCTATTTCAGAACACATGAAAAAAAAAGAACAAAAAAAACCAGGGGACCTACTTTTACCACACAAAGCAAACACACACTTCAGTTAAAGTCTATGTAATCGGAGTGAGGTGAGGGATCATAAATACTCATTCTGGTAGAGCCACTGGTCATACAAAATGTCTTGGCATTTCTTTTGACATGTCAACAGAAAATTCCCCATATTTGAAAACTCCATTCACCTTGCAAGTGTTCTAAACAGAGCCCTCCTAATAACTGATAAGTAGTAGAACAAAACTGTACTTTAAGTCAAAAACGGAAGCAAAACGGAATCAAAAACCTCCAAACTCCACACTGATTTATGAATACTTCTGTAAATGGTATCACTGTGTCTAGTTGGTTCAGATTCAGGGGGACCAGAACACCTTTGTTATTTGTGCATGTCTCCACACTTGCCAGAGGCTCATGAAGAAAAATTGATCTGAAAAAGCGTAATCATAAATTTTTGCAAAATTCCTTATTTCCTATGAAATGTTACCACTTGCCATCCTCCTCATCAGTCTTTTCAGCCTTTCAGAGCTGAAAGAACAGCATCTGGCATAGGTGACCAACGACACAAATGACAAAGGGCGCAAGCAAAGAGTCTGTGAAAAGCCCTGGGCAGAAGGCTAATCGTGGCAACTCTTGGCGAATACTTCTGAATAATGAATACATGCACAGGCTTTAGGTTAGGTTGGTAAACTTGGCTGGCAATGAGAAGGAGGAATAATCATAGCTGCTGTTATTTGTGACAAGGTGTTCTGCATCTCCGAGCAACTCTGGTTTCTGGAAGCTTTGGGAAGCACTGATATGGGGCATGGGGAACCGAGGGTGTGTCACAGGCATGGCCTTCCACAAACTCTCCTTCACGAAGGAGCAATTTTGGGAAAATTGCCTGGAGGCCACTGGCTGGCACCACCTTGATGAAGGTGTGAGTCTCTGCCCAAGCAATCCGATCCTTGGTGACCAAAGGTCAACCTAAATTCTGAGCGGATCTTGGTCAGATTGGTTGCACCAGTGCCTGGACTGGGGCTGTGGGAAAGGTGTGCCAGGCACAGCAGGGGCACAGGAAAACTGGGTTCAGCCAGAAACTGTCCTTATGTTTGAACAGCTGATTTGAGTGGCCTCAACTAACTAACTACCTTTAACTCCTTGGAAAAGGGGTGACTTCCAAAAGAAAGAGAGAGACAGAGGCCACTACCACTGTGAAGTCAAAACTGGCCATGCATCAAACCATGCACCGACATAGCTGACCTCACTTGGTTGCTGATTTGCCTTAAAAAAACTCTCTTTCTTTTCAAGCTTTATATAGAGTGGGTACAAAGAAGCACAGCTGGCTTCCTTGGGTGTGAAGCAAAGGGAAGAGGTCAGATTCCCTCATCTTTCTAGCAATTTCCACCTGGCACACCATTCCTACATGCAGCATTTCGCTCACAGTGATAGATATAACTCACAGACGAAATAGGTCACTTCTATCTTTTACAGATATCTTTAAACCTAGTGATAGCAGCCATCAAACCTGTAGCCTCCAAGGTTCATACTCCTAACCTCCTGTCCCTTGCTCTGCCAGGGCAGGACTTCCATCTCCATCCTTAAACGACCAAGGAAGGGACTCAGGAAGGAGCATGCACATGGACTAAAGGGAGCAGAAACCTCTGGAAGTCGGCAATTCACTGCACTTCAGCTTTAGTGTTTGATCACTGTGGGTACTACACAGCTATTTCCAAAAGCCCTGTGGGACTCACAGGTTTCTGAAGGCTGTTTTTTGTTTTACCTCACCGACTCTGTTGTGTTTAAGGAAAAAACAGTATTAAAGTGGTCCATGCAATAGGAACTGGTGAGCTTCCACCAAAGTCCTGGCTGTCTCCCTTTCTCCCCTCTTGGACAGGTTTCTGCAGCGGAGCAGAATCTGTCAGACAGATTCTCTGTTCCTGCTGCCTGTCTGGGTGTTTCCCTGGGCTGACACAGAGCCTGCTCTGACGTGGTGGATCAGCAGGTGCTCCTGGAGGCCACAGGAGAGCTGCTCCAGCTGTGCCTGCAGGGGACGGCTGTGCTTTGCCCCATCCTGTCCTGAGCATGCTGATCAAAGCCAAGTTTATTCCAGCCTTTAGGTTCATGAATATGTCCATTATTTTGGAGCACTGCTATTCCGGGCGGTCTCCTCGCACCGCAACGCTCATTACCACTGAGAGTCCTTTGTGCTGGTCATTAGGCACGTTTAGGATTGCAGCAATTATTGGGTTGAGACACACAGAGAACTGAACAGCTGATTCAGCTGCAGGGGTAGAGGACTGAGACAGAGGCCAAGAACAGAGCAGGGCTTTGGATATACACAAACTTTAGAGACATGAGAAGTATTTCTTTAACTTTTGTTCACTGAAGAACATTTGAGATTTATGCCTGTGTTGTGCCTTACCTGCCACTTGGACTGGCAGCTGATCCCTCCCCTGAGATGTGCTGCTCTTTAAGAAGCCCTCCTTTTGCAATCCCACCATTCCTGTTTCACCTCTGCTAGCGGGTCGTTGCCTTTTCCATTATCTTTCCTTTTCAGACGGCCCACCAGCGGAGCTGCAGTGAGGGGTGGGGCACCATCTCTTCCTGCTGACAGACAGGTGGGTGGAGATGTTCCTTGGCCACCACAAGTGCGCCAGGAGCTCAACAACAGCGGGAGCACAGCTGGGGAGCTTCCCGGGCCCTGCCTCTGCTGCTCTGGACCTGGGCCTCTGTCTGTATCTCATCATCCCTCCTGGGGTGGGTGCATGTCTCAAACTGCTTAGGTACCAAGGTGATAGGTGCCTTGTAAATACCTAAGATAGATACAGACAGAAACTGTACCAGGCGCATTACGCAACACTTCACACAATGCCAATGGCACCTCAGTGCTGTAGGATCACCCACCTGGTCCAGCATCTGCAGGCAAATATTGGGCACATGCATTTTTCCTTTGGAAAAGTGATGGGAACACAGGACATTCATTCTTCTTTGGTGGCAACAGGTTTGGGCACACAGCCCTTAGTGTCAGGTACTGCACATGCAAGGGTTTTGTTCCATCGCCTTCCCTAAATGTGAGTTTGCAGGCTTAGGTTAATCTCCTTCGTTAGCTGATAAAATTTGCTTCCTTGTCAATAATCTGCAAAAATGGGTTACAGAAGCAACACCAAAACTAAAGAGGTGGTCTTCACCTATTAAAAATGCATGGAGATCCTTTTTAACTACATAAAAATACGGCTGTGGTGTTGCTTTTATCTGACAGATTAATTGTTTTTCCGATTTCTTTTATTTTTAACAGCAAGAAGTTTGTTTTTAGCATGAAGACCAGGAATGATTATGCATATAATTAAGTTTCCATGCCTGGAAACAAAAAAAAACCAAAACAACCCAGCATCTAAACCAAGTAGGTGGAATTATTTACATTACATTCGTTTTAGGTTTTTGGCACTTCCCATGTATATGCCCAAGGCCTTGTCCTGCTTAATTTGTAAAATAGCTGGGATAAGAACTAGATAAAACTTCAGGGTGAATGTCTGTGGGCAGAAGAGCTACTAAAGGACAATTTGGGCAAACAGTGGGTCTGGGGATCTGGACAAGGCTTTCAAAGAAGCAGATGAACAAAAATTCTAGATCATCTTTCCAATGCAAATGGGCAGGTGAGAAGCTACTGATTTCAAAAGAGAGCTTTGGTCAGACTACAGGAGTTCACCTGAAAACATTGCTTGGCATAGAAGCAATTTCACCTGATGAGCAGAACTCCAGCGCTCATGGGGGAAAAACAGGGGACTCCTGTTTGGAGATGATTAAAAATGGATCTGTGCCCTCTGAGAGCTAATGGCTTTCTGTTCGGCTCTTCAACCAGGATTAGATGTGTAAAAAGTCATCAAAGCCCAAAAGCAGGTAAAGTATAACAAGGCCTTCAATATGCCACTGTGCATTTAAAGACCAACCTTAGCTAAAGTGTGGATTCAGAGCAAGGATATTACAGGTCTAAATCCAAAACTGTTGTTTATGGTCAAAATTAGAGGAAAGAAACAAGTTCAGCCTACAGTTATGTCCTGCAAATGTATAGTTAAACATACACAGAAATGGAATGGCCTGAGTTTCTGTCTGGACAATTAGGCTAATCCTCATCAATCTGCCACCACCATGTTTTAATCTGGAATTAACTTCTTCCAGCCCCACCCTAAATGAACAATTTGCAGGATTGTGCTTAAATCACAATGCCCAAACCCCACATTTACCATACTGCAAACAACAGGCAGAGAATATTATTTTGGCAGTCAGCATAATGAGGAAATAACAAAAGCTCTTTGCAATACAGTCAAACACATAAGGCACTTGAAACACTTTCCTTCTATGAAAATTAAGTAAAAATACTTGTCTGTTCTCTGGGATACTGCAAGTTCTACAAAGCAGTCTAAAATTAAATAAAAAAAAGAAAAAAATATATAAAATAAATCAGTGGAACATAAAAACTTTAGTAACTAAAATTAATCATTTAACATTGAGTATCTATAAATACCATTACATGATTTATGTAAATGCTTTGTAAGTATTCACAATAAAGAGCTCTCAAGACTTTCTTGAAAGAAAGCCTTATTTGTGTTTCTAGGGCTGAAAATAGCTTCACATTAGTACACACAAGTCACATTTACACATTATAACCACACCATCAAAAGTAATTTTAAGGAAGGCAGAAAACGGATATGTTCAATTTCCTTTCTAGAGATACAATTTTCAAGTACCAGCTCTTTAACAGCATGTTCAATTAAGGAAATAATGATACAGGCATTTAAAATACACCTGCAATGCTGAAGCCTTGCAATTCAGCCTACCTTGAAAGAGGAATGGTCATTGTCTAACAGTGGTTTCTGTTCAAGAACAAAAACAAAGCAGAGAATATAGTCAATACCCACTCCTACCCTGCAAGCCAGGTGGAATTTAAGTGGCAATTTGATGTTCTGTTTAAGAGACAGCATTTGAAAATTTGGCCTAGTCACAAAAGAAAGACAATCAACTCAAAGAAATCAAAAAGAAAGTGGAGGATCTAAGACACTTGCAGCCTTCTCTGGTCTTAAACTTAACTCTCACACTTCCACACCGAGGGGAAAAACCAAACAAACTATGAGGAATTATCTAAAACCATTTATTTTTAATTCAATTAGAAATTAATTAACATGGGTTTGTGAACATTTGAAGGCAAAAAAAAAAAAGGAATAGCAGCAAAGGGAGTTTTGAGATGAGGGAGATAAGTCCTTCATCTCCCTGGCTCCTGAAAAAGAGAGAGAACACATTAAAAGTGCTGAAAGACTTTGTCACTGCCCTAACTGTGCCATGTTGGGAAACACATGCAATTTTAACTGTTTCTCGAGCCTCATGATTTTGAATATGTGCTTCGATATTAAATTGATAATATCTGAGCAGAGCCACACTCACATAAACCAACGTATTTAATGCGTCTCTTTGCAAATGCTACAAACCCCACATTTTCTGGAACACTTACAATTCCTTTTCCAACTTCTTTTATACCATTGTCTTGTTTGGCTGATGCAGAAAGGTTGTGAAAACCTTTTCAGTTACAGTCCTGTAGTAAAGAAAAACAAGTATCATGACAGGGCGCTACATCCTCGAGGATAAGCTGATAAATTCAAAATAATAACAGTGTAAATGAGAACGCCCACACAGAGACTCAAGCAGCCTCTGCTCAAGATTCCTAGTGTTTCCAAAATGCTACCTAAAGCACCTCATGGAAGGTAAATCCTGGGCTGAAGGATTTACCTGTAAAGTTTAGATTCTGTGGCACAAGTTGCTAACCAGCCCATTGCCAATTAGGTGCCAAGATTTTGGTTTTTTTCAGTGGAAAACACAGGTTTAGCATTGTTCTCTCTTTGAAACATGCCAATTTTCAATACTTTTCCCTCACAAAATGTTTTACAAGTACTTATATCGTAGCCACAGTCCCAATCCTACACTTACACTGCTGTGGACTGCCCCTAAGTTACACCACAAGCCATAAAATCCGTAACCTCGCTGCACCAACCAAAAATGGGGCTGGCATTTCTTCACACAGACTTGACAAATTCCACCCAGAGTCACTGCTTTCTGCTTGAGATGAATGACAACCCGATGACAACCTTTTCCTCATTACTACTCTGCCACCTCATTAGAATTTCAAATACATAATGTGAATCAATTACTTACAGGGATAACCTTCAAGAATTCTTCATCAAGCCTGATGCCTTTTGCTCTCATCGTCTGAAATGCAGTGTCTGGTGGAGATCTGAAAACCTTCTTCCTGCAGAGAAGTACTGCAAATGCTGGAAGCTATCACAGGAGCTGGTGTGGTGAGTGCTGTAAAAGTGGCTTTGGTGGCATTTCCATTGTTTCCTGCAGACAAATCTCCATCATCAACTCCACCACAGTGAAATAAAAAAGTGAGTTTTGAACCCAGACGGCTTTGGGAGTGGTCTCTTCAAACACAACAGAACACTCTGAGCTAATCCACTGCTTGGCATTCATTTATATATATTTTCTCTGCAATTTCATTGTTTCAGATGCCATTGGAAGGTGCCACCTTTGAAACAATGGACAACAGGAATGGGATGAAGTGGGAATGCTTATTGCAGACAGAGCTAATAATATTTCTTTTGAATGCCATCAACTGATATTTTTCTACTCAAATGCCAGTAAGACTTGATGCCAGGTAACAATATTCTGTGTCGATGATATCACAGTTATTCTGTATCTGTGAGGTGGTGACAGAATCTAAACTCTTCAAAGGAAGAAAATCCTTTATTTATAGTTGGCACTGCTGCCCACACCAAACCCCAAAGAGCAGGATCAACACATGTTATGGTATATGGTATGTATCAATATTTTATATTGATTACCATATCAAATCTAAGAACGAACAAAGCACCACCCCTAGCTCACAAGTGACACCCATGTGACATTGCCAGCAGGATATTTATTAATGCAGAAGAATTATTGCTTAACTTGCCATGGAAATTTAACCTGCTCTAGTCTTCATTTTGTCCCTTCTCTTAGAGGATTTTTATATTAGGTATTTTAAAATACAACGCTGTCCACTTCAGCTTTCACTGAAAATTCCAAATTACTGACTAAATCAAACCCATTGCCTTGCAGCAAAGAAAGCTGAGGAGCAGAAAACTTTCAAATCATGTATCTAGACACTTACAGATCTTAGTTTATGGGTGTGTTCCTTAAGGATCGTATAATTTTAAATTCTCCCTCCACGTGGAGTTATTGATAAGTTGAAACAAAAACTGAAGGAAAATCCATTTTAAACCAAGCTTTCCACCAGCTGCACAAACTTATTAGGAACAGAGTTAAATTTAAAATTTAAAAAGATTAATTTTGAAGCTCTAATGATATCTATTTTCCCGTGGTGAATATGAAAATTCTGACCTCAAATTTTTCTCCTAATCTTTCATTTTCAGAGTATCTTCAAACCTTCATTTTAATTTGCTACATGAATATCCTGGCTACCCTTCAGTATTAAAGGAAACACATTTCAAGTGCTGCCTCCAACAAGTCGCTGCCACAACTCTTACTTTACACATTGCCATAAGTTACTCATACAACAGTTCTTGGAAAACTACAAGGCACAAGAAAGAAGAACACCTCTCCCCCATCCCAGGTATCCCACAAAATCCAGAAAGGAGTTTGGAAACACGACTGCTCCACACATGCATTTCAAGGTTGGAAGCTACCTCTGAGTCAGGCAACTACTGCAAGCAGAAAGTCAGTGGCACAGATGAAGTTAACTGCATAAAATGACAGAACTGCCCATGCCATACTGCTCCAAACCTACGGATTTTATCACCTGTATCTTTAGACTCAAATATCACATCTTACATCCTGAATACCAAAACACACAGCCTATGCCCTGTCCTTCCTTCCTTTCCCCCGCTCTCCCAGTGAACCAGAACCCATCTCCAAAGACAACCAACAAGACCAGTCAGGCAGAACCACAGAAGCCATTATTTTTAGTTTAATGCCTCCCTCATCTCTGACCCAGAAACCTGAATTTTTGGTTGGCAGAAGACTCTACCTAACAACACAGAGATTTTTATAAAATGCTGCCACAACATATTTTTCAGTAGCAATGTGGTTTATCCTGTCATATTCTCTGAATGGAGAAATGCAAGTATCACTAGCTGGAACCTCTAGTAACCACCTGAAAGGAGGTCAGAAAGAGCAGGAAAACAAAGAGTGGAAAATAACCCAATTTCGTCCTATTAAATGTTAAAAAGGAAAAGCTTCCCTGCTGAGAGAAGACACTGCCTACAGCCTAGATTTCCCTTCCATGACACTGAGCCTTGTCCAAGAGCAGGACACAGCCTGTTCTTCACCAGCTACCACCCAGGGGCTCAGGGAAGTGGGAGACTCTTCCTTGGGACTCCATGAGAACGTGGAAATGACACAGCCCCTGCTCGGCAGAGCTCACAATCTAGGGAAGCAAAATGACGTACAGGAGCATGGAAAAAGTGCAGCTCAACACAAACAAACTCTCTGCACACAAAAATACACTTATAAAAACTACTCAAATAGCACTGCTATTTCTACCTGCCCCCCTGCCTCACCATCAGTGCTGGGATGATTGCTCAGTGGGGATCTAGGGAAGGTGGGTCTTTGGGAGAGGTCTGAAGGAGAAGGTGGTGGGTGGCCTCATGAATCAGTCCAGGGAGGGCACTCCATGCATACAGGACAGCTTGGCAGATGTTCTGTCAGACACTACAGAATTGCTCAGAGCAGCATTTCCCCGGCTGGGAAGGTCAGGTGTGGTGTGCAAGATCCCTGATCCCTGAGACAGACACGGTGTGGGCACGGGTAACGTGTGGCCATTGGGGAGACAAGCGGGGTCACTAATGTGGCACTGCACTGGGGTGTCACTGGCCACTAACTCTCTGTGGCTGCCACTCAGCACAGCAACTGGGAGGAGATGAGATGGAAGGGGTTGGAAAAGAGTTGGGTACAGAGGAGGAAAGAAAGGCAAGGTGGAGGAAAGGAGACAAAAGGAAGAAATGCGGGGGATATTTTCAAATGTGGTCTTCTGTTTGAGTTTCTTAGTGTGTTTGCAATTTATTAACTAAATAACTAAAAAAAACATATACAATAATTAATGTACATTTGACACCATAAAATAAACTGGACCATATGCCAACATTTACATTATGTTATTATCCTTCACTATGGAAAGGTGAGAAACAGGTTAAACAAGAGACAAAATGCTTCCCCTTACCCTTCTTCTTCCGTACTGAAGCTTGGAAATAGAAAGGGAATGAACTGTGAATCAATTCTGAAGGTAATTTTTTTTAATGCTAAATCCTTGTCTGTCATTTTGAGCACAAACATTATCCTTCCCTCTAAGAAGTCTCTCCCTGCTCACCTCTACTAAACAGGTAACTCTCAAACCACAGTAGATAAAACCTGCTTTTGCCATGCTGTTTATCAGGGTTTATGTTAACTATGAGAAATTTCTTCCCTGCAGGTATTAGGGATACATGCAGAATTTTTTTTTTGTTGTGTTTTTTTAAGACAGTAACTGGGGCAACTTAATGGTACCAGGGCTGTCAAACTTTGACAAAATTGGGCATTTCCAAATGTTTGCTGATTGAAGTGGAAAGGAACCATTAGCACACTGCCATCTTTTGGATTAATTAATTTGAAAGAGAACCACTCAGATGGTCTGCTCTGTATTATGAAGAACAGAATAGCTAAAAACATGTCAATAAAACTGTAAGTAGAGTTCAGAGCCAGGCAAAGGAAGTGACTGTAATGACTGCAGGATGGATAATTTAAAAAAAAAAAAAAGGTGTTTCACTTAGCTAGGAGACATTACAAAACTAGGTACTCTAAGGCAAAACAAATGGGGAGTTTCTATTTATATTTTTCTTCTCTTACATAACAAGGGACATTCAATAAAATTAAAGGCATCACATGCAAAACCAATAAAAAGGAAATACATTTGTACACAGCACATAGTCAGCCCGTGGGATTCTTTGTCACGAGACATTATTGAGACCATGAGCTCCTCCAGGTCAGGTAAAAGGGTTACACATAGGTATTGATGAGAACATCCACAGTGCTCTTTTATAGGCACTTCCTATTTGGTTTGCACATAGATGTCATGAAAGAAATGCTTTTTTTCATTAGAGACTTTAATGGCTATAAAAATGTGGGTGTTCTCATAGCTCTCACAGATGTCCAGTATATACACATATACATAGAGAGAGAGAGATAAATTATATATAAATACACACATACAAGCTGTGTTTTATGTCAGGAGACAACTTTTAACTGATGACAGGGAAAACATTTTCCCTGTGGAAGCTTGTTCATTTGCTGTGCAATTTAAGCACTCTTGTTCCTTCTGATAGCAGCCCTTTTCCAGGACAGATATGAAAATAGCCAGACCACAGATGTGATTGGGAACAGCAGTCACACTGTTTGCTAAGGTGGCAAATGTTCAGAGTGTCACACAAGTGGCATTTACAGCCTTGTTTGGGAAGAAAGCAAATTTCTGCCACTACTGCAGCTTTCCTAGGGGACAAACACCTCTGGGACTGGTGCAGGACTACTCCTCAGAACAGGAAACTGTCACCACTGCAACATCTGCCCCACCTGGATAAAGATATGAATGGGAAATGGGCTTAAAAATGGAAATATGTCCCATGGCTGCTTGTTAAAGGCGTTGCAGTGGTTTCTGCCACTCGGTGAGGACAACCAGCAGATCAAGGGCTACAACCTGAGCAGGGGGGTGGGAAAGCTAAAATATGATGGTTTTCATTGGGGACATTACTATTAACAAGCTATTCTGCCCTAGGAAAGTGCTGCTTCTGCTTTAAGAACAGTATCTCCTCTGGAAGACTGAAAAGTCAGAGAAACAGAAGAATATCCTCGGCTTGAAAGCAATTGGCAGAAGAGGATAATGGAGGGGCAAAAATGGTGCCTAGAGTATTGCTGTCCCCTTGGGAAAGGTGGCTGATAAACCATCAAAGGTTTACAAGCTTTCAGCTCTCCATGAAAGAAAAGCAAATGAAAAACACCCAGACCCACAAACTGTGCTCCAGAAATAATATTTTACATTTTAATCCTGGAAGAAAAATGATGGAGCATTCACAAACTGTTGATACCTTGAGTTAAGCTCCCAAACTTCCTTACACATAAAAATCAAATTTTCTGAGACCTGCTAGAGCTAAATAATCAGACTGGGGGGTTCTTTTTCGTCTTTATTTGGCTGTTCAACCATACAGAAGACAGCACCCACTTCAGCACCCCCTTGCTGGGAAGACTTCCCACTGGATTTACATGACTTGCTGAAGGATGGGTGGGGTCCATCTGCCCCAGAAAACACTGACTTCCAGGGGGAAAAAAGGGGCCCCAAGGCTATGATTCCTTCCAGTTGGCCTTCAGATGAGTCCATGTCAGGAAAACCCCAAGATTATAAAATGGACTTATTTAAATGACTGTAGAATTACACGGAAAAATGGTTTTATTGTGTGAATTATTATCATCTATTACTCTGCAGTGAGGGATGTGATTTGCTTTTATACCCATTTCTCACTTGCTAAACACACTGTTTTACTGTTATAGCCACATATAGAAATATGCACTGGGCTTTTCTCTTTTTCTATATGATTTATTCCTATTTCTATCTCTTAGTCAAACTGCAGAATTTCTACCTTTTAATGACCTAACGGATTAAAACCAGGAAGAAAAGAACAATTGCCTTCCTCATTTCTAGAAAATGAATACAAATTCCTCTTGTATCAAGAATTATGCATATCTAGAATGTGGATGATCAAGCAAAGGAATCTACAATCACATTTCTCAAAATTAGCAAATAAAGACTGAATGCTCGATAATTTTTTATTACCAATAGTGAGAGGAATTATGTTTATATCATGCACAGAAGTCAAAGTGATATCATCATATGCACTTTTTCAGATCAGCTTAATGAAACAAGTTGAAGTTGAAGCTGCTTTAACACTGTCAGCTTTTAACAACAGCTTCTGGCAGCTTACCTTTATCCACTAATGAGAGGCCACAGAAATTTAAAATAAAACAATATTAGATGAACTGAAAATTTAGAAAGCAAAGCTAACAAAACATGATACAGCATTATTTTCTTTTTTTTCCCTCTTTTTTCTTTTTTTTTTTTTTTTTTTGAAGATGTGCCAAACTTTGATGATGCATAAAATGCCTCAACATTCCCTTGCGCAGCAGTAAAGGCACAAGTCTCCACAAAAATCATTCATGCGAGTCATGCACATTTGAACTCTCCAAAGATGCAGCATTCCTATAACCTCCTTTGCTCTAGACACTGTACACAGTGCAGCTCCCTTCACCAATGTAACATATAGACATAGATATTTACAGCTCCACTAAGCCAGCATGCTTGCCAAAAAACACTTTCTTACCAAGCTCTTCAAGCTCTGAGGTCATGGACTTAGAGCGCAGGGTCAGTGCAGTGGTTGGAGCTCGCTTGGGAGGTGGTGGGGCTGTGCATGGAACAGAGAAACACACAGGTGTCAGCCAACACACACCCTGGAAGCCCTGTGCTCACAGCCACAATTCCAGAGCGACTGGAAAGAATCGGCTCCATGAAACGAGGCGAGAATAAATACCCACATGCGGAGGAAAAAGCCCTGAGATGCTTTTCATGGACTGAATTTCTCCACTGTTTCTGGTTCTAGCGTAGGTTGCTTGACACATCCGCAAGCTTTTATGTAACAGGATACATAGAAACACTTAAAGCTAAATAACTGTGCACTTCTGTTTCCCAGCAGGGAAAGGGCTTTCTAGAGAAAGGACCTGGCAGCAGTGGTGCCCCTTCTGGGAAATGCACGGGGCTGAAAACCTCCTGGGCATCAGCCAAGCTCTGCCAGATTAATTTAGCCTTTGGAGAAGCTGTTCAATCTGAGACATGCAAGAAAGAACATTCAAATGTCTCTGGACAGTTATGGTGAGTCTGAGGGAAACAGAATAAATAAGAACTTACAATACCAAGGCAATCATCTGGCACAGAAACTAAAATCTGTGCTTCAGTATTCTGAAGTAACAAATATTTCTGGCGGTCAGAGAAGACCATCTCATTCCAATCCCCCAGCCATGGGCAGGGACACCTCCCACTAGCCCAGGTTGCTCCAAGCCCTGTCCAACCTGGCCCTGGACACTGCCAGGGATCCAGGAGCAGCCACAGCTTCTCTGGGAAACCTTTGCCAGAGCCTCACCACCCCCACAGGAAAGATTTTCTCCCTAATATTTGGTCTAAACCTTCTGTCTTCCAGTTTAAAGAATTGCCCCTTGACCTATCACTACATTTAAAGCAAATATGACACATCCCAAAAAGCAGAGGCAAAAGGTTTGTCTAAAATGTGTGAACAGTAATTCCATCAAGCCAAAAATAATGCAGGACCATGTTGGGACACCATTTAGTTTAACACAGCCTTTCCCCTTCGCCCCACAAGCTGGTCTCACTTTTTTTTTTTTTTTAAATTTTTATTTTTATTTTTTATTTTAAATAAGTTGAGGTGAAAAACACTTCCAGCACAGACAGGAAGTTTTAGTCATGGACAGGAGGGAGCCCTGGAGTGCCAGCTCCTCACCTGCTCCTGTGTTGAGGAGCCAGGTGTGTGTGAGTGATAACTCACAGAACTGGTGGGAGGAACGGGAATTTTCAGCCATGTGCTGCTGCTGTATGGAACACCCCTGAGCAGCAGCAATCTCTGCTGCTTAATGATAATTAGGAGGGCCTAATGACTTCCCTGCATAGCTGGGAAAGCAAACTCAGGGGCATCTAAGGTGAAGGAAACAGTGTAAATTCCTTTTTCGCTTCCTGGGGGTTTTTTGGGTGAAGTTTTCGTGGCGGCTTTTTGGATGGGTAGGTGAGAGACACACTGCTGAACTACCCCCATCTCAAGTGTATTATTAAAAGATCATCTGTTCCTGGTGCTTTTCTTCTCTCACTCCTGCAAGAAGTCTTACTACAAGATCCTCAAACATAAACACATGAAAAACCCAAAAAGATGAACTTTTCATGCCAAGCATGATGAGAGAATTTTGCCCCTTTGGTCACATATTAATGTGTGACCCAACAGAATTAAATCACTCTAAATTAAGCATGAATAGGGCATTTCAAATTTTAGAAGCAAAGCCTAATAAATCAGAATTTAGAAACCAGCACTTTCATGCCCATACTTTGCTTTCTGTGCAGCAAGAGCAGGAGAGTCCACTAGGAAGAGAGAAAAATGTACCTTTCTTTCTTGCTGTGTCATCTGGATCAAGATTCCTGGTTACTGTGACAACCTTCAGCACGAGGTGATTGCCCCCCTGTCGAATCATGTTCACCACCTGCCTGTGGCCAACTTTCACTACATTCTCATTGTTAACCTGCAGAGAAAGGAAGGAGTCTTTTAGACCAAAAGGCAGAAATTTTTTGTTCTACCATTCCTACAAACAGAAGGTGGAAAGAACAGGAAGGAACAGAATTTCTAGTTACTGCCTTTTAATAAAAATATTTGTTCAAGGTACAGTGCATAGCTCACACGATGACCAGGAAACAAAGCTACTCCTTCAGGAAATACACATCTAAATAAATTCAACCAAATCCTGCCCTTTACACATTTTATTTATGACAGCTGGAGTTTTCCTTCTGCAGGTTTCTGGAAAGATCTGATGTCCTGGAAGGAAAGGCAACAGGGCCTGAACAGTCTCCATGGAAAAAGAAGAGTTAAATACATAAAGCCCTTAGCAGCTACTGTGGTCATGCCAATTGAACTTCAAACTGCACTGCAACATTCAACTTGAAAAAAAATAAAATATATATCTATATATACTCTCTCAGTAATTCCTACTGCTACATCATCCCTTTTGCTGGACATGTCTTTCCATAATAATTAATAGACATAGAAGGAAGCAGAGGCATAAAAACTGGAAATAAGCATGGCTAGAAGTAATTTATTTGTTCATTCAACCTATAAGGAGTCACTGAAAGTTATCTGAAATCTGAATGATGACAGCATGTAAGACTGAAGTGCTGCCTGTGCTGTTTGAACATAAAAGATATTGAGGAATGGAGGAAGAGCTCCTGCCAGAATACATGCTGGGAAGTTGATCTCTCTCCAAAATTCCACTGACTCAGTAATATTTCACTGAGATCACTCCATGCCTTCCAAAATGAACAGTCATTTTCAAAGTAAGTGTTTTTAGCCTCCTCTATTTATTCTGACAGGCTGGGCATCTCACACTCCCAAGGATTTACCGTTGAGAGCAGAATCCCTCATTAAATATTACTGCCATTTAGCAGAACAAACAGCACAAGCCAACCCACTCCAACTTAAAATCATTTTTTCATCCATGGTCTGGAAGGAAAACCTTCCCTTTTTTCCAGGTTTTGGCTGAGATAAAATGCCTTTTAATGAACCAATACTGGTAAAGCATCTTTGCAAGGCGGTGCTGCAGCCGGAAGCCTGAAGGCTGATCTGAGTGCTCTGTGCCTGAGCTTGGGGTGCTTCTGGAGATGCTTTTTTGGGCTCATGTGTTCTGTGACGTAGGTGGAACACATGCTCAACATCCAGACCTGTTGAGCAGGCAAGGATGAAGTTCTCTCATTGTGTAGGTGGAGGGTATAAAAGAATATCGATTTAAATAGGCCTCTTGCTGGTTTGCTTCATTTTACACCTTCTTAGCATCTGGTATTTAATTCCAAGAGATATTTATTTAGCTGGACCAATGGCATCTAAATTTAATCTGTCTAAAACACTGGAGCAAACTGAGTTAGCCATTTACTTCTGAATTCCTTCCAGTATTAAAGCCTTAACCAGGTAATTCTTTTCCACAGGGGAAAAAAAAGTAATTAAGAATTATGGAATGCATCTTCTCTGTTTTTACTGGAATTAAATTTCAAGCTTGGAAGCCAGTAAGGATTACAATGTAATCCCTAATGCTGTCAAAAAATAGAGCCCTCCAAATAAATCAGAAGTCAATATTAATCAAACACATGTACACTTCAGTAGTGTAAAGTGATAAATGTGTAATATGATAAACAGCTTATGCAGCATCCCATCTGTTCCCATCGTTCTGTGCAATGATATTTAACATTTAGAGCAGGAGCAAATATATACAACACATTTTTTTAAAGCTGCCTCAGAAACAGAACCTGTAAATGACTGTTTATAGCAGCTTTGTTGAAAAGGCACAGTTACCAAAGCTGGGTCCAAAAAGATTTATCCAAAAATAAATAAAAATAAAAATATTGATAGGAGAGCTGAAGGTTATTTAATTCAGGTTCTTACAGAAATACGGGAGAACAAAAGAATCATGAAATCAACAGAGCAAAACCTCATCTTCCCAGTCTTTAGCACCCCAGGAGGTAAAATTGGAGCATGATTACAAAGCAGTAACTCGGGAATTGTCAATAGCTTATAAAGATCTCAGTGACATTACTTCTTTTACCCTTCTCCAGTATTTCATCCAGAAGCCAAACGACTGCAGAAAGGGCTGTTAAGCAGTGAGACACTAGAGTTCAAGCAGGTTTGTCTGGCAGGTTCAGTTTGATATTATTCAGCAAACCTCTTCTAGGTGTGAAAAATTTGAGGAGAGTCTCTGCTTCCACTTCAAGCTTAGGCAGGGGGGTCTTTATAAACCAATAAAACAGATATCTATCCCAACTGTGCCAATCCATTTCATCATCACCTGTGTTCTTGGTATTAAATGTAATCTCACTCTTTAAAACACTACAGAACTGCTTTTTCTTTTAGTGGCTAAGTGTTCAGAAGGAAGCTTAGAAACAGTCAAGTGGTAAAGTTTTGCAGGAACAAGTTTGTGCCTTTTGCTCTTCTTCAACCCAATCTTTCAGCATATTTTCTGCAGTCTTTCATTGCAAAACCTTAAATTCTTCTTTTCCTTCTACTATTCCACAATAGTAAACGACAGAACTTTTTCTCCCATGTCCTTCATAAATAAGTGAAAATAGGTAATAGAAATAGACATGTGAGGAGGCTGGGGGTATGCTGCATCAATGAAATCTGGTCATCCAATAAACCAAATGCAAGGAAAACTGTCCCTTGGGACAGCCCACAATTTCAACAGCTCTCCTCTATCCACTCTGGACTCTCAGGAAAAGCCTCAGAATTCTGTATTTTTGAAAATCACCCTATATTATCAGCTGGCTACTGGGCAGTCAGATGGAAATTACTTTGGGAGAATTAATTTATGAAACAATATGATCTCATAGACTGAATGTCTACTAAAAAACCAGCCCAAACTGGAAGCTGAACTTGAATTTTGAAACTCAAATCTCCAGACCAGAGATTGTGATCAGCAACGATGTTCCTCTTACACAAAGGGCTCTGGACAGTGGTGATGAAGAGCAAGCTCTTCAATACAGCCACTCCTCAAGAGATGAATCAAAAATACGGAGTAAACCAGTGACAAAGACAAGTGACAGCCACAAACCTCCCTGCCTGTAACATCCAGGGCCACCACTGGGATTATTTTACTGAGTGTTTCCACCCAGCAACATCTAAAGCCTGTGAAGTTTTATTCAAGAATAAATAATGATGTGTCTTTCATAGGCAGATTTGGGACAGGAAAGAACAAATGCCATCATTTAAAACTGTGGATTTTTTTGAAAAGAGTGAGTTCAGAGATGCTGGGGTAGATTTGATGAGTATTGGGACAGGCTGGATAAAAGCTGGTTTTTTTCTGAACTGCACTGCTTTGCAGTGGGTTGAAAAAATATAACATAACATAACATAACATAACATAACAGTAAAATAACCTGCACACTGTTTGCCAGCAGATGCATGAGCTGGAACACATTCACCAGAGCAGCCTTCCCGTAGGAAGGTGCAAAAGGAAAAAAAACCAAACCACTACCAGAGAAAGAGACCTTTGAAGGCTTTGTTCTATTAATAAACAAAATAATCTTAATTTCTTCAATACATCATCCTAATCCTCCCATTGCTTAAACTTTTGCTCAGTGGAAAAGGCAATCAATCCTTTTAAATAGTAATTAAGTTGACAGAACTCCATCATTACGCGTGGAATGCCCACTGGTGGAATGGCTGAAGTTGGGAATGCACATCCTGCCAGCAGCAGCTTCTCAGAAGCTCCTCCTCTCTTCCTTTTCCACTGAACTACTTGGGAAAAAAAAACTCTCCAAGCCCCCAAACCCGTTACACACACTTACAACCCCTGCCTACACGTTTGTTAAAATTCACCCTTTTTGATAAATATTTCACTCACACAAGCTCCATCACAATTTGTCCCAGCAAAAATAAATAGCCCACAAGTGATTTTACAGGCTCCAATGATGCCTCTGCATTTCAAGTAACCACAGATTTGTGCACGTGGCACTGCCTGTCACCAGCCAGTAATGAGTTTCCCATCTGGAGACTGAAATGTGAGAGGAAGAAAGACACAGTGACCCAGACAGCTTTGGGAAGTTATTTGTGCTCCCAGAGAATCCACAGTGCCAACCCAGAGGACACCCAACAGGTCCTGGCCAACACCCATCCTGGCCTGAAACCTTCTGGGATGGGCTGGAGCAGCATTTAGCATGAATTTAGACCATGTCCCAGATTTGCACCTGACAAGCATTTTTAGTGTCAAAAATCCTATTATTTTATCCTCTAAATTCATTCTGAAAGTTGAATTTAATGGGCTCATGGACAGCACAAAGATACATACACAGTGAATCCAGACAGGTTTCTGTGAAATCAAATTTTAACAACATCTGTTGGCAGCACACATTTCCCCAGCATCCCAGGACAGGCCTGAATATAAAAATGACCACAGATCCCATGAGAAGGCAAGTTAAAAATGTCCAAAGCCAAAAGATGCTTTGATGTAATGGTATTTTATGTGCTTACAAAATGCATTTCACCACAAATGGTATCAAGATTCATTGCCTCAAAAAGCTGGCACATGATTTTAACTTATGTCTTAGATTAAAATAGAAAGTAATAATATATCAACAAGTCCCATAATGGAAATTAATTTATGAATTTATCTCTGCAAACCCAATTATTCCCATCACACCACAGAAGCTTAAACAGACAGAAGCAAAGGGCTTCAGTCCACTGGGCCCCAACTATTCATTTATTTGAACGGTTTCTGAAACAGGCCTTGAACAGCCTCTGGAAAATTTCTGAAGACCTTCTAATACAAATGGGAAGTTTGTTTACATTCTGATCTCCAATACAAACATCACTGACTGCTGTTGGTGTTTGACCATATCCCATTTAATCCACTTTGGTGTAAAAGATGCTTCCGAGACTTCATGCACTCTGTTGATCTAAAAGGTGTCTATTAAAAAGAAAAAAAAAAAAAAAGCTTCACAGAAGCATGGATAGAATGATGTGGAAATTCCAGCTGACATCTTGCATTAATGATCTTTTTGCAGTAATCCCCTTGCTCATAGATTTGCCTGCACTGGTGGCCTTACTGCCACCAGGGGAGGATGTAAAGAAGATGAAGCTAGTGAGCATCGAACTGGACTAGGTGATCAAGGGAGGCAACCTCCCACCTGAATTCTGTCATTCTAGGATGTTTCTTCAGAAGAAGAAATATTGAAAGGAAGTACTTGACAGCCCTTCAGGAAAAAAAGTACCTATGAATTAAGGGAAAAACATCAAAATCATTCATAGCCTTGCTACGGTAAAAATTTCTTTGCGTGAACTCCAATATTGGGGTACACAAACAAGAGATGAGATGCCTGAAGGAAAACACCCTGTGGAGAGACAATGTCCTGAGGTTTTGGATTCCATTCTGCCCCCACATTTCCCCCTGTCTGCATATGGGGAATGCTATGCCTTTTCTGCTGCAGCTCCCGTGGCAAGGGGAGATGTCACTGCTTGCTCTGGGCAAGGGCAGCAGGACAGGCTGGAGCCTGGTGAAACCTGGGACCTGCAGGGCTGCTCCAGCCAGGAAAAGACTATTCCCCCAACAGATTCAGCAGTGGCAAAACTGTTGTCTTGTGGAGTGCAGCGTGGATGTGGTGTCTGTCTGGAGGCAGCAGGGCTGTTGAGGAAGGGCTCAGCCAGCACTGCTCCATCCCCTGAGTAGTGCCGAATCTTCTGCTGCACTCAGGAACATCCATTTCTGAGAGAGGCACTGGAATGAAGAGGCATCTCAGATCATCAGCTCCAGACTCCTCGGTTGTCATGGCGACTGCATCACATAATTTGTTTCTTAACATTCAGCTAAGCTCCATCTTGGAACTTCTCAGGTTTCTTGTCCCTGCTATTCCTGTTAGGCCCAGAATCTCTGAGAAGAACTGGTTTTTTTTCTCATTTCCATCCTAGGTAGACCACGTTATATTAATACTTTTTTTCCCAGTGCCAAACTACCAAAAGCCTAAATAGCCTTTATTTTCCCCCTACCTTCCCAAAATTCTATAAACATATCAGGTGGGAGTAATGTCCTGCCTTGGCTAAACACATGTTTTAATGATCTTTATGACAAAGTTGAAAACCTGAGTGGAGCACAGCAACTGCCAGTTCTTCAAAGACTTTTAACTTATTTTTAATGCATCTAAGTTCAGTCAAATCAGCTTAAGAAGATGGTCTGTATGTCAGCCAGCCTACACTGCCCTCATGCCAGTGTCTGACCTCCCTCAAGAGAAATGCACAACTTGTTTTCTTCTAGTAAGTACAAACTCAGTGGTCAAGTTTGGGCTCAAAGCTGCCCCCCAAAAAAGCAGCAGGGTTAAAAGCTGCTGTTCATTTCTCACCCATGGCATTATTTAAAAGGCAGAATTATGTTAAATTTGCATGCTCATCTAAAATTTTGCATTTTGCATACCGATACCTAACCTGAAAGCTGTTGAAAGTAAGCGACTCCTGTCCTCATGAGACTACACAGAACATTCAAACATCACTCATTTATTTGGACCCTGTCCTATTAAAAGTAATGGCCTCCATTAATCAGTACCTGCTCCTATTTTGAATCCTTTGGTTTAAGTCACATTTCATTGGAGAGGTTCAATTAACTTTATTGCAGCTGATTGAACTGCAGTGTTCTGCAATCAATTAAGTGGCACTTAGGATGAATTTGTCCGACGTCTGCCAGGTGCAAGAGGTGGCAGCTTCTCATGTTGTAACTTCTCTCAGGGAAAAAAAAATCCAGTGAACTCTGCACAACTGTTTTGCTTCTTTTTTCCTTAAAATAAACTCACTGAAGGTAAGCCGATAAATAATGTTTTTTTTCTTCACATTCTGATGCTCAAAAAAACATGTTCTAGTTTAAAATTCAATGAAATGAAAATGAAGTTTGAACTGCAACAGAGAGTATCTGAACATTCATCTTGTGAACACGCCTCTTATATTGAATTTGTTCTCATAGCCTATAAATTATGGTACAGAGACAGCACCAAAAATAGGGTACCAAAAATAGCAAACTAGAGGTCACCCACATAGTAAGGAAACCTCTCTTGCATGTCTGCCCTTCACAGATGAAAGCATGCATGAAAATCTGAAACTGCTGAACTCCTGCAACCAGAGCTGCTTCCACCTCATTCCCCTGACACATCCACAGCCATCCTCCTCTGCTGGGGGGTGTTCTGAGGTGGAAGCAAATAGAGGAAAGAAGAGAAATGCAACCCAAGCTGCACATTCAAGCAGTGGGAGAACAAACTCTCATCCCTGCGCTCTCCCCTGCTCACTGGTCAGCCGCATCCCAGTTTGCCACTCCCTCAGCGGAGTCGATGATGCTTTGTGAGGCCCTTCTGAGAAACTGACTCCAGAGAGGGAAAAAAATCAAAAATTAAAAGGATAATTTTGCCGTGGATCACAGATTGTCAGTGTCATCTGGGTGCTCGGCCAGCTCTGGGCAGCATGGTGGACAGAGCTGGTCTGCTCTGCTGTCAAGTTCTGGAGAAGTCTCCTTTTGGCAGCCCCCATTGCCTCCCTCAGCCCCTCCGTGCAGGGCAGCAGGAACAACAGCATCCCTGGAGGCACAGTTCATTCCCAAGGCAGGCCAATCCGTGCAGCCAGCTCCAGCTTCCCCTGTGCTGCTCTGTGGGGACAGGAATGGGGGACAGGAAGCTGAGGCAGCATCCCGCTGTGCCCAGGGAACAACACCCACCTGCACACCCTGCCCTCCTAAGTGATGAAGGGCTTCAGACCCCAATTAAATAATTCCCACCCTAACGCTGGAGAAAAACAGGATGCTGTGTTCCACCCTAAAAATATCATATTTTTTCAAATGGGGAGTGCAGTGCTATTATGCAAGCACGGAGAGGACAATGGATCTTTATTTGAATTCTGAATGAACCACTTGAAAAGTATTTACAGGAGGTAGAAGCTCGCAGGCTGAGCCCTTCTATTTTTAAAGCTGTGCATACCTACACTAAAGGCCATTAGGCAGAGAATTCCAAAAGATGTATCAAAATATAGATCACTTTATGAGCATTAATAATACACCCCAATATTAATTTACATTGGGTAAGCACCCATTAGTCAGGCAACACAATTTAAAATTAAACGCTGTACATGGGATATAAACTGACCGGTTCTGTGCATTTCAATGATTTTCTGTTAAAACCTTCCCAGAGATTACACAGATATATTGACAGAAAGTGTTGTCATCATGTGTTGATAATCTATATTTCCTCCTCCCACATACAGTCACTTTCCAGAAAATGCATCTGCTCTAAGAACAATATTAAAAAAAAATGTTTTGCTCATGCATCCCTCTTTATGCAGGAAAACCTAATCTTAGAGCAGATGGAGATAATTCTTTCTTAAAGCCATGTTAGTTTTAACTAGGCTACCTTAAACTTGGAATCCCTTCGAAGTTTAATTTGGAGGCCATGGGAATGAGGACTGAAGTCTGGGCCTAAGGAGTGCCTAAGCACATACAAAATAATCAAACTCACATAACAAATGTTTTCTGTGTTAGATTAGAATGAAGAAATACCCATCAGTCAGTTGGTGACATGTGAGTGTCCTATTTTAATTTAGAAAACTGCTAATTGCACTAAGCATACTGCAGCTTCTGTGCGTGTTTTATGCCAGACTTCCCAAATTGAAGATAAACCCCAAAAGGAGATATCAGTGATGGAATCATTGCACAACACAGTTACAAACATGGAAATGTTTAGTTTAAAACAACCTCAAAAGAACACCCGAATGTATTGCCATAATTGTAATGTAAAACTGACACGAGCCACAAATACAGTGTTCCACAACATTAACTCAACAAAAGACACCAAAGACAACTTCTGCAGCTCTCTTTAAAGAAAACAAACTCGTTTATAAGAGCAACTTCATTAATTCATAATGAGGCTTTTTGTTACCACTTCAAAGAAGCGACGTTCTAATTTACTTACTCTCTGCACAGAATAACCACTTTTTATCACCTCAAGCAAGAGCAGGAGTGCAAAAAGCTCCCCTGTTAGGAAGAAATGTTTTATTCTGGTGAGTGAACAAGCATCAGAGGAGGATAATGGCAGATTCCTCAGAGCATTTTTGTCACAGCGAATAAGAATCACCAACAGCCCTTCCATTAAGTTTGATTTTATTTGTAAATAGTTGGAAATACAGATCTATTTCGGGAGGATCTGGTGACTCAGAGAGCACGAGGCGATTTCCTGGCCTTTGGAGAGGCTCCACCTCGCGCCATTCCTGTGGGAACATCCCGCCAGCAAAGGCAAACCAGCGGAGCAAGGCCTTGCCTTCAGCACTGCTCCCACAGCAGGCAGAGATGCTGCAGCCTCTCCTTTGGAGGCATTTGCTCCACAAAATTCCGTATCACAACAAAGCCTTGGAAACCCTTCTGGAGGCACTTCCTGCCTTCTAGCGGCCAAAGCTGCCGCCTGGCTCCCCGCAGCCCGCGCAGGCAGCGGCACACGGCAGTCAGCTGGGCGATGCCGTGGGTGAATCAGTGCTGTTACACACTGACATTTCAGGAGCGCTCCCAAGAGCTGCACAGCCCTGTGCCAACGTGGCAGCTCAGCACAGGAGCCTCGTGGAGGCAAACGTGCCCCAAACCTGAGCACAGCACCGAGGAGAGCGAGAGAAACGGAGCACGAGCAACAGCAACATCAGTCAGAAAGCAGCAGCATCATTTGGAGCAACAGTCACTTTAGAATCACTAGAAAAGACCTCCAAGTTCACAGTTTTGCAGATTTGTTCTCCTGCCACTTTTATTTTCTGTGCATTAAACTAAAAAAACCCAACCCCCCAAATTAACAAACAGCAAAGCCCCAGTGAGTTTGATTCTGTGCTAAATATTTTGGAATGTGAATTAAGTCTTATGCACACATGGAGAGATCAGAAAAGGAACTTATTTAGTATGTTAAGAAGAGCAGAAAGAGAAGGTGCTGCCCTGCACTGAAGGGCAGAAATGCTATGTGCTTCCAAACGTAAGGAAGGGAAACTTCGATTTAAACATCGAATATTATGCAAATCCCTTATAATTCAAATTAAATTTGTAACTGGGTGTTGCAGAATGGAGTGTAAATGTCAACCAAGCTCTTGGACAAAGGCTTAACTCATGGAGGCACTCTGGAAATAGCTAATATTTCCCACAAAGTTGGAATTGCCAAACGCAGTGTCAGGGTGACTGGGATTCTGCCCTTGATGGAAGAGCCATCAAGGCAGGAGAGAGACTCAGGAGCTCCAGTTCCTGACGTGCTCAGGAACCTGCCTGCCCCTGCACAGGAGATAAAACTACCCAAGATGTTGGAATGGCTCCTGTGAACACCTGATGTGCCAAAGCTTCATCCTAAATCCCCACCAGGGGAAGGGCCGGGCGGATGCTCCCTGCTGACAGCGATGCAGACAGAACCCAAAAGGTCACTCAGCCCACCCAGCCCCTCCTGAGCACTGCCCCTCTGCTGGGCTGCTGAATCCTGCTTGGCCAGCACCTCCAAGGGCACTCCCACTGCAGGATTTGGGAACCAGCATGGGCTGGGAACCATTTCCAGGGACTGGATGGATGCAGCTGCCTCTCTTCGGAGCCTGACTCCATCTGTGTGACAGCACATTGCTCCCTGCCAGTGGCCACACATCCCAGAGAGCTTGGAAAGCTTTAATTCCTCAGCCTATGTGAATTTTACATGCTACAGACAAACCTAGGAAAAAGAACTTTGCATTTTGCCAGCCATGCATCAGGTAACCCTGCTGGAGGTTACCAATTCCATTTCGTAGCTGGCAGGAACAGTATCTTTAATGCCACGCTGCTCACATGGCTTTCCCATCTCACATGGAGACAGAACTGCGAGAAGGAGGCACACTCACAGCTCTAATGCATAAATTTTAGATGACTTTAAGGTAGGGATTGATTCTCCTTGAGTGCCATCCTCTTTTTTATTCCAGCCTCTGAGCTCTTTGCCTAATTGCCCAAATTGCAGTAGCGTCACATCTGATTTCTCTCCAAATACCTTGACCTAAATCAGCTTTGTCCCAGTTACTGGCATTGACAAGTCTGGCAATGGTAGAGGGACAATTTCAGTGCATCCTAATATGCTTTTTATTGATTTCCAGGTGGGTTTTTTTCAGACTACAAGGAAGACAGCCATGAAAGACATGATTTAGATTCTGAAGTTTGACTAAGGCAACATAAAAGCTTCAGCTCTAGGAAACCTGGTAAAAAGCACCCTCAGTGTGTGCTACTCATTCCTGCTACTGTGTCCCCCAAATCCTGCAGAGGCAGTACTGCTGGAATTGCCCCAGTCCCAGGCAGAATATCCTCTGCCACTGGGTTTGATTACTGCATGACTGTCATCCTTCAGAGCATCTCCCTGCAGAATTCAAGGAATGCCTGATCCACAACCAGAGCTCCCGAGAGTCTCTGAAACTAAAACTATTTTTAGCCACCCTAAATATATGCTGTCTGAAATAGTTAAGTGAGCCATTGTTGCTAATACATAGTTCCTTTCACACACATATATAATACATGCTTATCAGCCAGAGCACATTTCTTACTGAGGGAGCAGAGTTTTGTCCAGAGGAATGGAGAAAAAAATGTAGGTGTGTGCATTTGACGAGGGATAGATGCACTAGAAATAACTCTGCTAAAAGGCATGGGACCAGCAAAAAGCTGGGGGCTTCAGAGGCAGCACTTGAAAACCAAATAAATCAATCAATCAATCAGGCAGACAAAAGATGCCATTAATTAGTCCTGCTAATTTCTAAGCAGGGAAGAGCAGCTCTGATCTGATCGAGCCTTTACTGACTCCATCAAATGGCCAATGTTGGTACAACAGGCAAGGGCTACTTAAAAATAACACAGAAGGACAATGGGAAAATCAGCCTTTTCAGCACAAATTGATTCCAGTTTTAACGTTTTCTCAGCACAAAGCTTTAAAGCAATTTTGCTCATGTTTACATGGGAGTTCTTTCTCAGTGTTCTTGCTCAGAAGGAAGGAGCTGGAAGTTTTGTGCTCCTGGAGAGACTGAATCTCAGTATTTAATTCAGGAACTGGCTGCATCCAAAACTGGAACAACTAAGTTGTAAAATTCACTGGGGTTTGTATATCCAAGTTAGGGCAAATAATTCGAGTTTCCTGATCTTCTGTGCTATTCCTGTGGGCCTGGTGGCTGTTTCTTTGGGAATTCCTGATCTCTGTGGTTACTGTGGATATTCCTGTTCAGCTTTATTTTCAAAGAAAAAAAAAAGAGAGTATCTCAAAGAATAGTACTCTGAAACAAAGGATATGCAAGAAAGTAGCAGCAACCCTCTGGAAAGTTTTCCTATGTCTATGGCAGAGGCAGAACTTCCATGTGTAGGAAGTTGTGTGGATGCAAGAACTCTAAAAACAGGCATTTTGTCACTTTGGTTAGAGATCAAAGACCTAGAAAACAGGATGCAGCCTCCTCAAAGCATCAGATTCTCAGTTTACCATCTAATATATTTCCATCATTGCTCCAAAATAAATAATTTCATCATAAAATCCCAGCATCGTAGAGTGGTTTGGGTTGGAAGAGACCTTTAGAGTCCAACCCCCCTTGCCATGGGCATGGACATCCTTCAGTAGGTTGGGTTCCTTCCCATAAATCCAAACCTTAGGATAGAGGCAAATAAACGTCCCTGTTGCACATAAAACAAAGCAACTTTATTGGAACTTTAGAAGTCAAGGCAAGATTGTACCTTAGAACAGGATCATCACCTATCTGCACCAAGATTAAACTGCTAATAGCTCCAAAGTAGGCAGCATTTTGGGGTTAGTTGCTTGGCAATTGAAAGTTCTCTTTCAGAACCCAAAGGAGGCCTAACAGTACCTTTTGTGATTATAACTTGAAGTTTTCCTTCCTGACAGCACAGTTGGGATGTTCTTAGCTACAAATCAATCACCTTAACCTTTATTTTGATAACATGACTCCTGCTATGCATGGGAAATACGCCCCTGTCTGCCTGAATGCTGAGCTCTAGGAGTATTTCATGAGAGCCTTCATTTGGTGCCATTAAAGTCTATTCCCACTATTTTCTGCATTGAGAGACTCCACAAATTCTAGATCACCCTTACCTGGCAGGAATATTACAAATATAAAATCTTTCCCACCAACTTCGGGAAGATCAACTAAATAACAGGGAAACAGGGATGCAGCAAGAATTAGGATCAAATTAGTCCTTTAACCAGGGAGAAAGTTTCTCATAACACTGAGGAGTTAACTGAGGAGTTAAGCCACTAACAAAGCATAACTCAGAAGTAGGACAGAGCCTGTCTTCTTCAGCCAGGAAAGCCCTTTCCCAAACAAGAGAGTGAAATGGATAATTTTTAAAAGCCCAGAATAGAAAGTAAGGATGGATTGCAGGCTGTGATGAGAAATTAAGTTAGTTTCCTCCACCTGCAAAAGACAAAGTGATCTTTCCCTCTACAAACCAGTGTGGTTCAAGTCATATAGTTCATGTTTTTACTTTTTGCTTTGCCTTCTAAGCAGGAAATGTGGTACAATTTTTAATTTTTTTATTGAAGTCTGGAGTACTGAATTCATCACAGCTCCAACCAAAGCCCTCTTCAATTTTCCCATTGCGAGATCCTAATAACCACCTGGGACTTCACTTGCCTTCTTTGCTCCTGTTTTTTCTTTCCCTGGAAAAGTGACACTCATTTTGGCTTGGAGCATGTGCTGCTTTTATGTTTTCTCTTCATGCCTTTGAAAATGAGGACCACCTCTTTACAAAGCTCCTGGGCAGCCTCTCACTCCCTGCTGCTACAGCATCCTCACCGTGGGTTAATGAAGAATGCCCTCACTTAACTATGCATAAATGGATTTATTTCTACTCTTTTTTTTTTTTTTGTTTGGCCTCACCCCGGGGTTATCACATAATTTATCAAGAAGAGATGAAGAATTTTGTTTGACATAGCTGCAGCCCATCTGGAAGGTTGCAGGAGATGTAATGTGGCCGAAAGCGATGATTTCATGCTGCCCACGACAGCCAGCAAGCAGCAAACAAAAAAACCCTCACTGGGAATTATATAGGTTCAGAACTTTTCACTGTAGAAGCTGGATTAGTTAAAAGCTTCCTAGGTAATACTTGGTCACAGAAAGAATAAACTCTGGTTACTTATTTTCTTCCCTTTGTCATGCAGCAAGACACAGATTAAAAAGGCAGACACAGGAAAGTCAGGCACTTTGAGGGTTTGCCAGTATTTTGATTAGTGACCAAAGTCAGTGAACTGCACTTTGTCTTGTCTTTTATGTAAGAATAAGGATGAGTCATGCAAGACTAAAATAAACACCTTCTTAGAGGCAGTCTTGCTAATAATAGGTGCTACTTCTTTAGTCTTCCCCACTTGAAACTACTCTATTACTAAAGCAGTAGTATGGGCCAGAGCATGCTCAGGGATGAATTGTACCTCTGCTGCTTTCACCTCCCTGATTTGCTGTCTGGATGGTATCAAAACAGATAACTCACAGCAGACACTCGCTCTGGGTTTGTGTGGCACAGTTTGGCAGCAGGGAGAGCTCTGGGGGTGGCGGCTGGGGGAAGCTGCTGGAAGGTTCTGCTGGAAGGTTCTGCTGGAAGGTTCTGCTGGAAGGCTCTGCTGGAAGGTTCTGCTGGAAGGCTCTGCTGTGTCTGATGGAGCCAATGCCAGGATGGACTCCATGCTGGCCATGGGCAAGCCCATCAGCAATGCTGGGAGCCTCTGGGGTGAGAAAATGGGAGAGGAACAGCTCTGCAGAGCCCTAGGCCAGGGAAAGAGGACAGGCAGGAGCTGCTCCAGATGCCAGAGGCAGCTGTGCCCCTGCAGCCCATGGAGGAGCCCACAGGGATGCAGAAATCCATGTGCAGCCCATGGAGGAGCCCAGGCTGGAGCAGGGCCATGCCTGAAGGAGGCTGTGACCCCAATGCCTGAAGGAGGCTGTGACCCCATAAGGAGCAGGGTCCTGTGATCCCCCAGGAGATCCACACTGCATGAATCTGTTCCTGAAGGACTGACCCCATGAAGGGACAGTTTGGGAAGAAGTGCAGCCCATGGGAAGGACTGGTGCAGGAGAAGTTCATGGAGGAGTCTTTTCCCCTCTCTGGAGCAGGGGAAGAGTGTGAGGAGTGCAGCCACTGAGGAGGAAGCAGCACCACTGACTATATGTGATGGACTAACCACAGCCCCCATTCCCCATCCCAGTGTGCCCCTCTGGGGGAAAACTGGGAGGGAAGCTGAGCCTGTCAAGAAGGGAAGGGTGGAGGGGAAGGTAGATTATACACCACCTTTATTTTTGTTCTTAACTTATTTTTTATCTCAGTCCAGGAGCCTTTTGGGGTGTTTTCTCTCCCTGAAGCACTGGTACATCCATGAACCCTGCATGGCACTGATACCAAAGAGATGCTCAATTGCTGACTAGAAAACAGAAATACTGCCTATTCCTAAAACAGAAATCATGTCTGTGAACTGTTCTGTACAAAGAGAAAATATTTTCAACATATGCACCCCATAATAAACACGTGAATTATTTTGACACTTTGAGGAAACTTTTAAACCCTGACATGTCTTTCAGGTGTCACTGGGTAGGAAAGAGTATAACCATCTCCAGGTTTTTTACACAGAAAATTCAAATATTAGGTATTTGCCAAGTGCAGAAAACTCCCCAGGTAACACCAGCCAAGGAAAAAACCCTTCCACAGCACAGAAAAGCTCAATAAACCCAATGAAAGGAAAACTTCCCTGAGGTATAACTGGACCATGAGAATGTTCATGCTTATCCCAACAGACAGGCTCTTCCTACTTGAATGTGCCTCAGACAACTGCACTGGATTTATGTTTCTGTGGAATTAAACAGTTTCCAAGTGCTGTCAAGCCCTCCAAACTCTCCATAACAACAATCACCTCCTGTTCCTTCATCAGAGCAGTTAAAACAGCAGCTAAACAATGAGTTTGATATATTGGTGGTTATCCTTCAAGACATTATGGACAAGAATAAGTCACTTTTTCTGGGTTGGATCAGCCTTCTGTACAGGGAAGACTTAACCCAGTTAGAAACCACTTCTGCATTGGAGCTGTTTGATTTCAAGATGGTCAGAATGATAATTTTTTTAAACACATTTTATAATTGTTCAAGGGGGGAAAGCCATTTTTAGAAAAACAAGAGAATGCCCTGCAGGTTCAACACAACTGATCTTTCATTACAAGCCTCAAACTGTCAGGTCACTGAATATTGTCCTTCAAAACTGACAACCAAGACTGGCTGCTATTAGAAAAACATTGTCAATTGCTTCTCCAAGACTTAAAAACTCCATTTAGCTTCTCATTTCCTCTGTGAAATTCTTTTAATTGTGTAGCCAAACTTGGAAAGGCCAAATAACAGCAGATGTTTTCGTGGCTCTCGCAGTCCTCTCGCATTAGGAACATATGTCATTTGTGTTTTATCAGACACCAAAGGAACTTAATTTTGCTTCTTGGGCACTTCTGAATTTTTTCTGGCAAAGAGAGGCATTGAGATTAGAAAGTGAATTGTCCTGGCAGCAAAAGCAATTTCTTCTTTGCCTTTAAACCATGCTCGCCCTCTGCATATATAGAAAGTATTCCAAGTTTTCATATATATAACTTTATTCCCCTAAATAAACCAAGTCAGTGCAGTAAGTTACTAGGCTATGAGAAACTTTTTCACAATATAAACTTGTGAATCTATAAAGATAAAAACAGAAAGAAAGATGGGGATACAAATGGCAATATTCCAGCAGACCACAACCAGGTCTGCTGGCAGGAAGGCACCTGCACGGCAGAAAGGAGTGGGGATTGTCCTCCTGGCCCTGCCTTCCCAAATGTCTCTCCCAGCACACCATATGTTTCCCACAGAACATCCCAGATGGATGCTTAAAGGGTTCATTAATTCCTCAAAGCCAGATTTCTGAGGGTCTGGACAGCTCAGACCTTTGTAAAACAGGGAGGGAGAAGTAAGGCAAAACCAAAACTGGGGGAAAGGGAACTAACTGAAGGGGATGGTGGGGAGCATTTGGATTCCTTCCTTCGGATCCAATGCTCCAGGACTGTCTCATTCCATTGAAATAATTATCTGCACACCAGTGACATTTCAAACCCAGCTTCCCTCTCATGACACCAGGCACAGCTTTGGAGGGCTGGCTTTGCTCAGAGCCGCACACTGCATTAGTCAGAACACGAGCCACAGTGATCCTTAACCTTTACAGCAGCAAATACACTAACATTTGGGCTCACTCACATTTTTGGAGGGAAAAATTTCATAACATCCCAACAGCCAGAACAATCCATCAGGGCCTCTCCAGTTCTCTTTCTTTGCTTTATCCTTTTGAGGCACCACTGTCTGCTTTGCCATCCTGGGCACCTTTCTACCGCCACGGCACAAGGTTGTAGCAAATAATATTCCTTCACTTTAGAATTCATTGATTAAGGTCAGATTAATGCTGCATACAACATCTTAGGAGAGATGAATGGGATGCTGGAAGCATAACCTTCAGGAAGTGTGCTCAAATCCCACTGCATTTGAAGATGGAGCTTGAGAAGATCACGAGTCATCCAGCAGAGACAAGCAAGAGCTGAAAAATCTAGGAGGAAGGACTCTTCCAGCCACGAGCTTCCCCTGATGTCCAACCCCACAGGGAGAAAAAAGGGACCTCTAGCCTTCCTCATGCAAAGTAATTGAAAGCTGTACTTCGAGAAAAAAATACACATGTGTAGGAATATCAGTAAAAATTTCACTGGTAGATGGCAGGAAAAGAGAGCAAAATTTGTAATGCAGATTTCTGCCTCCTTCTATTGTCATCTAAAATTTCACTGGCGCTGTTTGACCTCTTTTCCAGCTCTTCTCTGGAAGAACAGATGGAAGTCAAGTGAAAAATATGGAAAGGGACAGTAAAGCCTTATAACCCTCTGAGAACAACAAACAAGTGGTAGAACTGGAAATATTTTCTTTCCATAGCAATGATTTTTTAATAGATAATTCCTCAGATACACCTTTTCTCCACAGTGCTTAGAACTGACAAACCAAAGAAGACAGCTTCCATTAAAAAATTTCCTAAATTTCCTTCAGATTTTTTTGCCTTATCACTGACCCAATAATAAAAGGCTCTGACATTTTACATTGACCTTTGAGGAAGGCACAGATGATCTATAATAAATTTTTAATATCTATCTCTGCAGCATCTGGACAATTATTATCCATATTAGAAGCCTTTGGAGCCAAAGAAACTAACAGAATGTATGCCATCCATGAAAAAATAACAAAAATACCTATGCAAGGAAGTATTTGTAATTTTGTGAAGTCTGTGGCTTTGAAAGATGAAAAACATGAGAGAACATCCATTCCAGAAGAGCATCAAGATGACAGGGCAAGCGGGAATGCCTTCAAGGTGAGATATGGAGAAGGTTTAGATGGGATATTGGGAAGGAATTCCTCCCTGTGGGGGTGGTGAGGCTCTGGCAAAGGTTTCCCAGAGAAGCTGTGGTGCTCCTGGATCCCTGGCAGTGTCCAAGGCCAGGCTGGACCTCACTGCTGTGATCCTGCTGTGGTTCCAGACAGATTTATCAGCTTGTCCTGCTTATCCTGCATCACATGGCATCCTCTGACCAAAACCTTCAGCTATTTCTGCCCTGATTTTAATTGGTGATCCTGTCTGCCCTAATAATGTGAATGATGGTGCTCCTTTCATCTGAAGCACCGAGGTAACTTCATGAATAACTCGGCCAAAACGTCAACCCTATATTCCCTCTGCCTATGGCATTTTTAGACGCTTGTGATCTAACTTTTTGTCTAAATTTGGCCCTCACTTTTGAAAAGAAACCCAAGAATTTTTCTGCAAAACATTGAAAATTCATTAAAGTTATTTCTTTTTCAATTCCCCAGACTTTGAAGTGGAAGAGGCTGGAGAGGATATCAAAATTATTATTGATTTTGAATTTCAAGAATCTGTGTATTTTTTAAAAATCCAGCTCTTAAGATAGACTTCATCTGTAAATTGTGGGCATAAAACCCAAGTTATTTCTCAGAACAGAAAAGGAATCAGGAGAGCAAAAGTCCAGCAACCTCTGCCTACAGGAGCAATGGAAACTTTTGAGGGACAAAGCACAGTTGCATCATTATGCCTTAAAGAAAATGAAAGTCTGTTAATCCAATTAGTGTCTGTGCAGGAATACAAAACACTGGACAGAAATACAGATTTCCCAGAAGTGTCAGAAATCTGATTCTGACTGCTCTCACATCAGGAGGAAATATGAGTATGAGAACACTGTTCAAGTGTATAGAAGCAGGTCTGCAGATTATAAACTAACATGTATTTATCTGTACATGTATTTATTTGTAACTAGTACTACAGACCAGTCTTTGTTTCCCACTACAGAGGGTTTGATATGTTAAACCACACTTTAATCAGAAATTAATAACAACAGCTACAGCAAAGCATGGAACATCCACTTGGCTAAACAAACTTCCTCCTCAGGGAAGTGAAGGTGGCATTTACAACAGATTAAAAGGAGACTGAAGTCCCCATGGTATTGACTTAGGAAATAACTGAAATAATTCACAGCTTTGTTTCATCTTTTTCCAGAACATTACTTAATCCTCTTTGCAGATAATTCTCCATTTACCAAGCAGGAAAGTTTTCAGACCAGGATTATTCAAAATGTGCCTTGGCCCACAATAACTTTCCATTTTCCAAAAGTCCAGACTTTCATGGAAATCCATAAATTCTGCACAGCTGAGAACTTTCTTGATGGGAAGAACCCTGACCTATCCAAATGGCCAATGAAAGGCATGTGCATTTGCCTATAATTCAAATATCTGACACCTAATTCAGCTCAGTGTTCAAACCAGTCAGTTGATTGCTGGTTTTCTGGACATCATGGAAGGAGCAAGGTCAGGAAAAAACATCAGGAGAATGTTTTTAGAGACAAATTCATGCAGAGAATCAATTCAGAGAAGGAATTTATTCCAGTTTCTTGCAGCATACGAAGTAAATAATTTATGAGCTTGTTTGAAATTATTAATACCTTGAAAATAAAAATTCTAATGAAATGATAATCAAAAGGGTTGGGTTTTTTTTCAGATAATGAATTCTTAAAAATAAAAGCAACAACATAATCTAGTCTAGCTAGATTTACTTGGCCTACAGTGACAGAGTAATGCTGCATTTTCTAAACTCTGCCAGGGAAGGAGTAAAAAATTGGAACTTTCCCATGTTAATAAAGTCAGAGATATTCTGCTGAATAAATTGACAGAAAGGCAAATAACAGCCAGATTTGCATGAAGGGAGCCCTCCTGTGCAAGCACCAAAATGTTAATTTTAGGTTTACTGAATACACAATAATTTCAGCATACAGACCTGAATTATAATTATTTTTTAAGCAAAAAAAACCTCACATGGTTATCAATATGTTAGGTGGTCATTAGAAGCTGATCATTCTCTTATGAGCTGAAGTTTGTTAATTCTCCTTCTTTAACTAATCCAAAATTAATGAATTACTGTAAGAGTCAATAAGAGCTAAAAATAATCTAACAGCAAAAACTTAATCAGACAATGACTTATTTATCTTCTTGCTGATGCAGGTATGTGGAAAAACATTGAATAAAGCAGGATTTTTGTGGGCCAGTAGCCAAACCATTATGTGGCCACTCAAATAGCCCTGGGTTCACCTTCAGCATGGAATTTTGCAGACTGATTGTATTTCAGCAGAGGAAAGAATCCAGCTGGTGCATTTTAATTATGAATTTTAATTCAGAAGCAGAGAATATGCTTTGTTTGCTCAGCACTTCTTTGGTATCTGTGTACCTATTTTAAAAAAATGCCAAACTTTACTAATTTTTATATGATGTAAACCTGTGGAATTCATATGTCAGCATCACAGCATCATGGAATGGCTTGGGCTGGAAGGGACCTTAAAGATCCACTAGTTCCCACCTACATTTATAATATATATTAGCATTCCAAGAGGATGGTGGCAATATTCATTAATTATTCTCTTCTCAGCCCAGTTAGCAGTCAGGAAAAAGTTAAAACTAATGCAGAAAACAACTGCTAACTGCATGACTGAAGCCTCAAGCAACCAGTTATTAGCTACTGCTATCAGCAAAATAATCCCCTGCAGAATGCTGTTAATTAGAGCAAACAGAGCAAGGAGCAAAGGCACAGGAAAAGGGAAATGCTCATCTTTGTTCCAACATGCTGCAGTTTCCTTCAGTGATGGTCAGAATCTGGGTCAGGCACTGAAACTCCTCACCACTTCTCATTCTCCAGGAAGACCTGGAAAATCCAGCAGCTGATTCCCTAAGCCAGGATGATTCCCCAAACCACAGTGAGTCCCCACTGTCTCCTGGGAAACTACAACCCATGAGCACATGGATAAACACATCCAAGCTTCCTTCCAAATGCATCAGCAGTTAAAGGCATCAACCTCTGTTACCCTTGTGGGGGTTTGAAATTACCCTTCACACAAGTCAGAATGTTTGTTTGATGACACAGGCTTTAAAAAGCTGCCATTGTCCAAAAAGTGTTACAAAAACACTTGGAGAATCATGGAATCATTTAGGCTGGAAAAGACCTCAGGATCATTGAGTCCAAACATTAGCCTGGCACAAATATTCTCTTTGTTTCCCTCAAAATGTGGGGTTTGGTCCTTTCAGTGAGCTGTCTTCTCCAGTAGAACCTCCCTAGGCCATTTTTCAATGCTCTGCCAAGGAAAACTCCATTTTCCACCCAAAACCTGACTGCTGAGGTAAGTCAAGTGCAAGGAAGGAGCTCCACCTGACATGTCAAGACACAAATGCTGACAGCAGCAGGTCTGAGAGGAAAAACAGAGGTCACTCAGCACATGGGGAAGAGCAGCTCTAACAGACAGAATGCAAAACCACAGATGGTCACAAGTGAAAAACACAGAAGAACTGCTAAAAGCTGAAGGTTGCTTGAAGAACAAAGCAGAGATGCAGAGACAGAGGTAGAACACCTCTGAAGTGAGGCAGGAATTGAGCAGAGCCTGAAGAGCAGAGCTGAGCTGCGCTGCTGCCCAGGGTCAGCCGAGATTTTGGCCACAGGAATTTATCACAGAGATGGAAGACAAAGAGACAGATTACCTCTGAAAAGAATGGACAGCAAGGACTGGTCATTCTGGACACGAGTCAAGGGCTACAAAATATGAAAGTCAAGATAAAGGAGAAAAGGCTCCTGAACATTTGGAAGGGAGAAACAAAGGTGGTGGATGGATGTGAAAGAACAGAGTTATCGGGAGAAAAATATTGATGACACACAGAATTATTTGAAGAAAAAGACAAAAGACACTTTCAGTTTGCAGTGGGAAGCTGATTGTATCTTCCCAAGTGAGGATTCAATCCAAGTGACAAAGGCAAAACTGAATATTATTCTGTAACTGCAGAATGTGAATTATTTCAGAGATGGTAATAAAGCAAAGAATAAACACCAGCAGAGAACACTGGTGTAAAAAAGCTACACTGAAATGGAGGGGATTGAAGCAGTAATAACATCTTTCAATATTGATATTGACTTTTTTCCCCCTGAATATTAAATTAAATTAATACTTTTGGTCACAAGACATTGATCTTTAGAATTAGAGCAAAAAAAGCTAGAAGCCCATGTGAAGTAGAGGAACACACAGCATTGGTTTCTTGAACCCTGGTGTAATGAACACATTTCAAACTGCATTCATTTATTAAATGGAATATATTAGATTTTTGCCAAGATTAAGGTCAAGGTAAAATTTCAGTGAGCTGCAAAGCAGTGATTTAGTGATATTATGGCAGGAATTCAGCACTAACTTGTAAAATCCACATCAATAGAAAAACATCTGGGATATAGACTAGAGTGCCATGAATTTCTACTGGCATCACTACAGGTAAATTTGGGAAATGGTTGTAACAGCCTGTGCTGTTAATTCCTCCATCACCCATGGACATCTTTTCCCTCAGCTGATTTAAACAAGAACCTCTCCAAAAAGGCAAATCCAGACAGAATGACCAAAGCCATTTTCGTTCTTCAGATGGGCAATCTATTTTAAGGACTGTGACATTGTCTCCTAAATTTAATGATTCTTCTATTCATCATCTTATCAGGATAGTTCTAGGAGAG
Source organism: Lichenostomus cassidix (assembly GCF_008360975.1). Lineage (NCBI taxonomy): Eukaryota > Metazoa > Chordata > Aves > Passeriformes > Meliphagidae > Lichenostomus > Lichenostomus cassidix. The sequence continues at coordinate 61,269,643 of NC_139486.1, forward strand.
TTTATACTTAAAATTTGCTTATATATAAATCCACCAATCTAAAGGGGAGTTTCTCCTTTGAGGTCAGCCCTCCCAGCTGTCCAAATTTAACATTCTATATGCAAAGTGCTACAGATCACTGTGTTTATCCTTTCCCACAGCTGCTGCATATAACATTATTTTATCTGATCCCTAGAGCCTGCTACACTCACTTCAATAGAGATCAGCCTAGTAACAAAAGGCCTGATGCACAAAACCAGTTTCCAGCAGGAAATATGGATATATTTATTCTAGATATATGGAGGTTCCCCCATTCCTGTTACAATCTATACCTATGAAGACTTCAATATATCTAAATTCGGCTTCATTTGTGTTGGAAAAAAACAGAAAAGAATATAAATACAGTTTTTTTATGGATTCCTCTTGCCCACTGAAGCTGGAAAGCTCCATGGTAACGTGACAAATACTTGAGGTCCTATTTTCCTTCCCAAATTCCCTCTATACTAAAAGCAATTGATATTCCTGTGGCTGGTACCATGATATCTGCAAAACAGAATTTAGAGCATTTCATTTCATGTTGACACGGCTGTGTCTGATAACTGAAGATTCTTTAGTCCCCCAGAATATGTCAAATGCTTGAAAAACCATCTGATGTCTGGAGCAAATGACAAATATCCAGGTCTCATTTCCTGCCAAGCAATGAACTGCAGCTCTCTGGCACCAGCAGCGACAGGTTCAACATTCCCCTCTGGTTCCCAAAGCTCTTGATCTGCAGAGCTTGCTCCCATTCAGGAGTTTGGGGTTGTCAGGAGGGATCATGGATGCTTCCTTAAAATCAGAGATAAAAATGCCACAGAACATCAGCAAGCACTTCAGCTCCTCTGCTGTAATCACGGAAAGGTTCACATAAATTTCATTATCTTTATTACTCCTGTAATCACTGAACTGTCTAAGAGCACTTAAACTATAATTTAAGAAAGGGAGCTATCACCCTCATGGCAAATGTGTGGTGTTTTTT